>NC_045607.1:71784302-72993052 GCF_009762305.2 Zalophus californianus
TGCATCCCTGAGGCACCTTCGTATCACTGGATGAGCTTGCCCTGTCATTTCCATCTGTTGAATTATGATGCAAGGTTAACATGTGAAGACTGACTTCAACAAGACTTTGAACTTCCCATTGCAGTGTGCTTTTTCTCATTATTTGGAGTCTGGAGATGTGGTAGTGAGTACCCTCACAAAGCCCTGTGGTCTGCTCCCTTCCTTCCTCTCCAGTCTCAGGCTTCGCTATCCAGACTCATGGCCCTCCAGCCACGCCACCCTTCTTCATGTTCCTCATCAGTCTTCCAGGGCCTTTGCATTGGTTTCTGTCCCTGCTTGGGATGTTCTCTCTGCTAACCCTCTCATGGCTGGCTCTCCTTTATCATTTACAATTCAGAGACTTCTCCTGACTATGAGATCTAAGTGAGTTATGAATATTTCTAGAAGACTTTCTGGAATCGAATAGGTACTCAATAAATATTTCTTGAAAATATGAATTATGAATGAAAGAGAGAATGTATGAATAAATGACATAATAGTTCTGGAATCAAATGACTGAAGAGCTTATTCTTTAAGGCCTTCTGAGACCTGGTAGAAGTCTTCCTTCTCTAGCATGGTATATTCCTTATTTCTAAGGATTCTATACGATATACAGTAGAACCAAAGGCACTGAGAGTGCTTTAAAAAGATGATGTAGAGTTTCTCTACATCATCTACTCAAGGTCATCTCCTACTATACTTAGTCTGTCTCCTTCTAGCCCTGCTCACTTTCCTACCTGCTCTCCTCTCAGCCCTTAAATTACCAAGTGCATCCTTACTTTCAATCTATTTCTTGAGACCAAATGTTTTTGAAAATGCACTTCATCTCTAAGCCACTTAACAAGATTCTTTAAAGTGATGTTTCCCTGGAGCTGACTCACTCTCAAAAAAAAAAAAAAAAATCTATGGTCTTCTAGGTTTCTGGCCAGAGGCTTTTCTCTGCTTATCTTTTAGGAAAAGGACATCACATTTTTCTCCTACTTCTTGACCAAAATAAAAAAGCTCCAGCCCAGTGAAGTTCAAATTGGGTTGAACACATGGAATGAGTAGGCTCTGAATGATGTACACATTTCACCAAAAGTGTTTTAGTATAATGAGCTCTCAATCAAGTTCAAGTTCAGGAAGAGATGTTGTGTGACTCTGAGTTCCAAAGAATGGCAATCTTTGTCTTCCATGCCATTACCTACTTGGGAAAGGGAAGGGAAAAGCATGACGGAACTACTTTATTATCATGCTTTAGGCCATTAATTCCATGCTAGGAAAGGTCTGTGATATTAGGTAGTTCAAGGCTTTCATTTTATGGATGACCAAACCAGAGAGGTGGTGAAGTGGCTTTAGTAAAGGATATGCAATGATTTAAATGATGACCTAAATTATCTTGACCCCATTATACTATTCAAATTCTCCCTCTCTTTCTTCTCTCTCCCTTTACCCCCACCCCAACTAGTCTAGTCTTTAAGGTCCTAAAATCCATAGATGTGCCCTTTCTTTTGGTTTGTCTTTCATTTGCTCTACATACATTGAAAGAGCACCATAGATGGAGCAGTGCCGACTATCAGATCAGTCAGGTGATAGGCTGTTTCTCTTCTGTTTGTCCCTCCAGATTCAAGTCTCAACTTTCCCCACCTTCATGTCTGCCTCAGGCAGCTGACCTTAAATCAGCAAGCCTCTTGCCTAGCATCTAGTTGGGTTCAGTGAAAGGGATCCCCTGGCAAAGGGGGATATCTTTTTTTTTTTTTTTACTGTTCAAAAGAACTTTACTTTTTACTTATCTTTTTTACAAAATAATTTTAAATATTTAACTGAGATTTTCTTTTTTTTAAATCATACATTTATTGCCAGTTCAAACACTTTTTTTTTTAACTTTAAATTAGGTTTCTTGTTGTTGTTTTTTTTTTTTAATCACCCAGTCACTCCATCCCGCCACCCCCCTCCCTTCTCTAATCCTCAGCTCGGTTCCTGGAGTCCAGAGTCTCTCTCAGGGGTTTGTCTCCCTCTCTGATTTCTTCCTTCCTCTATGGTCCTCCAAGCTATTCCTTATGTTCCACATATGAGTGAAACCATATGATAATTGTCTTTCTCTGCTTGACTTATTTCACTTAGCATAATCCCCTCCAGTTCCATCCATGTCGATGCAAATGGTAGGTATCATACTTTCTGATGGCTGAGTAATATTCCATGGTATATATGAACCACATCTTCTTTATCCATTCATCTGGCAAAGGGGGATATTTATCCTGTTTTCACATCCTGCCAGGTCATCATGGTTGGCTGGGACCTTCTATAGAAGGCCTCTTCAGGTAGAAAACCTCTCATCCTAAATAACTGGCTTCCTCCTATTGTCCCTTAAGTCCTAGAGGAGATAAGGGATCCCTGCTGTTACTAGTCCTGAGGCATGTCACACTCTCTTGTTGGTTTTCTAAACTCTGCGGGCACCTATGGAAATGGTCCCTTTATTTAACTTCCCTTGAATTACCAAATTTGGCTGTGCAGAGTGTTTTCTGCCTTGTCTCTGGTCAAAAACAGATGGGTAGATGTCTCTAGCTATTAGTCTCCAGCCTGAAGTGAGCACTTGCTCGGTGCCAGGCCTCTGCTAGGACCTCTCCATGCATGCTCGTTTTTAAAATGCACAATAACTGTCTGAATCAGGTATTATTGAACCCATTTTACAGATCAGAGAACTGAGTCCAGAGAGGTCATATATGATGGTCAGGATCACACAGCTGATAGACAGAGACACAGAAGCCTGTCTCACTTAAAGCTGTTACAGTGATTACATGTGTACCGTGAATATTTCCTCACAGATAGGAAGAAGTAGAAATGGCGGCAAAATAATGTACCCAAGGAGTGAGGGGCATGTTGGAGAGACTGACCTATCTGTTCCTCCGGAAGCCACCAGCAAGGTGAAGAAACAAAGGCTGGGGCCTCTTTCATTGACAATGGTGATAGACAAGTAAGGGCTGGGGGCCTGCCCTGGCCACCAATATTTCTGGACGGTCTGGAGTCTCTGAGAAGGTTCCTGCTGACTCTTTGGCCCTAAACCTTACTGGTTACCTTCTAAAGAGACCAGTCTTTCCATGCCTTTCCACCCCCTTGAAGCCCACACAGTCTGGGACAGAAGCCTATCTCCTTGCCCCCCCCCCATTTAATCCTGGCAATCAGCGCCTTCGTGCTCGCCTCCTCCCTGTGAGCCGACAGCCCTGTGCAGCCTGAAATTCCTGGCTCTGATGGAGAGCTCTGAATTATTCATCATGCCGATAATGGCAGGTGATGAGATCTTTTCCCGATGTGTCCCTGTCAGTAGGTGTTTATTAATCTGTTTCACCAGGCGCCCTGCTCTGACTGTGGGGCCAGAAGAACCCCACGCGCTGCCTGACATGTATCGGCAGAGACAGCACTTTAAAGACTCTCTTTTGCCTGGGAGGTCATCTGAAGGTTATTAGGAACAAATTATTTCTTCATTTCCGCTGACTGAGTAGATAGCCTTAATGATCTGTCACCTAGCAATAGCCTGCCTGTTCAAACATAAAGAATGGCAGGCTGATGGGCTTATAACTGGAATCAGTTCATTTTAGCTATTCTCTTGTCAAGCATGTTTCCAAGATACATATAGTATTTACATATTCATGAGCCTCTGCCGACACTGATGCTGTGAGGGGGCCTGTCTGATAATGTGATACAAGTTTGTACTGTGTCCTCAGGCACTTAAAGTCTATTAAGTGAATAAAGTCTACCCAGGGCCTCTCTTCTTGGAGGTGTTCTCCATTTTAAACTCAGGGGATGCCATCCCGATTTCATGCACTCATCTCTCTCTCCTTCTCCCCTTCCCTGCCCCCTAACATGCACCAGAAGCTGCACCCCCTCGACCCCCATCCCTCTTTCTGAAAGGAAGATCTGGTTTAAGGAAAGCCAAGAGGACAGTGGGAGTTTTTCCCTCCTCCTAGCAGGGCAAACTCATCCATGAGATGTTTGCTTTAGTTCCTTTAGGCTTTGTGTAGGTAGCTCAAATGACATTGCATAAAGCAAAGTGAAGCTGTAGCTGGCTTTGCAAATTTTTGGACTTTGACAGCATTTTCGAGTCTCCTTGGGCTACTTGTAGCTAATTACTATTTCATGCCTTTGACTTCGTGATGGCCTATGGTCTTGTCTCAATCTATCTAGTTGAGGACGGTGCCTCAGGCATAAATCTTGCTATGAAACTAAATCACCTAGGGAGGACCTGAAATTTGTCATTTGGAAAGAGATACTTATTATTTCATTTCCAGTCTCCCATCTCTTACTCCACCCAGATCATTCCTCCTTCCCCTACTGTGATTCTTAAAAGAAAAAATGCAATTAGTGTATGTGTTGCTATGCCTATTTGGACATTGCTGTGCTTAATAAATTTATTAGTTTAGCAGCCTGTGAGTTGTACCACGAAACCCTGAGAAGTCTAGGAGCCATAAGCTGTCACAGAATTCTAGCATGGCTGAGTCCAGTTTGGGTTTGTCCCATTTTGCCTAGGGTCCAGTTTCATCCTCATGGATAACTAGTGCCAAAGAAAGCAAATTGCATTTTAAGGTGTGGCTGAGGTGTCCTTGACTGTAGGAATCTTAAATACTTACAGAGAATGGCAAGTGCTAGAAAATATAACATCCCATCAGGGAGTTGCCTGGGGAAGCTTTAGCAAACTACTCCCTTCCTTTGAGTCAGTTTTTCTGCAAGTGAAATGGGGATAATAACTTGAGTCCTTTTTTTCCTGCTCACAAAGTCATTATGAGGATTAATGAGATAATAAGTTGGTGAGTGTACTTGGAATCCCTTGAGAAGCTGGCATTAAAATAGATTCAAAGCATAATTATGTGGCAGATAGATAATGATTCCATCAAGCTAACTATGTGCCATTCATTTGAAAATGTGTCAGAGCACTTTGATTTATCTTTCCCAGGAGCTTTAGGGATGTCTCAGTATGGCCATGGACTCCAGTTGGCAGGGAAACCATGCTATCAAAGGAAAGCTCAAGGTAACTAAGGGGACCTGCTCTGGTAGAAAAGGATGGGATCCTAGGAACCTCCTACCCTGGTCTCCCCTTCTGCTGTGACTGAAGGAAATCCTAGTTTCAAGAAGGAAACGAAAATCTAGGCCTTTGAGGTCTAACATGGTAGCCATTAACCTGAGTGGCAATTTACCTGTGAGTTAAAATTAATTAAAATAAAACAAAAAAAAAATTCAGTTTCTCGGACAGAGTAGGCACATTTCAGGTGCTCCATAGCCACGTGTGCCCGACTGCCACTGTGCTGGATAGTGCAGATGTAGAATGTTTCCACATCTCAGAGAGTTCTACTGGAGAGCACGAGGCTCAAACCTGAGTGTGCATAAATAAGAATGACTCAAGGATCTTCTTAAAATTCGTATATCTGAGACTCACTCTTAGAAATTCTGATTCAGCGGGTGTTAGGGAAGTCATGGGAATCTGAATATTTAAAAAGTTCCCCAGCGGCGCCTGGGTGGCTCAGATGGTTAAGCATCTGCCTTCGGCTCAGGTCATGATCCCAGGGTCCTGGGATCGAGTCCCACATCGGGCTCCCTGCTCCTTGGGAGCCTGCTTCTCCCTCTGCTTCTCTCTCTCTCTCTCTCTCTGTCTCTCATGAATAAATAAATAAAATCTTTAAAAATAAATAAATAAAAAGTTCCCCAGATAATTCTGATGGAGAGAGTTGGTGACAAAATTTGGCTTTATTAATGCTACTCAAGGTGTGTTCCATAGACCAGCCACATGAGCACCACTTGGGAGCTTGTTTGAAAGGCAAATTCAAGAATTTTGGAGGGGGACTCAGAAATCTACCTACAGGCCTTCTGGATGATTCTTACGGATGTTTTACTTTGAGAACCACTAGTCTAGAGAGTAGAGAAATTCAACTGTAGCCTAAAAATTTTATTGAAATTTAGATATAAATATTCACAGTCAAAGATGATATATTGGGATTTACTTATACTTATGTAGAATCCACTTATTTAAAATTCATCCATCCATCCTTCCATCCGTTCATTCATTCACAGCTTTTAGGATATCTATTATGTACCAGACATTGTGATAAGAATTGGGAATATATCAATGAACAAAAGTGTCACAATCACTGCTTTTATGACATGTGTTGCTAACCCAATTTTTATTATTTGTAGTGGAATGGAGTAAAAATAAGATCACTTATGCAAATAGAGGCCAGTTCATTGCACTGGTAAGACCTCCAATTGTTTGCATAGCACAGAGCAGTAGGTGGATTGTTCAGGTTAACACGGATATTCAGAGGCAGATAAGACTAGAAGTCAGTTTTCCAGGCTCCAAGCCAATACCAGCAGTACTTGAGGGAAAAAATGAGTAACAGAATTTTCTAACTCATTCATAGCCAAATGTTCCAAGTGCTTAACGTTAGTGGCTTTAGCTGCTGAATATTTTCAATAGCAATTTGTATAAAACAAAGTTTTATCACAGCATTGGTAAATACGCTGATATTTGTAAATTTCCCTTTCATATTCACATTTTCCTCAAAGTACATTTTAGCATATTTTATATAATTTTGTTTTTAAATTCTTTTATCATGGAAAATTGCAAACACATAGGGAAGTAGAAAAAAATTATAATAAACTCACATGTACCACCACATAGATTTCATACTTCTTTCAATTTATGGCTAATCTTTTTACATCTCTCTTCCTCCATCAAATTCCCCCCTCTACATTATTTTGAAGCAAATCCCGGATACTATTTCATCTCTCAGTAGTTACATATGTATCTCTAAAACATAAGGACTGCATTAAACACACACATAACCATAATACTGTTATGATCACAGTAAAAACTTGAAAAAAATTGTAACGTTATCAAATATCCAGCCAGCGTTCCAATTTCCAAATATTACTCTGGAAAATAATTTAAAATATTATTCTTATTATTTCCAATTATTATTCTGAGTAATCCAGAGCTTGCTAAAACTTGTTTAGCTATTGGAGTGTTGCCAGAGAGCATTTTAGTCTCTAGAATTAACGCAGATATTTTCATTTTTATAACATTGAAAACTTGCATTGTCTATTTACCACCTACTATCTTATGTTTCAGTAGCTTTTTTGTATTGAGATATAATTTGCATACCATGAAATTCACCACTTTAAGTGTATAATTCACTGGCATTTAGATTTATATTTACAAGGTAGTGCAATCATCATTACTATCTAGTTTCAGAATATTTCCATCATCCTTCTCCCCAGAAATCCCATACCTGATAGCAGTCACTCCCAATTCCCTTTCCCCATCCCCTGATAACCAGTAATCTACTTTCTGTCTCTATGGATTTGCCTATTCTGGACATTACACATGAATCCCCACATTTGTGGCCTGGCATACAAAGCTTTTAAATTCAGAGCTATTTTTTCCACCATAGTTTGGGAGGTATTTCTTCCCAGGCAATAATCTCTACACACATGTCTATTCTGTCTTGCAGAGCACCGTGGTCTGTGTTGTATAGGTTTGGCTTTCATCTTCTGAATCAATGCTTCTTAATAGCTAATATCTATCACCCTTCTCTCCTTCTGTCTGCCTCTTCTACTGCTTGGATTATAGAGACATGAATTCCCTTTACTCACCTTGACTGATGAGAAAAATCATGTCTTTGTAGCCTGGTCAAATAAGTCATTGATTGGTCAAACTCAGGGTGCTTCAATGTCCTCATGTTTGAGATACTTATAGAGGTTTTCTGGAAAGCTTTAATGCCTCTACTATTCATGTTATTATTCACTTATCCTTTTACTAAAGAATGATTGCATCCCTACTGTGTACTAGGTAATAAGTGCTGGGCAAACAGTAATGCTATTAAGTCAGTAGTTCACACTCGAGAAGTCATACAAGCAAACAGGCAATTGCCATAGAGCGTGATAAGGGCAGGAAATAGCATGTGGTACTTTGGAAGCATGTGAAAGACATCCAACTCAGAATTGGAGGTTTGCAGAAACCTTCCTTGAAAAAAAGGTTATCTAAGCCTAAACTTTAAGGGCGAGTAGGAGATAAGTGATAAGGGGGAATAAGGATAGAGGTGAAGATAATTCAACCAATATTTCCTTGGATTCTAAGTGCATTCAGTTAATAAAGTTAATTTCCCACCTACTCTGAGTAAAGCTCTATGGGGCATAAAGATAAATGTCGCATATATGAAAATGCATATAAAGTTAATATTTTTAAATGAATAAATGAATAAATATATCCCAGTCCATGCCATGAAGGATTTCCTGACCTAACACAGGAGACACAACATGTTGCCCCTTTTTATCTTCAACACTTACAAAAAGACCAACACAGACCAAGAATTCAATACTAGTTTGGTAATAATCGTTAACAGTGATAAAAATGAAAACTGGCTCTTGAAAAAAAGAATCTGTAAAAAAATGAAGAAATGTATATATTTAGGGTGTCAGAAAATGAAAGCAGATATATTAGTCAGGCTTACCTCGCCTAATGCTCGAGAACAAATGAATTCTGAAATGTCAGGGCCTTCATGCAACAGGAGTTTATTACTTGCTCATACCACAGTCTGATGTGAATTGGGAAGATTTCCTTCATGTCTTTCCAACTAGCAGAGAATTGTGAATCCAGGCTGTTTCCAGCTTTATTGTGGTATAATTGTGAAATGAAATTGTAATATATTTAAAATGTACAATGTGCCGATTGGATATATGCATACATTATGAAAGGACTCCCACCATTGACTTAACTAACACATTCATCACCTCACACAGTTACCTTTTTGGAGGGAGAGTAAGTTCTAGTTTCTTAGCAAATTTCAATTATACAATAAAATATTGTCAACTAGAGTCACCATATTATACATTAGAGCCTCAGACCTTATTTCTCTCATAACTGGACATTTGTGCC
Organism: Zalophus californianus; assembly: GCF_009762305.2. Taxonomy (NCBI): domain Eukaryota; kingdom Metazoa; phylum Chordata; class Mammalia; order Carnivora; family Otariidae; genus Zalophus; species Zalophus californianus. The sequence goes on from NC_045607.1 coordinate 71,793,223, forward strand.
CTTTTCCTCTTCCTATTTGCCACACCCCGTAGCCTAAGTTCAAACTTTTTTTTTTTTTTTTAGATCTCACATATATGTGATACCATACAGTATTTGTCTTTGTCTGGCTTAATTCACTTTGCATAATGCTCTACATGTTCATCCACATTATCAATGGCAGGATTTCCTTTTTTAAGGCTGACTAATATTCCACTGCACATATATATGTATAAAAATATATATTGTGCATATATATGCATAAAAAAGAACTAATATATATACTATTGTGTGTGTATATATATATGTCCTTTTTTATATCTTTTATATTATTGTGTGTATATCTTTTATATTATTATGTGTGTATTTTTTTAAATTTTATACCATTTTCCATAGTGGCTATACCAGTTTACATCCGCCTCCCAGCGGCGTACAAGGGTTCCCTTTTCTCCACATCCTTGCAAGCATTTTGTTATCTTTTATTTTCTTAATAATAGATGTCCTAACAGGTGTGAGGTGATATTTCTTTGTAGTTTTGATTTGCATTTCCCTGAAGATTATTGATGTTGGGCACATTTTCTTTTGGCCATTTGTATGTCTTTTTGGGGAAATGTCTCTTCAGGTCCTTTGCCCATTTTTAATTGGATTATTTGTTTTTTTGCTCTTGAGTTGTGTGAGTTCCTTGTATGTTGTAGATATTAATTCCTTAACAGATAGGTGGTTTGAAAATATTTTCTCCCACTCCACAGGTTGCCTTTCATTTTGTTAATGGTTTCCTTTACTGTGCAGAAGCTTTTTAGTTTGATGTGGTTTCATTTGTTACTTTTTGCTTTTGTTGCTTTTGCTTTTGGTATCATATCCAACAAATTATTGCTGAGGTCAATGTAAAGGAGCTTACCCCCTCTTTTCTTCTAGGAGTCTATAGTTTTAGGTTTTATGTTCAAGTCTTTAATCCGTTTTGAGTTGATTTTTGTGTTTGGTGTAAGATATGGGTCCAATTTCATTCCTTTGCATGTAGATGTCCAGTTTGCCCAGCACCATTTGTTAAAGAACCTGTTCCTTCCCCATTGTATATTCTCGACTCCTTTATTGAAGATTAATTGGCTATATATGCATGGGTTTATTTGGGGACTCTCTCTGTTCTGTTCCACTGATCTATGTGTCTGTTTTTATTCCAATACCATACTGTTTTGATTACTCTAACTTTGTCATATAGTTAAAAGTTAGGAAATGTGGTACCTACAGATTTGTTCTTCCTTTTCAGTATTATTTTTGCTACTTGGGTCTTTTGTGGTTCTATATGAGATTTAGGATTGTTTTCCCTTTTTCTTTGAAAAATACCATTGGAGTTTTGATAGAAATTGCACTGAATCTGTAGATATCTTTGAGTAGTACAGACATTTTAATAATATTAATTCTTCCAATTAATGAGCACAGAATATCTTTTTATTTATTTGTGTCTTCCTCCATTTCCTTCAGTGTTTTATAGTTTTCAATGTACAGTGTCAACCTCAGAGACTCAAGGACCTGGGGCAGTGAAGGAACTGAGAAAAAGAGACGACAGTAGAGCGAGGCACAGGGGACCCTGAGCGAGTGGCCCAAGGTGCCGAGGTTTATTTTCCATCTTACATACCTTCCACAGCGATATAGATCTATAATGGTTTACAGCAGGGGTGTAGTAAGGCACACTCCTCCATGTGTACAAGGTTAGTCAAGCACGTAAGAATCTTTAAACCAGAATAAAGGAACAGAGGGGAGTGCCCAGTGTGCTGTTTACAGGACAAGGGAACGAAGAGGGGAGTGCGCAGTGTGCGGTTTACAGCTGGCTTCCTATCTACAACACATCTTCTGCTGCGTACTTTAGAACTGACCACACACGTTCCAAGGGCATTTCACTCTGATCCTTTTGGGTTATTTTTAACCCTGAAATCTCGAGTTTTCTCAGAGATCTCGGAGTCTGAGCGAACATGCACCAGTGGTCGTTGTGGCGTTCTGTTTCCCACAGTACAGATCTTTCACCTTGGTTAAATTTATTTCCAAGGTTGTTTTTTTTTTTTTTTTTTCATTTTGATCCTATTTTAAGTGGGATTCAAGTAAGTGTTTTCACTTATCTTTCTTGGTTATTTTAACAAATATATTGCATAGGAATAATCTTCACTTTTATGTATAAGAGGACTTGCACAAAAGAAATATCAGTCATTTGATTTGGGTGATGAAAGTAAGTTTTCTGTCTTCTTGGTGGGTATACCTGCACCTGCACAGCCTTCGCAGGTGCTTTTTTTGGAGGAAGGACTTTCAAGGAGTTCAGGGATTCTCTTTCTGCAACCAGGTCCTTTGAGGAATGTTGATGTTCTCAGTGTAAATGCAGTGTTTCACTTAGGCGGCTTCCATCTTGTAGTTGTACCATCTGGGACACATGACCTTGAGGATCTCCATGTGTGGTAGACAGCCTCTAGAGTGGATCTCAATGATCCCCATCTCGAGGTATTCACACTTTTGTGTAATTACCTTTCCTTGAGTGTGGACTGGATCTAAGTACTCACTTTTGATCAACAGAATACTAAAAAATGATAGGAAGTCACTTCTGAGATTAGGTTATGAAAAGACTAACTTCTGTCTTGCTCACTTGTTCAGCTTCTTCTCTCCCTCTCTCCCCGTCTCCCTCTCACTGTTTCTCTCATTCTCTCCTTCCTTGGAATCCTCACTTTGGGAGAATCAAGCTGTCATAAGTGAGTAGCAGCCCTATGGAGAGGCCCATATCACAAAGAACTGATATCACCACCCGAGGTTCGGGGATGACCTGAGTCCTGCCAACAGGTACATGAATGAACCGAAAGCAGATCTTCCCCAAGTTGAGTCTCAAGATTCCAGCAGCCCCCCGACACCTTGAACATAATCTTCTGAGAGACTCTGATCAAGAGGCAGCCAGCTAAGTTATACCTAGATTCCTGATCCACAGAAACTAAGATTATTTAAGTCACTAAGTTCTGCAATAATTCTTTGCACAACATACATAACCAATACACCAATTGGAAGATCAACTGAAATTTTTTTTTTAGGTCCAGGCCTGGAAATGGCTTTTATTACTTCCACTCTCATCCATTGGCTTCAGCATAATCCTTTTACCCCAATCTAACTGCAAGGGAGGCTGATAATTATAGAGCAAAACATGGATATTTGATACTACATTTGCTGTGAAAGGTTTAGTAGTGATTGACCAGTCTAATTGTAACCTTGAAACAGGATTCAGTCTTATGTGAAGTCATCAGACATTTAAGTGGGAATTTCTTGTTACAACTGAATTACTAATGGGAATCAAGCAATTGGATGCTTATTCAAACCACCCTAGCATCAATCAATTGACTAAAACAATAAAACATTTAGAAAAAATGAGCACATGCTTATAAATTGCACAAATGTATTAAAATCTTCATTAATAGACAGCATTCAAACCACTGACTCTTCCAGCATGAAAAGAAATCAGAGAAGTCATCTACATTGGCCTCCAGAATACGAAGAAATCATCCAACCTCCTTGTACCCTATTCCATCACACCTCAAATTCCTGGAAATTCACAAAGAAGAAAGATCTGAAATTGTCAAAATATTGTGTGCATAAAGCTGGCATGAAATGATAACTGAGAATTAATGATGCAGTTTTAAAATTTCAGCCCAACTAATATGTAATCCCTGTAAGAGTAAATGTTAAGCATTGTAATGTATTGGGTTTTTTTAAAGATTTATTTATTTATTTTAGAGAGAGAGCAAGAGTGTGCATGAACTCATGCTCTAGTAGGGGGAGGGGCAGAGGGAGAGGCAGAGGAGAAGGAGATTCCCTGCTGAGTGTGGAGTGTGACACAGGGCTGGATCCTACAACCCTGAGATCACAACCTGAGCCAAAACCCAGAGTCTGATGCTTGACTGACTGAGCCACCCAGGCACCCCTGTTTTATTGTTTTAACTATAGAGAAAACTGGACAAGAATTCCTAGCTCCTAACTTTCTTGGCACACTGCAGGCTGAACCTTAGTTACCTCATTACTAGAAAAAGTATAGACGCGTTTATAAAAAAATTACTCTATTTATTTTTAGAAAGATTAAACTTTGGATAACAAAAGAGAAAGCCAGAGTTTCCAAACACCATAGTATAGCAATGATTATCTCTTTCAAATGTGTTTAAGCAACGATTCTGCTAAGTGATATGGTTTTGACATATACCAGCCATTTCTGTCACATTGGAGGAGATTAAAGGGTAAATGGGATGGTTGATTATTTGGGAAATAGAAATGATTAATTATCCACAATGCTCAGGATGAGAAACATTTGGACTGTGGTGTGTGTGTGTGTGTATGTCTGAAATTGCCCCTAGGGATACTATAAGCACCAGTTAGCTTCTGAGGACAGCAAGCTTTCTCCCCGCTCTTTCCCACCCTGCTCCCCTAGAAAAACCAATGAATGGGCTATGCTTATAAAAACAGCAGCAGCTTGAGTTTCCAAGAAGTCTTTGATGTTATTAACTTTTGAGCTTTATGAAGGGCTCTGAGGTTACATTGGCAGATACTAAATGAAAGAAGAAAGTGAGGCAATTATCAGGTAATGCAAGTAATAAATCCAATATTTTTACCATAATTAACTAGATGTTTTCAAGAAAAGAAGCTAATTTGCCTCAAATAGCTAAATAATTGCTGAAATCCTCCACTTATCTTGAGAATATACATTTGGCCTTAATTAAAAATTCACACCATACAACAGATCAGTTAATTTAAATCTACATTGCAATAAGAAGGTTGTCCTTTGGAAGACTCCTTTAATAAACTTATATTAGATTTTGAAATTTTCCCTTTTCCAATGGATTCTGTTATTTTGAGTGCTTTGGTGATAGGAACAATATCTTAAAATAACCTTATATTTTACTCAAAACATATCCCCTTCCTCCATTTTATTGGCATACCTTCGTAGAAATAGGACATTAACAGAATTTTACATGTCTGTGAAGGTAGAACCATGAAATCACTCCAATCCCCCTCCCCCCACATGATGTCCCTTATCCTAATTTAGAAGATTTCTGACTTCAACCAATTTATTCATAATTAACCTAAGAATCTTTGGTAGCTATTTAGTAAGATGATTAGAAATCATGGTTTTGTAACCTGACTCAGCTCTCTCTCCTTCCTTCCTTCACTTCCTCTCTCTCTCACTCTCTATCTCTTTTTCTCTGCTAACCCTAGCCCAGTTTTGCCCCTCTGTCGTGCATCTTCTATATGATATAATCTTTCTAAATCACCAATCTGACTTGTCTGTCTCATGCTTACAACTCTTACATGGCTCCCCACTGCCCTCAGATAGAATGATAGAATACAAACTTCTTGGCAGAACCCAGAAGGTAATTGGTGATCTGCCCCATTTTCTCTCTCCAGGCCATCTCTCACCTCTCCCCTCACTGCACAAAGTTTTGGACACATATTGAACTATGCTCGCTCTTTCTCAACTCCAGGACTTGGAACATTTAGATCCTTCTCCCAGAAATCCTCCATTCCTACTTTGCCCACCCACTTCTCTTCCTGAAAACAACTTTTAACGTTCTACTTAAACTCTACTTCTTCAAGAGAGCCTTCCTTAACCTCACAAATTTAGGTACAATTTTTTGTGTGTTTTCTTTGAATTTTCTACTTAGTTTTATCATAACACTTCTGAGCCATATTAATTTTCTACCACCAAAATTTCATTTCCTGGTGAGGCACTTATTTTCTTAGCCATATGTTTTAAGAGTATTAGTAGATATGTGTTAAGTAGGAATATCCTGAGTGATTACTTTATAAACGACTAATTCCTCAGAAGTATAATATATCTAATAGATTTCTAGCTACCATTTAGTGAACTTTGTCAGAGAGACTGCTTATTGTCCCTTTTTATTCCCCAGCACCTCTCTTACTTCTAGATCCCACACCCAACCAAGATTTAGCTAGATTCATGGCTACCAGGATAGAGACTATATTTCTCAGCCTCCTTTGCAACTAGGTATGACCATGTAAGTTCAGACTAATGAGATGCAAGCAAATTCTGAGTAACAACCTTACAGAGAAAGCCTCTTCACTCATAATGAGATAAATACAAATTAAAAGTACACTGGGATACTATTTCTCACCTATCAGAGGTGTGTCTGTGGGAAAATAGACACTCTCACACATTTCTGGAGGAAATATAAATTGAAGGGAAGTTTGGCAATTGCTAAGAAAACTACACATGTGTTTGCTTTTTGACCCAGCAATCCATTTCTATGAATTTACCCTGAAGATACCTCTTCAACAACACAAAAATACATATGCACAAGATCATTCATTGTGGCATTACTTACAGTTGCATATTAGTGGGAATATCTTAAATACCTAACGTAGGAGATTAGTTCAATAAGCTATGGTTTATCCACAAAATGGAGTAATGTTCAGGCATAAAAAAGAATGAAGGTCTCTCTGAACTGAAATGAAGTAACTTCCAGGATATATTGGTAAGTGAAAAAATTAAAGAGCAAAAGAAATATGTGCTATGCTTCTTTTTGTGTTAGAAATAAATAAATAACCAAACATCTATCTGCTTATCTTTGTAAAATGAAACAGACTAAAGCAGAAACTAATGTGATTGTTAGAAGGGATGTGTATGAATGGGGTGAAAGGGGTATGGGGTGACATTTCCCTGAATATAATTTTTGGTAGAGAATTAATGGAATCATATTACTGTTTCACACATTCATGGCAAACAAACAAACAACAAAAGAAACAAAACTAAATGAACAAAGATGAGGGAAAAGAAAACATAAAACAATATAAACAGAAAAAAATAAACCTAACTGTATTTCCTATAACATAACCATTCCAAAGGAAAAAAATACTCAAGTAATTTTTAAGCACAATGTTTTGACTGTATATAAAAACATATTTAACTCTATTGAGTAAATTTGTTTTCTCACAAATGAGAAGCACAAATAAGTGGCATAGGCTAGCAATTCTGAAACTACTTTATGTATATTGTAGAATAGGGCACAGTGCTGGAAATAAAGTAGTTGTTCATTAAGCATATACTGTTTAATCATTATTTCTTCTTTTTTTAAAGATTTATTTATTTTAGAGAGATTGGAGAGAGCATGTGCATGAGCAGGGGGAGGGGGAATGTGGTGGGGGGGAAGGATGAGACAGAAGGAGAGAGCCAGAACTGGTGCTCATCTCACGACCCTGAGATCATGACCTGAGCTGAAATCAAGAGTCGGACGCTTAACCGACTGAGCCACCCAGGTGCTCCAATCATTATTTCTTCTAAATATTGATCATATCATTATTCTGACTCTGTTTACAGCTCATTGGCAGACCTAGGATGATGGAAACCTTTGAGATAACATGTCTAATTTAGCCAGACTGTTAGAATAACTGCAAAAAATCTGCGAACTACAGAAAAGATTCTACTCCTCTCTTTCTCTTCAACATATCGCAGTTAAAATGAATTTAAATTTGTAATTTAATCACAGTATATGGGTTGGTTGACCTCTAGTACTTTCCTGAGTGCACTATTTTATGTGGCAATATTTAAAACAGATTTAAAATATGGGAAGAACCCAAACTAATCTATAAATTCTAATCAAATTCAAATACCAACAGGGTTATTTTGTCAAAGTTGAAAAATCAATACTTAAATTCACATAGAAGTGTGTGAGCCCAAGAATGCTAAGACTTAAAACAAAAAAGTAGGGAATTTTCCCATGTGATTTCAAGACATAATAAAGCAATAGTATTTAGGTAATGTGAAAATGACATAGTGTCATCAAGTGTTGATTTAGTTCAACAAGAAAGAAGCAAGAGCCCAGAAAGACCCAGGGATATTTGAGAATTCTTAGACGATGAAAATGGCATCTCAAATCAGTGCAAAGGAGAGCACTGTTCCATAACTAAAGTTAAGACATGTTGCTTTCTATCCGGAAGAAAAAAAATCAGATTACTATATCACTTCACACATGAAAATCAATTCTGGGTGGAATAAAGATCTAAAATGGAAAAATAAAATCACTGGGAATCAAATTTTGGAGATTATCTTCATGACCAAAACATAGGAAATAATTTCTTAAGCAACACATGTAAGACATTACCCTTGGGAAAGTAAAGCTGATAGGGCGCCTGGGTGGCTCAGTTGGTTAAGCGACTGCTTTCAGCTCAGGTCATGATCCCAGGGTTCTGGGATAGAGCCCCACATCAGGCTCTCTGCTCAGCTGAGAGCCTGCTTCTCCCTCTCCCTGCTGCTCTGTCTACTTGTGCTCTCTCTCTCTCTCTGTGTCAAATAAATAAATAAAATCTTAAAAAAAAAAAGAAAGTGAAACTGATAGATATAACTGCGTGAAAATTAAAAACTTTTGTAGGGCAAAAGAATCAGAGTAGAAGATAAAATATTGCAGTAAGGCATTTGTAATGTAGATGGGCAAACAGGTTAGTATCCAGAAAATACTGAAAAAGTTTACAAATCAATTAGAAAAGGACAAACATGAAATAGGACAAATGGGAAATAAACATGTGAAAGTATACTCAGCTTCACTAGAAATCAAGAAGTGATGAATTAAAACAACCATAGAATTGTATTTCACACCAGTTAGCTGGTCAAAAAATTTAAGGAGCTTCATAATAGCAAGGGTTGGAGAGAAGGCAGTAACTTGAATTCTCATATTCTCATATACGGCATGTTCATTAGCACAAACACTTTGTGGGGCAAGCTGGTAGTTTCTAGCAAAATAAAAAATGCTTATAATGTGGCCCAGTAATTTCCCATTGAAGTAAATACCCAAAAGATATTCTTTCACCTATGGATAATGCTATATGCCCAAAGGTGTTCATAGTAATGGTAGAAGAATGAGTAAGTAAAGTATGATGCAATCATATGATATACTATTATACAACTGTTAATATAACTGAAAAAGTGTAGGTATATCAATATTGCATATTTTTTAAAGAGAAAATATTTATCTTTGTTGTTTACTTTCATATATGAATGTAGAAAAGCTAAAAATGGTAATAAAACAGTAAATAAAACATGAACAGAAAGGTGAACATCAAATTCAGGATGGCTATAAACTGTGGAGAAAGGAAGTTGAATATGGTTGAGGAGGGAACACTAGTGAACATCATTTTTCCTGTAATGATTTATTTATTTTATTTAAAAACACAAAATATGATACAGTGTTAGTGTATATAAAATTTGGGCAGTGATGATGGGTCAACTTTTATTTTTGTGTATTTATTTATTTTTAAAGATTTTATTTATTTATTTGAGAGAGAGAGAGCAAGAAAGAGGACGAGCAGGGGGAGGGGCAAAGGGAGAGGGAGAAGCAGGCTTCCTGCAGAGCAGGGAGCCAGATGTGGGGTTCGATTCCAGGACCCCGAGATCATGAACTGAGCTGGCAGGCAGACGCTTAACTGACTGAGCCACCCAGGCACCCCGGGGGCAACTTTTACATTATTTATTTTACTTTTATGTGCCTAAAATTTTCTCTAAAATATTAGAAAATAAGTACATTCATATATATATATAAATAAAAGGGGAAAATGTGGGGCTTTGGAAGATTATCTTATATACCAAGATTTACCCATTTATCTTCATTAGAGTATTTCTGCATAGCAAAGTTCCATGGATAAAACCATACTTCCTTAAACATTATTGACTTTTGTTTAAAAAGTTCATAGAATTATAGGTAAACTATAGAAAGAAGGCAATCAAAAGCAGTGGGTGATAGTCCTCTCTTGAAAACTCTGTTAAAACTTTGTCACTACATTTAAATCCCATGGAATTCAGGGCCATAAACACCCTTGTTTAAAAACATTGTGCTGAGTTACTGGGAAGTATCTTATGTTCTTAAAAATTTTTTCTTTATAAACTTAAAATATAAAACATCAGTGTTCAGGATCACTCTTTGTGTTTATTTGTCAATGTACTTTTAAAAATTGTTATTGCTGTTCTGTTCCTTTTGTTTCAGGCATATTGACTCTTCATCTTACATCAACCTCAAGTTTTTACTCTCCCTGTATTTTCAGCCTTGAAGAATCTCTCCACCCAGTTTGGTAAGTCCCCCCCGCCACCTTAGATTCAAAGAACATCTTGGTTCTTTTCGAGGAAGTCTCTGCTTCTTCTTGGGAGAGTGGTGGTAATTATATTTGACAAACAGCTCTTTGTACCCTACCAAATGAGCTCACCAATGACAGTAACTTCACTTGCATTTATTTAACTATTTATTGATTTATGTTTGCATACTATATTTTCAATTTATAGAGCACAAGAGTCCCGATAAATTACTTTGTGCAATGCCCACAGCTTCATCGGCATTGGCGTTCTGGTGTATGCAGAAGGTACTGAACTTACAACACAAGGCAGGCACATGACCTGGTCCAGGGTCCTATTAATGATGTTACAGATGCAATTTCTTCTGATTGATTTTAGGCAGGACAGAGAAGACACAATGGCAGAGGCAGCTCAAGAATTACTACACAGGAGGAACTTAGACTTGGCAATCAGTTTGGAAGTTGAAAATAGGATAATGCTCTTTTTTGTGGACTTGCATAAGTTAAGCAAATGTCAAATCTTCATTCATATCAAGAAGGGGAAGGCTGAGGTAGATTATCAAAGAGGTTAACACCATCTCCCTGCCACCAAAAGCCACCCCATGGCACTTCTGCTACCAGCCTGATTGCCCAGCATGGGTGTTGTAATTTGACGCTTGGGAAAATATTTGCTGTTTAATCTGATTAAATGGTAGGGGTGAAGATGAGAGCTGGAAAGGTTCCCAAGAAAACTGTTGGCTTTTTAAAATGTTACAGGGTCCATCCACACCAGTTAAGGAGGAAAATACCTTTTCTTGTCTTTCTCCCCATCCTTGTTCTCTCTAAGACATGTGTTGGAACATTGCTTTTAACAGATGTTTAGTCACCAATTATATCAATCATGATCCAGGAAAGAAACAATAAACCAAGACAGCTCAAATGAAAAAACTCTAATGAGGTCTTAGTTACCGAAGAGTGGGTAGGCTTAAGGAAGAAAACATAAGATGGTGAAGCACGCAGAGACAAACATCACAGGAGGATGTTACCACCTTCTTACATTCAAAGGGCTCAAGAGGGAAATAGTGTTCATGAAGCCCAGGTAAATTGGCACAGCAGAGGAGGGGCTTTTGGACTGAGATTTATGAAAGGAGGCACCTGCCTTGCAATGAAGGAGCAGAAAAAAACCTCTCCCACAACTTCCTTTGTTCCTTTCTCTTGTCCTCTAATCTCAAACTTAGCCTAAGTGCCCAAGAAATGCTCCAGGCAGGTGCCCCGGGACTCAGAGCTGGGCAGAAGAATGTAGAAAATGAATCTAGGGAGGCAATCAGCACAACAGGATAACAAAGTGCCATTGTATTCTAGTAAAATTTTGTGTTAAATCCAAATAACATATTTACTTATATTCATTTTATATCTTCTTATGTGCTAGCAAAAATATATACGTTTTTATTTTTAGCATACATGGCAGATATCACTAAGAAATTAAGGAATTGAGACCCAGTGAGGTGTAAATAATTCCTAATGTCTTCAGGACTAAAAGTGGCTAGGTCAGGATTTAAACTAACGTCCATCTGACACAAAGCCCATATTCTTTCTACTTCACCATAGTGATTTCCATGAAAAAGGATAGGAGTCACGTACTATCAGAGGCAGTGTGGAGGCAAACCCCTTAATTTATGAGGAAATTATCTACGTGCAAAGGGGTGATTTCTCAGCAGAGTTGGGATTAGATCCCTTGTCTCCTGAACTCCCACTTGAGTGTTGTTTATTTGTTTTTCCATCAGAGCAACTTTAACAGGTATCAGTATCTTATCACTTTTTTGGGGAAGAACATTTATACTTGTTGCAAAAGCTTCTGGTTTAAGATAGCAGACTGGGTAACTGCATTTATCCCTTCTACCTCGCAAGATCTCAATAGAATAAAACTAAAAGAATAACATTGGTATAAACCCAAAATAATAAAGATAATAGGGAAGGTAGTGGGCATAATATAGAATGAGAAACTCCATCAAATTTCCAGAAGATAGAAAAAGGATGGAATTTTCAACTGATGAAGCTGAGAAGTAGAAACCAAAGCCTCAATTATACAGACAAAAGTCTCTGAGAATAAGACAGCTGACTTTTCCTAGCAGAACTCTGACAAAGCTTCTAACTCAGATTTGCAAGTCCAATGGAGCATGAGTGAAAGATGGATCTAAAACAATGGGGAATAATTAATCAGAAGTCTACACAGAACAATAAACCACCCCATATTGAGTTACAGAAGGCTGACAGCCAGACATTTAAATCTCAGACCAAATGAACCTCAGATATTTTTCCTCCCAAATGAGTTGAACAAATTGCTTTGAATGATTTTGAAGTGGCTAATGTAGATGATTGTGTCCCAGAATAAAATCCTTCATTGCCTATCACTTGAAGAGCCCATCCCACCCTACTTATCTTAAAACTATCACGGACAGTTATAAAACCTCTCCAATAACACAAATCCCATTCTTTTTATTGCTTTATTCTTATATATGACTGGGCAACCCATTCTAGTCAAACATTTGAGAACAGCCTAAACCAGGAAAAATACAGATCATAAACAAATAGAAGAACTGACCCCTGATGAAAACAGATTATAAACAGATAGAAAACTGACCCTTGACTTAGGACACAGAAATGAAATTAAGCAAACAAAGAGCAACTAAAAACGAACACCCCTCTTATTACTGTACTCAAGAAAACTGACAAGATATGAACCCTCAAAACAGGCAAATGATATGAAATTGGAACAATTAGATGATAAGAGATCTTAAAAAATAAAATTATGGTTACTAAAATACAGTGTCATTGAAGATAAAGTAAATAAGTTTCCATAAAATGTAGAACAAAAAGATTACCATAAAATGTGAGAGAAGGTCAATCCAAGAGATACAATGTCTGAATGACTATAGATTGTGAAAGAAAGTTCTGAGTGCCAAGTAGTGTACTTGTAATAAAACCCATACCTAGGGGTGCCTGGGTGGCTCAGTCGTTAAGCATCTGCCTTCGGCTCAGGTCATGATCCCGGGGTCCTGGGATCGAGCCCCACATTGGGCTCCCTGCTTAGCGGTAAGTCGGCTTCTCCCTCTGCCTCTCTCTCTCCCTCTCCCTCTCCCTCTGCTTGTGTTCCCTCTTTTGCTGTGTTTCTCTCTGTCAAATAAAGAAATAAAATCTTAAAAAAAAAACAAAAACCCATACCTAGACACATCAATGTGAAACTTCAGTACAGAAAAAAAAAAAAAAGAGAGAGAGAGAGAGAGAGATTATATAAGCTTCCAAAGAGCAAAAATTGATCACTTCAAAGAATCAAGAGTCAGAGTATCAAAATTCTCGGTGACAAAATTGGAGCAATGGTTTTTAATTTGGAACAGAAAAATTATTTTTAACTTGTATTTCTCTATTAAGCAAATCACCACCACCATCATCATCATTATTATTATTTTGAGATCAGAATAAAGGCAGTTTTCAGATATGTAAAGGATAAAAATTTTACCCATATTCCTCCCAAAGCACACTTTCCTGTGAGGATTCTTAAGGAAGTGTTCCAGCAAAGCAGTAAGCAACTCTAGAAGGAGGAAGTTATAGGATCCAAGGAACAGTTATTCCACACTAGGAGAGCAGTAATGAATGTCCCAATAGGCCTAGAGAAAAATCAATCCAAATTTGAGCAGAACAGAGGATTCCTGAAAAACGAATCAGTGAAATAAGTTTAAAATGTGATAAAGAGGGAACAAAATAAAAAGACAATTAGATACTTACGAAAGAATAACATACTGTGCAAAAAACGTCATGGTCAGAATTGCAATGGCAAATTCATGGGCTTTAAGGAAAATAGCTGAATGGATTCTACCAGTAGAAAAATGTAAACTTCAGACAGGATAAGGATATGGTGACTATTACATATGTGTCATCTTCATGGAGAGAAAAAAGAACATCAATAAGAAACACTGTAAATAAGGAATAAAACTGCTTGAGAAAATTATGGTTCAACTACACAGCAAAATGCAGTATGCTTTTGAGTACTTATTGGCATGTTAGAAATGGGAAACCTTTTGGATATTTTTCTGTGAGTAGTGCAGAGGATTATGTACTTAACTGAGAAGAAGGAAATGTAATCATTGCACAATTTATGATTTTCCAATGAATAATATTACATAGCCATTGTGTTGTAAATATAAAATTTAGGCCTAACCTATAGGCAAAGTAGAGAATACTGTTTCAGAATTACAATTTTTGAGCACAATGTTGTCAGCATTGGCAGTGTAAAAATAAATATATAGCTAACTTTAGAAAAGAAGTAGAAAAAAGTATAAATAATAAACTAAGAGATGAAATAAAATACAATCATAAAAATGCTCTATTAACACAAGAAAAAAGCAGAAAAAAGAAAAAAAGAATAGAAAACTGTTAGCTTGATGACAGATGTTGATCCAACCATTAAAAAATGTTTTAATGTACATGATCTAAACACACCACTTAAAAGACAAATTGTGAAAATAGATAAAAGCAAGACTGAACTAAATGTTACCTACAAAAATTCACTTAAATATAAAAAACATAGATATTTTAAGAAGATGGAGAAAGGTATATTATACAAATACTAATTAAAAGAAAGGTGGAATAGCTAATTTCAGGCAAGGAAGAATCTGGAACAAGGGACATGACATAGTGATAAAAGGGCACTTTTTCAAGAAGCCTACAAATCCTAATTGTATTTGCACCTTATAAGAGAGCTTCAAAAACAGAAGCAAAAACTTAGATTTGAAAGAGGAAATAGACAATATATAGTTGGAGACTTCAATAATCTCTTCTCAGCAATTGACAAAACAAGTAAATAGAAAATAATTCAGGCTATAGATGACTAAAACAATACTGTCAACCAATGTGACTTAATTGGCACTTATGGAATCCTTTACTTAACAACAGCAGAATACACATTCTTTTCAAGTGCACATAAAACATTCACCAAGATAGACCCCCATATCCTCATCCATAAAAGCAAATTTAACAGATTTAAAAGAATTTAAATAATACAAAGTATCTTCTTGGTTCATAACAAAATTAAACATGAGATCAACAACAGAAAGATATAGAGAAAAGTAAAAACTATTTTGAAACTAAGCAATATGCTTCTAAATTACCTTTCAGTCAAATAGGAAGTCAAAAGAGAAATTAAGATATATATATATTTCACACTTAATTCAAATGGAAATAAAACATCAAAATACAACTGGAACTATGCTCTGAGGGAAATTTATAGCATTAAATGCTTATATTAGAAAATAAAAAGATCTAAAAAACAGAAATCTAAGTTATCAAATTAAGAAACTAGAAAAAGAAGGCAAATTAAACCTAACAGCAGAAAGAAAAAAAATAATAAAGATTAGCACAGAAATCAATTAAATTAAGAAGAGGGAAAAAAAAAGAAACCAATGAAACCTAAACCTGGTTCTTTTTTTTTTTTTTTTTTTTTTTTGGAGGACAGGAGGTTTATTTAATGCCAGCAGGCTCAGATCTGGTTCTTGAGAAAATCATTACAATGAACAAATCTCTACCAGACTGACCAAGAAATAAAAGAGAAAAAAAGAGAAAGAGAAATAAAAGAGAAACTTTTCTATTAGCTATATATTTATTTTTACATTGCCAATGCTGACAATACTGTGCTCACAAAAGACCAATATCAGGAGAGAAAGAGGGGGCATCACTATTCCCCCAACAAAGATTAAAAGGATAATAGGAAATTGCTAAGAATTAATCTCTGCCCATAAATTCTATAAGCTTAGTGAAATGAACCAATTCTTTAAAAGACACAAACTATGAAAACTCACTTAAGAAGAAATAGATAACTTGAATAGTCCTATATGTATTAAATAAATTGAATAAGTAATTAATAATATTCCACAAAGGGATATTCTGTGTCTATGCAGCTTCACTGGCTATTTCTTTAGGGAAATACAAGTTAAAACTACAATAAAATGCAACTATATAACTCTTAGAATAGTTAAAAGTAAAAACAAACAAAAGAAATCCCCATGAAACCCTGACAATACCAAGCACTAGAGACAACGAGGAACAACAGGAGCTCTCATTCCATTGCTGGTGCAAATGCAGAGTGGTACAGCCATTTTGGAAGAGTCTAGCAATTTCTTAAAAGCACACACTTCCCCTATGACACAGCAGTCATGCTGCCAAGTGAATTACAATTTTATGTTCTCATAAAAACCCATAATTGTCAAAAACTGGAAACAATCCAAATGTCCTTCCAGTGGGTGAATAGATAAAGAAACTGGGTACATCCATACATTGGAATATTGCTCAGCAATAAAAAGAAACAAACTATTAATTCACTCAACAACACGGATAAAATATAAATGTATTTTGCTAAGTGAAAGAAATCAGACCCCAAAGTCTATATATTGTATGATTTACTTTATAAAACAATCTGGAAAAGGCAAAACTATATAGGGATGGAAAACAGTTTAGTGGTTCCCAGACTTGGGAACAGAGGAGGAGTAGACTATAAGTGGATCACACAAGGCAATTTTTAGGGCAGTGTAACTCTTCTATATGGTACTGTGATCGTGGATATATCACTTTGCCATAATATATAATATTCCACATTAACAGTGTTATTACAAGTGAATGCAACATACTCATCGAAGGGGATAGGAAAGAAAGAAGCTAAATATTCTTGAAAAACAGTAAGGTTAGATTTTCTAAGCCTGAAGAAAGAAAAACTGTACACAAACATTATATTTTAGTTTATAAACTTTTTTCTTGTAGGAATATGATTTAGCAACTCTGAAACTAACTATATCCATACGGTAGTTTCAGTAAATAAATGAACATATTGTAGATTATGAGAGCCCAGCCATTTTCACTGTCAGAGAAACAAGTTACAAATAAGCAAGTTGGAAATACTAGGTTGAAACCTATGCCAGATAGAGCCAGAAATATCAGTATGAACTCATGTTTACACACACACACACACACACACACACACACACACACACACAAATACAGAAATCAATATAGGTATGTGTGTACACATAGGTTAGCATACATACTTCATTTCCTAGCCCTGTCCATTGAAAGGGGCAACAAGCAGTGATAGTCCATTCACCATAAGTGATCACCTAGGATCCAGATATTTGGTTTTTATTTTATTTTATTTATTTATTTGAGAGGGAGAGAACAGAGGGAGAGTGTGAGAGAGAAGCAGACTCCCTGCTGAGCAGGGACCCTGTGATCATGACCCCAGCCAAAGACAGACGCCCAACTGACTGAGCCACTAGGTGCCCCCAGATATTTGTTTTTAAGTAACGTTCTTTAATAAAAGAAATCAGGGAAACCTCGGAGAAATGGCTTGTTTAGGGTTGGGTTAGGATAAATATGAGTCTGAATTATCTCATAGTGACAGAAAGTAAGAAAGTCCTTTAAAAAAAAAAGGTAGCACATCAAAAGGACATAAAAGTTAACCTGAAAGAGCTGCCAGTGGTTAAAAGTGGAACAATTTAAGTGAGAAAAATGAATTATATTATTGAATTGTAACCCAAAGAAAAAAGTTCAATATCCATGAGACCATACTGATATAAATAACATTTGAATACATACATACATACATGACTAAACAGGAGAGAGAACAGATCTTCCTTATAGAAGATAATCTATAAATACAGAGATAATGAGGGAAATAGAAAATCACCATTAGAATACCGCAGTAATAATTACTGCAGGCAAGGTCCACTGATGAATTCTAAATTAGTGGGGGAATCTTTAGGGAAGATTTGCAGAGTCTCAAAGTATCTTCCCCCCAAATTTATTATCTTTTTGTGGTGATTTTAACATATACCCATAAACTCTTTGGTACTCATGACCGCAGGAGTTAGAGCTTAATTCTTCCACCCTTGAGGTGGGATCGCTGCACTTAGCTATTCTAGTGAACAGTGCACAGGAGGGGAAGAATGGTAATTTACAGTGAAGAAACTTTGCTGATGGCCTCTGACCCAAGTGATCAAGGTTAATATCACCAGTAATGAGTCACACTGACATCATGTACCCCTAAGATGAAAAGAAGGCCACCTCTGTGGTATTCCTCCCCCAGAGCCATAACTTCGGTACAGTCATGATAAAACACTGGATAGAAACTTGACTGTTATTCTTTGAAAGTTCGGGGTGATGGAAAGACACGGAAGGCTAAGAAACTCTCATAGATTAAAGGAGAGTTGGGGGACAAGACAACTACATACAATGTGCTATCTAAGATTGGGTCATGGAACAGGAAAATAATACACTGAGAGAAAAATAATGTCTCTCAGGTAGTCAATAGTATTATACCAATGTCAGTTTCTTTATTTTGATGAATGCACCATGGCCATATCAGATGTTGACATTGAGAGAAGCTGCGTAAGGGCATATGGAATCTCTCTGTGCTATCTTTATAAATCTTCCATAAATCTAAAATTACTTTGAAATAAAAAGGACAAAAAAAAGTAGATGGCATAAGAAACAGTTTTGTGTGTATTCATTTAAAGTTACAAAACTCATGATTAAATGACTAAAAATAATTATTCAGCTATTTTAAGAAGAGGGGGAGGCAGAGTACTCACATGGTATAAGTTAACTAAAAATCCCAGCCCATCAAAGCAGATGGTCAAAAGTTCATTTCAAAAGTTGATAACTCAGTAAAGTTGTGTGATAGAAAAATTAGGTAATGACCAGAAAATCTTAAAACAGACTTGGTTAAAGGAAGTTTCTTGCTGGAGTAGGAATATAGTGGCCAGAAATGGGGGTCAGAGACTGTGATGGTCATTACCATTTCATCTGTAAATCTGATTTTGTAACCATATGCACATGTGAGTTCAATAACAATTACAGAATAGTGTCATTTCATAAAGGGAATTCCTTGGTCAGTTGGTTTGGAATATATTTAATACCTTTCCTCTCTTTTGGAAGAGTCGTAACACACATCTCCATATTAAAAACAAAGAGAAATTATAAATTAAAAACAAAAGAACAAACTTTCTGTAAATCAGCATTCCTCAAACTTAATTTGACTACAGAAACCTTAGGAGCAACTATCACAAAATAGAAAGGAGTTTGGGAAATGCTGCACTCTGAATCCTTGAGGAGTAAAAGAAAACCATAACTGAGAAACTGATTGATGTAAGGCCCTCTAACTGGTGGCTCAGATGAGCTCCTACCCCTCTGGAGCCCATTTGTTACTAAACTCATCACCGTGAGTCTATCTGTGCCCAATAGTGTGGCACAATTTTGCCTCTTAGTTGCAGTGATTAAATTAGCAGATTGCTATTTAATCACTTTACAAGTCTATACCAACCTCATTCTGATTCTTGAAATATGTAAATGACCCTTGAAGCATACATAATTCTTGTATTATTCCCCGTAGTAAAAGAGTAAGACAGAGCTCTGGGATTCCTCTGTTGGATGTCACCTCTCCTATATGGGACAAAGATCACACTCTGCCTTGAAACTCAGTAATCAAAAAGGTAGGCTTCTGTTTGCTAGGTCCTTCTAAGCCTCTAGTGCTGTGGGGGAATGTGAGGCTCTCTGCCTTACCTGGATTTTGGTTCTAAAGCAATGATATCTGGGAGCCCAGGCAAAAATCTATGACTGTAGTTGTTGTAACTTACGTGGTCCCAAATCAAGGCAGGTGGATTATGTATTCTCTTTGTTTTCACTCTGGATTTATGGGAAGGAAGTGTTATTTTTCCCCTTGTCCAAATATCTTAAATCATTCAAAGGCAGCACTAGACTTTAAGCAGAAAAATGCAAATGTAACTGGGACACTTACAATGACCTAAATGCATGCTGATTACCTTTTCTGTTATTTTCTGCCCTTAAATAAAGAAAATAAAATAAATGTCAGCAGTAAGAAAAATGAAAGTAGGTCAGACTACAGAACCATTAGATCAAAAGCAGTTAGAGCCAAACACACCTTTCCCAAGTGGGAAGCGAGAAATCAACATGTAAATGAAAAGCATTTGAAGAGCTGTAGCAGTTCCTCTATTAGCCTTGGCAATTAGCAGGAGGGCATTAAATTATTCTGGCGACTGCATCTTGTAACTGGAACAGAGTGGAAATGCTGGTAATGTTACTGAAAGAGATGAGTCACTCCAAAACAGGACTTCCATTGGGTGGGACTCCTATTATTTAGAAAATGAGAAGAATGGACAATGAAGGATGTTCCTTGCTGATAACACGGGAAGATCTGATTTTGCATTGAGTGTATGTGTGTGCGTGCGTGTGTGCATGTGTGCAAAGATCTGCTGATTCTTTTTTTTTTCTTTTTTTTGTTTTTAAACCCAGTACTAACACCACCATGTGACAATATAAAATGCTTACAGCATGACCTTGGTCTCCTATTGAAGACTTACTGATTGTACTCTTTCCTGTAAATGATTGTTATCCTATTCCTTGTTGAAAATTTGCTTTTAATGTCTCATTACATGGGGTCAAATTGACATACCCATCCTTGCCCTACAAAGTTTAAAGAGTTGACACAGGTATGAAGGAAAGAATGGCAGCTAAATTAATGTGGAACACGCCTGTTAATGAAAAGCTGCTTACAAAGATGTTTTTAGACTGAGTTAAGATTTCAGGAGAAAGCCTCTGAAAGAAGGGTAGGCTCTAAGAACTGATGGAAGATTTTGGAGAGTTAACAATTATTGATTTAATCTACCATATGCATTAACTCTTCCAAGAGCTTTTTTTAAAGATTTTTTAAAATTTATTTATTTTTGCTAGGTAGAGACAGAGAGAGAGAGAGAGAGAATGAGTGGTGGAAGAGGCAGAGGGAGAAGCAGACTCCCCACTGAGCAGGAAGCCTGATGCGGGGCTCTATCTTAGGACCCTGGGATCATGACCTGAGCTGAAGGCAGTTGCTTAACCAAATGAGCCACCCAGGTGCCCCTCTTCCAAGAATTTGAACCCATTTCTGGTCCTAATACAGATAGTCCACATAATATGTTTGTTCTCCAAAATTGCCCAAGTTGCTTCAAATCTACAGAGAAACTTGAGTTTTTACCTGAAAAGCCAAAGGCATTAAATGAAGAAGATCCAAAAGATTTTGAATTTTAGAGAAAGATGTATTTCAAATTTCCTGTGTGTAATCTTTGAGAGAAATAAAGTCCTATCTTTACTACTAGTTGTTAGCCTTTGGAATGTACCATTTTCCATATCATTCAAGAAAAATGGAGGAAACATAACAGGGCGCACAATTTTATACATTCTATAGTATGACAGTTAGAAATTACTTCTGTTCTTCTTTGCCTTGGTCTGACTAATGACACTTGCAAGTAGCAAGGAGGAAAAACTTATCTTCCCCTAGCAACATAGCTTATAAGACAGGGGCTCTGAAAAAGGTCATTTGAGTTTGTGACAAACAAATCATCTTTATTTTTAAATGATCACCAATGTTTACTCTATTAAATGTAGAAGTGGAAATATATGATTTCATGTTGATTTAGAAATCTTTAGACTCTATAGGTTGTATCCTGAATTTACATTACAAAAAAAAAAACCACCTCATTGACAAGTTTATATATAAAGGCAAAAGACCCAGGATAGCCAACATAATATTGAAGAAGAACAAAGTTGGAGGATTGACAACTATCTGACCTCAAAACTTAATGTAAATCTACAGTAATCAAAACAGCATGGTATTGGCAAAAGAACAAACAGATCAATGAAACAGAGAGCTCAAAAGCAGACCACACAAATATAGTCAACTAATCTCTGATGAACAAACAAATGCAATCCAATGAAGAAACAGTAGTGTTTACAACAAATGGTGCTGGAACAGCTGGACATCCACAGGCAAAAAACAAAACAAATAACCAAACCAAACAACAACAAAGTTAAAAAGCAATGAATCTATACAGATACTTTACAACTTCCACAAAAATTTTTCAAAATGAATCACAGACCTAAATGTGAAACACAAAACTTCAGAACTTCTAGAAGATTACACAGTAGAAAATCTAGGTGACCTTGGCTATGAGTTCTTAGATACAATGCCAAAAGAACTATCCATGAAACCTGATAAGTTGAACTTCATTAAAATAGAAAACTTCCACTCTGCAAAAGACATTGTTAAGAGCATGAAAATTAAGCAGCTACACTGGAGAAAGTATTTGTAAATAGACATATCCAATAAAAGACTTGTATCCAAAATATACGAAGAACCAACTAGAACTATGGGTTCTAACCTATATGCTCTGAATACTCACGTAGAGAATGGTTGCCCCTGTGCCTTGCCCCTCAGATTTGACATCCCACTCAAGATTAAAGTAGGCAAGGAGTTTAGGGATTTCCACTTGTGACTTGCCATGAGGAGTTATATCTGTATTTCTATCTTGCCATGTACATGTAAACACATTAAGTCCTAACTTCTCAAGATGGCAGGCACATATACAGAGACATGGAGAACTTCTAGGGGAAGGGAGTAATTGACATCGGCTCCAAAACCAGTCAGACCAGGGAGAAAATGGAGCCATTACTATTCTTGCTCCAGGGCAACCAGTAGAACCCAGAACTTTGGGGATCAATGAATGAATTTGATCCTGGCACCATGGAGTGTTGGTTTGCATTTATGTGTTTTAAATATGAATATGTGTATTTACATTTGGCATCTTTTTTCTTGCTGGGCTAACCTTATAATAATAGGCCCTGTCATTGCTGCTGTTTACCTTCTATCTTTTTTCATTAGATAGTTCACTCAGTCAAGGAACTTGTTTCCCTAGCACACTTTGCAACCCAAATCACTCCCTGAAGTGTTTCCATAAGCTCCAACTTGGCAAAAATGCAAAACTAGACTTGCTTTTGGAATTTCAGAATGCTAAAAAATGGAAGCCCTCCCCCACGCATCAAGTTTAGTTACATTGTCACCATATCCACCCAAGGAATCAAAATGCTCCCCAGTTAGAGTCTTGCTAGGCTTAAATTGATGTTTTACTTAAAAGGATATGAGGTGGGGAAATATTCTATATAAGCTGTTTGTGAAAGAAGACAGGAAAAAAACCCATTCTGAGGTGTTCATTGCAGTAATGATGCTTTGAAAGCAATTTTTGGAACGTCATATATGCAAGCATCATTTTTACTCCTGCCAGTATGAAACGAACTTGAAATGATGATGTTCGGCCAAACTTTCCAAGTGCCTCCCAGTAGGCAGAGACAGAATATAAGTGAGGAAGCCAATCATGGTATAGTCAACTGGCAAAATTCCTATTTCCAATGGAAATCAATTTTTTTTTTTTGTGATAGCATTTTTTCCCATTTCATCCCTATTAAGTCCTCCAAAAGAACAAAGAGTGATGATGGCTTACTATCTTGTATGACTTTCGAGTTTACCAGAAAGCACCTTCTCCTGGAATTGGCCATGTGTTACACAAGATGGGGTTCCCTTAGTCAATGGGGGGGAGGTTGAATTAGGTGTCATAATGTATACTTATTTTTTGAACTTTTTTCCTGGCAATCAGAAATTTAGAAAAATTGGGCTGTCTTCTCCCTATTGCTTTAAATGGCCTTAGTTATTCTAGAGTCCTTTTTCCCCAGTTTACAAATGCTCTTACTGAAGCCTTCTGGCAGGGGATTTCTTTTAGTAGCACTGAGGAAATCTCTGTTGCCATCTAGGTTGGCTACTTTAAGTGGATCGTGCTTTGTTTATGAAAAATTAATTCTGATTCCAAATCTGACAGGATCTATGATTTTTTTCCCTTATGTTTGCAAAACTGCACAAAACTTTTCTTTATTGCTGCTTTCGAAGTTTAATTCTGTAGGAACCATGTAGTCTTCTAGAAGCCCAGAAAAGGTAACAGAATACTAGAAGAAAATGATATTCATAGACTTCTCAGGGGAAAAAAGATAGGAAAGGAAGAGGAAAGAAAAGAGAAATCCTGCTGGTTCAGTACTCCCAGCCCCATGCCAGGATTTTTGTTTCAGGCAACAAAGATAATCCGTGAAATCTGTGGGCATATATCTAAAGTCACTTAGACCTACACATTTTCTGATTGTCTCTGTCTGATTAAACAAGCCTCAAAGACATAATGAATAATTTATGATAAATCAATGTCCACATAGAATAAAAACACATTTTAAAAGGATTGTTTTATGTCTAATTCCCAAGTGAATGCTAAGCTTGCCCCCTTTTGTGAGCTCTTTTATTACCATGGTCTTAGTTTTTTAGATTTTCAATTTCAAAAATAATTAAAAATAAGAAGTAATATTGAATAGCTCTTTTACAGGCTGCAAAATACACTTCATATATTATCCCACTGAATCTTCACAACACTGTGGATAGGTTAGTTATCAGCATTATAAGTGTTAGAGGTTCTAGCTCTTGAAGATGAGTACATGGAGATTTGGGATTACGTGTGACTCCACCAAATCTGCAAATCTGCCTTAAGTAGCACTCTTGGTCTCAACTCAAGTATCTGATAATCTAGCTCTGGACCTTTTCTGTTATATGAAGCCTCATGTTTAAGAGAAACTTCCCAGGCTTTAGGACAGACCCGTGCATGGGCTGGGGAAGGTCTACACAGTCTTTGAAGGAAAAGAAGGGAGCCACAGAAACCTTCCACATGTGTTAGGTGGACAGAACGGACCTTCGCGATCTTGCTTGTATTCTCTTGATATGATATGGCTGGGTCCTCACTATTATTCCTTTAATTCACCCAGTTAAAGATATTCAGAAAGGGAGTAAGTCCTAAAAATCTAGTGGTATCATAAAAATCTGTTTTATTGCCTCCTCCTCCTCCTATACAATTTCAAATGTATATTTGTGAAGTTAGCATGGCCTCCCTTCTTTTCCCCCTTTATCTTCTTAGAAAGGAGGGGTAGGAAGTACATACAGCAGAAGCACTCAGGTATCTATGAGCCTCCTCAAGTATAAAGCTGGTAAACTGTAGCCATGAACTTCTGAATGTATCTTTCATTTCTAGTCTTTCCTTCCTCTAAACGTCAAGCCTCTTTTTGTGGAGTTAAAACTACTACTTCTCCCTGGCCTTTTATTCTCGAGATTTTCAAGAGTTCATATAAATGTTCAGCAGCAGCGGCGGCCCCAACATTTCTTGGGCATCTACCTTGTACAAAGTACTTGTGAGATGTGTGATATAACACAAGCTTAGGCCACTTCAAGCCAGAGACAACCCCTCACCCCACCACATCTCTACTGCTTCCCCTTTATGCTGCAGACTTGCTAGAAGAAAGAGATATGGTCTTCTGACCACCAATGGGATTGTGCAGAACATATCCAATCATCTTGAGTAGTTCTCGTCCAATCTGAATTTATTTGGTTTTTATTAAATGGTAATAGTGATCTCCACTTTATGGGATATTTTAAGGGAAAGTGACACAATGTACGTTTAACCAAATAGTGCCTGAAATACAGTCAACATTTGAGAAATGGTAGCTATTACAGTTGCATAAGTTATTTAGTAATAACCCTGGAAAAAGTTGGAAAGATGAAGGTGGGAAGTAGGTTCAATGCAGATACTCCCTTTGAGAGCTTGGACTTGGGGAAATACAAGCATTTCTTCCTGAGCACACTGGCAGCTGCTAAGGACTTTGTGATCAAAGGTAACCTGGGATCTTGCTTTAAGGTGTCACTGGTGGTTTCTGATGAACTCCTTGATCTAATGCATAGGGACTTAACTGAGTGACTTCTTCCTGAATCCTTAACAGATTATTTGAAGTATAACATTTCAGAGACATTGAGGATTGTCTGAAGTGCTTAGCAACATGCATTAGCTCTTCAGATGCCCAAAGGTTGCATATTTTGCATCTTTCAAATCAAGATACCTGGGAGATTCAAATGGGAAGAATTATAGCAATGATGAACTTAAAGATCTTCAACTCAATCCCCAAATTCAACAATTGCTTTTGAATACTTTCTAGGCAGAATGGAAGATAGAAAAATAGGAAAGTTGCTCTCTTCTTGGACTTGGGAAGGACACAACACAGTTAACTACAATACATGTTTTAGAGTAGAGGCAGAGATAACTAGAATTTACATAGAAGGAAAAGAGGTATTAACTCTCAGAGCAAGCATCTGGAAAGCAGCCAAAGAATAGGTGGCTTTGGAGCCTGGATCTTGAAGTTTGGCCAAGAAGGCTGATAAATGGAAGAGGGAAAAGAGTACCTGAAGCAGAAAGAACACATGAATAAAGGCACACAAGTGGGAAATAGAGAAAATTACTAAAGAGAGCTGCAAATTAAATAAATTCATATGATATTTGAGAGGTGTGACCAAAGGTTGAGTCATGGTAGCATTCCCAATTAGAGATGTGCTAGAGCCTTGATGAAGAGTAGTGATGTCTGTAAGTGGAAAATATCAGCTTTGCTTTGCCCTGTAGGGGATGCAAGTAATGATGTGCCCACCCAGCTACTGCTGATTACTGCAGCTCAGGGAGCTCAGCTGGTCCAGTAGTTACAACAACAGAGAAAGGAAGCTGTGTAATTGATTGACAGTTGCCTAGAACCCTAGGGTCTGCTCCCTTCAGTATTTGTTCTCTCTTCACTATCACTTGGCAATTTATAGTATATGGGTATGGATGAAGGGAATGAGTTTGAATTGTTTTACTGGAAAGAAAATGTAAAGATCCACAGATTCAAATGCTTATAGCAACATAATAACTATGTGTTAACCCTTTCCCTGAAGGTCTGATTTAAGCCAACCGAGTGAGAAGCATTATCATTTTTGTAATGCTACTATCATGCCCTTCCTCTAAGAAATGTATATAGGATTTTCTCAATGTTTAGATTGCCTGCAGGGTCAATTTATCCATTAGACACAGTAGGCATATTGCTGATGACTCAACACATTAGGGTGCCACAAAAAATTTTTAATTTCTTTTAAAATCAGGAGAGAAAACAAACTTCTGGAATTGAAGAAAAAATTTTCATTTTCTTCAAATGAAAATTTAAAGAAAATGAAAATTTCAGGGCCCTTGAAAAAATCTACTAAGTTTTGCCTAACGTAGGAAAACATTTGAAGTATTTAAAGTTACATCAAAAGCTGGGTGCCTGGTTGACTCAGTTAGTTGGTAGAGCTTGGGACTCCAGATCTCAGGGTTGTGGATTTGGGCTCCACATTGGGTGTAGGGAGTACTTAAAAAAATTTTTTTAAAAGTTATATCAAAAGTAAGGTTTAAAATTAATATTATTATGAAAGAAGGGGCCCATGAAAATCATAATGTAGCCCCTCCTGCTCTGACACCACAGCAGAAGTTCTCTAACAAAAGAACTTCCTTCCCATCTCACTAAAATACAATGGAAAAGTCACAGAATTTAAAATAAATGGCTCAGATTTGAATACACTCTTGCCACTTACTATCTATGTGACCTTGGGCAAGTTGTTAGCCTATCCAAACTTCTGTTTGCTCATTGGTTTATGAGTATCACAACTATCATCTCCTCCTGTCTCTGGTCCTGCCATATTCAACAACTCAGTCCTTTATGTTCATTGTTTTAGGAAAGGAAAAACATGAGTGAATACCCAAGAGTGAACTATCTGGGTCATATAATAAATGTGTATTTAATTTTATGAAAAAATGCCAAATTGTTTTGCATAGTGGTTGTACCATTTTGAAGATTCTGTTTGTTTGTATGTATGTGTGTGTGTGTGTGTGTGTGTGTGTATATATATATTTTTTTTAGATAGGTAGATAGAACAGGGGGAGGGACAGAGGAGAAGGGAGAGGGATAAGCAGACTCTGCGCTGAGTGGGGAGCCCAACATGGGGCTAGATCTCTTGACCCTGAGATCATGATCTGAGCCAAAATCAAGATTTGGATGCTCAACACACTGAGCCACCCAGGCGCCCCATGGTTGTACCATTTTATATTACCAACAGCAATGTACAAAAGTTCCAGGTGCTCCTCATCTTTGATAGCATTTGCTATTATTAGTACTACTTTAACCATTCCAATAGATATGTAGGAATGCATCCTTCTGGTTTGAATTTCAATTTCTCTAATGGCTAATGATGCTGAATATATTTTCATGTATTTATTTTTCATCCAAATACCCCCTTTGTTATCTGTTCATATATTTTTATTGGGTTGCTAGTTTTCTTACTGTTGAGGTTTGAGAGTTCTTTATGTATTCTAGATACATGTCCTTTTTCAGGTATGTGAACTGCAAATATTTTATCCTTGTCTGTAGCTTGTCTTTCCATTCCTATAAAATGTTTTTGATAGAGCATAAATTTTTAATTTTTATACATCCAATTTATCAACTTATTCTTTTATAGCTCATGCTTTTCGTGCTACATCCAAGAACTCTTTGCCTATCCCCAGATCATGAAAATTTCTTTCTTTAGAGACATTATAAATCTGTTTTTAAAATTTCAGTTTCCAATTGTAGATTGTCAGTATATAAAAATACAAATAAAATTGTATTGACTATGTGTATAATCACTAAACTCACCTTTAGTTTTAGAGTTTTGTTTAGTCTTTTTTGTCGATTCTGTGAGATAATCATGTCATCTATACACAGGGACAATTTTAATTTTTCCTCTCTGATATCTGTAACTTTTAAATATATATATATATTTGTCTTTTGCAATGGCAAGGCCTTTCAGTAAAATGTTAAATAGGGGTATTGAGGTGACATCCACACCTTGGTCCTAATTTTCGTGGTAATCAGTCTTTCACTTTCACAAAATCTTTCACAAGATCATTAAGTGTGATCTTGGCTGTAGGTTTTTTTTATAGATGCCTTTTATCAGGTTGTAGAAGTTCTTTTACATTCCTAGTTTGCTGAAAATTTTTCTCCAGAATGAATGTTGAATTATGTCAAATGTTCTACATCTATTGATAAGATCATGTGGATTTTATCCTTTAGAATATTAATGTGGTGGATTACCTTGAGTGATTTTCAAATATTAAGCCAGTCTTACATCCTTGGGATAAATCCTACTTGGTTATGGATTGTTATTATTCTTTGTGTTCCTGAATTCAATTTAGTAATATATTGTTGAGGATTTTTTGCATTTATGGTAGTAAGAGATATTGGTCTACAGAATTCTTTTCTTGAAGTGTTTTGTCCCATTTAAGTGCCAGGATAATGCTGAACGAAAAAAGATGGTTTGCAAAGTTTTTCTGGGTCTTCTATTTTCTGAAAGTGATTATTTAGAATTGGTGTTAATTCCTCTTAAATGTTTAATAGGGTACCCTAGTAAGATAATATGGGAGTGCAGATTTCTTTTTTGGATATTTTAAACTACAAATTCAAATTCTTTAATAGTTAAGAACTCTTATCTACTTCATCTTCAGAGAGTTTTGCTCCTTTATGTTTTTTGAGGAATTTGTCCAGTTCATCTAAGTTGTTGAATTATGTGTGTAGGGTTGTTTGTAGTATTCCCTTATTATTCTTTCTTTATATCTCCTGTATCATTCGTGTTACTGTTAATTTGTGTTTCTCTTTTTTTAATTTGACTGTATTGCTCAATTTTATTATTTTTTTAAAAACCGAAGATTTTAGTTGCATTGATTTTACTGTTGTTTTAGTTTTATTGATTCCTGCTGCTAATGTTATTGTTTCTTTCCTGGTACTTGATTTGGGTTTAATTTACTTTTTTGTGTCTAGTTTCTTAAGGTAGAAGCTAACATTGTTGATTCGAGATCCTTATTCTTTGTAATATAAGTACTTATTGCTATTTAAAAATACCTTCTAAGCATTGATATAGCTGTATTCTAAAAATATTTTATGCATTGTATTTTTATTTATTATATTTGTATCTATTCAGTTCAACATATTTTTTTAATTTTCCTTGATACTTCTTCTTTGACTCATAGATTGTTTGGAAGATTGTTTAACCAGCAGTTTGGAGACTTTTCTGTTATCTCTGTTATTGATTTCCAGTTTAATTCCATTATGATCAGAAAACACACTTTTTGTGACTTCAATTCTTTGAAATGTATTAATGTTTGTTTTGTGACACATAATATGATCTATTTTGGTGCATATTCCATGTGCACTTAGAAAGAACATGTATTCTGCTATTGTTTGGTGGCATTTTGTACATATTAATTCTTAAGCACAATGACAAATTACAGTATAAACATCAATTACATATAGGTAGTTGATAATATTATTCAATTCTTCTATATCCTTATTGGTTTTCTGTTGACCTAGTTCTATCCATTACTAAAAGTGTTGAAGTCTGCAACTCCAATTGTGGATTCTCCATTTCTCTTTTTAGTTCTGTCAGTTTTACTTTATATATTTTGGATTTATATTAATTTGCTAATCAGTACCGCAGACTGAGGGCTTAAACAACAGAAAAGTATTTTCTCACAGTTCTCTAGGCTAAAAGGCCAAGATCAAGGTGTTGGCAGAATTTTTCTTTTTGAGGCCTTTCTCTTGGGCTTATGAATGGTTTATGGATGTCTTACACTCCTCTTGTAAAGGCGCCAGTCATATTGGATTAGGTTCCATCCCAATGACCTCATTTAACTTTAATTTTCTCTTTAAAGACGCTATCTCTACAGGCACATTCTGAGGTACTGCGGGTTAGGTCTTCAACATAGGAATTTGGGGGGTTCACAACCCATAACACTCCTCCCTCTGGCTCCCCCAAATCCATGGACTTCTCATGTACAAAATGCATTCAATAGCCCCCAAAGTCTTAACACATTCCAGCATTCACTCTTAAGTCTGAAATCTCATTTAAATATCATCTCAATCAAGTATGGGTGAGATTGCAGGTTGGATTCATCATAAGGCAAAATTCCTCTATGGGCCCACTAGAGTGGCAGCCCTCCCTTCCAGCTCTTTTGAGTATATACACATGTTGGGTTGCTATGTTTTCTTGGTGAATTGACCCTTTATTATTATAAAAGTCCATTACTGCTCAGAGTTCTCTAATTCCTATGAATTTACTTACTATTTATTTACTAGGTCCTCTTATTTACTAATTCTATGAAGGCAAATTCAAGCCATACTAGACCAGTTTTTCTCAAAGAGCTGGGCTGGATTAAGACCTTTCAGAAGCCCTGAGCACTGGGAAGATTATGGTGCCTCTAATATTTATTTCATACTTATTACATAATAAGACTATGTAATAAAGTAATATTAGACATTAAAATAGAAAATACATGTAAGCTAAAATTAAAACTATCTTCTTTTTAGAAATGAACACACCCATTGAAGCTAAACTTTCTCATTTGCCAGTGCCCTAAGTAAATTCTTTGTCTTCCATTAGGTAATTAACCACCGCCAATGAGTTTTCCATAGAATGAGCCAAAATTGTCCTTTGATCCAATCAATTTGGGAAATGACAAATATAATAGCTCTCCAAAAGATATTAGGCTATTAAATGTTTTCAGAGGTCCAAAATTAATAAAAAAAAATTTTAAATTGTTTAACTCCATGTATTATAATTAATTTGACCACAGAACTATTTTTCACATAATGCCAAATAATGTCCCATAAAATACATTTTCCTCTTAGCATACTTTGGAAAATACTACAGAAGTACTGCATCATTTCCTAAGCAGTTATTATGTGTTGGGGACTCTTCTAAAATATTTACACACTTTCCATTATTTATAACATGTCAGATTTGGGGCAGCAGTAGATACTATAAGGTAAATATTATTATTATCTTTTTTGGTAGATGAGGAAATTGAGATGGTGAGGTCACATAGCTTCCAACAGTGGAGCCAGAATTCAGACTTCATTTACCTCTTTTCATAATTTACCCAGCATGGAGCGGCAGCCCTTCATTTTTTTCTTTCCCAGGAACTGGTTCCCTTCTCCTCTCATCAGCTTTGATTCTAACTTCAGAGCCCCACCTCTTATCTACATACGCTATCCTAGTAGACGTCTGCCCTCTGAGTCACCACGTCCTCATTCTTTAATTCCTATGGGGCTCCGACATGAAATTTATTCTGTTTTTCAAATGAGACTGATACTAGAGAAAAGCGTGGGATTGTACATTTCACCCCTGGCCTGCCACAGTCCTCTTTCAGTCTCGTTAAAACCAGGAGGGCCCTGAAGAACTGACATTTTCTATGGTGTTAGATGGCAAGAGGGAGGAAAGAAAAGTAAACAGATGAGGTAGATGTCAGGGGACAACCACTGATGAGCTGGATATACCGTATCTTCAGTTCTCACTCTCCAAACTGGTGGAGAAAAGAATGTGATAGTATCAGAAAGTCATGCTGTTACCCAGATATCCTGTGCATCTCAAAATATTCAAAGGACTCCCAGTGAGTCTTTTTCAAGGAGTGACATTTAACAGGGTTTACTGACAACCTTGTAATAGGACTTTCATCATCAAAAGTATACAATTAAATAATGATTCGTAAACTGCTATGTCTATAATGTGTGTGTTTATTTGTATCAATACATCAATAAAAATGTTATTTGGCACCCTTTCCTTGGCAAATCCTACAAATAATAAATGTAATTTCTTTAATCACAACATAATTGAAACCACTGAATGGTGTTCAGCTCTGCTGAAATCAAATGATCCACTAATTTAAAACGCATTGAGTATCTTCTAAGTTAGGGCTTCTAGAAGCTTAGTCAGCCACTAAAGGTTTCAAGTGCTTGAATATATAATTTGGAAGGTGTTAAGGTCATATCAGAATTTTAGCCGCTTTTATGCCTCATGCTCACATCATGTAGGCTTTCTAGCATGGTGACTCTTCAGATAGCTGGCAAAGGTGTGGGTAAGTTAGAAGTGAGTGGGGGAATAACTAGAACATTATATATAGAATAATATATAGAATAAATAGAATAACTAGAAATAAACTCAGCAAACTAACCAACAAGGCATAATGAAGAGGTATGAAAAGCTGAGGGACATGCTGCCTGATTTAGAGTACTGTGGGCTGAGGTTTCTGAGAGGTTTGTTTTTTTTTTTCCCCCTGTAGGCCCTATAGTTACAGATTGCAGTCTTGCTTGGTTCTTCTTTATATTGATAATAAACTTGGTTGAACAAACTCTCATCTGTTTACCCTCTGACAAGCTTCCTTGGCTGTGTCTGGGTTGGGAATGCACAAGCCTAGGAGCCTCTAGTCTTGCTTCGGGGGTAGGATTGTGAAGGGGAAGATCAATGCCATAAGAGTAAATGAAACACCCATGAACCTGGGCTGGCGGATTGACAATCACTTTTAACTGGTCATTATTTTGAAAGGAAGTAGGTTTTATATTTGAGGGTGCCTCTTTAACAGGGAGACATAAGTAAGTGAACATGTATACAAGATTACGAGGGTGCTGGTTTGTGTAAATGCAAGGCTAGGGGAAGAGTGCACCGTTTGATTTTCAAAGTGCTGAAACAAAAATCACATCTTTAAACAAAATCAATGATTTTATTTACTTGATATTTATTTATTTTATTTATTATTTATTTAATTTATTTATTTGGGAGAGAGAGCGGGGTGGGGGATGGGCAGAGGGAGAGGGAGAGAAAGAATCTCAAGCAGACTCCTGCTGAGTGGGGAGCCCCACATGGGACTCAATCCCATGACCCTGAGATCACGACCTGAGCCCAAGTCAAAAGTTGGATGCTTAACCAACTGAGCCACCCAGGTGTCCCCAAAATCAATGATTTTAGAGTTGTATAGTTGGACAAAGGTATTTTTTAACAGCTTTATTGAATTATTATTAGCATAAAATAAACTACAGATATTTAGAGGATATACTTTAAGTTTTGGCCTGTTTACTCCTGTGAAGCCATCACCACAATCAAAACAGTGAACTCTGCAAAGTTTTCTCATGCCCCTTTGTAATCTTTTATGTGTTCCCTACGCCTTCTCGTCCCATCCACCCCCATTCCCAGGTAGCCTGCTTTCTTCCACTCTAGATTAGTTTGATTTTCTAGGTTTTATATCAACTGAATGTTTCATGTACTTTTTTGGTCTCACTTCTGATTATTTAATTATTATTTTGAGACTCATCCATATTGTAGTTCAACAGTTCATTCTCTTTTATTGCCGAGTTGTGTTCCATTGAGTGGATATACCAGTTTGTTTATCCATTCACCTATTGATGGACAGCTGTGTTTCTATGCTGTGTAACAAATGACCCCCAAACTTAGAAACTTAAAAGAGTAAAACATTTATTATCTCAGTTCCTGTGGGTCAGGAATATGAGTATAGCTTGGCTGGTATCTCTGGCTCAGGGTCTCTCAATAGGCTACAATCAAGGTGTCAGCCAGGGCTACAGTAATCTCAAGACTCAACTGGAGGCGGTGCCTGGGTGGCTCAGCCGGTTAAGTGTCTGCCTTTGGCTCAGGTCATGATCCCAGGATCTTGGGATGGAGCCCCGCATCGGGCTCCCCTGCTCAGTGGGGGGCCTGCTTCTCCCTCTGCCCCTACCCCCAGCTCGTGCTCTCTCTCTCTCTTTCTCTCTCTCTCAAAAATAAATAAATAAAACCTTAAAAAACCCTCAGTGGCTCAACATGATAGAGTTTATTTTCGGCTCCCACCACAGTCCGATACAGGTCAAGTAGCACTTACGTATCTACTATATAGCTATACTATTTGGAACACATGGCCTCCACAATCACAGTGGAAGGGAAGAAAGGGCTGCATTGTCATGTAGAATGTTTTCTCAGGGCCAAGCCTAGAAGCATCTCACATTGCATCCACCTATATCCCATTGTCAGAACCCAGTCCCATTGCCCCAACCTAACTGTGAGGGGGACTAGGCATATACATATTGTTGAGCACTAAAATAGCACACGCCTTTACTGCAGGATAAGTTTCTGGACCTCATTAGGGCCACAACTTTGCCTTCCTTTTTCATGGTTGAATCTGCAGTTCATATTCAGTTCCGGGCACATAATAGTTGCTCAACATATATTTGTGTTATGCTTTCATTTATATCATTTCAAAACTTCTCTGAGGCAATTCTTATTATTCCCATTGCATGTGAATAACCTAAGGATCAGAGAAGTTACATAACAGACCTAAACCCACACATTGGTTAGTCACTGAATTAGGCCCTGATTTTGTACTTCTATGTTCTATGTGATACTACTGGTTTTTCTTAGATGCTTTGGGTCTCTTGATCAACTCTGTGTTAGGTGGATTCTAACATGACTACCTAGCCAGTGGGCACTGATGGTGACAAAACCCATTCTACCTACCACAAACCCTCTGCTCATTTTCTGGGAATCTCCCAAGCCCTCCCTTTAGCTTCTGTGGCAGAAGACAGACAGTGAGCCTGAAATCTGCCCCCACCTTCCATGGTTTTTTGTTCTTCTAGTTGCCGAGGTGCTGAGGTGCTGCCCAGCTTCATCTGCTGCCTCTGTGCCACCCCAGTTAGAACAGTGGGCTCCCACATGCAGTTTCTTTAAGATGCACCCTCCAGCTCCTGGACAAGCAGCCTCCCCAGAGGTGAAGCCACTGGGCTTTCCAAAGTCACAAACTTTCTTCTCCTAGAAGATTAAACTACTCCATCATTCTTTGGACTGTCACTGGTTTTCATTCTTTTTGTTTCTGTACCAGTGCCCCCTTCCATGAAGAGGTGTCAGGCCTCATTCATTATTCCCCCAGAGGCACCCAGTATGGAGCCCCTCCTTTAAGTTCCACTCCTTCAGATATTGATCCCAAAAGTCACACCCTTATCCATCCCATTTTTAACACACACACACACACACACCCTCATTCTTCCTTGGAGCTAAGTCGTATGGTTCACTTTCAAGCTCACACTACAGGAATATTTTTATGCTGGTCCACCTGTTCAAGATTTCTGAAGATCTGGTATGTCATTGCCAAAATCCATCCTCAGACTCTCCTTTGCTCTTTCCCCTCCTTTTTCTCCTCTTCTCACTTCCTCCACCCATCATGACTTCTTTCTTCCGATCCAGTGAGTAATATTTTATTGCTATGCTCCATTAATGATGGTCATGGTTATTTAGTATTTCTAAAACTTTCTATTTTATATTGCTTTTCAGTCATTATTCTCTTAATTCTCAAAAACTGGGTCAGTGAATTTTCCACGTTATCATGCAATGTGCAAAGAGGAATGGTGGCTCAATCTAGGTTCACCCAGAAGGTCAGGCACATCTATAAGACGGGAAATTCTGACAGCCTACTTTTTGCTTACTGGAGGCTGACTGAATATATTGCACAAATTGCCTCCCTCTCTTCACTGGGCTATTTGTAATCACTCAACAAGATGGTATCATTGTAACAGCAGCAATAGCACACAGGAACACAGGACTGAGATAATTGCAAGCAAATGGAAACCTGAAGGATGGGTGGTAAATACAGTAAGATTTCATCACCAGGAGCCAACTTCCTCAGAATCCTCTGAGAAAAGGGTTAATGTGAATGCCTTCCCAGTCAAGGACAAGTTAGGATGGCAGCCAAAGAAATAAATATCTACCTGCAGTCCCTCACTGCCCAAGTGAGCACTACTTTATCAAAAGCTGGATGTGTGGTTCATGTTTCATTACCTGGGTCAGGAAGAGTATAAATTTGGAGGCCATATATTACAATTTTCTCCTGTCTTGAACTGTTAACAGCATACCTCTGGCTTGAGTTGCAGCCTTGAAAATCTATGAGCTCTTTTCTACTTCGTTGGAGCATCGGAAGTGTGCTGACCCAAGAGCCGGAGCAAATGCAATTATGGAAATAGCCATGCTTTGTTATATACCGTTCTGCAGAGACCCTCCTAAGTTTATACTGGAGGAAGAACTTTGCATACACTACCCTGCTCACCATAATTCAATCTGTGTTCTGAGACTCTTCCTTATAGTTGATGAATTGCCCTATAATTGAAATCGCCTTGGGTTTTCACTTTGTTCACTATAAATTGTAAAATTCAGGCATTTAAATTTGCTGACAGATTCACCATCAAACAAAATGGCCTGCTTTTTAAAGCTAAGGCTGCATTATAAGACCAGGAATTCTAAAGCATTTGTGTGTTTAGGATGTCAGCCAATTTGAGAAGTAACCATTTTTGACTTATTAATACTTTTATCCTAATGTAGTGCCTTCTGTCTTTTCCCAAAAGCTATATGCTATGGGCTGAATAGTTTCCCCCCCAAATTCATATGTTGAAGCCCTAATCACCACCCTGAGACAACCCCATGTCTCAGAATGTGACTGTGTTTGGAGATAGGGCCTCTGAAGAGGTGATTAAGTTAAAATGAGGCTGTTATTAAAGACCCTGATCCAATCTGACTGGTGATCTTATAAGAAGAGGAAATTCAGATACACAAGAAGACACCAAGAATGTGCATGCATAGAGAAAAAAATCCTGTGAGAATACAAGAAAACAGCCATCTGCTAGCCAAGCAGAGAGGCCTCAGAAGAAGGCCTCAGAACATCTTGGACTTCTAGCCTCCAAAAATATGAGAAAGTAAATTTCTGTTACTTAAGCCATCTGGACTGCATTTTTGTTATGGCAGCCTTAGCAAACTAACACACTACTCAAAGACCAAAGTCAGATTAAGACTCAAATAGGTTAAAAATCTAAAACTTGGGGCACCTGGGTGGGCCATTCGGTTAAGCGTTGCCTTCTACTCAGGTCATGATCTCAGGGTTCTGGGATCGAGCCCCGTGTCAGGCTCCCTGCTCAGTGGGGAGTCTGCTTCTTCCTCTTCCTCTGCCCCTCCTCATGCTTGTGCTCTCACTCTCAAATAAAATCCTTAAAAAATATCTAAAATTTTTTTATAGAAATGATTTGCACATCTAGATATGGGTTAAATTGGACTTTGTCCGCCATTTCTAAATGTGCAATCCCATCCACTACACATCTAGAAATAGTTTAAAATGGACTTTTCCCATCAGGAATCAATTATTCCTTGAACTGATATTGTTATGCAAACTTTTTATTCACTCATTCAGCAAACTTTAAGTCAGAACTTACTGTGAACCTTGCATCATGCTAGGCCCCAAGGATTCAAATATACAATAAAATATATGACACATTTAAATGATTATAATATAAGGAAACATAAAGTACTCTGAGGGTAGTAGAAAACAAGTGAAGTAAAAGTTAGGAATGGTGACAAGGAACTTCTGGCAAGGTCAATTTGGGATGTGATATTTGCAATAGCAGAAGTAAGTTGGAAAGATAATAAGCATTAGTACACCAAGTAGCAAAAAGAGCATTTTGGTAGTAATGTAAGATTCACAGACTATCAGTTGCCAAAGATAACACTGGAAGGGTGGTTCGCTGGGAATAGATTACAGAAGGTCTTGAGTTCTAGATTTAGATGTTTAAATTAACTCACGTGATTATACCCATACTCTTAACAAATTGGGAGCTAATAAGATTTATGATCATGGAACAATAAGATAGCTAAGCCCTCCGTTTTCAAAGTAGACAGATCTGGCTCTATTCTTAGCCCCTCCAACCATGACCTCGCTTTATAAGCTATGGTTAGTGTTAGTTAACCTCTTTAGGTCTCAATTTCCTCTTTTGTAAGAAATGTAGATAATAAGACTAGCCTATCTCATGGAGTAGTTGTTAGAAACACGGATATTTAGCTTTTACTTAGAGCCTGGCCAGGAGTAAGTGCTCAATTCAATTTTTATGATGATGAGAAGGGTGATCTAAATGATCCTTTCAGGAAGACTACTCTTGAAGTGACATTATTAAGGAATGCAAGGGCTTTTTTACTTAGTAAAATCTCTAACTCATTTTTAGATATCTTTCTCCTAATTTTTGTTTTTCTTAAGATTAAATTTTTTTCCTTTGAAAAAAAGAGATAGGAAACCTAATGACTTGGTTCATCAAATAAATATACTAGAATTGTGTAAAAATGAAAAATACTGTCTATACAGTGCTAAACATTCAAATGAAAACATTTTTTTTTTTTTTTGGTCAGGAACAGGTTGGGTATAAAACCTTAGCACCAAACAAGGAGATAGTTAAAGTATAGGCAATCTAAACCCTATTTTCAAATTTTTGTTTTTCTTTTAGTTTTTTAAATTAAATTAAATTAAATGTTTTTTATATTCAGAATGTTCAGTTTCTTGGGTGCACAGCCAGGGTGTTGAGCGAGGAGACTGTGTCATAGGCAGAAAGAGGATTAACCTTTATGTAATTTCATAAAAGCCACTCTTCCCAGATTCAAACAAAATTCCAGGTTGGGGTACATGTCACCCTTCAATGGAACATTTGAGCTTGGCTCTATTATTCTCTCTCTCTCTCGTGCCTCTTCATTTGGCAGATCCTGGTGATGGGGTCCTGCATTTCCCTTAACACAAGTCCAGTGGCAAAGTGGAGCCTGAGAGGTCACCGTGCCCAAGCTTTCAGTGCCTTCTCTCCTGGGAGAAATTCTGGAATGAGCACAACCTCTTGTGACTGAAGCTGTTACTTATTAAAGCAGAGATGCATTGATGGATTCAGCAGCAGTGGACCAAAGCTGAGCTCTGCCAGAGGATGCTGAAGACCCTGTCAGATGTGTGCAGACAGTAGACAGCTGTAAGGCAACCCTAGACCTGAGAGGGCTGCCACGGTAATTAGTGTTGCGAATGAGTCAAGCTCACCGTGGCATATGCTCAAATCTCAAAGAGCACCCTCCTCCATCACTACCCTTGTGTTATGATGATTATGACTCCTGTCAGAGTGTGCTAAATGCATTCTTAAAGGGTTAACAAAGCAATAACAAAGCAGCTAGCAACTGTCTCCCCAACCCCCCACCCCAGATGATTTCCCAAACCCATTTAAAATAGAGATGGATTCAAGCGAGTCTTCTATACCGCAGCCTGATCTTTGGCTGTATAAGATTACTTTTCGACAATATAAGATGCATAAGTGCCTTTTCATCGTATGAAGAAAGCATGCCCACTGGCAAATGAATCATATTATAAAAATTGATTGTATCCCAAAAGGGAAAAATGTTATTGAAGATCCAATGGCCTGGGATGATACACCATTGATCATTGTAAGAAATACTTCCAGAAACTGTTTTTAATCTTTCCGCCAGAGCATTAGCAATTATTCTTTAGCCCATGGTGAGTAATGACTTGAGTTTCCCAGCTTCTCAATCGATAAAACATTTACCCTACCGCTACAAATGTGCTCTTCGCTTAGACAAGCAGAATTTTTCTTCCAATTACTCTTTTTTTAGTGTGACCTCATAAAATATTTTAAAACATATTTCAAGGCTTTTTTTTTAAAGGAAAGGAAACAATACTCTGCCATGTGCTTATTTTTTCTCTTTTCTTTTCTTTCTTTTGAGAAATAAGTCATGAAGATTTCACAGTTATTTGGATAGCTAAGACTGCTTTTTATCATCTCTTTCAAACTTAAGACATGGCTTGAGTCCAGCCAACTGCTACAATTTGGGGTTGGCCAAAAATAAAACACTCTCCTTCCCACTTCGACTGAACAAAGGTGATTGTCTGAATTCCTTTGAAAACCCAACAACAGCAAAATGACACTCCCAAGGAGGCTGAGCTCCTCCTTCACTTTCTCTGCATGGCTCATAAAACTATAGCACTGGCTAATGGAGAGCAGCCATAAAACACACTGTTATCAGGGTAACAAATAGCTGAGCAGAAAATTAGAGATAAAGACAAATGTCCAGAAATGCCCTTTGATGAATGAAAGGTTAAGGTTCCAGCAAGTTCCCCTTTCCAAAGAATTCAGTGCGTATTTCCATTTGAAATTACAACCTCAACTCAAGCAAAAGTGCCCGCTACTATTTATTATCACAGTTGCTTTCTGTCTAGAACGAAGTCTACTTGGGCATATTTTATTAAACTAAGGCTCTCACACAAAGGAATCTGCAACTCCTAAAAGAAGACCGATTCTTGCTGCATTTTGCATGAAGGTTTGGTTTGTAATCACAGACATTTTTTTCATTAGGTTGGGAAAATCAAATCCAGCACCAACAAGGTACATTCTTAGTTCTTTCTCTGACTAAAGGTGGCTTTAAGCAGTGCATGCCTGAGCTGAGTAAACAAGGTAGAAAAGAATAGATTTTCATCTGTTTTCATGGGGTTAAGATGCTGCTGGTAAGTGGGTGAGAATTTAGAGCTTCATTGGCTTAATGAGCCCAGTTGTGAAAGACCCAAGGTGCCTTTGACTCTAAAGTAGAAAAGGAATTACTGGGATATACACCTTTTTGGTACTAGCCTGTGGAATACGCGGCTTTTAAGCTGCTACTGCTCTCATCAGATTTTGCTCAGAATGAAGAAGTTCTATTTTATAAATCAGGCACAGCTGGATGGAGTAAACAATTACAAAAATGTGCATTATCTAATCACCTTCATCAGGTCTGGCAAATTGATCAAATCGAGCTAATGATGACA
The DNA here is from genome assembly GCF_009762305.2 of Zalophus californianus. Lineage (NCBI taxonomy): Eukaryota > Metazoa > Chordata > Mammalia > Carnivora > Otariidae > Zalophus > Zalophus californianus. Next base: position 71,834,538 of record NC_045607.1, read on the forward strand.
ACTTTTGGGTTAAAGAGTCAGGAATGATTGTGCCTGAAAAATGCCCAGAATAAATGTATATTTCATAAGTTTCCCAAAAGGCAATTGATCAAACCTGGCATCACTGTGTTTGATTATTTTATAGTGACTCTTGGTTTCTTTATTTTATTCATTCATTTAATCTGCAAACATAACAATGAGTAACTACAAGGTGCTAGGTATTTTACTATCCCTGCTTGGGGGATACTTGGAACTCATTGCCCAGTAGGAAAGAGAGCATATAAAACATGCTCTCGATGACTTATAACATGATAATCCTATAACTGACACACTAGAAAAGAGAACAGACAATACTGTCTGGGAAGACCTCATGGTGAATATGGTACACAAACTTGGCCTTGAAGGACAAGTAGGATTTTGTCCAATGTATGGAAGTGGAGCCAATAGCTAAGGGCAATAAATACAAAAGCACACTTTTCTTGGGACATGAAAGTGCTGCCTGTAATTAGTCCATTGTCCCCTCTTTGTAGCATGCTGAATGTAGCCTGGACTGCTGAGCGTCAAGGGGGGCCACTGGCCTGGTCCTCATATTCACCAAAATGTCAAATTTCAGCTTTTGACTTAACAGCTAAATAATGTTACATTTAACAATAGGATTAAAGCATTTTCATAACGCTGATAGATTTTTTTTTTCTTATTGTACATGGAGCCCCAGAAATAGAAGTGATCTTGTGCTTTCTTTGATCCATGTTTTCAGGAGATGTCTTTCCAAACTGCACGGTTTTTCTATCCCCTAAATGACATCCCCCTTCCCCACCCAAAGGTGTGTCTTCACTCTTCATTGTTTGTACCTAAAGAAAGTGTTAAAGAAAAGGCCAGGGCAAGAAGAAAGTACATTGACAGCTAATGGGGATTTTTTTTTTTTTTAACTCAGGAAAGTGCTCTTCAATTCTAACCCTTTGACGCAAAGGATAGTGGTGAAGATCAAATGGGGTGGTGCCCTTGAAGCATTATGCACCCCAGAAAGCACCATATAGACATAAGGGATTATCGCACTGTAAGAAATATTTTGAAGTAAATGAATGCCCAGTTTGGTGATGTTGTTCCCCCAAAGGCTCACCTGCTATTATGTAGACACAATCTTCATTTGTTACACTAAGTCAGCACCCTGTGCTGTGACTTCCCTTGCACCCCCCCTTGGAATGCCATATTTTAAAACTACTATTATACCATGTCATGTAGCTGCAGACCCCTGGCTGTCTCCCTTTCTCTACCTGGAAGGTTAATCAAACGTAAGCATTTCCTCATTCTGTAGCAGGCATCCTGGGGGCATACAATTTGGGATTAGTGACTGACCCTGCTGTTCATTCTGACAGCACACACTCCAGACTGCATTCTCCTTTTAATAAGCAGAGCTGGTAGGAGAAAAGGCAAGAGTCATTAACTAAAAGTTAGCTGAGGATTGAAACACAGCACCCTCTGCTTCTAAGAAGCTCTTCTGAAAGGAAACCTTTTGTCCCCAGGAACCGTGTAACAGTATCTCTAAGGATTTCATGATAATTTGTCCTGGCCTTTAGCAAAATGAAATCTTATACAATGGTTGGGTCACATATATTTTCTTGGTCACTTACCTGTTATTATATTTCTGGCATTGTTGAAGAGAATAAGCTTAGGAGAGTGAGAATGGCTTAAGCAATAAGCTTTTTTTATGGAGTGCCATGACATACTCAAATATGAAGGATTAAGCCTAACAGTCTAGCAGGCAGTTATCTGTGATTCATATTTGAAACCTTCCTTGTTGGGCTTCAGGTGCAATGGAAAAATATTCCTGGGAGAGCTCCCTTCCCTTCTGTTTATTGCATTTCTTGCCTTCTTGCCCCAGTGCCATGGGCTAACATGACCCCACCCTCTTGCAGTCTTGGGTTCTTGTGGAAATGACACTGTGTATGGGCACAAGGTTGAAATGACTGGAGTTCGTTTTTAAGCTTCTTGCTACTCAAGTGTCTCACTCACTCGTAGCTATTAAAATATGTTTTCCTACACTTCTGTTTAGATTGATTTGAATTCATCAGTGATTAATTTTATCACAAAACATTAGTGTGGGCAAATATTTCACGTACAGTGTGAGCTAAAGCAAATATTTCCAAAGAATTCAGCTGAATCATGATCAATAGCTAGAAGTGTAGACAAATTCTGGGCTGCTCTGTATGCTTGTGAGTTTTGTGCACTGAGTAACTTCAGGGCATCCTCTGGAGTTATGTAGTGTACTGCCTGCAAAGATGTATCCTTGGGTAGTGAGCCTGTACTCTGGTTTGGTGGGAAAAGAAGCACATAAAAGAGAAATCCTTTGTCTACTGTCTCTATGAGCTTCATGGTCTTTCTGTCTTATGGCTTCATCAAACATGTTTTCATCATAATGCAAAGACAACCATGATAACATATTATTACTATAGAGAAATGATTGGGGAAGTGTCATTTTGAAGAATGTGCTTTGCAGTAGTATGGTAGGCAGAGTCTCCAAAGATGTCCATACCTTTAATCCTTGGAACCTCTGAATGTTACCTCGTGTGGAAATGTGATTAAGTTAGGGACTTAGAGGTGGGGAGATTTAGCTGGATTATCTGAGTCTGGGTAGGCCTAATGCGATCACATGGGTCCTTAAAAGAGAGGACTTCTCCCAGCTGTGGTTGGAGAGATATGTGATGACAGCCATGGAGTCAGAGAGACACAGTGTTGCTGGCTTTAAGATGGAGGAAAGAGCCTTGAGCCCAGGAATGCTGGTGGCCTCCAGGAGCTGGAAAAGGCAGTGAAATGGATTCTCCCCTAGAACCTCCAGAAGGAATGCAGCTCTGCTGATGTCTTGATTTTAGCCCAGGGAGGCTCCTTGTCAGACTTCTAACCTACAAGCTGTAAGACAGTAAATATGTGTTTTGGGGCAATTTGTAATGGCAGCAATAGGAGGGTAACAGGTAGCTACCCTCCATCTTTCCTGTCCTCTCGTACTTCTCCCAGCCCTCCATAAGCTCCTGCCAATGATTAACACAGCTTAGATATCTGGAACAAGAAAGAGAGTGGTTTAGAGCAGGGGTCAGTGACCTGTAGGGGCCAGATAGTAAATTTAGCCATTGTAGCAGGAAAACAGCCTTAGACACTATGTAAATGAATGTGTGTGGCCGTGTTCCAATAAAACTGTATTCACAAACACATGAGCTTCACCCACGGACACTAAATAGTTTGCCAACTCCTGGTTTAGAGTCTTGCTACTCAAAATATGATCCCCACACCAGCAGGATCCCCAGGGAGCTTGTTAGAAATGCAGATTCTCAGGCCTCACTCCAGACCTACCGAATTTTAACAAAATCCCCAGATGATTTCACATGTACATTCAAACTTAAGTAGCATTGATTTCGAGATTTATCGTTCTAGGGATGAGACAAAATTCTCAGACCAATATTATAATCAACATCCTGTTTCCAGCTGCAGAACATCACTAGAGTGAAGAAGGCAGATACAAAACTTTAAAGAAATCATACAGGCATTTATTAAAACCCTACTATGTCCAGGGTGCTTTCAAATATGTTATTCTGTTTAATCCTTACAAAATAACTTTTCATGTCATTTCCCCCAGTTTTTATAGATGAGCAAATTGAAACTTGCCCAGGGTCTCTGATGAGTAAAAGAGCAGAGAGCCAAAGCTCAGTTGCTTGGACTAAAAATCTCTAGTTTTTTTATACCATACTATATCAAAGTGTCTGTTTCCAGACCCTATTTAATACCTCCAACAAAAGTAATTTGGGGCTTTAAAAATTCCTAAGACACGTGAGGTCTAGCCAAAAATGACTTCACTGGAACTTTGGATAGGTATGGCACACTTCATCCTATATTTATAAAAATTTTCAAGATATTACTTTTTTTTTTTTTTTTTGGTCTCTCTCAACTGAAAGACTCCTGGATGACATTCTATTGGACAGACTTGACCATTTAATTAGCACGAGCAAAGTAGGAACTCTTGTGGCCTATGATTTTGAGGTTAACGATAATAGTTGTTATTTTTGATTTATAAAACATTCCCGTAGCTGAACTTCTGGGCACGGTTACCAAATGGATATGCAGTTAATTAATTCCCAGCCACTTCAGTCCCAGTGCTGTACCCCTCCAGCCAGCCTCTTCACATCCATCAAAGGACTGTCTGATGGAACAGATGGCCTTAGCACACAGCCCCGTAGGACAGCTTTGGGGGAAAAGAATGGGGGAGGGATTCCCAAACTGCACTTCCCATGGAAACACTAGAAACAATATGCTCCTCAGATCTAAATTCTAAAAACTTAGAGACGACTGCTTCTTCTAAACTGCAGGCACAATAAGCAAAGATGGTATCAAATGTGCCCAGGATATAGAAACTTTGTGCTCAAGCAGAAAAATGGAAGCCAGGTTTAAGTTTAGGATGACTATGGAGATTGGATTCTCACATAAATGAGAGACTTTTGCACTTCGTCCTGTAGAGGACTCCTTCCTTTCTGGCTCATGTTACAAGCTGGAAAATCCTACTTGGCCTGGAGTGGAAGCAAATGGCATTGTTGGTAACAGCAAGTTTCAAATGACTCCAAATGTCAGTTTTATCACTTCACAACTTTTACTACCTAGGGTAGGTGTATCACTGGGAAACATTCAGGATAAGTCGAATTCATCTTCCACATGATGGATTTTAAATCCTAAGAAGCAGCTGGATGCTTTTCATGTTATTTTAGGCTAAATACTTTTGCACCAGGGGGCAGAATTCTGCCTACTCATTGTCATTCCTATCTCCTGTCACCTTATCTCCAATAATCAGAGGACTTTCAGAACTAGACCCACCTTAAGCTCCTCGCTCTGGAATCTCTCCTTTCTAGATTCAGTGGGTGTCCCCCAACTTGCCAAAGCAAACTCAATCTTCTTTATTTGGCAGATGGCTACTTTTTGTTAAAGAGCAAGCTCACTGAGGACCAGGATGTTGGAAAGCAAATTCTGGTCTCTAGATGGCAGTCTAGCCCTGCTAAATTTGACTACTCCCCAATCTTGAGTGAATTGCTGAAATCACAGCTAAAAATAAAAACTGACAAAAGAAAATCTATGGAGAGGGCATAGCAAGATTCAGATATTAATTTTTGGTTGATGCAAATAAGTGGTTGGGTTTGAGCACCAGGTTGAAAAAAATATGTGTCTCTGAACATGCAAAAAATAATGTTTGGCCGTTCTAATTTGTGCAAAATGCAAAAGTGGTGTATATGGGTAGCTCTACCATGGAATGAGGGCCTTAAATATAGAGAAATGTCTGAAATAGTGTTCTATACCAGAAAGGCACAAACCTGGCCATCACCAAATTACTAAGACCTCCTTACATATTGCCTATTTATGTAGAAATCATTTAGTCAATAAAATCTCAGTGGGATAGGCAGATAAAGAACATTCCACAATTTCTTGAAAAAATGTCAACAAGAAGGAATGACCATTGACATTAGTTATGAATAAAACTTCTAATGGATTCATCTTTCAAATAGTTGTACAAACCTTGTGTAGATGGAGCTGATGAGTTGAGTGTTGAGTTTGGGCTCTGGCTTGGCTGAGCATTATACAATTCTGATCTGGAAGAGAACATAAGGGTCATTTTTGTCTCACCTTCTTACTGTACAGACAACAGAGCCAAGACTTAGACACTATACAAGGCCCGAGGACTTAGTGGTTGAGCTGGCTTTCAAATGACTCCAAATAGAGATTTGGAATTGGGACAGAATATGGTCTTATGTGCAGATTACTTCCAGTCCTCTGTAACTGTTAGGTATCCAAAGCAGCTCTCTACTGAGTGCAAATAGTAATACTGTGTCCAAAAGTGATTTTTCACTTATTCTATTCATTTAAAATATGCCTTTGAGAATTTAAAAATATCAGTGCTGTGTTCTGTGTTTGTAATAGCTCCAACAGAAATCCATGCAGTACCTGAGAAAAGTCACTGGAACAAGACGACTGGAATACCTCAGGTACGTTTATTGTGGGATGCTGGACTGGCTCTCCTTGCCTCAATAGTCTCACGTGTAAAATGGTCCTAATAAGGTCATGCCTGCCAACTTTATAAGATTGTTGTGAGGTTCAAATCATATGAGATATGAGGGGAGTAAACATACTTTGTAGAGGTCTACACAAAGCTATTGACATCCAAAATAAGGCACTTGGAACCACAAAGTAAAGCATGGTAAAAAATATAAACAGTATAAAATATAAAATGTGGTTAAGTGAAAGAAGCCAGATATGAAAGGTCACATATGGTATTATTCAATTTATTTAAAATATCCAGAATAGATAAATCAATCAAGAGAGGAAGCAGACTGGTATTTGCCAGGGGCTGCGGGAAAGAGATGGGGAGTGACTGCTTAATGGCTATGAGATTTCCTTTTGGGGTGATGAGAATGCATGGGAGCTAAATAAAGACTGTGGTTGCTCAACACTGAATGTACTAAACGCCCCTGAAAGTTTCACTGTAAAGTGATTAATTTGATGTTAAATGAATTAAAAATCAAAAGATTTGGGTGTTAGGGGGAGGTAGTAAGAGAGGGGATTGTGCCAGGACTGTTTGTCCAGATGATTTTGTAAATGAAATCTCAGACTAATAGGCTCCTGTATAAAAACATGTTTGTAAAGTTTACTTTAACTTGTTGTTAGTGTTTCAGTATCCCCATGAGATTAAGTCCAGCAAATTCTGCCCATGCCATGCCATTGGCTAGTTTCCAAAGATAACACGTTCGGTGAACCCCACAGATGCTTAGATATATGCCCTTTGGCCTGTAGGGTCCTCCAATCCTACTAACCAGTTGCTATGAGAATTGTTTAAGACAAGAGATTTGGGGAGGAGAGCATAGTCTTAGTTCTCTTTAGCCTACGCTTGAAAATTTACCACTGCTAGAAATTACACTTTTGCTTGAAATGGTTTCAGATGCTGATATTTCTTTCCATCGTTGGCAAATCTTGGCTTTTGTATATTTAACTTTTCTCAGTAGACCTTTTCTCTGAGCTTCAAAGAGAATTGCTGTTTCATGGTATCAATTTTCTCACTGTAGGACATTGCCTTCTGATCTTTCCAAGGGCCCTGCTTCTATTCCAAACCTATGGGGTATTTTCAAAGGCTGTCAATATCAAGAAGATTTTTTTGCCTTCTTTTACAGTACAAATATTAAGAAGTGATTAGTCGATGTTTCTATTTGTACATGAATAATAGGGTGTAACATATATGATTCAAGGTGCAAAATTTCAAAGAATGACTTCTCTGATATTTTCCGTGAATCATCTGTTAGAATGGGAAAAAAATTAGCTAAAGGAAAACAAAAAACAAAACCCGGCTTATATTGGCTATCATGGGATCACAGGATGCTAGGGCTCCAGCGGCCCTTTCCATACATCCTTTCAACCAATCGTGTGACATTTGAATATAGCTCACCAAGTCTCTATCAGATTGTTGTCTGCCCTAAGCTTGATGGGAACTATTTGAATCTTGGAAAATTCTTCCCTAAATTGAGCCAAATTTTATCACTTTGCAACTTTTACTACCTAGGGTAGGTGTATCACTTAGAAACATTCAGGATAAGTCGAATTCATCTTCCACATGACGGATTTTAAATCATAAGAAGCAGCTAGATGCTTTTCATGTTATTTTAGGCTAAACATACAGTTCTTTCAACTGACTCTTAGATGCAAAGCTTGAAATTTCATTGTTATCTTGTTATAAGCCTCTGTGTAGACTTAAGTTTACTTTTATTCCTATGAGAATTTCGTACCAGAATCAAATACAATCTCTCAGGGGAATCTAAAGCATACAGAGGAGAGACTGTAGTCATGACCATCTTTCACAGGCTTTTATGAATAAGCCAAGTTAACATTAAATGTTTAATATGATTGTACCTAAATTTTTGTATTGGTTATGGGGGAATTGTTAATTATAGATGCAACCGGCAAACTTGAGGTTTTAGAGATTTAGAGATATTTTAACATCTTTTAATGATAGAAAAGGTTTTTTAGAATTTAGCCATCTCAGCACAGGATCTGTTGCACAGAAAAGAACAATTATACATATGCATTCAAGTTAGTCTATTTCATTTTGTAAAATGATTGGTTCTCATTATGTATCCATCATTATAGTATTTATTGGTGGATGATAGCTAGGTGATTGAAGTCACAGGTCTTGAGAAATGTACAAAGCAAGCAACCGACCAAACAAACCTAAATGCATGGTGTTCTGTTAATGAACATTTTCATGACCAATAACTTTGCCATTTAGGACATATAGAGCTTCTGCCTAAAGTGGTTCCCAAACTGTGTACAGATCTCTATAGTAAAATCCGAGTACATGGTAATCATACAATTTAGTCTCTATCTGGATGAAAATATCACCTGGCAAGAAGTGGCGGTCAGGGAACCAATCTGCACACAATGATAACGATGGATGCTTTTTAAGACAGACTGACTACCCTACTCAGGGCAGTAGGAGGTCAGTGGCTTTAAAGGGGTCTCAAGACTGGAGCAGACTGAGTTTTCTTGTCTCCAGAAGCCTGCCCTGTTTTGACATCTGTTCCTGGAATCTTCAGGCAGATTTGACTCTTCAGAGTTGGCTCTTCCGAATGACTTTCCATGTGGGTATTGATGGGCCAGGCTCCGGTTGCCCTCCACCTGATGGGATAGGTCTGCTCCCTTTTTGCAGTCCCTCTGAGAATTGCTTCTCCCCCAGAGAAAGACTCTGAGGTAATGTTATCTGGGAAAACTTCACAGAGGCTTTTGAATCCAGGTTTTCACCATATCACTAATTTAATTTGTTTTTATCCCATCCCCTATTCACTTCCCAAAGCTATCTGAGACCTCTAATGTCTGCAAAAATCTTATTTTACACAAGGAAAAAAAAACATAAAAATTCTGCAAACTCAAATACCCTTGATTCACTTTTCATTGCATCTTACTCTGAAAGCAGAGCTGTAAAATAGGCATTTAAATCCTTCTTAGAAAATGTTAGATTTTCTGATGTGGAGGGCACTGTGCTGCCCAGTCCTCAGGAAGCCCAGAGGATCCAAACTGGTTCAAATGAGGTTCAAAATTTACAAATAAATAAGTAATTAAAGCTCGACCCACTATCTGCTTTCCCCCCTTCTCTCCTTTCCCTCACTCTTTTTTCCTTTACTTCACCACCTTTCACCGACAGATCATGATTTGAGAAAATAAATAATTGCAGCCTTGATCTGACCTACTGAAGAAATGACAGCTGATCTTGAAATCCTAGTGAATTTCTGAAGGCTGTGTCCTAGTCTGTGGAGGAGACCTCTTTTCTTCTGAAAAGAGCCAAGAGTAGGCAGGTGCAGTCTGATCCATGGGGGAGCCTGGGGCATTAAAGCAAATGAAAATATTGAACACATATGCAAACAGGCAAATCTATCCTCCTCACATTGACCCAACAGTGACAACATTCCTATCACAGCTTCATCTTGAATTAGGCCCGTGTGGCTGTAATAGGGCCTGTGCATCTGTTTAACATCAACAGAAAACAAACAGAAGGGCTGCCGTCTCTTTCAGTATCAAATAGATAAAGGCAGTTCATCCAGAAATGGCAGTCTCAGAGGTGCTTTCTTGTGGGGAGAAATCCTGAAGGAGTCTCTTTCTCAGGAGTAGCTGGAGGGAGACTTTGCAGTAGGAACCCTGCCCCACCCCCTCCCGCTCACCCATGCCCGTTTATTTTGGACATGCTTACAGTAGATCCTCCTGGAGACAAGCGCCGCTCGTGTTTCATGGTGGAGCAAACACAGCTTCCGTTTGTTTGGTGATATTCCTCCTGACCGCTGACCCTTGGATTTGCACCGCCCTTTAAAAGAAAGGGGCTCTGTAGGGTGATTCATTTGTGTTTACCAGTGTGTGGCAAGGCTTGTTTCTGACCAGAAACCCACTCTGTTTGGATAGTAGGGTTTCCACTGAGTAAACCTGACCACAGGCAGTGGAGTGTGTAGGTATGAATCTCCAGGACCACGGAAGGGCCATGACAAGAGGCCTCCTGCGTCGGCGAGCCTTCCCCGGACAGTCCTGGGAAAGGGCTGTTATTTACACAGCTTCCCAGACTTGTTGCCAGAATGCCTGGAATGTCAGAAAGAATATCTTTATCTGTAACATGCTGGGTTATAGACTAAGAAGTGGTTAGGAAGGCTAAGGCTGGTCTCCCCCAATCTCCAGGGTCATTGCTTAGCTTTCTGAGCGGGCAGGGTTAAGATTCCCAGATGCTGCTCCCGAGGTGAACACAGTGGCTTTAATCTCCTGGGAGGCTCAGGTGAGTCGCTTGTCTTCCAGGATAAACCTGCCTACCTGCGGACAAGGAAAGGCCATCTGCTGGGTGATGTGAGCATGCCTGATGCATAGCAGCTCCTCCCACCCCTTTGTGCTCCGGCTCACCTGAAGTTCAAGTCTGATTAAAAAATAAGGAACCAGGGGAAATAACATTTGTAATGGATAATAGCTGTTAATACATGAAGAGGCTGTCTCACACCTATGCTTACCGTACCGGTATGGAGAGGAAGTGAAATGACAACACTAAATAAAAACAGCAGGTAGGCAGCAGGGCAGGGGAAAAACTGAAGAAGCTATTGTTTTGCCATGAATTTCAGAATCAGGAAACTGCTCATATACATATTGAATAGGATCTAATTCTACTCTCTAGGCTGGTATAGAGAAAGTCCAAGGACTGAAAAGCATGTGGGGATCTACCTTTAAGTTTCTTATTCTGTCCAAGTAAGCCCTCATTATGTGGATGGTATGTTAATACCATACCCTCAAGTCAGGTCTAGCTGGCCGAGAGTGAGAGGAAAATAGCCTGAACGAAGCCACATCCGTATGGAGACCCTTTCATTGCTATCTCTGTGTGTATGTGTGTCTAAGAACGCAGTGGGAAATACCATGCATTTTTCATGGTGCTTCGGAGATTGCTATAGCCAAAGCTCTACCTGAAGCTAAATAAGCAAACATCCTAATTTCCTTTTTTGTTTATTTCCAGCTCAAACACAGTAGTTATGTCAGAGGGCACTGAGAGGGAGGGCAGGTATATTTGCGTTCTGCCTGTGGATCTGTTGCCAAGCACACCATCTTGCTGTTGACACAAGAGCTAGTTTTGCCTGGCAACACAGACATCAAATCCCCCTCATGGAAAAGCAGCCCCAAATTTGGAAGAGGCCTTTTATAATTTCGAACCATTTCATTATGGCATTAAGGTGCATTAATTGCTTCATAGCCATGTGGATATAGGGTGGGTTATATTCATTGACTTAAGTTGACAACTTCCTTTTCGCTAAAGCTAGTTAGGAAAAAGCACTTCAAATGGGTTCCTAATGATCTCATAAACACTGTATTTCTTCTGATTGCTAAGTAGCTTCCTTTCCTTTCTTCTCCTTTTAATTCTCAGCTTCCAGTTCCTCTTCATTATGGTTATGAACAGCTGAACTTAGGCTCTGAAGTGCTATTTTCCCGGTGTTCTCAGAAACATGAAGACTTTTCAGCGATTATGGAGAGAAGGATGGATTGTCACTGAGCTGGAGGGAGCCAGAAATGACGTGGGCTCCAACTAAAATTGAAGCATTTCTTTTTCGAACCAATCGCAGGCTACTTTCTTAGTAAACATGTCGATGGTGCTATGTCCCAAAAGAAGTGGTCAAACAAAATGACTGAAAACTTCAAGTTCTTCATTGAACAACTATTTATTGTAAACTAGAAAGAAACTCAAACATTAGATCCACATTAATAAAGGCATGTATTTGAAAGCCAATAAATCTGGTGTTTTAAATCACTGAATATTGGGGCGCCTGGGTGGCTCAGTCATTAAGCATCTGCCTTCGGCTCAGGTCATGATCCCAGAGTCCTGGGATCAAGCCCCGCATCGGGCTCCCTGCTTGGCGGGAAGTTTCTCCCTCTCCTGCTCCCCCTGCTTGTGTGTCCTCTCTCGCTGTGTCTCTCTCTGTCAAATAAATAAATAAAATCTTTAAATTGCTGAATGCTAAATCAAATTGACGACATTGATAATCTGATCAAGTGGGTAAAAAGCTACTGTAAAAGACTCTCTCTCTTTTTTTTTAAGATTATTTTATTTATTTGAGAGAGAGCACGAGTGGGAGGGGCAGAGGGAGAGGGAGAGAATCTCAAGCAGACTCCGTGCTGAGCACAGAGCCCCATGCGGGGCTCAATCGATCTGCCGACCACGAGATGACGACCTGAACCGAAACCAAGTCGGTTGCTTAACCCACTGTGCCACCAGGCGCCCCTAAAGACTCTCTTGATGACGCAGGGTGGGCATACTGTTTGATCGAAATGGCAGATGAGTCTGGGGACACATGATAACACCACCTCCTCGTACTCTCGTTATCTAAACAACCACCAAATGCTAGGAGAATTAAAGACCACAAACAACCAAGTACTGGAGATAACCTCATGATTCAGGAAGAGAGAGATGACCTTGTTTAGAGGTCTGCTCACCGAATTAAATTAGCAGGACAGTAAGAGAACACATGGCCACTTTAAGACCCTTATTTTTTTCGTTTTTCTTTGCAAATACTATTAAGAATGCAATTAGTGTAAAGAGGATGGCATCCATTTTATTAGAAGTGTCTCCCATGTATCTTTGTAAGAGGTTATTTTTCTAAAACTACACACTTTCTGCCAACTTTCTATGATATTTACACAGAATCTACTGAGGATTAAGTGTTTTCCAAGAACTTAGCATTTCCTGTTGAAGTTTTAGACAATCCCTTCTAACAGCTGTGGACAGAAACCCAGCTACTGCTGCTATGAATGACCTCCAGTGTTTAGAACCTAAAGAGCAAACAAACACTCTACCGAGAAACACAGTTCTGGACAGAGACTGAGCTTTGACATGTTTTACCTTCTCATAACAATTTACTGGAAATTAATCTGGGAGTCACCCAACCATTAGCTGTTCTAGAAAATATAAGTATAATCCAACCAGTATTTCCCCCCTACACATAGACACACAAATACTACTGGATGCTAATAAAAGAGAGGAGGGATAAGTTTAAACTTAAAATTATATACTTCATTTTTTTTTCTCCTGAATGTTTGTTTTACCTTTCAGGTCACTGGTTTCCATAAATTCCCTGTATCTTAGCAGTATAGAAGATATTTTTAAACATAGCTCTTATGCTGGAGTGTACATTAAATATTTGTTCAGCTGATTAAAACAGTTCTACATTTATTTAATGTTTGAACAGTAAACAGTTTACTGAAAACTGAAATGTCTTTTTATACATACACGTATGCTCATACAGACACACTTCTCAGAAGAGGGGCTTCTGTTATGAGGTTTCTCAACTTATACTACTGAGTATAAACAGCCCTGGGATAAGACCCGTTTTCAGACTCAGTTATCTCCAGGGAGGGCTGGGGCTTCTGGTGGGGGCTCGTCCAGGTCCTGGGTGGACAGTCATATTGTGTGGGCAGCAGCGACAGTCATGGAGTAGTGAGTGGCTTAAAACCAGAAAGAAGAGTGTTGTGCTGACAGAAACATTTATCTTAGGGAAAAAAAAATACACGGTCTCAGTTATTAAAGACAGTGCAGACATACCTCAGTAGTGGTGTTCTCTGCCCTTTACCCTGGTTTGTTAAAACAGAAGATGTTTTGACCTCAGATAAACTGGGAAAGGTTGAGATTACTTTGAAGAATGACAAACAAATGGAAGATAAACCTTGTAAGCAGTGCCTTTGTTTTGTCTTCTATGGAGCCTGAGTGAACCAGAAAGGAAATAGTCACACTGTTTATGTTAGCTTCTTCAATCACCTGTCCCTGGGAGATTGTATATGTTACCCTATTAATTCTCACCATATCTCTGGTTAAGAAGGTATGTGTATATACTCAGTACATTGTTATCAAGCATGGTGCTATGCAGTGCACTCTTACATTAAGTCTGGTTGCTTTTACCATATGTAAACGCCAACTTTAAGGGTTGGAATGTAATGTTTTAAAATTACTTAATATTATCAACTATACTGAGCAAAATTTAATCTTCTCTGGTTATTCGGAGTATTTTAATATCATGTAACACTTCAGATTCTGTATTCTGAGCAATATTATTATACCATCAGTTTGAAAATTTACAATTAAATGAGGCTTTCCTTTTAGAAATAGACAAACATGTATATCAAGATAATCATCAATTTGTTATGTGACTGCACATTCTTAAAAATGTCATTGAGCTAGAAGCCCATTAATGGAGAAATGCTTAAAGTATGAGGTAATAATAAAGTGGAATATTATGCAGTGCTTACAAGGGATGAGGTGGATAGGCGTGTACTGACAGAAACGCATGTTTGAGACACATTTTTGTTGAAAAAAAGCAAGTTGTAAAAGATTGTGTCTAGTACATGCCACTTTTGCTAAAAAGAGGACAAATATCCATATGTTTACATGACTCCCAGAGGCATGGGAATTTCTGGAAAGATAAACAAGAAACTGTTACATATACAGAGCGAACGTGTGGCAGGATGGGACTTTAACTCTTTGCTTTAGCCAGCTGAAGTGTCGGACTTGTAATTTACAACTCATAAAATACATGAAATAGAACTCATCAAATCATTTTTTAAAGTAATAAATGTTTTTATAAATTTAAAAAAACCGAGTTCAAAAATAACACCAATCAATAAGAATTTACTTTGCATTCTGAAGTAACCACTTCTCTTTAAAAACAAGTTAATTTTCAGGATGCCTGGCTGGCTCTGTTGCTTAAGCGTCTGGCTCTTGGTTTGGCTCAGGTCATGATCTCATGGGTGGGGAGACTGAGCCACATGCAGGGTTGGTTCCATGCTCAGCAGGGAGTCTGCCTGAAGATTCTCGCCCTCTGCCCCTCTGCCCCCTTGCACACATTCTCTCTCTCTCTCTAAAATAAATAAATCTTTATACATAAATAAATACATACATACAAAACAAGTTAATTTTCAAGAAGGCCATTTGTACCTGAGTCCAAAGTGACCTTATACAGGTGACCAACATGTACACATAGACTGTCAAGGCAGATCGCCTGTAGGAACTCTAAATACAGATTTCTGTTTCTTTCAAATTCTCTTACAATTTTTATGCGATGATGTTTACAGTTTGGCTTTCTTCTCACTATAAATGAATAAAGTAACTGTTTATTGAACAGCCTGGACTCAGTGGGGATAACTTGAAACACTTTAATTTTTCCAACCACTGCTTAATGATGTTCTATCCCAATGCCCCTGAACATCTGTTAACGACATTTGGGAAATATTGGTGACTTTCCAAGCCCTTTCATCTAAGTCCAGTGTACAAGTCTCCTCTTATATTTCATTTTCATCTTATTTCCACCCCAACCTTAGTGCTACCTCTGGCACTGACACCCTAATTTGAATTTGAACCTGCCCTTCTCTTATCGAGGCCAGATTCCTATGACGATGAAGTATAGGAAGGACCTGAGGGGAGAAATGGCAACCATCTCTTGACTTAACCATCCACGGCTATGGTCCTTTCTCTGTGAGTTGTTGTTGCTTCTCTGGGCAACACTGCGTGGTTGTGGGAGGCCTCAGTGCGTAATCACCCAAATATAGAGGGTGCACGTGTGAGTTTTCGTAGGGCCCTTTGAGCTTTCCCTGAGCAGTTCCCTGCTGCAGTGAGGATCCATCTCCACCTCCATCGCCATGTCTTCCTCCATCTTCCACCCACCAACAAGCTCCTGTTGTTGATTGTACACCCTGCAGCTGCTTGCTTCTGGTATTCCATTGCCTGGTTGGCAGACTTCTTGCCTAGCAAGATGGCCCCAGTCCAGATACCTTGTTCCAGAGCTCACTAAACCCATGGGAAATCCAAACCTCCTTGCTAAGCCCAATAGTGGAAAGTCAGGCTGCTCCCCTGTGTCTACTTCTCTTCATCCTGCAACCACTCAATTCACTCCTCTCTAGTTTATAGAAATGAAGGGCAGAGCAGCAAATCCACTACCTGAGCCAGGTCCAAAAGGAGAATGACATGTGGGGGTCCAAAAGGAGAAAGATGTGTGAGGTCTCATTCTTGCAGGCACCCCCATTTGTTATAAGTGTTTCTCTTGAAGGGCCTCTCATTTGGCTTTAAGGAAGCACAACAACAAAAAAAGTAACACAAAAACATTATATGGCAACAAAGCTGTTACTACCACTCAGATTCTCAGAATTTTCTCTCTGTTCCCTCCCCCAGCCTTCTGCTTCTATTGCATATAGGACAATAAAAGCTGAGATGAAGGATGGGGAGCACCCAGTATTTTTAAGCTGACTTTTAACGAGCCCTGGTAAGTGAGTGGCCCAGTTGTTGGTGGCTCTCTTTAAAACGTGGGGTTGTTAGTGCTCTTGTCTTTAGCTTTGGACTTCAGATGTCAGCTCCAGGATAACTGAAAAGTGGTATGAAATATGCCTTTGCATTCATCTATAGCAAGATACTTCCTTAGGATCAAGACAGTGGTCAAGACTTAAATGTCTGAACATGAATGGGGTACTTGGTTAAGCATCTGACTCTTGATTTCAGCTCAGGTCATGATCTCAGGGTTGTGAGATTGAGCCCCAGGTTGGGCTTTGCACTGGGCATGGAGCCTGCTTAAGATTCTCTCTCTCCTCTCCCTCTGCCCCTCCCCCTCCTCTCTCTCCCTCTCTTAAAAAAAAGTCTGAACATGACTGGCATAGCCATCTCATGGTGATAGGAAGAGCTATGCCTTTGATGTATAGCATTGCTCACAACCATGAAAATGTGTAAATTGAAACCTCAGAGACAGAGGAACTTCCACAGCTCTTTGGTCAATGGAGCACTCCTGTTATGCTGGCTGCTGGGCATGTGGCAAGAGTTGGAGATGAGTGGGAGGAGTAAAGTAAAGCTATTTTCATCCTTGGGGTGTTTGATATCAAGGCACCCATTCTCCACACAGTGTGCTGTTCTACAGAGCAGAGCAATAATAAATGCTGAGGAAATGCAGAGTCCAGGGGCAATATGAATCCACAGATGTAGATGAAGAGGACTTTAACTGAGGCCGGTGTATGGAAAGGCTACCAAAGAAAAAAACCATTAGATTAGTGGTTTTCAAATGTGTCTGGCAGAACCTAAACCTTCACAGAGGTGACTCGGGCATCACTTCAAAATGGCAAGGAGGGCAAGGGGGACCTCGGGAGGCACAGATAAGGAGCCATTCCTGTGTGAACACAACAGCTCTGCTTTGGCCAGTTTTACATAATTTCCATCTAAAATTCCATTTTCTGAGAGGATTTGCAGGTTTAGAAATGTGAAAACGACTGGGTTATGAAATAGATAGGCACGAGGTACATGGCAAAGGGCATATGTACAGATGGATTAGTTGGACGCTAAGCGGAGCTACCATGTTTGGGAATAATGGGATGATGGAAAGAGGGTGGGTGTTGGGAATAAATTGAGAAAAAGTTGAATGAATAACTTGGAAGGCTTTGGTTTGAAAACTTACACTATTGAAAGGTTTTGAACAAAAACTGTGAAACACAATGTTTAAGGAAGTTTATTCTAACTATACGTGAGGTATGTGTGTCTGAATCTGCGTCTGTGTGTGTGTGTGTGTTTGCACACAGGTCCAGGTGGTGACTCAGTCTGTGATCTTCCCATTAAAGCAGATGTTGGTGGGAAAATTCAGGAAATAAAACCAGTAGTTCTAACTTCTACTCTGTTCACCTTTCTCTTGAGTTTAGTCCATTACCAGGTGAATCCCAAAAGCTGCCTTGCTCCTGGGTAATGTCCTTTAAAACAGGGTATCTCACCTTCCAGAACTTCTCAAGTATGTCTGAGGTAAGGGTTCATTCCCTCTTCTGGAGCAGCAGTGCTCCTTCCCCCGACCTCGCCCCTTAGAAGGAGGACTACCTCATAAAAACAGGAAATCTTTTCAGACTCTAACCAAAATGAGCTGCTTAAAGTACTCTCAGTGCTGCCAAATGTTCAGCAAAGCCTTGACAGTGTTTAGGAGAAACCTCACTGAATCCCTCAAGTAATGAGTTGAAAACCACAGGATGCTGCAAGCTTCACCATAGGGAGCCTTCTGACACTTTTTAGCAGATGGCAATGTATACACTCTTTTATGTACAATGCTTCCCTAAATTAAAGATGATTTTTCAAAAACAATTCTCTTAGAGATAGAGTGAAGAAAAAAATTCACACATACTCAGCTGTAGACGGCCTCATATTTACATAAGCCATGAGGACATTAAAAGTCAGGGTACTACGGTGTGTTTTTTACAAGTCCTATGAATGTTAAATACTAAGAAAAATTCAGTTTTCACATTCCACTGAGATGAGAATTCTCTGAAGCCCAGAGATCTCAAAAGGTAGAATTTTAACACCACCTTACATTATAAAAACTGTGAAATGGCCATCACCTAATTTTATCTGTAAATAAAATAGCTCAAGTATGTACTTATTATCATCTTTTTAAAATTACATACACTTTTTGTTCAAGCTCAGAATTTGAAATAATGAGAAAATTGTGTCTAGGAATTTAGCTATAGCAATTAATCCAAAGGTTTAAATAGAGCCTAGTGTGTGGGTATCCAAGAGCTGACTGACAACTAATTCTTACAATGGCCAATTCCATCAACAACCAACACAAAATAATGACAATTTAAAAATTGTTCCACTGAGTCAGCTAGATTGATTTGCAGTTTGGTTTTCACAGATCCAGTACAGTCTTTTTTTAAAATTGAGACTCCGTCTTATTTTTATTTTTTGAGAGCTTATAGATCAACGAAGAAATACCTGTCATTGTCTTCTAGAAGGTGCTTAGTCCCCTCACTTGACCATTGCAGTTCTTGGGTCTCCTCAGAGGCATTTTGAAACATGATGCCTATTTCCCTTAAGCCTTACCAGGATATTCTGAAGAGATCAGGGCTTTTAAGAGCCAAATACAAGTTGTTAGCTCAAAATCTCCACCATTCATTTAACAAATGTATTTAGTGCAAAGCATTGTCCTAGGATCTCTGGAAAAGACACAGGTGCGGGAGACCTGATTCCCAGTCTAGGCCAATTAAGAATCTAGTATTGGGGGTGGGTGGTGGTGGTGGCTCAGATGGATATACAGCTACGTACAGAATTTAGGAAGAAAGTGGCAGTTGCTTTGATATAATACCAACAGTCAGTCAGCATTTATTGCATATTCTCTTTGGCTGGAAATTTAACATGGTTAAATGCTTTATATGTATTATCTCACGTTATCATCTTAACACCATCAAGATATTCATATTATTTTCTGTTTTACAGAGGAGAAAATCAAGGCTTATAGAGACTAAAGAATTTTCCAGGGGTTACACAGCTGTAATAGTGAGAAAGAGAACTTAAGCTCGGATGTTTAGGTCTTAAGAGCCTCTGCTCACAATCACCATACTTTTACTCTTTTCCAATGTCTCTTTATAGTTGTAGATGCTATGAATATTCAGGAGAAGCATCAGATACTTTAGACTTAGGAGAGGATGGAGGATTAAAAAGTAGCGTTGGGTCTGTGTTCTGCAAGACTGGTACAAAGGGAGAAGAGGGAAGAGAAATCTAGGAAGAAGAGAGAGTAGGAACAAAGGTATGGGGTCAGGAATTTTAGGGTCTTGCATGGGAAATCTGGACACGGTTATCTCTGAAGGAATGCCTCCCATCTCATTTAATTCCTCTGATTGTAGCATCCTGAACTGTTTGCCAATCATCTATCTAGCAAAACCTCTCAGTTGCTCGGTCATACTGGCAACCGTGTGTGTGTGTGTGTGTGTGTGTGTGTGTGTGTGTGTGTGTGTGTGTACACTTTGGATGGTTAACACATTTGTCTGGAGAAGAACTAAAGCAGGAAGGGTTCACTTTTGCTGGTATGTGGTCCAGAATATTTTGCTATCAACGCATATGCAGTGTGGCAATGATTTCCCAGGGAATGAACTTGAGCCCACTGAAGAAAGAAACAAAAACCCAAAAAACAAAGTTTGAATGTTAGCTTCCCTTTGGATTAATCTACACCTCAAATGTATGTTTTATGTTGGTCTGTTGTGGCATTATGTCTTTTGCATGAGCATGGCTCGGTACCTTGTATTCCTTGGCATTTGTTGCCATTGGAATTAGGGGATGCCATTTCATTGAATGGGAATGCAAAAATATTATTTTTTAATCTTTGTGTAAGTGGCTAAAAAGAATGACAGTTGGCGGCCTTTCTAATACATCTTCAAATTGCTGAGTGAACTTGCCTTGAAAAAAACAAAACAAAACCCAGCTCGAGTTTAAAGGGGAGTTCACTGGTTATAGCTTATCACCTCTGACCCTCTGGCTCTTCCCTGCTGCGTATACCTTGGGAGTTTTATCCAACTGCCATACAGGTCAGGATCAGATGGCACGATTCTGTTTTTCAAAAAAAGTAAGGAGCCAAATTATGACAATTAAACAGGCCCAAAGAACACAGCTGATCTTTCACCTTGAAAATATTCCAGACATAGGTAGACTCTAGCAAGGAATTACAATTTTAAAATAAACTTAGAATTTTTTAAAAAAGAGGGCCGTTGGGGCTTCCTTAGCTTAGTTTTACTACAAATGCCCCTACTCAGCCAGCATCTCTGAGAAATCATGAGTTTGGGAGCTTTCTCCCGGTGCCAGAGGACTCTGCAGACATGCTTGCATTTTGCCTTTCGTTCTTGGTACATGTAAATGTGGAATCGTTTTGTACTTGAGATGGGCACACTATGCCATCTGTTTAATTTACCCTAACAGAGGAAAGGTTATTCTTCCCCTCATATGTTAAAAAAAAAAAAAAAGGCAAAACAAAAGATGTGAGTATAAAGCAAAGTGAATGAATAGAACCTTCCATTGTCCTCATACGCAAGGTGAAGCTACTGTGAATGCTGCTGGGTAGGTCTCTCGGTTAAAGGTGAAGATGAAGGAGCACCTGATATCTGGGGATTGGAAAGATCCCTGGGCTGGCATCCTGGAGCAACTGGAATTGTGAGGTTAGTCTGAGAGTCAAGGTTATCAAAAGGAAAACCAGTTGGTTGGGTAGATTCATGGGTAAGTGCTGGTGAATCCTAAACAGAATAATTTTCCGTGTCTTGGGGAATGTTGAGAGAGAAATCAACGGAGGCCAAGAGCATCACATGCAACTACAGAGTGGTTCAGGCACCATGGAGAAGATCTTGCTTCCCATCCAGCACAACTAGACCCTTGGCATTACATGATGAGAGCTTCTGGATGTCATAGGATAATTGATTTTCTCATTCCTCCTTAACTATTCACAACACAGAGGATGAATTACAAGAAAGAAATATGGCTTGTATGTGAGGTTTTTTTGAGGGGGTAAATGGCCAGATGGTTGAATACGGGCCAATTAGCAGGAGGAAGAAGTGCCTGAATGTGTTCTACTGCATGTGCTAAAAAGTTCAAGAAAATGTGTTTGACCCAGAGGGTTAGGAAATACTTTGAAAACACCCCACTAAAATACAACTCCTCTGAGAGTTGAGTCATAGGGGTGAGACATTGGATCAAAGCTTCAGAATCTCCCAGTGAGGGGAATCTGTGAAGATGCAACCTCCATCTTTCAGCCTTTTGCTTGGGAAAAGTTCTGTAGCAGCTGAGGAAGACCTGGGTTTAGGCCGTATCTGGGGATCTCTGGCTGAGCTTGCCTTGTGGAGAAAGGGGACAGAAATAGGTGCCCCTTATGTCCAGAAGGAAGACTAGTAGCACTGAGCACTCTATGAGGCCCACTATGGCATGAAAGGTGAGAATACAGGAATAGAGATTCACAGAGCATTGAAACTTCTGGAAGTTTGAGCAAAGGCAATGGGTTCTCTCTCTCTCTCTCTCTCTCTTTTTTTCCTGGTTCTCTCCTCCCTCCCAAACTTAAATCTGAATTCCAAGGATTTTAATCTTTTCACTGCATATGTTAGATAATTTAAGGGATTGTCGTTGATCATTTGATTCAACCCCTTTACATTTCCATCAGAAACAGTTGCATTTCCCACAAAAGTACAGAATGCTTTATATAAGTTTCAGTTGTTCATTCATTTCACAGATGGAAAGTTAAAAAAAAATCTCCTACCCTTTTTAGTCATTAAATCTTGTTCAGTGACTGATTATCAGGGAACAAAATTTTCACATTCATATATGAGTTACAAGAGTCTTCACTAAAATACAAAAGAGCAATGAAAATGAGCAAGAACATGGAAAGATGCTAAAATAAACATCCACAAAATTGCCATCTAAAATTACGCTAGCACACAATTGGAAGTGGGCAAAAATTCAACTGTTTTGGAAAATCCTGGTCCCTCTCCCTCAAAAGGCCTGATTGTTGATGTGCACAAAAGGAAAATTCTGAGGCTGGAGCAATTCCAGCAAAGTTTGAGAACCCTGTGAGATTTCTGTAGTTCCCTATATAGTTGGAATCTCAGAAAATACACACTTGTAATGAAAACATGCACAGACTCTTAACTATAACACTGCTAGCAGGCATTGTTATAATAGCAAGACAATTTAGTGATAATGGGTGAGTAGGAAGAAAATTAAGTAGTTTGCTAAGATACAAAAAAAACAAAAACACACACACACCAAAAAACAAACAAACAAACAAAAACCCTTAGCCAGAACATATTTGGCTTCATGTTCAACTTCAAATGCAAAGTCAGTTCATTAGTGTAATTTAACCTTTCCATATGTTTTTCAATGATAAATTCTCTTAATACATTGGAAATACCAACTGTTAAGCATAGTCTGTAACTGTGAGAGGTACTGGAAAAGGTGGGTTGGACCATGATTCCCTCCTGCCTCCTCGAGCTCAGCAAAAATGAGTGGATGGCAGGTTTTTACCTTTCCTGTCTACAGTAAATGTCCTCATTCCATTCCACTCAGCCTGAGCCTTAGGGCAAGCCAGGGTTTGCAGCCATTTACTATAATAATAGCAAGACAATTTAGCAGTAATGGATAAGTAGGGAGCAAATTAAGCCGTTTGCTGAGATACAGAAATGAAGCCAGAAAATATTTGGCCTCATGTTAGGCTTCACATTCATAGTCAATTCATTAGTGTAATTTAGTCCTTGCATAAGCCTTTGAGTGATAAATTCTACTAATACATTTGAAATGTCAGCTGTAAGAATAACTCATTGAATGTTGAGTAAAATTAAAAGATGGGCAAAAATAAATCCTTCATTTTCATCTCATATGGGAAGATTTATGAAGGTCTTTGAGAAGAAGCATCTGTCTGCTAGTTGTAAATTGAGAGTATTAAGGGAAAACATCGGAATATTTTGGTTAGCAAGGGGAATGCATTAACTCAAGTGCTTTTGAGATCTTTCCCTTTGGGCCTGAAGATTACTCTTGATGAAGAACATGTGAACTTTTCGAATTCATTTCTTGCTTGGGAACAAAGGCCACAGCACAAACAATATTAAATGGTTGGTGTTTTGGGGAGTGGTTTCTAAGAAACACAATTATATGTGGGATGTTGGTGACTTTTTTTCATATGGATATGGTTTTCTCTATGCTTGTGAGTGTTCTCTTTCAAGCCCATAGAGGCTGCAAATTAGAGGACTTGGAACTGAGATGGGGAATATAAGCAACTAGTGTTTGATTCCCTTAGTAAAAAAATAAAAAAATAACAAAAAAATTTCAGTCCATTTCACCACTTAGTTTCTCTTGATGGAGTCTTAAAGTTGGATATCTTTATAATAAAATAAATTGTTTATTCCAGGAAAAAAATGGAGGAAATGGAAGTAAATTTTCCTGAGCAACTATTACATGCACGATGTTTTATATAAATTAAACTTATATAAATTATCTCATGCCAGCACTCCTCATGCCAGTATGAATGTGTTTACTCCACATCATATATCCTTCCATCCTCTGTCTGCCTAGATCAGTAAATAAAATTGATGTAATAGAATTTGTAAGTAACACTGTTGAAACTCTAATCTCTGTGGAGACTGTAATCTGCCTTTTTCCACCCCCTTCGTGTCCTCTGTAATAGCATTTGTGCATATTAATGCTAAAGAGTTAAATGTTTGAAGGGTTTAAATTTCTAAGGCAATTGCTATATATAATTGTTTTGCATTATTATAAAACATTTTCAGGAAGTTAAAAATGGTGAAACATGTTGTATTCTCAATTTATAGAAGAGGAAACTGCAGTTTCAAAGGAATAAAATAACCTCCCCAAGGACAGCAGCTAATTAGTAGAACTGGGATGAAAACCAAATATGCCTGAGTCCACAGAGTCAGACTCAGGCAGAGGTTTGTTGGCAGGGGTGAGCCTGGGATATCCAAAACTGACTCATGGTAACAGACTTCTGGCAGTGTGCTGTGTCTGGAGTGATAAATCCCACTCTGGTCCTGCAGTCCTTTTCTCCTTGTCAAGGTGCTAATTTTGGCCACAGATATGTTCTTAACTCTTCCTTCTCTGAATTGTCATCTCTGGCTAGACACTCTAGTAATGACCCCTGTGTATCCTCAAGTCCGATTTAGGCTTGTGGGGAGGATGTGGTATGCTGCCTACTCTAGCCCTTAAGTCCAGACAACTGGGCCCTACTCAGAGGCCCATGCTTTCTTTAGAATGCTAGGCCATTCTGGCCCTAGCCTTGTCC
Organism: Zalophus californianus; assembly: GCF_009762305.2. Taxonomy (NCBI): domain Eukaryota; kingdom Metazoa; phylum Chordata; class Mammalia; order Carnivora; family Otariidae; genus Zalophus; species Zalophus californianus. Next base: position 71,859,137 of record NC_045607.1, read on the forward strand.
CTGCCCACTGGGGTTGCCAGATTTAGCCAATGAAAATACAAGATACCCAGTTAAGTTCTAATTTCAGATAAACAATGGATAATTTTTGGTATATGTATGTCCCAAATATTCTATGGGGCATACGTATACTAAAATATTATCCATTGTTTATCCCAAAGTCAAATTTAACTGGGTACCCTATATCTTTTCTGGCAATCCTGCTCCCCATGAGCCAAAAATATGGGGCTGTATAACAAAGAATTAATCTTACTCAATGAAATGCTTGGTCTTTGCCATGTATCCTGGGAAGTGATCTCTAGGAAGAGTGTCACTGTTTATCTGGGGGTCCTGGACCACACATTAGATAGTCTAATCACATTAGACAGTGATTTATGAAGAGATATTTGGGCCATATGCTATCTGCTCTATTGCCAGAGGGTATGGAGGCTAAAGGCATCAGTTTGAACTCTGGAGGAACTTGAGACTAAACTCAGTCATGTGGGAACTCAACCATAAATGTGATTGAGCCCCAATAAAAACTCTGGACACCAGGGCTTGGAGTAGCTTCCCTGGATGGCAATTACTCTATGCACATTTTCACACATTGGATGAAGAGGAGTTAATGGTGCCTATGATTCCCCTCGGAGGCTGAAAATTCTGCATTTGGAAAAGTCCTAGACCTTGCCCCATGCCTCTCTTCCCTTAGATGATTTTAATCTGTATCCTTCCTCTGTAATAAACCATAACCATAACAGCTTTCAGTGAGTTCTAAGAGTGGTTCTAGTGAATTATTAAAAAACTGAGGGTGTCTTCAAAACCTGTGAACTTGAACTTGGAGTCAGAAGTAAAGGCAATCTTCTGGACTGTGCTCTCTAAACTCTCAGGGTGCAGGGGATATGCCCATATTACCCCTGTTCTATGGTTTAGCCTCTAAACTATGCTTCAAGCACTGGGATTCTGGAATTCTCTACCCAAAGGGCCCTGAGCATGCTTTCAGAGCCTGTGTGAGCCCCTTCATCAGAGCTCCTCAAGGGTAGACCATGCCAGTGGTGCAGCACACTTAGGCTAGAGGGGTGGCTAAATGATGATTACTGGAGTCAAGTGGGTATAGTGTAGGTGTATATATACATGTGAAGAGTTTCCCTTCACAGGACTGAGCTGGAGTGAGAAGAGGTGGTGGGGACTCATTGAGCAAAAAAAAAAAAAAAAAACCTTAATCTCATCTTCAGTGCCTGAGTTGCAGATGTCAAACTAACCTCTGTGGCATGTCCTGGATTCTAAAAAGCTGTCTACCATAAAATCCACCTCTGAATTAACAGCACCTTTGGGTGGTGTGGGAGGAAATATCTCACTACAGTTCATGCATTTATTAATTGTAAGATGCATTTTGTTTTCAGAAACTTGAAATATGAAAAACATGAGGAAATATGGTATATATAGTATTATTATGCCTCTATGTCACTTGAGAATTTGAAAGGCTTTCCACACCTATTATCTTATGTGTTCTTCATGATGACTCTTGCCATGGCAGCCAGAGCACTGTGACATGCCCATCTCCTTCTAATCTACCAACAGAAAATATCTTCCTCTTCTTTTTAACCTCTTCACCAATTACTAAGACCCATCTGTAACCTGAGTAACCCCACCACCAACAGAGCCTGGACCTGCACTTCTCCCCATCTTCATGTCTGTGTTTGGCAGGGAGAGGGGCATATCCCCGTGACGGTCTGGGGCAGGGAGGAAGGAAGGAAGAATTGACTGTTACCGTGGGGACAGAGCTGTGATGCCATGCCTTCTTTGAGATAACTTCCTGGGTAAAGAGCAGGGCATCAGGCTTGAAAGGGAGCCCCAAGAGCTCCCACTATACCTGGAGGGGAAAGGATGGGTCTTGGTCTCAGAGAGGCTGGGTCCCATGGAATTTTGGACAAGCCACTTACTCTCTGACCTTCAGTGCCTCACATGCAGAGTAGGACTGAGGATTTCTACATCAGGGGTTGTTGGACTATTAAATGAGACATCTCCTGTTTTAATAAGTTTAAACCTAGTATAGTTCCCAGCATAGTAGACACTCAATCAGCCAATGGCAGCTCTAATTATGATGATTGCCAACTCTTCCTTGGAGGTAGCTCTAAGGCAGAGTCCTTCTCTGTGTCACTTGGAGGACAGAGAAAATGCAAAGAGGAATGAGTCAGAGGTAATGCAGACACAGCATTTTAGTATAAATGGAACCCAGAGTTCTTTCTAGGAAAAAGAGAAAGTGGTGGATCTTTCTGGCCATGTCTAGCACAGGTGGGGCTGAAACTTAGTGAATTAAAAGGGCTGGCTTTATTTATGACCCCATAATTAGAAAAGACAGTGCTTAAGTGACTTGTTGAGACTGCTTCATCTTCCTGTTTTCTGGCCCCCTCCTTCTGCTTTCCCTTGTGGTAGGCATAGAAACTCTTAGAAAACCATAGAAAGGCTGTGTATCATTTTCAGGGAACTGAGGAGAGGGAGAAGCAGGCCCTGCCTGGTCTGAGAGAATAGGTTATGATCTGAAATCATGAACAGTCGGGTTGAAAGAGAGACCAGCAGGACAACTCCCTAGAGGTGAGTGAAAAAGGAAAGGGATCACCCAGAAGTCTCTCTTACTTGAGGTCTCGTGAAATGTACTTGGGCTAGGGGCTCCTAAAATTCTCTGACAACTGTCATTAAATGGAGAAGAATCAGCAAGGTCAGTGGGGAGGATAGGCTGATCAGAAGGAATATGGAGTGTTCCCTTCTCCTGACCTGGGAAGAGAAAGGACACAAACATTCTAAATAGAATCTGTAAGTTATTTCCCCCAAATCACCAGTGATAAGCCATATTGACTGGATTCTGTACACTTTCCATGAAGGAAGCCTAGAAATGCAACCACTATTCGTAATGCTGTTTTGGGGGGTGGGGGGCATTTTCTGACTTCTCCATTTTTTTAATTTCCCCACTGATCAAAAAATGAATTTCTGGAATGGAAGCCCTTCTCAGAAAGATGATAGTTAATTCTGCCCACCTGAGTATAGAAAAATGACTGGTGTCTGCTGCTTTGTTTCAGACACAGGGCCAACTGAGTCTTTGGAACCAAATCAAAGAGGGTTCCACGTGAATGCTATGCAGAGGCAGGCAGTTGACCCTGGAACATGCAGTGTCCCTGGTAACACTCTCGCTTTCGGTTGGATGGAACTTGAGACATATCTGCTCCCAAATCCTCACTTTAGTGTCTCCCTTATTTATGCATCTCCCATTTCCTCTGAGAGCCCCCCTCTTCCCTGCAACCAGGAAAACAGTGAGAGTATCCATCCCATTTCCAGGGAAAAACCTACTTCTTCTATGATGCTATATGGATTTTTCTCAACTCTGAACTCCCACAGCAAATTGAGGTTTACACTCTAAGGATCTAATTTTTAAAATTTTATTGTTTTATGAAATATATATTAATGTTTAATGCAGCTAAATACTATCTTCCCAATTATATTAACTTTTTTTTTAAGGGTAAGGGCTGTCACATACTTCTCTACCTCACAGAGCACTTTTCAATCCCAAGACCCAAGAATGTCCTTGTAGATGGACAGTTTGTTCAGACAGCAATGACTGCCACCTGGTTAATTTTTAACCACAATCACTGCCATCATCATTGCATATATAACCCCATATCACCACTGCAACTAGAAATTTTGTATAGTAGTTCAGAGTTTACTGTTTTCACATGTAGTATTTTATTTTATGTTCACAAACACCTTGTAATTTAGACATTATCCATTATCCCATTTCACATATAATAAAAATGGAGGGTAAAAGAATCACATGAGTTTCCTATGTGGCAGAACTGCAAGGCAAAATTTTTTTAGGTGCTCCATAAATACACACCTTGGTGAATTTCTGAACATAAAATAACAAGACTGTTTTCAAACAAACACTTAATAGTATTGCTCTGAGTATATAATAAACCTCCCCAAATTTTAGTGGCATCAAACACAACCATTTTCTTATGCTCCCAATTTTATCCACCAGGAATTTGGACGGGGCACAGTGGGGATGGCCTGTTTCTGTACCATGATACCTGGGCCTCACCTGGGTAGATCACATGCTTGAGGCCATACGTCTGGGGTCTTAGTTCTTTTCCATACAGCATCTCGTGGGACTAAAATGTCTAAGATAGTTCTTACACTGGCATCCAGGAGAGGATGGTTAGAACATCTGGGACTGGTCTTTCCTCATCCCTCTCTCCTCATGTGCTTTCCATGTGTCAATCTTGGGCCTTCTCAGAGATTGGAGGTCTTAATGGTAGTCAAATTTCCTACAGGGTTGGTTGCACTGAAGCAGGCGGTTCAAGCTATTAAAGTGGAGGTGCATGATTTCTCATGACCTGGACTCAGAAATCATGTGGAGTCACTTCTCTATCATTCTGTTGGTTATACATGGCCAGACCAGAACAGGACGGGAGTGGACAACATAAAAGTATGAATTGGGGGAAATGTGGCATTGTATACTTCTCCCTTTGATTCTGTTAATGTTTCCTTCACATATTTTGGAGCTCTGCTGTTTGGTATATATGTTTATAATTGTGATATCTTCTTAATTAATTTACCTTTTCATTAATAAGTGTCTCATAACAGTCTCCTGCTATCAGGATTTTCTTTTTTGCCTTTTGGTTTTGAAAGTTTGATTATAATTGTTTCATTGTGGGTGTCTGAGTTTATCATACTTAAAATTAGAGACTTCTGGATTTATAGATTCATGTATATCATCCAGTTTATCATACTTAAAATTACAGCTTCTGGTTTTATAGATTCATGTATATCATCTAACTTGGTAAGGTTTGCTCATTATTTCTTGAAATCTTCTTTCTGCTCTGTTCTCTCTCTCTTCTCCTTCTGGGACTCCCATAACATGTACGTTGGCCCACTTGATGTTGACGTATAAGTCCCTTAGGCTCTGTTCACGTCTTTTTATTCTTTTTATTTTTGTTTCTCAGACTCAATAATTTCAATTTTCCTATCTTCACGTTAGCTGATTACTTCTTCTGCCTATTGAAATCTGCTGTTGAGCCCCTCTAGTGAATTTTTCATTTTAGTTATTATACTTTTCAGCTCCAGAATTTTTTGTTCCTTGTTGATATTCTTATTTTGTTCATTCATTGTTTTCTTGATTTCATTTAGCTTTTGCTCATGTTTTCCTTTAGCTTTTTGTACGTATTTAATGCAGCTTTTTAAAAGTCTATCTAGTGAGTCTGGTATCTGGGTTTCCTTAGAGACATTTTCTGTCAATTTATTTTGTTTTTTGTTCTTGTTGTTGTTGTTGCAAATTGGGCATTTGGATATTATAGTATGTAAAACTCTGGAAATCAGTTTCTCCCTTGCCCCAGGTTTTTTGTTTTGTTTTGTTTGTTTAAATTGTTGAAGGCTGTAATATTTTTTTTGAGACTTTCCCAAACTATTTTATAAGCAAAGCCTATTTTTTTGTCACGTGTGATCACTGAAGTCTCTGCATTCAGCAAATGTTTTGAGAGATTTCCTTGAATGCCAAGAGTCTCCCAGTCTTTGCAGATTGGGTCAGTCCTGGGATAATCTTTCAAAATTTAGCTAGGCTTGTTCTAAGTCTAGGGATAATCCTGATGTTAAACTTTAAGGTCTTCTCAGGTATTTTTTGAGCATGCATCTTGCCTGGATGTGTGTGTAGCTTTAAATTCCCTCACATGCTTTTCAGTGTGTTAATTCCCCACAAAGAGTCTCACCCAGCCTCTCCTCCAACCCTTAGGTAGTCTACTGTATGTCTCCACCTATAATCCCATGCCCCAGGCATCTGCAGGTCTATAGTTACCTTGCAGCTTTTATGAGCAGAGCTTGCCACTTTTCCTGCCCAAGTTCCAGTGTAGGCAAAACAGAGACAAGCACATTGTATCAGTCCTTCAGATATCTCTCAGAAAAGTTAGAACAAACATACACAATAATTTACAAGTAAGTTCTGCTTTGAGGCTTGAGGTAGGGAGCTGAGAATCAAAATACTACTGCATGAAGACCCAAACCACTGCCATGCCAGGGACTCCCTCCCTCGTAAGGCAAGAGTGAGTAAGAATGCCACAAAACTACTTTCTTACCCTTCTCAAGGTGGCTTTTTCTTTTTCTTCTTTTCTTTTTTTTGATAGGTATTGGCTTGGTAGCTATAAGCCTTTGACTGTTTTCCACAGTTCTGGTAAGTTTAGTTCAGATATTTCTGCTTGTTTTTTCTTCTTTTTCAATATTATTGTCAGGGAATAAGAGCTTGGAAATTCCTAGTTCACCATTTTGCTAATATCACTTGAGAAGTCTGAAGTGCTATTATTTATTTATTTATTTATTTATTTATTTATTTATTTATTTAAGAGAGAGAGGGAGAGAAAGGGGAGGAGTAGAGGGAGGGGGACAAGTAGACGCCACACTGAGCATGGAGCCCAACACAGGGCTCAATCCTTTGACTCTGAGATCATGACCTGAGCTGAAATCAAGAGTCAAATGCTTAACCAACTGAGCTGCCTGGGTGCCCCAAGAAGTCTGTAGCTCTATCTTAAGAAGCTGCTTTTGGAACTGATCTTGCCCATTGCATGTAGACCACATGAATTATTATTTCCAAAAGTCAATTCCAAATTTTTAGACTTTTAAAACTGGTTCAAAAATGGCTTTCATAATTAAAAAAAAATGAATGTATTGGAATGACAGTTCCTTATTTGGATTTGCTAATGCTTCTCTTTTTTTAGAACAAACATGAGCCACAGTAGCTTTCTAGCATTATAATTCTTATCAGCATTTAACTTGCTACTAATTACTTCATAATTATAGCCCCTCACTGCACTCATAGTAAACCTGGAGACTGACTTTAGACGTACTACAAACTTTTAAAATTGGTGAATTTTGGAACTTTTGTCCTATTATTGTTTGATAATTTTCGATTATATTTTTCTAAATGAATGAAGATGACTTCATTCCATTCTTCCCAAACCCTGGATGGAACCAAATTCTTCTTAACCTTTCTAAAAATGAGTTCTAAACAAATGTTTCCATAATTCACTCTCCTTGAAAATGTCTTCCAAAGATCTTTAGCAGAATTTTATGTATTTGACTTCTAAAAGGAAAAATAAAAACTGGTGAATTTGATCAAGAAATTTTCCTTTGCTCTGCATTTAATAAAGTATCTTTCTCTTAAGCCATTGTTCAAAGACAAAAAGAAATGATAAGAAGAGTCATGGTCCTGGAAGCAACCCCCTTTATCTTTTTGGGAAGCCAAGTTCTATTGAAGAAGAAAAAGCAAAGATCTAAAGCTATCTATGTTCACAAGGTCATGCAAACAGGCCAGGTGAGGCAAATAGAGTGAGGGATATATTTCTGAAGATTCACTATGAGGTCAGAAAAGAACACAAAGCTTTTCATTTATAGAATATTATCTCATTCAAGAAACAGACTCTTAATTTTAGAGAACAAACTGATGGTTACTAAAGGGGAGGTTGTTGGGGGATGGGCTAAATAGGTGACGGGGATTCAGGAGTGCACCTGCTGTGATGAGCACTGGGTGATGTATGGAATTGTTGAATCACTATATTGTACACCTGCTACTAATATAACACTGTATGTTAACTAACTGGAATTAAAATAAAAACTTAAAAAAAGAGAATACTGTTTTTATTTTGGCACAGTGCAGGATTATGTGGAAACTGATTACAATACAGAATTCTCTAACACTTCTATTTTCAACAATGCTGCAAGGCCTGACTCTTGGGGGAGCAGAGTAAGAAAAATGCATAGCTGCCCTAAATTTATCTGCCCTCACCAGGGCACCTAGGGTGCTGGTTAATAAATGGCTCCTCACTTGCATACCAGCTGCATTTGCTCAGGGCTCTTCCAAAGAGTTCACTCACCTCACATTAGTCAGCAGTTTCCTATAAGACAAACCTTCACTTTGCCCTCCTGAAGGATTATTCAGCCTTATAAAACATACCAGATTCCCCATTCTCAGTAGGACATTTAATTAGCCCCCATTGATTCACCAAGCAAAACAACCAGTAAGAAATTTTGGGCTTTTCGTTGTGGCCCTAGGATATCCACCCACTTCTTGGTATTTTGAAAATTTTTATCCCAGTTGTACTCTAAGTTTTCAGAGTACAGAAAGCACAGAAATAAATAATTTCTTCAACTAACACAACAGCACTGTTGGACCATCCATTTGGTGTGAACTGAAGTACCTACTGGGGAGAAGTAGGAAGGGAGCCTTTGTGGAGCAGGGTGTACACAGAGTGCTGGGTATGCACAGTCACTCAGGACTGTTACCGAGAGGTTGCCTGGGAAGCCCTCTTGTTAACCTGAGGTTACAGCACCTCTCAGCATGCTCCCTAAAGGGTAGCCTTCCTTATAAGAAGGTTCTACGATAATATGATTCATATAATGAACTGGATTCCAGAGAAAAGTAGGGAAATATTTGTGCATGGGTAGATACTGATCTTAAACTTCATTTTATCTGGCCTTTGGGCAATTACAGACTAATATCTCCATTCTATTCTTGAGGGGAAAAAATACACCTTCAAAGTCTTTAGCAATAATACATGAGCTTTTTTTTTTTTTAAAGATTTTATTTATTTATTCATGAGAGACAGAGAGAGAGAGAGGCAGAGGCAGAGGGAGAAACAGGCTCCCCGCCGAGCAGGGAGCCCAATGCGGGACTCAATCCCAGGACCCTGGGATCATGACCTGAGCCGAAGGCAGACACTTAACTGACTGAGCCACCCAGGCGTCCCAATAATACATGAGCTTTAAGTACCTAGCTGGACCCTGAATAGGCTTTTCTCTCCCTAACCCTCTAATATTTTTTGTTTCCAAATTTGTATATGGTTGAAGTTTATTCACTATCCCTCTGTGCTAGGAGCTTTTCTCACTTGTCTCACTTAACCTTTGAAATTGCTATGTGAAGTTGTATCACTAGCCCTTTTATAACACATAACTGCATTAGTGCAGTTACTAACACATAGTAGGTTTTCAATAAAGAGTTGGTGAATGAAGGAAAGCTAAATGGATAAATGAATGAGTTTATAAATGGGCTCAGATAGTATTAAGCAACTTGATTGTAATTACAGAACCAGTAAGCTGAACTCATATTTAGGGTTAAAAAATGGGGGTGCGTGGTATTGCAGACTTGATTTAAGCCAGTTTGCCCATTCAAAATTTTTTAGTTATTTTGGTATTCATCAGTGGCTTCTAACTGTTATAAATAGATGGGACTAATGTCTCCTCACAGATTGTATTTATCAACAAAATCAAGTCCTAAGAAGGAATTCTGTCATACTTCCACAATTCATTAGCAAGTGGGTACAAGAGCAGTCACACATCCATTTCTTGAAAGCTTACTGGTATTCCTGCTCCTTATGCTGACAAGCAGCTTACTTGTAAAATGTACCCCCAAGGCAAGTGCAACAAAGTTTCTGACAGCAGGATAACTAATCTCCTGGTTGGATTAAGGAACAGCATCCTCTGTTAAGTGGGGAAACAGGACTGTAGAAATTCCAGACCGTACACTTGCTCCCAAGAAATAAAACTACAGCCTGCAGCTTCCTGTTCCTCATTCATGAGAGGGTGAAGATACCTGGACAGACCTTCAAGCCAATTCCTCCTGAACCATTTAGAATGTGACAAATGCAGTACCTAAGTTGTTTTAATAATGGCTGCCTTGCTTTGCCCAGGTATGTCTTTCTTCCAGAAACCGCTGAAATCCTTGAGCTAAAGCTACTCCCAGAGATGGCTACCCATGGGAAAAAAGGCTAGAGCAAAGATGCTGGACTTGTCTGGAAGCCCCCAGAGGGTGCTCTCTCTTCGGGCACTATTGTTGAAAAGCAACTACTCCTTGGACTGTTAACCATGGTTTGCTGTGTTACCCTGCATCATCCTGGAGGTAGGAGTGACTCAGAAGTAGAAGGAACTACCAGGGTTCCAAACTACTCTTCTTCACTTGACGTACATCTCTGGAGAACTGATCTTGCCAGGAAAGCCCTGAGGGCAAAACACTTCCTTCCTGTTTTTCTCTATTCAAGGCAGGAAGCAGCTAATTGGTACTTTCTGAGTGATCATCATACGGCATGCTCCTGTGGGCCACTGTTGCCTGGTAAGGCTACTTTTGATTTTTTCCACAAAAAAGTATTGAGTATATTTGAAGATTTCTGAGCACCTGAGAGTTGGTATCTACCAAGCTGTCGATCTTCATGATGTAGGGCAGGAAACATTACTCACTGGAGGCCACAGTTGCCAGCCCATTCATGAATTACCCAACTTTTTATGCAGATAAATGCCATGACAGATCAGTTATTAAATATAAAATACACTGTGCCACATAAATCTTTGTTTCCCATTGCTTGCTTCTGGGCTGAGCTGACTCATGAGATGAGTTTGAAAATTAAAGCCTGGGAAATGTAAGTGCAGAAGGCCTGCACAGAAAATTATGAAAGTGCGATTTGTGAGCTTGAGAGTGGGGTAAAGCAGAGGAGATATCGTGTGGGGATCAGAGGACATCTACTTGGAAATGGATCTCCATCAGGAAAGCCAGACATACCTGGAAATGTGAGGAAAGCTGTACTTTCCAGAGCGTTCTCTAGCCTGAGGAAGTCACCACTCAGGCTAATAGCTGCAAGAATCATGGTGGTAATCTTTCGAAAGAGATTTTCAAAAAAGATTTTTGGGAATTGGTGTTCATATTAATCATTACTCTTTCTGCTCCAAAGAACAGAAACCAAACTAAGACAGGCTCAGAAAGAGCTGGGGGATGGTGGGAAGAAAGAATAATTTATCAATTCAGGTAACTGAAAAGTTCAAGACTGGATCTAGATGCCCAAGCTATGACATTAGGCATCTGTCCTTCTCCATCTTTTGCCTCTGCTTTTTGCTCTGAGTTGGCTAATGAGAGACCAAAGATGGCTAGTAACAGCTCCAGGATTACTTTTTCCAACTTAAAAACACCAGCAGAGTGTTTATTTTTCTTGATATCTCTGGAGATTATTCTAAGTAGTTTGCTCACATATCAGCTAATCTCTTGCCAGGCCCAGGTCTAGTATCCATTCCTGGAGCCAAGAGTAGGATCAATTCCAGCTGAAGCATATGGCCTGAAGGGAAATAGTGGCTAAAGGAAGAGATAGGTTCTCTTAATATGAGGGGTGTTAAGCAGGCAAAAATAGGAAGTGTTCACTTCAGAAGTATTATTGCCTTTAGCCATATATGTGAAGAAAGGGGACCAAATTAGGACAATTAAGTTTCTCCACGATATATTTCCTCTTCCACTTGAGAGACTAGACGGGATTCCTAAAGATACCATCTCTTCCTTCCTTCCTTCCTTCTTTCCTTCCTTCCTTCCTTCCAGACAGTAGCTGAACACACACTGTGTTCCAGGCATAGTGTTAAGTGATATAGATGAACAAAGATAATGTTCCTGACCCTCAGGAGCTCTAGAAGTTTCCTGAAGTCTACATCAATCCTAAAAAAGGTAGTATTAGCTTGAAATCCTTTGGCCTAAATGTGGTGTCTAGGGAAATCTAGTCAAATGACTAGAAAGAGATTCTTGTATGGAGACATGATCCAGACTTCATAGGATTTTCCAGGTTTCTTTGTGTGGAGAGTCATTAACCACAGAACCATAGCCCACTCATTTTTGACACCTTAGGCTGTACTGCAAACTTTGAATCACAGGGCAATTGAAAATAGTTTCTACTATATACAAGCTAAGAGTAGCCATTATTGCTTATTGGTTGGTATGGCCAAAATGTTCCTAAATGTGCCCAAGATTTCTTGGAATTACTTAAGCAATTAAAATCCCCCATGACATTCATTATACACACCGAAGAAACATGATAAAAAGCATTTGTTAATTATATATGCAATGCAGTCCTGTAGTAACCAGCACAGCCCTGTGAGCTGCACATATAAGCACAGTGCAATTGGGGAAACTGTCTCTTCTTTCATATTAGTCTTGCAGAGTTTCATGGAAAAGACAGAATTTCCTAACTCTATTTTAATTTCACTTTGTAATCACTCATACTTGGATATTTATAGGCTAACTGTGTCACCAGCCTGCTTTCCTTCATTTATATTTGTGCTGGATGTTATTAGAATAACATTTGATACTATCACCAGAGATGGGAGATGGCCTGTATGAAAGGACAGAATAAGACAAATTGGATCTTTTCTAATTGCAGCCAAGCTACCATCTTTAAGGTAAGAAAGCAAGACACTTGATCTTGATCATTATAAGCCTTTGTTTTCTTTTCTATAAAATGAGGGAAGTAGTCTAACTAGTGCTGCCTAAGATTATGGAAGTGTTCTATATTTGTGCTGTCCAATATGGTATCCACTAACTGCACGTGACTTGTGACTAGCTGGTGTGACTGAAAGACTTTTTTTCTGCATTTTTAATTTTACTTGAAATAAATTATTTTAAATTGCAATGTCAATAGCCAAATCACCATGGCTGGTGACTACCATACTGGACTACATAGGAAGCATTCTCTATAGTCCCAGACAACTCCCAAATTCTAGGGTTTTAGAACTACATGTGAAGATTGTTAAGTCTGGGTTTCTCTCTGTGAAAGTCCTTTTAAGCATCAAAATCCATTTTGTGTTCTCAAACAGTGCAGTTTCCCTTCAGCTTTCTGATTCAGCTGAAAGATGAGTAAAGGCACATGTAAACAGAAAATCTCCCGGGGGAATGAACATCATCTCAACAGGGCTCTTGTCAGTGGAACGTTCCAGCAGGATCCCAGAATATATTACCTTTGTGAACTATTCTTCTGCTATGGCAGCCAAAGACACACTCTAATATTGCTGGGAGACTGGAACGTTTCTCCCAGGCTTTCCTGATACAACCTATTGTTTCAGACCCACGAGGCACAGATACCTGCAGTGAGACTGTGTCTGCACCAAACAAGATGACACGTAGGTTTAAAAATTACTGGTTAATTGAACTAATAATGATAGTCCAGCATGTAGGGCAAGATCCCCAAAGCCAGAGAACATTAAAGAGAGAGATGGGAATTACCACATTGCCTGGGACTGAGTCTGTGCAGGTAAACACTGCTTTTAGTTTGCTAGCTGGCAAGTGTCAATTTGAATTGGTCAGTGTTCCATTTTGAAGGGCTGAGGCTTTCTGCAACATTATCATCCTTAGGGCTGCTAGGTTCACATCAGATAGCAGAGTAGAAGGAGGTGAATTATATGTTGAACCCTGTTCAGATTATCCCCTGAGTGGCAGACCAGCTTTCTCCAACTCTGCTTTATGCCTCAATGCCCAATCCATGAGCCCACCCAGCTAAAGGTGTGGAAAGTCAACTTGAAGGACCCATCTGGTGCAAAGACTTGGTTAAACTTACAAACGTCCAGTAGTTCTTGATATTTTTGCCCCCAAAGGATTCAGACAGATGAGGCAGCATAGCTAATGGAAAGAGGAATGACCACCCATGCCCAAAGTCCCACTCTGACACCAACTTATCCTCTAAGGTCTGAGCAATACAAAGGATCATGAGAAACAATTTGGATTGTTAACTGCAGTGCTCTTGCTTTATTCAAATGCCATGGATGCCACATACAAAAGCTTACAAAGTGTTGCTTGCCCTCCTGGTCAGAAGTGGTGCTGAAAATCCCCCAGAGTTTGCATTTGAGGGATTCTGTCAAGACTGGCTTCTAAGGGGGAGGCTCTTACTGTCTGGGCACCCAATGGTTGTCCTAAAATTCATTTTATTGCCCCTTTTCTGATATCTGGTTTTCCCAAATGGTTGTCATTCATTCATCCAGCAAATATTTACAGAGCACCTTCTGCCTGTTAGAAACTATTCCAGAAACTGTTTTGGTAATGAATCAAATAAACCTCAACAGAACTAATATCTTGATGAGAAAGATGGAGTATAAGAAAGACAAAGACAGGAAACAAATAAATATTTAAATGTTGGGCAGTGGCAAGTGCTATAGAGAAATGCAGCTCAGAGATGATGATAAAGAATGAGAGAGTGCCATTTCTTACACAGTAGTCAGGGCAGGATTCTCTCTGATAAGAAAACATTTTGGGTTGAAACTAGATAGAAGTGAGGGAGTGAGCCATTTTATTAACCAAGGAAAATATGTTCCAGGCAGAGGGAATATTCAGTGCAAAGGCCCGGATGCTGGAGGGTGTTTGGTGACTTTGAAGAACTGCATCGAGACAGTGTAGCTGGAGGGGTGTGAGCAAGGAAGGAAGTGTGTGTGTGTGTGTGTGTGTGTGTGTGTGTGTGTGTGAAGAACATGTAGGGCCACATAGGCCATTGCAAGGAATTTGGTTGTTACTCTGAATGAGATGGAAAGCCACTGGAAGATCTTAAACACAGACCTGGTAGGACCTAACTTACTGAAGTAAGTTAGGCTGCCGAGTGGAGCGGAGTCTCTATGGGGATGAGAGTGGAAGTTAATGACCAGTGGAGGTGAAACTAGTGGAAGTGAACCATTCTTAGAGTCTGATATATTTTATTTTCTTTTTTAAAAGATTATTTATTTTAGAGAGAGAGCACGGGCACATGCACGTGGGCGGTGGGGCAGAGGAAGAGAGAGAGAATCTCAAGCACACTCCCTGCCTGACGTGGGGCTTGATCCCACGACCCTGAGATCATGACCTCAGCCAAAACCAAGAGCCAGATGCTCAACCGACTGAGCCACCCAGGTGCCCCCAGATTCTGATATATTTTTAAATGTAGAATTAACAGGATTCACCAATGAACTGGTTGTGAGGTGTGAGAAAGATGGAGGAACAAGGACTGACTCTAGGGTTATCACAAAAGCAATTTCTTACTATGCCATCTTTGTACGCTGTAACAGAAAGAATGGCAGACGTTTGCCCGAATAAGATACACAGATACATGAGGCTTCTGCCACCTCTTCTAGCCAATAAGGAGCATCCAGCCATTCAATCTTTCCGATCCAGCAAATGGCACAGTTTGGGGAGTCAAAAAGACAGGTAAGAGAAAGGCTATCAACCACTTATTCCTTCCTTAAGACATTAGTTCATCCTGGGTCTCATTTCTTCTGATAGGATTGTTGAAAAAAATTAATGAAGTAAGTAAAGCACCAAGCATGGAGTCTGGCCTACAGTAAGCATTCAGTACAGCCGTCCCTACAAAAGCTAATTTTTATTATTGTATATCACAGATTAAACAACCTATAAAATCAGGGCAATGAGTTCATTCTCTTTTATGTTAGTATCAGTTTATCTCATAAAAAGCTTAATTTCATTCTCCTTCTGACTTTCTGGAGACTTGGAGGGGGAGGGAGGTGGAAGTGGGGTATGGTACCCAGTGGGAAAAAAGATAATTCTTAAATGAAACTGTTGGTTCTTTCCCTTCACATTGGTGCAGCTGCAGAGTGGGAGCTCACATCAGAGTCTATCATAAAGCAGCTTTATTAAAAATAGTAATAATAAAAAAAGGATCCAGGTTAATTCCAGCTATTGACCCTGTGGGCAGCACTTATATGGGCAAAAGGGGATGCTTTCTGATGCTGGTATTGATTTTCATGTATAAATCCCTCCTCACAGAATCCTCTCCTCATTGCAGCCAGTGTAAAAGTAATCACTCTCTTTATGATCACTCCTTCAAGTTAGACCCCAAGCCTTTTGTAAAAGAGAGGAAAAAAGCCAGGAAGGGGAGCCCTGCAGCAGGAAGGCATATGAGGTATCTCCTCTTATGAGTCCTGAAGTGGCCTAAAGACAGGTGAGAGAGTGCAAGTGTAGTGGTAACCAGAATTTTCTGCAAAATTCACTGAGGGCGTGTCATGGGAATGATTGCTCTGTAACTGAAGGGAGCCTGGAATAGAATCAATCATAGTTCTCTCTCCTTCTCTCTCTGCCTGTCTCCCTTTCTTTCTCTCTCTGCCTTTTCTTCTCTCCCCTCTCCCTCCCTTCCTCTGTCTTAGCTTGTCCCATTTCTCCACCCCCTCAACTCTGTCCCACACCTCAAGTGGCCTCATGTTCATATGCATAAACACACCAGCCCTTATTTCCAAGTTTATTCCAATACTCTTCACCTGTTCAACTCATACCCAGCACCAAGACAAACTTTGAACCTGCACTGTAGTCCAACAGCAAGACACACACTTGTGGGGACACTCAGGCTCTGGAGGTAGGCTTACAGCTGTAGGTCTGGGAAATCCTAGGTTCTGTATACCCAGTGCACAGTCTAGAACTGTGCTGTGTCATAAAACAACCACTAGCCACATGTGGCTATGGAGCTGCTGAAACATGGCTAGTCCAAACTGAGATGTGAGCAAGTATAAAATACATACTAGAATTTGAAGACTTAGTGCAAAAAAAAATAGCATAAAATATTTCAGTCACTTTACATTGATTATATTTTGAATTAATTATATTTTGGATATATTATTAAACTTAATTTCATCTGTTTATGTTTGCTTATTTTTTTTTTAACATGCCTACTGGAAAATTTCAAACTACACATGTGGCTTGCATCACATTTCTATCACACAGAGCTGGGCTTAGATCAGGGGTTCTTGGTGTGGTCCCAGAACCAGCAGCATCAGCATCAGTTGGGAACTTGTTAGAAATGCAGATCCTCAGGCCACACCCCACACTTACTGAATCAGCAACTCTGGGCCCAGGAACAAGTGTTTATGAGGCCCTCTGGTGACATGAGGAGAACCATGAATCCAGATGCCAGGGCAGGCTGGAGGGGTGAGTTCTCCCAACTCGTCCCTGGACTGGACCCCTTGCCCTAGGTGGCAGAGAAATGCAGGCGAGTGGCCACAGAAGGCCCGTCTACAGTCTCAGAGCCCCAGCCCGAGGACAGAACTAGTTCTGCCTTAGCCCTTCCTCCAGTGCCTGCCTGGGATTGTACTCTGCAAGGTGTATTTATTCAAAGGGGTTCAGTCATCTTGCTAAATAAAATCACTCACTTAGGCTGGTAAATATTGACTCAAGCTGTTACGCTTTTATGTATTTCAGCAACTCCCAATGTTTGAGGGCTCAGCAAGCAAACAAGAACAGGTACGGGAAGTTATTGTGGTGTTTGGGGCCCCTGTTTGTTTTTGTGCAGCTGATGCCTGTTGCCCATTGTGTAAGGCTGGTTCCTAATGACCTTGTTATGGAGCACTCTGCAGTTGTTAAGGCCAAAGGCTTTAATAGAATACAAATGCCTTTTACATTTCCACATCAAGAGTTTATTTTAATTGTGTTTTGAAATATACTGTACCCTAAAGGCCTCTCTTTCCTCAGCCATGTACATCCCCCTAATAAAACCTGCAAGGAATGGAATGCATAATGGGGTGGCGTGTAATGGGCAGTTTGGAATTCAATCTGAAAAGGGCTCCTGGTATCCATTCTGCATACATTTAAGAAGGTCTCCAGAGCTTGGGGGGAAGACGTGGTGGAGGGCCACCTCATGAAGGGCTGTAAGGAGCTGTAGATTTAAAAGAATTGGAAAGTGTCAGAAATCTCTTATAGGTTTTTGTGGTTTCTTTAATTAGCCTCTTGGTGCAACAGAAGTTTTCTTTTATTTCTGATTCTAGCTGGAGTGCTGGGGGCAGAACTCAGAGAGGGAGGTCACAGCTTCAGCAAGCCCAGGGTTAAGGAATGGATCCAAGAGGTGTGGGTGGAAACACCATTTTCCAGTGGATCTGAGTCTTTTGATAATTCTTTGGCCCTAGATGATTCTTAGGTTGCCTTTATTTATTTATTTATTTATTTATTTGAGAGAAAGAACACAGGGGTGGGGATGGGCAGAGGGAGAGGGAGAGAGAATCCCAAGCAGACTCTGAGCTGAGCACGGAGCCTGACTTGGGGCTCAATCTCATAACCCTGAGATCACAACCTAAGCTGAAACAAGAGTCAGACAGTTAACTGACTATGCCACCCAGGTGCTCCCAGTTAAATACTTTTTGATGCAGAAACTTTTCCTTATAAGTGTGATAGTCACAGATATGGACTATAAGGAATAATTTTTAGTACGATTGACTCAAAGCACTATATCCATATGATGCTTCACTATTAGACCCAAGTTCCTCAAAGTGTGATTCTGGAGCTTGCAAAAATGCAAATGCTCAGGCCTCATTCTGAGTTACTGAATCAGAACCTCCAGGATGGGGTCCACAAATGTCTGAAAACCGTGACTTTAGACCTGGATAAGGAAACTAATATTTTATTATTATTGCCTTTTATTTTTCTTCCTTGAGTTAGGTTTTTTTTTTTCCTTAAAGTGAAACAAAATAAAGTTTGTCTCATTCTATTATAAAATCATGAATGTTCATTGTAAAAAAGTTCTGACCAAAAAATTTAAATAATAAGTTAAAAATTACCGATAATCCCACTACTTAAAGATAACCATGGATAAATGCTATCATTTTTTTCCCATTACATATTACAGTGAACAAAGATCATTCTGTAAGCACAGTTGCTGCTTTCATAGAACCACAGGATATTAATGCCATGAGGGAACTGGGAGATCATGTGGGCCCCATGCCCTCATTTATATCAAGGAAAACCAAGTAATTAGCTCTATGGCACCAGTCAAGCCAGTAACTGGCATAAATGAACCTAATAGTTGTCTCCATCAGATGTGAATGAGGCATCAGATTATCTGTCTAACACACTGGCACTTTAAGAAAGCTCTGTATAGTTTTAAATCTCAAAAATGCCTAAATAATGTGTATACCTGATAAGCTTAATGGTTTACCCTCGAAGAAGAAAACAAACCTTAAGAAAAAAATCATATGAGACCTACTAATATTATTTCTACAACTTTGGTGAAATAGGCTACATAATAACCACCACCCACTAGTCAGTGACCAGTGCAATATACAGTTGACCCTTGAACAATGAGGAAGTTAGGGGCACCGACCCCCTTCACAGTCAAAAATCCATGTATAATTTTGGACTGCACCAAAACTTTATTAATAGCCCACTGTCGACTGGAAGCTTTACTGATAACATAAATAGTTGATTAACACATATTTGTATGTTACATGTACTATATGCTGTATTCTGACAATAAAATGAGCTAGAGAAAAGAAAATATTAAGAAAATCATAGGGAAGAGAAAATACCCTTACAGTACTGTACTATATTAAAAATCCACATATAAGTGGACCTGTGCAGTTCAAACCTGTGTTGTTCAAGGGTAAACTGTATATTAATATAGATGCAACTTATTCACTTACCCATTCATTGTTTTAACAGACTATCTGTTAAATAGAAAAAATATCTCAGCATCTAATTTGAACTTACTGCTCAAAGGACTAGTGTCTTGGTAAGAAGCAAAATGTACAGTTTGGGTATATCTTTTTTTTTTTCTTTAAAGATTTTATTTATTAGAGAGAGAGAGAAAGAGAGAGCGAGAGCACAAGTCGGGGGGAGGGGGAGAAGAAGAGGGAGAAGCAGACTCCTGCTGAGCAGGGGAGCTCTGATGCAGGGCTGATCATGACCTGAGCCAAAGGCAGATGCTTAACCAACTGAGCTCCCCAGGCCCCCCAGTTTGGGTATATCTTTTAAATGAACTTGTACTTTCCTGAAACATAATCTTATCTTAAGGTGCTCTATCTGAGGCTGGGTTTTTGAGGCTGGGGAAATGGTATACCTCCTCCTCCAATTTTAACTGCATATCATCAAATGAACTTAATGAGAGTATTCCATCTCTGGAGTTGCTCAATATTTGAAGATTACTTTTTAATGAAATATCTTGTTATCATTGTCCAAATAACCAATGACCTTTCAAATGAAAACCATATGTAAATACAGGGACAGGAAATCAGTGTATTTCTTTGTATGGAGAAAGAAAAAGAAAGCATGTATCATGGTGTAAAGAAAAGAACAGGAGACTAGGAAACTGCTGTTAAATGTCAGTTACAATTTCTGGTTGGTGAACTTTAGTTTACCAGTTATTTGTCCATCATATGCACCATTCTATTTGCTCTTCAGAATGTCACTGTACTGAAGGTGGCAGTTTATACTGTTACCCACTGCACCTGTATGTTGGCTAATGAATGAGAAGTTATCTGGTGGGTGAACGCTTGGTAAGCCAATAGACTCAATGATGTAAAATATTAATATGAAGATCAGTACATGTGTATTCTAGTAAAACACTTTGCGCTCCTCATAGCAAGGACATCTAATACCCAGGAAGTAGTTTTCGAGGACATAGCTTCCTGGAAACACATAGCTTAAAAAGCTTAAAAAAACCTTTCAGGAATCAGAGACTTTCCAAGTTATCAGCTCCATACCCCCATTTAATTGGTGATTAAAGTAGAGGCTCAAAGAGGTTACATGTCTTATTCAAGGACTGGAACCTGGGATACCTATAATACTCTGTCTGCCAAATACATCTTGCCTAGAGAGCCTCAGAAAGCTCACCTACATCTATCCTTCTTTAATTAGTCATAAAGTTACCTTACATTATGTCTTATCCTTCATATGAGCATCAATTTGCTAGATAGTGGTGATAGTCATGATGTTTATTGACAGGAGAGGCAGGGTATTTATTGAAAAAAAATACCCCCATATACTTATTAAGTCCAATTAAATTGAAGCTTGAGAGTGAAGTGAAAACTGTGGGTAGAGGGTAGGGTAGAGCATGTAAGGGAATGTGGGGTGGTGAAGCCAATGGCAAGTGAGAACATTTCTAGGATGGTGGCTAGAAGAAGGCCTTTTAATAGCAATTGTTGGTCATGTGATCTTAAAAAAGTTAAAGTTTAATTTTGGAAAGAAAACGATAACCCTTGCCTGTCATCCTTATAATAGAGTCCACACTTATGATCTAGTATTTTATCTCAGTTCATAATGTATGGTTAGGACAAGGCAAGGAAAAGGGCTTATAAACATGATACTCCACTAGGAAATGTCTAGACGGCTGTTTTTGTTCTTTCCCTCTTCTCCTTTCCAATTGTCCAGGCCTTGAATGTGAGAAAGAAACTTAAGACCCTCAAACAATACGCCAAATAAATGTCTTTTGCATTCTGGAAGGAAAAAAACAAAAAGGGTCTCCGGGGCTCAGTAAACGGACTCTAAGTCGGCCTGGAAGAGCACAATTCTTTTTGTTCTCTGGACTGTTTGTGGTGCCCCCAGAATTATTCCGCCGGCCTAGAAAACCAGCTCTGTGACATTCTGGGGGCTTTTATCTCTTATGGTGAATTATTGTATCCAATGCAGATCTCCTCCGGGGCTCACAGAGATCTCAGCAAGCAAGGAATATGGAACTGCTCAAATCAGGAATAGATGGGGACTTTGAAGATAAGGTAAACTGAGTTTTCTTGTTGACAAAATAATCTGAAGCTTTTGTTGTGTGTTTCCATAAAAGACTTCCCAGGCATAAATCAATATGGCAGCACCAACTCTGCGAGAATAAGAAACGATAAGTATAGTTTTCAGCACCCTGTAACCACTCATTACATTTATTTCCCAGTTTTCTTTGTTATTCCTTTCCTGTTCAAATCTGAGCCAGCATATTTTTGGCTTCCCAGCTGAAGTAGGAGGCGCTGCCAATCAGCAGGAAATATAATACAGATAAGATTCATATAAACTCTTTTGAACTGGTAAAATAGCTGGATGGGAAATGGATGTTAAATTGTTTACATTTGGCACGAGAAGAAAACGTTCCATTTTTAAATTCAAAGCCTCTGCACCTTTGTAAATGAAAACAAATCACATGGGTCATGTAGTGTTCCACTCTGTAAAAGCCATCAGGAGGCTGATAAAAGCTTTTGTAAATCACTAACTTTATCTGGTACTTGCTCAAAAGAGTCATTTCCCAGATTAAAATGATGTGGCCCTTGCCCTGGGTCTTTGGAAAAACTGTATAGTAACAACAGGCTCCCAAGACTCTGAGGTGTGCTCTACAAACAGTGGCAAAAAAAAAAGTTTTGGGGGAGATGCCTATGAATTTTAATTTTTCAACTCAGGTCTTTCCAAATTCCTATGAAGGTGAGACAGCATGAAGGATACAAATGTGTGGTCTGAAGACATTAGCATTATGAAAAAACTTTCCTCTTGGCAAACATTGGTATGCCCAGCTAAGTTCAAGTGATAAAGAAAAGTCATTTTAAAAAATGAAGTGTTGAATTCCATGAAACAGCTAAGTGGCTTAATTCCACAGAAAGATAAATTCCCACTTTGTGTGAATTTTTGCATGTATCAGCCATTTCGTCTTATGTCATATGAGCATAGTCTAGACACTGAATGATGTAAAAATCACTCAGAATGTGTTTAATAGTTAAATAAAATTAATTACAAAGTTGAATTAGAGTCTGAGTGGGTGGGGAGCCCTCAGTCATGGGTGAGGTGCAAAGCCTGGGATGATGCCTGGTCATTGATGCCTGCCACACAATTGATCTATGTTACTGTGTCATGTTCAAATATCACGTAGGATCAACCACATGGAACAAGGAAAGCGGGCAGCAGGACTATGGTTCTTCAGACTGGTCTTATGAAGTATGTATTGCCCTAAGTTGCCATTAATAGAAAAACCATCTGAGCCTTATTATTAGAACAATGCTGACCTCAGAAAGAAGCAGATAGGAGGAAGCTCAGTGCAATTCTGTGCGTTGTTATGGAACCCTTAGAGCTCTCCTGGGCAGGGTTTCTGCCATTCATTCATTCATTCTATAGGAAAAAACCTGAACTACAATTAGGAGTGTGTGATGAAAGTAAACGAAGATAGTTATCTCCATCCATCTTGATTTCCGTTTATATTCAAACAATTTAATGATTTGTGAATCAGGAGATCATTTGCCTTCAAACTCTGGTGTAGGACCAACTTCTTGAGATTTCAAAATGGTGAAGTTTGCACAGGCAGGGGAGGAAGATGTGAGCGCCTTTATAAAGTGCCTTCCTTTGTAGCCATTCTCCTGCCATGCTGGATCTGAGTACTCATTTTCAGAAGATGACTCATTGTCAAGATGATACCCAGTTCCCCAGTCTCCACTTGGTTTTGTAATCATTTTACAAGGGAGGTTTGAGACTAGACACTTGCCTCTCTCTGCTGCCTATTGAGCTTCTTTTAGACAGAACCCCACAGATTTCAAACAAGTGCCGAGCACAGAGCAAAGTCAATGAATCAGGACACGATGAGTCTCTGGCCTTCTAAGTGATCCTGAAAGGACACTTTGAAGTCCATCGGCTCACCATGGAAATCAAAAGGAAATCCGTAGAATGCATATAAAAGTGAGAATTATTTTCTTTAAAGTGAACTTCACTAGCATTCCCCAGTGACTCAAGTGCTGTTAGCAGCCCTGAGGTTTGCTGATACTGCCACAGATTGGTACTATCTATTGGTGAGATAAAAGAGCCCAGTATTACATGAACATAATGGCAATCCGAGTAAACATTTTTCCAAACAAGACATACAAATGGCCAAAAGGTACATGAAAAGATGCTCAGTATCATTAATCTTCATGGAAATGCAAATCAAAACCACAATGAGATAACACCTTACACCTGGCAGAATGGCTAGTATCAAAAAGGCAAGAAATAACAAGTGTTGGAGAGGCTGTGGAGAAAAGAGAACCTTTGTGGGAATGTAAATTGGTGCAGCCACTATGGGAAACAGTATGGAGTTTTCTCAAAAAGTTAAAAATAGAACTACCATATGATCAAGCAAATCTTGCCATTGTGACAATATGGACCTCAAGAGCATTATGCTAAGTGAAATAAGTCAGACAGAGAAAGACAAATACTGCATTATCTCTTATACGTAGAATTTATAACAAAGAAAACAAGGTCATAGATACAGACAACAGAACAGATTGATGATGCTTGCCAGAGGCAGGGGTGAGAAGATGAGAGAAATGGGTGAGCTGGGTTTTTTTGTTTCATTTTAGTTTAAATAGT
Organism: Zalophus californianus; assembly: GCF_009762305.2. Lineage (NCBI taxonomy): Eukaryota > Metazoa > Chordata > Mammalia > Carnivora > Otariidae > Zalophus > Zalophus californianus. The sequence continues at coordinate 71,882,976 of NC_045607.1, forward strand.
TTAAATTAAAAAAAAAATAAAGACATAAATGATGGTGTGGATGCCCAAATTAGATTGCACTGATGGGATAACATTTCAAATATTTAGAGAAGTTACCACACATTCATTAAACCAACAATTTTGTTCAATACTTGAACAAGTTTTATACCTGAATTGAACACAACTTCACATTAGCACCAATGATTTGTATTCACTGCACATGAACAAAAGTGATAAACAACTGAACTTCTGCTATTGAAATTCAAGACACAGGAATCACCAGACATGTTGGCGAAATGCAGATACTCTGAAAGGCCTTGCTTTACACTGATGAGAAATGAAACCACACACCATCAAGGCTTGGATGCTTTCATGGAAATAAGAAATTAGGGTATAGTGAATATCAGCTTGGAAAATGTTGGCGATGTTGTTGGGGTAGATGAGTGAAACAGCTCCTATGCAGAATTTGCAGGGGGATCTCTTGAGAGGAACAGCAACAAGTAAACACTTGGGGTTTTAATTAAATTATTAACAAACAAGCCTCAGTTTGAAAGTTCATTAATAATAATGCATCTGGGATCCCCAGTGTTGATGTAATCAAGCCCAACTTATTGCTAGGAAGTGGTAGGTCAAGGAGATCACCAGGGATGCATGGCCTCCCCTTTTCCTATTCAGTTATATTATTTTATTGAAATAGAGACTGTTCTCCAGTGATAGACATTTAGGACATTTGGTGATGGAATGAATACACGTCATCATGGCATTGTTGTACTAATGATACTTGGCATTGAGTTTAATAAAGGTGACTGGATAACAGGTGCTTTTCTGATGAGGTGATGGCTTTTACAAATCAAGCTAAATGTGCTGAGACTGGTTTAGTAACTTTAGAGCTGGCAATAGAAGGACAGTCATTTATAATTTCAGTCTTATTTGAATGCTGCTTCTCAAGTTTGTTTTCTTCTTCAAAGTTTATCCTTCTGGAATAATTGCTGTCTTACTTTGGGCTCCATCAGAAGCAGATCTTGAGGCAAGGATAGGAATACACATAGATTATTTGAAAGGCAATCCCAAATAGGGTTGCCAGATTTAGCAAATAAATATGCAGGAACTCAGCTAAACTTGAAGTTCAAATAAACAACAATAAAATTTTTAGTATAAGTTATGTCCTATGCAATATTTGGGATATACTTACACTAAAAAATTGTTGTTTAGAACCATGAGAGACTATGGACTCTGAGAAACAAACTGAGGGTTCTAGCGGGGAGGGGGTAGGGGAATGGGTTAGCCTGGTGATGGGTATTAAGGAGGGCACGTACTGAATGGAGCACTGGGTGTTATACGCAAACAATGAATCATGGAACACTATATCAAAAACTAATGATGTAATGTATGGTGATTAACATAACATAATAAAATAAAAAAATGTTGTTTATATGAAATTCAAGTATAGATGGGCATCCTGCATTTGATTAGGCAACACAATCTCAGGAAGCTAATCGGGGCGGGGAGTGCACAAGACGAACGAGGAAAGACCAATGCAGGATGCATTAATGAGCAGGTGTGGACAACGGTAGCTCAGTCCCTCTGGGGACTTTAGGAAACTGTATAGAACATACCTTAGAGTTGTCCTATCTGGGGGCAAAGGAACCTGGGCATGTATCCACCATCTTCTTCCATTATTTGTTAAGTGTTGGTCCCAGGGCACAAGTCTTCTCCTGCCCATTCTGTTTGCCATGCAGCCATAGAAAGCCCTTGGCAGAGAGTTGCAAGTACTTGCAGTAGGAAGCCTATGGCAAGTATTAGAACCTTAAGTACCAAGGGATATTCATAAAACCTGAGTTTCTTTTTTTTTTTTTAAAGATTTTATTTGTTTATTTGCTAGAGAGAGAGAGAGAGAGAGTGACAGTACAATCAGGGGGAGTGGCAGGCAGAGGGAGAAGCAGGCTCCCCGCCGAGCAAGGAGCCCGATGTGGGACTCAATCCCAGGACCCTGGGATCATGACCTGAGCCGAAGGCAGACGCTTAACCAACTGAGCCACCCAGGTGTCCCAAAACCTGAGTTTCTTATTTGGTGACTTTGGGCAAATCATGGCATCTTTTTGTGTCTAAACCCTCAGCTCTTCGTCTTTCTTCCAGAACTCTCTTCCCAGAGAGTTATTGACACCTTCTCTAGGAGAAGCTGCTCACTTTCCCAGCTTGGGGCAGGAGTTTATCCAGTTGGTGTTTATCCAGTTCCCCATGCTAGAACTACTCCAGGATCTTTTAAAAACTCTGCTTCTATGAAATGCCCACTATCCTGTTTTCAGTTTGTTAGTGAGCCTACCAAGGTTCAGAGTCTTCCATCATTCCTCATATTCTAACATCCTCCTATGCAACTCCCACACCTGCATGGATGCTCTCTTTTCACCCAGGGCTTCTCCTCCAGAGACCTTTAACTTTACCACACTTCAGCCATCTGTTCATTTAGAGACACACTGCACTGTGTCATCATCTGGAACTGCTCCCCCCAGTGCTGGCCCTGACCTTAACTTTGAGCCCTCTTAATGAGTCACTCTTGAGATTTGTTCTTTGAACCCACTGAGACTCCTAATACCTTGAACCTCTCTATCAGCTTCATCCACACTTCACTGCTTTTCCTATTCATGTGAGACTGGACGGTTTATGTCTTCAAACTCACTCTTTGCCTGTGATTATTCTAACACTTCGGCTTAACAAAACCATTACCCTCAGGCCTCCATCTCTCCATTTGCTCTGTATCTATACCTGATCAGTGGAGTCCTGCTGGTTGATATCACAGTACTATGAGAAATGATGTCTCTAAAAAGTCATGAACTCATCTTAACTGGCCTCTCAATGCTGTTGGCAATCCTATTATATTCTTTACTTTTCTCAAACCTTCTATCTCCCTTGCACAACTCTCCCTGCCTATATTACCCCACCCTGATTTTTCTTCCTCATTCTTTCTTCCACACTTCGAATATGATTGTACCCCCTGTCTCATTTCACAAAGAAAATCACAAAGAGAATTCTGGCAGATTCTTGCCATTGAAATCACAAGTTTTCCACATTCATCTTTTTCTTCTTTTCTTTTGATACAATGAAAAATAGGTCATGTATTTCTTGTCTCTTAGTGCATCAGTCTTCTCATGACTCCTTTTAGCTGCTTTGGTCATTTCCTCTGGGAAGCTTAGTCTGTTCTCTGCTCCCACCCCAGCTCCAGCAGGGTTAGGTGTCCTGCCCATGTCCTCCCATGGCACCCTGCGCTAACTCCTAGCTTTGCACCGAGGACACTTTATCCCTAGCCATAAGCTCTAGGGACAAAAAAAAGAATAGGTCTGACTGGTGCATAGTTGTTCCCATTACTATTCAAAAAGTTTCTGCTGAATAAGTGAATTAAAAAGAAATTTTAAAAATGAATCGGCTTTCTATCAGTTTCCTATGCTCCTTCGAGATGGCCATTTTTGTTTTCAGGCATTAGATTTCAATAAGACCTGTTGAATGTACAGAGATCATGTATACTGCAGGTATACGTTTTTAAGTGACCTGAAATGAATGCTTAAATCAATCAGTATAGTCAATAAAATGGCCAATTAACAGAAACAGAGCCTGTTAATTTGATGAATTCAAAAGGTTAATTCAGTAAGAATGAAGATATCCTGTAGCCCAATGTAGACTCAGTCTCTGTTAGGCCTCAAGGGGGGATTACAGTGTTCCAGCAGTGAAAAGATGAAGAAACTCTCAATGAAGAAGAAATGCAACTATTGGCATAAGCACCAACATCCTATCATCTTTCCTACTGAATTTTTCTTATCAGTCTAATAAAAAATAGAAGTTGCTATTAAGTTAAGGATGTGGGTGCCTTGTTATTCCTTAGTGTACACATATTATTTTTAAGATTTTGTTTGTCAGAGAGAGAGAGAGCACAAGCAGGGGGAGAGGCAGGCAGAGGGAGAAGCAGGCTCCCCACCAAGCAGGGAGCCCGATGCGGGACTTGATCCCAGGACCCTGGGATCATGACCTGAGCCGAAGGCAGACACTTAATCAACTGAGCCACCCAGGCACCTCTAGTGTACACGTATTTCAAAATGAAAAATTAGTTTCTTGACCATCACCTTGTTCATTTTATGTAAGACATCTCATTAAATAATCCTAATACATCTACAATTTCCACTTCTAATTTCAGCCAAAGAATATAGGTTTTTCTAACTTTGTTGAGGATATGAATGAGATTTTAGTTTTCAGGCATCCAGAAGAATTAGTATATTTTGGTAATTTCTTTCTCTCATTGAATGAATTCATTCACAATTTCTCTGAGAAATTCCCATCCTAAATCATCAGTTAAAGCCCAATCCAGAAGTTCATTTTGTTGGGTACCCTATGATTTCATTAGCAGTTATAAATCTCAGAGTTGATGATATCTTAAGATAGCACAGAACACATTATATTGATTTCCAAATTGCCAAGACCAAAAGGATGTGGATAAGAGTAAAGCATTTCAGTATCTAAGATCAAATGTAAAGTCAAAATACATTTAATACATTCTACAGGAAAATTTTGGCATTTATCTCAGTGGGTCTTCTGTATGATCAAAATTTTACATGTACTCATTCTTTCTGTTGATGCCATATAAAGCACTGCCATTATAATAACCTCTCAATAGTTCATGATAATGGTGGGGAAATATCTACAATTCCAGAGAGAAAAAGAATTTCAAAGTATTTTATAAAAATTACTCAAACACACCTTTATTCTCACTCACTTGTTCACGAAATTATGTATTCTTCCCTTGCTCCTTCTTCACCTCATCTCTTCTATCCTTCCATCTTAAATCCACCCTTTCTAGTTTGGAGTGTAATAAACAAGATCCCATAGGAAGCTCAGTGGCAAGATAATATGATGTGCATTAACATCCCTCAACGAAGCCAGGCTGTGTTGGGAAAAATATCTCAGGTCATAAAAAGCTATGCAAAGCACAGATAATAAAGAGCTAATTATATTTCTTGCTATTCTTTAATTTTATGCCCCCATAAAATTGCATCCCCTCCAAAATATTGAGAGATTAAAAACATGCCAAACTATACTTACGATGGAGATTTTTAAAAAGAGGGTGCAGATAAAGAAGGAAGAAAATCATTGTATTTAAATGCTTGGGATAAGAAATTCAGCACTGGTTTTCACTCTGAGCTCCCTAGAAACTAGTGCAAAAAGGGAAACACCATGTGTCATATAATTCTCATTATTTGCATTTAAATTTAAAGATTTTAAAGAAGTATGTGTGCATGGCGGTAAATTCCGAAAGACACGTATCTGGGATCATGGATTGTTATAAAAGGGACATTAATGACACAGCGGAAGAAGCCTTCTCAAAACAATGGAGCACCATGGTATTCTTTCAGTTGGTTATACTTAGAATTTTCTTTTTCCATTTTGAAGATTAGAAAAAAACGAAGTCATATGTGCAGCATAAAAAGGAAAAGGAAAATGCAGGCTTCGTTCTTAATTCCCCTCTGCTGGACATTTCTCTGCTGCCTGGTGGTCCAAAGCAATACAGGCATAGCTCTTAATGGAAGTTTTGGGGACACTATTTATCACTTCAACACACTGTTTCAGTCCATAAAATTCCTAGAGGCAGAGCTATCTTTATGAGCCATCATGCAGTTTTAGTAGGACATTTAAGGTTGGACTAAGTCCATGTTTGGCTGCTTATATTCATTTGTTGTTCCAAAATTGGGTGCATTTCAATAGAGTTGGCATGGAACACACTTGTCCTTGCTATCACCAAGCCACTGGACCCTGACCTGTCTCTGCATACAGGGTATCATACCCACCCCAAGGTTCACCCATAGTTAATGGCACTAAAGCTGGCTCAGTGAAAAAATGAGTACCTGAAGTGTTTGGCCACTATATTCTACATTCAGATATTTTAGACACCAATGCATATAAATAAGGAAGAACCTTTATTCAAAAGCAGTTTCCCCCACAGAATATTTTCGTTTGGGTTTATTTTACTTTTTATTTTGATTTTGGCTTTGAAGTTCAGGCTGGAATAGGGGTAAAAGTTCCAGGATGCCGTGTGAAGGGCCAGGGTAAGGAGAGCAACCAGAGAATAATTGAAACCTCAAGAGAGAATCTTTTTTAGCACATATCCCATGATTCTTCAAATGCTGAAATGAGCCAGCCTTAACTCAAGTGACTGATGGAGCTATAAACCCTGCTTTATTAGGCATATGCCCAATGGTTGCTGATGATCAGCCAGCCCCTGGGCTTTGCTCTGTCACCTCTTTGAAGCAGATATCTTTTTAAATGGCACCTCCAGATGTGTTTGCAATTCACAAACTTCCACTGCTGTCCATCTAATTAAGATCATGTCCAACTGGGGTGAAGGTCTACAACACCAGTCATACTCTTGTTTATGCGAAATGCGTCAGTACCTTAAAAATGGAGGTAACAGAAGATGTCCATCGACAGATGAATGGATAAAGAAGATGTGGTATATATATATATACAACCGAATATTATGCAGCCATCGAAAGAAATGAAATCTTGCCATTTGCAACGACGTGGATGGACCTGGAGAGTGTTATGCTGAGGGAAATAAGTCAATCAGAGAAAGACATGTATCATATGACCTCACTGATATGAGGAATTCTTAATCTCAGGAAACAAACTGAGGGTTGCTGGAGTGGTGGGGGGTGGGAGGGATGGGGTGGCTGGGTGATAGACATTGGGGAGGGTATGTGCTATGGTGAGTGCTGTGAATTGTGCAAGACTGTTGAATCACAGATCTGTATCTCTGAAACAAATAATACATTATATGTTAAAAAAAAAAGAAGAAGAAGAAGATAGCAGGAGGGTAAGAATGAAGGGGAGGAAATTGGAGGGGGAGATGAACCCATGAGAGACGATGGACTCTGAAAAACAAACTGAGGGTTCTAGAAGGGAGGGAGTGGGAGCATGGGTTAGCCTGGTGATGGGTATTAAAGAGGGCACGTTCTGCATGGAGCACTGGGTGTTATATGCAAATAATGAATCATGGAACACTACATCAAAAAAATAAATAATAAAAAATGGAGGTAACAGAAATAATTTCATGTAAATAACAGATGATGTGACTTGTTGAGAAGCAACAATGCCTTCCCTACTCACCTTCATTTATCAGTTCTGTGTATGACTCCAAAGTCTACACTTCAGCTCTAATCTTCCTTCAGCTGGCTCATAGAGACTTTTCCTTCAATGTCCTGCTGTGAGCTCCATATCCACACAACTCATCATTCCTCCTGGAAACCAGCTGATTCTCCTGATATTAACCCACCTACACACACCTTTTTTCTTCTTCCAGAACTAAATCAGATCTGGGTGAACTCCCTTTCCATACTGTTCTCTGTAAGTAGGACTGCGCATGACCTTACCTCTACTGCAATTCTGGGGCAAGGCAGTCCCTAAGTAACAAACAAGGAAACATCTTAGCAACTTCCTGGTTGGAGCAAAAGTTTCCTCAGTTTCCAGCAGAACCAGAGAAATATATTTAGCCTCATTGACAACTTCGTGTTCTACTTCCATGCACATTCTCTGTCCCCATAAATCAAAACTATTATGTGACGAAGCCTACAGTGTTCTGTTTTCTTCTGTGATGATTACATCTATATATTTTTTTAAAATTTAATTTCCACTTGTTTCTTCTTTTCTTTCTTAGAGCTTCTCCAGATTTGCAGACACCCTAAGAAAACTGTTCATCTGCCTTCCAGGGGCTCCAGTTGGTAGTGTTCCTTAATGCTGTGCATCCACACCTGACTGGGATCTCTTGCCAGACTCTCTTTGTTTGCAGCTGCTTAGGCTCCTGATCTGGGTTATGATACTAGAGTTTATTACAGATTTCCTGGTCTGGCCAGGCTGCCCCTTTCCTTTCCGTGTCTGAGCCTTCCTGGCCCCCAGCAGTCTGCTCCTTCCAAGCCATGGCCTTGCTCAGATCTGAAGTGCCCAGGTTCACCTCAGTTTCTATTTTTCTAGACCCTAGCTCATCCCTGGTGGTGCACTCCTGGACCTTCTCAGGACCCTCTGATCCTAGACCACACCTTTTTCCTCTCAGGGCCTTCATGACCCTTCTGCTTTGTTAGACTCTGGTTCCCATCTCTGACGACCACTACAGCCTGCTGCCTCCTGACATCCATGCTTTAAGCCTAGGAGTCATATTTGACATTGTTCCTCCCTTGTCCAGAATCACTTCCACAATGCTTTTGGCTTCTCATATTATTGCCAGAAATCACTATTCCTATGTGAGGCTCTTGTTATAATTAATATTGGCCTAGTATAGGCCTGTGTCAGTCCCCACTATTTTCCACACATCTAGAACACAATTATCAGATAAATCTGGAAAACACTGTTTAATTTTTCATGTGTCTGTCTTTTCTCTCTAATTTCTGAATCATGGGATCCAGGTATCCTACTGTCACCTTATAGTAGTGAGTATCCAGTCATTATCCATTGATGGATGTTGAATGAGTCAAATCATTAGTGGAAGTTGCTGGAAAAATAAATTGGAAACATAGGTATCGCAAAGGGCCTTGTTAAATGTACTCTCACTGGTCTAATTGCATTTAATTAAGTCTCTTGGGGAATAACTGCCCCTAAGGCCATGTCATCAAAGGTCAATGGGACTCATTTTAATCAGAATGTCTCATAGGGGTGATGGAGCAATTATATAGCATTGGACTTGCATCTATGATTTGGTTGTGGCACCATTTTAACTTTGTTTCTGAAACCTCTGAATTCTAAAGTTTAGGAAGAGGACTTTGTAAACTAGGCCAAAGAACAGCCATTAAGACCTGCTTGCCTGCTTATCCACATTTCCTCACAGCTTCTGTACCCTGGCTGTGGGCTTTCTTCTCAGAGGCCCTGGACTCATGTCAGATGACATAATGACCCTGGGAAGACTAGGAGGGGGAAGTAACTGATGGTTAAAATGATGCAGTGTTTGTAATAAGTGTAATTTTGCTATTTTATCTAGAAATATAAAGTAAAATAAATTGTTGTGTGGTAGTTCTGACTTACCACTGTGGCATGAGCCTCTGGGCATGTTAACCAAGAAGACAATAAATATAGTACTTAGGTTTTACTTTTTGGACTCATATTTTAATCATTAAAATTATGGGCTGTGGGGGTGCCTGGGTGGCTCAGTTGTTAAGCGTCTGCCTTTGGCTCAGGTCAGGATCCCAGGGTCCTGGGATCGAGCCCCGCATCAGGCTCCCTGCTCAGTGGGAAGCCTGCTTCTCCCTCTCCCACTCCCCCTGCTTGTGTTCCCTCTCTCGCTGTCTCTCTCCCTGTCAAATAAATTTAAAAAATCTTTAAAAAAAATTTTAAAAAATTATGGGCTGTGTCTTGAATCTACAAGCATTTGCTCTTTGATCCCAAATATATGGATTTCACAATTGAAGAAAATGGTTGCAAGAATGGTGGAACAACGCTTGTCCACTTTCTCCCTCTAGTCTTGGGGAAATGTTTAGGTTGATTTAAAGATTTCTCACAAAATCTTTTTATGTAGAATGACTTTGTGTGGTAAGCAAGGACTCTGCTTGGCCCTCGCCCTCTGCCCCTCCCCCCTGCACGCTCTTTCTCTCTCTGAAATAAATAAATAAAATCTTAAAAAAAAAAGAAAATCAAGCAAATGGTGTAAATGGTGAAGATTTGTACTAGATGATTTCTAAAAGACTGTTGGTGTCTGCAACTCTATGTTTATGAGAGGTATCATGTAATCTATTAAATAAAGTCATATCCCTGAATAAAGTCAGTCAGTGTTCCTCCTTCCTTTCTTAGTTGGCCCTACCAGCGCATCTTTACTTGTATACCATATAGTCCCTTCAAGACCATCTACCTGAATTTCACATATGACAAATTATATATCACTTACTAGACACTTAACATGTGCTACCTTATAATATATCTATTTTTTATTTTCTCTGTTTCCCCAGGATTTCTGGCACTTAACATAGGACTATGCATACAGAAGATATGTAGTGGATCATAATTAGCATATAAAGTCTCAGTTTCTATAAAAGATGTGTTTCTCATCAATTTAGAGAGGCAGGCCCTATGCATTGGGAGGTTGATGGATGGGAAAAGAATAGTCCTTGGCAACAGATATACATTGTTTGCAATCCTAGCTTCCCCATTGAACTGTATGTCCATGGGCAAAATACTTGATTTCTCAGAGGCTTTTTCCTCCATTTCCTAAATGAAACCCCTTCTGATGTCAGTCAAACACCCTCTCAAGAAGGGGGAAAATTGCCAGGCAAGTAGGAATGGGAGTAACAAAGAGGAGCAGGTATTTAATATAGCAACTTAGCAGGCTTTAAGAACTATGGGGTTTTCATCACCCTAATGTTGATAGATTGCATTTGCTTATGAGCAGAAAGAATTATTAAAGGCTTTCAAATAAAAATTGGAGCTGACAAAAAGATTCAGGATTACAAATTACCCGCCCCCTCCCCCCTCCAAAAAAAGCTGGAACTCTCCTTTCTTGTTCCTTTGTACCAGCTGCTCTCCTGCCCAGGCTTAATTCTCCAGAGCCAGAATGCTTAACTGATCCTTCCCTAGGTGGACCCAGGTTTCATGGGGTCTGAAACCTAGAACATTTTGGAAGTCCTATAGAAGGAAAAGAATTTTTTAAAAAAGTATGTTTCTAAGATTAGGCATGAAAGTGTGTTTTAGAATAAGAAATTATAACAAATTATAAAATTTTTATTTTATTTCATCAAGATAAGTGTATTCTTTAATCCCCATCCCCACCCACCTCCCCGCTGGTAACCATCAGTTTGTTCTCTATAGTTTAGAGTCTGTTTCTTGGTTTGTCTCTTTCTTTTTCATTTGCTCATTTGTTTTGTTTCTTCAGTTCCACATGTAAGTGATATCATATGGTATTTGTCTTTGACTGGCTTATTTCACTTAGTGTTATACTCTCCAACGCCATCCACGTCATTGCAAATGGCAAGATTTCATTCTTTTTTATGGCTGCATAATTTTCAATTATATATATATATATATATCACTTCTTTATCCATTCATCTATTAATGGACACTTGGGCTGCTTCCATAGTTTGGCTATTGTAAATAATGCTGCAATAAACACAAGGGTGCATGTATCCCTTTGAATTAATGATTTTGCATTTTGGGGGTAAATACCCAGTAATGCAATTTCTAGATCATGTGATAGTTCTATTTTAATTTTTTGAGGAACCTCAATACTGTTTTCCTCAGTGGTTGCACCAGTTTGCATTCCCACCAACAGCGCACACGTGTTCCTTTTTCTCCACATCCTTGCCAACACCTGTTGTTTCCCGTGTTTTTGATTTTAGTCATTCTGACAGGTGTGAGGTGCTATCTCATTGTAGTTTTGATTTCCATTTCCCTGATGATAAAAGGTGATGGGCATCTTTTCATGTCTTTGTTGGCCATCTGTATGTCTTCTTTGGAAAAATGTCTGTTCATGTCTTCTGCCCATTTTTAATTAGATTATTTGTTTATTGGGTGCTGAGTTGTATCAGTTCATCATATATTTTGGATACTAACCCTTTACAGATATGTCATTTGCAAATATCCTCTCCCACTTAGTAGGTTGTCTTTTAGTTTTATCGATTATTTCCTTCACTGTGCAGAAATTTTTATTTTGATGTAGTCCTGATAGCTTACTTTTGCTTTTGTTTCCCTTGCCTCAGGAGCATATCTAGAAAAATATCTATGGCCAACGTCAGAGACATTACTGTCTGTGCTCTCTTCAAGTTATGATTTCAGGTTTCACAGTTAGGTCTTTAATCCATTCTGAGTTTATTTTTTTTGTATGGTGAAAGAAATTGGTCTGGTTTCATTCTTTTGTGTGAGGCTGTCCAGTTTTGCCAACACCATTTGTTGAAGAGACTGTATTTTGCCATTGTATATTCATTCCTCCTTTGTGGAAGATTAATTGACCATATAACTGTGGGTTTATTTCTGGGTTTTCTGTTCTATTCCATTAATCAGTGTGTCTGCTTTTCATGCTAGTACCGTACTGTTTTAATTACTACCACTTTATAATATAACTTGAAGTCTAGAATTGTGAAACCTCTAACTTTGTTTTTGTTTTTCAAGATTTCTTTGGCTATTCGAGGTCTTTGTGGCTCCATACAAATTTTAGGATTGTTTATTCTAGTTCTGTGAAAAATGCTGCTAGTATTTTGATAGGGATTGCATTCAATCAGTAGACTGCTATGTAGTATAGACATTTTAACAATATTTGTTCTTCCAACCCATGAGCATGGGATGTCTTTCCATTTTTTGTGTTGCCTTGAATTTCTTTCATCAGTGTTTTATAGTTTTTCAGAGTACAGGTCTTTCACCTCTTCTGTTAGGTGTATTCCTAGATATTTTATTGTTTTTGGTACAGTTGTAAATGAGATTGTTTTCTTAATTTCACTTTCTGCTGTTTCAGTATTAGTCTATAGGAATACAGCATATTTCTGTATATTGATTTTATATCCTGTGACTTTACTGAATTCATTTAGCAATTTTATTGTAGTTTTTTGGTAGAGTCTTTAGGGTTTTCTACATATACTACCATGTCATTTGCAAATAGAGTTTTACTTCTTTTTATCAATTTGGATGCCTTTTATTTCTTTATGTTTTCTAATTGCTTGTGGCTAGGATTTCTAGTACTATGTTAAAAAACAGTGGTGAGAGTGGACATCTGCGTTTTGTTCCTGACCTTAGGGGAAAAGCTCTCATATTTTCACCATTCAGTATGATGTTGGTTGTGGGTTTTTCATATAAGGCCTTCATTATGTTGAGCTATGTTCCTTCTAAAACTACTTTGCAGACGGTGTTTATCATGAATGGACATTGTACTTTGTCAAATGCTTTTTCTGCATCTACTGAAATGATCATATGGTTTTTATCCTTTCTCTTATTGATGTGACATATCATGTTGACTGTTTTGCAGATAGTAAACCACCATTGCATTCTGGGAATAAACCCCACTTGATTGTGCTGTATGATATTTTAATGTATTGTTGGATTTGGTTTGCTAATATTTAGTTGAGGATTTTTGCATCTATATTCATGAGAATAAAAAGCTGAAAATACCACCCCCTCACAAATCCAGAAAAATATGCTTTTAAGAAGAGCCTGCTGCTCTTCTATAATACTTATCTCCTACAGTTTTTGGCTGATTATACCTTTCATACTCATATGACAATGATTTTGTCATCTTTTCAAAAAAAAAAGAACATAATGATCATTGAGTTTCTATTAATGATTAATCAAGTGCTTTTATTATTGATAGTTTAGTAAATATTCATTCAAGTTCATAATTTGTATTGATAATTCCATGTAAAATTTGAGGATTATTGTCAATTGGAGAAAATATCTATCAGATTTCTTTCATATATGAACAAAAAAATTTCACAGCTTTTAAAATTTCCTGTGTAGCTACTAATCTTAAATACTTATTGAACTGACATCACTTATTTAAGAGTTTGTCATCAATGTCCTCATAGTAATGGCATATATTATTAGTTATACATTATCTTTGTTATTGTCATTATTTTATGTCAAATCAAGTATGGATGATTGTGAAAATGGCCATAATTTTTTTATTTTTAAGTAGGCTCCATGCCAAGGTAGGGCTTGAACTCACAACCCTGGGATTAAGAGTGGCAGCTCTACCTATTGAGGCAAGGTATCCCCACAATTTTTTCCCTTTTCTTCATCTATGCCTTGTGGTAGTATCCCTCCCCGCTAATAACTCTAGATTCAGCCTTGTGACTTACTTTATTGGAACATTACCAACCATGATGCAAACGAACATTTGGATTTGGGCTTGTCTCTGCTTGCTGTTGTTGGAAACAGTGCAACTACCACCATAAGAACAAGCCCTGATTTGTCTGCTAAATAATGAGAGGCTGTGGTCCCATCATCCCCAGTTGACTGGCAGTCAACTGCCAAACCTGGAAGGGAGGAAATGCCGATCACTAGGCTTTAGGGGACCGACTGGATACTGTAAAACAATGAATGAGGTCAACCCAGAGCAGCAGAAGGAGTGCCCAACTTAGCCCAGCCCAAATCACTAATGTGGTGAATAGGGAGCTAAGTAAGTTGTTTTAAGCCAGAGTTTGGCAGACTTTTTTTCTGTAAGAACCAGGTAGTAAATATTATAGGCTTTGCAGGCCACTTGAAAGTCTCTGTTGCATTTCTTCTTTAAAAAACAAACAAACAAAAAAACCCAAAACAACAATAACAAAAAAGAAGCCATGGGCTTCATTTGGCCCATATGATATAGTGTAAGCCATTAAGTTTAGGGAAAGTTTGTTATACAGCAAAAGCTAATTAATTTAGCAGGAAATTTTAGTGGTTTCCCAAATATATTCATATAATTCATTTTTTTCATTATTGGATTCACAACAAGCCCAGGGCCTGATTTGTCTTCTACTCAAAATGTTTCTCTTCAACTTAACAAATTACTTTCAGTATGGTATAAAAATATTTGTCAAATTGTCTTAAGAATAATTTCCATTGATTATACTCACTTTATCCCATACGTTTCATATTGCATTAATTTTTATATTAATATTTTCCCAATACCTTTGATAAATAGAATTAAATGTGGCAAAAGAAAACATCTTCACATATGTATGTCCAAATCAGAAGTCCATAATTTCTCATCTGTTTCACTTAAATGTCAAATCAGAACATCTTCCTGGCTAGCAGTTAAAAGGTTGTCTTTGAGTCTTACAACTTTCTGCATACATGTCTGTGGCATGTTTATGTTTGTATTCTTTTTCCAATTCCTAGAAAATATAACCTAGAGTTCTTAAAAAGTCATTGTACTCCTGTTTTAAGTATGAATATCTTTTACATATTTGTTGATGGAAAAAATGTTCTATAAACCAGCTCCTTGCTGTATGCATTTTAAACCTTATTTCTCCTCCACTAGGCATGTCAGGTGAGGTAGGACCTGTTAATAGCTCTTCTGGGCTGTACCTTCATGTTTCCATAACACGTGACTAGGCATAGTGGGTAGTAAACTATTCCCAGAAGCTCTATCTAAGCTTCTAAGTAGCACTAACTTAACTACATGGAATTGACTGCATCTCACATAAATATATATGACTAAACCCAATAAATGTCTCCTAAATTTAACACTCACCTAGCCATAATCTAGAAATGCTCATGCCCTCTCCAATGCCACCTAACAGAAAGGAAGTGTGATGGAGGGAAAATCAGAATGGAAAGAGACAGTAGTCTTAATTTTTTTATTTTTAATTACATTACATTACAATTACATTTAAAATATCTTCCCTCACAAACTTCAAAAAATGTATGAGCATCTGAACGTATTGTTAGAAATCATTCCAGGGAAGGTACCCATGCAGGTAAGGGGACTTGAAACTTTAGTGTTATTAGTTTCCCTACAAATCTACATTTGTAACATTCACAACATTTTAGTCAAATCAGAAGAAGCAAGCATGAGCAAGCAAGCATGATGAGTAGCTTATTGCCCAATTCCATTAAGAGACAGATTCATCTACAAAAATGGCAGTCTTCACTCTGAGTTCTCAAGCAATAAAAGTATTTTTAGCATGAGTAAGTTCACTATATATGCACCACAGTCTCCACATCAAACATTTTCAAGTACAGCTAAATATTTCCATGTGATTTTTTTCCACCTTCAATATAATACGAAGCACATTTTTTTTAACTTTGAAGTATCTACTATTTAAATTTGAGCTAATATATCACTGGAGTCTCAGTCATCAACTCTATTTAGTATCTGTTTATAACATCAGTCACAGCTGACACAAAGAGTTATGTCCATGTAAAATGATTCCCACAATTTAACTGTTATTACTTACCAAAAGCTATTTATTGGTCAGCAATGTGAAAATGCTTTCCCTTGGCCAGGTTAATTTAAAATAGTGTTTTGATTTGGGAAAAAAAGTAAGTTTCCATGAGATTTTCCTTATCTCTGTTTCCCATCTGGCTTGCTGTTATAAACATTTAATCCAGTGTTTGCTGCCAATGTTTCCCAGAAAGCCTTATAATTGCTTGGAATTTGTATGAACAGTTCCAGTCTGGTGCACAATTAGGGATGCACTATAAAATTTTCATTGCTTGATTTAGTTGAAATTATAGAATGGATAGGGAACAATAACACCCATAGTTGTAGACTATAAAAATGACTACTAGAAATTTGCAAATAATAATGCTAATAGATAAAATTTTGATTTGTGGTTATAAGCCACAAACAAAGAAATCTCAATCCAAACATAGACCCAGAATATTTAATGAGCAACTAAATGTGGGGAAAAAAAAAGGACCTTCAAGTTTGAAAATTCATAGGGTTCAATAGAGAAAGAGTGAAGGATGACTCACTGTCCTGTGCTTTCTCAAGTAAAGGCATCAACACAAATATAAGGAGCAATACTTTGTCTGGTCCCCTATACCTAAGGAAACAGAAAAGTGAGTAAATAGTTACAAAAGGCAATTGGTATCATTGTCCCGCCAAGATTTGGCAGATTAATCCGATTGGCATTCTTCATTTCTGAAATAAGCTAATTGTGTAAAACCTTTATAAAGGACTTCTTGTCATGCTGTGGACTGTAATTTCCACTGCTTCTAGATTTCTCAAGGCTCCAAAATTGCTCTATCATTGGCCATGCCATTAGAGTATCCATTAAGTGAATGGTAGTTGGTCTGTGCCAGTTAGTGTCTGTTAGTGTTTGCATGTGCCAACATCTAATTAAAAAGTATACAGTCCCACGCTTGCACTTCAAATGTTTCAGCTCTGTGGGTATATAAAATTAAAAGAATAACACTGCTGGGCTCTTGGCCTAAAACTGCATTTGAGTGGAGAAGCCAGGTGAAATGTAGATAATCCAAATGGTGGTAAATAGGGATTTCTGAAACCCTCTTGCTATGGAAGCCTTGCTGTGAGAGAACCAAAGAGCAGAGTAAGAAAAGGCATTAGCTGCTAAGAGTCTATCAGGGTAGAAAAATCAATATTACAGCAACTCAATATCAGATCCAGAAGTGTGATCTATCTATCCATCTATCTACCTATCTATCTATCACCTATCTACTTACCTTACCTATCTACCTGTCTACCTACCTACCTAATATATAGAGACATATTCAGCAGCTCTACCCTATCATCTACAGGTGAGTAGACACAGGGGAAACAAACTAGTCTGTAAGGGAAATGGAGTGTTTCAGCGAAAGCTGACTCCAAATTTGTAATGGAATCCGGAGGAATATAGTTGCTAATTTTGGCTTAAGAGTCATCCAAACTCCAAATTTCCAAAGCCCTGAGGATTGAGGATGCAGAAAATGTTTCTTGAACTCTGCATAGTTTAACTGCTACAATTTACATGTTTGACACTTCTGACCCACCAACTATGATTCTATTCCTCGGATTTCCGTGGATATTTGCGCACCTCCTAGACGCACCACTTGTATACATCCACTTGGATAGTTTTATACCATCTTATTGTGGGAGTACAAATGGCACATTCTAAGAAAACTCTAACCTGATTTTAGGGCCTGTGGTCAGAATGAGATGATTTTCTACGTGAATTTTAAGCAATAAAGAAAAGCATTTAGTGAACAGATTCCCACAGTTCTGAGTGTGCTACTGAACACCTGGTTGATATTAAACAACTCGCAGGCATCAGTTTGCAATCCTGTGAGCCTCAGAGTCGTCATCAGAAAATTGGGTTCAATAGCTCTAGCCTACCACATAGATTATTCTGACAGTGCAATTAGATAATGATTTTCTTTCCTAGTACTTTTCTCTTTCCAGATTTAATTGTATGGAGGAGTATATAGATAACATCTTGAATCTTTCTTATTTTGGTTTGTTTTAAGTTTAACTTCGTGCTTTCATGTAAAAAATTTCTGTCAGCAATATATAGTTATGGGACCATGAGTCTTTTTCAGTCTCCTTTTCCTCATAGGTAAAACAAAAGTGATGGTAATTACAATGAAGGGTTGTTGAATTATTAAAATAGATTTTATATGTGTACATATGTGTAAATGCATACATAAATACTTTACATATATACTTTGTATAGTTAGGCAATATGCTGCTTCATAAATAGTAATTATTGTTGATTTTATTATATGCATAAAGTTATAAATATTCAAGGGGGCAAAGTGTCCAAAGAGAATGTACATTCTTGAGTGATTCAGGAAATAAAATATTTCTTTTTTTTAATAATTTTTTATTGTTATGTTAATCACCATACATTACATCATTAGTTTTTGATGTAGTGTTCCATGATTCATTGTTTGTGCACAACACCCAGTGCTCCACGCAGAACGTGCCCTCTTTAATACCCATCACCAGGCTAACCCATCCCCCCACCCCCCTCCCCTCTAGAACCCTCAGTTTGTTTTTCAGAGTCCATCGTCTCTCATGGTTTGTCTCCCCCTCCAACTTACTCCCCTTCATTCTTCCCCTCCTGCTATCTTCTTCTTTTTTTTTTTTCTTAACATATGTTGCATTATTTGTTTCAGAGGTACAGATCTGTGATTCAACAGTCTTGCACAATTCACAGCACTTGCCATAGCACATACCCTCCCCAATGTCTATCACCCAGCCACCCCCTCCCTCCCACCCCCCACCACTCTAGCAGCCCTCAGTTTGTTTCCTGAGATTAAGAATTCCTCATATCAGTGAGGTCATAGGATACATGTCTTTCTCTGATTGACCAGGAAATAAAATATTTCTTATCTTTGGGGAGAAGTTTATGCTTTGCTATATATTATCCAAAAAAACTGTTGTGGCTATAAAGATAAACTTAGCTCACAACAAAAGTTAAAAATATTGGAAAATAGTGTCACCTTCATTGTAAATTATTGGATCAGAAATCCGGGGATAATTTCTAATCTTCTTTTCACCCTAGAAAACATATTCAAAAGTCTTAAACTTGCTACTCCCCAGTAAGGCAAGTGTGGCCACCATCAGAGGTATGGGCCTTACCTATGAGATTAATTACTCAATTTCAATTTTCCTTCCCATTTCCTCCACTTCTTGTGAACCCATTGGATTCCAGTTAGTAATAAACCCAAAGTATAAGAAACCACAAAAATGCCTCAAATCTCTGCATATGCAGCTCGAGAGATTTACTTGGAGATGAAAATAAGCACAGAATGAGGACAACGTTTTTGAAGTTTTTCAAGCCAAAGCTTGTTCACAGAAAGGACTGATTGTGAAGGTATTCTAAACGTTCCCTCTCAAGTTTCCTCTTTGAAGGAAAAGAAACTATATCTAGGCTGTGGCTTTGGAAAGCCCAAGAGTTTTCTTGCATTGCAATGAATTTCTTCAAGAAGACTTTCTGAACTGTGGGTGTCTGTATTGCAAGGTGGTGTCTGTGACTTTAAATGTGAGGTGTATCCAGTGTTAGACTAATTCAATCATTAATTCTGCGCCTTTGAGTCCAGAAGGGTCTAAAGTAACAGCATAGTATCTGTCTCCTAGAGAAAGAGCTCTGCCTATACAATAGCCTCATAGAAGCTTTCTATTAACACGTGTGAATTTGCTGCCCTGGGGAATAACATAGAGAAATCACTGAAAGGATTTTAGAGTGACACTGCCAAGGTATCCTGGGAACTATTGCTGGGTCCCCTCCAGCCTGCACTTGATCTCTATTACCAATTTCTGACCTCAAGCAAGCCTCTTAACCTTCCTGTAATTCAGCTTTCTCAACTGGAGAACAGGCCTCATAATATTGTAACTTAACTCCCCAAACGGAATGTTGTAGAGATGAATGAAGCAATGTTTCCAAGATGCTTGCAGGTCTGGGGTGAAAGTGTGCTGAAATGGAGCACAAAGCTAAGTCTTGATGTGTCTTACAACTAGCTGAGCATGGATACTAGTCCTGTGATTTGGATCCAGTTAGACAGCAGATGAATATCAATCTACTCCAGCTCCTAAAGACTGTGTCCAGGCTGGCAAATCAGTTAGAATGCACAAGGTCACTATGACTCACTATGTGAGTCTGTACTCTTCATTTAAAGCCTAAGCTGTCTTTAATGTTAAGACTACTCCTACCACCCCTGCAGCCCTCTACCATAATATTGTCACTTACTTTTAAAATACCAAACACCTTTTCCTTTTCATTTTTTACTTTTGGCACTATTTTATTATAAAATTGTCCCCTGATATTCTTTTAAAATTAAATGCAGTTAAGTACATGCATCTTTAAATGTCACTTAAAAATGTAAACTCAAAAGCAAGAATGAGGAAAATCAATGGGATTAAAAAGTATTAAAGGTCAATGCTATTTAACCCACAATATATTAGTTTGATCCTTGGAAGAAATGTTGATGACAATCACTAGCTCAACTCAGGAAGTTATTTTAATGCTAATGCCTATTTATAGGCTTTTAGGATAAAGGTATATATTCATTGGCTTCCTGTTTTATTAATATCCTGAGACAGTCCTATATGAAATCTTCTCTTTAATCAAAAGTAATCATGGTGCCTAACTCTCTTTCCTTAGCACACACCTTTGCCTCCCTCTTGCCTGCTTGTGCTTCAACATAAACACACAGATATGCCCAAGGAAATAGTTATCAGCCAGGGACAGTTTATTGAAATTGAACACATAGAAGTCCATGTTGTGATACAGACACACACACACACACACACACACACACACAGACACACACACACACACAAAAGATACAGATATCAAGAGTATCATTGCTAGCAGGGCCTCCCGTACTGGCTTTTATATTGTCCCTAAAATTCTCTTAGGTAATGAGATTACTCATTTTCTTAGGTAAGAAACTAAAGATTGCCAAGATACAAATATTTATAAATGTGTCAATACTAATATTTCAGAGATTGAAGAAATAAGAAATGATACAGATCAGTTTTGATAAAGGGGCAATAAATTAATAACAAGACAGTAGTGGGTATACAGAAATGATGATGGAAGCCCAAAGACAGATTGGAGAGTTCCAACACCATGGTAACGGGGATCAATATTATGTCACATGTGCAGGTTAAGGGAGTATAAATGGTCTATGTGTTAAAGAGGTGACTCAAAAGGATCCTAATAGCTTCATTCATATATCTGGAGGGACCGTTTAGATGAGGGATTAATATTGTTCCATGAGGTCACAGGAAGCAGAGTGATGACCAAAGGTTGAGTCTTCCTTACTATGTCCAATTTCTTTCTATAACAGAATTTTCCAGTGGTTACTTCCCTTAGAAGGGAGGGGGCATTACTATCATTGGTATGTTTAACTTGAGACTGGATGCAAGTTAATGTGGATGCTGTGGAGGAAACTGTAGTGCTACAAAAGTTGCATTGGATCAAACACATGTGACCAGTTTTTTATACTGTATAATTCTATGACTTTACCAACTTTTTGATGGCTGATTTAGCCTATGTATACTTACACTGGAAGGTGAATAGGAAATAGCACTTACTGTGCACCTATCAAGAGTTGTATGTTCTCTGTGTTACCTCATTTAAGTCTTAACAATTCTGTGAGGCACTTACCTTCATTTATCAGAAGAAGAAACAGAATTGGAGATATTAAATAAATAACTAGGCAATATAATTTGCTAGCATAGGTTAGATCCAAGATTTGAAACTAGGTCTTTCTGGCCTCAAAGTCCATAATCTTTTTGGTAAGCCATTCCCCAAATGGAAACTGAACTCTGCCCTCTGCTTATGGTGTACTGACTCAATAAATGCCCGTAATTTTCAGGCACTGTTTGTGCAAGGTAGCCCTATAGGGAAGGAGGCTTTGTGAGGAAGACAGCATATTCCACAGGTCTTGGGGAAGCCCTGGCCTGTGGTATTCTGGAACTCTTTAGTTACTGAATCATTGTAATTGAGTGCTTCTTCTAGCTACTGAATCAAAAGCAGAAGTGTGAATGGACATTCTTCAGCCTACTTTGATATTCTTCAACAATAGTTATAACAGAAAACAGAAGTATAAGAAATATCCTGAAACCCACCAAAAATGGAAAGGGAAGTTTGAGGGCCTTATAAGATATGAATGTTTCCTCATTGGTAACAGACCTGCCACTATTAAAAATGGGCAAATTAGTCTCCAAGATATTTACTGCCATCTGTTGGAAAATTAGAATAATAAATATATTACTCTAAGATGGCCACAAACATGAATGTCACCATATAGTTTTGTGCAATGTACTATTTGCAACCTATCATGATGAAGACCAGAAGTCCTCATCTTGGGATAATCATGCTTGAAAGAAGCCTCATGAGCAATACTATTACCACTATTTATCAGTAGTAATTTATTAAATTAGATATTAGGGACTGGAAGAAATGGAAAATAAAAAAAGTATGTCTAATTAAAAGATAATTTGTTGATTAATTTACTAATACAGCAAATATTTATCAAGTGACTATAATGAGTCAAGCTTTTTCTGGAAGCTAGTTAAACAGCAGTGAATAACACAATAAAATTCTTTCCCTAAAACAGAAAGAAATAACAATTTAGATAAGTATATAATTTATGAGATAGTAATAAGCGCTAAAGAAAAAGTCAAGGATGAAACATACTAAAGTGCTGGGTGATACGTAATTTGAGAACAGTTCTAGGAGTTCAAGTAGGGGCTGTAAATAGTTTGTGTTTCCATCAGTCATAATGAAAGGTCTTGTAATACTTAGGTATCAAGTAGAGTCAGAAGAATATTGTCTTAGTACTGAAGCTACATTAACTCTAAACTAAGGCTGCTCTGGACCTGCCCTAACAAAATTCAAAGCAAAGACTTGAAAGGATCCAACTGATCCCAAGTAACTTGACTTCATGCCAGAATAAAATCCAACATGATTTAAGAGAAAACAACCAAATCTAGCAAACAGCAATAAAAAATTCACAATATCTGGCAGCCAATCAAGATCCATTTCTCAAAGAAGGAAAATTATTCCAAAACCAGAAGAAAAAAAAAAATCACATAACAGAAATAGACCTTAAAGGGTCAGATATGGTGGAATTGGGAGACAAAGATATTTGAAAAAGCCACTTAAAGTATATTCACTTCAGTGAATATATTCAGTGAATATATTCAGTGAGTATATATTCACTTCAGTGAATATATTCAGTGAGTATATTCCCCCAATGTGTTTAAGAAAGTAGATGAAAAATACACATCATAAAATAAAAGATATTTGATATATGGGGCAAAAAACCTGGATGGGATTAAAAGTAGATCAGACAGTATAAAAGAAAAGATCAGTTAACTGAAAGATATGAAAAAATAAAATGAAGTACAGAGTACAAAAGGACAAAAAAAAATGAACAGAGATTCAGTAACCTGAGAGAATATCAAATAGTCGAACATTTCTCTAACTAGAGTTTTGGGAGGAAAAGGGAGGAAAAAAAAAACCACTAGAAGTATAATGGCTGAACATTTTCCAAACTTGATGAAAACTGCAAATTCCAATGTACTGGGCTGAACAGTGCCCAATCCCCCCAGGCCCAAATTCATGTCTACCCAGAACCTGCGAATGTGACCTAATTTGGAAATCAGGTCTTTACAGATGTAATCAAGATGAGGTCATACTGGATTAGGATGTAGCCTAATCCAGTGATTTATGTCCCTATAAAAAGAGGGAAATTTGTACACAGACACAGGTGGGAAGGTCATGTGAAGATAGAGGTAGAGATTGGGATGATGCATCTATAAACCAAAGAACACTAAGGGTTGCTGGCAACCACCAGAACCTAGAAGAGTCAAGAAAGAATTCTTCCCTAGATCCTATGGAGAGATCATGGCCCTGTCAACACCTTGATTCTGGATTTCTAGACTTCATAACTATGAGAGAATAAATTTCTGTTGTTTTAAGACACACAGATTGTGGTAATTTCTTATTGCAGTCCTAGGAAATTCATATACCCAAAGACCCAAGAAACTTAATAAACCCCATTAAGAATAAACAGTTAAAGAAATCATGCTGAGGGTTGTTATAAGTATTTTAAAAAATAGGTGTATGCTAAAGGGACATGGGGGCCAAACTGAAAAACCTTCCAAAGGTCAGAGCTGTAATTATTTGAACAAAAAAATAAATAATGTAGTTTTGGATTATAACCCAAAGTATAAATTAAATACCCGTGAGTTGCTACTGATATAAATAAGTGATTGAATAAATAAATGTTGGAGAATAGACAAATCTCTTATAAAGAAGAATTCCAAATAATTTACGTAGCTACTGCCCCCACAAGGGGGTGATGCTTAATTATCCACCCCTTAAGTATTGACTATGCTTAGTGACTTGCTTCTAAAGAATACAGTATTAGGGGAGGAAGTAGCTTAAAACTACTAATATCCTAAGGCAAACAGTGCTTCAGCTGAACAATGAAGATTAATATCATTAGAGATAAGTCGTGTTCATAGCATATAACCTTGGTATGATGTAGTAACAATGGCATTAACTTCGGCTGTCTTCCTCCCAAAAACCCATAACACCAGTCTAACAATAATAAGCTCATCAGACAAACCCAAATTGAGGGACATTCTACAAAAGGTCCTGACCAGTACTACTTAAGATAACTAAAAACAAGGAAAGTTTATGAAATTGTTACAATCCAGAGAAAGCTAAAGAAACATGAGGACAGTCCATAAATTAGTATTATGGATAGATTCTGGAACATAAGACATTAGGGAAAAACTAATCAAATATGAATAAGTATGAAGTTTAGTTAATAATTATGAAACAATATTGGTTCATTAGTTGTGACAGAAGTACCACAGTAATGTTAATGATAAAGGAAAACTGGGTATAAGGTGTATGGGACTCTCTGTCCTATCTTTGTAACTATTCTGTATATCTAAAACTAAATTTTAAAAAGTTAATTTAAAAAAGTATCTTTAAAAATATATATTACATACAGAGAAATGAAGATAAAAATTATAGCATATTCTTACTAGAAACCATGTAAGCCAGAAAACAGTGGAGTGACATCCATAAGCACTGAAGAAAAAAAAAGTCAATCTGAAATTCTTTACCCACTGTAAATATGTTCAAAATTGAGGGCAAAATACTTTCTCAGACAAACAAATCTGAAAGAATTCATTGCCATTATATCTTCACTACAAAAAATGTTACTGGTTAGTTCTTTAGGCAGAAGAAAATGACATTGCATAGAAATTTAGATAAGGAAATGAAAAGTGCCAAAAATGGTAAATATGTGGTTAATATAAGAGATATTTTTTCCTCACTTTAAAAGATAATAGTAGTTGAAAGCAAAAATAGTAACAGTGAATTGTGGGGTTTAATATACAGGTAGATGTAAAACGTATAATCAGAATAACAGATGATTGGGGGAGTGAGAGTGTATTGTTATAGCTTTCTGAAATTATATGTGCTGTAGCTTGAAGGTAGAATATGATAAAGAGGGCAACCCATAGTAAAAATAAACAAAATTAAAAACAACAATAAAATCCAAAGAGATAACTAATAAGTCAAGAGTAGAGCTAAAATAGAATCCTTAAAGAAAAATTTCAACTAATCCAAAATAAGTCAGAAAAGGAGAGAAAGGAACAAAGAGCAGATGAGAATAATTGAAGACAAAAAGCAATATGGTAGTATTATATCAATCCATATCAACAACTAAATTACATAGTTTAAAAACATCATTTAGAAAAAAACCTATCATATTGGGTAAAAAGCAATACGCAACTGCATGCCATCTAAAAGATACCCACTTTAAAGACCTAAACAGATTCAAAGTAAACAGATAGAAAAAGATATTCCATGCTAATACTAATATAAAGAAAGTTGGAGAAGCTATATTAATATTAGACAAAATAGATTTACAGCAAGGAATATGACAGATTTAAGAGAGTACTGCATAAAGACAAAAGGATAACTTTATCAGGAGGACCTAACAATTCTCAAAATACATGAAAGGAAAAATAGGCAAATCCACAATAATAGTTGGAGATTTCAATACTCCTCTTGCATAACTGATAGAACAAGGAGAAATAAGATCAGTATAGAAGACTTTAAATTATAAAATGACTTAATCAACATTTATTTAAGATTCCATTAACAATGGAATATACATGGAACATTCATCAAAGTAGACTATATTATGAGTTGTAAAGTAAGTCTCAATAAATTTAAGAGACAAAGAAATACAATTATAAGGACATATTATGAGCAACTATATGCCAGCAAATTAGATAACCTGGAAGAAATGAATGCATTGCTAGAGATGTATCAACTACCAAAACTGAACGAGGAAGAAATAGAAAATCTGAACAGACCTATAACCACTAAGGAAATTGAAGCAGTCATCAAAAATCTCCCAACAAACAAAAGCCCAGGGCCAGATGGCTTCCCAGGGGAATTCTACCAAACACTGAAAGAAGAATCAATACCTATTCTCCTGAAACTCTTCCAAAAAACAGAAATGGAAGGAAAACTTCCAAACTCACTTTATGAGGCCACCATTACCTTGATCCCCAAACCACAAACCAGACAAAGACCCCATCAAAAAGGAGAATTACAGACCAATATCCTTGATGAACATGGATGCAAAAATTCTCACCAAAATACTAGTCAATAGGATCCAACAGTACATGAAAAGGATTATTTACCACGACCAAGTGGGATTTATCCCTGGGCTGCAAGGCTGGTTCAACATCTGCAAATCAATCAATGTGATACAATACATTCATAAAAGAAAGAACGAGAACCATATGATCCTCTCCATAGATGCAGAAAAAGCATTTGACAAAGTACAGCAACCTTTCTTGATCAAAACTCTTTAGAGTGTAGGGATAGAAGGTACATACCTCAATATCATAAAAGCCATCTATGAAAAACCCACAGCAAATATCATTCTCAATGGGGAAACACTGAGAGCTTTCCCCCTAAGGTCAGGAACGCAGCAGGGATGTCCACTATCACCACTGCTATTCAACATAGTACTAGAAGTCCTAACCTCAGCAATCAGACAACAAAAAGAAATAAAAGTCATCCAAATGGGCAAAGAAGAACTCAAACTCTCACTCTTTGCAGATGATATGATACTTTGTGGAAAACCCAAAAGACTCCACCCCAAAACTGCTAGAAGTCATACAGGAATTCAGTAAAGTGGCAGGATATAAATTCAATGCACAGAAATCAGTGGCATTCCTATACACCAACAACAAGGCAGAAGAAATAGAAATTAAGGAGTCGATCCCACTTACAACTGCACCCCAAACCATAAGATACCTAGGAATAAATCTAACCAGAGAGGCAAAGAATCTGTACTCAGAAAACTATAAAATACTCATGGAAGAAATTGAGGAAGACAGAAAGAAATGGAAAAATGTTCCATGCTCATGGATTGGAAGAACAAATATTATGAAGATGTCAATGCTACTTATAGCAACCTACACATTCAATGCAATCCCCATCAAAATACCATCCACTTTTTTCAAAGAAATGGAACAAATAATCCTAAAATTTGTTTGGAATCAGAAGAGACCCCGAATAGCCAGAGGAATGTTGAAAAAGAAAAGCAAAGCTGGCGGCATCACAATTCCGGACTTTAAGCTCTATACAAAGCTGTCATCATCAAGACAGTATGGTACTGGCACAAAAACAGACACATAGGTCAATGGAACAGAATAGAGAGCCCAGAAATGGACCCTCAACTCTATGGTCAATTCATTTTTGACAAAGCAGGAAAGAATGTCCAATGGAAAAAAGACAGTCTCTTCAACAAATGGTGTTGGGAAAACTGGACAGCCACATGCAGAAGAAAGAAACTGGACCATTTCCTTACACCACACACAAAAATAGACTCCAAATGGTTGAAAGACCTAAATGTGAGACAGGAGTCCATCAAAATCCTAAAGGAGAACACAGGCAGCAACCTCTTCGACCTCAGCCGCAGCAACTTCTTCCTAGAAACATCGCCAAAGGCAAGGGAAACAAGGGCAAAAATAAACTATTGGGACCTCATCAAGATATAAAGCTTTTGCAGAGCAAAAGAAACAGTCCACAAAACCAAAAGACAACCGACAGAATGGGAGAAGATATTTGCAAATGACATATCAGATGAAGGGCTAGTATCCAAAATCTATAAAGAACTTCTTAAACTCAACACCCAAAGAACAAATAATCAAGAAATGGGCAGAAGACATGAACAGACATTTTTCCAAAGAAGACATCCAAATGGCCAATAGACACATAAAAAAGTTCTCAACACCACTTGGCATCAGGGAAATCCAAATCAAAACCTCAATGAGATACCACCTCACACCAGTCAGAACGGCTAAAATTAACAAGTCAGGAAACGACAGATGTTGGCGGGGATGCAGAGAAAGGGGAACCCTCCTACACTGTTGGTGGGAATGCAAGCTGGTGCAGCCACTCTGGAAAACAGTATGGAGGTTCCTCAAAAAGTTGAAAATAGAGCTACCATATGATCCAGCAATTGCACTACTGGGTATTTACCCCAAAGATATAAATGTAGGGATCCGAAGGGGTATGTGCACACTGATGTTTATAGCAGCAATGTCCACAATAGCCAAACTGTGGAAAGAGCCAAGATGTCCATCAACAGATGAACAGATAAAGAAGATGTGGTCTATATATAAAATGGAATATTATGCAGCCATCAAAAGGAATGAAATCTTGCCATTTGCAACGACGTGGATAGAACTGGAGGATGTTATGCTGAGCGAAATAGGTCAATCAGAGAAAGACATGTATCATATGACCTCACTGATATGAGGAATTCTTAATCTCAGGAACCAAACTGAGGGTTGCTGGAGTGGTGGGGGGGTGGGAGGGATGGGGTGGCTGGGGGATAGACACTGGGGAGGGTATGTGCTATGGTGAGCGCTGTGAATTGTGCAAGACTGTTGAATCACAGATCTGTACCTCTGAAATAAATAATACATTATATGTTAAAAAAAAAAAAAGCAGCAGCAGCAGAAGATAGCAGGAGGGGAATAATGAAGGGGGGAAAATCAGAGGGGGAGATGAACATGAGAGATGATGGACTCTGAAAAACAAACTGAGGGTTCTAGAGGGGAGGGGGGGCGGGAGGAAGGGTTTGCCTGGTGATGGGTATTAAAGAGGGTACATTCTGCATGGAGCACTGGGTGTTATACGCAAATAATGAATCATGGAACACTACATCAAAAACTAATGATGTAATGTATGGTGATTGACATAACATAATAAAAAAAAAGAAAACCACAAAAAAAGAAAATGCAAATAAAAACCACAATATGATTTAAAAAATAAATAAATTTAAGAGAATTGAAAGCATACAATGTATGTTATCTGTCTACGGTGAGTTAAACTAGAAATCAATAACAGAAAGATATCTGGAAAATTCCCAAATATTTGGAAACTACACAACATACTTTTAAGTCCTGGGTCAAAAAAGAAATGATAAAGAAAATTCAAAATTTTGAACTGAATGAAAATACAAACATATATATCAAAATTTGTAGGATGCAGCTAAAGTAGTGCTTAAGGGGACATTTAAACTAGTATTAGATGTTTATATTTTAAAAAAGGAAGTTCTCAAATCAATGATATGTACACTTCTAAGAATCAGAAAAGATGAACAAGTTAAATCAGAAGTGAGCAAACAGAAAGAAAAAATGAGTAGAAATCAATTTAAATAGGAAATACCAAGTAGATAACCCAGTAAATGACTCAAAGTTCTGCCCATTGGGAGGATTTTCTCTCACCACTGCCTTTCAGGGCCACCCCTGAGTGGGGCTGGAGTACAAAAGCAGTTCATTTTCATTTGGTAAAACCACCCACCTGAGAACAGTCTTGACCATTTTCCTCTCCCAGCAACTATGTATAAGTGACCCTCCCCTAATGTGGTCATAGATATCACCTAGCCCTACTGTGGCCCAGTCTCAGATATACAATACTGTTTTACAAAGCATTACTGCTAGACATGTCTGATACTATGAATTTAGTGGTCTGACAAAATTCAATTCAAAATGAGCAGTTTTAGACACATTTTTACTTGATGTCTCAGAGTCAGATGCTCTATTTCTACCAGAGTCCTACTGAACCCTAAGAGCTGTTTTTTGAATTAAATATAATACCACATTGCATATGGCATGTTCTTGTTCCAGAACCTTAGTTATGTTATGAGTCTCCCACCAAGACTTGTCATAAACTCCACATAGCTTATTTTCCACCAAAGATGTTTCTAGTTCCATCGGATTTGCCAGGTCCTAGGGCCTAAGAAGTAGGGCTGCTTGGACCACAGCATGGACCTCTTGCAAAGGTGTTCCTGTTCTGAGACCTACTCAAAACTGGCAGCCTTTCATGTCTCCTAGTACATGAGTCAAAACTGTAATTGCTAAATGTAAAATATGCTGCCTCCAGACCTGGAGGGGATCTAGCAGGGGGTCACTCCTCATTAGTAGTAGAAGATGTAATGATTTATCCTTTACAGTGAAGGAAAAGTTGCAGCATGCCCTTGAGAACTTCATATCTCCCCAAACTTGATATGATGAACTCCTATATTTTTATATGGAATATCTCCCACCTACTAGTGTTCATGTGTCTTGTTTGTTTCTTTCCAAGACTCTAATGTCTGATGATGAGGAGAGGAAGTAGAGGTAAGTCCCGAGGAGGGGAGTGCTGGACCTTAAGACAGAGCAGTAGGCTGCTTCTGTGGGCCCCGAGGGTTCAGGGGTTGGGGTTTCAAGGTTTTCTAGTGCATTGACCCAGATGTCCCATCTGAAACCTTAGAATCCTATTCCTTCTCTACTAGGGCCCTGACCTCTGTGCTGAAGTCTTGCAGGGCCTGGCAATTCAATCTTTCCTGGAATTATGTCTGCTATCCTTACAATTAAATACTGAGCCCAGACTTCACCTTTTCCACTCCAACTTCAGGAGAGCCCTTTTTAAATGCTGCCATGGAGACTCTCTAACTTTTCACACTTTGCCTTAAATTAGTGATTGATCACCTCCATCTTTCATTGTCTTTCCCAGCTGCATACGTGGTACTTAGCGACAGCCATCCAATTTCATTGTCCTTCTAATTATCATTTCCTCTGAACCTCTCAAATGCCGGAGGACACTGAGCCCACCAGAGCATTTCCTTATATTCATATCCTATCTCAGGTCATCACCAGTGAAAGGTTTAGTATTGGTACAACTACTCCATGCCAGTGCTCCCAGGACTCCACCTATGACCAGCCTCGGGTTCTCACTGCCAGCTGGCCAATAAGTGATCCAGCTCCCAAGTCTCATTTTAGAATCTGCCCCCTTGGGCCAATTCTCACATCAAGTGTCTTAATTTAAGTCCTCTGGGAAACAGATTCTCAGAGACGGAGATCCACATGCAGGAAATGCCAGCTCTTAGGAACAGCCCCTCTGAGGGAATAAGGACTGGGCAGAGGGAGATGCTGAACCAAGATAGAGTCACAACAGAGACCTCAACCAGAGCCAAGGGGTGTTCTGCCGCTGGGATGGCCCTTTACAGATCTCCTCACAGGGGCAGGGCGGCAGGCTTTTGTACCTCCACAGTGACGAATCAGTGAATATGGGCTGTTTCCAGGGAGGAAACATAATCTTGGGTGAAGCAGATCCTCTCCATGGAGGGCAGGCAACCAGGAAACTGGTGAAATGAATGCCACCGTCTTGAAGGGGGCACGTGGGAAAGCCACAACAGTTCCCACCAAGATAGCCGAACTCCTTGAAATGCCTTAAGCACAGAACCATAGATGTAAGACCTCAGTTTTGGAAAAAAAAAATTTTAGGAGTGATATAAGTCAGTAAATCAAGCACCTGGGCAGGGAGGCAAGAGTTAAATTGTCAGGTTAATTGACAGTAAATTAAAATGAAACCATAATCAGAGGTGCAGATTAACAGGCATGGCTCTTGATTCACCCACTGGCATGACCCGGCTGAAATGGAAAATGTCTCTTTTCTCCAGCCATCTGTTTGAGCCTTCCTCCTGAATGTAATCTAAGTTTCCTCTGGATGCCCCAAGATGCTGTGAAAAATGGGACCATATTAATATAATAAGTACAAATTTACAGGTTTCCCACTGCCTGTTTTTGTTGTTGCTGTCAATGTTGTATTTTCGTCTTTGTCTTTGAGTTCCCTGAAATAGTCTTATGGTTATTTCTGGAATGTTCCAGAAGTATCTCATAAATAAATCTAGTTTGTATTCTTGCTTTATTTTCTAGTGTGTTCTGGTGTGGTCTATGGCTAAGCCTCCCCAGTGCTTGTGAAAACCAGTGAAGTATCTTATTACTGCTTCTGAGGTCCGCTGTTCTACAGTCACTGCTGTTCTACTGCCCCTAGTGGATACCAGTGATGCATCAATCAGAGATGGCAATCTGGTCTCTGGAGGTCTTCACACTTCCCACTATATTCCCTGCAGAAGGAGAAACAAGGTGTATCGCCCCACTTTGTGTCCTCCTATATGCTTGGAATGAAAATAGTGTTACTCCTGCATCCATGCATCTCAGAACACAGTGCTTTGCCTTCCTTTTCTTCCCATTACCACTTATGACCACTGAGAGGTCACTCATGGCCACTTAGAAAAGAATAAACTCTAAGACCATCCCTGTGTCTCTTCCCACCCTTTCTCTACCTCTGTGTGGTAGGCAAAATAATAGCCCTTCAAAATGTCCATGCCCTGGGGCACCTGGGTGGCTCAGTAGGTTAAGCATTTGCCTTTGGCTGAGGTCATGATCCCAGAGTCCCGGGAACAAGTAGCACATCAGGGTCCCTGCTCAGCGGGGAGTCTGCTTCTCCCTCTACCCATCCCCCCTGCTCGTGATCTCTTTCTCTCTCTCAAATAAATAACTAAAATCTTTAAACAAAACAAAACAAAACAAAATGTCCATGCCCTAACTCCCAGAACCTGTGAATATGTTATGTTACATGCCAAGGGGAAATTAAGGCTGGGAAGGGAATGAAGGTCGCTGATTAGTTGATTTTAACATACGGAGATTATCCTGAATTATCTTGATGGGCTGTTATACATGGAAGGAGAAATGAAAAGAGAATCAGATAAGGAGATATGAGGTTGAAAGCAGAAGTTGAGTGATAAAATTGCTGGGTTCGGAGATGGCCGAGTGCCATGAAGCAAGGGCTGTGGGCAGCTTCTAGAAACTGGAAAAGGCAAGGAAATGAATTCTCTTCTAGATCCTCCAGAAAGAATGCACTACTGTCATCACCTTAATTTTAGCTCAGTGAGACCCATTTTAGACTTCTGACCTCGAAAACTATAAAATAATAAATTTGTCGTTTTAAACCACTAAGTTTGTGATAATTGTTACAGCAACAAAAGGAAACCAACGCGCTCTGACTCCAGCTCTTTTCTACTCCCATCAGAACATCTTCAGGTGAGTTGACTCATGCAAATGAATCTGGTGGGCCCACGCACCAGCCTGCCCAACGTGTTCAGACATTTTCAGATTCCAGAAACCTTTAAGGGACTACGTTCCCATCTTGTTACAGTTCTATCTTTACTAATCCATATCATTGTTATCATCAGTTGAGGGGATGGAAAGGAGGCCCTAGAGGGTTCATTTCTCAAAGTACTCCAGATACAATTCTGATGATCTGGAATGAACCTTTGAAGTGTCTGTCCTTTCAGGCAGCTATTACAAAAATACCATAAACCAAATGGCTTATAAACAACAGAAATTTATTTCTCACAGTTCTGGAGGCTGGAAATCCAGAATCAGAGTGCTAGCATGGTCTGGTAAAGGCCCTCTTCCATGGTGCTGACTGCCAATTTCTCACTGTGTCCTCACACGGTGAAAGGGGCAGAGATCTCTGTGGGGATTCTTTTATAAGAACTTTAATCTGATCCATGAGGGGCCTAATACCATCACACTGGGAATTAGGATTTCAACACATGAATTTTGCAGGTGACACAAACATTCAGATCATAGCAGGAGGTAAAGTTTGGGATGTTGGAAAAACTGTATAATTAATTGTGTGCCTTTTGTGGTGTGGTATATATGGTAATAGGGAACTAAAAGTAAAAACAAACAGACAAAAAACAGCCCAACTGAATGTAAGCAGAAACTCATCTCTTAAGGACTATTCTGTCTCATGAATCTGTGATCTAATTATTTGCATTAATTTTATCAAGACCATGTGGGTTCCCTGAAACCAAACATAGCTTGCTAGGTTACTGGGTAGGAACATATTTCCAACATCACACCTGTGTATCAAGAAAATGACTGTGATAATGCCTGATGGCTAGACACAAAATAATTGAGATGAAAATTACCTTTTTTTTTTTTGAGAGAGAGAAAGAATGAGCATAAGTGGGGGTGGGGAGAGGGGTAGAAAGAGGGAGAGAGAAAGAATCTTAAGCAGGCTCCATGCCCACTGTGGAGATCATGACCTGAGCCGAAATCGAGTCAGATGCTTAACTGACTGAGGTACCTATACTATTTTGAACAATATAATAAAGAAAAATAAATTCTGGGGTGCCTGCATGGCTCAGATGGTTGAGCGTCTGCTTTCAGCTCAGGTCGTGATCTCTGGGTCTGGGAACTGAGCCCCAAGTCAGGCTCTCTGCTCTGCGGAGTGTCTGCTTCTCCCTCTCCCTCTGCCCCTCCCCTTGTTCATGCTCTCTCTTTCTGTATCTCTCTGTCTGTATCTCTCTGTCTCAAATGAGTAAATAAAATCTTAAAAAGAAGTTTCTACTTTTTCTTTAAATGTACACAGGGCCTCAAAACAGAAAAAAAACACTTTTAGAAAACAGCTCTTATATTTGCTAAATCTTTT
This sequence comes from Zalophus californianus, assembly GCF_009762305.2. Classification (NCBI taxonomy): domain Eukaryota; kingdom Metazoa; phylum Chordata; class Mammalia; order Carnivora; family Otariidae; genus Zalophus; species Zalophus californianus. The sequence continues at coordinate 71,917,715 of NC_045607.1, forward strand.
AATTAATAAATCGTTTGATATATTCAACTGAACCCACAAAACTGTTTATATGCAGAAAAAATAAATAGATAAAATCAGGAAAACATTTTGAATTTTAAAATTTGCTCTTTTGTTTCCATAAATATTTGCTGATTAAATATGGTTTGTCTTTATAAGCCTATCCAATGTGCAGTTTTTGCTAAATAAATCAATGTAAATATTTTGTTAGGATCTAAGTTTGTAAACAGCACAGATTTCTATGTAGTTTCATGTTTATTCCAAGCCAGATTTTTCCAAATTTCAGCTATTTAAATAGCACCTTCATGATTTTTCTCATACCTGTACACTGTTGTGGTATTATTAATATTTTAGAAATTAACTTTATTTACTAAAATTTATATTGAAAGAAAACTATATATCACTACCAGAAACAAAACCAAAACTATCACTCGCTGAAAGTAGAAAGTAACCATACAATTATAACAAAAATAAACCAATCGTATTTTTTGCCTGCTATAGTTTTGAGCTTGGGAAATGCTCTCCTTTTGTTAAAACAGGTAATTAGCAGGTGTGAGAAATTACTAATGATATACAATCTGAACTAATACTTTTTCCCCCTGAAGCTAATAAAAAGGATTGAAAGTTAAAAAAGAGATAATATTACTCTGGGATTCAATATAATTTATCATCATGTCTTTATCATTTTAGTCTGACCAGCTAAAATGACCTCAGTAACATCAGTGTTTTGGAAATGCCATTTAAAATCATTTAATTTTGCTTTCTGAATTGGTTCCTGTCATGTCTATCAGTACCACTATGCTGCCTGGCCTTTAACTCTTAAGAGTGAATGGTTTTTATAAAGCACCTACCTTGTATGCAAGGTTCCTATTTATGTTTAATTTCTAGTTCCATGTGCATCATTGGCTACAAGGTTACCAACAAAATTCTTTTTTTTTTTTTGAGAGTTTATTTTTTTTAGTAATCTTTATGCCCAAAATGGGGCTCAAACTCATCACCCTGAGATCAAGAGTCACATGCTCTTCCCATTTAGCAAGCCAGACACCCGAGACAAAATTCTTAGAATAAATTCAAGCTATGGCAACCATCCTTTTATTTATGAGAAATCCCTATATTCTTTCTATTGGGCACCTGACAGCATGTTTTACCCAACACTAGCTTTTCTATATAGCCCTGAAGGAGTCACTCATGCTTTAGTTGCCTAGGATTCAATCAAAACAATTCCCACTTGTCTCCTCAAATTTCTTATTACTCCATGTATGGTCATGAGGCTGGCAGCTTCTCCTTGTTGCTTGTTAAGAACTGCAGATGTTCAGACCCTACCTCAGTCCTACTGAATCAGAATCTGCATTTTAACAAGAAACCTAGGTGATTCTTAGGCATGTTGAAGTTTGTGAAGCACCAGTCAGTAGTCTTGTCTCTCTCTTCCTCTAAACATCCTTATTTCTCAACTATCTTTGGACTTCACCACCTCTAACTCAATGGTTCTCAACCTTGGGTGCATACTAGAATCACCTGGGGAATTTTGTTTTGTATTTGTGATGGCTAGTCCCCACCCCAAGAGGTTTTTTGTTTTTGTTTTTTAATTGGGAGTAGTCTGCGTATCAGTTTTAATTGCCCCAGGTGATTCTAACGTGAGGCCAGTACTGAAAACCAACTGAAACACTTTCAATGGATGATTGATTTGGACTCCTAGCTTTTGACCCCTGGCTCCACAAAATCATTCTAGTGGTAAAATGTGCCCTACCCCAAAACACACATTTGGCCTAGTTGAGCCTCATTGTCCTGTATCAGTTGTCCTATAACTAGGGAAAAGAGCTGATAACTTTTTCCCCTCTAAATAATTTACGGGAAGAAACCCGCATGATTGATGCAGTATCACCAGCAACATGATACTTTTTCATCATTACCATCAAAACCAACCATATCAATCACTGTAAGTACATAAGTTTCAGTGTTAATAGATTTAAAATTTGTTTACTACTTTAAAAATAATTTTAGATATATAAATGATGTAGTTTTCATAAAAATGATAACTCAATCCATAAGGAGAGGATTTTGTTATTGTTGAACTTCAGACATAACCATACTATATGCAAATAACACTAAGAGTGAAAAAACATATTTGGGAACAAATAAGAAGTTTATTTTGTAAAGATATGCCTCATGTAAAACTCATGTCAGTAAGTGCCTACTATCTGATATTTGTCTCCACCAGATGGCCTGGATTTGACTATGCTCTCACGGGGGCTTTGGTCTTCATGGAAAACGCTTACAAAGTGTGTGCCTCAGAGGGCAGTTGGCTCATCATCAAGTGTTATACTTTCTGCTCTAATATCCCTCTACTCCGCCTTCCAGAGTCTGTTACTTGTGCCTCCAGCTAAATTCCAACATCTCATGTAGATCCTTGGCTTGTGGTCTTCATCAATTCCTGCCTAGTTCTTCTGGGTTCCTGATCCTTTGTTCCAGATTCCTGGCCTGGGCCTCCTAGAATAATAACAACCACTATTTATAAGATGCTGCCAAGAAAACACAAAATACCCAAATATCATCCCATTTTCTCTTCACAATAACCACCTCCTGATTTTACAGATGAGGACACTGTCTGACTTGCTATGTTAGTCAGTTTTTGTCAGGTTATGCTACAGTAAAAAACTACTTCAAATTTCAGTGGCTAACAGCACAGATTCACAATAAATGTCAGCTGTAGGTCTCTGATTTGGCTGTGTCTCTCCCCACAAGCCATCCTTATTCTGGGATCCAGGCTGAAGGAGCAGACCCTATCTGCAACATACTCTTCTCATGGCAGAGGGAAAAGAACAGTGAGGAAAAAGCATGGAACTGATCCTAAATCTTCTATTTGGACATGATTTTCATCACTTCTGTTCCTATTCTATTGTCCAAGCAAGTCACAAGGCCAACCCTGATATCAGTGGGTGTAGAGGGGACTCCTCCTACAAGGAGGGACCTCACAAGGGGGTACCTAATAGAGAAAGACAGCTAATATTTTCAGCAAATAATGTAGTCACAGTTGTCCAAATTCTCTCAGCCAGAGAGAGGCAGGGCTAAAGTTTGAATCCAGCTCTGTTTGACTTTCAACCATTGTACAATGGTACTTCCATTTTCCTTTCTCTTTTTGCTGATTTCAAGTACTTAACCTCTAGCTTGTTTAGCTCCACAATTCTTGCCTACTCTTCCCTGATTTAGCTGTTCTCCTGAATATAATTTGTGGTGTGAGTGAACTATATTCCTGGCAAATAGGTCTTCAACTTAGCTGAACTGTAGGTCTCTGCCCTGTGATCAGCTTCGTTCTCCTGCTGCCCATGGTCAGAATAAGTTTGAGTCTATTTCTTCAGCTTTGAGCTACACAGATCAAATATACATCCAGATGATGGATACAGAGAGCTTCCTTACTGCTGTATGAAAATTCACACGGACTAAGTTTTAGCAGCATGGCCTTAAAGCCTGAAGACCTATATTTAAATTTGGACAAGAAACTTAGGATGATTTCCTGTCAGAAACAAATCCTTTCTTGTGGTGGTGAAATGTGCTCCATGGGAATTCTTGTTTACTGCTAGTCTTGGTGCAGTGGGCCAGTGAGGTTTTATCAACATGCTTGCATCATCCCAGAGTGGGTTAGCTCCTCCAAAATCTACCCATTCATGTCATCTTTCGTCACTCACCAAGAAATGCCACAGATTTAAAGCTTCCATCTCTTCTGCCAATGTGAGATAGCAGTAGAATCTTACATGCTTTATTTCCAAACAGAAAATATATGTTGCTGTTATAAGATCCAGTGTCAATCATATATCACCCATCATTTCATTAATCATAAATGAGAGCTGAATTCCTCTTTTGTGGGTACCAATTTTGACCTGCTTTTTATTTTTTTTTTTTAAGATTTTATTTATTTGTCAGAGAGGGAGAGAGAGCGAGAGAGAGCGAGTGCACACACGAGCAGGGGGAGTGGCAGGCAGAGGGAGAAGCAGGCTCCCCTCTCAGCAGGGAGCCCAATGTGGGACTCCATCCCAGGACCCCGGGATCATGACCTGAGCCCAAGGCAGATGCTTAACCGACTGAGCCACCCAGGCGTCCCTTGACCTGCTTTTTATATCAGCATTTGAGAAACCCACTTTCTAACTTAAAAGTTGAATTCATTTTTTAAAGAATGCTATTGGAAAAGAAAATAAATAGTACGTCCAAACGGCCATTGTTAAAATTTCTTTACAGAGAGTATGACCTCACTGTTTTACCCTTTAAGGAACTGTGTTTACTTTCTCCAGTATATATAACCAACTATTCTCTGAGTTAACAATATATTAAACTTAATATCCATTAGAGATAATGAAAGAATTATATATATAAAAGCATAAAGAGTTTTAAACACAAAACAAAGCTTCCTTCCAGAAGAGCAGTTATTTCCATACTAATCTGCTACCCAATAAGTTCTTGTTCACATATTAGGATTGAATATCTCATAAATTATCACCTCAACTTATTTTTTTCATTTAATGGTTAGTATGTATGAAATCATAATGAGGCATAAAAATCCCATTCAATGGTTTTCAATTTTTTTTGCATCTTGGCTTAAAAAAAACAGGATATATCAGAGGCCTCAAGGCTAGAATAAGACTTTTCTTTAAATGTATGAATTATAATTAGATGTTCTCTGTATGTGCCTTCTATGAATTTTCATTATGTATTTTTGTGTAAATAAAATAGAGGAAATGAAAATTAGGAAATGTGGTTCTGACCAAAGAATGATTCTCTTTCTTCAATTTCCTCCAAATTTAAGGATGTGGTATTCATTCTAACCCAACACTTAACAAAAAAGCAGTGCCCATTTAAACTTGGCAATCTGGGCTTTACTCCTGCTGTAGCTTTATAATTTTCTGCACAAGTAGCAATCACTGCAGTAGTTTTGATTAAATGATTACCCATAGGCCTGCTCTTGAATGAAATGACAAATGTTCCCTGGAAAAATTCAAGTAGACATTGTAAACTTGGACACTTTCTAGGGTGTGAGTATGCTCCAAATGACATTATGTATTAGTAATAGCAATGATCTATGACTCAAACATAATAATCTACTTCCTACAGAAAGGAGAAAGTAGTTTCATTGACTAAAAATGATGGGGAAAAAAATAAAAAACAATTTTTTTTTTCAGTATAAGGAAAGAGCTTGGTGAAGTTCAAAACTTGCTTATCAGTACCTGTGGAAAGTTTGGTGGGTGTGTGCAGACTAACCTGGTATACCTATGCCAGCCAAAAAGGAATGTCCTGAAAGGAGATTTGGAAGGCCAGGGAATTTTTTCTTTCCCCTTTTCAGTCTCTACCACTCAGTATATTTGCTATATGGACAAGAACTTGTTTTCTCTGAATGAGAGAAAAATGATTTGGACATTCAGATAAGGAAACTTCACAAATCTTTATTTTTTTTTAAGATTTTATTTATTTATTTGAGAGGGAGAGAGAGAGCGTGAGCAAGAGTACAAGAGCACGGGGAGGGAGAAGCACACTGTCCACTGAGGAGGGAGCCCTATGCGGGGCTCGATCCCACGAGGCTGGGCTTGCTCCCAGGGTGCTGAGATCGTGACCTGCACCTAAGGCAGATGACTAACAGACTGAGCCACCTAGGCCCCGGCAAATTTTATTTTTAAGTTCTATGGTCTAATTGCTGAAACGACTGTATTTCTAAAGAGTAATACTTTATGCTTTGACTATCTATGTCATCCTTGTTTCAGTGTTTTCATCCTTTTGTTTTTTTTTTATGTTCAGTTAGCCAACATAAATTAGTTTTTGATGTAGTGTTCAATGATTCATTAGTTGCATATAACACACCCAGGGCTCTGCACAGCACGTGCCCTCCTTAATACCCATCACCTGGTTACCCCATCCCCCACCCCCTCCCTTCCCTCAGTTTGTTTCCTGGGGTCCAGAGTCTCTCATGGTCTGTCTCCCTCTCTGATTTCTTCCCACTGTTTTCATCGTTTAAAGACAGTCACTAGCAAGGCAGAGCCCAAAGTTTCAAAGCATGAGGAAGCTATGGCCTATTTCCAAAAATATTCACAACTTCAAAATAAATAAAAATATACATTTTGCAATTAGTAGGTTTTAAAAGACATACTCCATATTTTGCTTGGAAAACAACAGAATTATTCAAGTATCTAAGTATTAGGTTATTCTAAAAACTTTTGATCTTAGGAAATCCTAAAATGACACTTATTGTAGCTTAAGAATTCAAAGGAATAGGGCGCCTGGGTGGCTCAGATGGTTAAGCGTCTGCCTTCGGCTCAGGTCATGATCCCAGGGTCCTGGGATCGAGTCCCGCATCGGGCTCCCTGCTCCTTGGGAGCCTGCTTCTCCCTCTGCTTCTCTCTCTCTCTCTGCTCCTCTGTCTCTCATGAATAAATAACTAAAATCTTAAAAAAAAAAAAAAAAAAAGAATTCAAAGGAATATAGTGAAGGGACATTAATTCATGCCACTGATATTAAAACATATTATTTGCCTTTGAAATTTGGTGGCTTTTACAAATACAAAGATAAAATATATGAGTTGCTACTACATATTATAATAATAATTTGGATGTAAAAATAATTTTTCTTCAATAAATCATAACCAAAATGGAAATGTATAAAATGATATTCTATCAAAATAAATAAACCAAACAGGTTTCAGGGAAGGAGCTCTTGAGGACCAGGTTTTTATTTTGGCTCCACCATTAACTAGCTGTGTTGTTGATTTCAGGTGAACTAACCTATATGCTTCAGTTTTCTAATGGGAGACGGGGGCCTTAAGGATTAGGTCTCCCCACTGTTCATTCTAGCTCTAATTTGGATCGATTTGTTTCTCTCAGCCCTCTGCAGGGATATGGCATAGTCAGGGATTGAACAGAGACCCACAGTGTCTATGAAAATAGAATGTGTTAGATATGGTTATTGAAGAATAAATGGAAGGTGTTTCAGTAAATTTTCCCTTAATGGCATCAAGGAAGGCAAGGTCAAGAGTGTAGAAGACAAGGGTAGGATTAGCAAGGGTCTGGCCAAGAGTGAAAGTAAAAGAAAACCTTTCCCATATATGTCACCAGCAATTCATAAAGGGATATCAGTAGAAGGGCTTCTTATAGCCAATAGCCTTTTTTTCCTCACATTGGTGATGACTCTTGAGAATGAAGAGTCTGAATATGTGTGGCATCCAGCAAAGGACACTGAAGGACAAAATACCACAACTCTGCCACTCATAATGGCACAACCCTTGGAATTTACAAAGCATGTCTCCTACATTAGCTTACTGTTTCTTCTGGATCACCTTATGGCTGAGGCAGGGAAAGAATATATTGGTTAAGCATATGAATGTCAGAGTCAGACAGTCTTGGGTTCAAATCCTAGTTCCATCCCTCTTGGCTGAGTTGGCTTTGGACAGTTCATTCTTTTAACAAATACATTTTGAATCTGCTCTGCTAGCCACTGAAAATATAGGAGGCAGGCAATAAAGTAAATGATGATTTTTAGATTGCATGAGTGCTCTGAGGAAAATCAAATAGGGTAATGAAGTGGAGAGTAATGGAGGTGGGGCTAAACGGGCTTGGGTTTTAGGAAAAACTACTCTAAGGAAGTACCATTTGAGCTAAGACTTGAATGAGAAGAAGGAGTCAGCCATGTAAGGATCTACTGGAAGGGAGCTGAGATCTTCTGCTGGGGCAGAAGAAACAGTACATTCGATGGCTCTACGGGAAAGAGCTTACGTGTTCCAGGAAAAGCAATTCAGCCAGTGTCCTGAGTGCTGTGAAAGAGGGGGAAAGTAGAGCATGACTTCCAAGAGGTAATTAGAAGCCAGATCATTTGTGAGACTTACAGAACAGAGGAGGACATTTAGATTTCTTTCTTTCTTTCTTTTTTTTTTTTTTTTTTTCTAAATGCAATTAAGCCATAGGAAGGTTTTTTTTGCAAGGAGCATAACATTATTTGTTTGATGATTTTAAAAGATCACCCTTGATGCTATAACAAAGTATATTGAAGAACAATGAGTGGAAGCAAGGATTCTAGTTATGTGATTATTTTAGTTGTCCAGGCTCAACTTTCTTATTTGTGAAATGGGAACAATAATAGGTACATGACAGGGCAATTTTAAGAACTGAATGAGAGAAGATGAATGAGCAAACACACGGTTCCAGCAAATGGTGAGTGTTCAATAAATATGGGTGTCATTGTCCCCATGTACACAAAAGAAAACTGGCTTTCTTAAAGGTTAAATGACTTGGTCATTGTCAGGCAGCCAATATCCATGGCTGGCCAGAGCCTGAATCCAAGTTGTAGAATTCCAAAACCAGTGTAAGTCCATATTCACATGATCAGAAAAAGATAACTTAAATTTCATTTCAACAAAGTGAGAGACATACTGTAATGTGCTGGGACGTCAGGATAATAGGCCTCTTCTGAGAAGGGCAAAGTTTAGAAGGAGTGACAGATATGAAGGTAAACAATTTCGAACTGAAATGACATGGATGACAATAGATATATGTCACTCACAGGAAGATTTCACATAAGATACCTGAGCTGGGTTCCAAAGTATAATAAATGATCACCAGACAGATGGAAAGCAGCAATAACAGCACGTGAGGAGGGGTCATAAACATAAGAATAAGAAGCAGCTTGTCATAATGTGGCAAACTGAGTGATCTGAAAGTATTGGTGTAAACAATATGTGGGGGAAGAAAGAGGTTTTGAGGTTGGGGGAAAAGGATCAGGGTGCCATCATTACCAACAGGAATGATAATAGGGCTAAAAGTAGAAACTACCACTTCTATCAGTTGGAAGTGAATAGGATATCTAGACTACCAGGAGCAATGGGACAATGGTGACATTAAATAAATAATAATATATGGCACTTGAACATATTGCTTGACTTATTCTTCCTCATATGAGCCTGTAGCATCTCCATGAGTACTCAAAGTACAGAATGCACCTATGTGGAGAATGAAGCACAGGTGGTTTAAGTGCCTTGGCCAAGGTCACTCAGATGGCAAATAGAAGAACCAAGAGAAGAACCTAGATTGCTTGTCAATTGTTCAAGTACCATCTATTGACTACATATACTTGTCTATCTGCCTGGGAAATAGAGAAAACTTCTGAGAAAGAACTAGAGGCAGAGCACAGCAGAAGGGCTGGATGACAAGGACATTGAGAGCATGAAGGAATATTTAAAGAGCAGGCGGGGAGGAGAAATTAACATCTGTCTGGATAATACCTGAATATAGGTTAACACTGGGGAATTGGAAAGAAAATGACATAGAGCCTAGAGGAGACCAGGGACCCAAAGACTTCTGGAAGGAAGGAGAGGAGAGAGAAAGGAAGGGTGGGAAAGAAATAAGGAAAGAGAAAGAGGCAGAAGGAGAAGGAAAGATAAGCTGGCAGACACAGGCTGTGGAGGAAATTGTAGCTAGAGCATGCAGATGACTATGCCAGAGAAAAATGCCTCTGAGAATGAAGGGAAAAAAAGGGGATATAAAACTCCAGGTGGCTATATACAAAGAGTTGGTGGTAGTTCAATGATTACAACAATGGGGGTGACATGGTTTAGGGCTGGAGAAGATTGCAGAAAATTTTCCTCTCCCCATTGTTTCAGTAGTCTGCCACTAAGCAAAAACGGTAATCTAAAAGTGTAGTTAGTTGGCATTTTTAGGATTTTTCCATGATATATGACTGCAGTGACAGAGAATATTTGAAATTGGGAGTTCTCAGAAATTCCAGAATATGTAATAATAACAATGAATCCTTTTTGAGTGCCAAGCATTGTTCTAAGCGCTGAAGTCATTTCATCCCCTCAGCAACCCTATGAAGTAGATTCTTTTATTATTTCCACTGGCCAGATAAGGAATCTGTGGCACAGTGGGGTTGAGTAACTGCTCAAGGTCACACAAATAGCAAATGGCAGAGCTGGCTCTGAGTTTTGTTTCCCCCAACTACTATACAAAATTCCCAAAGGGTTTGGTTACATTTGTTTTCATTCTCTTTGAAGGTGATATGATCGCAAAGGGTTTTGGAACAGAGAGGTTACGAGTTTTACAGATTCTGTGAATGCACATCAACAAGTTTAATTCACCATTTAAAATATTTGTATGTAGGTAAGTAAAACATTATGAACCACCAGATAATTTAGGCAAAGAGCACTGAGATCTTCATAGGAAGCTGACTTGAATTGTTCTCTCTCTTTCAAAATGAAAAAAATCTTGCCAAACAAAGGTGAAAAGTCCCAAACCAAACACTAAAGTAGGTAGTATTTCTTTCTATGTTGCTTTATGAAATATTGGCAGCCAGACATATTTCTCAACCCTAGAAGACATAAATCTTTCAGAGGGAAACCAAATTTCTTTGGTTTGGCTGCCAAACGATGACTTCAGCCTTGAATCTCATCTCAGAAAACTGTAAACACCCTTTTCCTCCCCTGTGTTTAATTTTAAGCATATCTTTCCTTCCTGAAGACCATCTTTCTTCCTTTGGGGTGGCTGTCTCTCACCCCTATCTTATCCTGCATGCCAGGCTGTGAGTCCTGACCTGTTGGCTGACAGGCTGGCCTACCTGCACTGTCACCTCATGCTCACTCCCCTCTGTCCTTCTTTTGTCTACTTTCCATCTCTTTCTTTGCACTAGCAGTTCTTGGCTTTCAATTCACATTCCATTAAGGGTTGATGATTTTGCTCTGGAGGTTTTTTCCATGGACCTGCTGCTGTCTCCCTTATCACAGTGACCTTTGGCTTATAATCTGTGCCTATGGGGCAAAAAAGATTTGGAGGTTTCATTTAAAAATGGTCTTAGCTCACTTCTCTAGCAACCATGAGCAATGACCTCTACATAAGTATGCAAGCATATCTACATCTACATGCGCTTCAGAGTGAAAGGAATTGATGTGCCTGAGAATGGGGAGGGGATGGGGTTCACTCTCCAGAAGTTCAGATCAGCATGGTGTATTCTGGGTGTTCCTGTGAAGGAGACAGCAGGGTGTAGAGGAATGAGCACTGGACTGGGAGGCAGGAGAGTAGAGCAAGTACTAGTCCAAGTTCTGACAACAGACAAACCAGCTCGTATGACACAGGAAAGAAAGTCCTACTGGCATCCACTCTGGGTATCAGTTTTTTTCATACTTAAAGCATTGGACTAAGTAGATTCTCAACCTGGATAAACCTTGAAATCACTTGAGAGAGTTCTGGAATGTCAGAAGAAAAATCAATATTAGGGGCTTCAACACGAGACATACTTAATTAGGATACCTAATTAGGAATGGAGCCCTAGAATCTGAATATATGATTTGATGTAGCCACCCCAGCCTAGATTTGAGGCCCAGCATTAGGGGACCCTTTGACTCACTAAAATCTGATGTCCAAGTTCCATTAGCACTCCCCAGGCTGGGTAAAGCACAGAATAGTAATATCCATTGTTGTTACCCAGCCATCCTTTAGAAGTGGCTAGTGCTGAACTAGGCAACACAAACAGCCCAAACAGCTGGACTTGTTGCTTTGGACTAGTTTATCAGCAGCTTGGATGCTCACAGGTTCTATAGAGTAAGCAACAATTCCTTCTTCTATACTACTTTTTTTTTTCCACAATGTATTGAAATCACAATTACTTGCAAAGTTGTTCCTAAAAGGAGGCACATTATCTAGCAGTGATTTGACCGCTTCTACTTATATCTTAAAGTACTGGTCACATCACCGCCATAAGATGATTTTGTTGGTTCTTGGAGTCTTATTGGTGTATGAAGGTGAAATGAGAGGAACCACCTAAAACTGCAATTTGTAAGAACCAGGTGAAAACAAGACCTTTCAGGAATTAGTCATTTGTTGGGCTCATTTCTTTTTGCTATCAAGCATCCCTTTTTTTTTTTTTTTTTTTGGTAAAAACATAGATTTCTGTTATGGTAATTATTTTTTTGATTCTTGGGTAATTAGCCCAATTTAAATATTGACTCCTTTTTTTTTAATTTTTATTTATTATTTTTTTTAAAGATTTTATTTATTTATTTGAGAGAGAGAGAGAATGAGAGATAGAGAGCATGAGAGGGAAGAGGGTCAGAGGGAGAAGCAGACTCCCTGCCGAGCAGGGAGTCCGATGCGGGACTCAATCCCGGGACTCCAGGATCATGACCTGAGCCGAAGGCAGTCACTTAACCAACTGAGCCACCCAGGCGCCCCAATATTGACTCCTTTTTGCACCCCTCTTTTGCATCCCTGTTGTCAGTTGATTCAGCTTTCACTCCCACAAAAAGCAGAGTGTACTTTTCCATCATTTGACATTGGGTTTGGCCACATGACTTGCTTTGTCCAATGGAATGTTAGCAGATATGATGTGAGTGGAGACTTGAACACTGCTCATATGGTAGGACTTGCACTTTTGTACTTTCCTGTGAGAAGAACCTCTTCCGTATAGCTCCTGCCCCTTATCTGGGCCCCTGAAGGAATATATGTGACATATATCTTTGCCACCTGACCCAGTCTTTAAACAGAGCCACACAGCTAGGCCCAGCTTAGATCAGCTGACCCCCAGCCTCTCTGTAGATGCCTGAGTAAATAAATGACTACAATTTCAAGCTGCTGAATTTTGGAGTGGTCTGCTTCCCTTGTAATAGCTGTTTGATTCTTTATGTCAGTCAAGATTTTCTGCCTTACCCTGGTCAATGGGTGGCATGTGACCCGATCTAGACCACTCATATCTCTTCCCCCAAATCACCAACCACTGATGAATGGCTAGAACTGCCCTCAGCCTCAGCAGTCTGCTGTTCCCTAAACACTTTTCTTTAGTTCCTGATACAGAGACTATTTGAAATTACCTAGTTTTTGTCCTTTTCTTGCTAGTTCAGCAGACTTCCCTCATGCTTTGCCTATTCTTCATATCCTTCTAATGGGGGTTTCTTGGTATCACTCCCTTACATTATGCCTATGTTTATATCCTAATCAGCTTCTTGCTATTTATGTTAGGGTCTTCTCTATTGCTTACAACTAAAAAACTTAACTATTACTGAGGGAATCAAAGGGAAAATGAAAGGGTGTCAAAAGCAAACCTAACCTAACTCACAACATGGTGGTGGTGGCGGCAGGGGGGTAAGTTGTTAGCTACGTTTTCCTAGCCCCTTTCTCACATTATATCTACATTTTTCATGATAAAGAGAGAGGAATTCTGTGAATTTATTCTTATAAATTGCTGTTAATAAACATCTACCGAGGTAAAAATATTTTGAATTTTTTAATACAGAATTTCAGAAAAGAAAAAATTCAGTAACCTACTTAGAAGCAACTATTATTAAAAAAAAATGACTCTCCCACAATAACTCACAGGTAGAAGTGAACAGGACATGTCCTATCTTGAAGTCTTACTGGCTGCCTGAGATGCAGAAGGTCTTAAATGTCACCTGAAATCATGCTCTATATTTTAATATTAGAAAATAAATAATTATTCCTTAAGTTATATATTCCCTTTTTTGCAGTACCTCTTCATACTGAAGAAGTAACATAGGTTTCATTTAAATAATCATACTAATAGAGGAGAGGATAATCTGAATCTTCTAGTACATTAAAATTTTACCTATGAATGAATCAGCCATTGAATGCTATAATTTAGAGATTTCTGTGTCATCATAGATATTACATAACTTTTTAGAATGCCAAATATGTGCCATAAAAATGTGTAGGAACATAGGTTCTGACAGATGTTAAACACCCTTTTTCATCCGAACCATGAATCTTTGTTTTCATGAATCTTGAAAAGATTGCCCAAGATCTTTGAAATGAATACACAACAGAAAATAAACCCATCACAATCAAAAAATGACTCAAAGGAAACAAGCTTCCAGAAGGGGAAAAAATAAAAGCAGCTGCCAGACCCCATGCCACTCCTATAAATTGTTGCACAGCTGTTACCACCTCCAGTGATGATGTTTTGCCAAACTGAAGACCAAGGTATTCCTGGGATGATGTGCTAAAGTCTTCATCCAGGCATCTCTGTATAACTTATGCATTCTAAAAGCAAGGAAAATTGGTCCCTCTCCAAGGACAGAGTTGGTGGAAAAGGGACATTTTTAGGGCATGTAACTCCTGGGAGGGTTCTAGACAGAGGTAGTATCCCCGAGCATTCTTTCCTTTCCAAAAGACTCTCTGAGATTGTGTTGACAGCTTATCTTCAGAACACAAAGAGTGTCCAGGAAACACAAAAACACTGCATTAAGAAATCATCACTCCAATGAGAAAGTGGAAAATGTGGTAACAGAGTGAAGGAATTTTGTTCAGAATCTTAAAGTTTGCTTTTACTCCGCAGATTATATAAAAATACTTTCAGTTATATTCTCAAGCAATCATTAGGTCACTTCTCTTCTCTTCTCTTCTCTTCTCTTCTCTTCTCTTCTCTTCTCTTCTCTTCTCTTCTCTTCTCTTCCTTTCCTTTTTCCTTTCCTTACCTTTCCACTTCTTTCTTTTCTTTCTGGAGCAGTTGTTAATTTCGGATTTAGCAGATACCATCAAGTTCCCACAATTTGCATCAGGACTCTGTGAATATTCATATTCCCTTGTAAAGTTCCCTGTGAGAGGTAATTTCCATTTAATTTACAAACACATGTACAGGAATAGATAGATTCTATAGTAACCCTAGAACCATGGCAAATCAAGCCACCTCACTGGACAAATCTTTATTAGATTCATCATCTATTATGAGCCAGGCACTGTGGTAGAAAATGGGGACTCATAGATGAATAAAATATTACCCCTGCCTCAAGGATCTTACAGCCTAGGGAGGAGGAATTCCAGAGTTTAAACTTAATAAATAAATGGATTGTTTTCAATTCTATAATGGAGATACAGAGAAGATTCCTGCCTCATATACCCAACTGCTTTCTTAGAAGTATGATAGTTATACACATAGTCTCAAGATTTGCAATGCCTTGGATTTTCTTATTTATTTATTTATTTGTTTGTTTATTTTTAAGATTTGATTTATTCTTTTAAGAGAGAGGGCACAAGCAGAGGGAGCAGCAGAGGGAGAGGGAGAAGCAGACTCCCCGCTAAGCAGGAAGCCTGATGTGAGGCTCGATCCCAGGACCTGGGGATCACGACCTTGGGATCACGACCTGAGCCCAAGGCAGGTGCTTAACCAACTGAGCCACCCAGGCGCACCACTCGCAAAAACTGGATGATTTGGCATGTGAAGTAGTTACCATAAGCCTCAGTTTTATCAGCTTTAAAATGGGGACAAAATCTTAGCTACCTCACAGGTTTTTGTGAGAATTAATTGAGATCATACTTATAAGAGTCCTGCACAGTGCACAGAGTAAGCCCTGAATAAATATCCGCTTAAATTATTACTATGTTCCCGGTACTTTGCTACATACACACCTGGGTGTGCTGAGATGAGTATTTTACTATCACTACCATTAAGGATCATGCAACATAATGTAAGAGACAATCCCCCTCTGTAAGCTCCACTCAGAGATCATTGTTCTCTCCTTTAGCAACACACTGAGTTCTCCTTTGCCCCACCATGCTCTTTGGTCTGGATTGGAGAGTCTCATTTTCTTATTTTAGGAACATCATGAAAACATTAAGTATGAGACATAAAATTGTAATGTCCCTATAATCAGCCAAGATGTTCCATCTCATCAGCTGAGACAGGAGAAGAATGAATAAGCATCCCTCAATTTTCTCTTTTAAGTTATTCATTTATTTGTTGGTTTGTTTACTTTAGTAGTGAGGTATCGCATACATACTATAAGATACACAAATCCAGCTCAATAAGTTTTACTTATGTACACACATTTTTTTTTTAAAGATTTTATTTATTTATTTGAGAGAGAGAGGATGAGAGATGGAGAGCACGAGAGGGAAGAGGGTCAGAGGTAGAAGCAGACTCCCTGCTGAGCAGGGAGCCCGATGCGGGACTCGATTCCGGGACTCCAGGATCATGACCCGAGCCGAAGGCAGTCGCTCAACCAACTGAGCCACCCAGGCGCCCCCTTATGTACACACTTATTAACCATGACTCAGATCAAATTTACCAACTTCCAGAAGTCCCTCTCATGCACCCTCCTGATCATGACTTTCTCACCAAATACAACTGCTATTTTGACTTCTATCACCACGTATTAGTTTTGCCTGTATTAGAATTTTATATAAATAGAATTAAACAATACGTACTCTTTTGTCTCTGCTCTATCATTCAACATTGTACCTGTCATGTTCACCCATGTTGCATGTAGCGGTAGCTTGTTCTTTTTCATTACTGCTAGTACTCTATTGTACAATATAGCACAATTTATTATTCATTTTATCGTTATTGAGAATTTAGATTGATTTTCATTTTTATGTTGGATAATATTGCTATGATCCCTCTTATACATATCTTTTGCTGCATATATGTGTGCTTTTTCACTGGTACCTAGAAATGGAATTGCTGTATCATATGGTCATATGTCAGACTGCCAGACAGAAGTTTATACTCCCTTTAGCAGTGAATGAGAGTTTCTGTTGCTCTGTATTCTCCTCTACACTTGGTTTTATCTTTTTTTTCCCCTTAAATTTTATGCATTCTAGTGGTCATGTAGTGATATCTCATTGTAGTTTTAATTTGTATTATCCTAGTGGCTAATGATGCTGATCACCCTTTCATGTGCTTATTACCTGTTTATGAAATGTTTGTCCATTTCTTAAAAAGATTTTATGTATTTACTTGAGAGAGAGAGAGAGAATGAGTGGGGAGAGGGGCAGAGCGAGAAGCAGACTCCCTGCAAAGCAGGGAGCCCCACATGGGACTCGATCCCAGGCCCCTGGGGTCATGACCTGAGCTGAAGGCAGATGCTTAACTGAGCCAACCAGGCTCAGTTTGTCTTTCTTTGTCATTTGTCTTTCTTACATGCTATTTCCCAGGGTTTTTTCTTGTTAATTTACAGGATTTCCTTATTTTTGGCTCTATTACTGTGAACATAATTCTACTCTGTGACTTGAATTTTCATTACTTAGTAGTATCTGTTAAGTTTATTAAGAGAAGTTCCTAAATTCAACCAAGAAGAATTTATCAATCTTCTGTATTATGGTTACTGTTTCTGTACTTCTCTATATGGTTAGTGCTTAAAAGAATTTTTTTGCATACCCCCAAGATAATGAAGATATTCTCTTATATTTTGAATCTTTATTGTTTTATGTTTTGTGTGTAAGTCTTCGACCCACTAGAAAATGGTTTTATGTATGGTGTGAAGTGTGAGGTAAAGGTTCTTTTTAAAAATCTCTATGGATATTCAATTGATCCAACTGCATCTATTGAAAAGAGCATCCTTTCCCCCCACTATTACTGCAAAGAGGAACCAGGTGACTATAAACATATGGTTTATATCTGGCTCCTCTGTTGTGTTCTATTGGTCTATTCTGACACCAATACCACTGTTGTAGTTACTTTATAATAAGCCTTGATATTTGGAAATATAAGTACTCCCACTTTGTTCTTATTTTATATTTTTATTCTGTGAAAACTGTTTGAAAATCAGCATATCAGTTTCCACTACTCCTTCCATTGGGATCATTTGCATATTAATTATAATTTATTGAATCTACAGAATAACTTTCTTCACTTTTGAGTCTTCTAATCCATGAACATGATATAGCCTCCATTTGTTTATGCTTTAATTTCTCATAGCAATGTTTTCTAGGGTTTTTATTTTTAGAGCTCTAATATAGCTTTCTTCATGTATTTTTTGCTACATAATTTCTGTTTTGCTATTAGAGTAAATTATGTTTTAAAATTTCATTAAAAATTTTTTCTGTGGTTAGTGTGTAGGACCATAATTAATATAATGATTTATAGCCAATTACCTTACTAAATTTATTTATTAATTTCAGAGCTTCATATATAGATTCTTTTGATAATTCTCTATTAGCACAATCATGTTATCTATAAATAATTGCAATTTCACTTGTACATTGCTGTTTCTTGTATCTTTTTGTTACTTTTTCTTATTTTATTACACTGGGTAAAACTTCCAGTATGATACTGAAGACAAGAGGTAAAAGCAGGACATCTTTGTCAATTCCAATCTCAGGAGGAAAGCTTTAGTTATTGCACCATTAAATATATTTTTATTGTAGATTTTTTGGTAGACATTTTTGGTCAGGTTAAGGATACCAAAGGTTTTTATCCTGAAGGTTGTGGAATCTTACTAAATGCTTTTTAAAAAAAAGGTTTTATGATGATCATATTGTACTTTTTAAAAAAGTTTATTTTTGTGTGGTGAATAATGTTGATTTATTTTTCTTTTTTTTAAAGATTTTATTTATTTATTTGACAGAGAGAGACACAGCGAGAGAGAGAACACAAGCAGGGGGAGTGGGAAAGGGAGAAGCAGGCTTCCCGCTGAGCAGGGAGCCTGATGCAGGGCTCGATCCCAGGACCCTGGGATCACGACCTGAGCCGCAGGCAGACGCTTAACGACTGAGCCACCCAGGAGCCCCTATTTTTCTATTGTTAAATCAATTTTGTATTACTGGAAGAAAGCCTACTTGGATATAATGTATTACTCTTTTTTATATTTCTGGGTAGATTTTACTAATATTTCCTTTGGAAAAAAAATGCGTTTATTTTAATGAGAGAAGTTGGCCATTATGACACATAGGAAAATTCTTAGATCATCCTCTGGTGTTAAGATTATGCTGGCATTATAAAATGAGTTAAAGTATTTTTAGAGGGAAATTTATAGGTCAAAATTAGTATATTAGAAAAGAAAAAAGCCTGAAAATCAAAGATGTAAGGAACCATCTAAATAAACAGCAATACAAAATCAAAGAAGTAGAAGAAATAAAATATTTGAGATGTGGTCAATAAAATAAAGAAACAGAATGTGGTAAAGAAAAATAAACAAAGCCCAAGGTTTATTCTTTAAAAGTATTAATAAAATTGATAAACCCTTAGGAAAAGCAATAGAGAAAGAAAAAAAAAAAAAACAGAAAGAAATCACAGATTACCAGTACCATGCAAATAAGATATTCCTAGAAAGTACACTTCAAAAAACAAAAAGAGCATATGATTTAAAAATATTATGCTAATAATTTTAAAATTTAGAAGAAATAGACAAATTCCTTTTTAAAAATTAACTATCCAAATTAACAGAAGGAACAGAAAATGTAACTTTCTTATATCTATAATGAATCAAATATAACTTTAAAACTTTCTTGCAAAGAATATTTTATGCCTAGAGAGATCCTTTGGAGAATTCTTAAAAACATTTAAGAAAGAAATCATACTATTGAAATTCAGCCATTGCTTTAATGTTCCTTTGAAGGTAACATTTCTTTTTATCCTATGGATACTTTTAGGATTTGCTCTTTGTCTTTGGCTTTCAGCAGATTTACTATGATATGTCTAGGTGTGATGTTCTTTGATTTTGCCCTGGTTTTGATTTACAGATATTTTTGAATCAATGGGCCTTTCAACAATTATGGATAATTCCAGGCCATGATATTTTTAAAAAAAGCTTCTATCCCATTCTATCTCACTTCTTCTGGACTCCAATTACACATAAATTCAATCTTTTCACTGTGTCCCATATATCTCCTATGGTTTTTTAAAGTATCTTTTCTTCTCTCTCTCATTGCTTGAAACTAGACATTTTCTAAGCTATCTTCTAGTTTATTAATTGTCTAATCAGCTGTTAAATGCATTAATTATAAACATTTCTATTTTGTTATTTGTATAGTTTCTGAATTTGCTATGAAATTTTCTATCCTGCTCCATTCCATTTTTTCCCCATTCCATTTTTTTAACTTGTCACAATAATCTTCAAGTTCATGTCTGTGAGTTCTAATGCTGGATCACTTATGGATTTGTTTCTATTTTCTCTTGATTTTTACAGCTTTGGTTATGTTTCTTGGCATGACTGGTAATTTCTGAGTAAATGCTAAATGATACATATGAATTAAGCTAGTGCTGCTGAATGATGTTATCTCCTCCAAAGAGGATTCAGGTTTCATCTGTCAGGCATATAGAATATAGGTATATCACCTTGATTCAGTAAAGACTAGTCTACTTCTGTCTTGCTATTACTCCTGGAGAGTAGGTGTTCAGGGTTCAGGGTTCTGGGGTGTTTATTAAAACCCCTCCTCTTTAGACAATCCTGAAGCTGTGATAATCTCTGCTTAGTTTAGTTGTTGCTTTATACTTATTTTCTCAGCACATTCCCTGTTCAAATACTGATTTGTAGTCAGAAAATGCCTTGAAGGGAAATTGCAAAATGTAAATTCATCTAGAATCTTAGCCACTCATGTCCTCACTATTTTGGTTGTTCTCTAGTACTTTCAAAAACCTTTTTTTGTTGTTGTTTTCATTTTTGTTATTGCATTGTACTTCACTTTCAAAGTTTTTCAGTGAGTCTGGTACCAGCTACCCCATCATAACTGGCAGCAGAATGGTTTTCAAGATGTGTTTTCATATTATCTCATTTAGACAAAACAGTATGAGCAAATCAATGCAGCCGTTTGTGATATAGTTTCCAGATGAAGGAACAGAAACTCAGAAGTATTAATAATTCTTCCAGATTGTCAAAGCTGCAATGCCAAGGCAGTCCTAGAATCTTTGTCCATTAGCTCTTAGTCACTGGCACTTTATACCATGCCAGTGTTTATCAAATGTTGACCATTGATAGACCACTCAACGGTTCTTTGGAGTAAGTGTGATCATTGTTTTTTCTGAAAAATTTACTGGTATTACTAATTTTATGGAGATATTTTAAAATTTCATTTATGATGTCAAAGATTCCTCTAAATAATTCTCTCCTTCAAATGCAAATTAAAACTATAATGATGTCTTTCTATACATCCATGAGCTTGGGTAAATTTAAAAGTCTTACCATACCAAGTGCTGGTGAAAAAATGAACAAGAAACTCTCATACAGAGCTAACGTGAGTGAAAATTGTTTCAACCACTTTAATACTGTCTTTTCCCATATATATCTGTGACAAAACAAAACAATATTCTGTGACCAAATAATACCAAACAATTCCATTCCTGGGTATATACCTAGAAAAGTACATCCACATGTGTGTAAGGAAACCTGTAAATAAAAGTTCACAGCAACAATTTTTGTCACAGCTGAAAACAACTGTAATATCCATCAGGAAGTAAGGGTGTTAGGATAGATAAATAACTCATGCTTGTTAATATACTGGAATTTTGTGTCATAATTGAAGTGAAGTAACTAGAGCTTTGTACAACAACCTAACTGAATCTTACAAACATATTATTGAAAGAAATTCTTTTAAACTATGCCTTTATATAAAGTTTAAAACCAGTCAATATTAGCCATTTTATTTATGGCTACATACAAGAGTAACAGAAATACAGAGAGTATCAAAGGAGAAATCATTATACATATCTAAGACAATGAAGGAAATATGATTGAGAAGTGTACTTCCTCAGTGTCGACAAGATTCTATTTCTTTATTTAAGTGGTAGTTAAAAAGATGTTCACTTTTGGGGCACCTGGGTGGCTCAGTCGTTAAGTGTCTGCCTTCAGCTCGGGTCATGGTCCCGGGGTCCTGGGATCGAGCCCCACATTGGGCTCCCTGCTCGGCGGGAAGCCTGCTTCTCCCTCTCCCTCTGCCCCTGCTTGTGTTCCCTCTCTCGTTGTGTCTCTCTCTGTCAAATAAACAAATAAAATCTTAAAAAAAAAAGATGTTCACTTTCTAATGATTCATTATATTATACATTTATGTGTTTTGTACCTTTTCCCCTGTGTGTGTTATAGTTCATCATTTTAAAAGTTATGGAAATTTCCTTTTGGGGGCTCGCATCCTTCAGCATGGAAAAGAAAAATCTCATTTCCCAGATTATGCTAACAAGACATACATTGCCATCTGATTATATCCACAAATTTCCGTATTTCCTTCAACACAGTACCAAGATCAGGAGGCATATTGTTGATCACCAGCCATTCACTGTTAATAGCAATGCATGCACATTGGCAGTTTTGTCACACTTTGTGTTGTGTAGCAATCCTGTTCCTTGTGGTGCACATGCATGATGGCCTTGTTAGGAATAGTACCAATACTCTTTTCCCAATGCAACATCATGCTTCAGAAAAACAATGACATTACTAATGTTCTCCACCACAAATTCTGAATGGTTAATGGAACAAAATAAAAATCACCAAACACTTCTCCTCTGTGCACATATCACGTATTAGCCAAGACCTGATTCATACCTTACACACACACTGCCAACTGAAAGCAAAATATCTCCTAGACCACACACATTACATGCCATTAATGTTCTATGATATGCAATTTTCATATGATAGGAAAGTTTTGCCAATTCTTATTATGCTTTCACTTTGAGCTCATTATTTGTTATTAGCTTTGTAGCTAGTTTTACAGTTACGTTGAAAAAGTATGACTTGCACCTATACCTGTTTTTGTTACAAGACATGTAACTTCTGAATTATGCCTTTATAGTTTTGATATCTCCATTTCCTTCAGTGATAAAATCCAGCAATTTAAAACTGGAAAATATTTCTATAGAAAAATATCATTTTTTAAACCAGAGAGGTACGTAGTACTTACATGCAAAGTTTGATGGCTTCATGCCACTATTTAACCAAGTTTTATAAAAGGCAATTTACTATACACCAGGGTCAAAATGATTGCTACCTTCTTAAATAAAATTTTCCATTGTTTATTTTTGGATTTCCTATTTTCACTTTTTATATCTGGCTGCTTCTAGCTGCTTTCCCCTTGTTTCAGCATATATGCAATCACATTCTACATTCACTCTGAAACCCGGTCACCAAAAATGATTATGGTGGTGGTGTATTTCTGTCTCTACTTTTACAACCATTTTATGTTGGCATAAACTACTTGTGTACGTAATTGCTTCTTTAATAAAATTAGAAATCTAATAATAGACCCCGATAATAACAATTTTTAAAAAGGCAAAAGTAAACAAATACAAACAATAACATGCTAATAATCTGAAAGTAAGTTAACCTAAATGCATTGCACCCAGTTAACTGACTGGAAGCTGATGTCTGATCATCAGAGTCCTTTCAATGAGTGGCTACCTTTAAGATGTTAATGACTTAAGAACATCGGAGACCTCAGTGAGAATTTAATCTTACATTTTAAATTTGTTAAATACCTGGGAACAAAGTTTGTTTTAATTTCTTTTTCCTCTGAATGTTCTAAACTCTGTTAAAAAAACGCCAGAGGTCACAAATGATTTATGGACTACACTTTGAGAAACACTGCTTTATGTCATGCTGTGATCTTCAAAACCATGAAAACCAAAACCCAAACTTCCAAAACCAAAGTAGCCAACTTTAGGAGCCATGAAAGTCTAATTCCTAGCAATTCAGTTCAAAGTGGCTCATTTCTTAACTTGCTCTTTGACAAGTTAAAAAATATGTATTTTGGCTTTATTTGTCCAAAACAATTACGAAGGTTACGGATAGCATTCTCTAAAACTCAAATTTAGATCTCAGAGCTCCACTTTATTTTCTGCTACAGTAACTCTTGGGCTTACAGTTACCCTATGTACTAACAATACTGTCAGACAAAGGAAGTTAGTGAAGGGAATCAGCTTCCCTAAAAGGGGGAATCCCTAAAAGAGTGCATTTTCTCTAGAGCTTTAGAGAGAGAATCATATGTGAAAACTCAGAACACTTACATCAAGAGCAAAGCTGTAAACTGGGCAGGCCGGCTTGTGAGCTGAGATCCAGATATCAAATCTTGTTTTCCCCAAGTTTTTGATTTTTTCAATTTTATCACATTGCCTGAAATAAACAAGTTAAATATTATTTGGGATTCATTTACATACTTCCTTAAAATGCAAATAGCCTGAGATGATTATGAGGTTATTCATAACTTAGCACTAATTACTTTGATCACAAGGCATTCTTTCTAATGATACCAAACACAATGTAATTTTATTTATTTTTTATTGTTATGTTAATTACCATACATTACATCATTAGTTTTTGATGTAGTGTTCCATGATTCATTGTTTGCGTATAGCACCCAGTGCTCCACGCAGAACGTGCCCTCTTTAATACCCATCACCAGGCTAACCCATCCCCCTACCCTCCTCCCCTCTAGAACCCTCAGTTTGTTTCTCAGAGTCCATCCTCTCTCATGGTTCATCTCCCCCGCCCATTTCCCCCCCTTCATCCTTGCCCTCCTGCTATTTGCCAAAGTGACTAGCATCTCATTGCTGTCTTGTCTGCCCCCACTTCCCTGAGAATATCTTGATGATACATGGAAATAGGATAATCATACATTGCTGGGGGCGGGGGAGGTCATCTAATAAAAAAGGATTGCCAGAGGAATTAACTGTTTATTTTTTTCTAATTGGAAAACCCAGGTGACCTCACTCCCTACGGATATCTTTTAGGGAACATGAACAGATTTTGAAACCATATTCCAGCTGAGGGGAAAAAAAAAACACAAACCAACAATGGAGTGAATGAAAATATGGTTTCAAGATTTCACAAGAAACAATAGAGTCAAATCAATCAGTAAGAACGCTCCTTGCAAGGAGAATAGCTCAATTAAGAAAGATGGAATGACCCGGCCTGGAGGGACTCCCTTCCTCATCATTAGCTCACAGGAGTCCTTGGCATGCCACTTCCTTTTTTTGTTAGTTTCAGCCACAACTTCGGTATATAACTGTTTAAAGTTATCTCCATGTTGGGCATCTCTCTCACTCTAGTGGTGCAGTATGGAAATCAGAGAAGCTGGCACAGTGTTTTGTGGTGTGACTGAGACAAATTAAAATAGTGAAGGCAATGTCTTGCCTCTGATTTATTACTTCTTGAAAAGTGTAATACAGAACGCACCCCTCTCCCACCCTTGGTGCTTGAAGGAGGATTGAAAAAAAAAAAGATACAAATTTTTCATAAAATTTTTCAGTTTCTTGGGAAAATGTGACTGTGCGTGTATGTGTGTGTGCATGTGTGCGTGTGTATGTTTTGCCTAGCCTTAGTTATTTATTTGGAATTTTATGGTTCCTTCTAAAGTCTTTGTTAAAGGCGTGTGTAAAAACACAGGTTGGTAAAACTGACCTCTCAATTTAGTTCAACAAATTCCTACTGAATGCGCTTGTATTCTCCTAGGCAGTTGGATGTGTTAGGAATGAGCATTGTTGCCAACAACTTGAACAATAACCTGGCATAACATCATGTATCTTCTAGCTGAGATCCAAAGGACACAAAGGAAACTAGGCTGAAGTATGGGGCTTGCTATACAAAAATAAATCCTGCTGAAGGAAAACAAAAGAGAAACATTAAGACCTTCAGAACAGCCAGTTTTTCTATGGGGACAGGGCAAAAATCTCAACTTATTAGTCAAAAGATTTTTCTCCCCTGACAGGAAGGAAATGGTCTGCCGTCCCGTTGTGTGAGGCATACCGTGAGCTTAGCGGAAAAAGCATGGGTTCTTTTTGTTATGAATTACACTAACCAACCTCAATCAAATTAGGAAACCACAAATGAGCGGAATTAACTTATAAGTGAGAGGGTCACCCCTTTATACAAAGAAATGATCTCTTATTCGAAGGTCTCAGTTTGGAAGGCTCATTCAAACAGAGAGCATGGCCCACCTTGTGGGTACTGTTTTGTATGACTGATTTAAATGCAGTCAGAGAGGTACAATGTCATAACTTTCCCTCTAGACAAACAGGTTCTTTATGCCACTGTTTCAGTCAAGGGAGCCAAATAATACCTTTTTTATTGCAGTATTTTTAGACATTGGATACATCTGGAAAAATATTCAAGCAGATAATTAGATTGCATTAGCAATGTGTCTGTTGTGGTTTCCCTGATCCCAGAGAAGGCAGCCCTTTATGAAGCACTTGGCCGCAGTCTCCACGAAATCTACTGTGTAAATTGGCCCACACTAAAGCATGTGGAAAACATTTTTTGGCTGAAACTCGAAACCATTCATGTGGCTTTGAGACGGGGAAGCTCAGGCTGCCAACATCAATAGAACTTTGTACTACAAACCCAAATGGTCATTTAGACATGTGTACTTCTATGCTCACAAATGCACTGAGGTCAAATATTTTTTAATCTTGGGAATTTTTCCTCTTTATACAGCCTCATATTTCATGCAGGAAATGAGACTGAGTACAACAAACACAAATCATTGAGACTGACAGAGCATATTGGGTTCAAAACCCAAGCCTTGACTCTAATTGCTCTCCAAAGGCCCCTGGCTCAAGGTAACTGTTGATTTAGTTCAGCTGTTTTCAATCAGCACTGTAAGGTCTCGCTAAGACAAACTGGTAAGGCCGCATTACATTTGTACCCCGGATCCCTTGGGTCTAAGTATAACACAGTTAGCATTTTAAAAGATTGCGTTTTTCTGTATGCTGCAGGCAGTAATTACAAGCAGGCAAATCTTTTGTGAAAGATGGGGTGACCTTCCTTATGGTGAAAGAGTGATGATGGCTTCTAGTGGAGGAAAAATAATGTTTCCATTCAGAGTTCAGAGAGGAGGCCCGCCTCTTTTCAAATGGTTGCCAAACTTGACAGCCAGTTTGTTGTTGTGTTGTGGTGAATATAAAAGCAATTTATTGCTTGAGGGGGCCAATTTCTTGGTATTACTTAACTGTTGAAGGATTTTCAACAGCACACCACCCTGGACTCACAGACAAACGATTACTGAACTACACCGAAATGCTCTCCCCATCAGGTGTCCTTGCTTCAGCTACCCTTCGCTTTTCCATGTAGCCTACAAGCAGTGAAGGGTTTAAAGATCTGAACGTGTATTTTTCTGCTTGGACTAATGTTCTCAATCTGTTGTTGACTTTGAAGTTGTAGAATGGACTTTAAAATGAATATATTGGACTATCTGGCTGTGGGCTTGGATTTGCATATGGGAATCAAGTGTAAATGTCTGGTCTAGACTAAAAGACTGAGATTAAGGACAGACTGTGTTGCTAATAGTGCCCAGGAGAGCTCGGTTCCATATGCAGTTAATAGCTTCCCAAGGACCAATAGACTGCGGGGAGACCAAAGAATTTTTATTATTTCAATAAGTTTCTGGTTACAAATTCATATGTTAATTGTGTGTGTGTGTGTGTGTGGACATGTATGTGCACACACATAATACATGGCTTCTTCAGCACCTGGCAGAATGCTATGTCCACAGTAGGTGCATTGTGTGGACTGACATTGACGGAACAAATGCAATATATGTATATATTTAAAATATGGATGACTTGTTTGAGAAGAGTGTATACTTCTCTTTTGTAAATCATATAAACCGCCTAAGGAATTGTCACTTTTAAAAAAGAAGTCATTTTGTCAATTACACCTCAATTTAAAAATTAAAATAAATGCAAATTAAAAAAATTAAATATATAAAAGAAAAGAGAGAGCAAGAACAAATTTTATTAAAAAGCATTCAGTTAAACATTGGCTCATCAAGGTACTTAAAATCTATTTAAAGAAAAATTCAATTCACAATCAATTTTTCAGGACCATCTTTGATGAGGAGTGCGTGTATATGCATATGTATACATTTGAGTACATGTGTTTATGCCTGAGATGTGTGAATGTATTTATCTAGAGATATTTTTATATCCATTACCTTTTTTAGAGGTCAAATGATTCCTCCAAGGGCATATGTATATGTGGGTAGTGTATATATCCATGTACATGTAGACATACCCGTGTGTGTGTGTGTGTGTGTGTGTGTGTGTGTATGATGATATAGTCAGTTTCCAACAATCCAGTTGGACTTCCTATTGTAAGTACTCTTCTATGGCAATTGAATTTTTCAGAATTCTGTTACTCAATGAGACAAATGCTCCTTGTATTGTCTTCAATTACAAGCAGGAAACTTTTAGGAATTTATATTTAATTCATTTAACCAGAAGGGTAATAAATATCAACTTAAATTAATTTTTCCAAAAGCATTTGTTGCAGTTTCCAAATGTGTATACAGCACAAAGAGTATTGCACTCTGAGAGAAACTGATGCACTGAAATATATTTATATTTTTCTAGGTAAGAAATAATAATAACCCTTCATGTATGATGCCTTGAACCACCTCAGTGTTAGATTCCAAAGTAAACTGGCTCAAAATCACACAGGTAACTTGGCTCTAAAGTAGAGCTCCTGAAAGTGGTGGTTACTAGGTAAAGTGCAAAAGCCATTACTGTTTTCTCTAATGCATCCAAAATGGCTGAAGGTGATTATAGAACTCTCACCTACATTGCTTTCAGCAGCAGCAGTTATGGAAACCACATCTAAGGCCATTCTTTCAAGTGTGGAATCGTGGGATCCTGTCTTGGGAGAAAAAATTAGGAATGGAAGCTTTGTACCCTCTAAATATTGAGCTGATATGCAGGCAGGTATGGGTTTAAATTCTGGTGGTGTTGCTGACCCGTTATTTAACTCTGAACAAGTCATTTAATTCTCTGAGGATCATTATGGACATTAAATAAGATAATACACAAGAGCCTTAGAACATGGGAAGCACTTGATATACCATATTTTCCATATTCTATAATATTCGTTTCTCTTACTTTAATATTTCCGAAAGCAGAAGTATCTTGTAATTGACACAGTTTAAATGTTTTATTCTTTCTTTTCCTGAAAAACTGATTATACTGATATATGCTAAAATTGTGTAATTATATTAGTTCCATCCATCTCGCTCCTCCTATCCCCACCACTCGCATGCCTTCATCTTTGGTTCCTAATGGATAGCATAGTGTGGTGGTCAAGAGCGCAGGCTTTGGAAGAAGTGATCTCTTTTTGATTCCCACCTCCACCACTTACTCTCTGTTGATTTGGGGCAATTTATTTAAACTTTTAAAGCCACAGATTCCTCACTGACAAAAGTAAGCTTGTGATATGAAACTCCAAATGTTATCCTAAGAATTTTAAAGTATTAGCACTGTATGTGACACAGAAGAAACATGTAATACAGGTTTGTTAGCAGTTTTTACTATCAGGCCTGGCTTGTAAGGACAACAGATGACAATGTTTGGCAATGTATTCAGAATACTTGCTTGGTTCCTGGATCATCTCTTAAGGATATTTGCCAGTCAGAGTACAAACGTCACCGATTTAGCTCTAACTGAAGTTATATTTCCATTTATTCTCCAATTTATAATTACTCAGAGCCCCCACTTGCACAGTGCCTACCAGTTCTGTCTGAGTTACCACTGCTGCTTCTTTGATATTCAGAATCAGGACTCTCACGTCCTTTGGCTTATGTCCTCTAATTCTGCTCTCACTGTCCCCTTGTGACAGGACCACCCCTATGCTGGATATGGACATCCTTAAGAGTATCTGTTTCTGCTACACCACTGTATCTTTAGAGGGGGTGCTGCAAACCTCCATCTGCCTTCATTGTCTGATGTATAAAGCATGCTCTTTCCTTAATTCTCCACAGTATCTTTAAATCCAGATTGTAAGATTTTAAATGATTTCATTAAACAGCAAGGATGATGGAAAGGAAATATTCTGGTTGATCCAGAGGGTCACTTCCTTTCTAGTCTATAATTTCTTCCCACCCAGTAGAGATCAGTTCACCCTTTTCAGCAGGAATATTTTGAGTACCTAGGCTTTAGAGTCCAAGACCATCCATGTCATATTCCAGAGAGGGGAAGAATATCTTTCTTTGTTAGAGTAAGGATTTATTCCAGGCCATATTCCTGGCACAGTAATGATCTACTCCCAGTTGACCAACAATAATCATTGACCATTCCCATGACGTAAAACTCTACCTGTGCCAAATGAAGTGGGGTCTTGCTTTATAGCCCCGCTAAGACATTGACATAGACCAATGCAGTTCAACACCAATATGTTCCAGATCATTTTATCTTAAATATCATAAGAGCAACCCAAGTCAGGCTAGAAATCCAAAACTTTTAAACAGTCTGCCTTCCAAGCAAGACATAAAAATCACATCAGCAGCATCTTCCTCCAATGCTTACCTGTCTCATCTCCTGTAATTATCTGCTCAACAAAGAACAAAACCAACTCCACAAAAACTAGCACTATAAATTTATAGGAGCCAAGAGATAGTTCTCCACATTAGCCACTCTTTCACATCTCCTCCCTTCCCTTTCCTCCCACTACCCTGCCCCAAAATAGCAAGGAAATTTCAGGGTCTTGACTCCAGCTCAGCCATATCCAACAATTTCTATTACTGAACGAAGCACAGAGTTTCTCAGCTAACACCTCGTGTATCCTATAAGGAATGGTATCTGCAGTTCATGTGTAAACATGGCTCTACTGTGCT
The DNA here is from genome assembly GCF_009762305.2 of Zalophus californianus. Lineage (NCBI taxonomy): Eukaryota > Metazoa > Chordata > Mammalia > Carnivora > Otariidae > Zalophus > Zalophus californianus. Next base: position 71,947,981 of record NC_045607.1, read on the forward strand.
GGCATTTGCCATGCTATGATTTGAGACCTGTGGTCATTTTCACAAACAACATAGCTCCACAAAACCACCTTGGGTTTGTTGACAGTCCACAATACTACTACTATTGCTTTTTTCCCCCTATTCTTTCTTTTTTTTTGTGCCGGGCGCCGGGATGCCAAGCAAATATTCTGCTTCCCTGACTTCAAATTCATGCCTTCAGCTTGAGGACCTATTATTAATAGTGTCTCTACTCCATAAATATGGTTTTTCTTGTTCATGGAGAGATTTCCTTCTTTATCTTCATGATTGATACTTGTCATTTATTCAAAACATAGTTTGTTCCATAAGTACGCATCAGGGCACTGAAATAGGGACATGGAACCTAGAGAACTGACTTCTGGCAAGTCTTAGACAAGAACAGTGGGAGTACTGTAAGTCACTTAAACTCTGCTTCGATTTCCTCCACCACGAAATGGGCTGGATACTCTTTGTCGCGGCAATATTTTCTGACTAATACCTGAAGTTCCATTATCTGTAGAAGGGAAAACTGCTCTTCCCTCAATTCCCTTTGCTTTAATCTATGAGGCTCACTCCTTACAACTTGACCTTCATAAAGCAAAAGCTGGGGTTCTGTAAAGCAAGTAGGCTGCCCAAATTGAGAGGAGATGTCGGGTGAGCCTTGCTTCCTCATCTAGAGGACAGCCACCATAGTAGAAGTCAGCAAGCTCAGGGACTGTAAACAATTCCAAAGGTCGATAGATTGCTTTGTAATCACCACAGTGTCAATTGGTAGAAGAATTAAAGGTATATTTTCTTGTTAATTTTAGGAAAGCCACCAATATTTGTGTGGCTAACTTCTCTTGATCTGCCAGGGGCTATTAGGCTACCTGCATAAAACATAGGCAAGTTAAAAACATCAAATGGCTCCCTAACCCTACTTCCTGAGCTCCTCTTTCCTTTTGTATTCTCCATAGAAAGCAATAGTTTTGAATCCTGAAAAAAAAAAAAAAATCCACCATTCTCCAGGAATTCTGATTCAAATGTTCTGGGGTGCATCCCTAGCATTGTTTTTTGTTTGTTTGTTTGTTTTTTAAAGTTTCCAGGTGATTCTAATTATAGCCGTGGTTGAGAACCACTGTCCTGGAGCCTCCCCACTCTCCCTTTTCTAACCTACAATGCTGTGTGTTTCCTACATGCAGTCCCAGGTGAAGGTGGCGGTGTACCCCCATCTCCTTCGGGTCTAGAATATAGGAGATACACAGCAAAAGTTTATGAAAGGAAGGAATAAATGAAGAAACAAAGGGTAAAAAGAATAAACAGTAGACAACAGGGGGTGAGGATAATGGGATGGGTAGGAAGGGATGGTAACAATTTGTCTCTTGTAAACCTTAAGCCTACAACTCTTTCTACCCTTAAATTTTCTCCATGACAGAGCACTTCAGAGTTATCTTGCCACTACTTAAAAAAAGAAAAATACTGCTTTCATTCTGGAATTCCTGTGTAAATGGGCCCAATGTAATTTTTTTAGACGTTGCCATGGGGAATAATATTTTTCTTCTTCTGAAAGGCTGAAGGGAAGACAATGACCGAATGAGAGAATGAAAACCTGCACAACTGGGTGGCTTTCTGCTTATTCTAGGACCTCATCTATCCACGCCCTGACTGCAATGTGAAGCCCTGCTTTTTGAAAAGGCACATTTGACTGTGTTGGAAAGAACAGCGCAGCAGTAAAATCAGTGGCATATCTACCCAAATTGTATATTTTAAATTGATAACCCTCCTCTGAGAATAATTTCTATTATGTCAAATGCACCCAGAGTAAAGACTTATTCATTTATGACCTGGATTGGCTAGACATGTTCTCATTAAATTGGATTGCATTTAGTATATGTGGAAAGGGCAGGTCTAAGTGATTAAAGGGTGCTTTTCATCATGAAAGAACACATTTTAGAGGACCACAGTTGCTGGCAACTATGAAAATTTGATTCCATTCAAGGGGAAGATAATCCTGAATACAACAAAATGTTGAACATTCATGACAAGCAGCTTTCTTTGTCTCCTGCTGCGTATGACAGGATCAGAGAGAGTCCTAGGTTATGGTGCATTTGAGCAAGGACCCTGAATTATCTGCACCACTCTACTGGAGGTGGCCATTAGCTCAGGCTGGCTCAGCAAGGATGGAGGAGCAGGTCACATGAACGGCAGTATAGAATAATGTCTGGGAGCGCAGAGTTTGGGGTCAATCATCCTCTTACTAGTTGAGCCGCCACTGAAAGAGAGAGGGAGCGAATGAGCAAGCACTGAGCTGGGCTGAACTAAGAGGGGCTTCCATCTTAATGGTAGTAGGCCTCACATCATTTTAGGAAATCTTTTCACATCAGAGGCAAACACCTATGACTGTTATTAAACTTCCGGTCATTAGTGATAACTATATGGAAAGTAAGTTATAGTTCATAAGAACTGTAAATGCTGACTATTTATCCAGTAATCAAAGTATATATTCTACTGAGAAAAATACTCAGCAAGTCATATATAGCAACAGCAGATGCTGCCCATAGCAGCAAGTTTCTGTGAATTATCTGACCGTGTAAGAGTTGTAGAGCAGCATAATCACAAGAATATTGTCTCATTAAGGCACAGCTCCTAGATGCTTTGCCGTGGATAAATTTCATCTTTGTTTATACACTATCCTTCCACTCAACTTGTGTGGGACACTGCCCCCAACTTTGGATTAGAAAGAAATGAGTTCTAATTCCAACTCTGCCGTGTTGAAAAAGTTCCTTACTTCGTATGTTCTTCACTGTGGGGATCTATCCCGGGAAGTGGACAGAGAATTGGATTTGAAGTTGTCTCTTAAGCCTCAAAAGTCCTTCTGATTTGTCATAGGATTTTTCACTCCCTGAAAGGTTTATAAAAATATTTGTTTTTCAAAACAAAGATCACAAATACAAGAATTTGCAAGGTTCACAGCTGAACAATCACATTAACAGAATGGCAGGTTAACCTTGTCTAGACTTAATTATGAAGTCGGTAAGAGTCCGTAATTGTTGGAGAATTTGTGAAGCTGAAAATCCTAAGTTTAAGCTTCATACACTGTTTCAGAACAGATGGCAAGTTAAGGTTATATCATAATCAAAAATCATTCACCTTTGAAGGAACTAATATAGTGGAGAATTATTGCCAACATAGTCCAGAAACATGATAGCTCATTCTTTAAGGTTCTCCCCCCAACTATTTCTGGTTAACGTTTTAAGAATGAGTGTGCATTTAAATGCAAAGATGTCGTCTTCTATTAAATATTCAGCTGCCATTTGCCAGTAATCAAATCTTCACGCTCAAGTAATGTTTATTAAGTGCCAATGTGTGTAGTGTGGTATAGATACTACATAGAGTTAAAAAAAATTGGCACAAACATAGGTGTTCATATAAATAGATAGACAAGCAAGCATAAAATTCTTCAACAAAGAGAAATGTGGCAATGCCAGGCAAGAACCCAAGCTAATAAATGAATAAAAAGTATAGTAAAAATGTTTAACAAGTTCCTACTTGTAAAGCTTTCTTGCATGACACATATATGTTTTTAGGTTATATATATGGGCACGTTTTACCATTTCTCTCTTAGGATGTTCTCCCTGTTAAGAATTTTTAGCAGCTGCTTTTTACTAAAGACCTGGAGAGGGTTTTACTGCCCTTTCATTATACATAAGCTTTAGTGCTCAGATTTTTATGACATTGGGTGGGTAAGTAACTCTTTGGGAATAATGGTCATATAAGCTCTCTTTGAAAAAGAACTACCAACTGATTTTTGTCTTCTGCCTGTTCATAATTATTTTGAACCCCTCTAATTAATGTAATTATCACAACTCATGCATTTACATATTCATTCATTAATCCATTCATTAATTCTTACATTTATTTAACAAATAATCCCTATCCTAACTGCCAAAGCTCCACCTTAGAAAATTCTTGCTCTCTGCTTTCAAGAAGCTCAATCTTGGGGGTGGGGGAGGGGGCAGATGGATATCTGAAGAGGCATTAGTATGTGAAAGGTGTCCTAATGGTGGTATGGGACTGGGTGTTGTTAGACCAAAGAGGAAAGGCCACCTAAATGCCACTAATAGTCTCACCAAACAACCAAACAACCCAAATGAGCTGTGTATTAGCCAACAAAATATGCTCTTTCCACAGCATGTCCAAAATAGAATCAACTAAGTGTAATTAAACCCAGAAGAGTTCTTTTGTACAGTTCATATGTTCTAAAAACCATTGTTTTCCTATCATACGGCCCCAGGCTTTCCTCAGCTGATAGGAGAGATCTTGTTACTCCAAAATAGAGTAGATACCATGCCTCATGTTGAAGAAGCATCAGAAGTTGGCTGCTGTCAGAATCATCTGGGGGAAATGGAATTGTCAAAAATACAAATCCATAAACTTCTCTGCTGGATATTCTGCTGTAGTTGGTCTGGGGTGAGGCTTAGAAATCATTTTTTTTTTTTAACATGGGTCCCAGATAATTACATTTATTAGCTAGATTTGGGGAAATAGCCCTAAATAACGTTAGGATTTAGGGTAATTTATATATATACAACATGAAAAGGCAGGGGGAGGGTATATAATTCCTTCTTTAACACTTTAACACTTGCTTTTATAAAACTTCAGTTTAATCCAAAACCCCCAAGGCCTTAAACTGAAGGCTTTAAAGCTATGGGGAATAACTTTTAAAGGCAATGGAAAATAGAGGACATTTTAATTTGTAATATTTTATAATCATGATTTTTCCTATCCAAAGTGTCTCTTCTCTCCTAACCTAGGCTTCCTTTTAAAAATAATTCCACCATGAGCCTTTTAACTATTTTACATGGCTAATTAAATGTTACATGAAATAATTTATTTGAGGAAGATACTAATACTTATCAAGATATATGCCATCATTTCATAATGCGCTTTCAGATACCCTGATGTCCTTCACCTCTCAACCTCTGCTCTAGTGGGCTAACTCTCTACAAGCCCCGTTACCACATCAGATCCTATGCTTTAGTGGGCAGACCTCACCTTAGAGCTGGTTGATTTAGTCCTTATATTCAAGTCCTAAGAATTGAACTTTCCTGTCCTGGCTTGGTCAGATGGACACTAATAGGGTGGTGCTCTACTAAACAGATCTTTAATAAAACATAGCACTTTTTAGAATCTCTTTGCCTCTGTGGGGTCACTTAAGTAGCAACAGGAACACAGGCACATATTACCTTATGTTTTAAGTCTACAATAAGAACTGAGAGTCAGTTCTTTGTGTCTCAACCTGTTTCAGAGGCCGTTCTGCCATAAAGGAGACTTGACATGAGTTCTCTCACCCTCCCTTTCTTCTGCTGCAAAATGCCACCTTTCCTCTGACCCTCAACCAATGAATGCCTCAGGGAGATTCCACCATATCTCATCATTTTCAGTTACTGAGTCGCAATGAGGATTCTGACTCCATTTTTTGATGTTTGATGCTAATAACTTTTAAGCCTTGCCTTCACTCTTCCCTTTGTGCTGCCCATCTGGGTGAGCTGATAAGGAACCCTAGGTACTTTGTCCTTTGGCACTCCGAAGGGAGATTAATATCACACAAGCCCCTACATGCACACAGGTAGGCCCAGCCCCACTCCCAACTACTATAAAAACTCAGGCCAGTCTCCTTTTCTGGCTCCCTCAAAGAACTCTGAACCTCAATAATGTAAGTAATGAATGTTTTCATACCTCCTTTGTGTGTGTGTTTGGTGTCATCACTCGACATCACAACTAACAGAGGGGAGGGCAGGAGGGAGTCCATTGGCCTTTGCAGATGACCATAACAAGAATCCTATCTAGTTCACTTTAAAACTCCAATCTCATATCTGATTTAAAGTGATATCCAACACCGGTGAAGTTTTAGTTCTAGGACACTAACGAGAGTGTGTGTGTGTGTGTTTCTGCAGGCATGTGTGTCTGTATTTCTGTGTATGTGCATGCACACACATGCATGACACACATGTGGTCTTTTGCTCCTCCTCCCACCTCCATCCTCAAGGTAGGACTGGCTAGGAGGTTTTATCCTGGGGTCATTTGTTCTCCTTCCTTTACAAAACCTAACTTCAGTGCTCGCTTCGGCAGCACATATACAAAACCTAACTTCACTCATGACAGGTGCCAAGAGAAGGAATAGGGAGCAAAGGACCAAAGCCTGTTTGTTAACTGGGCATGTGATTGAAATTCTGTTGCTATTTGCCCCTGCTTCTCTGGCTAAGGCCTCAGTGCCATCTGCACGATAGGTGTTCAAATGCTGGCTCTCTCATGAGACACATCTGTTGGTTCTACAAATTCCTCCCGGTTGCGTGATTCCATTTTCATTCCCTTTTTTTCCTACTCTCAACAGTATTGCATAGCATTTTTGCTTCTCGGGTCATCTTGGGTGGTAGGCATCTCTCCTCCGATGGCTACAGGAAGAAGACTCAAGCTGAGCTACTTTTTGCAATGCCACAGGAAGCATATGTATCCTTACCATGCCAAGGGTAGGAGTGCAGATGACTCTACTGCTCACTCAGCTCTATTAGTTGTGACTGTGCCAGATGCAATAATATTCACCTAATAGTCCATGTGCTTCCCTTTATGTCCCAGTCCCTTCTGCACTTAGGGAGGACATGTGCCTAGATTTGACCAGTGGTCTAAGTAGAAATTCCACGTGCTATATCTGGTCAGAGGCAATTAAGAGAAGGTATGAATTCTCTGTACTCTCCTCTCTTTCACTGGCCACTCGAAGGCCACATGCTAAGATGGCAGCATCACAAGGTGGCTCAACCTGGAACCCCAAGCAACTGTGTGGAACAGGCTCCCTCACCAATCATGAGAGACATAGAGTGTGCACAAGAAATAAATCTTTGTAATTTAATCCACTGAGATTTGGAGGTTAATTTGTCACCACAGCAAAACCTACCTTCCTATCCATCTAGCATTCTATCTAGGCAAATATTTATATATAATTATTTTGTATATAGATAGTTATTGATATGAATTTACATAAATATATACATATTATCTTTAGTTATGTGTTCCATATATGGTAAGAATAAGTTATTATATACATTATATAAATAGTAACTGAATGTTTTATACAATAATATATTCAGTATTATAAAATATAATATACACTAACATAATAAATATTATTAATAAAACAAATAAATAACTTAAAATAAGCACTGTCTTAAATCAGGACTATCATTAGTTAGAAAGTAAGTAAATTAGTAATTAGTACATGACTATCACACCCGTTGCAAAACAGACATCAGAGCACACACAGAAAAGTGACTCACTGTACAGTTAATTCATAAGTGATACACAAGACAATTCTTAACACTTGGAAAAGAGAGGCATCTAGAAAATGAAGATGATAACACATCACATCCACCACATCTATCTGTAAGACACAGCCCAAAGTGTAAAAGTCTCAGGGAGCTGCCAACTTACTACGTAGGAGAGGCTGCCCTCCTTTCCATGGGAGAATGGGGCCCAGAAGTTGTGTGAAATTCAGTATTCTGATCTAAAAATGTGGGTCTGCAGACAAGAAGTAACAAGAGAACAAGGCTGTGTTCTGGTGAAGTGGCACTCAACACCTAGAAAGGAGACAGCAAAGTTAGTTGTCAGCCTAGGGCATCTGCAAAGTAGCAAGAACACAGCTGTAGTTAAATACAGTAAATTAGTTTGCGATGAGGAGCTTGCCTCCTGCAGAAGGCTGGAATCCTGTTTAATATTTGTATTTAAAAAGGCATCATATTAGAGAATGTATTTTATTAAAACGCACATGAAAATAGTCACTCCAAAAAAGATTAGTGCCGAAGGAGATACCTCAACATTTCACTTTTGTTCTCGCAGCTCTGACTCCACTGTCCCCTCCAAATGTGGGGAATGTAGCCATGTTTCTCAAGAACTGGAATGTAGGAAACATCACCTCTTCCTATCCCTGCCTTATTCCCTTTTAAGCTCTAGAGTAGTGAATAATCATTTACCAATAAGACCTTTGGAAGAGCATTCATTTCAATATGGTTTCCTTCACGAAGTTACCTTCAAGAGCTGTGAAAGGTCTGAGATTTTTCCCATTTGCAAGCTAACAGGTTATCCTGCCGAGTTTCATGGATGACGGCAGAAGACCCAAAACTCCTGGGTCATAGATGAAGGGCAGTTTATAACTCGCAGCAACAGCAGTAGCTAGAGCATTGGCATTTTTGCGGTAGTTCCACGAAGCCCAATTCCCACAGGGTGACGTGAAGAAAGCAAGAAGATACCGGTCCACGCAGAGGGTTGCATTACAAGAGAGGAACCCGGAGGTTGGGGAACTTGAATCTTTTATAATGAGCACTAGGCAGGCCTTCCCTTTATTCCAGAGGGAGACATCATCTTTATTATATTGGACAGGAAGCATGCCTGCCCTTTACTCTTGAGGGAGACACTCTATCTACTAAGACTCTTCTATATATAAATATCCTTGAAAAGACAGCCTGAAACAAAGGGCAGGAAATGCCTCGCTCATGAGATGTGCAGAAACACAACAGATGCATACAGAGTTGTCTTCCAGACGTTGTTGAGAAAAATATAAGATCTAAAAAGTTTTTGGAAGCAAAAGATAATACAGAGGCTTGTGGGTTGTACTTCAGTTAGCAACCCAGCCCACCATCAAACCAAATGATGACATTTGAGGCCTGCTGAATGCTGGTCTGCCGTAGTGAACGAAAGCTAAATACCCTGGACAAAGAATGAGAAAGAACTTTAATGCCCTCTTCCACTACCCAACTCCATGCACATAAACAATAGAATATAACTTTTTTGAGAACTACGTCTGTCTTATTCACCGCTATATTCTCCAGTTCCTAAAATAGTGCCCAGCCTATAAGAGGCATTTAATATTTACTGATGAATGGATGAATGAGGGTAACTTCATTACTTTTCAAGGATAGTGACAGTAACATACATTTTTCTGATTAAATCACGATAGAAGTAAGTTCATCTGATTAAACCAGGAAGTAGGTGAAATACAGCTTGGAAGTGCCATATTTCTATATAGCTCTTCAGAGTTTAAAAAGAGTGAATTCTTTGAATACATATAATTTTCCTTGAAGGTGTATGCATTTGATTTTCTTTAACACGAATATAGAAAGGTCTCTATAGTTTTGCTGTGTTTATGAACAGATGGAAGTAAGGCAGTGAAAAGGGGTGAATGTGGGAGGGATTGGACAAAACCACAGCGTTTTGGTTTCTCTGTGTGAGATCAGTGAGTCATCGAGGTTATAGAAAGTAGAGAAGTTTCAAGTATACATAACCCCTCTCTGAAGAAATAAAAGAGATGACCATGGGGAAGAAAAGGGCACAATAAAGAAGAGACAGTTCCCTAAACTGCCATCAGGTGGTTCCGTGATCCCAACAGCCTGGTTATCCTATAGAATGCTCTGAGTGAGGAGGAGGGGCTGTTCTTAAGCCTGAGAGGAGTTGACAGCACAAGGAGGAAAAACTCAATTCCCTTTTATACAGAATATACTTTCTTGTAGTCGCACCTCAGCTAATTCCCTCACAGCTGGTTAAGAGATGCCACCTTACTGCCAAACCAGTAAATACCAACTCAGGATTTACTGTTTGTGATTTACCACAGGTTCCCAGGAGCCAATTGTAGGAATAGTGTATAACAACATGCCAACTAAGGGAGGAGCAAATGGAAAAGGAAAAGAATCCTTAAAATCAATAATGAGGCTTTTCTTTATTTTTGTTGTGTTGTTTGCTTTGAATTAAGATCAATATACCTAAAAAAAAGAAGATAAGTACTTTAATCAGTGTCTGTAGGCAGAAAATACTGCTGCATTTAGGCAGAGTCCAATCTCAAGTTCTATAATCTATATTCATTTAATATCATGAAGAGTAGTTGAAGCTTATCATCTAAAATGTGAAGTTATAGGGCTGCCTGGGTTAGTCGGTTAAGTGCCCAACTTTTGGTCTTGGCTCAGGTCGTGATTTCATAGGTTGTGGGATGGAGCCCTGCACTGGGTTCCATGCTCAGCAGGGAGTCTGCTTGAAGATCTCCCTCTGCCCCTCTCCCCACTCTTGCCTGTGTGTGTGTTGTGGCGGGGGAGGGTGGGGGCATTACCCCAAAGGTTTTATGCGGATTAAGCTTCCCTAACACTCAGAAAAGTAAGTGCTACAGACTTACCCCCAAGATCATTTGAAGGTTTAATTATTTATATTTATTCTATACTGATTTTAGTTTTGGGAATATTTAATAATGAATTATTGATTTTAATTGAGTCAGCTTCTCTGAGTGAAGGTGCTAAAGGCTAAAACAAAAAACTAAAATGTGCTATGCAACATGTACAAAACTAAATAAATAAGAAAGACCTTTGAGGTCTATATCTGGGCTCATGTAAGGCAAACACATTCTATAGGAAAGATGGATTTGAGAACATATGTGATCCTGAGTATAGATGTCAGGGTACAAGCAAAAATTCCAGGTAGTTTTGCAGACTTTCCAGGCAGCGGAACTGGTAAGACCGAACTCAAGGACTCCAAACAGTAAAGGGGGACCCAGGTAATATATGGGCTATACGTGGAACAATTAGAAAATTTCATTAAGGTAGCATGTATGATATGATGAAAAGGTGTTGGAAAATAGGATGGCAGGGTAGGGCAGAGACCTGAAGGACCTAGGAGGGGTGGAGGGGTCTTCTGGGATAGTGGGTGAGGGAGGGGTGTGGACACACCCTCTTCAGTTGCCCCCCTTTGTGACTCTTAAGTGGTCTGTGATATAAGCTTGGGGAGGATATATATTCAGCCTCTGCACACTTAAGAGCTCAGTTGCCTACAGGCAGCCTTGCGATTCAGACAATGGAGTTCAAAACCTGGAATGTTCTCTCATGTCTGAATACCTATACTGAACCATGTCTGAGGTTCAGCTCAACATGGTTAGAGACTGACCCCAACTTCACCTTCCTGTGTGGGTTGGGATTGCTTCTTCTGTTCCTGTGCTACCTGATGCTTCCATTTCCAACTTGGAAAACCAAACCCACCCAAAAGGTAAGAAGCCCTCAACACAGATTATTATGGTTTCCATTTCTAATCCCAAATCTTATTTATTTTAAAAATTTTATTTATGTATTTGATAAATAAGAGAGAGCCCAAGTTGGGCAGAAGGGGCAGAGGGAGAGGGAGAAGGCTCCCTGTGGAGCATAGAGTCTGATGTGGGGCTTGATTCCCAGGATCCTGGAATCATGACCTGAGGTGACGGCAGATGCTTACCTTGACCCCTAATCCCAAAATTTAAAATGAGTTTGGTAGGATCAGAGAAACACCTAAAATGGGAAGTCTAAGAGAACAGACATTCGCTCCTCTAGGACAAGAGGTCTGGCAGGGCTAAGGGTTAAGGAAGGCCTAAGGTTTCTACTTCAAATTCACAGGCTATCTGGTAAAATCCCAAACACAGGGATTCTGTAGTCCTTATTTAGAGAGTATGGAATCTGTAAGAGAACGTTTCCCAGCATTTGATCATAAGTCACATTCCCATGTCAGGCATCACTCGATCAAGCCTTCCTTCATGTTGGGCTGATCAGGAGAACGGTGCTGAGCCTCTGAGAAGAGACTGGGGTCTGAGCCATGTCCTAGGATACAGGGTCCTCCTGAGGGAATACAGATGTGACTGTTGGACTTCATTTTCTTTTTTCTTTTTCTAAAGATTTTATTTATCAGAGAGAGTGAGAGAGAGCACAAGTCAGGGGGAGGGGCTGAGGGAGAGGGAGAAGCAGACTCCCTGCTGAGCAGGGAGCCCAATGTGGGGCTCGATCCCAGGGTCCTGGGAGCATGACCTGAGCCAAAGGCCAACGCTTAACTGACTTTGCCACCCAGGCGCCCCGGACTTCATTTTCTATGTCCTTACTGAACAAAGGACTTCTGACTGAGAACATTAGGTATGGACCTCCCAGACAAAATCTTCCATTTTATCACCTTTAAAAATTGATAAAAGCAAGGAACACAAAATTCTGTTAATTAAAATAAAGTCCTACTATTCTTGGATAAATAATGTCTCCATTCTAAGAGAAGGGTGAGAGATGAGTCCCAACCCCTCATTCTTCTATTTTTGTTCTAGCGTCAGGGCAGAGCCAAGAGGAGGAGGAAAGGTGGGACTCTGAAAGGTAAGGTTCTGCCTCTTCCACCTGAGCTCTCCAAGGGTGACCCTTCCTGTCCTGTCCATGATGGCTCAGGTCCATGATCTCTGAGGAGGTCAGCTGCTAGACACAGTCCCTCTTAGGAAACAGAGGCCTCAGAGCAGTCAGAACCTGAGACCCTTAGAGTCCCTGCTCTGCCCATCCTTGAGCATGAAGCATTGTTGAGCCTGGGCAGTGGGTGTTGCCCAATAGGTGGCTGTGTGAGATGTCAAGAGGCAGAACTTCTGTCTCCTGACTTTGTGAAAACCTTGTGACATCATGGATACTCAGGATTCTTCCCTGAGGTAACCACTGACCTCTGTGCTTCACAGAGGTGGTCTGAGTATCACATGAGATAATTTACATGCGAGTACTTTATCCATGAAGCAAGAATACTAACCAGGATCACATCATTGACCATTTGACCTCATCTATTGATTATTGGGGCTTTCAGAGTCTAACATCCCATGGGTGTCCCAAAAGGGGACTCCTGTACTAATACTTACGTTTCTACTTTCACTACATATATCCCATTCTCCCGGTTTCCCAGACTACAGATGCTACCAGAGAGAAGTGGAGGAAGCCCAGAAGCTGATCTCTGTTTTAAGAAGGTGACCAGTCTTTCCCCTTCTATCCTGATCCCTCTTAGAGTCCGTTTTATGCAATTGCAGGATTCAATGCAGCCTGCTATAGCCATGGGAGGGGGTAGCCATAGGAACAGGTATTGGGGTGAAGGCTACCAAGTACATTGTGAAGTCATAAAGGTGGGGCATTGGGAAGGGGCAGCAGGCTTCAGGTGGCCCCTCCCTTGCCGGGCCAGCCTGTCCCCCTTCCCTTGTTCTGATCCTGGCTGCAGCTTTGTACCTCCTGTCTCCTGCAGCCCAGTAGGCCGGCATCATGATACCATCTCCTTTCATCAACTGCTATGCCCAGACCCCTCCTGTGAGGTGTGTAATAGAACAACTGCTGAGATCAATCGGCTGCTGTTCCCGGAGGCCCTGGAAGATGCTACTCCCTTGGCTTCCACAGCCCCTGTGACTTCCTCATCGTTCACTCTCTCCCCTGACTCCTCAGCAGTCCCTCCAGGAGACCTAATATCAGCTTCTCTGCCTGAGCCTTCCCCACCACCTGCCTCCACCTTCTCACCTAACCCAGTGACCCCCTTGGCTGACTTTTTTCCACCCTCACCACCGGGTGGCTCTTTGCCACCAGAGTCTTTTCCTCCCTTGCATTCCGAATTCCCAAAGGACAGTTTCCCACCCCAGTCCCTTGCCTTTCCTCCAATCCCACCAAATCATGCTCAGACAGTGGATCCTGTTGTCCATCCAGAGGCCACTTTGTCTCTAAATACCATCTTCTGTCCGGACTCTGCCCTTTCCCAAGATGTCAACCCCTTACCGGAGTTGTCCCAGATGGTAAATCCCACTGAGACCTTTGCTTGTCATAATGCACCACCAACCCTGTCTGTTTCACCACCACCGGACTGCAGTTTAACTATGACTCAACCTAAATCGATTTCCATCTCAAAGAAGCCTGTTCCAGAGATCTCATCTCCAGATAGCTCTGGTGGGTTGCCTACTTATGTCCCAACAATCACAGGCTTTAACCCCTCCAGATTGTCAATTTTAGACTTCCCTTCGTGGCAAACTCATGCCAAAGATTTCTTCCCTTCAACCTTGGCTCCATATGATTTCCATCAAGAGTTTCTGGCCCTCCATTCTTCAGAGGCTTCTTCCGGGGAAGACCCTGCAGCCAAGCTTGTGGAGCCTGCTAACCTCTCACTTCTCAGCCCCGATGGCTTGGCACTCCTAGAGGAACAAGTCCGAAAGAGGAGTGACTTCTGGATGTGGAAGGAAATGAAAAAGAGTTCTGTTCCAAAACAAACAATTGCCGAAAAACATGACTTGGAAGTTTCCCTTCCTTTCTGGAGCAGCAAAGATCAATCAAAGGAGCTGCATGTGCATCGGCAGCCCCCATATCCTACAACCACCTTGAAGGAGGGCCATTTACAGCAAACCCCTATCCAGTTCTTCTGGGGTCTCCCAACTCTGCATAGTGAGTCCTTGTTCTCTGTTGCCCATGTCTTAGATAATTGTTCCTCCATCTTAATTTTTAACAGAGTCTCGAATGCCTCCACAGAGCAGGAATCCCCAGTAGTTCCCCATCCTCTTCCTCTGTCCTTGCCCCAACCCCAGCCCCTACCTATCCCTCAGGTCCAGCCCCAGGCCCACCTTCAGTCCCCACTCCCCATCCTGTCATCTGGTCCTCTAACCCAGGTTAAGGTCTGTGGAGTGTGTTTGCACAGACCTGAGATGGAATCAGAGTCTCTCATACCAAATGAAATGCAACATCTGGAATGGAACGTGTTGCAGAAGGAACAGGAAACTGTGTGGGGTTTACCCACTGTTGTCCAAAGATCCCAGGAGGACTTCTGTCCTTCAGCTCCTAAACCTCTTACTCACCAGGCCTCCCAGGCCCGTGTTGCAATCTCTATCCTTCCTGGACAGTTTCCTCTCACCGATGAGCTTCGAAGAAAACTAGAGCGTCACCTTCGAAAGAGGCTCATCCAACACCAGTGGGGCCTGTCCCGTAGGATCTGTAAGTCTCTATCACTGATGGGTCCGAGTATTTTTTCAGAGACACCTAACTTGCAGCGCTATCATGGACGCACATGGATCTCTAAGAGTGAGAGTAAATCGAGCAAATCTGAAAGCGATGAGGGGGACTCAGAAATGAGTCAGCTGGAGGACGATGACCTGGAGAAGGACAATGATGATCTGGAGAAGGATCAGCGACACAACCCAGAGAATGGCCCAAAAGATTATCTGTTGAGTGACCCAGAGAGCTCTTCAGGTAATGATATGGGGTATGATTCTGAAAAAGAACTTAGGAGACCATCAGAGAAAAACTCAACAGTGTCTGTGGAGACTATAGGTCGGGGACAATTTGAAAATGTCTTGAAAATTCACTTGAGCAAAAAGTGTGAGGAAATTAATGAGGGTCAGCTCCCCGGGCCTGTGCATAATTCATGGCATACTATGACGCAGACGTCGCTTCTTTTTGAGAACTCCCACACTGAAATAAAACACAGAAGTTTGCCACCATCAGAGGTTCAGGACTACTCCCTGAATACCTTCCGGGAGCTTCCCTTTCTTGAATCTAGTGCACAACAGATGCTGGAAGCCCATATTAAAAGGTTTCGTATGATGATGACACAGGGCCTTCCCTCCAGGGTCCTTGAATCCATAGAGCTCTTTAAATTGATAAAGGACACTTCCCATTCTAGCTTTTCCTCCTCAACCAACCTGATTTCTGAGCTAAATTCTAAACCTGGGGGCTTCAACTCCCTCAGAGGAAGCTCTAAATCTCTCCATGGAGACAAAGTGGGAACAGCAAATTCAGCCTCCATCCTGGATCGTCCTCTCCCTGCCGCCTCAACTGTGGGCAAGGAAGAACAGAGAAGTCTGAGGCAATCACCCTCTGATATCAACCATGAGTTAGCAGAGGATGTTCAGAAGATTAAGGATGGCACACAGACTCTTACACCTGTCAAACATGACACCATAGGCAACAGATGGCCCCCAAAGCTGCCTGCAAGGGAAGCTGGGGCCGGACATGAGCCAAAGGATAAGAGTGCAAATTCTGGAGGTAGAGGAGGGATGCAACAGGGCAAAAAGAATCTAGAACCTGTCTTTGTGCCCACAGTGTCCAGGGTGATATTCAGGGTCAAGGAACTTGATGCTCATCAATCACAATCTAATATCTTGACAACCAGCAAGCCAGTAAGCTCCCAAACCATAAAGGTGAATGTTAATAAAGCCAAAACTACCATCCCCATTAAAAGCCCCCCACCAAACATATCAATTCCCCAAGATCCTAAATCATCAAAGCTTAAACAACAACTCTTGTGTGAGCTAAAGTTTAAATTGGAGGAGAGAGAGCATAGCCGGGCGCAAGCCCACCACACTGGCCTGCCCCCTGCCTCAGATAGTTTGACTTACAAGGCCTCACTGACTCATGCCCAGGGTGTGTCCAGTGGGGACATGGGAGCTTCTCAGGTGCTGCATGTCCATACAGAGGACACAGGAATTAATATGGAACAACAGCAGGAGCCTGGGGTCCGTAAGCATGTCTTACGGAAGTGCCAGAATAAGAATCTCCCACCAGCTGCGGTGACCATGAGCCCTCCAGGCTCCAAGGCACAAGAGCTTGGTGGAGGGGATGCAGGACTGGGGACATCCCAACCTAAAAGGAACAGTTTCCCTACTGAGGATGTGGCATTGAACAAGAGGTTCCCTACTCAGGACGTGCTATCGGAAAAGCCGGGAAGCAAGCCTTCCCAGACCCTATCACAGAACGGTCAGCCGCCTCCTGAAAGCCTTTCACAGAAGGGTCAGCCTCCTTCTGAAAGCCATTGCAGAAAAAAAATGAAGCGTTTTTTGCAATGGCTTAAGCCAGGGATAAAATGCAAGAGGCAAGAAAACTCCCAGGAAAAGGGCAGCCCCCGATCATCTGTGGAAAGCAGAGGCCTACTTAAAGGTAGAACTGCCTTTACTGGGGCAACGGAAGCTCGGAAAATCGTGACAGACGGGACGTTCCTAGAGGAGAAAATGGGGCGTTGGCATGCAATAGATAGCACCTGCCCTCAACAGCCCATTCCCTTCCCAACCAAGTATGGGAAAACTCAGCAGAAAGCACAAGTGCAGGCTCAGGCACAGCCTGTCCAGGGCCATACTGGAAATATTAGACAGATCAGAGACAAGGACAGACAGCCCCAGAAAGCTGTGGCATTTAAGGACCAGCGACTGCATCCCCTATCCATGCCCCACAGGGAGCCTGCACCCCACCCACATGCCACCTGCAGGCATCAAGCTGGCCAGGGGCCTCCGGCCACTCTCACCACTGCTGGAGGCACTGTGTTCAGAGATCTGCCTCTACTATTTAGGCAGAAAACCCTTCTCCAGAATTTCCACGGGGGGATATTTCCCACCCCAAAATAATCCCTTGTGAGGAATATTGATTCTCTCCAATAAATATTGCTCTAATAATAGCGATGTCTGTTCTGTGTACTGTACTGGGGGCATGGCTTTCGGGTAACTCAGTTCGGCTGTTACTGATTGCTTCCTTTGGCTTCTAAAAGGTGACCAGTCTCCTGGAGCTCTTGAGAACTAGATACCATGTGCCCCGCAAGACCCCCAAAGCCCATTTCCTCTCTGATGAAGTTTGAGGAGATGAGCTCTGTCTCCTGACCTTTAG
Source organism: Zalophus californianus (assembly GCF_009762305.2). Classification (NCBI taxonomy): domain Eukaryota; kingdom Metazoa; phylum Chordata; class Mammalia; order Carnivora; family Otariidae; genus Zalophus; species Zalophus californianus. The sequence goes on from NC_045607.1 coordinate 71,965,407, forward strand.
CTTAGCCTTACTGAAAATGTATAGTAGCTCACACCTTTGCCCTCACTGAATGTTTTATACCCTTTAGAGCAAGTGTTCTAGGATCAAAGACAGGTATAGTTTTCAGAAAATAATGATTAAGCCACTGTTTTTTCTTCACTGTTACTACACAGTAGCTTAATCATTATGTAGAAGTCAGTGATCCGAGGATCCCACAGGTGGGTGAACTCTGAATGGGAGTGTTTGGGGGAGGGTGGCCCAGTTGATCTTGGGCTGGTTGGGGTAGGGTAGAAGAACCGCATAGATGCTGCTTAAGAATCTGTCATGTGAGTCACGCTAAACTCGACATTGAGGTTTCCCACTGGAAGTGCTTCCCTTCGCTGGGCATTTCTTCAGGCTGCCCGCCTGATGACGTTTTATGCAGAACAAATGCAGAACAGAAGCATCACGTAGCTGTTAGTGGCAGGAATGTTGACCAGGCAGCTACCACCTTCCAGGGTAAGACACCTTTGAAGAAATGAAAAGGTGAAAGAGTGACCTTGCTGGTGGAACAAAGGTTTATGTCTACTCATCCCCTTATCATGACCCTGTCCTGCTCCCCTCCTTCCTCGGTCTGATCCAGGCACCACCACGGCACAGCCTACTGATGCCTTATACCAAAGAGGCATGGGGCTGCTCCTTGAGCACTCCAACAATATCTGCAGGCGGTCAGGCATGGCGTCGCCTTTGGTGATCTTGGTGCCTTCCTTCCATCCATGCTTGATGGCAATATGTAAGATACTGCTTTCAGTATGGGTAGGATGGAGGTGCCACCTCTCATATTCATGGCCTCAGTGGAGCCGTGGTAGATCTTCTCCAGAAGATGTGCAACTTATGAACCAGAGGTGAGTTCTCGACTGCGTACCAGGGTACAGATGTTTGGGGGCTTATCATGGAACTCCACAGAATGCTTTTTTTCAGCCAAGACTGCACTCGTACCCACACTTACAATAGGGTTTTGGAGGGAAGGCAACTCCACTTGAGACTGGGACTCAAAAATGGGGTGAGTGTCCTAGAGAGCACCTGAGGTAGTCTTTGGGACAGACTCATGACCGTTCAGTGCCAAAACAAAAAACCAGATGTCTACGACCTCTTTCACTACCACACTTGTACCTTCTTGTCCAGGGTTATCATTGACCATCCAGTATCTGAACGTTAGGGTCACTGAAAGAATGCAGATTTTGATGCTGTGGAGGCTCTGAGAGGGACAATAGGTGGGATGGGGCCAACAGCAGGGAACCTGAAGAAGTGAGGAGGTACCGGAGGCTCTAACATCTATGTGGATAAGCCAGCCAATGACACAGCCTGCCAGTTCCTACATAATCTCATTTTAGGGTCCTTTATGGCCAATCCAGTGAGTTACCACTCCTCTGTCGAGCTTATTACTGGGAATACTTCTGGCATCAGGAATACTATAGCCTGACATTCTGTCCTTTTGCCTCATCCCCCTATCCTTCCAGTTTATATGTCCCCTGCTAATTTTTCAATGACACGTCATTCATTTTCCACTTCTCGACAATCTCCCAAGGCCTTGTCTTCCTTTCCTCACTCTCCAAGGTAGAACTGATGGCTTATCAGGTAACCAACATTTAAAAAACTCCAGAACAGCATAGGAAAGAGAGTCCACGGTACTGTAATAGTGTTATCTGGTGACAAATGGTAGCTGTAGTTGTGGTGAGCACAGCATAGTATCGAGTTATATACCTGAAACTAATGATGTTGCATCAACTATTCAATTAAAAAAAAAACAAAAAAAAAAAAACAGGCTCCCGTACAAGTGGGCCCCATCTAATTCCCTTCAATCCTTCCTGTCTGGCAAAATCTTGTCTCTCTGCCTTTTCTAGAAATGCCTTTCTGTAAGTAACTGATTACTGTTGGATTAAATCTCACATCTCACAATGGAGTCTACTCACAATTGAGTCTACTGAGGCCACAAGAAATACAGCCCCAGCACTACCTGGAAATCATTCATTGATTCCACAAATACTTATCCCAGGCTTACTAACGTGAACAAAATAAATGGAGTTAGGTCACTATTTCCTTAGTACATTCTCTCCTATTACTCAGATCTATTTTATTTTACATTTTATTTGAGAGAGAGCACAAGCACTAGCAGGGGTAGTGGCAGAGGGAGAGGGAGAAGCAGACTCCCCGCTGAGTAGGGAGCCCCACATGGGGCTCGATCCCAGGACCCTGGGATCATGACCTGATTTCAAGGCAGCCGCTTAACTGACTGAGCCACCCAGGTGCCCCTCAGATCTATTTTAAACTTCCTTCACTTTCCTCAAACTTAGGCCATCTTCACTTGCCCAGCAGATGTGCTGGACCACAGTTCAGAGAGGAGCAAGAAAGCCGTGACGTGGGAGCTTTTCACAAAACAAAACAAAACAAAACAAAAGAAAAAACAAAAACCTTCCAAAAAGTATTTTCCTATTCCTCTTTTTCCTCTTCCTGTTATATGGAAAGAGGTTTCCTTCCCAATCTCAAAGGAAACATACTTTTTGAAATATCTTCATTGAGAGAGAGCTAAATTCTAGTCTCGATGGACTGATTTACCCTTTCCACGTCTCCTTCTGCCCCTCTTCCTGTCCTTCTGAGGCACCCAACATCTTTTTTTTAAATGCTTTTTACTACAGAAATGTTTATACATTTACAAGAGCAGATCGAGCAATATAACTTCCCACATATCCCTCACCTAACTTGCACTATTATCATTTGGCAGGTGTGTTAAATCCGTCCCATCTTTTACACTATGATTAAAGTGCAAAAGCCCATTTAAACATCTTGCCATCCCTCTCTGAGACATATGCTATGTGCCCATCTCAGAGTTCTCACATTTCTTTGATATTTATCACCTGTGGAACATACTTATTCCCAACAGATGTGTGCAGCATTGGTGACGAAAAAGCACTGAACTTTAGAGGCTTTGGCAATCAGTTCTGCTCTGCCTTAGAGTCAACCCCGAGGAGCCATTTGAGTGAATTCCTCAACTCCACACAAGAAGTAATCTTACAGAGCAAATTCAGGGCACGATTTCACTGTCTCTTAATCACACAGTAACTGTAACTTGCAAAAAACATAGGAGAACACTTTATGTTAATAAAGACTTAACACTGCTCTGTTTTCAAATATTTAGAAGAAAAATTTGTCCTGTCACTTTTCAAATGAACTATTGTGTTTCAAGTTAAACACAGTAGATCAAACACTCCCCTCTTTCCCAAAATGCCATTAAAACTAAAAGATTAGTTGAAAAAAATGCTCAACATCATTAGCCATCAGGGAAATGCCAATCTTAGCCAGTATTTGCTAACACTTCACACCCACAAGGATGTCTAAAATCAAAAAGAGAATACAAGTGTTGGTGGGAATGTGGAGAAATTAGAACCCCCCCACAATGTTGGTGGGAATGAAAAATGGTGCAGTCTTGGAAAACATTCTGGCAGCTGCTCAAAATGGTAAACATAGAGTTATCATATGACCCAGCAGTTCCACCTCTAGGTATATACTCAAGAGAAATGAAAACATAGGTCTACACAAAAACTTGTAAACAAATGTTCACAGCTATCTTATTCATAAGGTCAAAAGACAGAAACAATGCAAACATCCATCAACTGTGAAATGGGTAAATAAAATATGACATATCCATATGATATAATATTTTTTGGAATAAAGAAGACCAATCCATGCCACAACATGGACGAACCTTGAAAACATTATGTGAAATGAAAGAAGCCAGTCACTAATGACCACATACGATTCCATTCACATGAAGTGTTCTGAATAGGGAAGTCTAGAGACAGAAAGTAGATTCATCTTAGAGCTGGTGGGAGGATGGGATAGGGGAATGATAGCAAAAGTTGCAGATTTTTTTCTCTCAAGTCATGACAATGTTTTAAAATTGTGGTGATGCACATGTCTGTGCATATACTGAAAATAAAGGAATTATACACATTAAGTGGGTGAATTGTATGGTATGTGAACTAAATTTCAATAAAGGTGTTAACAAGTAAAAGATTTAAAAATAAGTGCTTAAGGATGACATGAAGGGGAGCATATAAGACAAAAGATGTCAACATATTTTTGGAAGATGGAAATCTGGTGGAGGAGTGGAAACTGACTAGCAGAGCAAACAAAGTGCTGGCAAATCCATTCACACTGCAAAACCCAGGAGACGAGCAACCTGGTGGCACTAGAGAAAAAGAAATTAGGGGTTCCGTGTTAATAAGTTGAATTTTTGTTCTTTTTTGTTTGTTTTATATTGCACATAATTTCTAAAATCTTTTTTTTTTTTGAGTGGGGGTTCTCTTTGCCAGTATTTTGTAAAACCTTGTTGAAATGTTAGCATGCTTCAAATTTGCAGAGAGGATCCCAGGTTTCTTGCATGGGACAGAACCTGAGACAACTGTTTTAAAGTTGGCATGGCACACATCCGGGGTCTGAGTATGGCGGAGGCAGCAGCAGCTGGAATCAAAGCCAGAAATCTCAACAGTTGGGTTAAATTCATTTTTGAAATGTATTGGAAAATAAACTTGTGGAAAAGTTGCATACATACAAAATCTTACCTAGTAAGATTTTGACCTGTTTACAATCTCTCTCTCCTTTCCTCCTTCCTCTTCTCTCTACATAGGAACGCACATATACACATATGAAAATTATGCATACATTCTTGAATATTTGAGAATACATTTCATGCATCATGCACTTTCTCCCTGAATAGTTTTCATTGTGTATTTCTTAAGAAAAAGAATATTCTCTTACAGCACAGTTATCTCCTTCAGTAAATTTCACATTGACATGAAACTTTTAACTAATCTCCCACTCACATTCCATTTTTATCAATTTATCAAGTAATGTCGTGTGTGTGTGTGTGTGTAAACCTCCTTTATAGGATTTAGTCTAGGATCACATACTACATCTAGTTGTTGTGTATCTTTAGTTTCCTTTAATCTGGATCAGTTTCCCAACCTCTTAGAACAAGGCCATTTTTTGAAAAACAAATTTGATGTGCCATATTTATAACTCCTTCTCACCTGGAAATTTTTTTGGGTGGAGCTTATTTTGCTTGGACTTTAAAGGATGTTTTTATAGTTGTGAGTCCTAGGGGCCTTAGGGACAGTCAAAACCACACTTCCTATTTAAAAACATTTCCAGAGATGCAAAGATATGTGGAGGGATTTTTCTTAACAGACATACCTCCTGCAGTCAAGGGAGGGTATGTGAAGTGGGGTGGGCTTGAAGTGTACCTTCCTTTTGGGTTGAGACAATGGTGAAGTTGTGGATGCAGGAGAATAGAGGTAAAGAAAGGAGCTCTCATTACTGATAAACCCCCCTCATATGGGAGGGAAAGGATTGGGTGTCTATGGCCAAGACTGATTCATCAGAGAGGGAATATAGGCACGTCAAGTAAGGAAATGATACAGGGCCTAATTTCAACAGTTTATAAACTAAATAATGAAGCTGTAAGGGTTCCAACAATTAAATGACTAGGTAGCATGGGGAGATGAAATAAATACATATAAACCATCAACAAAAATGATGTTATTTTTAAAACTGGTAGAGATGACAATAGGTATTTTATTCAGAAGTTTGAAGCTATGTGGGAAAAATACTTTTCATGGAAAAAGTAAGCATAGGTGTCATTCAAAAAATGCCAAAAGGTATTACTAAATATACTTACAATTGTGCTCATTAGACATGATGCTAGAGGAGCCCACTTCCTAAATCAAGATGAGTTTGGTCCTGTGGGCTGTGATCCAGCACATTTGCTCTGTAAAATAAAGGAATCTTCAAAAATGTTGGGGGAAGAAGGGGGATTTGACAGAGAGAAGAAAGAGGGGGCAGCAGGGTGGGCACTATATGTGTGGAAGAGAACCTGTGGGCGTGAATAGCCTAAGAGGGATTTGGGGAAATAAAAGAATTACTAAAATTTTTAAATTGTGTGCCACAGGTCCATGGGTGTGTCATGCCCTTGTCTCCCTCTTTGTCATCCTTTCTGTTCCTTGGTACAGATTATTCTGCTTTCTCCTTCTCTTTAGTGAACTTGAATACTTTTGAGGAGATATGGGGGGTGGGGCTGGCGCTGAGTCTATTTCTAGTTTCATACAGGTAAAAATGCATGAGGGAGAGCTGCAGCTGAAGGGAGAGTAGACCTTGGCCATGTAAATCCCTGGGTATAGCAAACTTTCAGAGATGATGTGAGGTCCAAAGTGAGATCACCACGTAGTAAAAAGGGTCTCAGGTATTATCAGGGTAACAGGTGGAACAAGAAAATTTCACTAAGGTAAAGATATGATATGGTGAATAGGTGGAGGAGGAAGGTAGGTTGGAGGCACCTAAAGGGCCATGGAAGGATGGACACATCTGCTGCGCTGGTGAGTGGGGGAAGGGTCATGTGAGTTTCTCTTGCTTGTGTTGTCCCCTGCCCCACCCTCAAGAACCTTTGGTGTCTGTACTAAAGCTCTGTGATGTGGGCCTGGAACTCTAGTCTAGAACGTGTATTCTCAATGCCCAGCTGCCTGAGGCAGCCGTGCATTTCCAATGATGTGAATCATCTTTGTCTGAGAAGCCTTACCGCACCATGGCTGGACTCCAATTAAACTTGCTAGGTCTTCCCATCCTTGCCTTCCTCTGTGGGGTGGGGCTCCTTCTGGTGCTGTGCTACCTAAAGAGGAAACCTTGTTCACCAATATTTTGAAAACAGAGAGATGTCAATCAGGTAAGTAAAGTAAAGTCCCTCAGAGATATTAAATTCTTCTTTTCAAATACCTGAATTCAAAGCTAACAATTTCCAAATGATGCTTTTACTGAATCTTACAAATTTTACATTGTATTTTCTTTTCTTTTCTTAAGTAAGTTCTATGCTCAGTGTGGAGTCCAACACAGGGTTTGAACTCATGACCCTGAGATCAAGACCTGAGCTGAGACCAAGAGCCAAGCGCTTAACTGACTGAGCCACCTAGACGCCCCTTATGTTGTATTTTAATTTTCATTTGGTTTAAAATATTTTTTTTCTCTTGAGTCTTTTTCCTTGACTTGTGTATTAATAGTGTGTTATTTAATCTAATCTAAACATTTTGGGATTTCCAGCTATCTTCCTGTAGTTGATTTCTAGTTTAATTCTACTATGGTCTGAAAACATACCTTGTGTGATTTCTATCTTATATTTGTTAAGGTGTGTTTTATGGCCCCGAATGTGGTCCATCTTAGTGAATGTTCCATGTGAACTTGAGAAGAATGTGTATTCTGCCATTTGATGAGGCATTCTATAAATGTCAATTAGATCAAGTTGATTGATGGTGTTGTTTGGGTCAACTACATCTTTACTGGTTTTCTGCCTGCTGAATCTGCCCATTTTTGATAGAGGGCTGTTGAAATCTCCAACAATAACAGTGGATTCATCCATTTTTTCTTGCAATTCTACCAGTTTTTGCCTCACATACTTTGACATGTTGTTACGTGTGTACATGTTAAGGCGTGTTGTGTCTTCTGGGAGAATTGACCTCTTTGTTGTTATGTAACAAACAACAACTCTTTACCCCTGACAATTTTCCTTGTTGTGAAGTCTGCTTTGTCCAAAATAATACAGTTACTCCTCTTTTCTTTTAGTTAGTGTTAGCATGGTACATTTTTCTCTGTCCCTTTGCTTTTAATCTATCAGTATCTTTATATTTAAAGTGGGTATTTTATAGACAACATAAAATCAGGTCTTGTTTTTATCTACTCTGACAGTCTTCTAATTGGTGAATTTAGACCACTTCCATTTAGTGCTTTTTAAATATAGTTGAATTAATATCTCTACTAGTCTGTACTGTTTACTATTCATTATACCTATCCTTCCCCTCTTTTCCTGCTTTTTTCTGGTTTTAAACAATCATTATATTTCCATTTTCTCACTTTTGTTAGCATACCAATTATTCTTTGTTTAAAAATATTTTAGTGGTTGTCCTAGATTTTATAATATACATTTACAACTACTCTAAGTGCACTTTCATGTAATGCTATACCAATTCATAGTGCAGGAGTGTCCAGTTCCTCCAGTCCCTAATAACATTGATGCTATTCATTTCACTTATCCATATACTAAAATCACCCAACACGTTATCCTTATTTTTATTAGGTCAGTTGAGAATAAGATGAATGAAAGTTTTATCTTCATTCATTCCTTCTCTTCCTTTCCTTTATATAGAACTGAGTTATTTTCCTTATCCCCAAAGAACTTCTTTTAATATCTTTTGCAGGGCTGGTCTGCTGCTGATGAGTTCCCTGTTTTTATCTGTCTTAGTTTTTATTTCTCTTTCACTTTTGCAGGATAATTTCACTAGATATAAAATTTTGGATTGGTGGTATTGTTCTGTCAACACTAAATATTTCACTCCAATCTCTTACTTGCATGGTTTATGATAATAGGTTATAATTCCTGTTTTTTTTCCTCTAGAGGGAGGGTTTTTATTTCCCTCTGGATTCTTTCAAAATTTTATCATTTGATTTCCTACAGTTTGCATATGATATGTCCAGCTATAAACTTTTTTAGTATTTTCCTGCTTGATGTACTCTGAATTTCCACAATGTATGGTTAATCTGTCATTAATTTTGGAAAATCCTTGGCCATTATTACTTCAAACATTTTTTCTGTTCTTTCTTCTCCTTCTGATATTCCAATTACATATATGTTACACATTTTGAAACATAGTTCTTGGATACTCTAGATTTTAGCATTAAAATTTTTCTTTTTCTCTTTGTATTTCAGTTTGGAAATTTTCTACTTATATTTGTGCAAACTCACTTATTCTTTCCTTGACCATATGCAACCTACAGATGAGTCAATCAAAGGCATTCTTCATTTGTCATAGTGATTTTGGTTTCTAACATTTCCCTTTGATTCTTTCTTAGAATTTCCCTCTCTGTTTACATTCCTCATCTGTTTTTGTATGTTGTCTACCTTTTCCATTAGAGCCCTTAACATAATAATCATGGTTATGTTAGATTCCATGTATGAGAATTCTGAAATCTGTCTCATATCTGAATGTGCACCTGACACCTGGTTTGTCTATTCAGATTGCCTTTTCTTGCCTTTTAGCATGCCTTGTAAATTTTCTTTGAAAGCCAAACATGATGTATTGGGTAATAGGAACTGAAGTAAACAGACCTTTAATGTGATGTCTTATATTAATCTGCTTAGGTGTTGGGATGTGTTTAATATTTACTGTAGCTATACATGTCAGAGGCTTCAGTTTCCTCTAGTGTCCTTGTTTTTGTCTCCCCTAGTGTCTTTATGTTTCCCTAAATCTCCTTAAATAGAACCTATACCTTGCCATTCTTTTTAGCTATGATCCTGTCACTATACCAGAGCCCAGTCAATAATGAGGTAAGGTGTCAGGGGAGAGGATATGATTAAACATCAGTCTTTTAATGGGCTTATGTCCCTGGACTGTGATGTTCACAAGTGTTTCAAAGGTATTTTGTTTTGTTTTGTTCCACTCTATAGATGAGACAGGAAGGCTAAAGGGAGCTGGTGTAGCTGGGTAATTTACCTTCTCCCATGTGGCATAAGTCTCTGGGAGGCATTTCCCCTGCTAAGTAGGCTTCTGTTATGGAGAACACTCTGGGAATATTTTCAAATGGTTACCTTTCTCTCCAACCCTACACTCCCCTGCCAGAAGCATGAGCATTTTTTTTTTTTTTTGTAGCTCTTTACTGTGAGAACCAGGTAGGGTTCCTGGTAAGAAAACACATAAATAAGCGGGGGTCCCCCATTAGATTGTGACCCCAGCAGTTTCTCACTCTCATGCTAGCCCATATGCATCCTCCAGCAATTTGTCAAAGTGTCTATTTAAGTGTTCCTACCAGGAGAGCACTGCAGAGCCTCCAGTGGCTTCTGTTCCAGGTAAACTAATCTAAACTATGATTTTCTGCATTGACACTTTCTGAAGATTTGGGGTAGTGGTTTGCCACTATGGTTCCAAGAAAAGTCATTTTTTAGTCTGTTCAGCTTTTTGCTTCTTTCACAGACTGAAGTGATGACTCCCAGGCTTTTTAAATGTTAGATCTGGAACCAGAAGTTGCCCTTCAGAGAATGATTTTTTCTTTTCCTGTTCCTCTTCCCACATTTTTAAATGAGTTTGGTAGGGTCAGAGAAACACCTAAAATGGGAAGTCTAAAGAAAGAATAGACATTCACTCCTCTAGGAAAAGAGATCTGGCAGGGGTAAGGGTTAAGGAAAGACTAAGGTTTCTACTTGAAACTCACAGTCTATGTGGGTATGGTGGCATGTCTTGGGTAAAATCCCAAACACAGGGATTCTACAGTCCTGGATTAGGCTTTTTAGAGAGTCTGGGATCCATGAGTCACAGTCCCATGTCAAGCATCACTTTATCAAGCCTTCCTTCGTGTTGGGGTGATCAGAAGAACAGTGCTGAGCCTCTGAGAAGAGACTGGGGTCTGAGGTATGTCCTAGGATACAGAATCCTACCTGAGGGAGCACAGGTGTGACTGTCAGGCTTCAGTTTTTATGTCATCATTGAACATAGGACTTCTGACTGAGAATATCAAGCGTGGACCTCCCAGACAAAATCCTCCTTTGAGTTTTTCAAAGAAGTAAATATTGGTGGGGCACCTTGGTGGCTCAGTTGGTTAAACAGCTGCTGTCAGCTCAGGTCATGTCTCAGGGTCTTGGGATTGAGCCCATATCAGGCTCCCTTCTCAGTGGGGAGTCTGCTTCTCCCTCTCCCTCTGCTCTCTCGCTCACACTCTCTCTCTCTCAAATAAATGAATAAAATCTAAAAAAAAGAATTAAATATTGAGAACATTTTATCACCTTAAAAATTGATAAAAGCAAGGAACACAAAGTTCTATTAATTAAAGCCCTACTATTCTTGGATAAAGAATGTCTCCATTTCTGAGAGAAGAGTGAGAGATGAGTCCCAACCCCTCATTCTTTAATTTTTGTTCTAGCGTCAGGGCAGAGCCAAGAGGAGGAGGAAAGGTGGGACTCTGAAAGGTAAGGTTCTGCCTCTTCCACCTGAGCTCTCCAAGGGTGACCCTTCCTGTCCTTTCCATGATGGCTCAGGTCCATGATCTCTGAGGAGGTCAGCTGCTAGATAGAGTGCCTCTTAGAAAACAGAGGCCTCAGAAGAGAGGCTCATGGAAACATAGTCAGAGTACAAAACCCTTCTCAAATTTCCTGCTCTGACCATCCCTGAACATGAAGCAGTGTTGGGATTAGGCAATGAGTGTTGCCCAATAGGTGGCCATGTGAGATGTCAAGAGTCAGAACTTCTGTCTCCTGACTTTGTGAAAGACTTGTGACATCATGCATACTCAAATTCCTCTTTGAGGTAGTTTAACCTATGTTCTTCATAGGGTGGTTTTCAGTATCACATGGGATAGATAATACATAAAAAAACCCATTGTGAATGATAAAACAATATAAGTCTTGTTATTATTATCATTGATCATGTGACCTTAAATCCAAATTTTTGGAGCTCTCCAAGTCCAATCTACCAAGGGTATCACTGAAAGGACACTCTTCTCAGCTTCTTATAAGATCTCTTGCTTCTATTTTCATCATTCTCCTGGTTTCCCAGGTTGGCGAACTTGCCAGAGTGAAGTAGAAGAGGCAAGAAAGGTGCTTTCTCTTCTGCAGAGGTGACTAAACATTACCTTCTTTCCTCAACCCCCCTTTTAAGCAGAGTCTATGGATTTCTAGGGCCTTAGGAAAGCCTGGAATTGACATGGGATGGAAAATCATCAGAATTAGAATGTGAAAGTCTTGGGGATGTGGTGTGTGGGGGGACTACCTTTGCCAGATATGCCAGGGTCACATATGTTTGTTCTGGTCCTGGCTGCAGCTTTGTACCTCCTGTCTCCTGCAGCCCCCTAGGCCGGGATAATGATACCATCCACTTTCGTCATCTGTTATGTCCAGACCGCTTCTGTGAGGTGTGTAATAGCACAACTGCTGAGGTCAATCGACTGCTGTTCCTAGAGGCCCTGGAAGATGCTACTTCCTCTGTGACCACCTTGACTTCCACAGATCGTGTGACTGACTCATCATTCACTTCATCCCCTGACTTCTCAGCAGTCTGTCCAGGAGGCCTAATACCAGTGCTTTGCATGAGCCTTCCCCACCCCACCTGGCCCCACCATCTTCTCACCTAACCCAATGATCCCTTTAGCTGACTTTTTCTTACCCTCACCTCCTGGACACTCTCTGCTCCTAGAGGCAAAATGCTTGGATTCTGAAATCCCAGTGAGCCATTCCATATCCCAACCACTTGCCTTTCCTGCTTTCCTACTACAAGACACTCAGAAAGGGGATCTTGTTGTCCAACCAGAGGCCACTTTACCTCTGATTACCATGTCCGCTTTTGACCCCACCATTTCACAAGATTTCAACCTCTTACCAAATCTGTCCCAGACAAGGAATCCCACTGATTCATTTGCTTGTCATCATGCACCACCAACCCGGTCTGTTTCACCACAGCCAGACTGCACTTTCACTGTGACTCAATCTGAATTGATTTCCATCTCAATGAAGCCTGTTCCTGAGAAGTCATCTCCAGATAGCTGTGGTGGGTTGTCCATTTTTGTCCCAAGAATCAGAGGTAGTGACTGTTCAAGCCCATCAATTTCAAAATTCTCCTGTTGGCAGGTCCATGCCAAGAACATGTGCCTCCCCACACTAGCACACTCTGATTTTCAATAAGAGCAAGTCTACCTCCATCTACCAGAAACCTATCTCTGGAGAGACTCTGCTACTAAGCACAAGGAGGTCAGTGCAATTTCTTTCCCTGGCCTTAACATCCAGGCACCCTTGGAGAAACAAATGAAAAAGAGAATGGCTTTCCAGATTTTAGAGAAGAAAGTAAAAGAGGAGGGGCCATTTTCCAAACAAATATGGTCAGAATACCAATGGACATCTGAAGGGAATTCGTTAGAGCCATTTGATGTACAGGTCACAACAGCCCCCAAAACTGGCTGGAACATTGAAGGCAAATCAGAGCAGTTGCATATTTATCAGTAGCTCCTCAATGTCAAGTCTTTGGGGGAAAACTTGCATCAAAATATAACCAGTTCTTCTGGGGTCTTCTGTCTTTGCACAGTGAGTCCTTAGTAGCCACTCTCCTGTTTTCTAATAGTACTTCCCCACTTAGAGTCTCACTTTGTCTTATTCAATGGAATTCATAATACCTCTGCATTCAAAATGCAGAATCAAGCATTTCCACCACTTCCTCATTCCTATCCCCTTCCTCTCCTCAGTGTACATCCCCAACCTTTGTCTCAAACCCTGTCCCAATCCCAGCTGCTACCTTTCACTCAGGTGAACACCCAGACCCACTTTCAATCCCACCTCCCATGCATACCATCTTCTTCATCCCAGATTAGGGACTGTGGAATGTCTTTCCATAGATCCAACAATGAGTCAGACTCTCATATCTTGACCAAAAACCAACAGCTGGAATGGCACGTGTTGCAGAAGCAACAGGAAAGTTTGTGGGGTTTAGTCCCTGTGTTCCAGAAGTCTCAAGAAACCATCTGTCCTCAAGCTCCCAACCTTCCATTGGCTAGCCAGGCATCCCATGCCCATGTATCAGTCTCCATTCTTCCTGGCCATTTTCAGATCACCTATGAACCCCAGGAGACATTGGAGTTACATAGTCGAAGGAAGGTAATCCCACGCTGGTGCCTCCATGACTGTAGAAACCTAGAGTCCCTAGTAATGATGGAGCCTCAGTGTAAATTAACAGAAATCTCTCACCAAAAAGGCAGACATGTTCACTCATAATTCTCTGAGTTTCAGGGCCACAGTAGCAAGGATCTAGCAAAGACCGAACTGAATCTCCCAGGAAGTTTCCATGAGAGGGTCCCAACAAAGTTTCAGCTAAGGAAGGATATGAGGCGAAATCTTGGGTATATCCTAGAGAAGAGCCCAGAAGACAGCCCACATTGGGTCTCAGAATGCTACCCAGTGAAGGGTCGCAGGGCTGCCTTGGAGACAACAAGTAACTGTGTGTGTCATTCAAGGAATCACTGAGAGAATGAATTATTAAATGTCTCAAGGAAGGAGACAGACCAGAATCAAATCAAAAGCACTCTTAGATTACATATGAGCAAGAAGTTTTGGCAGATCACAGCGGGTAGGATTCCTATAGGTGTATGTTATTCATGGCTGGCTGATGACAATACATTGCCTTTCTCTGGGAGTTCCCAGACTACCTCAGAAAACACAAATTCAAAAAAGACTGGTGGGTAGGGCTTACTGCCAGGTCACCACTCTAGAACTTTCTTTCCTTGATCCCAATATATAACAGTTACTAGAGGTACATATTATAAGATTTCGCATGAGTCAGAGGTGGGGTCTACCCCTCAGGGTTCTAGAATCCATAAAATTCTATATGTTGAGAGAAGCCAAAACATGGCCTCTTCCCCAAGTTGACTTTCCCTCCTCAGCCATGCATATTTCTGGGGTGGATTCCAAAGCTGAGTTTTTTTAAACCCCTTGAGGGAAGCTCCAAAACTTTTTTGGGAAACAGGGTGAGAACAGCAAATTCAGTCCCCACCCTGGATCATCCTCTCCCTACTATGTTATCTGTGGGCAATGCAGGACGGGGGGTCCTGAAGGCATCACACTCTCACACTGACCAGAGTCCTGCCCAGTGCATCCAGATACCTGAGTGTGGCAGCCAGACTTTTCAGCCCCTTACACACAGCATCGGAGCTCAGGTCAGACCCAGTGAGACTGTACCAGAAAACACATGTGGCCCAGAGGTGCCCACAAGGCAAGCTGCGGCTGGACATGAGCCAAGGCATGAGAATGTGGGTTCCAGCAACAGAGTAGAAATGGTACAGGGCAAAGTGATGGTGGAGAAGAATTTAGAAGAATTTGCCATGTCCAACCTGTCCACGGATATATTCGACACCGAGGAGCTCCGTACTCTTCAATCCCAATCTTGTGACACCTTGACAACCAGTGAGTTGGGAAGCTCCAAAATGAGAAGTGTCAGTAGGAGTAAGGTAGAAACTGCCCTGACCACTGAACATCCGTCACCAAAAATACTGGTTCCCCAAGATTCTAAGCTATCAGAGCTGAAAAGACAGCTTCTGAGTGAGTTAAAGTTTAAGTTGTAGAGTGAGGAGCATAACCAGGCTCAAAGATGTCCCACTGACATGCCCCTTACTTCAGATAGCTTGACTTCCAAGGCTTCACTGACTCCATCCCAGAGTGTCTGCAGCAGGGTCTTGGAAGCATCCCAGGTGCTGCATGTCCAATTGGAGGATAGCAGAATTAGCATGGGGCAGCAGCAGGAGTCCTGGGACTCTAAGGTGGCCTTCCGTAAGTGTCAGACTAAGAATTTCCCACAAAGAAAAAGTGAAAGGAAAGTGAGACCTCAGGATGATTCCAAAGCAAGAAAATGTAGAAGTGAGGACTCAGGAGTAGGGACATCTGCAGGCAGAAAGGAGAGCTACCGTGTTGAGGACAGAAAATTAGAGTGCTTCCCCATCTCTGTCACAGAATGAACAGTTTCCTCCTGAAAGTTACTTCAGAAAAAAGACGAAGCACTTTCTTCAGTGGATCAATTCCAAGAAAATAATCACAGGGCAGCAGGAATGTCCCCAGCAAAAAGGCAAGTTCATGTCAATCTTAGTGCAGCACCAAGACCCAGTTGAAAGTGTGACTACTTTTGTGAGTGATGGGCCTCCTGAAGCTCACAAGCTCATGACTACCACTGGGAAGGTCCTAGAAGAGAAGCTGGCATGTAGGTACGGATCTGAGGCCTCAGCGGTAAGCCAGCAGCAGGAGGAACTACAGGCCCAGGTAGGGCCTGCCCAGAGATACTCCTCCAACTATTGGGCTCTCTCTGAGCCACAACAAAAGAAACGGGCAAGTATCAAGTCCTGCAGCCATGAAGCCGTCTGTGCTGACCAGAACCGTCTTAGCAGTGTCAGACAGAACAGACACAGGGTCAGAGATCCCCGAAAAGTTGTGACCTTCAAGGGCCAGCTATTAAGCCAGAGTCAACCCCCTTCTTCTCTGCCTTCCGGGGAGCCTGTGTCTCATCCAAACCCCACCTGTGTGCATCAAGTATGCCAGGTCCTTTCGGCCACCAGGGGTGACCCTGATGAAAGTACTGTGGTTAGCGATTTGACTCTTCTACTCAAACAGAAAATACTTTTCCAGCACTTCCAGAGAGAAAAATTTCCCTAAAGAAATCATTCCATCCTTGTTAAGAAAGCCTCACAGTTTTCATGACAATATATCCTCTGATAAGAACAACCTTCAGCACAACCAAGAATATCAATCCTCCTCAATAAATGTTTCTTCTAATAGAGAGTGCTGTTCTCTGTGTGCTGCACTGGGACTGGGGCTGGGGCTTGTGCTTAGGGAAAGGAAGAAGTGTGTTCAGCTCTTACTGGTTTCCTCCCTGGCTTCTATAAGTGCACCAGTCCCTTGTAAGAAGCTGGACAGTAGCCTTCTCAGTTTCATCCTGGGGTCCTTTATTTGACCCTGCTCAGATGTCCTGTTTTAAAACATTTACTTTTTTTTTTCATAAAAAGTACAAAAAGCTTACTTTGAAAACCTTCAGGCCTTTACAAAGTGAGAAAAACCCTTAAAAGTCTAGAACTGGTTCAAACTCTCTCTTCATTTGCTCCCAAACTATCCGTTGGGTGGAATGAGCTACCATGTCATCTAGACCTCACCTCCTGGAGGCTACTCAGGGCTTATTAGAACCCAGTGATACCATTTCAGCATAAGAGTATATGGGATAGCCTTTGAGCATGAAGACAGTACCTCCAGGGATTTTGCCAGGGACATTGTCCTCCTATATGGTGCCTGCCTTCCCAAACATATAACATTTTACACCAAGGTTACAGTGATTTAGGATTGCATTAATTATCTATTGCTGTGTAATGGATACTACAAAATTTAGTGGCTTAAAAATTACATACTTATTATCTCATGGTTTTTGTGGGTCAGAAATTCAGATGAGGCCTACCTGGATCTTCTGCTTCAAGGCTGTAATTAAGGTGTTCGCTGAGGCTACATTCTCATCTGTAGTCTTGACTGGGGAAGGACCAACTCCTGTACTCATTCACACAGTTGTTGGCAGGATGCAGTTCCTCAAAGCCTGTTGGACTGGGATCCGCAGTGCCTTGCTGGCTCTTGGCTGGAGCTGGCTGGTTCCTTGTCATGTGGGCTTCTCCAACATGGCAGCTTACTTCATCAAAGCAAGGAGAGTTTGCAAACAAGACAGAAGTTACAATCTTTTGTAAACTAATAACGGAAATGACACCCCATTACCTTTTCTTTATTCTATTATTCAGAGGCAAATCACTAAGTCGTGCCTATGCTCAAGGGGAAGGGTAATTTCACAAGGGTGTGAACATCAGGAAGTGGGGATCATTGGAATCTTCTTAGAAGTCTTCCTAATGCAAGGGTTTCTTCTTGGACACCCTACTCAGTTTGCTGAAGCAAAAGTGGCCAAACGTGCCAAGTGGATCCTTGTCCTCATTCATACCAGGTCATCAAGGTCAAAACTGTTTAACGGCTAAATGGAGTAGTGGCTGGTAAGTTAACATCAGAGACTGGAGCAGCAAAAGAAGGAAGGAAAGGTGGTATAGAGAGGTAAAGGTAGTATGCGTTCATCCTGAATGGTAAAGTAAAATGAGCCCTCAGAACCACCTGACTTACCAGTATTCAGACTTAGAGGGGAGGAAAAAGTAGGTGTAATATGTCTCATTCTGGCTCTACCACAGTCTCTCCATTTTGCCTTAGCTCCCAGACCATAGGTCTAAAGAAGTAACCTTCAGCTTTTGTAGACCTAGTCAAGCTTATAGAGGAAGCAAACCCTTCAGGTTGCAAGGTTTAATTTCAGTCCTTATTAATTAATATATTTAATATAGTACATCCATCATTTCAAATTTAACTCTCATAGCTTGAACATCAGAGAGAATTGGTCACCCAATTGATGGAAAAGCCAGTACTAGGGATCTTAGAGCATATAAGTCCCATTTTGAGATATTTTCCATGTACCTATGTTTTGAGCACTTCTAGCTAAGGGAGATGTGAAGGCTGAAAGGGTTAATAAGCTGGGGTCACATAACAAGTCATATCTAATGTCTATTGCTTCCATTCAGAGAAATATTGGATGAGGCAATGAGATACAATTTGGACACTTAGAACACCTAGGAAGTGATCTGTCCAAATGACTTGGTAACACCATCCATGAGTGATCTCATACTTTTTTTCTGCTTCTAGGATTGTTTTCCTTTCTTCCATTTTCCTGTTCCTATGGGAAAGCATCAGGATCATAAAAAACTAAGAAAGTGTATTAGCTGAAAAATGATTGGGGAGATGAGGATCAATTTCTCTAGAAAAAGATGTGCTTTATGCCCACATTCAGGGATCACAGTGTTATGAAATTTTAGGAGAGTGTCATTTACGTGATATAGTGTGGTGCCTGAAGAATTGTCCCTGACACATAATGCAATGGGAATGGGTTACCTGAATTTTTACAACCTCAAGCTTAAACTCTAAACCTAACGTCAGGGTTGACAAAATGCATGAATTGATTGGAACCTTAATGTGGATTGGGCATGGTGACCCCAGTTCCCAGCTTCAGGCATTGAGAATTTCTCTGGTGCCAGGTGGTGCCTAAGGCGATCAGATTCCTTGAGGCAGCCATCAGAAGGACTAACACAGAACTGTGCCATAGTCGCAGTTGCAGTGAAAGAGCCCGGGCTATGAGAAGGGTCTCTTCTCTTGAGGTTTTTCCCCTAGAAATTCCACTGGTCCTGGATCAGAGCCTAAACTGGACTATTTTCCTGGGGTCACAAGGGCACATTTGGTCTTCATTAGGAAGGCCAAGTGGCAGGTTCAGAGACTTGTAGAGGCTGCCTCCTTAATTCTCCCAGGAGACTCAAGATCTGTTCCTTCCTTCATTGGTGGGGGTGGGGGAAGCAGGGAAAGAACGGATTCATATATAAGTGTAGCCGTGCTTCCCTGTGGGGAGGAGGTTGGGCTGGCAATGACAAGAGTGGGTAATTTTCCTTCGTAGGGATTCTCTCCCAGCTTAAGGCAGCCTTCATTTGAGGCAGGATATTTTACCAAGCTATTGATTGCTGCTTCTATTCCCTGCCAGAGGGGACTCCAGAAGTGAATAAAAGTTAACTTCCCTTTTTGTCTTACAGGAAGTTCTGAGCTTCTGGTCTCAGGGGTTATTAATGGTTTTCATGTTTCCTGACCCCCAAAGAGAAGTTGTGAGGCACCTGTTGTATAGTCCTGTCCAGACTCTTAAAGGAGAGGAAAATTTTCACCAGGTGTTCCCAGGAGAGAGGAGATAGGCATTGATGTAGGCGCTGGGTTGGAAGGAAAGTTGCCTAATGGTACCAGTGGCTCCAGCGACTTGATACTAAGGGTGTAAGGTGAGTTCCTGAGTGGATGGGTTCTGTGTGGAAGTCCTCTAGGAGACAGCACAATTTTTCTAAGGGATGAAATGATGTTTGCTGAGATGAATGATCATCAAGCCACATTACCTTGGGAGCTGCAACAAAATTCTGCATTGCCACACTGGGTATAGAGGTTATACAACCACTGGCCTGTTAATGGGCAAATGGAGCTTGGGCAATGAACATCCCAGTGGCTACCATGATAGACCCAAGAGCAGAGTCTCTTTGTTACATATTTGCCTGATAGTGAATATTTGTCTGAAAGCAAAAACTTTTCCCCGCCCCATCCCCATTGCCAGTGATGACTAATATTGGGGATACCTTCCTTTTTAACAGAGGGGCTCTGATCCAGATTTAATTTAAATTAGAAAAATTAAGTACTGCTTGCTGTAATTCAATTTTGTAAAAAATGCTTTTATGTATATTATCCCATTTAATATTTACAATCCTTCAAAGTAGATTTCTTTTTAATTTTTTTTTAAATTCAATTAATTAACATATACTGTATTATTGGTTTCAGATGTAGAGTTCAGTGATTCATCAGTCTTATATAATACCCAGTGTTCATTACATCCCTATGCCCTCCTTAATGTCCAGCACCCAGTTACCCCATCCTCTGACCTCCCCCTCCCCTCCAGCCACCTGTTTGTTTCCTATGATTAAGAGTTTGTCTTGGGGGGTGGAGCAAGATGGCGGAGGAGTAGGAGATCTGGATTTCGTCTGGTCTCAGGAATTCAGCTGGATATGGATCAAACCATTCTGAACACCTACGAACTCAACAGGAGATCGAAGAAAAGAATAGCAACAACTCTCTGAAAAGAAAAGCGACCACTTTCTGGAAGGTAGGACATGCAGAGAAGTGAATCTGAGGCGATATTTGGGAGGATAGACGGCGGGGGAGGGGGCCTCCGTCAGCCGCTTCTGGCAAGTGCTAGAGCCGCGGAGCACAAAATCGGAACTTTTAGAAGTCGGCTCCACTGAAGGATGTCGCTCCAGTGGCTAAGTGGGGTGTGGTAACCTCGTGGGACAGTGTGGTCTCAGGACCCTCGGGGTCACAGAAAGACCGGGGGTGCCTGAGTGCGGCAGAGCTCCCAGGTATCGGAGCAGGGAAGCTGGCTGCAGAGATGGAACTGAGGCGCGGGCTCTCAGCTCGGGGTTGCCATAAACTGTGATCTGCGACACAGTCGGGCCACTGCTCCTCCAGCAGGGACCCAACAAGCGGCAGATCTGGGGAGACTCCCCTTCCTCCCCTGGGAGGAGCGGCGCGGGATTGCACCACAGGGATCTGCTGGGTTTGGAGACTCCACATGGGGTCGTGGGCCAGGGATAGAAATGCTCGGTCACAGGCCGGGTGAGCACGGAGTGCGGCCGGAGACTGGGGAGATGGGAGTGAGTGACTGCTTTTCTCTGGAGGCTCACTGCAGAGTGGGGCCCCAAGTTCTTGGCTCCTCCAGGATGAAGATTGGGAGGCCGCCATTTTCACTCTCATCCTCCAAAGTAATACCAGAAGCTTGCAGGGAACAAAAGCTCCTGAGAGCAAACCCGAACAGATTACTTAGCCCAGACCGACAAGGGCGGGGCAATTCTGCCTCCAGCAAAGACATTTGGGAACCATGACAACAGGCCTCTACCCCAGAAGATCAGCAAGAACAGCCAGCCAAGACCAAGTTTACAGATCAATGAGAACGGGAGAACTCCAGCGCTAGGGGTATACTGTATATAGAATTCATGGCTTTTTTACCATGATTCTTTAGTCTTTCAAAGTCAATTTTTTTAACTGTCTTTTTTTTTAATTTTTCTTTTTCCCTTTTCAACCAACATCTTATCAATCCCTTTTTTAAAAAACAGTTTTATTTTTCATTTTTAGAGTCATATTCTATCCCTTCATAGTAGTTACCCTTATTTTTGGCATATATATATAAGTTGTTCTCTCTTTAAAATTTTGAGATAGAGTTTCTCCTAACAGATCAAAATATACCCTAAATCTCTAGTGTATGGCTTTGTTCTAGTCTCCTGCCTGATCACATTCTCTCCCCCCACCTTTTTTTAAACCTTCTTCTTTCTTTTTTCAAACAACTTCTTATCAATTCCTTTTATAAAATTTTTTATAATTTTCATCTTTATAGTCATATTCCATCCCTTCATCGCACAAACCCTTATTTTTGTATATATATAAGTTTTTCTTTCCTTAAAATTTGGGAGGCACTTTCTTCTAACAGACCAAAATATACCCAAAGTCTAGTGTTTGGCACTGATCTATTCACCAGCCTGATCATATTTGATCATATTCTGTTTTGTTTTGTTTTGTTCTGTTTTTATTTGTTTTTATCTTTTTCTTTTTCCTTTTTTTCTTTTTCTTTTTTGTTTCTTTCTCTTTCTTTTCCCTTGGTTTCAGTTTAGATTATATTTTCTGGGGATGTTGTTACCCTGTTAGCATTTTGTTCTCTCATTCATCTATTCTCCTCTGGACAAAATGAGAAGACAGAAAAAATCACCTCAACAAAAAGAACAACAGGTAGTACCAACTGCCAGGGACTTACTCAATACAGACATTAGTACGATGTCGGACCTAGAGTTCAGAATATACTAGCTGGGCTTGAAAAAGGCATGGAAGTTATTAGAGAAACCCTTTCTGGAGAAATAAAAGAACTAAAATCTAACCAAGTCGAAATCAAAAAGGCTATTAATGAGGTGCAATTAAAAATGGGGGCACTAACTGCTAGGATAAATGAGGCAGAAGAGAGAATCAGCAATATAGAAGACCAAATGATGGAAAATAAAGAAGCTGAGAAAAAGAGAGATAAACAACTACTCGATCATGAGGGCAGAATTCAGAGATAAGCGATACGATAAGATGAAACATTACAATAATTGGGATCCCAGAAGAAGAAGAAAGAAAGAGAGGGGCAGAAGGTATACTGGAGCAAATTATAACAGAGAACTTCCTTAATGTAGGGAAGGAAACAGGCATCAAAATCCAGAAGGCACAGAGAACCCCTCTCAAAATCAATAAAAATAGGTCAACACCCCAACATCTAATAGTAAAATTTACGAGTCTCAGAGACAAAGAGAAAATCCTGAAAGCAGCTCGGGAGAAGAGATATGTAACCTATAATGGTAGAAACATTAGACTGGCAACAGACCTATCCACAGAGACCTGGCAGGCCAGAAAGGACTGGCATGATATCTTCAGAGCACTAAATGAGAAAAATATGCAGCCAAGAATACTATATCCAGCTAGGCTGTCATTGAAAATTGAAGGAGAAATAAAAAGCTTCCAGGACAAATAGAAACTAAAGGAATTTGCAAAGACGAAACCAGCCCAACAAGAAACATTGAAAGGGGTCCTCTAAGCACAGAGAGACCCTAAAAGCAGCACAGAAGAGAAAGGAACACAGTCAATCTAAAGTAACAGTCACCTTACAGGCAATACAATGGCACTAAATTCATATCTTTCAATAGTTATCCTGAATGTAAATGGGCTAAATGCCCCAATCAAAAGACACAGGCTATCAGATTGGATTAAAAAACAAGACCCATCGATATGCTGTCTGCAAGAGACTCATTTTAGACCCAAAGACACCCCCAGATTGAAAGTGAGGGGCTGGAAAACCATTTACCATGCTAATGGACACCAAAAGAAAGCTGGGGTGGCATTCCTTATATCAGACAAATTAGATTTTAAACCAAAGACTGTAATAAGAGATGAGGAAGGACCCTATATCCTACTTAAAGGGTCTAACCAACAAGAAGATCTAACAATTGTGAATATCTATGCCCCTAACATGGGAGCAGCCAATTATATAAGCCAATTAATAACAAAAGCAAAGCAACACATCAACAACAATACAATAATAGTGGGTGACCTTAACACCCTCCTGACTGAAATGGACAGATCATCTAAGCAAAAGATCAACAAGGAAATAAAGACTTTAAATGACACACTGGACTAAATGGACTTCACAGACATATTCAGAACATTCATTCTCAAAGCAACGGAATACACATTCTTCTCTAGTGCCCATGGAACATTCTCCAGAATAGATCACATCCTAGGTCACAAATTAGGTCTCAGCCAGTACCAAAAGATTCGATTATTCCCTGCATAATTTCAGATCACAATGCTTCAAAACTAGAACTCAATCACAAGAGGAAAGTCGGAAAGAACTCAAATACATGGAGGCTAAAAAGCATCCTACTAAAGAATGAATGGGTCAACCAGGAAATTAAAGAAGAATTTAAAAAATTCATGGAAACCAATGAAAATGAAAACACAATTGTCCAAAATCTTTGGGATTCAGCAAGGCAGTCCCAAGAGGAAAGTATATAGCAATACAAGCCTTTCTCAAGAAACAAGAAAGGTCTCAAATACACAACCTAACCCTACACCTAAGGGAGCTAGAGAAAAAACAGCAAATAAAGCCTAAACCAGCAGGAGAAGAGAAATAAAGATCAGAGCAGAATTAAATGAAATAGAAACCAAAAGAACAGTAGAACAGATCAACGAAACTAGGAGCTGGTTTTTTGAAAGAATTAACAAGATTGATAAACCCCTGGCCAGACTTATCAAAAAGAAAAGAGAAATGACCCAAATCAACAAAATCATGAATGAAAGAGGAGAGATCACAACCAACACCAAAGAAATACAAACAATTCTAAGAACATATTATGAGCAACTGTATGCCAGCAAATTAGATAACCTGGAAGAAATGGATGCATTCCTAGAGATGTATCAACTACCAAAACTGAACCAGGAAGAAATAGAAAACCTGAACAGACCTATAACCACTAAGGAAATTGAAGCAGTCATCAAAAATCTCCCAAGAAACAAAAGCCCAGGGCCAGATGGCTTCCCAGGGGAATTCTACCAAACATTTAAAGAAGAATTAATACCTATTCTTCTGAAATTGTTCCAAAAAAGAGAAATGGAAGGAAAACTTCCAAACTCTTTCTATGAGGCCACCATTACCTTGATCCCCAAACCAGACAAAGATGCCATCAAAAAGGAGAATTACAGACCAATATCCTTGATGAACATGGATACAAAAATTCTCACCAAAATACTAGCCAATAGTATCCAACAGTACATGAAAAGGATTATTCACCATGACCAAGTGGGATTTATCCCTGGGCTGCAAGGTTGGTTCAACATCTGCAAATCAATTAACGTGATAACAATACGTTAACAAAAGAAAGAACAAGAATCATATGATCCTCTCCATAGATGCAGAAAAAGCATTTGACAAAGTACAGCATCCTTTCTTGGTCAAAACTCTTCAGAGTATCGGGATAGAGGGTACATACCTCAATATCATAAAAGCCATCTATGAAAAACCCAAACAGTGAACATCATTCTCAATGGGGAAAAACTGAGAGCTTTGCCCCTAAGGTCAGGAACACAACAGGGATATCCACTCTCACCACTGCTATTCAACATAGTATTAGAAGTCCTAGCCACAGCAATCAGACAACAAAAAGAAATCAAAGGCATCCAAATCGGGAAAGAAGTCAAACTCTCACTCTTTGCAGATGATACGATACTTTATGTGGAAAACCCAAAAGACTCCACCCCAAAACTCCTAGAACTCATATAGGAATTCAGTAAAGTGGCAGGAAATAAAATCAATGCACAGAAATCAGTGGAATTCCTATACACCAACAACAAGACAGAAGAAAGAGAAATTAAGGAGTTGATCCCATTTACAATTGCACCCAAAACCATAAGATACCCAGGAATAAATCTAACCAAATAGGCAAAGGATCTGTACTCAG
Source organism: Zalophus californianus (assembly GCF_009762305.2). Classification (NCBI taxonomy): domain Eukaryota; kingdom Metazoa; phylum Chordata; class Mammalia; order Carnivora; family Otariidae; genus Zalophus; species Zalophus californianus. The sequence continues at coordinate 71,990,643 of NC_045607.1, forward strand.
AAAACTATAAAATACTCGTAAAGAAATTGAGGAAGACAGAAAGAAATGGAAAAACGTTCCATGCTCATGGATTGGAAGAACAAATATTGTGAAGATGTCAATGCTACATAGAGCAATCTACACATTCATTGCAATCCCCATCAAAATACCATCCACTTTTTTCAAAGAAATGGAACAAATAATCCTAAAATTTGTTTGGAATCAGAAAAGACCCCGAATAGCCAAAGGAATGTTGAAAAAGAAAAGCAAAGCTGGTGGCATCACAATTCCGGACTTCCAGCTCTATTACAGAGCTGTCATCATCAAGATAGTATGGTACTGGCACAAAATAGACACGTAGATCAATGGAACAGAATAGAGAGCCCAGAAATGGACCCTCAACTCTATAGTCAACTCATCTTCGACAAAGCAGGAACGAATATCCAATGGAATAAAGACAGTCTCTTCAACAAGTGGTGTTGGGAAAATTGGACAGCCACATGCAGAAGAAAGAAACTGGACCATTTCCTTACACCACACACAAAAATAGACTCAAAATGGTTGAAAGACCTAAATGTGAGACAGGAGTCCATCAATATCCTAAAGGAGAACACAGGCAGCAACCTCTTTGACCTCAGCTGCAGCAACTTCTTCCTAGAAACATTGCCAAAAGCAAGGGAAGCAAGGTAAAAATGAACTATTGGGATTTCATCAAGATAAAAAGCTTTTGCACAGCAAAAGAAACAGTCCAAAATTTATAAAGAACTTATCAAACTCAACACCCAAAGAACAAAGAATCCAATCAAGGAATGTAGTGCAATTGCTGCATCAAAGGGTAGTTCTATTTTTAACTTTTTGAGGAAGCTCCATAGTGTTTTCCAGAGTAACTGCACCAGCTTGCATTCCCACCAACAGTGTACGAGGTTCCCCTTTTTCTGCATCCTCGTCAACATCTGTCATTTCCTGACTTGTTAATTTAGCCATTCTGACTGGTGTGAGATGATATTTCATTGTGGTTTTGATTTGTCTTTCCCTGATGACAAGTGATATGGAGGACTTCTTTTCATGTGTCTATTGGCCATTTGTATGTCTTTGGAGAAATGTCTGTTCATATCTTCTGCCCATTTCTTGATTGGATTATTTGTTCTTTGGGTGTTGAGTTTGATAAGTTCTTTATAGGTTTTGGATACTAGCCCTTTATCTGATATGTCATTTGTAAATATCTTTTCCCATTCTGTCCATTGTCTTTTGGTTTTGTTGACTGTTCCTTTGCTGTGCACAAGCGTTTTATCTTGATGAAGTCCTAATACTTCATTTTTGCCCTTGCTTCGCTTGCCTTTAGCCACGTTTCTAGCAAGAAGTTGCTATGGCTGAGGTTACAGAGGTTGCTGCCTGTGTTCTCCTCTAGGATTTTGATGGATTGTTGTCTCACATTTAGGTCTTTCATCCACTTTGAGTCTATTTTTATGTATGGTGTAAGGAATGGCCCAGTTTCATTTTTCTGCATGTGGCTGTCCAATTTTCTCAACACTATTTGTTGAAGAGACTGTCTTTTTTCTATTGGACATTCTTTCCTACTTAATCAAAGATTAGTTGACTCTAGAGTTGAGGGTCCATTTCTGGGTCCTTTATTCTGTTCCATTGATCTATATCTGTCTGTTTTTGTGCCAGTACCATACTGTCCTGATGGTGACAGCTTATTGTAATAGAGCTTGAAGTCCAGAATTGTGATGCCACCAGTTTTGGTTTCCTTTTTCAACATTTCTTTAGCTATTCAGGGTCTTTTCCGGCTCCATACAAATTTTAGGATTATTTTTTCCAGCTCTGTGAAAAAAGTTGATGGCGTTTTGATAGGGATTGCCTTGAATGTATATATTGCTCTAGATAACATAGACATTTTAACAATATTTGTTCTTCCAAACCTTGATCATGGAATGTTTTTCCATTTCTTTGTGACTTCCTCAATTTCTTTCATGAGTGTTCTATAGTTTTCTGAGTACAGATACTTTGCCTCTTTGGTTAGGTTTATTCCTAGGTATTTTATGCTTTTGGGTGCAATTGTAAATGGGATCGACTCCTTAATTTCTCTTTCTTCTGTCTTGTTGTTGGTGTTTAGAAATGCAACTGATTTCTGTGCATTGATTTTATATCCTGCCACTTTGTTGAATTCCTATATGAGGTCTAGCAATTTTGGGCTGGAGTCTTTTGGGTTTTCCACATAAAGTATCATGTCATCCACAAAGAGTAAGAGTTTGACTTCTTCTTTGCAGATTCAGATGCCTTTTATTTCGGTTTGTTGTCTGATTGCTGAGGCTAGGACTTCTAATACTATGCTAAATAGCAGTGGTGATAGTGGATATCCCTGTTGTGTTCCTGACCTTAGGGGAAAAGCTCTCAGTTTTTCCCCATTGAGAATGATATTCACTGTGGGCTTTTCATATATGGCTTTTATGATATTGAGGTATGTTCCCTCTATCCCTACAATGTGAAGAGTTTTAATCAAGAAAGGATGCTGTACTTTGTCAAATGCTTTTTCTGCATCTATTGAGAGGATCATATAGTTCTTGTCTTTTCTTTTATTTATATAGTGTATCACATTGATTGATTCGTGGATGTTGAGCCAACCTTGCAGCCCACGAATAAATCCCACTTGGTCATGGTGAATAATCCTTTTAATATATTGTTGGATACTATTAGCTAGTATTTTGGTGAGAATTTTGGCATCCTTGTTGATCAGGAATATTGTTCTATAATTCTCCTTTTTGGTGGGGTCTTTGTCTGGTTTTGGGGCCAAGGTAATGCTGGCCTCATAGAAAGAGTTTGGAGGTTTTCCTTCCACTTCTGTTTTTTGAAACAGCTTCAGAAGAATAGGTATTAATTCTTCTTTAAATGTTTGGTAGAATTCCCCTGGCCATCTGGCCCTGGGCTCTTGTTCGTTGGGAGATTTTTGATTACTGCTTCAATTTCCTCGCTAGTTATGGGTCTGTTCAGGTTTTCTTGTTCTTCCTGTTTCAGTCTGGTAGTATATATGTCTCTAGGAATGCATCCATTTCTTCCAGATTGCCTAATTTTTTGGCATAATTGCTCATAATATGTTCTTAAAATTGCTTGTATTTCTTTGGTGTTGGTTGTGATCTCTCCTCTTCCATTCATGATTTTATTTATTTGGGTCCTTTCTCTTTCTTTTTTGATAAGTCTGGCCAGGAGTTTATCAATCTTATTAATTCTTTCAAAGAACCATCTCCTAGTTTTATTGATCTGTTCTAATGTTCTTTTGGTTTCTATTTCATTGATTTCTGTTGGGTTAAGCACCCAACTCTTGGTATCGGGTCAGGTCATGTTCTCATAGGTTGTGGGATGGAGCCCTGCATTGGGCTCCACACTCAAGCGGGGAGTCTGCTTGAAGATTCTCTCGCTTTGCCTCTCCCCCTACTCATGCACATGTGTGCTCTCTCTCTAATAAGTATATCTTTTAAAAAAATAAATAAATGAAGTTATAGTTCAATGATATCTTATAAATTTGAGAGGAATTTAACTTCTGATAGTTTATGCTACACCATATATACACACTCGGTTTTAAAAATATTGAATGTCTGATCTTTTTTTGTGCATTTCTTGTAGAATATAGATAAAATTATCTGTGAATACACATACTGCATATGCATATGTATAAATATGTACACAGTATACATAATAGTTAAAATAAATTCACATAGCCACTTAGAGACTGTGAGGTCTTATTACCCTCCTCTTGAATTTGGGCTAGGCTGTGACTATTAACCAATAAAGAACATATAGTAATCCTATGCCAATTCTGGCTTCTGTGTTGCACCTTCAGATTCCTGAGCTACAGTGTAAAAGGACACTGTAGAGCAGACCAGGTGCCAGCTGAGTATTTCCTAGAGAACCAATCAGTGACACCAGGAGAAGAAGAATTGCCTGGCTGAGCCCTGCTCAAATTCTTAATTCATAAAATCATAAGATACAGTAAAAGTATTATTTGTTTTAAGCCACTAAGTTTTGCGGTAGTTTGAGTAATACAATCAGAACAGAATAATATATGCATATTTATACACACACACCCACACACATAGCTAAATACATGAATGCACCCAAACACACACAGTGATATAAGCCCACTTTTTTTTCCTAAAAGATTAATAAGAAATTATTAATAGTGACTTCTTTAAGGGACAGAAACTTATTCCTTTTCACAATATGGCTATCTTTACTCTGAATTTTTGAACTTTGCCTTTTGTAATTGCACTTTTATATATTTTTCTTTTTTCTTTTTCTTTTTTTGCTGGAAAGCCTATCTGGGTGGTGAAATGGAAAGCTATCTCTTCCTTACACGTTTTCTGTATTTAAAAAACCAACACATTTTATGAAAATTAAAATTAATCTGTGGGACTGAAAGAAAAAAGAGAATACACGCTTTCTAACCATACTTTCTTACAACAATCTCTTTTCCTTATTTTGTACAATGAGTTCTTTCTCTTCAATCCCATTTAACTGACTTTAGCACATTTTACAGCACTGGCAATGTTCTAGCCTGGTTCTAATTCTTATCATTTTCCTGTGCTTCATTTCCTCCACTATATTTTGAAATCATCACCCTTCACTGCTCAGTTCTTAGTCACAATACCACATTCTTAAAGTCAAATCCAACCCACAAGCAAATAAAATATCGGATCTACCAACAGAGATCCTTTGCTCTCTTCTCAAGAAAGGAAGAACTGAATGATGACATGCTCTCTTTGTCATGGGCATTGTTATTGATGATATCAAGTTGATATATTCAGGCATTGCAGCACCGAGTAGAAAAGCTTTTTTGATTCCTATTCAAGTTATCCAAAGAAAGGAGCCCCCAAATGCCCTACCTAAATAAAAAATATCTGCCATTTTTCAAACACATTGCACTTTATTAGAAGTCTGAAGGAATTACATTTGGGAAACAGACTCTAAGTTTGTAATAGACAGTTTGTTTCCCTAGAATCAAACATGAAAAGAAAATAATTCTGGAAACACATCTGTCACAGGTTAGGTTCTGTGGAAACACACAGTGAAATGGAATATGGCGTGTTGATTAGGTATGATTAGGGATCCATACCTGTGGAAGGAAGGAGAAGAGAGGAGAACTGATCAAAGAGGGAAGCCAAACTATGTTGCAGGCCCACAAAACCTTGTCTAACCCCATGGGAGGTTCTACAGTGTATATTCATGAAAGTGTCCTGCAGTGGGCTAAATGGGCCTTATATCTTTGATGCGGTCAGTCATTGTATTGGGACTGCTCCAGAAAGGATTTACTCCTGGGTGATGCAGCCTTCTGCAACTGAGGCAATTGTGTGCCATGCATTATACTAGATTCTTTACACACTTCATTTAAATTAATACATTTAATGACAGTTAAGGGGATGAAAGCTGGAGGTTGACTGTCGACAGCACTCCCGGGAGCTGGCCAACAAGTCATTCTTTAAATGGGAATTTGGGCCTTGCTTCTCCACATCTGCCACACATCCTATGCAAAACCATTTAAGTCTTCTGCACCAGATTTATAAGGGTTTACTGATGTATGAAGTCAACCCAGATTTTGAGACAGATTTTCATTTTTCTCTAATCCTTTAGTGGCCCATATAGGCAAAATCGTCATATGTGTGCTTGAGATAAACAGGTAAATTAGAATGACAGGAATTTGTATAACACATTACCATTTATAAAATGTTATTCACATATATCAGCCCTTTGACTCTAATGACAAACTTAACTTCTTTTTATTATCCATTGTTAGAAATGATAAACTTAAGGTTGAAAGGACAAGTGATTTGCTGAGTATTATTGTAGATAATCAGAGGCAGAGCTGTGATCTTCTCACTCCAAGCCCCACCATTATAAATGCAACATATCATAGCAGAGATACCATGTGATTTGTGATTTGGACTCAGTTAACTCTGGTTATATTCCAGTATTTCCATTTATTAGCTGTATAAGCTTGGGCAACTTTGTCTAAACTTTGTAAGGCTTAATTCTTCACACATAAAGTATAACAACAACAACACACTTCTTACTGTCATGAAATGTGTTAATTTAAATGAAGTGTGTGAAGGATCTAGTATAATGCATGACACACAATAGGCATTTAATCAATTGAAGTTCTTTTTTTATACTTGTCAAAGTCACATTTCATTTGTGTTTGTGAACTGGCTGAACACAAATCACCAGCATTACTGCCAGAAATGGCCTGCTCTCAAAGCTCTAAATTCAAGTCATCCACAGATGGGTGGTAAAAACATAAAACTGTTTTTAAATTTTTTAAAATTAAATTTTTAAAGTCATACAATCTTGAAGAAGTTGCATATTCTCTCTTGGCCTCAGTGTCCTTCCAAAAAATACATGTTTAGTAATGTGGGTTAAAATTTCTATGATCATATCCAGATCCAAAATTCTAAGTGTCTATAAATTCACTGAACAATGTGCTTACAGAGCTCTTAGGTGAGTGGAACGAGAAAGGAAATAATATGGGGTAACCACTGAGTACTGAAACCTAGTAACACATGGGCTCTTCTGAAAAAAAAAACAAAAAACCCTTGTATACAAAACCTCCAATGTTTGTGGTTATTTTTGACATGGCCACTAAATGATTGTGTCTGAAACCAACCTTGGACTGGCCCAAAAGTACCTCCTATCAAGCCCTGTCAACATTTGAATGAGTAAGAGTACTGAATCAGGAAGACTATTCTGGAACAGACTAAGCTTCTAGACCTAACTACCAAGTTATGAGAAAGACCAAGGAGAATAAATGACATCAAGGGGATTCAGTCAGTAAAACTCAGATGGTGAGAATTTGTGAAAAATTCTGTGCAGCAAAAGGAAGAGAGAGAGATGAAGATATGAGGAAGGGGGGAAGCTTGATAAAAAGTATTTAAGAGGCATATTAACCAATTTTAATTGGAAAATTGTTTAAATCCTTATGTGAGCCAGTAAACTTAAAAAAATTGACATTTATGAGATAATTATGGAAATTTGAACAGTGACTGGATATTTAATGACATTTAGAGAAAGTATTGATAATTTTTAAGTTGTCATTATGCTTTTTGGCTCTATTTTGAAAAAGAATCCTTATCTTTAGAGATACATGCTGAAATATTTATATATTAAATGATGTGATATCAGAGATTTGCTCCAAATGGGGTGGTGAAGAATGGGTAAAAGTATAGACGACACAAAATTGTACATTAATGGATAATTACTCAAGTCGAGTGATACTATACTTTCTGCTTTTATGTTTGAAACTTTCCATCATAAAAGTTAAAACACACATACACATATACACATATATACTAAGATTTAGCTCAAGGAGAGAGCTGAATCCTCCTGATAATACAAGTGAAGCCTGCATCCAGAATGCTCTTTCCTTGGAAATCTCTTGCTGACACTATGACTAAAAATGGGTAATACCCATTAACCACAAAGTTCCCATGAAATGGGACAGAGATGATTTCAGAACCTTTTATGGAAAACCCCTAGAGAGTGTTACTTGAAATCCATGGCATTAAAGCAAAAGTTTGACTTCATTCCAGCAAGAGTTTCTGCAAAAATGTCTCTGCCTCATCAAATTTTGTTATGAAGAAACTGTGTGAATTTTCCTTTCACTGTGTTGGTCCTGGGTATTTGGACAGGGTGAGGAAATTCTAAAGCCCCTGCAGCATTTGTATGCAGCAAGGGACATTTATATAGGTTAAAAGTTGGGGAGACTTTATTTTTAAAAATGGTTCTGTTCTGATGAAGAAGTCTATTTCACAGATGAAGCAAGTCACTGTCTCTGCAGAGATAGTAATTCCTGTAAAGGGAGCAGGGGAAGGTAGAAATTAGAGCCACAATGAAAATTTTTTTTTAATTCATGTCTGCCTTTATACAAGGTCCTCAAATTGTCCCATTGCTGGCAGTAATCAAAAATAGAGAATGGTAATACACCATTCTGACACACATGTGTACACACCACACACACACACACAACACAAGAGTGATTGCTGATGGACTGTGATGGTTCTTTCCAGCCCCAATTATGATTGATAGCATTCCATTACTTTTATGCTTATTTTAAAATTCCCTTGACACAGATTGATTAAAGGCACGGACCTCTATGAACCTATGAAAAATTTATGGATTTTGAAAGAGCTTTAACATGTACCATTTGAGCACAAATCATTTCCTGGCTGTCACTGTTTTTCCCACAATCTCTCTTATGTTGGCAATATATGTTTAATAATCAAAAACTGATGCTAGGGATTAAAGCATCAAGATGTTACAGAATAAAGCAACAACAAAAAAAAGAAATTAGATTTGTATGATTTTAACTATTCTTTAATCTGCTTCTGGGCAACAAAAGTGATTTGTGTCAGCCGTTATTGCATTAAACTTTAATTTTCTTCTACCAGCACAGGATTATATAAAGGAGTATTGGATTGCACTCAGCATGGATTAGCCGAGCACTGTCTCTGCTGCCAAGGAGCAAATGGATTTCCTTCTTTCTTTGATTTATATTTTTATTGCTGTTTTCCCCCTCCTTCTAATTCCCATTACCCTTCTGTTTGCCAGCTCTGAGATACCCTGTAGGAGCAGCAGAAAGGCAGGCAGAATTATTGGCTTATTGCATATATTTATGTTCCAAGGCTTCTCAGTCATCTATGTCAGAGGAATAAAGTAGCCTCCAGCCATGGAGACTGCATGCCAGTTTTAAACTATTAAATTAAAACTTTTTTTAAGGTAAAAAGTCACCTTTTACCTGCTTAAAATTGGCAAAACTAGCTAGGTTTTGCCTCCTTTCTGATATCTTGGCTGTATCTATAGTGGGTGGAGAAAACTGCTGTTGAGATAGACAAAAGAAAAGGATCCCAGGGCTCCCTTTTTGCACACAGGTGGGTGTATGCAGCAGAGCCACTGGGATTCAGAAGGCAGAAGAGGCTCTCTTTGGCCTTTACCTTAGGGTCTTTGAGATACAAATGTGTTTCTGGAAACAAGAGTAAATACTCTCCCTCCATTCAGAGGAATAGAGAGAGGGCTGACTGCCTGCTCCCTGCATAGAACCTAGAGATGGCTTTAGAAACAAGACTCAAAGACTATAGCTGAGTAAGCCAATCAAATCTGATTGTGTCAAGGAAACCAGAAGCAGCATGTATTAGATTTGGTCTGAAGAAATCTAGATTTCTGAAGAAGAAAATAAACCTAACTGATTTCAATTTTGGTTTTGGTTCTCACAGGCTTCTTGAAAATAATGAATTCCTGGATCTCAGAAGAGCGGCTGTCAGGTAGGATGTCCATAGCAGATGCCACTTAGCAGTACTTCTCAGGAAGGATCCAGGTGTCCAAATTGGGGCCTGACTCTTTTGAGAGTGAGCAGCCCCTACACTGGGGAATGGAATTTATTCTCCAAAGGAGCCCAAATGGGTTGACACATGCCAAAGAAGCTTATATGAGATTAAGAGAACCATTTCAAAGAGCAGAATAAAGAGTAAGAAAACCATTGGCAGGCCATTAAAACAAAAGACTAAGACCTAATTAATGGAGCAAAGAAGTTTCCACAGAATTTGAAGAATAAAAAAATTATTCATGAATTCATCCTTAAGTATCTTTTGGATACACAATACATTCAAAACGTGAACTATGGAAGTATGATTAGATGTGAATCATCTTCATTCAGACCTTTAAGTACATCTACTCAGGTAGTAAATAGGTAGGATTTGTTTCCAAAACCAAGAGTCACTTGTAACTTGTCACAAATCTTTATATTTCAGTGTATTTGCATATCGGACATGATGTTATGTCATAAAGAACAAATGAAATATTCAAAAACTTCACTCCAAAGACATATAATACCTGAACCAGATATTCAACAAATGTTTGTTCCATTCTTCTCCTTCGGCCCCGTAATGCTATTAGGACATATCACAATCATTTGGTAAAAACCACTTTCTTCAAAGGCCACTTTGGTTTTTCATTAATTATAATGTGTTAAGTAGAGTCCATGTACACCAAATTTATAGCAAATTCTATTCTATATTGAACAAACTGTTATCTTGAAGTTCCTGGATAGACTAAACTTGACTCCATCATTCCTGTTTTCTCCAATGGATTTTTGGAAATTGTATAGAATTTTCAGCTTCTGCTGAGAATATCGACCTTAAAGGAGCTTCTTTTGTATAGATAATTCTCCAGAACCCCTTGCCATAGAGATAAAAATGGTCATGCCACAGAAAAGTATACCTGAGATTGAATATCCATAGCCCAGAGTCACTTGCAGTTAGAATCTTCTCCAGTTAGGCCAGACATCTACTATATCTTGTTTTGGACACTAGCAGTTACCTATAAAAATGTCCCTAAGATTCAATGAAAATTTACACTGTCTTAGAAAAAATGAGGAGGAAAACAATTTAAAAAACATAAAAGGTAGAGAAAACAGAGAAAACAAGAGAGATCCTCTACTAAACATAGTGGAGTTCCATATAAAATACCATGGCTTATGTCTAATGCCCTAGGTATAAATTAGAAATAAAGTTTGTATTTTCTCTATAGTTTTTTCCCTATTTAGCAAGCTTCTTCTGGTCTAATATCCAGTGCTCTCAGTTCCCTTTGTTCTCCTTAAAAAACAAAAGTCTTTAAAAAGACTCTCATAAGTTTAGTCATCCTAAAATCTAAATAACAAAAATAGTTTTAAGTATTATTTCATTTTCCCTATACAACACTTATATCACTAAATCTTGGTTGTATTAATGAAATAAAACTTCAGAGCTCCTGAAATTTTGGGTTTTGTTTTTTTGTTTATTTGTTTTACTAAGCAGCCAGCTAACTTTACATAAATCTATGTACATCGAGGTCACATTACAAACACTAGGAATTTATGCCTAAGTTTATGATCAGCCAGCCAAATGTTTCATTTCAGTATGTAGCTTTTTAAAAAATTCAGTGTGGAAGATAACTTTTATATTTCTTAGGTTTATGTTGCAATAGTAATGTGTAACAAACATTCCCAAAATTCAGTGTGTGTACTGTTTTTACTATCACCAACTATATGCTGTTTTTCCACATCAATTTTCTAATACCAACTGGAGGTCTAACAATTCAATTCACTTTAGACACTAACTTCTGGAGGTGGCACAGATTTCACAGGTCAAGGACTCTGCAAAATTATCCTCACTTCAGATGTCAGCAACAAGTGGGGCGCCCAACCTACCCCAACTTTTGATCAGAAGACTACAAATTCAGGGGTCCTTACAACTCCCCTCCTTAGGTTTAGTAATTTGCTACAGTGGCTCACAGAAATTAGGAAAGTGCTTTATTTATGATTTCCAGTTTATTATAAAGGATATAATTCAGGAATAGCCAAATGAAAGAGATGCATCAGGCAAGATACGGGGGAAGGGAGGGAGAACAAAGCTTCCATGCCCTTTCTGGGTGTTCTGCCCTCCTGGCACACCAATGTGTTCACCAACCTGGAAACTCTCAAAATCTTACCGTTGAAGAGTTTCTAGAGAGGTTTCAGCAGTAGGCATGATTGATTAAATCACTGGCCATTGGTGATTAAATTCAATTTCCAGCCTCTCTCCCCTCCCTGGAGGTTGGGGGGAGGGGAGCCAAAAGTTCTAACCCTCTCATTTCACGATTTTTTTTTCTGTTGATCAGTCCCCATTCTAAAGCTATCTAGCCCCTACCACCATGGATCATATTAAGTTAATGCAAGACATGCAAGACAGAAAATTCCAAACGTTTGGGAGCTCTATGCCAGGAACTGGGGACAAAGATCAAATGTTATTTTTATTATACCACAGAGTAGTTTACAAAAACAAACATTGTCTCTTGTGGAGATTTCTAGGTAGGTTGGGTCTCTGCTAAGCTTACCTGGGATCATTTGAGCTTGGTCTAGGTTGTGGTTTGGTTTGAGATACACTCCATGTATTTTTCTCATTTTGGGCCCAGCAGTTACCCAGTGTATGTTTTGTCATGGTGGATGGTCAAAACGTAAGAGGTGTGAACAGAAATGGGCAATGTATCTTAATGCTTCATCCTAGAACTGGTACATACTCTTGCCCCCCCACACCACCACATTCAATCGACCAAAGCAAGACACATAGTCAAATTCAAAGTCAATGAGACAAAAGAAAATCTGCTCATATGGCATTAGTTGCAGGGAATGGGTAGTACAGGAGAAGTTTTACAAATAGCACAGTGTACTAGAGGTTTGCAAATGTTTTTTTAAAGGGTCAGATAGTAAAAAGCATCACAAAATGTTCTATGTTCCATGTTCTAGCCAGCATTTGCTGACCCCTGCAATATAACACAGTCTTCCCTATTATCACAATTTTCCCTCCCAAATCCAAATCATGGATACCCCAAGAGTCATATTCAATCAGGGTCAACATCCAGGATCTCATGACAATATCTGTATCAGGCCAAAATGTGGCAACTCATGACCAGAGACTTATGAATTAAAATGTCAAGCCATCTGCTCTACATATATACACACATATACACTGATGAAAAGAGGCAGGATAACTACAGTTAACATCCCTATTTGGAAAAGAAAAGAATTGGAGGCACATAGGAGTTACCAAAATCCCACAGATGGTAGTAAATATGTCCTAATTAGGCCCCAGATCCAATTCCTATGAATAACTTCCTAGTCCATTGTTCTCCATGGTTCTTGGATCCACCCTCTGTGATATCTTTTCTTTTGTTAACCTTGGTCACATTTGAAAAGACCATCAGAGAATATGCCTTTCTTTCTTAGCTTGTTTCTTACTTGTATAAAGTTAGAATCCCTATGTTCTCTTTCACTGCTCATTCTTAAATTGAGGGTGATATACTTTTGTCAATAACAGCTCTCTGAACACCTTCTCCCTTTTTTTTAAATCTATGAGTTTGGTCAGTCAGTCCTATATGCCAAAAGTCACACCCATAATTTTTGGGGGGACATGTCTCTTTCTCTTGACTTAATTTCATCTCCTTTGACCATATCTTCCTTCACTGAAATTCTACCCTTAGTCTCCTTTATAGAGGTTATCTTGCCCAACTGTAATGATCTACTGAGCCCTATCTTAAGTTGTAAGATCTCTGTACAACTTAACCAAAGGTGTCATAGCCACATCCATATTTTGTCTTTGCCCTGAGGCTGTGTGTTAAAAACCAAACTCCCAATTGTGTTTTTTCCATGAGTCTGAGTCTTAGAAGGCCTTTTATTTTTTATTTTATTTTTTTAAGATTTTATTCATTCATCTGAGAGAGAGAGAGCACAAGCCGGGGAGGGGGTGGGCAGCAGAGGGAGAGGGAGAAGCAGCCTCCCTACTGAGCAGGGAGCCCCATGCAGAGCTTAGAAGTCTTTTTAAACTCAAAATATTTTTAATCTTATCTTCAACTGGTTGAGACTTGAAAGAGTTTCATTTCTCAACCTGAAAAATTCTAGATTTTCTGAGTATTCTATATTCCTTTCAAATTATTTTTTTTCCTGAGCTCCTTTTTCTTTTGGAATGATTCAAATAAAACTAGTAACAATCAGCTCATCTTATCAACAATCTGTCTCAAAACTTCCATGCCTAATGCCACAAATTAATTAGAAGGAAGATTTACCAAATGTTTTACCTCCAAACAACATGGGCCATTCCCAGGCCACTTAAAACAGTTTCCTCATTCCAAAGCCAATGCTTCATATTTTAGGTTGATGTCATTGCTGTATTTCATTCTTGCTACCAATTTTTGATTAGGTGTTTTTTTTTTATTTTTTTTATTATGTTATGTTAATCACCATACATCACATCATTAGTTTTTGATGTAGTGTTCCATGATTCATTGTTTGCATATAACACCCAGTGCTCCATGCAGAACGTGCCCTCTTTAATACCCATCACCCGGCTAATCCATCCTCCCACCCCCTTCCCCTACATAAGGTGTTTTTGTTGGTCTTTTTAGTATAGCTGACACACAATGTTACATTAGTTTCAGGTGTAAAACTTAGTGATTTGACAAGTTCATACATTATGCCATGTTCACCACAAGCGCAGATACCACCTGTCCCATTACACCACTATTACAATATCACCAACTGGGGCGCCTGGGTGGCTCAGTCGTTAAGCATCTGCCTTCAGCTCAGGTCATGATCCCAGAGTCCTGGGATCAAGCCCTGTGTCAGGCTCCCTGCTCAGCGGGAAGCCTGCTTCTCCCTCTCCCACTCCCCCTGCATGTGTTCCCTCTCTCGCTGTGTCTCCTCCCTGTCAAAAAAACAAATAAAATCTTTAAAAAAACAAAACAAAAAACAATATCACTGACTGTATTCTTTATGCTGTGCCTTTTATTCCCCTGACTTACTCATTCCAGAACTGGAAGCCTATAATGCCCTGTCTCTTCACCCATTTTGCCCAAACTCCTGCCCCTTGAAACCCCTTTATTCATTTGTTGTTTTTATAGATTCCATCTATGACTGAAATCAGACAGTATATGACTTCTCTGTCTGACTTATTTCAGTTAGCATAATACCCTGTAGGACCATCCACGTTGTCTCAAATGGCACAATCTCACCCTTTTTTACAGCTGTGTAGTATTCCCGTGTGTGTATGTGTGTGTGTGTGTGTGTGTGTGTGTGTGTGTGTGTGTATACACACCACATCTTTCTTATCCATTCATCTATTGATGGACCCTTAGATTGCTTCCACCCCTTAACAAATATTCCTAAAGCTTACTGCTTTTCAATAATAAACATTTGTTTCTTATTGAGTATATGAAACTGAGGGTGTTTATTCCTATCTACCTGTCCTACAAGAGATGCTAATAGGGGTCTTCAATTTGAAATATAAGAATATTAAACAGTAACTTGAAGCTATATGAAGAAATAAAGAGCTCTGGTAAAGGTAAGTTCATCGGTAAACATAAAAGCTAGTAATATTTTTGCTTTGGAATTCTTTTTGTTTCCTATATAATTTAAAAGACAAATACATAAAACAATAATTATAAATCAATGTTAATGGGCACACAGGTACACAGATGCAATTTGTGACAACAACAATACAAAGGATGGGGAAATGGAGGTGCAAAGGAGCAGAGTTTTTTTTTTAATACATCATTAGTTTTTGATGTAGTGTTCCATGATTCATTGTTTGTGTATAACACCCATTCAGTATGTGCCCTCTTTAATACCCATCACCAGGCTAACCCATCCCCCCTCCCCCTCCCCTCTAGAACCCTCAGTTTCTTAGAGTCCATAATCTCTCATGGTTCATCTCCCCCTCTGATTTCCCCCCCTTCATTTTTCACTTCCTGCTATCTTCTTCTTCTTTTTTTTTTTTTTTAGCATATAACTTATTATTTGTTTCAGAGGTACAGGTCTGTGATTCAACAGTCTTACACCATTCACAGCGCTCACCAGAGCACATACCTTCCCCAATGTCTATCACCCAGCCACCCCATCCCTCCCACCCCCCACCACTCCAGCAACCCTCAGTTTGTTTCCTGAGATTAAGAATTCCTCATATCAGTGAGGTCATATGATACATGTCTTTCTCTGATTGACTTATTTCGCTCAGCATAATACCCTCCAGTTCTATCCACGTTGTTGCAAATGGCAAGATTTCATTCCTTTTGATGGCTGCATAATATTCCATTGTATATACAGACCACATCTTCTTTATCCATTCATCTGTCGACGGACATCTTGGCTCTTTCCACAGTTTGGTTATTGTGGACACTGCTGCTATAAACATTGGGGTGCACGTACCCCTTTGGATCCCTACATTTGTATCTTTGGGGTAAATACCCAGTAGTGCAATTGCTGGATCGTATGGTAGCTCTATTTTCAACTGTTTGAGGAACCTCCATACTGTTTTCCAGAGTGGTTGCACCAGCTTGCATTCCCACCAACAGTGTAGGAGGGTTCCCCTTTCTCCGCATCCCCGCCAACATCTGTCATTTCCTGACTTGTTAATTTTAGCCATTCTGACTGGTGTGAGGTGGTATCTCATTGAGGTTTTGATTTGGATTTCCCTGAAGGAGCAGAGTTTTCATATGCTATTGAAGCAAATTTGTTATCAATTCAAAACTAGATTATATAAATTTAGGATATTAATTTAAATTCCCATGGTAACCACTTAAAAATAACTAACAAATACACATAAAAGGAAGTGAGAAGGGAATCACAATGACAGACTAGAAAAAATTAACCAAGCACAAAAAAAGACAGTGTTGGAGGAATTAAAGAACAACAACAAAAAAAGATATGACATATAAAAACAAATAGTAAGATGGTGAAAGAAAGCCTTTTTTTTTTAAAGATTTTTTATTTATTTATTTGAGAGAGAGAGAGCAAGAGAGAGTGACCACGAGAGCAGGGTGAGGGGCAGAGGGAGAATCAGGCTCTCTGCTGAGCAGGGAGCCCGATGTGGGGCTTGGTTCCCAGACTCCAGGACCATGACCTGAGCCGAAGGCAGAAGCTTAATTGACTGAGCCACCCAGGCACCTGGAAGAGTCTTCTTAACAGTACTCACTCACTCTAAATGTGAATGCATTAGATTCACCAACTAAAAAGTAGAGGCTGGTAGAATGGATACAAAAACATGATCCAACCACATGCAGTCTATAAGAGACTCAATTTAGATCCAAAGACAAAATATAGGTTGAATGTGAAAGAATGGAAAAGATATTCCATAGTAATAACCAAAAGAAAGCTGGAGTGTCTATATTATTACCAGACAAAACTGACTTCAAGTCAAAATCATTACAGGATGCTTAGAAAGTCATATACTGATAAAAGGGTCAAAATATAAAGAAAATATAAAAATTATGATCATGCACACCAAACAATAGGAAATACATGAAGCAAACATTGAGAGAATGCAAATCAAAACCACAATGAGACACTACTTCACACCTACTAGAAAGGTAAAAATTAAAAAAAGAAAGAAAACAACAATGTTGGCAAGAATATGGAGAAATTGAAACCTTATTACATTGTTTATGGGAACATAAAGTTGGAATATAAAGTATGGAAAAATGTGGTGGGTCTTAAAAAAGTTAAACAGAATTGCGATATGACTTAGCATTTCTACTTTAGGTATATAACCAAAAGAACTGAAAACAGGTACTCAAACAAATACTTGTACATGAACGTTTATTACAGTATGATTCACAGTATCCCCAGAGTGGAATGAAACCAAATGTCCATCAACAGATAAATGGATAAACAAATAATGGAATATTATTCAACCACAGAAAGGAGTAAAATGCTGATACATCTGTAACAGAGATGAACCTCAAAATCATTCTTACTGAAAGAAGCCAGACACAAAAGGTCACATATTTTAATGATTCCATTTATATGAAAGAGCCAGATTAGGTAAGTCCATAGAGATAGAAAGCAGATAGGTGGCTGCTAGGGGTTGTTGAGTTAATTAGAAGTGACTCATGAATCATATGGAGTGATCAAAATATTTTGGAACTGGCTGGAGCTGGTGGTTGCATGGTATTGTAAATGTGCTAAATGCTTCTGACTTGCTTACTTTAAAATGGTTAATTTTGTGTTATGTGAATTTCACCTCAATTTTTAAAAATCTTTAAGACCA
Organism: Zalophus californianus; assembly: GCF_009762305.2. Lineage (NCBI taxonomy): Eukaryota > Metazoa > Chordata > Mammalia > Carnivora > Otariidae > Zalophus > Zalophus californianus. The sequence continues at coordinate 72,008,216 of NC_045607.1, forward strand.
AAAAGAAAAAAAGAAAATTGATGCAACCCAGCAAGTCCACTCTTTTGTATTTATTCAAGGGAACTGAAAAAAAAAATCTATTTCTCTATCATCACAAATACTTGTACATGAATGTTCCAAGCAGCTTTATTCATTATAGCCCCAAACTGGAAACAACCCAAATATCCATCAACTGCTGAATATATAAACAAACTGCTGTATATCTATACAATGGAAAGTACCCAGCAGTAAAAAAAGACAAACAACAACATGGATGGATCTCAAAACATTTGTTTTGTAAAAGAAGCCAGATTTAAAAGAATGAATATGGTATGATATCTATTTATATAAAATTCTAGAAAAGGCAAAACCATAGTGACAGAAAGCGCTTCACTGGTTGACAGGGGCTAAAGTAATGAGAGGGAATTGACTGGAAAGGGGAATAAGAGAACTTGGGATAATAGAACTGTTTCATATTTTGACTTTAGTGGTGGTTATATAGCTATGCACTTGTCAAAATTCATTGAAATTGAAAGATCTAAAACTAGTGAATTTTATTATATGTAAAGTATACCTCAATAAGTTGATTTTTATTTTATTTATTTTTTAAAAAAAGATTTTATTTATTTGACAGAGAGAGAGACACAGTGAGAGAAGGAACACAAGGAGGCGGAGCGGGAGAGGGAGAAGAAGGCTTCCCGCGGAGCAGGGAGCCTGATGAGGGGCTCGATCCCAGGACCCTGGGACCATGACCTGAGCCGAAGGCAGACGCTTAACCGACTGAGCCACCCCGGTGCCCCAAGTTAATTTTTAAAAGAAGGAAAAAAGTCTTTATGCTAGACTTTGTGGTTGGTTTTTTAAAATGCCCAACTCAAATTTTTTTGGATGTGAAATAGTAAAGTTCTTTCAGTGATGGCCATAGAAATTTCCTAGACTCAAGGGAAATCTTTTACCCTCCTTATCCAGGTGCTAAAAGGGAATATTAAGATGGATATGCCTTCTGTGCCAATGGAAGATTGAACCATACAATATACTCAACCATATGTTCTCATCTCAGCCTGACCATCTGCTGGCTCTGCACTTAAATATATCATCTAGTTCACTGATTCCTATTTGAAGGAAAACTATGGGGTAAAACAAAAACAAAAACAAAAGCGATATATCCAGTAAAATAGTTAGTAGCTAATAGCTATGTTGAAGGAACCTAAGCACACTGTTTTCTAAGAATAAACTGTGCACCCTAGGGTAAATAAATTCATTCAAGGTATCAAGGTAAGGAGTTTGGAGGGGGAAATAATGCCTTAAATCTATAGAAAAGAAGTGGAACCAGAGCTGTGTCTCAAAGTGTTGACCTAAGACACTCAAGGGGGCAAATCTATTCATTTGATATCTCTAGACTGCCCTTAAAAAGATACTAGATACAAATTAGGGGTATAGCTATCATTCCGTTGCAACCCTGATGTCTATATTTCTGTCCTGAAAATGTCTGTGGGTGAAGTAAGTAGTCCATGTATAGGTGTTTCTGACAACTGTGGAGAATTCCATTCCTACATTTTCTTGGTATGAGCTACGATATTGCCTGAGCATTTGGAGAAGAATTCTTATCTTCTTATTTTTCCATAGACAGAATTAAATAGTTCACACACACACACACACACACACACACACACACACACACACACACACACATATCATGTGGTAAATAATTGCTTTTATTGTTTGCCAACCTCCTAAAGGTGTATTAGCTCCCATTGTTAAATCTCCTAAGTTCATATCTGTGAGAGTGTTAGTCTTTAACTAAAACTACATCTACGAAGAGATGCATTATAATTCGGTCTCTTCATTCATTCCAAAAACATTACCATCAAAGGAAAGGTTCTGGCATTTGCAAAGTTAAATACAAGTCTGCTTTTTGAGAGGTTTTCCCAGCTTCAGCCTCTTGCATATTTCATCTCAGTAGCTCTTCAGACCCCCTTCTTTCCCTTGCGATTGGCAATTGGCGCCCTTCAGCCGTTATCCTTTTCCCAATCCAGCACTTAGTACATTGCAGCCACTGTCAGAAAAGCAGCCTGTCAAAGACTAAATCAGAAAGGATGGACCCTGCGGTTTCCTTCATATCAGAGAGAGAATCCCCTGGGGTGACTTTAAGACACAGTGTTCACCTGTCATTTCTAGCTCATCGGCAGAATCCACTTGGGGTGCTTTTCACATTGTCAGGTAGTCACATTTCTTTCCTTGTGCCTTTTATTTATGAAAAAAGAAACACCCCACAGAAGGCCAAACCAGGACTCTTTTAAAAAGAAAATTCAGCAAGGTACAGATAGTAAATGAATAATCTACTTGCACTGCACTGCTTTCGAGCAGGCTTAAAACAAAGTGTTTTATAAGGCCAAACTGGAATTACTGTATAAGAGACTCAAAATCTCTCTTTAGGCTCAGTGGTCAAAGGGGTTGTGAGTTGACCTAGCTTAAGGTACCTAAAATAAAAAGAAAGCCCTTCCAGCACCTCCTTCCACACCCTCTGACTACCCATTAGGTTCTTTAGCTTATTATCACCCAGGGAACCTCAGATCTGAGACTGATTGCTAGGCACAAGGTTTGAGGACTGTGCATCTTGGTCTGAGAAGGAAGATTTAAATTATTTTCCAGAAGTGCACTCAAATCTGCCTAGTGCAACTGAACATAATTCTTTAAGCTCACGATTGCCTAACCTGCTAAGTGCCCACTCTAGCCCTCAGAGTTCCTTCCAAATGAGCTAAGTGCTTTCTGCATGCAAATTTCATGATTGGGGATAGGCATTTAATGGAACAATTCTGTAGCTGTATGGCACATAAAAACATTGGAGAACAGGGGACTACCTTCTGATAACTGGGACTGTTGAAAGGTCCCCAACCTCTTTAGCAGGAAAAAGGTTGATAGGGAGTATCTCCAAAATGCCAAGAGGATCAGACCTACTAGGGGTCACCTACCTGAGTGGACCAAACACTCCCTCTCTGCTCCGAAGCTTCCCTACCAGGTCAGGCCCTGCTAGAGCCTCAGAAGTTATTCATCTTATAAATGAAAGTTTGTACCCTTTAACTTACATCTCCCCATTTCCCTGACCCCCAGCCCCTGGCAACCATCTTACTACTCTGTATTTCTGTGAGTTTTGCTTTGTTTTCTCTCTCTTTTTAAAGATTCCACATATTAGTGATACCATATAGTATTTGTCTTTACTTCAATTTAGGCCACCTAATTAGCCATACTGCTTTTTTGAGCCCTCCCATTCCATCCACTCTGTATGCCACTGCAAGATAAACCTTTATACACTACCACTTTTCATGAAGATACTCTCAAAACTTCATGCTTTCACGAAGATGCTCTCATATCTAGCCCTGCTTCTTTATTTTTCTTTCATTTATTCATTTAAGAAATATTTATTGAGTGCCTACTACGTGCTAGGCACTAAGTCTGCTGTCATAGAAGTTACATTTTAGGGAAAGAAGACAGACAATAAACAGAAAAATCAGGGAAAACAAAAAACATGGCAAAAGAACAGGGTGATCAGCAGAAACTATTTCAGATAGGGTGGTCAGAGAAGGACTCTCAAATAAGGGTCTGCTTGAGCAATACTGAATGAAGTGAAGGTGCAAGCCGGGCCAATAACAAAGAAAAGCATTCTACGCAAAGGATTAAGAATTCTATTTTTTTATTTTTTTAAAGCTTTTATTTATTTATTTGAGAGAGAGAGAGAGAGAACGAGCAGTGGGGAGGGGCAGAAGCAGAGGGAGAGGGAGAAGGAGACTGCCCGCTGGCAGGAAGCCCAATGACATAGGGCTCCATCCCAAGACCCTGAGATCATGACCCGACCCGAAGACAGGGTCTTAACCGACTAAGCCACCCAGGCGCCCCAGGATTAAGAATTCTAAAAGCCCCAGGTGGGGAAGATGCCTGGCGAGTCCTAGAGACATCCAGAAGGCCATTGTGGTGGGAATGGAGTGAGTACGAGGTAGAGCGGCAGGTAGTGACTTTAGAGAAGGAGGCTATATCACTATCCTATATACCCTTGCAGTCAGTACTATAGCCTTTCTGTTTTATTCTGTCCAAATGAGAAATTTTGTAAGCTTTGAATTCATGAAATTTAATCTCTATACTTTTATCTCATTATAAGCCCTTTGGTTTTGATCTCCCATGCATCATTACTCAATCTTCTTTTCATCCAGTCATAAAGTCTATTGACGACCAACCTTATGCTGGATACCGATGCAGGTACTGGGCACACAAAGGTGAAGGACTTAAACCAACAAAGAGAATATGGTATGTAAATGTTATCATAGAAGCATTTACAGAAAGTTCTGGAAATACTCAGGAATCTAATCCAACTTGGAAGGCAAGGAGCTTGGAATGGGAGGAGGTTAGAGAAGTCTTTGCACGGGTGAGCGAGCAATACTACTCTTTTGGCAGTCATTTCTATGCGGTTTCTCACCTTGACAAGATTTTTTTCTTCCTGCCTGCTTATTCGAATCCTGCCCACACATCAATACCCCACTTAGATGTCATGTGGCCTCCCCTGAATTACCCAATCTCACTGATTGTACTTTGATTCCTATTCCAGTGTCTGGCAGCACCCTGTTCCTCAGCACTTGTGCCCCAGATTTACTGAGGAGTGATTGACAAATAAAACTGTATGTATATAAAGTGTACACTGTGAAATGGTGACCACATTCAAGTTAACTCACACATCTATCACCTTACACAGTTATTTTTTCTCTTCTTTTTTTGTAAATGTGCAAACATTTATGATCTACTCTTAGCAAATGTCCAGTTTTCCCAACACCACTTATTGAAGAGACTCTCCTTTCCCCATTCTATGTTCTTGACACACTTGTCAATGATTAGCTGACCATATGTGCACGGGTTTACATCTGGGGTCTCTATTCTGTTCCATTGATCTATGTGCCTGTTTTTATGCCACCACCATACTGTTTTAATTGCTATAGCCTCGTAATATAGTTGAAATTGTGAGGTATGATGCCTCCAGCTTTGTTTTCATTGCTTTGTCACATAAGGTTTGCTTTCCTGACACAGTTTAAATATCCTGAATGCTAACAAGATCACAGTTTAGACTATTTCCTCATACCCTTCAAAGTACCCAGCACAATGCTTACGTAAACTAAAAGAAGTGATCATGGGCTATATGAAGAGTAGAGGCCTAAAAGAAACAGGCAGCCCCAGGATGAGGCCTTTTGTTCAATCTTAGAGGCCAGAGGAAGTATCTGTAGTAAAAGGAAAAGTGAATCATCTACTAAGAAACATTCGTTCATTCACTCATTCACCAATGACCTAATGAGCATGTGTAATGAGCCAAAGTCTCCCAATGCCAAAAAAAAAGAAAAAAAAGATGATTTTATTCCCACAGCAGTAAAAATACCTGGCCTTTGAAGGTATTCATAAGCCACTTTTCCTTTGCTTTATTTTACATGGATTCTCAGGAATAAAACTAGTGATTGCAACAGAAATGCAGTTGTAGAGCTTGGTATAAATGAGGCAGAAAATTCTTTGCTCTGAGGAGTTGCTGACAGAGGGAGTAAGCAACTTAGTAACTTTACCAATGGCACTGTGCAACATGGTCTAGAGTGTGAGGCAGAAGCAGGTAAGGTGGTTAAACACAGAGCCATGAAGAGCTAGGATGTTTCAAGAGGTGGGTTTAGACCAGGCTGGGATGGGCACCAGCACCACACATTCTCAAGTCTTCTCCAACTCCTCACATGGAGGATACATAGTTAGCATGAACCACATTGGGTATAATCTGAAATTTATGGCAAATATTTACATCTAAATTTCCTGTTAGTAAAGTGTATGTAGGTCATTTCATAATGAGGGCTTAATTCTCCATGTGGCCCTTTGCTACTCTCCTAAATTTCCAAATTTAAAAGATATATATATATTGTTAAGATAGAACACCTGCCTTGGGTGGACACAACCACTATTTCGGTAACTGCTTTGATGCCCTGACTGCTACAAGGTACAAAAGACTTGAAAAGTTAGAACAGAGATCTGTTTTGACCTACTACATAATCATCCATCCTCACACACTAGGAATACCCAATAAATAACTGGTTGATTAGAATGTCAAGTCTGTTACTTGACTGAATCAACAAGTTATTGAACTGAAATTTCAATTATGTACTCCAGGTAAAAAGAGCTTCAGGTAGCACTCAGAAACTCCTACACTGGAGCAGGGAACAGCCTTGAAGCTAAGTCTCCAGCAAGCTTAATATTTTCTGCTATTTACCCTGGAGTTCAGTCAAACGCACTGTCTCTGTGCAGAAGGCATTGTGATCACCGATGTGATTAATATGCTCCTTTTGTTGTGGCAAAAGCTGCCTAAAGCCAGTTTTCAATGAGCTCTGTAAATGTCTTTTTTATGCCCTCCACTGAGCATATGCCTAAGAAGTTTAGGTAAACAATGGGTATTTGAAGGTGTACATTATATTGGCAAATACATTTCTCCCACTTTTGAATTAGTCTCTCTATGACAAGGCAAAATCAAATCCTGCCTGACTGTTCATTGCCAGTCTCATTGAATTCATCATGACTCCTTTACACAAACAGTGATTAGGTGACACATTTACTTCACTTTAGCACCTAAACAATGATAGCAAAGCAAAGCAGAGGACTTAAGGGATTTTTGCTACACACACACACAAACTGTTCCCTGCCATCGATTGTGAGTCAAAAAGGCAGAGAATGCCTCATAATTTGCCATCCATATGCACACACAGGAGACACATGCAGTTTCTCAAAGTGGCCACCCAGTGCTCCAGTTTACGGATGGCTGGCCCTCTCCAAACTGGGCAAGTGGGTGTAAGATATTATATCTTGGGCTCTCGGTTCACTCCGTCAAAAGAGAAAAAAGAAAAAAAAAAAGCTAACCTGTAGCAAATCGTCCTTGGAAATCAATGCTTGGATGAGCCCTCTGGAAGTGTGAAACAAGATAAGAAGCAAGATTAGCATTCACTCTAGTAAACAGCATTGCGGTCCACTCTACAGATTTTAAGATAAACTGCCAGTTTCTTGGGCTATGAAGGCATTTTACCAGAGTAACAAAGTCCAGGCATAACACATATGAAAAGCCAGGTATTTTTCTGACCTCTTGAAAGCCCTTTGGGGACTCCGATATATACTCTTTTTCTATTTTGTAAGCTCACAGCCCTAGACCAGCTTCATAAGGGGCTTAAAAAAGAAATGCCAATTTCACTTGTTATGTTTTTTCTGCCCATTGATTTATTGCTTAAATTTAATTTTTTCTTATAGAAATACCAAGGATGGCATCATTTTATAGTAGAAGAAGCCATTTATTCAAATCTTGTTCCTAGAAACTCACACACACTGAGTGTGTATGTGTGTCTGTACGTACATTCACACATATGTGCATACTTATATGTATATACGTGTATGTAGGTTTACACACACATTTCCACATATACATTCTTTACACAGAAAGATTCACAGCTACTTACAGCTAATTTCTTCGTGACTTGGCATTTTGTGAAAAATCACAAACCCAGCAGATGACGGTGCCTCATTTTCACCTATGATGAGACTAATGTATTTACACTGTAACGTAGCCACTTTTATTTTTTAAAACCAAATAAACTAAAATGAGTGATCTTGTTCTCCGATCAAGAATATTGGCTGCATAAACCAAAAATACAGAAAGATACAGAAGAAAATACAGATGTAATATTCTCAAAATATAAAAGTGACAAGTTACTTAAATAATTGCCTCATATATTCAAAGGGTGCAGGAACCGTGTTTGTTTTGCTTACAGAATACTGAATCATATGCTTTTTCCATGTTAAAAAAATGGATTGATTCCTTACCACCAAGTCCCTGATCCATTTTAGTAGATTCTCCTTCTGCAAAATGGTCCCTCGGTGACTCTGAGGATGAAAATAGAGATGAGAGATTGAAAATTTACCATATGTTAGAACATGTATACAGTGGAGGTTGCCTTGGATTGAATGCTGTCAACATGGGGATTCTTCAGCTTAACTGTGTCATTTCATCCACACCTAGAGCCCTCAGCGATGCTTTCTGTCCTGTTTTCTTTCTATGAGAGGAGCCCTTCAAATACAGATGTGTGCGAAAGCGCAGTGCCTCTTACCAAGACTCAAATAATTTACCACTATTAAGGTTTGGTGCATTTTAATGATTCGCTAATACCACTTTCCATGCTTTTAATTTAATTTGTATTTTTAGCAAAGTAGTATCTGTGCATGATTTACATAAATAAGACTGCAAAACAGCTGTCACCTTACCCACTCACCTTTGATTTGTGTTTTCTAGAGGCAACCACTTTCACCACTGGCTCCTGAAATCTACCTCCATATTGCTACATAGTATCCTTACTGCCTTTTTTGTTGTTGTTGTTGCTTTCGGTATTATTTATTATATTATTTTATACAAATTATTATATTATATTCTATTATTACTCAACTTCCTACTGCGGGAGATAAGGATTTCAGTGTCCTTACATATCCACCCCTAAGACACACCTATACCTTTCCTACACCACCTTTTCATTACAAATATGCCACAATTTTAAACAATACCCATAGCTAGTAACTTTCTTGTTTAACATTTTATTTTCTCTAGCATTAATAATCGTCCTGGGTTTTGTTTTGTTCTGGTTTTGTTTTCGTAAATATCTAGTGTTAATACACCCCCAGAGTGTGAAACATCTTTCAACAATCTAATACAAGGCCAGAGTATTTTTTTCTGTAAAAGGCCAGACAGTAAACAGTTTTGGCTTTGTGGGCTATATGGTCCATGTTGGAACTACTTGACTCTAACACTGCAGCATGAGTATGAGAAAGGAAACTTTATTTACAAAAACAAGCAAGAGGCAGGATTTGGCCCCGGACATAGTTTGCTGACCTTGTTCTTACATCAGGGGATCTATGAGTTTTTTGTTTTCCCAAAGATATTCCTTCTAGACGTTTTGATCTTCTTGCTTCAACCTGGACTTGATTCTTTCTACACCTGTTGCACAGCCATCATCCTGACATTTCCCTATACTTCTCTCCTAGGCTGAAATCTTCCTTTCCTGGATCCTATGTTTTTCTTGCTTTATATCATCCTTTCAATAGCTTGCTAGAAAAAGGGCATGGAAGGTAAATTTTCTGATTGCATTGGTTCCTCAAATGCCTTTATTCTATCCACACACATCTTTGATATCTTTACTGGGTTTAGAATTCCATATTAGAAATAATTTTCCTCTCAGAATTTTTAACCATATCGTTATCTTGAAGTTGTTAATTATCATTGAGAGATATGACTTTATTCTGATCCCTGGTCTTTTCTGTGTGACTTATTTTATTCTTGCTGGCAAACTTTAGGATTTTTCTCTTTTTCTTCAATATTCAGAAATTCTATGATAACACATTTTGATGTTGCTGTTGTTTTCATCAATGTATTAGAGACTCAATCGATCCTTTCAATATAGAAATGTGTATCATTTGTGGGAATATATTTGGAATTTTTTTTTGGTGAATTATGCCCAAAATTATTTTCCTTTCTGAAATTCCTTCCAGTCAGGACATCCATAATTCATCTTCTCTTTTCTCTTCCTCTTTCCCAGCTGAGCATCTTGCTTCTATTTTTTTTCTTTATTTCAATATTTATTTAATATGAAACATGAAGTTTTATAATAAAATTGATGTAACAAAACAAACAAAACAAGCCCCAAACATTTTCAATGGTGTCTCTCCAGAACAGAGATAGGCATTTTCCTACTCCTTTTCCCTACCACCTGGCACAATGCCTGGCACATAGTGAATGTTCAGTGTATGACTTGGTTCTATTTTTGAAGACAGTTTTATAACTTTATCTTTCAACCAGCATGTAAGTTATAACAGATGATGAAGTAATAAATGCAAATATACAAAGAATCACAATTAGAGGATGTGGAAGTTCTTTGATGGCAAAGGATCTGGGAGCTTACGGAGCCGATTTGCACGAAGCAGGCAGTAACCCTATATGGTTCTGAACTGAGGTATGCTTCCTGGATCCTTCCTAGGGCCTCCCTAGAGGGGTATAGCCTTGGATAACACCTATTGTATAAACAAGGATTCCAATAAAAAGCATCCCTGATGTTTATAGATGACATACCATATTAGACATTTTTTATTAAAATTTTTTTCTTTGCCTTGTGTTTTTTCTTAGTTCCTTTGTTTTATTTATTTGTTTTGGTCTCTTCCGTTTCAGACAGTTTCCTTAAATGTTTGATGCTCCTTAGTTGTTGTTTATATTTATGAATGATACACAAAAAACTGATTAGAATGAGACAGCCATTAGTTTGACATTTTTTTTAAATACAATTCATTTACCAGCTATGCAAGCCTAGACAAAAATGTAAACTTTGGTGAGCTATACTTTTCTCATGTATAACCTGGGGATATCGAGTCTTTCTCTTGTATGGCAGTTTTGAATACGTAATGAGATCACATGTGCTGAATGCCTATCAAAAGCCAGACCCTTAAAATTTGTAATGGGCTCTTCAAATTAGCAATACCTTCTCTGCTAATTAGCATCCGAAAGGATGGTTATAATATTATCAGTACAATGTACCAAGCAGACATTAGGCCTAAGAATCAGATAAACTGGAAGATGCTTCCCAAGCAACTTTATTATTTCATTTATTTATAAATTAAAAAATATTTGTTGAGCACCATCTCTGCCTTTTACTAGCTGAATGAGCTCAGGTAAATTACAAAATGTCCCTCATTATCTCTTAGTCTACTCATCTATAAAATCAAAATAAGACTATCTACATAGCAAGGTGGTTGTGAAATGGAATGAAACACAAAACTTGCAGCAGATTGTCATTGAAGAATATATAATGTTAAATGATTAGTTTAAGAAATGAATTAGTAAGTGGTCACATAGCATGTTTTTTTTTTTAAGCTTGGTTTTCTTGGAGTCTGAACTAGAATAATATTAAAATATCTATAAATACCTTTTCCTCTAAATGTGTTTGTATTGAAGACAAAATATGGTATCTGTTCAGTGTATTTGCCTAACATTATGCAGGCTCTGTGGGCCCTTCAAATTTACATCTTCTATGATTCTGGGAGATACAAATTCATCAATCTTTAGGTCATACCCACCAAAGTAAGAAGCTATAGGAAAGGTATTTATAAAAGCAGTATGTCAAGAAAGAGAAGTCTCAGTAGCTTGAATTCTGCTTATGAAAGCTGGCTTATTTAGCAAGAGTATTTCCCACTTTCAGCTTTTTCCTTATGATGTGATTTATACTGAAAAAAAAATGACTCCTGAGGTCTCTGACCTATTTTAAGACTGTCTTATCTCAGGAGGCATTCCTTTAGTGACTCTAAGTATAAAGCTGAGAGATGGGCATTGAAGGTATGCCATATGGTGCAACATATGTACAGTTGATATACACGCCTTGAATGGGTAGCAACATAAAGACACACTTTATATACAGTGTATCACCACACATAAACCTTTCAAAAGAAGTCCAGAATATGTGTGTGCATGCATATAATTATAGGAATACATATGCATAAATGTGCATATATATGCATATGTACATTCTCAGATATGTGAGTGTACAACAAAGAATATTTTTCATGGGGGAGCTTAAAATGTTCGGAGATGCCAGGGCACCCGGGTGGATCAGTCGGCTAAGCGTCTGCCTTCGGGTCAGGTCATGATCCCTGAGTCCTGGGATGGAGCCTCGCATCGGGCTCCCTGCTCAGCGGGAAGCCTGCTTCTCCCTCTGCCTCTGTCATTCCCCTGCTTGTGTTCTCTCTTGCTCTCTCTCTCTGACAAATAAACAAAATCTTTAAAAAAAAATATTGGGAGATGCCAGCCTTGACAATTTTATAAGCTTAATTTTGAACTGATTCATTTATTTATTCAAAAAATACTTATTGAATACCTATTATGTGCCAATATTGAACATACTATTGAATGGCATCATACACACTGCAAAGAAAATGATGTTTTGTAACAAAGAGAATTTGTCACCTTCTGAAGATTTTTTAGGAAGAAATGGCTGGCTGAACAACATTTTCCATATTCTCAGTAAGTCTTCCTTGGCAAATAGTCCCATGGTTAAGGATTTTTAACCAGGAAAAAATGTATTTATTTTGTTTATAAATTTGTATGTAAATGTAAAAAGATGAAAAAGCTCCTACTAATTCAGTTATTACTTTGAGCCATAACTTTCCAAAGACTTGCTAACACAAAGGTACTCAATTAAGCTTTAAAGAATTAAACAGTCACACACACACACACACACACACACACACCAAAATAACTAGAGATGATCAAATTAAAGAGGGAACACTGCTCTTAGAAGAATTGAAAGGATCTGTGGAGTGTCCTCAACACCTTCAGAACCCACCTGGTCCATCTTGGAGATAACAGGACCTTGCACCCAACTACCTAGCTCTGTTTTCCCTCTTACTTATGTTTCCCTTTTCATCTACATAGCACTTCCTTCTCCCAGCCTTCCCCAATTTATTTTCTTTAGGTCTTTTCCTTCTTGTTAACTCCTCTATTTTCTTTTACTAAATATCCATTTTCTGTGACATATCTAAAAAAAACTCTCAATATAAAGGCCGCCCATAATACAACCAAAAAATGCATGAAATCTTGGAAAATGGCAGCAGAAGGAAGATGTCAATATGAAGGCAACAAATGCAGAGTTTGAAAAAGAGCCAGCTAATTCAAACACTTTTAGAAGTCCACATGTCACCCTAATAGTTATATCTGCTGAAAATATTTCCACTACTCACAGGTCATTGCAATGGGGCACCTATAAAACTCTCAAGGGTGGATCTAGTAGTTTCCTTTGGCAAGATGTACTCTTCCTCTTAAACATACGAAAACATATGTATGCATGATAGAATAGCAAATTAGAAGATTTTTTTTTTTTGCTTTTTTTAAAAAATTTCATTATGTTAGTCACCATACGATACATCGTTAGTTTTTGATGTGGTGATCCACGATCCATTGTTTTCGTATAACACCCAGTGCTCCATGCAGTATGTGCCCTCCTTAATACCCATCACCAGGCTAACCCATCCCCCCTCCCCCCTCCCCTTTAAAACACTGTTTCTCAGAGTCCATAGTCTCTCATGGTTCATCTCTCCCTCCGATTCCCCCTCCATTTTTCCCTTCCTTCTCCTAATGTCCTCCATGCTGTTCCTTATGTTCCACAAATAAGTGAAACTATATGATAATTGACTTCCTCTGCTTGACTTATTTCACTTAGCATCATCTCCTCCAGTCCCATCCATGTTGATGTAAAAGTTGGGTATTCATCTTTTCTGATGGCTGAGTAATAGTCCATTGTATATATGGACCACATCTTCTTTATCCATTCATCTGTTGAAGGGCATCTCGGCTCTTTCCACAGTTTGGCAATTGTGGACATCACTGCTATGAACATTGGGGTGCATATGGCCCTTCTTTTCACTACATCTGTGTCTTTGGGGTAAATACCCAGTAGTGCAATTGCTGGGTCATAGGGTAGCTCTATTTGTAAATTTTTGAGGAACTTCCACACTGTTTTCCAAAGTGGCTGTACAACTTGCTTTCCTACCAACAGTGTAAGAGGGTTCCCCTTTCTCCACAACCTCTCCAACATTTGTTGTTTCTTTCCCTGTCCATTTTTGCCATTCTAACTGGTGTAAGGTGGTATCTCAGTGTGGTTTTGATTTGAATTTCCCTGACGGCTAATGATGATGAACATTTTTTCATGTGTCTGTTAGCCATTTGTATGTCTTCTTCAGAGAAGTGTCTTTTCATATCTTCTGCCCACTTTTTGACTTGATTATTTGTTTTTTTTTAAAGATTTTATTTATTTATTCATGAGAGACAGAGAGAGAGAGAGAGAGGCAGAGGGAGAAGCAGGCTCCCAAGGAGCAGGGACCCTGATGTGGGACTCAATCCCAGGACCCTGGGATCATGACCTGAGCTGAAGGCAGACGCTTAACCATCTGAGCCACCCAGGCGCCCTTGATTATTTGTTTTTTTGGGTGTTGAGTTTGAGAAGTTCTTTATAAATCTTGGATACCAGCCCTTTATCTGTAGTGTCATTTGCAAATATCTTCTCCCATTCTGTGGGTTGCCTTTGTTTTGTTGACTGTTTCCTTTGCTGTGCAGAAGCTTTGTATCTTGACGAAGTCCCAAAAGTTCATTTTTGCTTTTGTTTCACTAGCTTTTGGAGATGTATCTTGAAACAAGTTGCTATGGGCGATGTCAAAGAGGTTATTGCTTATGTTCTCCTCTAGGATTTTGATGGATTCCTGTCTCACATTGAGGTCTTTCATCCACTTTGAGTTTATCTTTGTGAATGGTGTTAGAGAATGGTCGAGTTTCATTCTTCTGATGTGGCTGTCCAATTTTCCCAGCACCATTTATTGAAGAGACTGTCTTTTTTCCATTGCATGTTTTTTCCTGCTTTGTCAAAGATTATTTGACATAGAGTTGAGGGTCCATATCTGGGTTCTCTATTCTGTTCCATTGGTCTATATGTCTGTTTTTGTGCCAGTACCATGCTGTCTTGGTGATCACTGCTTTGTAATATAGCTTGAAATCGGGCAACGTGATGCCCCCAGCTTTGTTTTTCCTTTTCAACATTTCCTTGGTGATTCGGGGTCTTTTCTGATTCCATACAAATTTTAGGACTGTTTGTTCCAGCACTTTGAAAAATGTCATTGGAATTTTGATTGGGATGGCATTGAAGGTGTAGATTGCTCTGGGTAGCATAGACATTTTAACAATGTTTATTCTTCCGATCCATGAGTATGGAATATTTTTCCATCTTTTTGTGTCTTCAATTTCCTTCATGAGTGTTCTGTAGTTCCTAGAGCATAGATCTTTTACCTCTTTGGTTAGGTTTATTCCGAGGTATCTCATGGTTTTTGGTGCTATTGTAAATGGAATCGTTTCTCTAATTTCTCTTTCTACAGTTGCATTGTTAGTGTATAAGAAAGCAACTGATTTCTGTGCATTGATTTTGTATCCTGCCACATTACTGAATTGCTGTATGAGTTCTAGTACTTTGGGGGTGGAGTCTTTTGGGTTTTCCACATAAAGTATCATGTCATCTGTGAAAAGAGAGAGTTTGACTTCTTCTTTGCCAATTTGAATACCTTTTATTTCTTTTTGTTGTCTGATTGCTGTTGCTAGGACTTCTAGTACTATGTTGAACAATAGTGGTGAGAGTGGGCATCCTTGATGTGTTCCTGATCTTAAGGGAAAGGCTCTCAGTTTTTCCCCACTGAGGATGATATTCGCTGTGGGTTTTTCGTAGATGGATTTTATGAACTTGAGGAATGTTCTCTATATCCCTATACTCTGAAGAGTTTTAATCAGGAAAGGATGCTGTATTTTGTCAAATGCTTTTTCTGCATCAATTGAGAGGACCATGTGGTTCTTGTCCCTCCTCTTATTAATGTGTTCTATCACATTGATTGATTTGCGAATGTTGAACCACGCTTGCATCCCAGGGATAAATCCCACTTGGTCATGGTGGATGATCCTTTTAATGTATTGTTGGATCCTATTAACTAGGATTTTGTTGAGGATTTTGGAATCCATATTCATCAGGGATATTGGTCTGAAATTCCCCTTTTTGATGGGGTCTTTGCCTGGTTTGGGAATTAAGGTAATGCTGGCCTCATAGAATGAGTTTGGAAGTTTTCCTTCTGTTTCTATTTTTTGAAACAGTTTCAGGAGAATAGGTATTATTTCTTCTTTGAATGTTTGGTAGAATTCCCCAGGGAATCCATCAGGCCCTGGTCTCTTGTTTTTTGGGAGGTTTTTGATCACTGCTTCAACCTCGTTACTGGTTATTGGCCTATTCAGGTTGTCAATTTCTTCCTGTTTCAGTCTTGGCCCCTTATAGGTTTCCAGGAAGGCCTCCATTTCATCCAGATTGCTCAGTTTATTGGCATATAGTTGTCGATAATAATTTCTAAAAATTGTTTCTATTTCCTTTGTGTTAGTTGTGATCTCTCCTCTTTCATTCATAATTTTATTAATTTGGGTCCTTTCTCTTTTCTTTTGAAGAAGTCTGGCCAGTGGTTTATCGATCTTATTAATTCTTTCAAAGAACCAACTTCTAGTTTCGTTGATCTGATCTACTGTGTTTCTGGTTTCTAATTCATTGATCTCTGCTTTAATTTTAATTATTTCTCTTCTAATGTGTGGCTTAGGCATCGTTTGTTGCTTTTTCTCTAGTTCTTTAAGGTGTAAAGTTAGTTGGTGAATTCGGGATTTTTCTATTTTTTTGAGTGAGGCTTGGATGGCTATGTATTTCCCCCTTAGGACTGCCTTTGCAGTGTCCCATAGGTTTTGGACCAATGTGTTTTTGTTCTCATTGATTTCCATGAATTGTTTAAGTTCTTCTTTGATTTCCTGGTTGACCCAAACATTGTTGAGCAGAGTGGTCTTTAGCTTCCAAGTGTTTGAATTTCTGCCAAATTCTGTCTTGTGATTGAGTTCCAGTTTTAAAGGATTGTGGTCTGAGAATATGCAGGGAATCATGTCAATCTTTTGGTATCGGTTGAGACCTGATTTGTGACCCAGTATGTAGTCTATTCTGGAGAAAGTTCCATGTGTGCTCGAGAAGAATGAGTATTCTGTTGTTTTAGGGAGGAATGTTCTGTAAATATCTATGAGGTCCATCTGATCCAGTGTATCATTCAAAGCTCTTGTTTCCTTGTTGATTTTCTGCTTAGATGATCTGTCCATTGCTGGGAGTGGAGTATTGATGTCTCCTACAATTAACGTAGTGTTATCAATATGACTCTTTATTTTGATTAACAGTTGGCTTATGTAGATGGCTGCTCCCATGTTGGGGGCATAGATATTTACAATTGTTAGATCTTCTTGTTGGATAGACCCTTTAAGAATGATATAGTGTCCTTCTGTGTCTCTAATTACAGACTTTAGTTTAAAATCTAATTTGTCTGATAGAAGAATTGCTACCCCAGCTTTCTTTTGAGGTCCACTGGCATGGAAGATGGATCTCCATCCCTTCACTTTCAGTCTGGATGTATCTTTCGGTTCAAAATGAGTCTCTTGTGGCAGCATATGGATGGGTCCTGTCTTTTTATCCAATCTGCAACCCTGTGCCGTTTTATGGGAGCATTTAGGCCATTCATGTTGAGAGTGATTACTGAAAGATATGAATTAATTGTCATCATGTTGCCTGTGAAGACATTGTTTTTATAGATTGTCCTGTAAATTTCTGTTGTATATCACTCTTGGGGTCTTTCTCCTTTTATAGAACCCCCCATAATATTTCTTGCAGGGCCAGCTTAGTGGTCACATATTCTTTCGGTTTCTGCCGGTCATGGAAGCTCTGCATCTCTCCATCCATTCTAAATGAAAGCCTTGCTGGATAAAGTATTCTTGGCTGCATGTTCTTCTCGTTTAGTACCCTGAATATGTCTTGCCAGGCATTTCTGGCTTGCCAGGTCTCTGGGGATAGGTCTGACGTTATTCTGATGTTCCTCCCTCTGTATGTAAGGAATCTCTTCCCCCTAACTGCCCTTAAGATGGTTTCCTTGGTTCTAAGATTTGCAAGTTTTACCATTACATGGTGGGGTGTTGGCCTGTTTTCCTTGATCTTGGGAGGGGGCCTCTCTGCCTCTAGGATGCGAATGTTTGTTTCATTCCCCAGATTAGGGAAGTTCTCAGCTACGATTTGCTCAAATACATCTTCTAGTCCTCTCTCTGTCTCCACTCCCTCTGGGATTCCAATTATTCTGACATTGGAATGTTTCATGGTGTCACTTATTTCTCTGATTCTATTTTAATGGATTCTGAGTTGTTTTTCCCTGGCCTCCTCTTTTCCCTTTTTATCTATTATATTGTCTTCCAGGTCTCTTACTCATTCTTCTGCTTCAGTTACCCTAGCTGTTAGATTATCTAGATTGGATTGGATCTCATTGATAGCATTTTTAAGTTCTGCCAATTCAGCTTTCATTTCTGCCCTTAGAGACTCTGTTGCCATTAATTGATTTCTCCATTCTAGCCACCGTCTTCACAATTGCTAGCCTGAATTCCATCTCCAACATCTTGGTTATATCTGCATCCATTTGTAAATCTGCAGCATAAGTCGTAATCTCTGAGTGTTTTCTATTTTGCGGGCTCCTCCTCCTAGTCATTCTGTTGATGGGTGTTTGAGGGAATGTATAGAGTCCAAATTGTTGACCAGACCCCAAGCAAGATGCACCTGTTTTCTTGGGACCTTAGGGTTGCTGGCCTCTTGTTTTCCCAGCCTGTCTTCTGTGGGAGGGGTCTGCGCGCTGTTACTCAGACAACCCTGTTTGGGCGGAGTTGCCCTGCCCTCTGTGGCGGGGGATGGGCTCAGCGGGAATCAGTTTTGGGGGCTTTTGTTCTCTGGCGGCTTTCCCTGGTGGCTTTCCACGTCTCTTCCGTGAGTCAGAGCAGAAGAGACCATTTCCAACCCTCTGCCTCAGAGGAGAGACCACAGTCTGTTCTTCAGTGAGCTCTCCAGGCCACACCATCTCTGTTTTCTGTCTGTGCTGCTATAAACTGCAGCGGCCTGGGTTGTGTGCCCCTCTGCAGCACTCCCAGTCCTGCCTCCAGGTTGGGGCACATCTGTGCCCTTTGTGCTTCTAAAACCGCCAACCACCCCCAGATCGGTCACACGTGTGACCCCGCTGCTTCGGGTTTCCACCCCAGGGGCTGCCCTAAAGTCCTTTCCCTGCCGCTACCGGTCTGCGAGTCTGTGCCTGGTCCCCAGCGTGCAAGGCTGTCACTCACCGACCGTGTAGGATCCCCACGGCCAGGCACCCTCCCACTGCCATTTATCCTCCAATATCTGCCCATGGAATCACGGCTCCCCGCTTCGTACCTCGAAACCAACTGCCTGCGATATTCTGTTTGTAGAGATCCAGATCTTACATCTCAGGCTGGTTTCGTGGGTGCTCAGAGTGGTCTGGTAGATATCCAGCGCAATTCTGGGGACCCGTTGAAATAGGGTCCCCTACTCTTCCACCATCTTTCCTTGACCTCGAGAAGATATTTCTCTTAAGAAATAAAAAGCCAACTATAAAGACAAAAAAAGTAGTACATATTACACATTATAAATAACAAATAATTTTACTATAGCAATATATTTTAACACAGCAATATTTCTACACCAAAGAAAAACTTCGAAGTCCATTAGATTTTCCAAAAGTGAAGTCAATCTTCCCCTCCTGCTATCTTCTTCTTTTTTTTAATCAGAGGGGGAGACGAACCATGAGAGACTATGGACTCTGAAAAACAAACTGAAGGTTCTAGAGGGGAGGGGGGTGGGGGGATGGGTTAGCCTGGTGATGGGTATTAAAGAGGGCACGTACTGCATGGAGCACTGGGTGTTATATGCAAAGAATGAATCATGAAACACTACATCAAAAACTAATGATGTAATATATGGTGATTAACATAACAATAAAAAATTTTAAAAAAAGCTATAATAAAAAAACTAATGATGTATGGTGATTAACATAACATAATAAGAAAAAAGTGAAGTCCAATTACTTTTTAAGTGATTTTAAGTGCAGTCTTTGCCTCTCATTGACCACAACAAGATATTTATGATTAATTTGTTATTTCCTCTTATTCATCATGCAAATAATGAGTGGGTGCTTTGTTTCTCCCAGTATTTATATAGAGTAAGTACTCAACACATTCATTTAGTCAGTCTTCTCCCATCATTAGGTCATGCGAGCGGAGTCTCAAGTCTCTCCAACAACTCCTGGTCTTCATTTCTTCAGTTAGAGTTGTCATTGTCAAGAGTTATACTTGAGGTCATAGACACAACACGAAAGATCACTTCCATGTAGTTCCTCCAGTCTCAGAATAGAGTAGAACTTCCATGCAACCCAAGTTATCTGCCAAAATGTCTTCCAAATCACTGAATCTGGTGGCGTCAACTTTTGGGGGCATTAATGTTAGTCAAATAACAACATCAGCAGTGGCAGAAAAATAACCACTTTTATGTAGCAAAACTATGTGCTTGGCAATGCTTTCTATAGACAAGATCTGATTTTATTTTCATGGTGACCGGTGAGGAAGATGTATTATTATTACTTTACTAATGTGGAAATACCCAGAGAACCAAGAAAACTTGTGCAAACCATACAACTAGTGAGTGGAAAGGCTGAGATTTGAACCCAGATTTATCTGATTCCAATTTTACGTTATAAAACAAAAGGATATATTGCTTTCTCCTGTCAGACAGTTCTTGCTGCTTCATTTCTGTGAAGCTCCTAAACACTTTTCCCTACCCCCCCAAAAACAGTTCAAAGTTTTGAATTCTCTTTTTATTCTTTCCTTCTTCCTCACCAGAGGCAATTCATTGCCAAATTTTTGCTGATTCTACCTTTAAATATTTGGTTCATCTGTCTCCCCTTTTCTATTTTTACTGCCCCTATCTTGTCACGATCCTTCTTCCTCTCAGCTGGACCCTTTCAATAGTGCATTAACCCTTGTTTCCCCGTTAAGCAATCAACTTTCCTTTTATTCCATTTCACAGTTCCTCAATCTCAGCACCACTGGCATATGGGGCCAGATAATTCTTTGCTGTAGAAGGCTTTTTTTGTTGTAGGACTTTTAGCAGCATCCTGATTCTATCTGCTAGATTCTTCTCCCTTTTCTCATGTAGTTGTGACAACCAAAAGTGTATCCAGACCTTGAACAATGTCCCTGGGGGACAAAAATCACCTTCAGTTGAGAACCACCATACATCTTAATCCCTAATAGTTAAGCTTCCATGTCTTGATAGTGTTACTCCCTGACTCAACATGTTTCAAGACAAATGTTCCCAACTTATCTTTCCTTCCCCATTTCTTCTCTTTGCATCCTCTGCTCCAGCAAATTTATCCCAATTGTTGTAAACTAAATATATCCTGTCTTCATATTCTTGCCTACCCTGGTGCCTACAAGTTCTATCTGAATGCACTTATCAATTTTTCCTCCTGAAATTCCATCCATCCCCCAAAGTCTATCTCAAAAGGGGTCCCCCCAAGAGCTTTCTGTGATACCTCAGCCAGAAGTGATGGCTCCCTTTTCTATGCTGTCTCCATTAAGGTTTTGTCTCTTATGGTACTGCCCTGATAGCAAACTACTTTGAATTATAACCACTGTATCCATCTTCCCTAACATACTGCTGGCTCCTCAGGAAGAGTTTATAATTCTAACAGTGCCGGTACCCATTAAGAGTACAATAAATATTTGTGATTGGGTGCTACTAAGAAAGCAAAACAAAACAAAACAACAACAACAACAACAACAACAAAGTCCTCCCAATGCCTACACTGAAAACATACATTTCACGTCAGGAAACTTCCTTTAGTCCCATCCAAATAGCAGAGAGAAATGTAGTATGAACCTGTCAGTGCAGACAGTATCCAGTTACTGTTGTTCTTGGACTCCAAGTAAACTGGGGCAAGTGCCCCAAATTTGCCCCCACACCAAGCTGTGTAAGAAACAGGAACACTCATCATGTCAGGGCTGAAGGTTACATAGTGGCTGACTTGTGCTGGCGGTGTTGGCAGGATGGGTGGCAGAAAGCAAGTGGGAGTTATGAGCAAGGGAGCTCTAGAGAGCTACCTGTGATGTGAGGAGGTGAGGCATGGCCTTTGTTTGTGGAGGCTGGTTGTTGGCCAAGATGTTCCTCCTGTACTGGCCCTGCTGTGTTTCACCAAGCCAAGGGGTGGACTGATGGAAATTTCTCTGGTATGACATTAATCTCAACTGCTAAAGTCTCATAAAAATCCACATCCCAAAAAGGATGGAACACATGAGCCGTCATTCCTTCTATCTTTCAGACCTGTGGTGTAAATAGTGTGAACGGAGGATCGGGGGTGGGGGGGAGGGAGGGACTTTAAAAATGTCTTTAAGATCCTAAACACTTGGGCAGGTACTACTTTAAGGACTGTTATATATAGCCAGCACACAGGTAGATGCTATAAATCAGATGGGCTTGCGCTGTAGAATAGCGTGAAAATGACAACTGGTAAACATGTGAAACCAATGCCCTTTCAAAGTTTAAATAGAAAAGTGACATTTCACAATGTGCTGCATAAGTCCACCAGATTGGCTGTAAACTCACCCAAAACACATCCAATACTTCCTCCCAGAAGGTCTTCATGAGTGGTAACACACATTTCCTATACTTCCCATCAAATGTCTACCCTGAATCAGATTGTTGGCCCAACATGCCCTGCACCGGCCTGACAGGGAACCGCAGGGCTTTGTGGTCTCCAGCCTCCTCTCAGGACTGCATATTGCAGCTGTCCCCATCACCTTTCACACTGATTGTGGGTTTTAGTTGATATAAGATTGAAATCTGCCTCATTGCTGGCAAGGTAGAAGGAAGATCTAATTCAGGATTCTTGCATTTTAGATTGTATTTTGGATGAATGTAATGCACACCAATAATTGCAGAATATTGTTTCTCTGAGCCAAGCTTGCAAGAAGAGACTTGCTTATCTTCATTCTTGTCATACACTTCTCCTCCCTTGGCCCCCCTTCTTTTCCACCCACCACGTTCATTTGTGACAGTTGCATTTCCTTTAAAGCACATTTTCTTATCCATATTGTATGTTACTCGAGCTCTTTTATTTGGGATTTTTCACACATCCTTCACATCTTCTTTGCAGCTCCAGTCAATAAGCGCTAAGACCTAAATACGCCTTTGCACTTCATGGCTATTCCCTTATCACATGCATTTTCTGTTGCCTCAAGGAAGACCTGTACAATTTTTGTTATTGGAATCTGAATTTTTTCCCTCCCAAGCAGATGGAGGATGTGTAAATGTGTCTAAAGACTCAGAATAGCATTAAATCTGTTTTTTTTTTCCCCTTCCTACAAAGCCCTGGGAGTCAGAGTATTTCTCAGGCACTCATTAAAAACAAGAGGGGAGAAAAAACAGCAACAATTCTACAACCCAGAGAAAACTGCAAGAGCATGTTACCAAGTCTCCTCTACATATGGAGTTTTTTTTTTTTTTTTTTTTTTTGACTGAGGAAATCCATCTCTCCATCTCTGGCATCCATGGATGGAATTACATTATTCTATTATATATTGATTAAAAGATGTAGAGATTTTATATTGCTATTTGTCAGGGCCCCTTGCCAGACAATGTGTAGGAAATAATGCTGCACAGCGAGACTTGACTTACCCACCTGCTACACTGACAGTCTCCTGCATAGATTGACTTGCTATATATTAAAATGCATTTCACAACAAATAAAACCATTTTGGGTGGTTAGGTTCCTATGACAAACCATGAAGGCTCAAATAACCCTTAGTAGTGAACTCCTCCACTTTTATTTTATACTCCTAATCCACTAAGCCACTCTGTTCACCTGATATACCTGCACACATACAATTCAGAACCATGTCTTGCGATTTTATACTTTGAAGGCTATTCCTATTCTCATTGAAGCAGACATCTTTCCTTTCCTTCTTCCTGTAAGTAACTCTTATACTTCATTTGTGATTGAGCTTATGCATTGTCTCTTATAGAAAGCTTTGTTTGATTCCTTCCGAGCCCACCCACCATCCAGCCGAGTTACGTGGGTTCTCTGGTTTCCCATCATAACCCAGGCAGACACAGTGCCATATTGCAGTGCTTATAATATTAGATTAAGATGCTATTATTAGCCTTCTCTTTTATTTACTAGATTTAAATTCTTGGTTATCGTTGTGCCCAAGAAGTAGTAGCTGCTCAATATATTTTCTTAAATGGCAACTTAATTGGCAGTTACACAAGTTCTGTCTCCAGGAGTCCTCCTCTAGCACACTCTCTTCCTGCCCAACACAGTGAGGCTCTCTGAGAGCTTCAAATTCACTTCTGGAAGAATCTGAGTCATTATCAGCAAAGAAATCTTCAAACTGTCTAGTGGTTTTGGGGAAATCCAGTGCCATGCGAGATGCGAGGGAGAGGGAATTATATGGGAAATCTAGAAGCAACAGAAGTACATGCTCAGCCGGAACAGTGGTGATGTTAGATCTCTTAAAGTGGACACAGGGGTCTCTGCAGAGATGATTCGGGGGACACCAGGTATCATATACATATTACCCCCATAGGTAAGTCGGATTCTGTCTATATGGAATGGCAAAAATTCCATAGACTTTGCTTTAACATAGGATGATTTACCAACACTTACTCACCAACTTAATGATTTTCTAATCCGACAGATGAAATAAAGATTTCCCATGTACTAGCTACTCTATGAAGCTTTCCCTCATCATAACAAACTCTTCTTCCTCAGAAATCTTATAGCTCTTAGTGGTCTTAGTGCCAGTTTATAAATGTTTCCCTCAGGTTCCCATGGCACTTTAGCTGCCATTTCTTTGCAGCATTTAACTGCTACTCCCTTACAGCACTCAAAGAGAGCACAGAATCTTGACACTGGACAGAATCTTTGAACACATCTGGTTTATCCTTCTCATTATACACCTAAGGAAACTGACATCCAAAAAGTAACATGTCTTGCTCAAGTACTCACAATTAATTAGAAGAGCAGGGGTGACAATCTATAAAACCTAATTTCAAGTTTACTATTCTTGCTGTTACATTAACCATCTCTATCTTGTCATACTTAACAAATTGTCTTGTCATATTTATGCTGAAATATAGCTTATCTTCTCCTAGAAGGCCAGATATCTGTCTGATTTGCATTTGTGTGAGTTCAGGTCCAGACAGAAAAGACAGAACATTAAAATTGGTCATTTATATTTAATTTTAGGGACTATTTGCAAAGTCGTGGGCAGGGTTTATGTTTCCTTAACAGAAGACAGTGTAGTACTCTAGGACCAGCAACTGCAGGGTTGCTGAAGGGGTAGGGTATGGGACATTTACTAGAACATAAAGAGGGTAGCTCTGTGAGTAAAGCAGCCCATCTAGGATGACCCAGCAAGAAGGGAGCCAGGAGAATACCTACTGCACCTTCATTCTTTTCCCGCCCTCCATCTCATGCCAGTGTCTCCCTTTGGCTCAATCTAATAAGAAGCCAGAAGGCAAGAGATCCTGGATGGATGTAATCTATGTGCATCCAGAAGCAGCAGAAAGAGTGAATAGTGAATCGGGAGAAAAATGGAAGGTAACCAAAAGAAATGCCTGCCTTGTACAGAGTAGCAGCTCAGGAAATATTTTTAAAATAATCAATGTACTTAATGACAAAAGTATTTATATCATTATTTTATATTTCAGGTGTGATGGCTTCACTTTCTCACTCAATTATAAATCTACTGAGGGTTTCCTCACACTGCACAGAGCAACACTGTGCCCAGAGTCAGCATTAAGTATGTGAGGAAAGAAAGATTAACTAGCCTAGAAAAACAAAAAGTGAAATCATTTTTTTTTTCTGGGCAATAATGAGGCAGCCTCTTTAGAAACATGCATGAAAGTCAGACCCAGTTAGTGGAAAAGATTTAACATGGAAAAGATTTAACATCCCAGACACTATCAAAGATAAGACTCTCCTGTTACTCGACAGGCTTCAAGGATTTTCCTGCAAGTCATTTCCCCCAACTGTGGTTTCTATGTTCTCTTCATTTACATTATAAGTTTGAGGAACAGGAGAGACATAAAGCTACACACTCTTTACAACATTTATTGCCTGATTAGACTGAGACTCTTTTAAATCGCAACACTATTTACTGTACAGCTAGTTCCATTGTTCTTCAGTTCCCCCAGGTACTAAATTCAACTAAGGCATTTAAGATGGCTACCATGTGTATACACACTGGAGTTATTGCTTGGGTAACAGGTTCTATCTATAGCAAATAATAATCATAATCATAATAATAATGAAAAAGCTATAAAACCTGATAAAAATTGGGGAACTGTTAGAGAAATGCTATTTTTCTCTGGAGGAGTAAATATTTAAAAAGACTAACTTCATATTTTAAAGGGTTTTTAAATTTTTATAAAATATTGTCCACTTAATTCTACTTCTCGTCTCATTAAGCATACTGCCAAAAGTTGTCCACTATGAAAGATGACCCAGGCAATTCACGGCCACAGAGTTTTCTAGTGGCTTACAAAGGACAGAGGAGTCAAGCTTAAGGCTCACCTGTGTGACAGTTCACATGGAATGCAAAGACCTCTTTTTGGAGTTCATAGCATCTTTTCTTATTAGCCCACTAGTAAAACGGAGAGGAGATTTTTATTTTTTTTATTGTTTTTTAAAGATTTTATTTATTTATTTGAGAGAGAGAGAGAATGAGAGATAGAAAGCACGAGAGAGAAGAGGGTCAGAGGGAGAAGCAGACTCCCTGCTGAGCAGGGAGCCCGATGCGGGACTCGATCCCGGGACCCCAGGATCATGACCTGAGCCAAAGGCAGTTGCTTAACCAACTGAGCCACCCAGGCGCCCCGGAGAGGAGATTTTAGAAGGTGAAATGTGAGAGGAGGTGTAGTCATCTCCTGAGTGACTCTTCCAGGTGAGAGGGAGGGGCTTTGCGAGCTCATCTCATTCGGAGCCCTCATACTGAGATATCAGGCTCCTCGGACCTCTATCCTGCTCCCTGTCCTGTTCGGACTGAAATCAGTAGGATTCATCCAAGCCCTCTGAGGGAAGAATCCAACCTCTATGTTCTAAAAATCAGGAAAACTACACAGGACTGAATTTTGTCTTTCTGTACTTAAGAGCATTTCCTCCCCACCAATTGTATACCCATTTCCTTACCTTTTTCTCTCCTCCCTGTGGGTATCTGCTCTCAGGAAGGCTAACCTGAGCTGAGACATACATGAATGAACAAGATGTATTATGTGTGACTACCTAGGGCAAGAAAATGGCTGATGTATACATGAGACAGACAAGATGCTCTATTCAATACGAAGAAAGGCTTCTGAGAA
Source organism: Zalophus californianus (assembly GCF_009762305.2). Classification (NCBI taxonomy): domain Eukaryota; kingdom Metazoa; phylum Chordata; class Mammalia; order Carnivora; family Otariidae; genus Zalophus; species Zalophus californianus. The sequence goes on from NC_045607.1 coordinate 72,035,110, forward strand.
CAGAGCAGGTAGACGCAGCTTTGTATCTTTTGTTCATTGCCTGGTGCTTGGCTGTTTCTGTCAGAATTTTTCAGGAAAACAGAAATCACTGTAAGTATTCTGAGCAGCAATGAATTTAATATAGGGAATTAGAAGGTTGCCCAGTGAATAGGATGGCTGGTGAGTTAAGGTCAGACAGATCTCTGCTGGCTTTGAGGAATTCTAACAGTACCAGAAACACAGGCGAGCTGCAACCAAAAATCTCAGTTGCTTGTGGCACAAAAATGGATGATCATCAGGAGAATGTTGGTGAAACCCAGTGTCCCTGTGCCATCTGCCAGAGCCTACTTTCTCATTGCTACTGCCACAGAGTAATGCCTTCTCTTTGTCTCCTGCCTTCCAGATCTCACTGAAATGCTCTCAGGAGGAGAACTGAAACAGAATAAAGTGGCTGGGTTTGTTACTCAGAGACAAGAGACAATATTTGTCATACAGGCAGAGTACAGGGACTCAAAACATATTTGCTAAATTAATAAATGAATAATTGAAGGGAAGAATGGAGGGAAGGAGGGAGGGATGGATGTTTTCCCACAGATTAGGCTGCTACTTTCCAGAGACTGATATAACAGAGCCCAATGTCAGGCAAAGACTGGAAAGGCCCTTTTGTACCCTCTGGTTTGTGGGTCTCATGCTTGAATTGATTACACTTTACCAGGCCAGAGCTCTCTTTTCTTTAGTTCAAGGAACAGAATTTCTAATTCTACAATATTAAGCTTTTTCTAACATGTGGTAGAAAGTTTGAGAAGGCAATATAGAGTCCTCCCAGAGTCCCTAAACTTTCTATGAGGCCTATCACCTAATTCCACCTACTAATAAAGAATGCTCAGGTAACAAAGCAGGATACAAATGTGTGTGAGTACACACGTACATACATACATACTCTTCTCCATTTATACTGTGTTCAGAGATTAGTCCTAATTTAGAAAGCTTTATAAGAAATGGTCATCTCACATTAGATACAATTTTACCTTTGTTAGACATAATTATCCACCATGGTTAATAAACATCTATGGATATGTAATAATGGGAAGAATAGGCCCTCAGGGTTAGACACATGGATTTCAAATACCAATTATTACAATGGTTTCCTGAGTGACAATATATGTCTTTCCACCTCTTAGACTCTCAGTTTCTTAATTTGAAAATTGAGGGGTTTGAAATGTATAATCTCTGAACTGCTTCAAGTTCTCAAGAACTATGGTATTATAATTTAATTGTATGAAAAACGTGACTATTAGTCATTACTGACACTGTGACCTTTCTTGAATGCTGTTTGCATGACCTCCTAATTCTTTCTTGACCATTCATTCTACCATGTTGGGATTTGTGATTGGATTATAACCTAAAGTTGCTAAAGCTGCTTCAGTTCCTAGACAATATTCCAGGCCTCTAAAGTGTCCTTGAAAGAAAAAAATGTATTGCTTTGTCACTAAAGAAACCTTATTGGAAGATCACAAATTTCTATCTTCACCCATCTCATCACTGGGCTTGAGGTGACATTAGGTAATACTAGAATAGTATTAATTTGATGTTTGGCCAGAGATCAACAGTAAAAATATACTGTCTTGGCTCAGGGCTTTGTCCTGTCAACAAGTACCCTAAGAGAAATATATATACAAAGAAAGCTAAAGCAAAGTAACAATTCATTATTTGGGGAGTTTTGACCCCAAACACCATTAAGTCAGACCATGTGGAAGCCTCCTTTTACTTAAGGCTTCTTTTAATTAAATAGGCACCCCCCCAAAAAAAATAGGCCCAAGTACTCCTGAAACAAAGCACTCCTAGATAATTGCTACATCTATTTCATTCCTAAGGCATAATCCCTAGTCTCACATCTTACCACTATGTCAAAAGGCTGATCCAATGTTCACCTGCCAGAGCCTGAGAAACTAGAACTAGAGAGGAGAAAAGAGGAAGAGAAAATTTGCTCCCAATGCCTGGGGTCAAGTTGACCCTAGACTGTAACAGGGTAGCAGTCTTAGTGTTGGGAGCCACATGGAAGGAGGAGAAAGAAGAGCAGAAGATGGCTGAGACTGTTTCCCCTGGGCCTCTGCGAAGGAAAGGAGAGACACCTTGCCCAAATGTGTTCAATTTCTAATCATTCTGAGTTCCAACCATAGAAAACTGTGGCTCAAGATTGGCTATGTATTTTGCAGGGCCCAGTGCAAAAGGAAAATGCAGGGCCCCAGCCAGAGGTGGGAAGGTCATTATCTACCTCCCACAGGCCCACTGCCCCAACCCATGGCAGACAGGCAACCCCCAAGGGCCTGCCATCTCCAAACAGGACAAGATGGGTACCTGAATCCTTAGGTGGACAGCACTATGGAGAGGGGAGGCTGGACAGGGCCTGGGGCGTCAGAGGGCAGGGAGCAGGCAGCAGACAACCCATTGCAGGAAGGCACGAGGAAGCTTGAGGAGATGCTGTGTTTTTGCCAAGGCTCCAAGCCCTGAGCACATGCTCCACTGTCCCACTGGACTTCACTTACACAACATAAATTCAAAGATAAAATTATTAAGAATTTCAAGACAGTGATGGCAGATCATTAAACCCCAGGTGCAGGGCCCTTATGGGAAGAGGCGCTGTGTGGCTACAGTGATTGCCTGCCCATGAAGCCGACCTTGCTGCAGCCCATCAAACTTCCCTGGCTAGGTTAATTCTCCTTCCCTCCCCAGAGCTGTAATGTCTGGCAGGGCAGGGAGGAATGGATGGTCGTGGAAAGCAGAATGCTCTCTGTAGGCTACAAATGGGATAGGCTGCAGAGCTTAGAACAGGAAAATTCCACCAGCGAGCATTCTTACCTGCTTCTCCCATTGTAAGGCTCTGGGCAACTAACAACTCCTGCAAAAGCCCTGCCATGACTCTGGTTGGCAAACCCCATCTACCCAGGGGAGGTTCTGCAGTGCAAAAAAGGAGCATGGACTTTGGAGCTAGGGAGACCTGGATTCAAATTTGACTCTGGTTCAACCCGGTATAGACTATTTGATCTCTTGGAGCCTCAGCTTCCTTAAATGTTAAATGCAGATGCTAATACCTCTTAGAGCTTATATAATAAAGTGCCTGCCAAAGAGTCCAGCAGTGTGGTATCTGTTTTGGGTGGTAGCAACCTCCATCAGCAGGGATTTTGCCTAAAGGCTTTCAGCATCACTTCCCACAGCTGATGCGTCCTGTCAAGAACCTAATCTTATCCCAAAATGGCTCTCCAGGGCTTTTAGCAGCTACATCATCAGCCAGACCCAGCCATGCCCAGTACCTCTCTTGCTTGGGACCTCTGGAGTGCCCTGGTGCCTTCTGCTTCCCTGAAGAGTTCTAGACAGATGGAAAACGCAAGGTTTTTTTTTGTTTTGTTTTGTTGTTGTTTGTTTTGTTTGGTATCGGCCCTCTGGTTCCTGCTGAGTCCTGGAAGAGCAGTGACTGTTGAGGTCTCGGGGTGGCATTTAGAGAGAAAGAAGTGTCTGTTTCATGATGATGCCACACATCTGTCTCTGTAGTCTCACTGGGCTGGGTTTTAAGTCCCCTGACTCCTGAGTCTCATAGCTGAGATATATTTCTGATCTCCATCAGGTTCTTCCCCTAGAGGATGGATGCCAATTGTGCCCTTCTGACAGTGTCTGAACTCTTGTATTTTACCGGATCAAGGATTGGCAAAAGTCCTAAATCCCTCTTTGCATAAAGCTCTAAAGAACTCAGGAATGCCTATGCAAATAAGACTTCCAGAACAATCTCTGTATTCTGTTCTTTCCCAAGATAGATTTGCAAACTCAGTTTCGATAATGCCCCTGGGTTATATTCCTGTGGGTCTATATACATATTTTTTTCTCTGCTTATCTCATCTTCACAGATTTCAAACCCCTGGGGAACTGTTCTGGTAGTCAGCCTTCAATGGATGCCCTTGCCTTGGTAGAAGCTCAGTGAGTCCTTGCTGATCTAGTTTACACTGGTTAAGGCTGTGAAGTTCTCCTAATCTGAAAGACTGGTTGTCATTTTACAGTCACATTCTTTGTGTTTTAAAGAGGATCTGCCATTATGGATTTGCTACTGGGCATCTGGACTTGGGCCTTTTATACTAGAGCATATCCGCCGTTCATGTGCATAGAAATCATTTGGTGATCCTGTTAAGATGTAGATACTGACTCAGTAATTCTAGGGTGGGGCCTGGGATTCTGCTATTTTAATGAGCTTCCTGGGTGATACCCATGCTGTTAGTCTGAGGACCACAAGGATTTTGACAATGCTCATTTTACAGAAGGAAAAACAGAAGCACTACGAGGTGTGGCGCACAAGGGAGAGGCCTTACTTGGAACTCTTAGGCTCTCATTGTGCTTGCTGAGATGCAGGGTCCTTTAGAGGAGGTTTCTGGCCCCTTTCTCTCCTCACTTTTTAACTCAGGCTCTGTTTTCTTTGGCTCTCCAGACCCTACTTGGAGACTCAAGGCCAAAAGTCGACATTTTCATGACAGTCCCGCTGGAGCCCCACCAGAGTTCAGAGGAAGGTTAAATTTGCTCTGGCTGGGTTGCTGACAATCACTTTTGGGTGCCCAAACTCCCAGACTTGAAGATGGAAATATAATATCTCCCCAAGGAAGCACTTTTATTGAGCCCATGAGTAAGAGAGCATGCAGTTTGTTGAGTCTAATTTCACTCTACTCTCTCCATGTGGCATGCCTGCAAGGCAGCGGTGCTCATGGCTGGGTGATACCAGAAATGTGGCAGGAGCTAGAAAAAAATTGGAACCCGTGTTAAAGTAGAGAGCTATTTATAGCTGCATAAATGGCTACACTGAGCCTGTGCTTCTTTTGCTATTATCTAGGATTTTTAAATTATGAGATGATTTGTTTACGAAGGAAACATAGTTAAGAGTCTCTCTCTTTCAACTCCTTCAGCACCCCCACTAAAAGAAAATACACTTATTTACAAAATGATAGTTGGTACAGAATGATCAGGAAAGGACACATCTGCCCGGTTTTAAAATTTCATTCTAATATTCACTGCAGAGAAACAATATAGATCATAATAATGCAGGTGACGTTACCTAACAAGGCCATAGGATTGAAGATATTTCCCTAGGATTGTTTTAATAAAAGTCTGGAACATTATTATTTTAGTTGCTGGAGGAAATTTTCTCCCCTAACAGGAGCAACAATTATTGGCCCTGTATGTTTAATAGAATCTATAGAGATTTTACCTCCAGGGAGTCCCAGGGAAGAGCACCTTTTTAAAAAGTGCAGCTGAAGCAGTTTGCAAAGATGCAATGATTCAATACTAAATTAAAAAAAGAGTTATTCTGAGTATATAAACTGGAATATAAGAAATGTTAAAGTTTAATTATTCTACTATTCAATTTACGGCTTTTAATCCTAATCCATAGTATAGTCCAAATGGAATAAGGACGATATAGCAGCAAAGGGGTAGTGGGAAGTTAGATTTATTCACTAATATTTAAAAATGTATTTTCTTTCTCCTTACCATACATAAAATGTAATGTCTGATTCTTATATTCCCAAACACTTAAAATCATTAGCCTTCTCTCTCTTCTTAGTTCATCTACTAGCTGAATTTTACCAGTATAACCACAGGAAAGAGCTTCCGTTTCTGCATGGAACAAATCTTTTAAAAAAATAAATAAAGGGAGGACATACATTTTCACAGCACCATAACAGGTGCTTGGGGGTTCATACATCTTGCCTAATTCAGACCCTCTGCTTGAGTGGTGATCTTTTTTCAACAATAATTTCTAATCAATGTACACTTTACTGGAACAGAAAAAAAATTTACATTGACTGGACAACCACAAAAAGAATTATATGGTGTTTTGCTACCTGTGAGTAAATAAATATGTTTTGGCATTCCTGGATATCTGATCCATTAAGTGAACCAAAACAACCATTCGTCCTGCTTTTTTTATGGTTTAAATAAATTCTAGAAACCTATTACAGCACTCAAGGGTGAGTACTTCTGTGGTTTAAGCTGCAGGAAATAGTATTGTGTAGCATAAAGTATAGCAAATAAGATGTCAGGAGATGGGAGTTCCTCCTCTGATCTACCACTTACAAGTAGTGTGACCCTAGGCAAGTCACTTTGCTTTTCTCAACTGCAGTTTTCTTTTCTGCAAAGAAAGAAATTTCATCCACTTATTCAACAAATATGTACAGTTAACCTTTGAACAACACGGGTTTGAACTGTGCAGGTCCACTTGTACATAGATTTTTTTTTTTTATAGTGGAGTACTGTAAATGTATTTTCCTTATGATTCTCTTAATAAAATTTTCTTTTTTCTAGCTCACTTTATTGTATGAATACAGTATATAATACATGTAACCTACAAAATATGTATTAATCAACTGTTTATGTATTGGTAAGGCTTCTAGTCAACAGTAGGCTATTTATAATTAAATTTAGGGGTAGTCAAAAGCTATGTGTATGTTGGGGCCCCTGACCCCCACAATGTTCAAGGGTCAACTATATTGAGCTCCTGTTGCACCAAGTACGTTCATGTTTTAGGAACACTTTAGTGAACAGAAAAAGCATGGACCCTGAACCATATTGGTCTAAATTTTAGACTCTAGAACATAGATAACCCATAAATTTCTTCCCAGAACTGAGACTTAATACTTCATTTATTTCCAGAGCTTGTTAGAAGGTGAGAACTTGAAGTGGCAACAATTAAGGTAGAGAGAGTTGGGGTTTTTAGTTGTTTTATTTTTTTGTAGCTTTTCTCTTGCTTTCACAATTGATAGGACAGGAATGTCTGTGCACAGGTATGGAGAAAAAAAAAAGAGTGGAAGTTTTTTCTTTTTTGTGTCTCTGATGACTCATTTCCACCCAATTCCTTTCTACATCTGGAGCCTTCAATGCAGGTCTCATGAGACCCTTGACACATTGCTATTCTTAAGTCTCACCTCTTCTGAACAGGACAGCAAATAATATTTTGCACCTGTAAATAAGTGGATAACTATTTCAAGGTGAGACAAAGAAGGAGACTTAGAAAAAGTTTCCAATATCACAGAGAAGTCTTCTTTCATTAAGACCACCTTATCTCTTCACTATACCACTCAGCATAAGAAAATAAAGTTGGTTTTGTATTCTTAAAAAATTAAATAGCAAATGGAAATGATTCTGGTACCTCAAACTGGTACCAACAAGCTTTGGGAACTAAGAGATCCCATTCGGTTCAGTCCAATAGTTATTCTTTGCATATTTATTTGTATGCCAGGCACTCTGCTCAGATGCAAAAAGGAAACTGACCAAAGTCCCTCCCCTGATAAATTTTCTGACTGGTGATGGAAAGATGTGGAGGAAGTCAAAATATAATCTGACATTTGAAAGTAGAAAAATGTGAAGGGTGCCATGCTAAAGGGAAAATCAAAGCAATTCATCCCGAGAGAGGCAGAGAATGTATGACAGTTAAATTTATTTTTGAACTGGATGCCTGTGTCATGTCCCCAATGTCTAATGGGATAAGTTACACTTCATGGAACATCAGTCCAGGCCCTGGACTTGGCTGGCCACCCTGAGGCAAAATCCTAGTGAGAAGCAGAGATCAATGTGAGTCCAAAGCTCCTCTGCCCATTACCACCAGCTCACAAAAAAACTCTTCTGAACGCTATACCCAGACACCATCTCAGGGGGTCCAGGAAGGGAAGCAGAAATCTGAAAGGCCAAATTTACCCCAAAGAGACTGAGGAAAATAAAAGATACCATTTAAGCCAGAAGAGAACTGAAAGATATTAATTGTCAAGTTAAAGTACTCCAGCACCTCTGCTACCAGGGGAGGGGAGTTTATGAGGAAGAAAGAATCAATTATAGAAAATAAAGAAGCCGAATGTTCTCTATACATCTGAATTGCGTTTGTTACATTTTAAAACCTGTCATGTCTCCTGCCACATTTTAAAACCACCTAAAATTGCACATGCCCAAAACAGAAACCATGGAGATTTCTCATCCACAAACCAGGGCCTTGTACGTTATTTTTCTATAGCAGTGGCACCCCCATCCATTCAGATCTAAAATCTTCAAACCTACGAGTCACTTTGCCTTTCATAGGAAACCCACCCCCTAATGACACTGAGTTTATTTACTAAATATATCTTGAATTTTTCCATTTTATCTCTCTATAATCACTATATTTTCTCTCTGGCATTTATTTCTCTCCCTTTCCCATATTCCAGTCAGAGATAACACTAAAAATGCAAATGTGATCTGATCACCACCGCCACCATGTATCCCCTCCCCATCTGTCTTAGAATAAAGATTAAATCCGTAATGCCTCCTTTTCCAGTACTGCTTCCTACTTGTCTCCTCTGCTTTGTGCACTCACACTTCCTTGTCTGTCCTCTGGGGTCTGCATCCCTCACACTACACTGTGTGCCTCACTGTGGAACCTCTTCCCACACTATCCCTGGTCCCCCAGTTGATTGTTATCCTTCCCTGAGATCCAGCTTCTTCAGAGAAGCCTCTGGCTCCCCAGCCCAGGTGAGAGTCTGCTATTTGCACTCACACTATGAATTACCGTGACCCTCCTTTCACACATCTCCCCTGAAATAGGTAAAGCCACATCTAACTTTGCATCCCAGACCCAAGGCTGACACTCAAGAAAGAGAATTAATGAATGGATCTATTATTTTTCTAGTGGATGGACTTTTCCTGAGGTTGTCTCTTTGACCTTTCTAGTACAAAACTGGTTTTGGAAAATCTTAGCTAACTTCTTTTATTTCCCCTCTCCAAACTACTGGTTAAGGTAAACAGGGGCTACAGTAGGAAAGAGAAAATAATGAATATATTGTTGTCTATTTCCATAAATTCTAGAGGACAGCTCTTAAAAATATGTTTTTCCCTCTGTTAATAACTAGACGATAAAAGATACAAGTTTGAAAGGAATTTATGTCTGTCTACAAAATTGTCAAGGAGGCTGATTGAGGCTGAAATTACAGCACAAGAATTTCAAATCTAACTCCCCCACACTGAGGGAACTTTCCCTCCTCCTTACAACCCTATTTTAATTGCTTCCTTCTAAAGTTTCAGTAATTTTCTCTTGCATTATCCAGCTCTTGTACTAAATGCTGAAATGAGTATAATACTTACTCTAACCTTGGTAAGTAATGTTCGGGCAATCATTTCCAGTTCTAAACATTAAGTTTCAGTTTGGTACAGACTGCATGGTTGGGTAATTCCAGTACTGCCAATAATGAGAGCTAGCTAGGAACTTACTTCATGTTTTGACCAGACCCTGATTTATATTTGTATAAGTGAGTTATATCTCCAATTTTTTATTTTAAGTTGGTATAGTCTTGCAGGCACACTGAAGGCTTGAACCCAGTCTCATCCACAAAGGACCTGATTTCAAGTAAAGAGAAGCAATAACTGCATCATTCCAACCACACATACCTCATTTACTTTATTTCTGTATGAAAATGTGTTCTATGCTCTAGCCATGGATGGCTACCAAGATGGGGGGAGTCTTGCGTTTCTCATCGAGGTTAGCTGTTTTGGCCATAAGGATGACATGAGATAAGCAAGGAAACTATTCCTGGCTTTAGTCTTTGCAGCTACTTTAACTCTTTGCAACTCTCCACCTCCAATGAACTGTCACCACTACAGAGTACACTTTGAGTGCTCTGGATTAAGACCATGTAGACAGAGGCAGAGGCAGAAGTCCCAGGACAAACTTGCACCAAACTTGCTCCAAGGTTCCTGATTGAATGTTTACATGTAGGAATGTTTGTGTGCCGAATTCAGAGACAGGCAAGCCCATGTACTAGCCACAGGTTTCTCTCAAAAGGTGGACTTCCTTAAAATTAATTCTATCACTCCCAATGCCAAGTGATGTGGGTCATTCAGAGAACACTAGTGGTAGCAGCTCGTAATGGCCGTTGACATTCATTCCCTCATAAATGAGCTCATTTTCCCTCAGTTGCTTCAGACAGTAAAGTAGAAATATCAAAGTTTCTTGCTATACCCACCAAAAGTTTTGTAATTATGACTAAGCTTAAGTCAGCTTGCTTTAACAAAGCCATGGCTGAAAGATGACATGCAAAGACTGAGAATCACTTACTTGGGCAGCTTCATAGAAGGAAGCCTTCAAAGTTATGCTAATTAGAGGTATTATAGCCTCAAGATAAAAGCCTTCTAATGAGCTAATTTTATAGACATAGAGCACTTCAATGTTGAATCAGTCCGCACTCAGGCTGCATACTTGGGGCTGTGTGTATTTGTTTCTACATCAGCACCTCTTTTACACCTCTTTTATACTAAAGAATTTGTCCTGACTACCAATCAAGATACTTTACCAGAAAAAAGTACATAAGGAAAAAAAGTGCAAGAGAAAGGACTTATAAATCTTGACATGGTATTCCCTTTTAGGAAACAGGAAAAGTTAGAGGCAAACAGCCCAGAGAAAAAAAACTATAATTGGTAAAAGTCATTCACTCTTTCCCTCATTCAAGGATTTACTGATACACAATTATGTAAAAGTTATGTGAGCTGCTAGCCCCCCAAGGAGCATGAAAGATTCAACTTATCAAGGTGAAAGTTGATAAAGTGCCAGGACATCCTGCAAAAGAACCTGAGAAGAGGCAATTAGAAAGGAGAGAAATGTGGGAGGTAAGAGGTGGGAACTGGAAGGGGTCAGGGCTGAGTCAGAACCTGAGGAAGAGCTCACCAAACAAGGGTGTGCAATGGAAAAAATGTCTCTGCAACCACAACCAAGAAATATTGGAAGACAGCTAGACGGGAAGCAAGAACTAGAGAAATGTGGGGATAGACTGACACTGTTAAAGGAAACCTGTTTCCAGATGGTATCCAGAGAATTTTAAATATCATAAGGAAAAAAAAAAAAAAAACCTGTTCTCCAATATGTCTCTCAGACCACATGTTGAATAGGATGAAAATAGAAACTTTTTTCCTTTTTGAACAGTGATTCTTTTAGGCTTGATCCAGGTCTATGGCACAGAATTGGATGTGGGAGAATCCAGGGAGCCTAGAGAGGAATTTGGACAAAAGGTAATTCCTCTGGAATGTAGTTATAAGGTCATTCTGGGTTTAATTTTCAACTCTTTAACTTTTTGAGGAATTCTGATACTATAAATTTCTAAGGGTGAAAAAATAGCCCTGTTGAAAAGGTAGCATATGGGGAAAGAATTTTGATTATGCTTTCTTCAAATATGAAAGTACTTCTTCAGCTGCAACATTCTGGACTCTTGAAAACGTAGTTGATTCTTATAATGTCATGAAAAAGGAAACTGCAACAGATTGAAGCGAGACAAGTTTTAGCATTATTTGAGGACTTAACAGATCAAGTATTTTGAAAAGGAGTTTGGACCAATACCAAAAATGAAAGGGGGAGGGCAACAAAGAGAAGAATTATTTTAAAGTGTATTCAGGGTCCACGTGTCTATAAGCATATGCTCTCACTTGCATTTTTTGGTTGTTTAGGGAGTTTATGAAGTCTTAGCTGGTTCTAATTGTTGCTCTGAGGTTGTAAAAACACTTTCCACTGTCCTCACTCTGGGGAGGAGTTGGCATGAATAGGGAGGGATAGAGACTAGGAGCATAATCAGAAGTGCAGGTAACCTGCTTTGGGTTCAATCTATGTCTCAAGTTAATGCCCACTTCAAAGTGAAAAGATTTACTGAAGACACAAAACCTTTTACTGAAGGAAAAATGCACATGAGATTCATTTGTTACTTAAACTCTCCCACCTCTGAGTCTGTATATAGAATGCAATAATTTGTTCTCCCACATCATATCTCCCCTTAAGGAAGATTGCATTCTGGTATGCAGACAGCCAGGAGACAAATACAATACAGGATGATGATGGTGGTGGTGGTGGTGATAAAGGTAGAGTTTTGTACAAGGTACCTTGGAACATAGGACAGAAATCCTCTACATCACCTGGAAAAGGCAAGGAAACTGAACAGTTCAAAGGCAGGTATCATTTGAGACACATTTAGAAAGAAGAGTAAGTGTTTCCCAGTTGACCAAGCTGAAAAGAGGGTCATTCCAGGCAGAAGGCATAGTATAAGAACATGCAGAGAAGCCTATGTGGTTTAGGGTATTCAGAGAATCAGAAATGGTTAGGTACAGGAGGTTGGGGAAAGGCGATGACAGGAGATGCAGGTGAACAGGTCGGGTGGGTAGAGCCCAGATTAATAAAATGATGTTATGGAGTTTAGGTTTTACCCTATAGATGATATAAAGATATGGAAAGTACTTAAGAGGAGAATGACATGCCCACATTTTCAGCTTTGGAATACATTTTAGCAATGAGTCTGTCAGAGCCGATAGTTCTCCCATCATATTGATCAGTCAGGATAAGATTTCTCAGTAGACTTTGAGCTTACCTTCAATATGTCAAATGTTCAAGGTTTTCTCAGAAGTTCCTGAATCAAACTATATGACTTGCCCCTAGAAAATTTCTAGCCTTGATCTCCTTAGGTAAGTAAATGTAAGTAGATATTGAGCTCCAGAGGAACAAAAAATTAACTACTGGGAAAAACATATTTATTTTTCTATTCTTACCTACTGGTAAAGAGGGACCATTTGCAGGATCATTCATTTTTCTGGCTCCACTATGAGGAGTACTCATGGTGTCTAGCCTAGGTCTAGTTTAGTTTAACTGACTGCAACAATTATCAAGAACAACACATTTTTATACAAATCACCTTATTCGCCAAGTTCCTGGAATTTGTTGTTGCATCAGGTTGCCATAACTAAGCAAGAAGGAGAAGGTTAAATTGTCGGCTATTCTTAAATGACATTGTCAGGTCAATAACATCCCCAGACCCAAGGATAGTATGCATGAGACTATGGGAAGTACCATATCACTGCCCTGTGGTTCTCAACCTTAAGTTATGTCATGGGGCTATAGCTGTCCTGCTCATGACTTCTAAGAGTGGGAAGCAAAGTGATTTGAGGATTACAAAAGAAAGCCTCTCTACTCATGAGAAGAGGAAATCAAGTGTGACAGTTAGATATAAGTATTCTTAGAAACAGGCTCACGTGATTTGTGTAGAAGTTATGAAGAGCTGTTAGTGAAGTCTAGTGTTTTTCAATCTCTCCGGGTGAAGTGTAAAAACTTCCTCACCTCTAGGATGAGAGGAAGTCTTCCTGCATTATATCTGAGTTAATTTGGGAATTGCGTGTCTTCTTGCAGAGAGATACAAGATTGCCTTTGTCTTTACAGTTTCAATGGTTCTTGAGCTGTGGAGTTGGATCTGAAAGTGGAAAAGTGAAAAAATCATCAGTCTAGGGATCAGAAAGCCAATTGCAGTCCTGGTTATGCCACCTACAAGAGGTCTTGGGGGCCATTGGATCTCAATTGAACTTGGGGATTCTGATTTTTAAAACTGGGACATTACGCACCATTCCTGTTAGATTACTTCTGCTAGAGGATGCTATGTGGGTCTAGAGAAAATGTGTAAGCATCAGCCTACTATTTTAATAGAGCTATATAAATATAAGCATCAGTACTAGTAATGGCCAAAGAGGCCTGTTAAGATGGTATCTGCTTAGGGCGCCTGGGTGGCTCAGTTGGTTAAGCAGCTGCCTTCGGCTCAGGTCATGATCCTGGAGTCCCAGGATCGAGTCCCACATCGGGCTCCCTGCTCGGCGGGGAGTCTGCTTCTCCCTCTGACCCTCTTCCCTCTCATGCTATCTCTCATTCTCTCTCTCAAATAAATAAATAATCTTTAAAAAAAAAAAAAAGATGGTATCTGCTTAGAGGAATATATGAGGTCATGGAGTTCATATTAATAATCTTTGAGGGCCAGGATGAATGGTACAAGTGATGAGAAATTGGAAGGTTTGAATTTTTCTCTTAAGAACTGAGATTTTGGCAGCAGAGTTTTCAGGCCTTCCAACTTAATGAAACTACAACTTTGATGTGGTAATAGAAGCTAATTTTACAGATTGGCCTTGAATTTTAATGATTCGCAAAAGAAGCCCTTAAAGATAATGTAGCTAAGAGGCTACCGTATGAAGTCAGGCATTAGACTGAACACTGCTTCTTTCTTTCTGGTAATCAGCATTTGGTTGGCCCAGGTGACAGCAATCTTGTTCCCTGATGTTTACAGCCAGAACATCAGCACGATAACATCAGGTTGAATGGAAAAGACCACATAGATAAGCTGGGGAGAGAAACCACACAATTTGAGACCCATTAAACTTACCATATACAAATTAGAACATGATTATCTCCTTGCCAACATAAGCTCCCCTCTCCTGAGTTTTCTTTTAAGTATATAAATGTGCAATTATTGCTGGCCTTTTTTTTTTTTCTCTCCTTCCTTTGCTCCAGTATCCAAATGGTTGTGAAGATCTAGATAGTATTGCTGCAGGTTGGTTTTGCATCCTCTCCTTGAAAGGGAGAGGATCCAAAGGCCCCCCAAGGACTCACAACACTCTTTATGGTGATCCAGACTTGAGCTCCAGCCCCAAGTTTAGTTCATTGGCCTACTGAATTCTTCACAGTGCAGCATCTGGAAGTCTAGCTCCTGCTACACTGTGAAGAATTCAATAGGCCAATGAACTGAACTTGGAGACTACTCCCAAATTTTCGTTTCCATGGAGAGCCCCTTCTTGCCGTCCTGGCAATGACCTTGTCAGCCCCCTCCCTCCTCTTCTACCCACATCAAGAGTATGCTCTTCTGTTTGTGTCAACTCCCCACTTGCCTCTTGATTCAAAGAGCTCAGACTCTCTACCAACAGAATAAAATTTCATTCTCGCCTTTTGAGATTCCCCTAGAGCTACAGCAGTTTTAACCACAGAAGTGGTTTTGTCCATAACTTCAGCTATTCACTCTTGCTTCAAGGGTCTGGGAAAAGGTCGGCTGGATTGTCCTCTACTCTTACTTTACAGTGCTTAGTCTCAATCTGGTTCCCTGGCCACCTCCTCTTTTCTTTTCCCTAGACCCATTACAAAATACTAGGTCCGGTTTTCACTGCATAAGAATTTGGGGTGGGGTAAGGGTGGTAATGTTACAAATGACCCAACAATGTAACTGTTATAAGTGTTTTCCCAGAATTTGAAAGGTTACAAATCAAAACATGTGGTTACTAACTGTAGAAACAACTAAAACCAAATCTAAATTGCTGGATCCAAACTCTATCATCGTAATCAGCATAATCTGGTCCTTCTTAAGCTCCTTCTGTCCTTTGGAAGTACTTGGGAGATTCCATGACCCTCCCCTGACGGGTGTCCACACTGCTCCCTTGGACACGATGTTTCCAGGCCCTGTCCTGTGGCTCTCTAAGCCTGTGCTACCAGTGGGACAACTGCTGTGTTCCCAGGACACTTCCACTCCAGTTCTTCCTCTCCTGTTCCTACTGCTGCACTAGCTTCCCCCATGTGGGAGCACGTTCTCCAAAGAAAGATTTGTGGATTAAGTCTTGTTGCGATCAAAGCCAAGCTGGAGGTAGACTCCGGCCATGGTCCCAAAACTGGTTCCCCTGTTCACTCACTGTAGTCCTCATAGGTGAAAAATGAACAAAACCATACCCATCTTACAAGGTTTTTATGAGGATCTAGTAAGATAATATATGGAAAAGTTTTAACACAGGGTGTGGCACATGGCAATGACTCAATAAGGAATATGAGCTATGCACACAGTCATCAAGGGAAACAGTAGAGAGCAGTATTTATTAGCACAGACTCTGGAACCAGACGCTCCAGGCTTGAATCTTGGCTTTACAACTAATTAGCTCTCTGACCTTGGGCAAGTCATTCTATCCTCCTGTGCCCCTTTCCTCATCTGAAAAACGGTGATGCTGGTGATGATGATGATGCCGATAGTAACGATGATAAAACTCCTCTCATGTCACGGGGATTAAGAGAGTAAATATATGTAGAGCGCTTAAAGGAGTGCTTGGCACACACATTGTCGTGGTATTTTGGTGTTAGGTCTTACTGCTATCGCTGTGGTTGTCTCCCCAGGTAGCAGAGGGCTCAGCAACTGTTCTCACAAAGGACGTGAACACACGGCCTGCTCTGAATCAGATTTTCTCCATTCTGCATGGCTCCATCCTGGCCTCCTAACTGTCTTTACCATGTCACCACCACCACCAGAGAGTAATTCAGGATGCGTCAAACCAGTCATATTTCCACTCCTAAGAAGTACAACATCCAAGGCCTGGAGCAGATATTCTCTACACCCATCTGAATGCACCACAAACCCATAGGGCACTCCCCGGGTACTGCACTAGGAATCACACAGACAACTGAGCATTTCTTCCTCCAATAGGTACTACCAATGCTCAAAGATGAGGGTCTCTTTCATTTGCTTCTGTTTTCATCCTAGCCAGGTGACTAACGCTACATCCCCACCTCACCCCCCTAATTAAGCTGTTTCTTTTCTAACTAAAGATGCAAGGAAGATAAGAAACGTGGCTCAAGCTCCTCCTAAAAATACTAATGTTAAGCTTCATATATTTTCCCATTTTGACAAGTGGTGTAATCATTTTAAAGAAATACTTTGGCAGGTCACTGAAATCTACAGTAGCCACAGTACCCCAGAATAGATTCTGATTGCACTGTTAGCCTTCTTTCCACCTAATTCCTGTTTAAAGCTCTGAGGTTGCACAGACTGAGCTTCCTTAACACGTAGTATAGATTAAAAGCAAGAAAATTTCATCAACAAAGCATTAAACTTAAATATCTAAATGCTAAAGGGCTGGAAATTCAACCTAATTAAAATGGCTGAATGCAGAGTCACAATTAAACAGTGAGAGAATTATGGAAAAGTAAATATTTACACACACATTGTACACTTATTAGGGTTTACAAAGAAATGCTTCTCATCTGCACAGCTTTCCTTTGTAATGATACTGTTATGAGGCAATAAATGTGGTTATAGTTAATAACAGATGTTAAATGGCATAATTCATCCACAAACCTTACTAATTACCGCAGAAGCACAAGACAAATGTATAGCATCATATGGGAGGTAATGCTTATCTGTTAGTTTATAAGCTGAAAAAAGAAAGGTCACTTGTAGAAACAGAAATGCTTTGAGTAAAGCCTTACCTATCTAAATGAAAAATTTAAACACTTTAAAATTACAACAGGCTTCCCCTTCTAGAGAGTTCATGCTTCATTCAGAGACAACAAATTGGCCTAAATGAGTTTGAGTTAACTTGGCCACTCTAGTGGTAATCATTTTCTAAATTAGTTTAGGGAAAATGTTCCATATTTTAAACTGCGGTGCGGCCTTTAGAATGATGCTTACTATCAATTATTTCATTTTCCTTCAACCCAAATGTCTCTCTCTCTTTACAAGGGCATTGGGACAAGTAAGAGGGGGGAAAAAAAAGCAGAGTATAAGGTCACCTGGAGTAATTTTATTTTACATAGATCATATAAAGAACTCTGAAGTACAATGCTTAAAATACTTTTTCATAATAAATTTGGGAAGGCTGATGGAAAAAAATAAAATGAAGGCATCTTTTGTTTTCCTCACAAAAGCTCAAAACCCAGATAATCACTGTGAAAGTCCACACCCTGTTAACATAGTTGACTTTCATTTTAGTCTGTAATGTTATTCAGTTGTTTCCTTCACTTCCATGTTGTCTTAATAGTGGTGCCCTTTGAAATGTTTGCGGTTGATTTGCACCATAGTTTACAAAGCTTTACTTCTTGGATTTAATTTCTATTGGTCTTCAAAACCAAAGAGCTTGCTTTCCATCTTGATTCAAATAAAGCCAAGATGCTGAAGTTAAAACAGCATAAGTTTCCAGGGCTTTTTGGTTGTACAAACACACATCTGTGCACACACGGACAAACAATATACAATGAGAGAGGGGCTAGAGGGACCGAGGGAGACAGAAAGAGAAAAGAGGCCGGGGACAGAAATAAAGAGAGAGACAAACAGTGCTTTTCATTTTCTTTCTTTTTTTTTTTTTTAAGATTTTATTTATTTGACAGAGACACAGCGAGAGGGAACACAAGCAGTGGGGAAGGGCAGAGGGAGAGGGAGAAACAGGCCTCCCACTGAGCAGGGAGCCCCATGTGGGGCTTCCGCGATCCCAGGACCCTGGGATCATGACCTGAGCCGAAGGCAGACACTTAACGACTGAGCCACCCAGGCGCCCCAGTACTTTTCACTTTCTATGAACTAGAAACCAATATACCAAACCTCATTTTTCTTCACAATGTTAAATTGCCCCTTTTTATCATGGAAAGCCTGATGGTCAAGTGATTTTTTTTTTTTAATGCGTTTGAGTAAAGCAACCTTGAGTCCTTTTTTGATTCCCTGGAGAATAACTTCCCCAATAAAACAGAAATCTGACAATAAAAATCAATGTATATCCAACACTATAATCATTTGAGTCAAAGGAGAATGTTTTTATTTCTTCCATATTATCTTTTGAAACAATTTGGAAAGAGAGCTGCTCAGGAAAAAGGGAAAGTCAGTTGATTCTAGGGATAGAGACAAAGGCCTGGACCAGTGCTTCTCAAACCTCAGAGTACCTCAGCATCACCTGGGAATCTTTTTAAAGGACAGACCCTGGCTCAAGAGCTCTGCAGGAAGCCTGCCCTCCTGCATACCTAGCACGCCCCCAGGCGAGGCTGCTGCTGCTGCCCGTGGGCGGCACTGGGAGCCGGAAAGGCCCAGAGGGGCACTGGTAGTCTCATCTAAATCTGGTACCCCCACAATCCTGCTCATCAGTCACAGAGTTCTGAAAAAGGAAGCAAAGTGAAAGTTCATACTGAGCCTTAAATCAGAAAGCTGGAAGGGTACTTAAGGGGAACCTGATTTATTTCCCATCACATGGTGTTCTATAGTATTACACAGAAACCATTCCAGATGGCTGAAAAAGTATGTTTGTAACAGTCTCCCTTGAAGACAGCCTGAAACACTGCTTGGTAAGTTCATTCAGTTTTTAATAACCTCCATCACATTTAGCAAAAACTCCCTTTGCTATATCATCAGCTAATTCTTAATGTCCAGACCTCATTAAGGCAAAAAATTCCTCTAAATAATAACCCTTTATTAACCCCAAAACTATTCACTAATATATAATCTCATAGTTTCCATCTTTTACACTAAGCTATCTCAGATGGCTTAGCCTTTTCTCAGTGGGGTATTTCTCAATTCCTTAATCATCTGGGTCATCTTACCTAAGTGATGTCATTCCCCCCAGAAAGTAATTTATTTTATCCTCAGTTAAAAAGCATCCACCCTCTTCTTTGTTTTCATTCTTTCAACCCCTAATGGCCTACTTCTTTTCAAGAATTTCTAGATCATCTTTATAAATCAATGCCATCTCCTTAATTCTTAAGATCTTTTAGTAAGTAATTGCCAAAATCTCAGTGTTGTTATTTATTTGCAAAGTAAGAGACCACAGGTAAGATACAAAATTATCATCATGTTGCACCTCTGATGTTTTTATGTTTTTTGTTACCTCTGAAACAATCTAATAGTTCCTAAATCAAAATAGTTCCTAAAATATCCATATATGACATATGAACCAAGCTAAAATATAGGGACTTTTAAAAGAAAATTTAACCTTTTTATATTTAGCTTTTTAAAAACAGCTTTAATGAAGTATAATTAATACACAATATACTGCAGATATATAAACTTACAATTTGATACTTTTTTTAACATCTTACCCATTTTTAAATGTATAGTTCAGTAGTGTTAAATATATTCATATTGTTATATTTTTAGCTTTTTAATACAAAACCTAGCATTGAGTAGGTATTCAATAAGTAAAATGCATATCAGACACAATTAGATACAAATCCCTCTTACTAGCTCTGTGACTTTAGGCAAATTAACATCTTGGATTGAAAGTTTTCTTATTTTTATTTATTTTTTTTAAAGATTTTATTTATTTATTTATTTTAGAGAGAGAGAGAAGACAGTGTGAGTGGTGGTGGTGGTGGGGGCTATAGGGGGCAGGGGCAGAGGGAGAGGGAAAGAATGTCAAGCAGACCCTGCACTGAGCATGGAGCCCTGGAGCCCTTGGGGATCCAGCCCCAGGGCTGGATCCCACAACCCTGAGATCATGACCTGAGCTGAAACCAAAAGTTGGGATGCTTAACCAACTGAGCCACCCAGGCACTCCTGTAAGTTTTCTTAATTTTATAACAGAGATATAATACCTACATTATAGCTGTTCATACAGATTAAATCAGATAATATCTATAATATGCCTTGCACACAGAGGGCATTCAATAAATAATTACTTCACTCTTCTCTAAGTAATGAAACTTAGCAATTAGACTATCACTAGTACTTTGGATAGCATTTTTCACATTGCAAGCATTCAACAGATGTGTTGGATAGATGAATCAAAATATACAAATAATCAAGTTGAGTATTTGGACAAAGAAAAATCTCTGGATTTGGTTAAGTCCCACTTTCATTATATTGATAAATTCCTATCAGTTCCTCAGACTTAGCTTTTAAAGGTTTCATTCCCAGGGTTAAACACTGTAACAAAAACCAGATACCAGATTTAGGTGAGACTGTGTCTATCTAGGTCATGTGAATCATATTGGTATAAAAAGCCATATTAGAATGGCTTAGAATTTTTTAGAGAAAAGATAATGTAAATTAATTATATTGTATTACATAAAGATTATATCAATTTGGTGGAAGCCTTTATTTAGATAGGAAAGACTATGACCATTTTACCTAAAGAGATTTTGTTCAAAATAATATTGTCACAGTTAACTGACAATTAAGGGGTAAGCCTCAAACAGAAGGTGGTAACAAGCAAGCTCAGACTTCTCAGTGCTCATATAGACTTCTATTCACTGAAAGAACACATGTATCTTAGCATAGCCACTGATTAGTGGGGTAAATCTGGATGTCCTGGGCTACCTAAAACTTTAAGTTCTCATTTGTAGGGTAAGAATGAAAATGAAAAGTGGTGTATGTATTAAATAATACAATATTTTATTATAGCCTTTATCAGTGTCCAAAAATTTTAGTTGTTTTCAGGCTCATTGTTTATTCAGTATACACGTAGCCTCCTTCCTTTGTAACAAAGAAATTAGAATTCTTGAACTCTAAATCTTCAAGATATGATATATCCAATTATGCTTCTATCTAAAATAGAAATGAATGAATGAATTTGTATTTGTGGCTTCAGATTGAGTGATGATTTATGGCATGTTTTCATATAATAATGCTATTATTTCTAGGTTTTTATTATAAGCCTAGATGATTACATGATTATCTACTAGCAATTCTAGTTATAATTATATAAAAAATATTTCCCCCCAAAAGGAGCATAATTTTATTAATAATCAGGGAACATTAGTATTGGTGATAGATGTATTATTAAAACTAGAATTTCAGGAAAAAGCATGTAGATTTTAAAGCAAATTTGGAATGGTTTTGTCATGAATTTGGCATTAGCAAAATTGTTGGCAAGTTCTTTTAATTAATATTTTGAAGTTGTACAGACACATGGTTTAAAGGCAAATAGCTAATTCTATGCTAGGACAAACAATAAGTTCTCCAGACAAACCCCTTCCCCAAATTCCAACTCTCCAGAAGACTTTAAATCTTTTAGCTTATTCTTTTGGTATTTATCGTCATATCTTTAAATAATTAGCATAACACACTACTCCAGCTTTTTTCCATTTTTGGCTTGATTTACTGACATTACTTTTGAGGCAGCTTTATTTCTCCCCATACCCTTTACACATGTGTACACTTCCTCAGCCCCCTCATTCCAATAGAGAAAAGTCATAATTTTGGCTAGATCAATACCCAGTGCTTATATTGTTATGACTGTGTAAATGCTATGCACATTTAGCATTATATTAAATTAATATAATTACTTTTATATTTTTCACACCCAATTTTTGTCATTTTTGTTGTTGACATTTGTTTCTTTTTCCTAAGATATTTTTTTCATTCCTTAAGTTTCTGAACACTTATCACTAAATTGCACTTCTACACTTAATTGATAGTTTGGTCGATATAGAACCATAAACCAGAAATCATTCTTCCTCAGAATTTTGAAAGTGTTGCTCCATTATCTTCCACCATCCAGTGTTGGGTTCAGGGGTCTCAAGCCAGTCTGATTCTTGTTTCTTGTATGACATCGTTTATTGTTGTTATTGTTGCTATTCTCTCCGGAATTCATTTGATTCTTCCCTCTATCCACCATGTTCTGAAATTTTATAGTGATATGTCTTGGTATGGAGCTATTTTCATCTATTTTCAAGGCACAGTGTGAGCCCATTCTTTCTGGAAACTCATGACTTTCAGCTATAGGAAATGATCCTGAATCATTTATTTAACAATTTTCTACATTTAATTGCCTCTATTCTCTTCTTTTGGAGTTTCTGTTACTCAGCTATTAGAACTTGCAGATTGGTCCTCTTCTCTTTGTCCTTGTGGGTTCACAGTTTTAAAGATACATATATCT
The DNA here is from genome assembly GCF_009762305.2 of Zalophus californianus. NCBI lineage: Eukaryota > Metazoa > Chordata > Mammalia > Carnivora > Otariidae > Zalophus > Zalophus californianus. Next base: position 72,057,532 of record NC_045607.1, read on the forward strand.
TTACTATTGATTTAGTAGAGGGTTAGAAAGGAGTGAAAGTAAATGCACGTGTCCAATCTACCACTTTTAATTGGAAGTCTCTATAACTAGTTGGCAACTATATATTGAAATGGGAGATTTTAAAACCTCCTCTGTTAAAGTTTTATAGTCAAGAAGGATCCATCTCTTGTTTGTTTTTCTTTTTCTTATATTTTAATAAAATACCTTCTAGTGTTGTTCTCCTATGTGGAAAAAAAGTATCAGTGGTAATGGTTGCCATACTGTAAAATAAAGTATCGCATTTTCCACGCTTATTGAATCGCCCTGAAATAAATAGTTAACAAATACCTGTTGAGATTTGAGCTTTTTTAAACCTAGACTTTCTATTATAAAACTAATCACAGGGAAACTCAACTGGCCCTTCCAGGTCACAGTGACGAGACTTGGTTGTCTTTTGTTTTGTGTTTAGCTACCAAGAATGGCCCTGTTTATGGAATATCCTTTGCTTTGGAAGTAAAGTCAGAACTGCCCTAGAGAATCAGCAATATTCCAACTTCTTAGAGAAGATCGTGAGACAGATCCTTACTTAAGAAGAAAAATACTTTGACAAATGCTTCCACTTTGCCTACCTGGTCTCTCTGAATGGCTCCCTTGGGCCCCTGCATTTCTGAGGGGTAAATATGAGGAGATCCGATTTTCTCTTGACGTGTCACTGTTTATGACTTTCCAGTGGCATTAGGTCCTGTAATAACTTGTTGAAAGGCCCACAGGTAAACATAAAACAAAACCAAACCAAAAAAACCCTGGATTGACTTTCTGCTGGATTGCAATTCATGAAGCAACTTGAGGCAGATGATTTCCAGGTTTGCACTGCAGGGTTTTTTTAGTTTTCTTTAGTACTGCTTGTTTTCCTCTCAATCCATGCTCTACATATCTATCTTGTTTACCAACATCTCAAGTGTGGCTTCCCAGATCCGTCAAAATTTACAGTAAATTAGAAAGGTAATGTTTCCAAGAAGATTTAAAATTACTGGTAGTAAAATAGTGACCACAACCCAGATTGGACCCTCTGGAGAAGGCTGAGGTTTGCTTTTCCTGAAATGGTCAATTTTAGATTGAGATTGCAGCAGCTTCCTGAGTGATGAGTGAGTTAAGGAGAAGGACTTTAACGAGCCCATATGTTTCAAGTTCTGTAATTTCATCCTCTTGGTATAGATCCATCATGTTTTCTGAAAAGGTATTTTTATGTCTTTTTTTTCCCTAAGCACCAGAAAATACAAAGCAACACAAAACACCGTAGTGGTGGTTTTGTTGTTGTTGCTTACAATTAAACATTTGTCAAAATAAACCTGCAATCTTGTGAAGGCAATTTGAGAAAATGTTTTACATGACTACTTCAGAGGTTTAATTATCTTAGTGTTACAGATGTAAAGACCTCTCCCAAATTCTCTCCATTTAAGAAAAAAAAAACTAAACGATTCCTCCATTTTCAATATATAACCAAAATACAGTGACACACTGGTTTCAATTAAAAAGGCAGCAAGCTATAAGTGGGTGTCAATTATTTGTTTATTTATAGTGAGGAAGAGAGAAGAAAGAAAACAAGGTTAGGGTAAAGGCTGTAGTCCAAATTTGCCAAGTTCCCAGGTGAGTGCTCTATTTGAATTAAAATATTGGTTTTGCCAGCTCAAGTCAACAGAGACTCCTTTCTCCACAATTCCATACAGTCTATAAAGAACAAACCTCAAAGCAATTCAGTGGGTACATATTTGGTAGTTGAAGCACTCTATCTTGCAAGGCACATTAAAAGAAAAATAAAATACATTCAGACACCGCTCCTTCCCAGCTGAATCTAATATGACCACAACAAGAAGTACAGAAACTAGTTACAGGTGAACCTCAAAAGGCTGAACTATTAGGTCAGCATGGACTTATTTAACTAATCTGCCTCCATGATTTGTAAAATTGAATTGACTCCTCAATAAACTACAAGGCTAAGCAACAAATTAATGTGAAATGTAGCTGTATTCCACCCCACTTAATTTTGAAGTTAACTCAATAAAAGAGGGATCCAATCTTTAATATTCTTTATAATCAAACTTACTTATGCAGTTTTAAACTTTAACATGGGGAAAAAAATACACAACTTGAGTTTTTTTTCCATATCCCCTCCCATAAGTACTTTGGCCCTATACAATTTTTATGTGCAAAATTACATGTAAGGCCATTTATTTTCTAAACATTTGACGCAAGATTTGCATGGGGATTCAAAATATTAATCAAAATTTCCCCCTACTCATTCCAAGAAAGAAATAAATTCCAGACTTAAATTGTGAGTAGAATTTTAGCTTAATTAGATGCATATGACCAGTTTTGTGGCCTAAATCCTAGGAGTATTTCCAGCTTTGGATTTACAGAATTATTACATTTATAAACACAAAATACAAACTTAGACTTGCTTTAATGTTGGAATGGCATAAAACAGTTTGGCTGGCTGAGCAGACACAAAGATTTTCTCCAAATGTTTCCAGACCACTAGTTTTCTCACATATGCCTACCGGGCAGGAGGCAAGAAAAAGAAAGATACTGAAAGGGTGGACCGTAGACAAGGTTTCCAATACTGCAGAACGAGCACACTGATAGGAGAAGGACTGATCCAAACAATTACCAGCTCTCAGCATCTTCTGGGGTCTGTCTCTGGAAAAGTATGTGAATAACATACAGGTTTTTTTCCCTCCTGCCAGTAGATAATAGTCAGTTGAGACCAGCATCAGAAGAAAAACTCATTCAAAGCCTTTCAACCCATGAGAATGAGAAATAACCATGCACAAATTCTGCCCTCAAATCTTCCAGCAATGCTTTATGAGACCAGTGATGTACAGTATTAACCTTCAAGGAACTCAAGGCAGAGCATATAAGAATGCTGAAAAGGTCAGACCTTCACACCATAATTACTACCAAAAATTCATAGGATACTTTCTGTGTTAAAATTTTCCAATTATTCACACTTATAAAAACATCTAACAGCATTAAAGAGGAAAATGACTTTCTCTTCCAGTTTTTAGATAATTGGGCAATGCTAGTTGTGCTTGTTAGCAAATAAGCAGGATATACTCGCTGCATTCTTTTTTAACATAAATTTGAAATACAATAGTGGCAAGGGTGGTTTTATTTGATCCGAACATTATAAAAGCCTTTACATTCCTTTAGGGCATAAAAATAGAAATCTAAGACAAAAGTTTTGGAGACCACCTGGATTTTCTATTCAGATATATGTTCATTCCACACTGCTGGGAGCCATGTGGCTTGAAGTGGTTTTATTTTAATGAACTTGTCCCATTCTCATTTAGACGACCCCTCATTTTCCAAGACTCCCTGATACTGGTTTAAATTTTCTCCCTCTTCTTTGCCCAGGACTCAGGAAACTGGACTTGCTTCTGCAGAGTGTTGTAAAACTGTGCCCAGGTTTTCATACTAGATTGCATTTTCCACACACTCAGGACACAAGCAGGGGGATGCAATTTATATCACTAATACCCAAGGAATGGCAGGAAGTAAATCTATTTGACTTCTTGAATCCTTGTGGACCATGATTATTTTAAAGCAGGAGAAGCTTAGACCAAGATTGTATAGTTACTATGGCCTGCGAGGCAATCTGGGCTTTTCCAGTGGGGGAAGAACAAGGAAGGGGGAAAAGAAAGAACAACGTGTATTTCTATTATAATTTAAAGATCACCTAGACTTTACGTGAAGATGGAGCCTGTTACTCCAGTGTGTGTGTATGTGTGTGTGTGTGTGTGTGAATGTGTGTGAGTACGTATGTACACATACAGTATTTGCTGATGTGGGAGCAGAAGGCTAGCTGAGGACAGAGCACAAGCTGACACCCCGCAACACCCCCCAACTCCCAGGTGGGATCTGTGTGACATTCCTCAGGCACTCCTGGATGCCCTAAAGCTAAGGGAAGGGAAAAGCAAATGGTTAACTTACAGAGATTACATTCCAGCCAAGACAATGAGTTTCCCTCGGTTTATAAAGGTTTTAGTGATTCATAAGAAGAAAGAAAACTTATCAATAACCTAATTTCCAGAAGGAAACTCCCACTGTCTTAATGTTAATGCTTTACTAGAGGGAAAAACAAACTTAACAATGGCAAGGCCTCCAATATCTTGCCGGTTCTCCTTAGCATACAAAAATTCTTTTGAAAACCTCCAATTTTCCTTACCCCCAACACCCAAGTATATTATCAATCCCCCCTCACAACCCCGGTGCAGCGGCTCTTTCTGCCCACAGGTCCTGTCCCTGGGCTTTAATAAAACCACGATTTTGCACCAAAGACGTCTCAAGAATGCTTTCTTGGCCGTAGGCTCCAGACCTCACCCCACCAAAACCAAACCTCACCTCTATTCCCAAACTATACCATTTGCCTTCAAAGAAATTATACTCTATTGAAGAAAATAGATACCATAATGCTCTATCATGCAAGACAAAACAAAGCAACTATGATCAGCTTATATCAAAAGGTATTTTGATATAAGCCTGGGGCTTGGGCAGAAGAATTCCATTTAGGGCTTTCAGGGAGGCTTCCCAGAGGGGCTGAATAAGATTTTTTTTTTAAAGATTTTATTTATTTGAGAGAGAGAGAGAGCACATGAGAGGGGGGAGGGTCAGAGGGAGAAGCAGGTTCCTCGCTGAGCAGGGAGCCCGATGCGGGACTCGATCCAGGGACTCCAGGATCATGACCTGAGCTGATGGCAGTCGCTTAACCAACTGAGCCACCCAGGTGCCCGAGCTGAGTAAGATTTTGAAAGGTAGAAGCAGGGGTGGAAGGAGTTAATTAGCTGAAACTCTACAACTAAGTAGAAAGCCACACTTGCCCACAGGAGAGTTCTTCTGTTCCATATTCAAATTCCCTCACCATGGTCACCAACTTGACTAAACTCATAAAATGCCACTGTTGTCAGTTCTGAAAAATATTACTGCTCCTATCTATAAAGGTAAGAAAGCAGAATTACATTACTTGCTATTTATAAGATATAAGAGCAATTCTTATCAGATTGGAGCTACAAGAAGAAAAATTTAATATTTGTAATGTTTATATAGAGATTTATCTCTGAGACACTCCTCTCATATACATTATTTCCTGGTATAATCTAATATTTGCTAGGAATCTTCCTCATGTTCAATACTTTTTAGAACTGTAATAAATAATCCAATTCAATTTAAAAAATAATAATGTTTTCCTCCAAATTCTAATAATCCTGTGATACAATCTGTCCCCAGTTGTGGTTACATGTAGTAATTTCCTCTCCTTTTCAATTTCTTTGTCAAGTTCTTTTCTTTGTCCCATTAATTTTTTTATATGTGATCTTTTGGTTCAAAGAGGTCATGAGATGTTGGTCGGGTTCTTTAGAATTCATAGTTTCATGAGATCTTTTCAATTTATTTATTTAGTGTTCCAGATATTATTCTCTTGAAATATTACATAAAACAACTAATGGACATCATTGCTGACTGGGTCAGATGTTTCATTTGTACATTTAAACTGAACTGTAATAAAGCTTATGTTAGGTGTTTTTTTTTTTTTTTTCTTCACTTTTCCTGATGCTAGAGGTGTAGGTATGGGGAGGCAAAGCTGCCCTTATATATATTATATATATTAAAGCTATCTGGACCAGCAAACCTCTTTTCTGAAGTAAATTTCCTTTCTCAGCAGATGGACCCTTCCTTTGAAATAAATATTTAATTGCTGTGACCATTTGCACTCATAATTTTTGGTGTAGATTTTAGCTATGACCATATTTGGATTTTCATGTCAGTCTTTTGCAAGTCTAAGGAGAAAATATTCATATGTCCAATTTAATATGAGCTATATATTTTTTCTTGTTAATGAATGTGTAAGTACACAATTCCTCAATTTCTCCTTCCCAGAAGCACCCTAGTTATCTTATAGGAAGCTGACTCCCTGTTACTTCACATATAATCTTGGGGGTTAGGTATTGGTCATACCAACTATCCAATATGGACTCTCTCTCCTGACAATCAAAGTCTGGATCCTGGCTAAGTAGCTGTCCTTGTTTCCTGAATATTTTTTTATGTTTTGGTTCTCTGGTCTTTCAGTGACTCTATGAATCTTAATACATTTCCTATATTCCCCTTTTAATTTTGATATTTTACTTAAGATAGACTAAGACAGTTTGAGTGGCTTGTAACCAAGAATCCAGACAGATATAGGAAGTATCATTATGAGAAGAAATCCACAGAAAAGAGGAATGTTATCAAGGTCTTATTGAAAGGTTGAGAGGATTCAAAATCACACCTGTTAGAACATTAGAAAGCGCAATCCATATTTAATCATTTGATTTAAAATAAAAAGACCCTCAAAGTGACAGAATAGATAGATACAGAATACATAATAGTTTTGTATCTGTGTTATTTTCCCAGCATTCATAATTATGTTGTGGTATATGACAGAACTTCATTTTTTTTTAAAGAAAATACGGAAGTCTTTAGGAGTAAAAGGGCATCATGTCTATAATTTCAAAAAATTTTTTAAAAAGTATAGTGAAGGGCGCCTGGGTGGCTCAATTGGTTAAGTATCTGCCTTCAGCTCAGGTCATGATCCCAGAGTCCTGGGATCAAGCCCCTTGTCTTCAGGCTCCCTTCTCCATGGGGAGCCTGCTTCTCCATCTCCCTCTCCCTCTGCTGTTTCCCGTGCCTGTGTGCTTGCTTTCTGTCTGTCAAATAAATAAATAAAATCTTTAAATATATATATATGTATATATATATATATATATATAGTGAGGTGGATAGATATAAAGCAAATGTAGTAAAATGTTAACCTTTGGAGGTTTGAGGTAATGAGTATTGGCAGCTAAGATTTCTTTGTATTATTATTACAAATATTTTATAAGTTTGACATATTATCAAAATTAAAAAAAATTTTAAGACCCTTTAAGTTGTGGCGCATAATTTATAGACTCATCTAATCCACTCTCCCTTTCTTTCACAATTTGGGAAACGTCCCTGAGAAGTTAAGAAAGTTGCTCAAGGTCACATTGTTCAACAGTGGTGAAGGTTTATCCAAGGATAAAACAATGCAGAGAGTAGAATAGAAGTCTCACTGAAGTTCCAGTTGAGGAGGTCAAAGAAGAATCAAGTACAGTCCATAAGGAAAAGGTAAGAAAAGTTGGATTGAGAAAGGATCCATTATAGAGAGACAGAGCCTTGAGAGTCCCACAAGATGAGCTGGGAAAGGAGTGGGGGTGTAGGTGGCAGTGTGTCAGAGTGAGAAGTGCAGCTCAAAAGGATCCCAATACATGCATTTTTAGTGAATTTACTTGTCCTTGAAAACTGACACACTGGTTGCCCAGTATCCTGGATGGAAAATGCAGGGGTCTATGGTACAACATTTATAGACACAAGCAGTTGTAATATAGATCATAGCCTTGGGCAAGTTTCTTCACTTATGTGGCCTCAGTTTTTCAGTAGTAAAATAGGGATAACAGGACCTCATGGGTTTTAGTGAAGATTAAGTAAGCAATTACAGGTAAAGTGCTTATAATAACGTCTGGCACATACTAAATACTCAATAAATACCAAGTGCACAGTACATATTAGCTATTAGCTCTCATGTAGGGGTGGATATATATCCCTGTCTTGTTTCTTCTAAGTATGTAATTTTACTTAAATGTACAGATGTATATATTTATGTAATTTTGAGTTAGAGTTCTAGAAAAGGTATGAACTATCACCTGAATTGTAAGAATTGATCAGTTCCAGTGAGCACACATAATGACTGTGTGTTGCAAAGAAATGGACTGACCAAAAATATTCAGGAATAAAACTGAATATGCATACCTTAATCTCTTATCTCCTGGGATATGCTGGCTCTGAATGACCTTATTAATTGTTAAATGATGGTAATGAAAGTATACTGACTGAAATAAACTAATGCAGAAGAATCTATGTTCCAACCAGGTTCTAGGTTCTGGGTATTCACTGGTGAACAACAGAAGTTTCTGCCTTCATAGCATTTATATTCTAGTTATACAGGCAGATAATAAACTAATAAAAAATGTAATATGGTAACAGTAGTGTCATATAGTAATACATTCTATTTGGAAATATATAACAGGGTAAAGAAATCAAAGTTGGCAGAAAAGTGGTTTGTAGATAAAGGGAACAAAGAAGGCCCTCTAAGATGTGACATTTGAGCAGACATGAAAAGAGTGAAGTGTGAGTCATGTGAAGTTCTTTGGAAGAGTGTTCCAGGGAGGGAAAGACAGCATGTGAGGATGACCTTCATGTGTTTGTGGAAGACAAGAAAACCATGTGTCTACACTGCCGTTGGGAAGAAGATGGGCTTAGAGAAGAGATTAGAGGAACAGCTACGGGCCAAGTTGCATAAATTCCTACAGGCCCAGCTAAGGAGTTTGGCTTTTATTCTTGTTGGGCACAGAAGAAACAGGACCTGATTTGTGTTTTTAAAAGATCACGCTGGCTGGTTTGTGAAGATTTGACTTTGGGGAGGCAAGATGGCAAGTGGGCCAGGTTGAAAGCCATATAATGGTGGCTGGGGCAAGGTGGCTAAAGCAGTGGTGAAAGGGGGTCAGAATCTGGAAATACTCTGAAGCATTACTGGATTAGATGTGGAGTGTAAACAAAAGAATGGAATAAAAAAAATAATCTTAGATTTTTGGCCTGAGCAAAGAGTTGAACAGTGATACCCTTTTCTGAGAAATCAAGACTTCAGTTCTGGTCATGTTAAATTTGATATGCTTCCTAAACATCTACGTGAGTATTGTGAACAACTAGGGTAGAAAAGTCTGAAATGCATAGAAGCAGTCAGAACTGCTTTTGAAGGCGAGAGGCATCTCTAATTGTGTCTAATGTTGCTAAAATATTGAAAAGATGGGAACTAATAAATGATCACTGACATCAGAAAAATGAAAATTCTGTTATAATAATAAAAATACTGGATTGATAGAATAATAACAAAAGCCTAATTGGAGCGGCTTAAGAGAAAGGAGGAAATAAAGAAGTGGAGATAATGATAGACATCTCTTTCCAGAACTTGTGCTAAAAGAGGAGTAGAATCATGGGATAAATGGAGGGGAAACTGAGGTCTAATTTTTTTTAAAGATGTGAGATATTTTTGTATGTTTATAAGTTGACAGAAATGCTCAATAGAGAAAGAAAAAAAAACTGATGCAGGCAAAAGACAAGATAATTGCCGAAGCAAAGTCCTTGAGTAAGAGAGAAGAAAGAGGATATGGCTCTTAGAAGCAGAACAATCCATCCACTTTTTTTTATTATTATGTTATGTTAATCACCATACATTACATCATTAGTTTTTGGTGTAGTGTTCCATGATCCATTGTTTGTGCATAACACCCAGTGCTCCATGCAGAACGTGCCCTCTTTAATACCCATCACCAGGCTGACCCATCCCTCCACTGCCCTCCCCTCTAGAACCCTCAGTTGGTTTCTCAGAGTCCATTGTCTCTCATGGTTCGTCTCCCCCTCCGATTTCCCCTCCCTTCATTTTTCCCTTCCTGCTACCTTCTTTTTTTTTTTAACATATAATGTATTATTTGTTAATCCATCCATTTTAACAGGAGGAAGGACACACTGTTCATAACAGTGGGATATTATACAGCAGTGAACATGTATGAGCTCAGTGTCATGGATGAATCTCACAAACAAAACTGAGCAAAAGAAGCAAGTAACAGAAAAATACATGTAGTATAATCATTCAAATCCAGGGAAATAAATAATATATTGTACAGATATAATCTTAAGTACAAAACTTTTTTTAAAAGCAAGGAAATGATAAACACAAAATATAGGGTAATGGTGATAGATTAGGGCAGAGTGTATAGAGGTAGCTTCAAATTTCTAGTAAAGTCTATTTCATAAGTTGGAGGTAAAATCACAGGTCTTCATATTTCATGCTTCTTACCTTAGATACTTTGTATTAAATAATACATAATAATTTTAAAGTATTCTACTAGGATTTCAAAGTGGGTAGCCTTGGGAACATTCTATATGACTCTACAACACATAGAAAGTATCTACATTGACTTTTGGGAGTCATTAACTTTAGAACATCAATGAGAATTCTGTGGAGTAATCACTTGAGCCTATAGACCCTCCAACCATACTGGAAATATTTTTAATACATTTAGCTTTGTTGATAAATGATCAGTCCTACAACAAACCTTATGTCAAATTAGGAAAGATGATTTTCCAGTCTTCCCACACATAACCAGCTGTCTTCCCTAGTTAAAAATCTGAGAAAACATGGTACTACTACTAACTTCATTTTATTCCCACTTTAAAGGTTTTGCTCCTATCTTAACTAATATGTCCTGGCCAAGACTCAACAAAATATTGGATCTGTGTGTATAAAGCTAAGCAATAAATACTCCTCCCCACGCCTTCCCTGCCTCCACCTTCAGGACCTACACTCTCTAGCCCTACGTTCATTAGATTTTTTTACTGTTCCCAAATATATCAATTATGTTAAAACAAATTCACATTTTCAAAACAAGTATTATATCAAAACTATTTTTTTCAGGATTCCCTCCTTTAACCAGCTTTTTCCATAACACAAAAAACTAAAAGCCAAACTGCACCAGACAAGGGTACTCATTTACCTCATAAAACTGTAGCACCAATATTCCTCAAATTGAGGCCCAAGGACCCAGACAGGCTGAAGAAGGGTTCTGGGGTCAGAAGTCTCTGCTGAGGGATGTCAGCTTAAACACTATGGCTGAAGATGTGGAAGAGAAATCATCATAGGGGGTCTGAGTGTTGACTGGACTAAGCAGCTGTCCATCAACACCATCCAACAAATGAGCTTAGCTCCAGAGAGGTTTTATGTCAGAAACCCAGGACTCCTTGGGAGATTCTAAGGAAAGCAGGTTTAGGGAAGTCTACTTTTTTTACCCTCTCAATTTACTTAAGCTAAAAAAATAAAACACAGAAATAGCTCACCCATACCCACCTATGGCAACCACCAATCCATTCTTTATGAGCTTCGTCTGCCTATCTGTCTAGCTAGCTGGCTAGCTATTTGATTCCACATATGAGAGAGATTATATGGTATTTGTCCTTCTCTGACTTATTTCACTTAGCCTAATGGCCTTGGGGGGGTCCATCCATATTGTTGGAAATGGCAAGATTTCATTCTTTCTTGTGGCTGAATAATATTTTATTATATATTTATATAATAAGTATATATAATCACAGTTTTCATGCATTCATCCACTGATGGACACTTAGCTTGTTTCCACATCTTGGCTATTGTAAAATGCTTTACTGAACATGGGGGTACATATATATTTTCAAATTAGTGTTTTTGTTTTCTTCAGATAAATACACAGAAGTGAGATTGCTGGATCATAGGGTAGTTCTAATTTTAATTTTTTGAGAAACCTCCACACTGTTTTCCATCTTGGCTGCAACAATTTACATTCCCACCAACAGTACATGAAGATTCCCTTTTCTCCACATCCTCACCAACACTTTTATTTCTAGTCTCTTTGATAATGGCCACTCTAACAAGTGCGAGGTGATATCTCCTTGTGGTTTTGATTTGCATTTCACTGATGACTAATGATGTAGAGCATCTTTTCACGTACCTGTTGGTCATGTTTGTTTTCTTTGGTAAAATGTCTATTCAGACCTCCTGCCCATTTTTTAATTGGATTGTTTGCTCTTTTACTATGGACCTGTATGAGTTCTTTATGTATTTTGGATATTAGCCCCTTATCAGATGTATGATTTGCAAACATTTTCTCCCATTCAATAGGTTGCCTGTTCATTTTGTGAATGGTTTCTTTCACTCTGCAGAAAATTTTTAGATTGATGTAGTCCCACTTCCTGATTTTTGCTTTTGGTGTCTAATTCAAAAAGTCATTGCTGAGACCAATGTCAAGGAGCTTATCGCCCATGTTTTCTTCTAGAAGTTGTATAGTTTCAGGTCTTATATTTAAGTCTCTAATCCATTTTGAGTTCATTTTTGTGTATGATGTAAGATAGAGGTCCAGTATTATTCTTTTGCATGTGGCTATCCAACTTCCCCAGCATCATTACTGGTTTTTAGAAATGCAACACATTTTGTGTATTGATTTTATATTTTGCAATTTTACTGAATTTGTCTATTAGTTCCAACAGTTTTTTGATGGACTCTTTAGGGTTTTCTTTCTATAACATCATGCCACCTATAAACAGTGATAATTTTACCTTTTCCTTTCCAATTTGGAGGCCTTTTATTTCTTTTTCTTGATTCATTGCTCTGGCTAGGGCTTCTAATACTATGTTGAATAAAAGTGGCAAGAGTGGGCATCTTTGACATGTTCCTGATCTTCGAGGTAAAGCTTTCAACTCTTCACCATTGAGGATGATGTTAGCTGTGGGCTTGTCATATATGGCCTTTATTATTTTTAAGTACATTCCCTCTATACTCATTTTGTTGAGAGTTTTAACCATAAGTGGATGTTGAATTTTGCCAAATGCATTTTCTACATTTGATCATCATATGGTTTTTATCCCTTGTTTTATTAATGTGGTACATCATGTTGACTAATTTGCAGATGTTGAACCATCCCTGCATCCCTGGAGTAAATCCTACTTGATCATGGTGCCCGATTCCTTTAATGTATTGTTGAATTCAGTTTGCTAATATTTTGTTGAGAATTTTTATGTCTATGTTCATGAGGAATATTGGCCTGTAACGTTCTAGGTTCATCAGATTTTTAAAAATGTATTGAACCAGTAATATTTCACTCTACTTCAGTTCTCTCCTTCCATGTAATACAGTAATCATTACCTTACATACACTCACATCTTTTCCCCTTTCTTCCTCCTTCATCCTGGACTAGAAAAAGACCAACCCTGGTTAAACACAACTCTTGGTGTACTTCATGGCTGCAGCTGGGCATGACTGGTGAAATCTACGCAAATAAGCACCACCTGATCATTTCACTCTCCTCACATCCAAAACGAGGTGTTTCACACTCTATTTTCTCTGCTATCTTATTTTATTAAGAGAAGCATCTGGAAGAATCTATTTTCCTTTTTTTTTCCCCCCCGCTTTTGAGGAGTTTTCATTGTTAGGGATGGGTCCCGTTTTCTTTCTTTCTTTCTTTCTTTTTTTTAATCTTTTTTATTAACATAATGTATTACCTGTTTCAGGGCTACAGGTCTGTGATTCATCAGTCTTACACAATTCACAGCGCTCACCATAGCACATACCCTCCCCAACGTCCATCACCAGCCACCCCATCCCTCCCACCCCCCTCCACTCCAGCAACCCTCAGTTTGTTTCCTGAGATTAAGAGTCTCTTATGGTTTGTCTCCCTTTTTGGTTTCATCTTGTTTCATTTTTCCCTCCCTTCCCCTATGATCCTGTCTTGTTTCTCCAATTCCTCATATCAGTGAGATCATATTATACTTGTCTTTCTCTGATTGACTTATTTCGCTTAGTATAATACCCTCTAGTTCCATCCATGTCATTGCAAATGGCAAGATTTCATTTTTTTGATGGCTGCAGAATCTATTTTCTATCAATAAATTTACACAGCTATCTGTTCCTTTTTCTTTTTTTCCCCTGACTTCTGCCAGTTTCTATTTTATCTTCTGTTGTCCACCTACTTCTTGCTTGAGTTTGTATATTTCACTTTCAAAGAGGTAAATTAAAAGGACATAGTTTGATCACAATTTTTACAGTCTCCTCGGTAATATTTTTTCTAGTCATTATTCTAGACAGATGAGGGTCTAAAATAAAATTCCATTTTATTTAAATATTTTTGCCTTACAATATCCTTTTCTTGACACTGTTCCAACACCCTTTTCTTACTTGTCATTGAAGGAGTTACATTTCCCGTTAGGGGAGGGAAGAGGCTTGTTGCCTTACACACTTTACTACCCTTTATTGCATAAGCATTGCTTCTCCCAAATATGGCTACTTCACATGACAATTTGTATAGCCTTATTTCCTATGTGTTTTTGATACAAATCACCCAGTAACTCTTCTTCCCCTGAACCCCTAAGGCATTTCCTATCCTTGTTTTCGGGAGGAAAAAAGCAGTGGAAAGATTTTGCTCTTCAAAGAGACTTCCTACTTTCTGCAGGTATATTTTTTGTTGGTTCTTTCAGAGATCTGCTGCCATTAGAATTTACCTCCCCTATGTAGTTTCTGCACAATTTTAACAGCTTTTACATGGTTTTTATTGTATGAATTTGTATGCTTACTTTGAAAAAAAAAGATGTTTTAAAAGAATTTTTGTGTGCATAAATGGGGTCAGAATTCTCTTTGTTCCTTCTGTATGATTTCAGGTGGGGAAAAGCAAAGATGTTGACAGCTACATTCATCTAAACCTGTGTTGTTACTTTTTTTATGTCTCTGGATGCTAATCTTATCAATTTGTAGCCATTCTTCTCTACTAATTATAAGCATTTCACGCTGTTTCTGAGTATCTCTTAAACTTTATCCTACAAATTTTAAACACAAATTTATTATCATTTGGTTAGAAGTATTTTAGGGACCCTTGGGTGGCTCAGTTGGTTGAGTGCCTGACTCTTAATTTCGGCCAAAGTCATGGTCTCAAGGTCATGAGATCCTGCCCTGTGTAAGGCTCTGTGCTCAGCCTTCTCCCTCTCCCTCTCCCTCTGCCCTTCGCCTGCTCATGCTCTCTCTCTCAAATAAATAATCTTTTTTGAAAAAAGTATTTTAAATGTTTCAATATGATTGCTTTCTGTCTCAAATATCATTTATAGGGGTTTTGCAATTAAAATTTTTTTTATTTTAACTTTTTCTTACAGACTTCCAACTTAATTACAATGTGATCTTAGAACATAGTCTGTATAATTCCTATTCTTTGGAAGTATTAAGACTTATCCCATGCCTGGTACAGAGTCAAATTCGGTAAAGTTCTGTGTATGATTGAGAAAAAACAAAACTTATAATCCTGCTAAGTGTGGGATTCTATATATGACAATTAAATTAAGCTTGGAACTTGTGTTGTTCAACTGTGCCACAACTTTACTTGCTTTTGTCTGCTTGACCTATGAACTAAGAAATGTTTGTTAAACTTTTCCAAAAATGGTGAGTGTTTCTCCCTGTATTCCTATAAATTTTTTATTTCTATATTTTAAAGCTATGTTATTAGTTACAGGTATGTTTAGAATTATATTATTCTCCTGGAAAGTGACTATATATATTTTTTCAATGAATTCTAAAGTAAATAAGTATCTTGACACATCTCTTGAAAATCTAGGTACCTTTGAACACTCAGTACTCATCTAAATTCACATGATTTTTTTGTCTATTATTTTAGCTCTATTTCTAATCAGAAATAATGAAAATATTTATATTTATATGTGGGTTTATCAGTTTCTTTGCAATGTCTTCCTTATTGAATCAAACTTTTTTTCTGATGTCATTATTATTCTTCCTGAGGTACATTTTTTTAAGTTCCTTTAGAAAAAAAAAAAGAATAAGAAAGCAGGAAGGGAAGAATAAAGGGGGGGTAAATCGAAGGGGGAGACGAACCATGAGAGACTATGGTCTCTGAGAAACAAACTGAGGGTTCTACAGGGGAGGGGGTGGGGGGATGGGTTAGCCTGGTGATGAGTATTAAAGAGGGCACGTACTGAATGGAGCACTGGGTGTTATACGCAAACAATGAATCATGGATCACTACATCAAAAACTAATGATGTAATGTATGGTGATTAACATAATAAAAAAATTAAAAAAAAGATTTGTTGGTGGTAAACTGTGTCAGTTTTAGTTACTCTGAAAAAAAAATCTACTCTTTTCTGTCTTAAAAAGTAGTTTCATTGTGTATGTAATTTTATTTTGTTATTTCCTCTCATCCTTTTAACATATTATTCTACTGTTTTCAGGATTTTGTCATTGCTGTCAAGAAGTCTATTGTGCCTGTTATTTTTTTCTACGCAATTGAGTTTTTTTTCCTCTAGCTATTTAGGGTTTTTTCTTCTTTCCAAAGTTTCTGTGAATTTCTTTTTATATATTTGATTTGATATTTATTGTACTTCCTTTAACTGTAGAGTTTTTTGCAAAGAAGTGGATTTAAAAATGAAGTCAATGAAGCTCAAGTTTTAAGGTCCTTCATTTGCATGGATGATTTCCAAATCTTTGAAAGGGGCATCAGCATTATGTTCAAATGCTCATATATTGTGAATTTTCAAAATAAGATATTTAATCACCAATCAATTAATTGGCTGAAGTTATTGTCTATTTCCTCTTCAACTTTCCTTCCTTTACATTTCCTTAGCATTGGGTAGCACTGGAGAAGCTGCAGGCATTTTGGGATCTGACTTAGGGCAAGTTGACAATTTGGGTTCAATGAGATAAATTTATATAGTTTGCAAATCATTTCTATGTGCAGGTAATTTATTACTAGCCATTCGTCCATAGTTTCCAGAAAATATCCTAGTGCCTGCTGTGATTACTTAATTGACATCATGATATGATAGTGCAATATACAACTAAAATCCATAATATGCCATTATATTAAAAATATTAATGACAAACTGGTAACAAGGGTCATCAGTTCAGAGAAAATTTGAAATACTCTGAAATCCTGTAACTCATAAATAGACTTCAGGTTCCATAAATATGAATCTGCCCTTTGGCTCTTTATGTATTTATTATCTCTCACTCAATGGTCTGTATTTTCTTACTCTGGGCCTCCTATTACTTATTTATTAGGACTTCACATATAATCTTTCATATCTCTTAACCTTTCTTTCATATTGTCATTTCCTTGTCTTTCTGCACTGTGGTATATTTTTCTCCAGATCAGTCTTCTAATCCACAGATTTTCCCTATAACCTGTTGTTTAACCTTATGATTGGGTTTTTTAATTTCAATTGTTACAAGTTTCTATTTATAAAAGCTCTATTTCTTTTCATTTTCCCAATCATCCTTATGGAGTTGTGTTATTTGTTCATTTTTGTGATTCCATTTTTATTTGTGTAGACATCTTATGCATAGTTACGTTTTATTCTGTATTTGATCATTTCAATATTTGAGAAGTTTAGGGGTCTATATCTGGCATGTTGTTTCTGCTGACTACCTCTCATGGTGGCTTTTATCTCGTGTGCTTGATAATCTTTGATTGTGAATCTATATTTGGTTGATTTTAGAAAATGAACTCCTGAAGGCTTACCTTGGAGATGTTTTCTTCCAAGGATTTTCTTTTTCTTCCTTCAGGATCCAAGGATATGGGCAATCTGAGATTTCTTTAGCCCCCTCCATTGATCCTGGTTTAATGCCAGAATAGCAGATCAGCATTTGTGTTGACCTATGCTTCCTTTGGGCTTTCAGCAGACTATTTTTCCTTTGTTTGTATATTTTAAGGGTTACTGACCCTTGGAGTTTTTGTTTAGTTCCTGCAAGCCTAAGAATATATGAATAAAATAAGAATATATGAATGAAAGCCTAAGAATGATATCTGTTTTGATGTAGGACCCAATTGCATTACAATAGAAGGGCCCTTCAAGGTATGTACTACTAGACATCCTGCTAGAGCCTTCTAGACGAATGCTTTTGGTATTGTTTTAAGTGGTTTCTCAAGATAAGGGACAGTACCTTTGTTATGATCTGGGGGGCTCTTTATTAATAAGTTATATAAGTATATTAATCACAGGCTGATGAAACTGAAAAGGAACTTAGAAGTAATTTGTCCAATTCCCCTAATGCTTTACTCTTTAACATTCTGATATAACCTGTTTGATCACAAATTTATCAAAGTATCACTAAGATGAACTAGGATAACCAAAAAATATTCATTCTTCAAGAAAAAAAAGGACTCAATGTTTAATGCTAAACTTTAAAAAATATCTTGAACATTTATTAATTTGGATGTTTTTCCTAGAAAACTGTTTCATGCAAGCATTACTCATCTTGGTGTCATTTGCCTAGAATTAGTTTTTCCTTTAATGGATTTATATAGCCTTAAAAATTAATTATGAATCTGGAACTCTATCCACATATTCTTAAAAGGATATTATTTTCATGCAACTAAAATGAAAAGCATGTTTTATAAAAGGATGTATCTTTTAAATGAATCTAACCTGTGGAAAAAATAATTATTATACATCAAACTCAAAGGCAGTCCTTCATGTTTCCCAGAAAGTAACATGAACAGATGGATAACAAGAGACACTCATTCTGCCTTCCTCAAAAGGATTTGTAGCAACCCTAATGTTATCAGAAGTCACTTTGCACCAAAAACTTCTAAAAGACAATCTACAAATCAAGCACTAAAAAAATTAAAATAAATGTGTTTTAACTAAAGTGAGAATAACTTTGTCTTTTCAAATATTTTGTCAGAACTTTACTTTGAGAATGGAAGAGTTTGGTTACCTAGGATGTGAAGTTAGGTATTAAGGGACCATCTTTTTTCCCCTTTTAACAACACAATTTTGGATATCAGATGCTATAGGAAAGATTTTCTCCACAGAGGGAGATTACAACATTAAGACTTTTCCTTCCTCAAAGTGTCAATTCATTTTAAGGACTGTACTAAGTTATAACAGGTATTTCTTCTCAAAATTGAAGGTCAATGGAAATAAACATGATCAAAAAATAAACCTAGGAAATATTTAAGTAGAAAACCTAATTTTAAAAAGGCAATATATGAAAAAAAATAAAAAGGCAATATATGGTAAAGATGATTTTTAGTAGAAATATACAATCCTAAATAGGATGGCCTGGGCTATGTTCGATGCTAAGAGGAGTACATGTTGGCATATACTGGAAAACAACTGTGGTGTATGTCACCAAAGTAGTAGAAATGTGCATGTCCTTTGATTCAATAATCTAGAACAATGAGGTTGCTTCTAAATAGCAAGATTAATTACACTTTTTAAATTTATACCTTTGTATATTTTTCCAGTTTTTCTGTGATTACCATTAATTATATTTTAATAGGTTATATATTCATTTGTAAAATCTTTCCTTGAGCAGATTCAGACTTACTATGTACAGAGCACCCATATCAACCTGACAATTTGCCTTCCATATACTGATAGGCTATCATAGATGATTTCTAAAAGTGTTACCAATGTTATTGATAAACTTGCTGTTCTTAGCATTAGCTGTTTAGAGCAGAAATAACACTGGCATAATATAGAGGCTTGGGCTGGCTAATCTCTGATGTGCCTTTTAATTTTAAAATAATTCTTGTCTTTTAAAACGTTTTTCCATAAATTATAAAGAGACTGCTGTGTAAGTAGATCAACCCACTAAAGTTAGAACAATCAACATTTTCATATACAATGGATAAAATTTACCAGATCTATACCAACACTTTTATCACATACTTTTGATGAGCTAAATATGTAAAAATAAGATAATGAAAAGTTTCTCAAGCATAATGAAGTAAAAGGGAGAACAGGAAAAAACACATAAAAATATTCTGAAGTGCAACCAGTATAAGTATTATAAAATATTAGGTAAATAAATATTTAGGTAATATGTAAATAAAGCAAAAGTTATGAAAGTGACGAAATGGACAGCTAGTATTTGGGAAAACTCCTCATTGATGTGTTGTGCACATGCTGTGTCTGTGATTTTTATGTGTGTTATATATATTTTCTTTGTAGTGTGTATTATTTGTGAGTGTTATGTGTTTGTCTATGTAGTTATATATTAACCCCTGCATGTGTGGTATGATTACTGAGTATACGTGTTGGGCATGTTTGTGTGTCACATGTATTTGTGTGTTTTATTTATTGACTTCTGTGTGAGTTTTATTTATATTTTGTGTATGTATGAAATTGTGTATGTTGTAGTTGTATGTATCTGTGTAAATCCAAGGAAGCTGGATCAAATAGAGACTACTAAGCCAAAAAAAAAAAAAAAAGGAAAAGGAAAAGAAGAAAATATTGACATTCTGGCTACATATCAAACATTTAAGTTACATGTACATCCATGGAAATTGCAAACAGCATTAATAATAAGACTGAGCTTGAAGGATGAGATTTTAAGTGTACTGTGCATCTGTGTGATGTGTGGGAGTGCATGCATTCATGCACTCATACATAGACAAAATGCTAGGAGCCTGAAAGCATAGAGTGGGCCATTTTACAAGGATCATTAATTTCATGGGCTCCTCTGGGCTTCCTTTTCCCTGGATCTGGTTTTCTGAGCCGGCTAAAATTGTAGTAGGTGTGGATTTCTGCCAATACCTTAACAGTCTCTGATCTCTGCCCTATCTGTTGTAGATGAGGGAATCAAGAGTAATTAATTCTCTTTGATGCTTTCTTACTTACCATTGAATAATAAACTATAGTTTGAAAGTGATTTCATAATCATTAAAGCGTTTTTCCTTACAATTCTGGGAAGAAAGGTATTCTTCCTACCTACCCCTCCTCCAAGAAAGAAAAATCTTGGAAAAGAAGATAGAACAATTAATTTTGTCCAAAAAGGAGACTGAAGCTCAGGAAGATTAGTGATTACGTCAAAACACATGTGACTTTAAGTGTAAACTTGAGATTAGAAATCACATTTTATGATTATTAACCAAGTGCTAGAAATACCTTAACATACTAACCATGTTTTCCATTCTGAGCATATTTTCATTAACATTTTATAATAATATAATAATAATAATTTTATAATATCTGATAATAAGGAATTTCCTTTAAATTATCCTTGAAAGATTTCAATCATTTTGTAGATTAACACTTCCTTCTCTGGCAGATGTAAGACCTGGCAGGAATAAAATGCTATGCACACAGTTCTCATCTTGGCTCAAACCCCTATAGTTAGGGTATATATATATATATACTATATACACACTCTATGACTTGGTTTCCTTGCCTTGAGTCTCTACCTTTTTCTGCTGTATCATTCCCAATGCTGCCAGGAGTATCTTTAGAAAATGCAAATAAGATCACCCTTTACCCTAGATGAAAACCCTTTGGTTGCCCCCACTGCCCCAGCAAGAAATTCAGTGTCCTTAGCAGGCCTCTCTTAAGGAACCTGGAGACCGAATTCATCTCTTTCCAAATTTGTTTCTTACTTTGTGCTACATCCCATACTCTATCTCAGCCATACTAAATCATTGTTCAGTATTCAAGTCTGACAAACCGTTTCAAGCCTCTGTAACATATTCACAATTTCCCCTTCCTAGAAATGCCATTCCTCCTCCTGTGTACCTGAAGAAATTTTTACTATGCATCTAAATTAAGCATTCTCTCTCCTGCACTCTGTATATCACTGTCAAGCTATTCATAACAATATATTATATTTATGTACTTATATGTACATCTTCTCCTACTAGTCTGAAAGCTCTTTGATTGCAAGAACCAAGTCAGGTACATTTCTGTACCTCCAGTGACTAGCACAGAACATGACATATAGTACGTGATCAATGAAGTAACTGACCAGATGCTGTTGACTTTCAGGGGTTGGCAAAATATGACCTACAAACCAAATACAGTCCACTGCCTGTTCTTGCAAATAAAGTTTTATTAGAACATAGCCCGGCCTATTCATTTACATAATGTCAGTGGTTGCTTTTGTGCTCAATCACAGAGCTGAGTAGCAGCGACAGAGACAGTATGAACTGCAAAGCCAAAACTATTTACTATCTGGCCCTTACAGAAAAAACAAAACAAAACAAAACAAAAAACCTGCCAACCCCTGGCTCAGATAATCTCTAATGACCTTGAAGTATTGCTTTGATTGTATAACTTTGAACATTATGGGCTTTAAGAAAAATCACATAAAAACCAAGAAAAATTTTTAGAATTTACTGCGTTGTACTCACTGAAGTAACTGAAATTTTGCATTAATCCTATTTAGCTATTGTTATTATTGCTGCTGTTGTATATTCTGACTGCAGAATCTGTCATCTCAATATTGTGTAGTTCAGATAGCAAAGAACTAAACTGCCAGGTAAATATGGATAAATGTTTAATTAGGAAAAATACAGAATTTATTCTTTACTCAGAAATTTTAAGGGATAATGGATATTTGAGTTTTCAAAAAAATATAAAAGCATATCTGAATACCTTTAAACACACATTTGGATTAAAAAAATCAATCAAACAACTGGATAAATTCCAGTCAATTACTGAGAGAATATATTTTTGTGGTTTAAATTTATTTCACTAAACAGTAAATTTATTTTTTATTATAGAGATCAAATTTATTTTCTGCAAAATGACTAAAAATTTTATAGTGACATTCTCTTTTCTTCTTCTTTTAGTAACAGGGCTATTTCATAATTTGCTTTCTCTAATTTCCTTTGAATCACAATCTTGATTTTATTGTTATAAGGTAAATGTATCCCCTAAGCATAGCCTTATTCAGAAAATGCATACCTTCTTAGCCTTCATGGGGCTTAATAATATTGAATGATACTGTATTAAATATTTCTTTATATTGCAGCTGGAAACAGAGGGGAAGGTTCTAGAAGGGTAAGGAGACTAAATCCATTATTTTCCTTGGTTTTATAATAATGTACCTTTACCATTGTATTAAACCCTGCCATTGTTTCCTAAAATTCATAATCCTCTCCAAGTCAGCTACCATAAATAAACTAAATGGCATTTAAATTAAGGAAATTTAACATAAGCAATCTCTGAGAATTTTTTTTTTAACAGATCCTCATAGCCCTTGATCTAACTGGAGGTATGCTAGTGTATTATAAAACCAGGGTTAGGAGTTATTTAGGAGTTGAAACTGTAACACGTATCACTCACTCTAATTGCCACTAATTTCAATATACTCTTGAATAAAGAATATATTCCCTGTCATTAAGCCCAAATTAAGCCCACTTCACCTGTTAAAGCATAATAATGACAATAGTAAAATGATAAAAATAATAACAACCCAACAGCAAACAGAATTCAAACCCAGAAGCAATTCAAGGTATTCCTGTATAGTGATAAACAATTACTATATTTTATATCTATGCTCAAAATGCAGGTAAACATAAATGACAAGTGAGATAATCAGTATGTTTAGATGCCACACAATATTGTGAGAGTATACAAAGAAAAGAATACCTGAGAGTAGTTATCATTTATTCTGAAATTTAGCCTGTTTTTTCATGATAATAAAATATTTGACAAAATAAAAGAGACAAGATTTTTCACTGCTATTCCTTAAAATGTAGGCTATCTAAGCTTATATGAAGGAAAATTTCAATATGGAGTGTTTCAAAGGTTTGGTTTGTTTAAATGGTAAACCCCAAAATTTGGCAAGAGAATTTCTTACATAAAGATGTCCCCAGATTTACATCTTAGTCATGTTATTCAAGTCAAAATACTACAAAGACTTTTTATATTGTTTATGAAGAGAGCAGAACTGACCTCTATTTAAATTTCAAATTTCCTATATCATGATTTTTTATTTGCTTATTTTATTAATTAACAAGAGAGGTGTGTTAAAGTCTCTCCCTGTAACTGCGCATTTGTCTCCATTTTTGGTTCTGTTATTTCTTGCTTTATGTATATTGACACTATGTTATTCAGTGCATATTAATTTAGAATTCTATCATCCTGGTATATTAAATTTTTATCAACATTAAATGTCTGTCTTTATCTATAGTAATGCTTCTTATCCTAAAATCTACCTTGTCAGATATTTGTATAGTTTCTTCCTTTTCATTATTGTTTGCATGGCATCTATCTTTCCATTCTTTCACTTCCCATAATACAATACTACTGTATTTAAGGCATGATTCCTGTAAGCAACATCGCTTTAACTCTCAGTTTGAAAAATGTTTATATTACATTTAATGTAGTTACAGATATCTCTGAGTTAATATCTAGCATTTTATCTGTTTTCTATTTGTCCCACCTATTTTGTATTTTTTTATATTCTCTCCTTGCCCTTCTCCTGGGTTAATCCACATCTTTATTATTCAATTTTCCCCATCTATTAGCTAATTAATAATACAATCTTTCACTATTATTTTAATGGTTACCCTACAGATTATAACACACACCTTTCATTTATGTCATTTATTAATTTTACAAGTTCCCAGACATTTAGAGCTTTAGAACACTTCAACTCCATTTGTTCCACTGCCCCTTCCCTTAATGTTGTTATGTATTTTAATTCTGCAAGGGCATTAGTGTTGTTCCATTCAGATGATATTAAAATATATCTGTCCACATATTTTCACTTTCCGTTACTCTTCGTTCCTTCCTGTGATTCTTTGTTTCAACTTGAGTTTATTTTTTTCTTTTTGAAGACTTCCTTTTGTATTTCAATTAATGCAGATCTGATGGGGATAAAAATTTTCTGTTGTTTCCTGTAAATGTCTTTTTTTAAGATTATTTATTTATTTTAGAGAGAGAAGGAGAGAAGCAACTCTGGGGTGGACGCAAGCCCAATGTGGGGCTCCATATCATGACCCTGAGATCACAACCTGAGCTAAAACTCAGAGTCTGGTGCTCAACCAACTGAGTCACCCAGGCGCCCCTTCTGTAAATGTCTTTACAATGCTATCATTTTTAAAGACTATTTTCAGTGAGTATAAAGTTCTAAGTTGGCAGAATTTTTCCCCTAGCACCTTAAGATAATCGTATTATTTTCCAGCTGCCATTATTTGTGTTGAGAAGTGAGCCAAGAGTTTTATTGCTTCTTTGAAGGTAATGTGCCTTTTTCCTTCTGTCTGCCACTGATATCTTCTCTTTGCCTTTGGTTTTCAACAATTTCAGTAAGATATGCTAGGTGTACAAAGACGCAAAGAATCTGTACTCAGAAAACTATAAAATACTCATGAAGGAAATTGAGGAAGACACAAAGAAATGGAAAAACGTTCCATGCTCATGGATTGGAAGAACAAACATTGTGAAGATGTCAATGCTACCTAGAGCAATCTACACATTTAATGCAATCCCCATCAAAATACCATCCACTTTTTTCAAAGAAATGGAACAAATAATCCTAAAATTTGTATGGAACCAGAAAAGACCTCAAATAGCCAGAGGAATGTTGAAAAAGAAAAGCAAAGCTGGCGGCATCACAATTCCGGACTTCAAGCTCTATTACAAAGCTGTAATCATCAAGATAGTATGGTACTAGCACAAAAACAGACACATAGATCAATGGACCAGAATAGAGAGCCCAGAAATGGACCCTCAACTCTATGGTCAACTCATCTTTGACAAAGCAGGAAAGAATGTCCAATGGAAAAAAGACAGTCTCTTCAACAAATGGTGTTGGGAAAATTGGACAGCCACATGCAGAAGAAAGAAACTGGACCATTTCCTTACACCACACACAAAAATAGACTCCAAATGGTTGAAAGACCTAAATGTGAGACAGGAGTTCATCAAAATCCTAAAGGAGAACACAGGCAGCAACCTCTTCGATCTCAGCCACAGCAACTTCTTCCTAGAAACATCGCCAAAGGCAAGGGAAGCAAGGGCAAAAATGAACTATTGGGACCTCATCAAGATAAAAAACTCCTGCACAGCAAAAGAAACAGTCCACAAAACCAAAAGACAACCGACAGAAGGGGAGAAGATATTTTCAAATGACATATCAGATAAAGGGCTAGTATCCAAAATCTATAAAGGACTTATCAAACTCAACACCCAAAGAAGAAATGATCCAATCAAGAAATGGGCAGAAGACATGAACAGACATTTCTGCAAAGAAGACATCCAAATGGCCAACAGACACATGAAAAAGTGCTCAACATCGCTCGGCATCAGGGAAATCCAAATCCAAACCTTAATGAGATATCACCTCACACCAGTCAGAATGGCTAAAATTAACAAGTCAGGAAATGACAGATGTTGGCGAGGATGCAGAGAAAAGGGAACCCTCCTACACTGTTGATGGGAATGCAAGCTGGTGCAGCCACTCTGGAAAACAGTATGGAGGTTCCTCAAAAGTTGAAAATAGAGCTGCCCTACAACCCAGCAATTGCACTACTCTGTATTTTCCCCAAAGATACAAATGTAGTGATCCGAAGGGATACGTGCACCCCGATGTTTACAGCAGCAATGTCCACAATAGCCAAACTATGGAAAGAGCCAAGATGTCCATCTACAGATGAATGGATAAAGAAGATGTGGTGTATATATATATATATATATATATATATATATATATATATATATATATATATAGTAATATTATGCAGCCATCAAAAGGAATGAAATCTTGCCATTTGCAACGACGTGGATGGAACTGAAGGGTATTATGCTGAGTGAAATAAGTCAATCAGAGAAAGACATGTATCATATGATCTCACTGATATGAGGAATTCTTAATCTCAGGAAACAAACTGAGGGTTGCTGGAGTAGTGGGGTGGCTAGGTGATAGACATTGGGGAGGGTATGTGCTATGGTGAGCACTGTGAATCGTGTAAGACTGTTCAATCACAGACCTGTACCTCTGAAACAAATAATACATTATATGTTAAAAAAAAAAAAGAAGATAGTAGGAAGAGAAAAAATGAAGGGGGGAAAATCTGAGGTGGAGACGAACCATGAGAGACTATGGACTCTGAGAAACAAACTGAGGGTTCTAGAGGGGGGGGTGGGGGGATGCATTAGCCTGGTGATGGGTATTAGAGAGGATACGTACTGAATGGAGCACTGCGTGTTATACGCAAACAATGAATCATGGAACATACCTCAGAAACTAATGATGTATGGTGATAATATAACATAATAAAATTAAAAAATGTAAAATAAAAAGAAAGATACGCTAGGTGTACTTCTATTTGTATTTATATCTCAACCAATTACCTCCTTTACATACTGTTTCTGCTCCATTCTTCTTTTCCTCTTCTTCTGGGACTCCATCCACTACATGTCAGACATTTTTATGTAATAATCCTTTCTGCAGTTTTATTCTTTGTCCTCTCCATGCTTCAACCCAGATATTTTCTAATGACCTATTCTCAGTAACTAATGTTCTCTTTTTCTAATGCTTCCAATCTGCTACTGAAGTCATCATTATGTTCTTAAGTTTTATTATATAAATTTTAATTCTATATTTTTATTTGGTTTTTAACTAAGTTCCACTTCTTGGTCGCATTTTTCATTTTCACTTTGTTGTGTATTCTTTTCAGCATTTTAACAATACATATTTTATTTATTTTTTATGATTTATTTATTTATTTGAGAGAAAGAAAGAGGGAGACGAGTGGGGGAGGGGGCAGAGGGAGAAGGAGAGAATCTCAAGCAGACTCCTCGCTGAGTGCAGAGTCCGATGTGGGGCTTGATCTTAGGACCCTGAGATCTGACCTGAGCAGAAACCAAGAGTCAGATACTCAACCGAGCCACCTAGGCACCCCTTAATAATACATTTTAAAGTGTGTGTTTGGGGGGACCTGGGCAGCTTGGTTGGTTAAGCATCCAAATCCTCATTTTGGCTCAGGTCATGATCTCATGGTCCTGAGATCAAGACCTGTGCCAGGCTCCACACTTGACCTGGAGTCTGCTTGTCCCTCTCCCTCCCCCTCTGCCTGTCCTCTCACTCACTCTCTCCCTTTCTAAAAATGAATAAATAAAAATCTTAAAAAAAAATAAAGTGTGTGTTTGATAACCCCAATAAGTGGTTCATTTGCCTTTTCTCTCGATTTTCTTTCTTGGTATGCCTGGTAATTTTAGTGAATTCTAGACATCTTGTATTAATAATTGTAGAGGTTCTAGATGATTTTATCTTACTCCAGAGAGCTTTTACTCTATCCTTTGGATAATTAACTTAGGAGGCAAGGCTGGGTTGCAGTGATTATAAACCTTGGTCTACATCTGGTTCACGCTCATTCTTAGGATACAGTTCTTTAAGGATCCCAACTGAGCCTGATGGATGCTGAACTTAAACTGTTTTCCTCAGAACCATGAAACTGCTAAATATTCCACTCTGTTTTTCAGTAGTTTTCCGCTTAGCTTCTAAGCCTCTTTCCCTATCTAACTTAAGAATTCAGAATCATGAAGTGTCTAACACTTCCTTATGCCATGCTTATCTCTACGATTTCAATCTCTCAGTTCAGACCTTGGCTATGGCAGCATTCTTCTACGATCATAATTCCTATTAGGCAGCCCCTCCTCCCCAATTCTGGAAACATTCCTTCCATTTGCCCATTTGGGATTAGAAGTGGTAACGGCTTTTTATTGTTGCTGGTCTCAGGATACTTCACCCTCTACTGTTGCTTACTTTAGTCATACCCACACTTCTTAAATACTATCTTTTTTAAAATATCTTCAGTTAAACCAATTCAGTAGGTTATTCCTTACCTTCCAGTACCCTGACTGGTACAGTATAAAACTGCCAAAAAGGTAAGAACTGATCCTCTGAAGAATTAGTATTTTAAAATCCATAATCTTAAGCAAAATTTGTGCTTTAACTGGATGCTTTAAGATATATCAGAGTTTTGTTATCAATCAGATTCATATAATATATAAGTAAAGAGGCTACTTATATGAGACAGATAAAAACAATTTTATACAAATTGTTCTTTGCTGGAGCTAAGTCTATGAAGTCTAAGCATTGGCTTGAATAAAATATCTCATTCCTTTCTGCTTCATCTTCTTTTGATAAATACATGGAACTGTTTACAGAGCCCTTATCAACAACCTCATCAGCCATCAGACATTTACATATCATAAACAAAATGAATAATATGTTGAATATATTGTTTCATCAAGGTCAGTGCCTTCATCCTTCAAAAACAGTCAATTCAAAAATGTTGCATGGATGTCACACTCTAGTCTCCCCAGATAGAAATATTGGTGTCAATCAAAACTCCCTATAATTTGTTACCTACTGATGAAGTTACTTCCCCATTTGAAAACTTTTACATTACCCTTGAGAGAAATTTCAGTGTTCCCTCCATCATACCCCATTGCTTTTTAAATTAAGACATATGCCATACATTATAAGAACTTGTAATCTATAATACAAGACAACAATAACTAATAAAAATCATAATATGATTAAGATTTAAATTATTAGGTAAAGACTAAACCAAGAAAAGAGTCCAGGAAGGTCAACTGAGTATGAAATGGGATTTGAATGCCCATAAATGTGAGTGGGAGTCATTTCTACCTGGTTGGGAAAGAGAATGAGTACATATCTTTACCAAAGTCAGCGAGAAATTTCAGTGGCAAAGCTGGGTTTTAAAAAGAACTAATAATCATATGTCTAGCCATTTGACAGGTCCTTAGAGCCCCACTTCCTCTCATTTGATCTAATACTTCATAGGACATTTTTGCTAGAGAAATGAACTCTTACATATAGACTGCCTCAGGTTAGTTCTCTGCTATTAAATCTTTAGAAGAGTGAGCATGAAAAAGTTTCTAGGATTAGCAGAGTGACGTTCTGAAGTTCCATTGTTTTTGAGTCCTCCTTTTCTGATACAAGTTTTCTCTACCTCATCAAAGAGAGTTGTTGATGGAAAGGAAGAGTAAATATGATGAGGTGAGAGAGATGAGTTCCATGGTGTTCATATCATCCATTTGGGCCTCAAGGTAAAAATGCTGTGCAAAGGTTCTTTGCTGGTACCAAAAATAGAGAAACTGTGAAAAGTGAAAGCCTCTGGGATTCAGGGGCCCCAAGGCAACATCAACAGTCTCCATCTGCCACCTCTAAGTAGGTTTTTAAAGGGCAGAGAACTATTTAGTTTTGGACATGGGACTTGAACATCACAGAACCCAGAAATACCTGAGCAATGATGGTAGTAAGGGCCTCTAGAGCCAACCAGAGCAAACTGAAAAGGAGCCACAAGTCCAATGTCTTCCCTTCTTTCCAGATGAAAAACAATTCTAATGAGCTGGGGGTGGGGAGCAGTACCCATCCCAAACCATATAATTATTCATATTAGCTGATATTAATTAATCACTCTGATGAGAAATTTATATGCCTAACCTCACTTAACTTTCCTAACAATCTCATGTAGTAGGTACTATTATAATCATGGAGAGGCAGAAAACTGGTCTGGTTCACATGGTGACTCCACCACCTCTGGGCTATAAAACCATAGCAAGTTATTTAACCAATCTATGATTAAGCCTTCCCTTTTTCAAAATGGAGATGATAATATCAACAACAATAATAACAACAATAAAAATAATATCAGCAAGCCATTCAATACATTAATTCCATCCATATGTTAGGCACTTATTATTTCACTCATCTAGCCATTTCTGTTACTCCTTTTCCCATGGAGATGGATTTCATGAGAGAGAAAGGTGGGGTTCTCTCCAACACTTCCAACATTAGGCAAAGGAAGAGGGAGAAAAAAAACTTTCCTTTACATTGTCCAACATCTTGTTGCATTATCTGTGCCTAGAAACCACCCAGAAAAAAATTCTTAGGTTGTTTTTATAATGGGTAAAGTGATGGTAATAATGATGCCAAGTTTTTATCTCAAAAGGAAAAGTGGGCTTCAGAAGTAGAGTTAAATAAGGCAACTGTATTGTGGACTCATGAATTCACACTCACAGCCCTGCCCTCAGGCATCCCCTTGACCTTTTGGCATCTCTCAGAGGACAAGGAAATGTCAGCCAGCAGCCTGAGGTCATTATTTCTGAAACAGATTTTATTCCACTTCCAATAATCTTAGTGAAGTTTCCAGCTTTCCCCCACATGCATCACATGTCCATCAGCACCACAACATGCATCTGGGTATAAGCCATAGCAAAGAGATTGTGAATAGGTCATATTTAAATTTTTCTTTCCATACTGACAGATGACATGGGGCTCCTATGGGTGTACATTTGACACCCTCATGAATACAAAATGAATTTATTATGATTAGTGCTTTCACCTAGAATATGACATTAATTCATAATGATTGATGGGCTACTTAAAATAAAGTAGTAACCTTTTCCTAAGGTGGCTAGGTGACCCCACATCCACTTCATTAGTAATATTCTCTGAACTGTATTTAATGTAAATGGAAAAAATATCATAAGGCTACTTTATCCCTTATAGTCGAGCACAACTCTCACTATATCTTATACAAACCAAAGTACAATTTTGTTTCCAGAGTATTTGAAAATTTTTATTTCCATCCTTGAAAAATAAGTACACTTGAAACTGAACAAAATGTTCACAAATTATCATTAAAAATATGTAATGATCAAATTTAAATCATATTAGGAAGAGCTGTTTATGTGCCTTTTGCTGTCAAGAACTATTATTTAGTTCTATTCTTAGATAAATCAATGGTGAGTCTTGCTCACATGACTAATATGATGTTTTCACTAATGAATGTGTTATATATTTATGAAAAAACAAAACCTCGGGTCATTTAGTATGGATTCTTACTCATTCCTTTGGACTAAAATATATGAACAAAGGGAATCTCTGCACTCTAGTTTCATGCTGTTGATTGTTTAGAAATTGCTGAATAAGAAACGGCAAGAGTTTAAATGTTTTTTTTTTTTTTAAATAGACAGAAAACCAGCTGGGAAGTTGAATACACTGGGTTTTCTTTGCTTTTCTACCAGTTCTTTTCAATGTAGTACTTCTCACAGCCGAGCTACTTACCTATTCATATCATTATGAACAAGGACCCCACCCCTTTTTAGTATAATTTTGATCTAATGAACAAAGTAAAGGTTACATGAAAAGTAGAATACACAATCCATGACACGCTGAAGTAAGAATAACATGATGCACAAGATATCAACAAGGATGAAAAAAACTGACTTGCCTAAATTGCAGTCTCCCTAAAAACATAGAGGTTTATATCACAAATAACATAGATACTCTCCATTTCTTTTCTGGAGTGTGAACTTAGGTTTATAACTCCACTGGAGATGTATGGACTATGGAAGTTAACAAAAGCAAATTAGCACACCCAATTTTGACAAAAACCCATTGTTCTTTAGTGAAGCTGTGTAAATTAGGATCTGGATACTGAGGCCCCTCCACCCACACTCTGCCTCTGAGGGTATGTGACATTGAAAAGATGATGTAACATCATTGTGCCTCAGTTTCTTTTCATTTAAAGTTATAATATCCATCTGTTTCATTCCCCAGAGTCGTATTAAGAAACAAATACGATATTGTAATGGAAGTGTTTTTTAAGATACAAAGCATAAAACAAAACCAAACATTATGGAATGCTTTTTAACCTCTCATCAAGGTGCAACGTAGGAATCTAACATACCAGAAGTAATGGTAATTCATCCAAGCTAATATTTGTTGAGAGCTTTCCATGTGTACTGAGAGGGATGCAAATATAAAATTGGTCATGCCTAGAAGAAAAGTAAAGACATATACATAAATAACTAATATGTATAAGACAGGCAGGGGGCAAGTAGCAGTGATACACAAAATAAAGATAATTGCCTGTAATAGTTCAAAGGAGAACCAGAAAGGCTTGTGAAAGAAAGTTCACTAAATCTAGGCCTTAAAGGATGACAGGATATAGACTTAAGAAAGAGATGGGGAGGCAAGTCATCCATGTGGGAAAAAAATGAGATCAGGCACCAAACCTAGGATTCCCCTGACAAACTTCAAGGGGTTCCATTTAGCTCTTAAGTTAAGGATGAGTGAGGAAGATGTTGGGGAAATATTTATTAGTAATATTTCCTGAGTGTCTCCTATGTGCCATGCACCATTCAACATGCTAGGGAAAGAGCAATGACTAAAACAAACCAAATCACTGCCCTTGGGGCAAGAGGGGCAACATTCTAGTAGTTACAAATGTATGACACAGATGTCTTGAGCCCATGATCACTTTCCACAACAGCCTTCTCCATGATTAATCTCCTTCTCCCAGAGTAGAAAAAACAAACACGCAAACACACACACACACACACACACACACACACACACACACACACACACACACACATTCATTTAGACCCTAAAATTTAGAGGATCACCATTAATGTTGTCTAATTAATCACCAATTAATGTTGTCTGATTATATTTGAGGAAATCTGGCATTTCTCAAAGTGGGTAGGGGAAAAAAAGAAGATGGGCCCAAAAAGGGGGTTAAGAGAAGGAATTTCCCCTGGTTTTCAATGCTGGATGCATACTAGAATCATCTGGGGAGATTTAAAAAAATACCCATGTCTGGACACTGACCCCAGAGCAATTAAACCAGACTCTCTGGAGGTTGGATCCAGACATCATTATTTATTTTTAAAGTTCCTCAGGTAATTCAAATATGCAGGCAGATGAAAAACCATTGAAGTAATCAATACTCCAAAGGACTATCACACCCTTTTTTTCTGTTTCACAGTATAGTTTAGATAAGTGGATAGATAACTTGCATTAACCCCATAAATCTTTTGTTATAATCCAGTCAGCAAGTCAGAATTTTGGAGATGGAAAAGGCATCAGATTTTGGGACAGATGAGAAAAAGCCTGAAAAAGTCAAACTGACAGTCATAAGGAGAATTACTTGGAGGGGGCATTGAAGGTAAGTGGGGAGAAGTTGAAATGCAAATATGATTTCCTAGATTTGAGTCCTGGCTTCACAGCTGAGTTTGTGATTTTCTCATCTATTTGAACTTTGATTTTCTCATCTATAAAACTGAAAAATATAAGACCTCTTCCTCCTACCTTGCAGGGCTCTATTGAGAATCAAGGGAGACAGTATTGGTAAAAGTCTATTGTAAACCAAAAAGCTCTAACACAAGTTTGAGGGCTTATGTCCTAATAGATGAAGCAACATCAGAAAAAAAAAAAATGTCCTAGTGAACAATGTCCAAAGTAGTGTCTTTACTATACATTTAGTATGCATTTAGACATGGCAAGTAAAACCAACCCTATTAGAGGTACGCTCACTAATTAAAGTCATTTTCTTTCTATGCAAGGTATTTATGTTATATATTTTATCAGCCAAGATTTTTCTATAGAAGCTCTACTGGAAATCCTTATTAATAATGGTATGAAACAAAAACTAATCAGCTGTTAACAATCCGGATCAGACTGTGCTAATTTAGCTTACAACCAAATAAGGAGGAGGAAAGGAAACATGGGGTGGGGGCGGGGGGGGGGGGCGGAGAGAAAGTCTTAACAATTCATGAAGAAAGCAGTAAATCTCACTGATAGAAGATAAACTTCTTAGGCATCAAGGCAATGAAAATGGTGTTGAGCTATGTGTCCGCAGATGTGGCTCCAGGGTGTAATCTGTCCAGCTGCTCAGTATCAGGATAGCCACAAGGGCAACACCTCAGGGAAGATAAATAGGAAACCTCTTAGTCAGGGAGATAAACACAATTGCTGCTGCTAGTTCTTACATGGAAAACCTGCTGATTGTCAGTGTTAGGTGGAGGAAGTGCTACTGAAACATTCTGAGTCACAGAGAGCAAAAGACCTGGCCACACATCCAAGAGGTGACAGGATGCAGACAGACATAAAGTTTTGCTTGTATCAATTCTCTCAGGTGGATAAGGATATCCCACTGGATTTCCTTAGGTATTGCCTCAAGCAAGTTTAGAAAGCATAAAACAATTGGGAAACTTAAATGTAAAATAACATGTAAAATTGTGTAATTTACAAAATTGTTACGGGTAATATATACAAGCTACCCCTCAAGTTTAGGAAAGATCAGAAATAGGAATGTTCGGAGAGAAAAAATGAGTTGGTATATCAGCCAATGGATCAATACCCCATTCCACTAGCACCAGTGAAAATCAACCCAACCTTTATGTAAAGAGGATCTTATACTAGCAGGCAGGAGGAGAGACGGGAATAACACTATCTAATGAAAAGAATATGGAAGGCAGCTTGTTTTAAAAATAAACATTTTGGCCTTCTCAGAATTTTCAGTCAAGCAATATGACAAATTCAGGAAACAACATGGATGTTTCAGAGCAAATCCATTCCTTTTTAAATTATTAAAGCCAATACATTGTTGTTCATTATGTGTATATTTATTCAGTAATTACAACATGTAGATACAATCCTAGGTGCCATGAGGAAGAAAAAGGGGAATCAGACAAACCAACTTTCAAAGAGCTTACAAAGCATCAAGAACGATGACGCCACATAAAAAGGAGCAATGCACAGTAGAAGATACACGCCCTAAAGCAAAAAAGTACCATAAACGGTGAAAAGGGAGGGAGATTCCTTCTAAAAGGCTTGATTGTGAAAGGATGAAGCTGCTTTTATTTTCCTGTCACTTTCATAACCTGACCTAAAATATCTCTCAGTGGAATAAATAATCTTAGGTTATTTCTCAAGAAATTTAATTGAATTTCTGCCTCTGGTTTCAGTAGGACCCCAGCCCTGAGACTAAAGGTCTAGAATGGTGTCCAGCCTCTGAGAGCAGTTCTAGGTCATTTCTGACTTCATTTACACCTAGAGGAGGGATTTATTACCAAGGGTATATCCATGGGCTGCCCATATTGATGGGTACTTTGACATTACATGCAAAAATGCTGTATGGAGGTACCTTTGTGGGTCTTTTTCATTCTTTCATCAAACTATGTCAAACCAGGAGTTCTTTTGAGGCATTCCTCAGATCTGTAGAGAAGTGGACACAAGTGGGATGAGGTCCTGGAGAGCAGCGGTTCTCTCAACGAAGATAATTTTTTTGTTTTGTTTTTGGCTTTGTATTGAGAGGATTTCCTTGGTCAAGCTTGTGCTTTCACCCTTTCCCTAAGAGAGCTATGTGAAAAAATCGTTTTCAGGTCATATAATATGTATGTGTTGAAATGATAATATTGTCTTCAGGTCACATGACATTCAGATATTCTACTGGTTCTAATTCAAAATGGTGAAAGCCACTGAATTTGAGAACATAATCCTGGTCTTTATCTAACAGTGTTGGCAACCATTTACCAGTGGATTTTTCAGAGTTCTATAAAGTGGGTGTTGATGGTACCCAAAGCAGGCATTAATAATCTTTACTGGAACAGAATGAATGGGAAGGAAGGAAGCTAGAAACTTTCTGTTTGGCATAATTGTAGTTTAATGTGCTTTATTACATCCCTGGATTGACTTGTATAAGGCGCGCGCGCGTGCGCGCGCGCGCACACACACACACACACACACACACACACACACACACACACACACACACACAAATCCCAGTCGATTTCAGTGAACACAAAACAAAATACCGAAAACCAGCTATTTATATTGTATGTAGATAATCACTGCCTGACTGAATTTTTCATGTTCTAACCAGCCGTTCTGGCATTTTGTAGACACAGCCTGAATAATTCCATCTACATTCTATCAGTCCTAAATTAAAGTGACAATGTGTTTGTGTTTAGTAGCATTTTCTAAAATTGATAACTTTGTAAACAATTAGACGGTTGGCCCAGCTTCCTAAAATACAGACATTTCCCACAGATAGGTTGTTCCAGAAAAAAAAAAAGCACTTTCCTCATTTCCAAAGGGCATTACAGAGACCACAGAACTAAACTGACCACCTCTTTTTTGTTTCCAGGATCCACTTTTCAATGCCTCACTTAAGTGGTACGTAAATTTATTTTAAAGGGCTTACCTCCATTTAGGTGCCTGTCAAGAGAAATGGAAATGTCTGTTCCAAAGTTATCAAAAATTTCCTGATAGCAATTTTTTTATTTAATTAAAAAATGAGAGAGAGAAAATCAAATCATGTCACAGGCAGGTGGAAGGACACCGCAGGCAGGACTGTGTTTTCCAACGGCATCCAGCAAGATAATGAGTCCATGTCTATGGAAATTGATTCATTAATATTTCATCGAGGCAGCTTCAGAGCAATTCAAGAACCAGCTCCCAGGAATTCAATCAGTAAATTCAATGAATTGTTGAGCTTAAAATACCAGGGGGGCAAAAATATACATATATTTGGCATGTGTGCATATTTATACATACTGATGTGACACGTATATGCACATGAATACAGGCATACATATTAAAACACAGCACATGTAAGACACTGTCATTTCTAGGCTTAAACCCAGTCTCACCTGCCTATATTCTTTACTTAGGAAGAATTATTAAATAAAAATTCACTCCGTTTAATATCATTCTGCTCAGTACCTGACATGGAAAACAGTTAAAAAAATGTTGGCCATAACTTGTTCACTGTTAATCACATGTTAATCAATACAGTCCCTTCAATCAATTAACAGCACATAAAGACAGCTCCCAAGGACTCCTGTTGAGACTGGAAAAAGAGGGCATCAAATGTTCCATGGAAGAAGGGCTGCTGATTTAGGGCAGAACAGGCAATTTACCATGCGAAACGCACATTGAGAAGGACCAGTTAGGGAAATACATTCAGATTATCGTGTCGGCTAACTAATTGGTCTTTGGGTGTCCCTAAACACCAACCTATAAATGATTTTATTTTCATTTTGGATCAATGTCTTCTAGCCCTTGTCTAACTAACCTGTATTGATGTCTCTTTAATTAAACCATGCGTGATATGCTCGCTCGGCAGTGGGGCGTACTGAGTGTGCATGCTAGGAATCCCAGATAAGGTAATTATGCTATTTGTCACTGTCATGATTAATGTGTGACAGCTGTTATGACAGCTGTGCCACTGTTTCGTCACAATACTCTGTTCATCCATAACAAAATTAGCTGTCGCACTCCAAGGTACACACTTGCTGCTGTTTCTTTCTGAAGTCAACAATGAGAAAATCGAGAGGGAATATTACATGAACTCTGTGACAAACAAGAAAAACGACAACTTTATTTTTTTTCTTTAAATGATGATATAACCTGCCCGCATTGGAAATGCAGATAGCTCACCTCTAGCAAACAAGCTGTCACAAGGAGCCAATCCACCACTAATCTAGCTAACAAGGTCTCAGTGTGTGAGGGGTTTGCTTCATAATTTGAATCTGCCTTGTCAGGCAAGCC
This sequence comes from Zalophus californianus, assembly GCF_009762305.2. Taxonomy (NCBI): domain Eukaryota; kingdom Metazoa; phylum Chordata; class Mammalia; order Carnivora; family Otariidae; genus Zalophus; species Zalophus californianus. The sequence goes on from NC_045607.1 coordinate 72,095,305, forward strand.
TTTTAGATGTTACCCAAATTAGCATTGGCTGGAACTGTTACTGCCTGTCAAGGTGGAAAACTGCAAATGCAGAGTTATAATAGGAACTGGGAGACTGACTCACCCTTTCCTTTGGGCGTCAGTCAAGCAGAGCAAAATAGGTGGCTCTCCCTCCACCTCCCTCAGGAGAGCTGTCCCTCCTCCTGCACCTCTGCACCCCTGACTGGGAAGGATGCTTGCAGGCGCTGACTCCACCTCCCTCAGGAGAGCTGTCCCTCCTCCTGCACCTCTGCACCCCCACTGGGAAGGATGCTTGCAGGCGCTGACTCCACCTCCCTCAGGAGAGCTGTCCCTCCTCCTGCACCTCTGCACCCCTGACTGGGAAGGATGCTTGCAGGAGCTGACTCCAAATAGAGACGTAAAGTGTCAGATGAAGGTAGTTATTAATGTTAACCAATACTGTTTCTTACAGAGCCCTAAAACTGGACTATAAAACCAGACACTGATGTGAAGAGACAGATGGCTACAATAATAGCGTCATTATTCTATAGCTTTGGGTGAAGTGGATACTGCATATGTTCCATAAATTTTAAAGGAAAAAAAAATCCCATGTGGATGTCTATTCATAAGGAAAAAAAAACATTGTAACATCAGAGACCCTGAATGCCATTGAAAGAAAATATGTCATGTCAGATAGGCGTATCTAGGTGAACATGGTATTTTCTCTTTTAAAAATTAAAGGGAGAACAGCTGTAGCTATTATTATTTTGCAACAAACGATTAGCTTGATCTACTCACAATATATTTAAATTTGCCAACAACTTAACCAGCAAATATAATGTGCACTTTTAATAAGGATACTGCTTAAATCAGGCCCATCTGCACTGTCTCTCCCAGGCCTCTTCTCCAAAAACAATCCTGGAACAGAAAACTGAATTATTTCAAACAATTATAATGATTACAAAGGAACTGTTACCACCTGCTGCTGACTCTTGGCAGTCATCAGTCACTGAAGGATTTAATTAGAATATTTATCAACAATAACCAAAATTCCTTTTGATTTGTCCCTGATTTCTCGATGCGGGAAAAGTAAACTCCTTGCAAATTCAAACAATTAAGAGATGCTGAGAAATCTGGGAAGCTGCTTAAAAAGATTTCAAATCAGGACAAGGAGACTTTAGTCAATTGCTCTAATTGGTTTTCTCTGTGACAGGTATGAAAGGTCTTGATGATTCCTATCACTTTTGATGAGTGTCTCCTTTCTATCTCAGTCAAAGGAGACCAAGAACATTTGTTGCCGTATATTATTACCAAGCATATAGCACTCTGCTACGAGATCACATGCGGGTTTCCGATGAAGGAAGAAATGGCTGTTTCCATGTGATGTATGTTCATACATTCTTGGCATTTAGAGAGAGCATCTTTGTTAACTCTGTTTCCATTCGTCCTGAGAATTGCCTGTTGTCAAGAGTCCATCTTTAGGGTCCACCTCCAATGCCATCTCTTTCATGAAGCCTTTGCTGAAACGTTGTCCCCATGTGTTCTTGTGCTTCCTTTTCTTTGAGCTCTCACACTTAACACTTGTTTCTTTGTTTTAGGCACTGACTGCATTTGATTTCGGATAATAGTTATTTGTGTGCTTTTCTTACCCACGAGCTCCCAGAGCACCAATCAAGAAACACTTACTCAATCTTTTAATTCCTTACATAATCTAACATACAACCTGGCACACAGTAGGCCCTTTCATTCACATTTATGAAGCGAATCACTTACTGCATAATTGAATGTGGAAAAGAGTGTTTGTGTATTATAGTATCTGTATTTAAGTGATACTTAAGAATTTAGGAGCTATTGGGCGCCTGGGTGGCTCAGTTGGTTGGGCGACTGCCTTCGGCTCAGGTCATGATCCTGGAGTCCCGGGATCGAGTCCCGCATCGGGCTCCCTGCTCGGCAGGGAGTCTGCTTCTCCCTCTGACCTTCCTCCCTCTCATGCTCTCTCTCTACCATTCTCTCTCTCTCTCAAAAAATAAATAAAAATCTTTAAAAAAAAAGAATTTAGGAGCTATTTAATGTGTATAATTTTTATAAGTGAACATGAAATATTTAAACAAAAGCTCTTAAGTGATACCAATCAGACCACTCATAACATCAACTGCTATACCCAGGTGGGATGTCAGATGATGGGACACCTGAAATAACCATAGTAACAAATGCTCCTAATTAAAGGGGGTGTTCCAATCACAGAGATAACTTATTCTTGTCTAAAGCCAGGGAGCTCTAGACAACACCTCTCTGTACAGCTGAGAAGGCATCCATAGACATTCACAGGTAGCACCAAACAGAACACAGTTTTTTGCAGAAGTTTTGTAGGAGGCAATTTTTGCAGAAGGCAATTATCCTGGTGGATAACTGCCCTTCCAGAATTCCACAGACCTAAATTAGCAATTAGGCACTGAAACAGCTATAGCAAAATCGAAATATAGTAGATGGGTTGTGTGGGGGCAATGACAAGCTGAACTTAGAACTCTAAAAATTAGATAACATCCAGTTACCAGGAACCTGAAACACCAGGATGAGATAGGGAGTGGAGAGGTCCAAAGATGACACATAATTAGCAACAGGTAGGAAGAAGAAAGCCCAACTCAAAATCTGTTGGACTCTGCAGACTTCTCCCTAGTAGGGAGAATAAGTAAGTACCAGAACCCACTAGGGCTTTATTTGAACTTAATTTTTAATTTTATTTGCTTGTTTTTAGTTAACTGTGTAGTAACCTAAACATTTTCTCTCATTATGGGGGCTTGATTTCTTTAAAAGCACAACTTAACCATTACTATTAAAGGTATAATTTAACTGAAATTAATAATGAGGGGACACCAATCCAGTAACTGAAGTGATCATTTCGGGGACCTTGATATGGTGACATTGTATTAGCTGCTGAACATGCCTTTTTCCCTTACACATACCAGCCCTTGTACTTGTGCCCTGAGAATTAATTGCATGGGCTCCTCAATGATCTAAGGACAGAAGAGAATGTTTGAATTGCATCTGTTTTCTCAGGTTCTATTTCTTTCTTTCTTTTTTAAAGATTTTATTTATTTATTTGACAGAGAGAGAGACAGCGAGAGAGGGAACACAAGCAGGGGGAGTGGGAGAGGGAGAAGCAGGCTTCCCGTGGAGTAGGGAGCCGGATGCGGGGCTCGATCCCAGGACCCTGAGATCACGACTTGAGCCGAAGGCAGACGCTTAACGACTGAGCCACCCAGGTGCCCCTCAGGTTCTATTTCTAAGCCACAGACAGGATACCTCCATGATCAGTTTATCCAATTACACACTTGAAAACTTTGCTAACTCTAACAAAATTCACATACTACTAATTTTTTTTAAAGATTTTATTTATTTATTTGACAGAGAGAGACAGCGAGAGAGGGAACACAAGCAGGGGGAGTGGGAGAGGGAGAAGCAGGCTTCCCGCTGAGCAGGGAGCCTGACGTAGGACTCGATCCCAGGACCCTGGGACCATGACCCGAGCCAAAGGCAGACACTTAGCGACTGAGCCACCCAGGTGCCCCACATACTACTAATTTACCCTCATCCTCAACAACAACAAAAAGATGGTTCGTAAACCATCATCCTTTCAGAGAGCCTTTTTATAAAGCTTTGTTAAGGTCAGATGGAGTCTCGGTGACAGGGTAGAGTCAGTTAAATTTGTGAGGCAAGCACTAAAAAGGCTAAAAGAGGCTAAGAGGCCCATAAGCTAAGAAAGACTTCTGTGTTGTTAAATGGTGGGGGAAATCCCAAAGAAGAATATTTCATGACATGTGAAAGTTATATAAAATTCAAATTTCAGTGTCAATAAATAAAGTGTTTTGGGGATGTGGCCATGCTCATTTGTTTATGTCTTGTCTAAGGCTGTTTTGTGCTACAATACAGTTAAGGGTTTGAGACTGAGATCATGTGGCCTGCAAAGGCTAAGATATTTATCTGGCCCTTTACAGAAAAAGTCTGCAGACCCCTACTCTAGTGATACGGTCCTTTGCCTTCCTTCTTATGTGCAACTGAAAATGTGCTTGGTTTTGCAGATTATATTGGGTTCTCAAGTTGCGGCCCTCTATCCCCGTGTGTACAAGTGTGTGCACACACAGTCTCTCATTTTGTCTCCTTTTATTCTGCCTTCTCACTTCTGCTCTGGCAACCAGGAAATCTGAGCAGCATCTGCTTCAGAACCAATTCTGTTTCTTTTTCCCGGCCACAAGAATGGAGTTCTTGACTAAAGCTTGAAAGCAGAGAGAATCCCCTTTCTTTACTGCATGCTGCCTCCTCTGGCCTGGCTCCTAGAAGCCGGGGTCTCTAACATATGCTACAACTTTTCTCCCAGGCTTTCTGTGTGGAAAGCATTCCAAAAGGGAACAGACCTTTCTCTTGTTGCAATTTTCTATCAAGAAGCCTTGTGGCCAGGAAATAGAAGAGAGAAATTTAAAATCACTGAGCACAAATGAGAAAGAGTTGGGATAACCTATCAAGTCTACAGAAAGCATTTTCTTTTTTTTTTTTTCCTTAATTTAAATAAAAAGCAGCCAGAGAATGAGCCTTGATGAAGAACAAGAATTTCTAAGTTCCTTTCCCCTAGGAAATGGCGTTGTGAGAAGAATACCCTCTGGACACACATAAAGGGGAAGGGGAGAGAAAAAAATGAAAGAAATGCCTCAGGCCTTCATGTAATTTGTAGGAGTTTGCAGATGGAGCTATACTGATGACATAATGTTAATGGACCTGGATTTCAGAAGGGACATTTCTTTTGCACAAATAAGACAGAAAGATTCTAAGACTCCGGCACCTTCAACGGCAGCAAAGTGAAATAGGAGGAGTGAGAATACCTAAACTCTGATCTTCATCTACCAGGTCTGTTGTTGTAGACACGACCCCTAAATTTTCGAGTCTCAGTTTTAGTTTCCTAAATTTTAAAAGAAGGATAATGATGCTTCTCCAAATTGCCTCCAGGGGCTCTACTGAGACTTGAATGTGATAATATGTGTTAAATGCATGTTGTTGACAGTACAGAGCTAATCTCTTTCCAGATATGTTATTTTATCAATTAATTTTATTTTATATTTTTAACATATCATGTATTATTTGCTCCAGGGGTACAGGTCTGTGATTCCTCAGTCTTATATACCCCGCGCTCACCACAACACATATCCTCCCCAGTGTCCATCACCCAGCCACCCCATTCCTCTACCCCTCCTTCCTTCCAGCAACCCTCAGTTTGTTTCTTAAGATTTAAGAGTCCTTGTGGTTTGTCTCCCTCTCTGGTTTCATCTTGTTTCATTTTTTCCTCTCGTCCCCTATGATCCTCTGCCTTGTTTCTTGAATTCCACATATCAGTGAGATCCTATGATAATTGTCTTTCTCTGATTGATTTATTTCACTTAGCATAATACCCTCTAGTTCCATCCATGTCATTGCAAATGGCAAGATTTCATTTCATCAAAAAGATGGCTGTGTAATATTCCATTGTGTGTGCGTTTGATATATATACACACACACACACACACACACACCACATCTTTATCCATCTGTGGATGGATATCTGGGCTCTTTCCATAGTTTGGCTATTGTAGACATTGCTGCTATAAACATTGGGGTGCAGGTGCCCTTTTGGATCGCTACATTTGTATCTTTGGGGTAAATACCCAGTAGTGCAATTGCTGGGTTGTAGGGCAGCTCTATTTTCAACTTTTGAGGAACCTCCATACTGTTTTCCAGAGTGGCTGCACCAGCTTGCATTCCCACCAACAGTGTAGGAGGGTTCCCCTTTCTCCGCATCCTCGCCAACATCTGTCGTTTCCTGACTTGTTAATTTTAGCCATTCTGACTGGTGTGAGGTGATATCTCATTGAGGTTTTGATTTGGATTTCCCTGATGCCGAGCGATGTTGAGCACTTTTTCATGTGTCTGTTGGCCATTGGATATCTTCTTTGGAGAAATGTCTATTCATGTCTTCTGCCCATTTCTTCATGGGATTATTTGTTCTTTGGGTGTTGAGTTTGATAAGTTCTTTATAGATTTTGGATACTAGCCCTTTATCTGATATGTCGTTTGCAAATATCTTCTCCCATTCTGTCTGTTGTCTTTTGGTTTTGTGGACTGTTTCTTTTGCTCTGCAAAAGCTTTTTATCTTGATGAAGTCCTGATAGTTCATTTTTGCCCTTGCTTCCCTTGCCTTTGACGATGTTTCTAGGAAGAAGTTGCTGCGGCTGAGGTCGAAGAGGTTGCTGCCTGTGTTCTCCTTTAGGATTTTGATGAACTCCTGTCTCAATTTAGGTCTTTCAACCATTTGGAGTCTATTTGTGTGTGTGGTGTAAGGAAATGGTCCAGTTTCTTTCTTCTGCATGTGGCTGTCCAATTTTCCCAACACCATTTGTTGAAGAGACTGTTTTTTTTCCATTGGACATTCTTTCCTGCTTTGTCGAAGATGAGTTGACCATAGAGTTGAGGGTCCATTTCTGGGCTCTCTCTTCTGTTCCACTGATCTATGTGTCTGTTTTTGTGCCAGTACCATACTGTCTTAATGATGACAGCTTTGTAATAGAGCTTGAAGTCCGGAATTCTGATGCCACCAACTTAGCTTTTCTTTTTCAACATTCCTTTGGCTATTTGGGGTCTGTCTGGTTCCATACAGATTTTAGGATTATTTGTCCCAGTTCTATGTAAAAAGTTGATGGTATTTTGATAGGGATTGCATTGAATGTGTAAATTGCTTTAGGTAGCAGATATTTTAACAGATATGGTTTTATCACCACTTCACTCCCTGAGCTTTATCTCATTGCTCAATTAATCAGTTTCCTTTTATGTCCACAAAAACGGAACTTTTAAATCTGATCTCTGTGTTGTAGCAGAAAATGTATTTCCTGGTGTCTACAAAAAAATGTAAATAAATAAAAATGATGGACCCAGAGTCAAGATTCGCAGGGCAGTTGTACCTAATGGGCTCCCCTTTCAAGGCAAGGTAGCTGGGACCTGACTGGAAAAATGACTCCACCAGCCACCATGTTCCCAGAACAAAACAATGTCAAATGTCTTCTGAAAAAAACAAAATGAACAAAACAAGACCCATTTTATAGTTCCCCAAACTCTCCAATTTGAAAATGGAGCCTGTAGTCTCATTTTGCCACAGTTCTCTAATGAGTGGAAGTTAGAGAAAATCTAGCAGAAGTAATAATGTACACTCAGAAATAGAGGCCTAAAATAATGTACTAATGTACACTCAGAAATACAGCCTCCTATCTACCGCAAAGTATTATCCTTGGCCATGAACTTGAACTATTATTTCCTTTGGTATCAGTGGTTTTTTGTTTCATTTTTGTTGTTGTTTTTTACATCCAGGTGTAGATCATATAACCACAATCAGGAAAAATAATATCTTGAAATAACATAACATCACATAAGGAACCACATGGATCTATCGTATTATAATATTTTGCTCTTTATAAAGGTAAGTGCAGTTATCATTACAATTTTACATCCAAGAAAATGGCCTTCTAGAGGTTAAACAGCACTTTCAAAATTACATGCCAAGTTTGTGTAAATCTTATCCTTTAATTCTAGAATGCTTACCCAGGCTTGTAATCTGTTCCCTGAGTGCTTAGTGGAAATATCCATTCATTCAAAGATTCTCAAAATACATACTAAGCACCAAGTAAGTGCTGGGCCTACTTGCTGCTGGGGAATCACTGGGGAGAGTCATGGTCTCTTAAATCTAATAGATGTGGGCTTTCCACCCAGCAGACTGTACTATCCTTGACCCTCCTTCTGATCAAAGGTCGCCTGGAACACCTGTGACTCCAGCTGCTCTCTCGGTTCTCTGAGCCCCCTCTCTCTATTACACCCCACCCTTGGCAGAGGTTTCTAGTGCCTCCTGGATACAAAAAGAGAAGGAAACTAAATTCATCATACTCCAAAAAAATAACGTTTGTGTTCTATACGACTTGTTTCACATTATAGCTGCATATTTTTAACACCTAGAAAATATATTCCTACTACTATTACACTAATAGTGCTAAAACAACACCAGATTCTGTCACAAATGTCTCATGCAGAAGACCTTAATGTCCAATAATGGAGAAATGAGAAAATAAAATATGGTATATTCTCTCAGTACAACACTAGGCAGTCATTAAAGTTTGTAATAATATGAAAAGTGCTTGAGTAAAGGAAAAAAAAAGGAAAAAAGAAAAGTGCTCGAGTAATAGTAACTTGCTTCATGGGCCTGGAGGTATAAAATAGCCACATCCTTTTTACTATTTTAATTGATCATCTGCCTCTACTCCTGGCAGGCAGCTTGGTATCCCATGTCACCTCCAATCACAATTATGTAGACCAAAGAACTTCTGCCATTCTTGCAATGAGAGGGACAGCCACAGGTCAGAGGCAGCACTGCTGGTGCTGCCAACATTCAGGGCAGCTGAACCTGGATGCGGGCCCCACAGCTGCGCTGAAGATAGCTGGGAAACCCCCTGCTGCCGAGCCATGACCTAGTACCAGGCCGGCCAGGCCTGGGACCATATGAAGGCTCAGTTCAGGGTCTGCTAGAGCCAGACCTATCTTAGACCTTTGTCTGAAACTTGTCCAAGCCCAAATTTACTTTCTCTCACCATGAGTTCTCCTCTGTCACTACTAGAGTCCCTTCCTGTCAGGGGCCTCAGCCAGGACACTGTGGCTTCTTCCAAATTTGTCTGGTATTAAATCTGGGGTCTTTGTCTCTTCACTCTCACAGGGCTGCGAGACTTCTGATGAAAAACTGGTTCACAAGCTTCACAAAGGTTCAGGGGTAAGGAAGGGAGACTTCGCTAAAACCAGAATGCTATAGTCTGTCCTTCAAGGACAAACACAAAAACACCACAACAGGCTGCATAAGCATTTACGTAACTAAGGTAAGCCAGTCAATTTTCTTTCTCTCATAATAAGAAAATTTTTTCTTAAGGTAACTTTCTGGCTTACCCTCTGAAAAAGAGATTGTATCATATTTTAAAATTCCACCCCACCACTTTGTTACCTTGATGATTTAAAAAGTATATATTTTTAAATAATGGGTTAAAAAACTGGATATCCAATTATAAAGAGGAGACTGGAATCTGGAAGGAACCTACAGGGAACTCACCCTTTACTCATAACCTTACTCCATGAATAGCTGTCCAGGGGAGAGGAAAGGAAAAGAAAGAAGAGACTTTCTTGCTCACCCCCAAGCAAAGATGTGACACAAATATGATCACAGTACTAGGGATGAAAGGGAATCTGTCTAGCCAAAGAAGCTGAGTCTCCAGACTGTGGCCCTGGTACCAAAGTGATAAAACTCAGGCACATGGTTGCATTAGGGGCAGCATTCTGAGAGGTTAGGAGCTAGAGGTGGTACAGGGAGAAGGAAGCCAAACTAGAAGAGAGGCTGCCAGCAGTGTCATGGAAACCAAAAGAACAAGTGAGAATCTGGAAGAAAGTGCTTGGCCATGAGACATGCCTTCTGAATAGCCCCAGACATATGCCAAATATATATGTTATGCAGAAATACACATTACAGGATACAATCAACACTGTAAGGGAAAACAATATATGTAAAATAGGAAGAAAATATATCAAAATAGTAATTGTTGTTCTCTCAATGGTGGGAATATAAACTATTCCTTCTATTATTCACTCTTACTGCTATTTTGCAAAATTTTCAAAATAATTATGCATTGCCTTTTAACTTTTTTTTAAAGATTTTATTTTATTTATTCATGAGAGACAGAGGAGGAGAGAGAGAGAGGGAGAGAGAGAGAGAGAGAGAGAAGCAGAGGGAGAAGCAGGATCCCAAGGAGCAGAGAGCCCGATGCGGGACTTGATCCCAGGACCCTGGGATCATGACCTGAGCCGAAGGCAGACGCTTAACCATCTGAGCCACCCAGGCACCCTACCTTTTAACTTTTTAAAATTAATTTTTAAAAAGTAAGTAGTTGAACTTCCTAATGATTAGTTCTTTCTGGACTAGCTAATATAATAAGCAATGTAATTCTCCTTTATTTTTTATGAATATGCGTTTCTTTTTCATTAAAGTAACAGGAAAACGCTGTAAGGTTTGAATTTGCCTGTGGCTTAGTTGTTTGGTAAACTCATACTTGGCATAAGCATTAGTCAAATGTTTGTATAATGAAAAAAAGAAATGTTCTTAACATTATTTTATCAAAATGTCTTATGCAGTTTTTAACCTTTAGCTAGAAACCAGGATCTCCGACACATACCTCAAAAATCCACTGCCCCGCTTGCCTACTAGGACATCAGGCAGCTGCCAAAATGGCAAGGAAGATAGGTTGTTAAAAAGTTGAAATGAAGATGTTAATAAAAATTGAATAACAAAAAGTAGATCATAACAATATGACCTGATTTTAATGAATACTTTTACCTTGCATGATTGCACATAATCCATGTTGAGTGGTGAAAATTCTAAGAACAAAACAAAGCCCCAATGAGATGACTGCTAATGATACAATAATGTAGACTTTGCAGAATCGTTTTAGATATGTTATCTTATTTGCTATAATAATATATAGATAGTATCACCTGATAAAACTGGAATTTTTTAAAAAATGCATTTATCCAGTTAGTAAACAGCAACTTGAGTTTTCTTGTCTCAAAGTCCAGAACTTTTTTCCACTTAGAAAAAAAAATCTGTGTGTATAAACCAAAGCAGAAAATCCTACACTAGCCTGTTAGAGATCCTAAAGAAAGTATATCATCTTAATGAAATTTTTTAAAGTCATGCACCCAATTAAGTAGCCACTTATAGTACTCCAAAAGCCATGAAACCTGTCTTGATTTGGGTTCCTCCAGAGGTGGACTCTGAAAAAGGATTCAAATGCAAGTAGTTAATTTGAGAGGTGATCCCAGGAAACAACAGTAGGGAAATAGAATAGTGGAGTGGGGCAAGAAAGAAAGAGGAAGAGAGAGAGAAAGAAAAGAAAGCCAGTAAAGTATGTTATCAAGCCAGTTACTACTGTGGGCATCTGAGGCTTCATCTCCCTGGGGAGCTGTAGGAGACAGTACAGAACATGCTCCAGAATTATCTCAGCTGTAGGATGAGGAAGCTGGGTATTTATGCACCAACATCCTTTTTGTCATTGGCTTAGGGCTTGTACCAGATTATTAACTTTCAGAACTTCTGGCTCGTCCTCAATGCAAGCCAACCTGTGACCAGAAAAAAGACCTCCAGCTGGTGCTTGCCATAGCAGTCTTCAGCATGTAAAGTGAATACCAAGGAGATATGGCCAGAACACTGACCTCAATTGCTACAGCATCCAGCTCGGGCAGCTTTATCTGGGTGACAACTTATATAACGTTTACCTCTAAACATATTATGTACAAGTCTATGACTTGGGTACTATTACTATCCCCATTTTTATCAGGTGATAAAACTTAGGGACAAAGAAGTAACAAGGTCACACAGAGGGAATTTGAACTCAAGCACTGATTCCAGAGCCCACACCCTTACCCATTTTGGTATGTCACCTCTACTATGGATATGGCTGGTCAATCCATATGAAGAATAGTCAAGGAGTTTGGGAGGAGCTTCTTATTAGGGCTCTGAGAGAAGGGATGGTGGCTCCTTCCTCACCAATTCTCACTGACTCCAAAAAAGACAGCCTCTGGTGTTTGTGGACCTTGTTACCAAAGGTCAGCCAAGACAACAGCAAAGAAGACCTGCAACAGAGTCATTTCCCTGTCACCTGCTTTCTACACATTGTCCACATGGGAAACTCTAGATTTCCTGGAGTTTCTATGCAGAATCCAGTAGTCCAGCAGTCATTGTAAGACACCATAATTTTCACTAACAGTTTCGATTTCTATGAGCCTCTAAGCCTATCTCTCCACAGTGCTGTAATAACCTAGGGATGGAATCAGTTTGACCAGAGACTGTGAGCAAAGAGGCAATTTAGCTCTACTTCAACTGACTGTGTAACTGTCATGGACACAGCATTAGGCAGGTGGTAAATTAGCTACTTGTAGGGGTCTTTTCATTTTTTCTGGCCACAGAGGCATTAGAAACTCTATGGGCATCTAATAGGCAAAGTCATAAATGCTTGTGAGACTCTAGCACAATTTTAGAAAAATCGCTTATTCCAGGTAACCTAATTAGAAGAAATACTGCACCACAGGCTTCTTTAAGATTATGAGCCTGAGTATCCATCTGAGTTTGGTAAACAAAATTTGGAATTGATTCTAATAGGTTTAGACACTAAGCGCACTCTGCCAATTCTTTCCAAAACAGAGATTAGGAACAGATGAGAAATCAATCAAAATAAAATGAAACACCCTTGATCACCTGGGATGGGATTTGAGAATGAGCCCATTTCTTTTTTGTCTTATATTATAGTGTAGCATAATCAAATTCTTCCTGAGACAAGTAGAAAAGCAGAATGAGCTCGGATTTCTTTTTTTTTTTTAAGATTTTATTTATTTATTCATGAGAGAGAGAGAGAGAGAGAGAGAGGCAGAGGGAGAAGCAGGTTCCCAAGGAGCAGGGAGCCCGATGTGGGACTCGATCCCAGGACCCTGGGATCATGACCTGAGCCGAAGGCAGACGCTTAACCATCTGAGCCACCCAGGCGCCCTGAGCTTAGATTTCTTTAGTGCAATAGTAGGAAAGGGGTGACTTAATTATATTTAATTCTTCCCCATTTCAAGAACATTGTGGACATGATTCAGTTCTCTACTCTTTTAAGCAGTATGTATTTATACATACAAAAAAACAAAACCCCCAAAACAAACAAAAAACAACTGGAGGATACATTAGATATTTCCTTTCCACTATGTTACGTTTTTTAATTCAGTAAATCTGTACTGTACCTGAAATTCTTTCCTATTTCCCATGTGGGTGGGTAGAGAAGCAACAAAATGCCAAGTTTGGAGGCTTCATGCATTTCTTCATTATTTTTAGGTATTACCAGGGCAATATGTCTTCAATGCCTGGCACAGGGAAGGCTCTCAATATATACTTTTTTTTTCAGGCATAGTAAAATACATTAGAAAAAAATATAGAACTCATGGTCAGACAGATCTGACTAACTCCAATTTCAATTCAACTGTTACAATTTCCCAGCCATTGTGACTTAACATCTCAGCTACTAACACCCACCTCATAAAGTCACTGTGTGCTAGAGCCGGCTCTTATGGCTTGTGAGAAACAAAGGTGTGCATCTCTTTTAAATTCTGTATGCAGTGACATCATTTGGGTAGCTTGAAACTGGCCATGATGAGAATATTTTTGCCATAGCAATTGGCAAAATCTATAAATCAGGGCTTTTTCCCCCCAGAGACCTGATTTACTAGCTCATTACTGAAAATTAAATAACATGCAAAATGTTTAATAGCATGGCCAACTCTTTTCCCTTTCCTTTTCTGTCTTGACGACTTTGCAAAGACAGCTTTACTTCTGTATCTAGAATACTCTAGTAACAATTTCACTTCATAATCAGTCATTCGTTAAGGATCTGACCATGCTACTGCTTTTGACAGCCATACAAAGCCAACTGTTAGGGTGACCTTGATTAGAATTTAACTATCAAGTGAAATTCCACTCTAGTATTTTGAACAATGGTGTTGCAAACCAATGTCTCTGCTACTTCACTTAAGCAGAGCTAATAAACGCTATGTGGGAGTTTTTGAATTGTCTGGGTTCTACTGAGGAGCTGGCACTTCTGTTCAGCCTAAAATGGCATCACCAAAAAAGTTTTCCCTTTAATCAAGGACTCACTTAAGAAATCACACCACCCTGCTGCAACAGTTGGGAAAACTGATGTACTCCCAATAGACATAAAATGCTACTAAAATTATTTGACAGTGCAATTCAACATATCACACTAGACAAAAATTGAAATTTGTGACATAGAAGTTACCATAGATTCAGTGGAGTGGAACCAAATGCCACACCAGAAGGTGCTGCTCTTGGAAAACTGTAGAAGGCTGCTGACTTGCTAATAATATACAGGGGATGTGGCAGGAATAGTGGGTACAAAGGAATCAGAGGTTCTTTCTCTTGGTGACCAAGGGGGGAATTTCTTCATGAAATCCTATCAGATACAGTCTCCCTTTTGGCACATAAGATCATTAATGATGACTAGAATTCTTCTATATACAAAATGTTGGAAATATTCTTACACTTGGTTCCCGTTATCATCTCCAAAAAGTACTAGAGCTAGCACACAGCTGAAATTCCATCTCAGAGACATTTTGGAGTAATTCTGGTAAGCAGTAATATAGAATCTTGCATTAGGAAGAATAACACAGTTGTCAAAAGACTATGCCCCATGTTTTGATTCCGCATGTAACTTGGGCATGTTCCTTGATTTTTAAAGAGGGCATGTATTGAATGAGCACTGGGTGTTATACGCAGACAATGAATCATGGAACACTACATCGAAAACTAATGATGTAATATATGGTGATTAACATAATAAAATAAAATTAAAAAAAATAAAGTAACAACAAAAAAAACTTTTCATCTTTATAACAGGCATCCATACAGGATTAATATGAGCACCGAAGTACTGAAAATGTGTCCTATATAGTAAAACACTGTATCAAATATAAAATGTTACTACTGCCTGGACAGTCTTAGTCACATACTACCAGAAATAAAAGCCTTTTAATGCAAAACCTCCAATTTGGCATTAATAGTAAGCCAAACCACACATCCCAGAAATCATTCTGGAATGTTAAACCATGGAGCAAAGAAGGCAATATTCTACTAACTAAGAGCTGGGTTTTCCAAAAAGCAGAATTGGATGTTTTTACAAATTTCAATATATACTAGCTGTGTGAACTTAGGTAATTTATCTGCCTCTCTAAACCTCATTGAAATGAGGATTATGATAGGACCTAGCTCATTATGTTGTTGTTAAGTGAGAGAACGCATATAAAAGTGGCTAGGACCGTAGTTAGTTCTCAATAAATGTTACAATGTTTTTTACTGTTCTTTTTGCTACTGTTATTTGCATTTTGAAATTTCCTAGGCAGAAAAAAATATTCCTACTACTGAAGATAAGAATCCCTAGAGTAAGTTAAAAGTATTTAACAAAGAGTCACAGATTCTTACACTCCAGAATGTAAATTAATGGACTATGGTGGTAGCTAGTATTGGGCCACAGAAGCAAGCAAACCAGCCTCATTTTCCTCCAGGATCTTCCTCTTAAAACTTTTTTCCACTTAAACTGTAAGAAATACCAGTTGGAAACAACTACTTGTGTCCAAGTTCTCCTGGGAGCTACAAGGCCCTAAAAGGTGAGACTCTACACACCTTATTTCTCTGGGTAAAGTTTTGTGGACCTTGAAATAGAGAATTGGAAAGATGGGCTTCAGGAACCAAGGTGAAGGATGGGGTGGTTTAACTGGCCATAGACACAAAGCATGGAAAAAGGGGAAAGGAAATTTTAAGTCCCAGGCAAAGATATACCAAGGAAGAAAGGGATAGTCCAGAATATGAAGTCCAAGAAAGAAGACAGGATACTAGAAGCAGAGCAGACACCAAAGGTAAAGAGAGCTTGTATGCCACTGTGGACAAGGAGGACAAAAAGAATTCAGGAGGTCAAGCCTGAAGCCACGGTAACAGAAGGGTAGTCCCTAAGGATAACCACGCCTCTTCGTGAGGAAACCATTAGAAATGATTCATTATCTTGTTTTAAGGTTGGTGATGAGGAATATTAGAGAATCATTGGCTTAAGACTTCCTTTTCTTCCTCTAACCTATCTCTTAAAAAACTAAATTATGCTTTTGCATGTAGGATTATGCAATGTGTCAATCTCAGAAAGTTTTGCTATTATATTTAACTGACATGGAATCCAAGCCTTTCTGTGCCCAAGATTCTCCCAGGTTAAAACTCTTTAGAAGGGACACGAGTCAACCAAGACTCTAGAATAACAATTAGAAGTGATCACAGAGTACAGAAGTGGTTGCCAGGGGCTGGGATGGGGTGGGGGAGGTGATCAAGAGAGGTTAGTAAAGGAGACAAACTTTCAGCTATACTATGAATATGGTCTGAAAATCTAATGTAAAACATGGTGACTATAGTTGATAACACTGTTTTGTATAACTGAAATTTGCTAAGAACAGAATTTAAATGTTCCCACCAAAAAGAAAAAGAAGAAAAAGAAAAATATGTGGGGTGGTAAATAACCTCTCACAATGAATTTGTATATCAAATTTTTAAAAAGTGATCATAATTTTCAATGTAAAAACCACCCCAAGGCCTAAAAGAATCAGTGTGCTTTGGTACAATGCATAACAAACTAGAAGGCCTACCTACTAAAACCTCAAAAGCCGTTAACAAGACAAAATCTCAATCCACTTCTTTATGTCAATCTTGATTCCTTTCTCCAGGAATCAAAATCTTCAAAAAAAAAAAAAAAATTCATTATCAAAAGAAAACTCCACAAGTATTTCCAATGCACAGGACAAGAAGAAAACATTCATAACTTGAGTCTGAAATAACCTTGTCTTGTTCATAGTAAAGCAGGGTGCTCATTAACAAAATGTGTCAAGAGCAAGCTGCATTTGGAAGAGAGCACTCTATGACTGGAGGCTAAAATTTGTGAGAGAATCATTTTCCTACTGCAATTTTCCAAGATCTCCTGGATTTACTCAGGATCTCTATGATAAGATTACAGCTTTCTCTGGGGTTATTTCAATGTTTTCATTCATGATCTCTCTTAAAATCTGGCATGTCTTAAAAGGCAGAAGCAGCACATATTATTAATTGTTACATATCCTTTTTTAAAACATAAGTATAATGATTTATTCTTTTTTAAAAAATTTTATTCTTAAGTGATCTCTACACCCAATGTGGGGTTTCAACTCATAACTCCAAGATCAAGAGTTTCATGCTCCACCAACTGAGCCAACCAGGCACCCCTGATTTATTCTTAATTAAACAAAATTCAGTCTGTGTTTTGGTGAAATCTGAACTATTTTGCTAATTACAGCTCTTACTATGTGAACAAATAATAAAGTTTGCTCTATGATTCCTTTTTACTATAATGCTGATGAATTCTAGTTAAGAGGATAAAAGATAACCTAGAATAACAGACTATTTGAGCTATGAAGGAAATTTTACAGCTCATTTTTCCAACTCTGTATTTCAAAGCACATGAAACCAAGTCTGAGAGAAGTAAAGTGACTTACACAACGCCTCAGTTCTGTTAAAGTGAAGGAAAAATAAGCAAAGTAGGGGTGAACCACAGCTAGATGATAACCATTAGCACACACTAATAAAGCAACTAATTTTGTGAGGACTTACTATGGTTGTAGTACGTTTTCTGATCATAATGCAATTAAGCTAGAAATTCATTGCAAAAGGATAAGTTAAAAAATGACCAAATATTTAGAACTTAGTGTAGTTATAAATAGCCTATTTGCCAAAGAAGAAATCAACTAAAAAGGGAATACTTTAAACTAAATGAAAACTCTTTAAAAAGATGTATGAAAACTTATAGAATTCTGCTAAAGCCTGTGTTAAAAGAAAAAAAAAACTTAAAATCTATTACCTAAATTACCTCCCCAAGAAGCTATAAAAAGAATAATAAATTAAATACCCCCAAAAAGCAGAAGGAAGACAATAATAAGGATAAAATAAGAAATGAATGAAGTAGAAAATAAATATACAATAGAAAAGGTCAGAAAACCAACAGTTTGATTCTTTAAAAAGAAAAATAAAATTTATAAACATCTTACCAAAAGTGAAGATAAAGAAAGAAGGTAGAAAACAACCATTACCAGAAATGAAGAGTGGAGCATCATTACAGTCCCTACAGAATTAAAAAGATAATAAAATGGTATTATGAAAAATTTTATGCCAATAAATTTGAATATTTAGATGAAATCAATAAATTCCCACAAAAACACAGCTCTGAAATGTAAAAAGAGAAAATATGGATAATTCCATATTTATACAAGAAACTGAATCTGTAGTAAAAATTCTTCTTAATACTTATTTTTAAAAAACACCTATTTTACAAAAATTTTTCCAGAGACAAGAAAAAGAGGAAACATTTCCCATCCCAGGATAATCTGATTATCAAAATCTGACAGGAACAAGACAATAAAATTGCTCTCCATTCTCTCTCTGGAGTATAGATACAAAATCCTACCGAAAATATTAGCAAATTAAGTCCAGTTATATAAAGATAGATAATATATTACAATGAATTTAAGGTTGTTTAATATATATAAAAAGATCAGAAAATTATATTTTTAATTTTTTTCTAAAGAATTTCAATAGGTACTTTACAAAAGATGATAGCCAATAAACACATGAAAAGGTTCCTGACATAATTAGTTATTAGGGAAATGCAGATTAAAACCACAATGAGCTATCACAACACCCCCACAATGGCAAAAACTAAAACGAAATATTTAGCATGAAGAGCTGGTGAGGATATGGAGCAACTGGAACTCTTTTACACTGCTGCTAGAAACATAAATTGTTACAAAAACTTTAGAAAAATTGTTTAGCTGTACGTACTAAAATAGAGCAAGTGCACATTCTGTGATCCAACAATTCCACTTCTAGGTATATATGCAAAGAAATTCATTATGTTCACCAAAAAGATATACAGCAATGTTCATAGCAGCATTATTCATAATAGCCCCAAACTGGAAACAACCCAAATATCCATCAGCAGTAGAACGGATAAAGAAATTACAGTGTTTTTATACAAAGGAATATAATGACCCAACAAACTTTTGAATATTACAAACATTATGTGGAACAAAGGAAGCCAAATGCAAAAGAATATGCATGATACAATTTATATAAAATTCAAAAATAGCTCTAACTAATAGAACTGACAGAAGTGACAGAATTCCGAATAGTGATTATCTTTGGGTAAATGAAGGGAAGACTTCACAGGTGTTATAATGTTACATGAGTATGTTCACATTGTCAAAATTCATTGAATACACACTTGTAATTTATATGCTTTTCACTATGTATATTATCCTTCCATTAAAAAATTGGAAAGAAGAGGGGAGAGAATAACAAAATTTGGGAGGCTGGAGAAGAGCTGGCTGCATGGTAATTAAAAAGACCTGAGATACAGCATTCTACACCATCAGTGGAGAAAGCCAGGTCCAATAGGCCCCGTAAATGGCAACATCATCTGACGTTAGGGTGAGAAGCATGGTCTAATAAGAAGAAAACTGTTGTAAAGTTGAAGAAAGTTGTCTCTCCAGCCCCATCCCATCCCCATTTTATACCATCCCACCATGGCAGAAGACAGAAATTTATTTTCTGGAAAGATGTTGGGGAATGTCATTGAAAAAATGTGACGACCAACTGACCTGTGAGCTGGACCCAGGCACTCTGAGGCTCCTCACCCCTTCCCCTGTCCTTGGAATGTGCGTTCCACTCACCTTTCCCACTCGCAGAGGCTGCTCCAAGGACACAGCCTTGAGATAGTGATGTGGTATTGAGAAACCTGCATGGTACACATGACTGAACCCAGTTAAGACCTCTTTACCAACTTTTAAGATTTGATGGGCAGGTGTGGGGATCCATTCCTCTTGCTGCTGGCCAAGTCAAGCATCATATGTAAATTCTCTTTGTTTATTAAAACTGCCACGTACCAACCTGGAGTGGCTTGTGTCTTTTCTCAGTCTCTCCTTGCCCTCTGAGTACAGGGACCAGTTTCAAATTACACCAGGAGAGGTTGCCAGGAGGGTTGTAAACCAACAAAAGGACAAAATAGACAGTATCTAGACTAGGGGAACCAATTAGGGGCAGGTATGCTTTACTAAAAATGAAAATTTAACACATACATACTTTAGTCAGCTTCCTCCACTCAGCCTCCAAATGTTGGCTGCTGGGCCTTCACCCTCCAGGCAAGAGATTGCGAGAGTCTCTTCTGGAGAAACTGTTCAGCCAGTGAGAAAAGACAAAACAATACTGAAATCAGTTCTCCAACATCAACTTAACCAGCTCACCCTACAGTGATACTACTGTCAACTAGTCCCACTCACTTATGAGCAGACATCCAGGACTATTAAATATCCTAGGGACAGGAACAGAAAAAAGCACCTTGTGGGAAACAGGTAAGGTAACAAAAAGAAAGTCTCAAAATATTTATCTTCAATACCCTCAGAGTAATATGAGAGTATAAGGCAACCTTGAAACAAAAGCAGGAGACTGACTACACATCAGCTGCAAAGAGCATCCCCAGGATGGTGGCAAATGGGAATCCGAGAGTGACAGCTGTGCACCAGGTCTAGCAGGCAACCTGTACACACTGGAGCAGGTCAGAATGTTCTGAAAGGGATCAGAGGATGAAACTGTTAGCATAGGGACGTGAATGAAAGTAGCGAAAGGAGATTTAGGCAGCTGGCAGTGTTCATGGCTGGCCTCTTTAAAGTATATTAAAAAAAATAAGCAAAAAAACAAGGGAAATTATTATATCCAGGAGGAAAAAAACAAAACAAAACAGGCTGCACATGTAAGGAAACATGATCATAGTTCACTGTATGAGTCAGGCCTGAATAATATTAATAGAAATGTAAATACTAAATTTACCAGCCCAAACTATAATTTTACCATACTGGCACCATAAACATTTACCATTGATACCATGAGTAGCAGAGGGTAGAATAGCAGTAGGGGGAAACCAAATGCTTACCTTCCATACTGGGAAGTCAGCAAACAATGCCTCAAGTTCAAATACCAAAAAGTAAGGCAAAAGAGTAGAAAGTGATTGCCTCTAGGTAGGGGAACCAGGAAAAGGAGACTCAGGACTGTTAATGGCCTTAACATACCTGGTAGAAGTAGCTGACCTTTTGAAATAAGTACGTGTTGATTTGATAAAAAATGAAAACTATCTTGAAACAAGGAATGGGTAGGAGGTAGGTGACATGTTAAGTTAAAGGGGAAGGGCATTACCGACAGAGGGCTGTCATGGACAAAGGCTGCAAGGTGGGTAGCTGCAGCATAATAAAATAGGGGGCTATAAGCAGAAGCATGTTGCTAAAAAAACATCATGTCTGACCTATTGGGAGATCTCTAGATTTCTTCTTATATGTAACTTTCACTTCTTCATCCATCACGGAGATGTTGGAAAGCGAAGAAGTGCCAAGTTTGTTGACAAACTGGGTCAACAAGAGTGTGCATCGTGCTTCCCTAACACGGCTTAAATCACAAATGGACTATTCAACCTAGTAAGTAAGATACCTCTAGCGTTTTGAATGAGGTGCAAGGTTTACAAAGTACTTATTGGTCAACTTACAGAGAATCTGTGAGAATCTTGCTCTGAGCAAGCAACCCCAGAACTAAGCAAGCCAGAGTGAGCCCTCAGATAGAAGACTCCAAGTATGTGGGAATGCTTGTTTTGCTAAAGCCTGGCAGGCAGCCAGCACACTCAGCACACTCAGGCTGGCAGAGGTGAATGAGAAGGGAAAGAAGCCCCCCTAGTGCCTTGGAACTCTGTGCCTTTGTTTGTCACTTGGAAGGAGGCTTCTAAGGGGATTGAAATTAAGACAAAAACTGCTGAAGTTAAAATCAAATAGGACAGATGTTTTGTTCCTTTCATCCGGGTATTGAATAACTCATACTGCCAGAGGTAAAACAAAAACAAAACAAACAAACAAACAAAAAATCAGTCATTAAGGTGAAAGGAGAAAGTCTGGCTTATAAAAGGGAAAACTGCAAACAAGTAATCAAAAATTAAAGGATGAAAATTAAATAGTAAGCCCTAGGAAAAGCAGAATATTATAATCCAAAATTTTTTAAAAAAGTTTTGTAAGCCCTATGTGTATTTAAGAGGACAAACATCAAGGAAAAACTGTGTGCACTTATAATAATTAGAGACAATGCAAAAGGAAATAACAGAGACAGTAAGCAATTACTTGCAGCTGTCTTTACAAATATAAAAGACTAGAGATTTGTCCCATTTGTGGATCAGACTGCTTCCACTGAAAGCATGAGAATTCAGAAAAAGTGGGTAGATAATAGTGGTACTGCTGATAAAGACAGAATAACTTTCATCTGACAAATCCAGACAAGAAGTAGCAGAGGGCAATGGAGAAAAAAAGAGCCAAGGTTTTTAAGTGATTCACTTTAAAATTTTGTTATTTTCATTAAAAGCAACAAGTTTAGATAGTGACTACAATGTTTGTTTGGAATTAACCTCTGCTTTGAGAAATGTATCAAACAAATAAGCAGTATAATTTTGGTGAAAGAAAAACATTTAGAAAAGATGTAATCAGAAAGGAAATATATGCACTGCGCCTTTTGATATATGAAATGAGCTATTAGATTAGAATCTCCTCCCAAATTCCTATCTGAAAACGCTGAAAACACACAGGCGTAACTGTAACTGAGCAAAGATAAAGAGGGTACTCCCGGCCCTATCACATAGTCCTGAAGCTTCAATTTGATTTACTTAAAATTTCTCTGATTTAATAATCTCTAAAGGATTATTTTACCCTAAGATGAACGCTGGAAGTAAAATTAGACCATTTTGGGAGGCTTTGCTGAAGGTTTAACAGGGTCTCCCTATCAACTGCAATCTCTAAATTTCTTTCCTTTAACAACAAGAAAAAATGTAAGCCAAACAAGGGTCCAGTCATGCTTTTTTCAATGTGAATATCTGTAGAGAGTACTCATCTCTTTGAGGCTTTGTTTCCAGTCCTTGTATTAATTCATTTTTGGTTTTAATCAGATTTCCTTTTTACCTTTTTCCACTCATCTTTAAACAGGAACTAGCAAGGCTGGCTCACTGCATGAAATTTTAGGAGGTTAATGGTGTAAATTGCATGACTTAGTGTTTTCAGTTTATGAATGAAAATATCTATTTTTACAGAGTGCATATTACTTTTTACTTTTACTTTAAGTTTTAGAACTATAGCAACCTGACAATAAAACTACCTATGTTGTTGAGAAACTAAGGCTTGGAATGCGTGTGACTAACCAGTTTTACTATTCCTTCCTTTTAACTGCAAATGGTAAAGTCCTTATATCAATGAAATGACAATCTCCTCTCTCTCTCTCCATGGCCCCCCCTTTTCTCTCTCTCTCTCTCTCTCTCTCTAGCTGACACCCACACATGTGCACGTGCATACAATTTCCTAATTCAATAATTATGCAGAAACATTTGAATAGTAAATTGTTAGGCTTAAAATTTTAATCTTAAAATAAGTATATAAAATATAGCTTATTCTATTAAAAATGTTTATTCCGGGCGCCTGGGTGGCTCAGATGGTTAAGCAACTGCCTTCGGCTCAGGTCATGATCCCGGGGTCCTGGGATCGAGTCCCGCATCAGGCTCCCTGCTCCTTGGGAGCCTGCTTCTCCCTCTGCTTCTCTCTCTCTCTCTCTCTCTCTGTCATGAATAAATAAGTAAAATCTTTAAAAAAATGTTTATTTCATCCCTGGGAAACCCAATCTAGGAAAATGACAAGAAGTGCTATGAATTGGAATATACAAACTAATTGAACAGAGAATTCTGATATAGAATCAAACACATATGGGAAATTAATTTAAATGTGACATTTTTCATCAATGGAGAAAAGCAGAATTACCTATAAATGAGGTTAAAATAACCAGAACGCTGTTTGAAAAAGTAAAAGTTAAATCCCTCTTTTAGTCTTTTTACCAAAATAAATTCCAGCCATATCAAAGATTTAAATGTGAGAAAAATGAATCTTTAAACATTCTCAACAAAAACACAAATAAAATTATTATTGTTTTGAAACAGAGAAGGTCTTTCTGACCAGGACATATGATTAAGAACACCATAAAAATAAAAGAAATAATACATTTAGCAGTACAAAACTTTTAATTTCTATATGACAAAATTAAAATAAGCTGATGATAGGAAAATAGGAAATATTTTTACACTGTGTAAAACTGTACACATACAGTTTTAAATACAGATAACTTTCTTAATATACAAAGAGCTTATACAAATCAATAATTGTTTTTTCAGTAATTCAACAGAAAAATGAGCAAAAATGAGCACACAGAAGAAAATACATGCAAATAAACTCTGTCATACAAAAAGCTAAAC
Organism: Zalophus californianus; assembly: GCF_009762305.2. Lineage (NCBI taxonomy): Eukaryota > Metazoa > Chordata > Mammalia > Carnivora > Otariidae > Zalophus > Zalophus californianus. Next base: position 72,119,355 of record NC_045607.1, read on the forward strand.
CTTATCCAGAACTCAAAATGTAAATTCAAACAAATATGATGCCATTTTTATGCATTTGAATGGCAAAGATAGACAGAAAAACAGATAGATGATAGATTATTTTCTGTAAATAAGAGTATGTGTTTTATATATAGAAACACACACATATATGTATCCATATGCCCTGTGGTATATATTTATAATAATTATATCTGAAAAATAGGCAAGACTTGATTGCCTTTAAAAATGATCCCAATGTGGCAAAGGGAGGCTTTTTTTAAATTATTTTTAAAATTTTTCTTTTTCTTATTATGTTATATTAGTCACCATACATTACACCATTTGTTTTTGATAGTGTTCCATGATTCATTGTTTGTGTATAACACCCAGTGCTCCATGCAGAATGTGCCGTCTTTAATACCTATCACCAGGCTAAACCATCCCCCCACCCCCTCCCCTCTAGAACCCTCAGTTTGTTTCTCAGAGTCCACAGTCTCTCATGGTTCATCTCACCCTCTGATTTCCCCCCCTTCATTTTTCCCTTCCTTCTCCTAATGTCCTCCCCCTGACACCAGTTAGAATGGCAAAACTTTACAAGGCAAGAAACAACAAATGTTGGAGAGGTTGTGGAGAAAGGGGAACCCTCTCACACTGTTGGTGCGAATGCAAGTTGGTACAGCCACTTTGGAAAACAGTGTGGAGGTTCTTCAAAAAATTAAAAATAGAGCTACCCTATGACCCAGCAATTGCACTACTGGATATTTACCCCAAAGACACAGATGTAGTGAAAAGAAGGGCCATATGCACCCCAATGTTCATAGCAGCAATGTCCACAATAACCAGACTGTGGAAAGAGCTGAGATGCCCTTCAACAGATGAATGGATAAAGAAGATGTGGTCCGTATATACAATGGAATATTACTCAGCCATCAGAAAGGATGAATACCCAACTTTTACATCAACATAGATGGGACTGGAGGAGATTATGCTAAGTGAAATAAGTCAAGCAGAGAAAGTCAATTATCATATGGTTTCACTTATTTGTGGAACATAAGGCTTTCATTTTTTTTAACAGACTTTATTTTCAGTTTCACAGAAAAATTAACTAGAAAGCAAAGTTTCCAAATATACCCATTACCCCCACATGTATAACCTCCCCCACTATCACTATTTCGCACCAGCTGATGTTACGACTGAGGAATCCACAATAACACATCATTATCACCTGAATTTACATCAGGGTTCATTCTTGGTGAACTTTTTATGGGTTTTGACAAATATTCAACAGTATGTGTCTACCATTATAGTATCATTCAGGATACTTTCACTGCCCTCAAAATCCTCTGTGCTCTGCCAATTCTTCCCTCCTCCGTCTAGCCCCTGTTAAACAGTGATCTTTTTACTGTCTCCATAGTTTTGGCTTTCCCAGAATATCATATAGTTGGTATCATATAGTATGTAGCCTTTTCAGAGTGCTTCTTTCAATTAGCAATATACATTCAAGTTTCCTCCATGTCTTTTCATGACTTGATAGCTCATTTCTTTTTAGTGCTGAATAATATTCCGTTGTCTAGAAATACCAGAATTTATTCAATCACCTACTGCAGGACAACTTGGTTGCTTCTAATTTTTGAGAATTATATAATTATGAATAAAGCTCCTAGGAACATCCACGTATGGGTTTCTGTGTGAACATAAGTTTTCAACCCATCTAGGTAAAAACAAAAAACAAAAAACAAAAAAAACAAGGAGAATGACTGCCAGATTACATGGTAAGGATATGTTTAGTTTTGTCAGAAACTACCAAACTGTCTTCCAAAGTGACTGTACCACTTTGCATTCCAAAAGCAATGAAAGAGAATTCCTGTTGCTCCATATTTTGTCAGCATTTAGTATTGTCAGTAATTTGGATTTTCATCATTTTAATTGGTATGTACTGGGACTTTTGCTTTTTATACCTCATTTTTCAATAGTATTTGAATTTCTTCATCATGAAATTTTTTTAAACCCAGGATTATCCACCCAGAAACCCACAAAAATCTTCCCAGCTCAGGAGCTACTCTACACTGGATTTCTTTATTCCATTTTCATATTTCTAGAATAATCATATTCTATAGAAAGTTGAAGTAATCACACTAGATCAGAACCCAGGGTTTAAGGCCATAATTTGGCCTGAGGCCATAATTTGGAAATTATTAGATGATTGCATGGGCTCAGCTATAACAAAATGCAATATTGTAATTCTCTCTGGTTCAAATTACCCTTCTTACAAATTATCTAGATTTTCTGACACTGATAAACTTTTGAGGATTTGGCCATATCTGAGAAATTCAGATCAGCCATGTAATTCAGGCAGTCCCTGACTCGTTATACCCAACCCTAACCCTAATGTGCTCTCAGGTTCCAACCAAAGGCATCTGATACCTCTGTAGCAAAACAGAGAGCAAAAAAAAGGGGACAGAGAGGGAAGAAAATCTGACCATTACTTTGAATTTCCTTGCTTGTGTGGGTTTTGGTCAGATAAAACTCCAATTATTTTTGACTGCATTAATTTCCTTTCCAGTAAAGTGCTTAAAGAATAATATACTTCCAGTTAAAGCTTTTAGGGTGGACCATTGCTCAAGCCATTTTCAACTTTATTGGACAAAGCATTTGAAAATATACTATGGGTAAAAATTCAGATATGGCTCTTGGGGAAAAGCAAGATGACTTAATAGGTCTCCCTATCAACCCACCTAACTTCTGTGATTGAATTAATACAGAGGATAATGGGGGAGGAGGGATGGAAATGTGAATTGTAACCACAGTTTGAGCTGTGTACAGTTACATCATGGCATCAGTTTTTCCACTCAAGCTGGTAAATGACTACAACCAGAGATATGTGAGCCCTTTCTGATGAGATATAAATCAGTCCAAACAGTCATCCAGTTCTCTCTTGCAATGAATTTAAATCATATCTTTCCCCTTCTTTTAGCCTTGGGTTCTCATTTCATTTCTAGCTCCGTGGTCTAAGCTCAATTTTTAAGGGACTTGATCCAGTCGCCTACCCCTGAAACTTGAAAAAAATTTAAAAATAAGTCCAAACTATCAAATCCTAAGATCTGGTTCAGTGGGGTTTGCCACAGGATAAAGGAGTGCAGGAGTATATCTCACCTAAGTGGCTCACAGAAGTTTAAGGACTATATTTACCAGTTAGCTATTACAGTATACCGAAACACCTCTATATTTAATGGCCCAAAACATTATGCATTTTTATTGCCCAGAAGTATCTGGGAAGGTTGGCCTTTGGGCCTTCTTGTCGGGGTAGTTCTGCTGGTTTTAGCTAGGATTTCTCAAACATCTGTGGTCCACTATGTGTTGGATAGGCACCGTGCCAATCTTGGTTGGCTGGCTATTAACTGGTATAGGATGGTCTCATCAGGGATATCTCATCTCTGCACAATGTGGTTTCTTATTCCCCTGCAGGCTAGTCCAGGCAGAGGCAGGGTCCAGAAGAAAACAAAAGCAAACAGGTCTCCTGAGGCCTTTACTCAGAATTGGCACACCATTACTTTTATCCACATTCTGTTAGCCAAAGCAAGTCATAAGGATAGTCCAGATTCAACAGATGGATAATAGACATCACCTCATAAGACAAGCTTCAGAGGGTATTGACATGGGGAGGGGTCAAAAGTTGGAGGCATCTTTCTAATAATTTATAATAGTACCATCTCTTTCCTTTTCTAGCTGAAACTTCAGACATTCTGGGCACATCCGGGGAGCATCCCAGCATCCAGGGCAAGGGTTCTTTTTGTTTTGTTTTTTTGGGGTTGAGCTTTTTAATATCATAAATCAGTGTCCAGCCTGGCCTCTCACTGCCAGGCCCCTTCCTGGGCCTCCTATCTTCATATTGCCTGGAAGGCTGCCTGCAGCCAGGGCTTCTCCCATTCCCTAGGAAGGATCCAGCACCAGCCTAAGAGAGGAGGCAATAACAGCTAACAGGGTGGGAAGGGGGAGAGACAGAAGCTTGTGCAGGCATGTGTATGTAGGTACTTACGTGTGTGAACACATGTGGAATTAAAGGTTTACAGACCCTGGTTCAGGGACAGTCTAGGATGGGAGAGGAGGTAGGGCAAAGAGAAGCACATCTTTTCTCCCTGACACCTCAGCCTCACTGTTCCCCAGGGACAGACACATGGGGTAAGTGGGAAACCCATCCCTGGACTGGAGTCCTTTTGAGTCTGGTTGGAGTCATAGATCCAGTCTGTGGGGTCACTGGGTTTGTCTCCTTCTGAAAGCCCTGGGAGAGTGGGAGGTAAGAAGTAAAAGGAGATAAGTCTCTGCTAGAAGAACTTGACGCCCTGGCCATCGCTGATGATGATGATCTCAGCCTTGTGCTCCTGTTATAGGGGCTGCAGAGCCTGAAGTAGAGTTTCTTCATCCAGCCCATGGAACTCCTCATCCTCTGTGTCATCCCCATTGGTCAGTTCATACAGGGTGAACATGGAACATGCCATCATACCTGTGTTCACCATTAGCAGAGCTCAACATCAGTGACTCCTCCTCAAATTATCTAAGCTTCAGAAAGACAGGTAGGCTCCTGCAAGTGAACATTGGCTCTCTCTCTCTCTCTCTCTCTCTCTCAACCTCTCAATCTCTCTCTGTCTCTGTCTCTCCCCTCCCTTCCTCCCGCTCATTTTCCCTCCCATCTTACTGTATACTATATTCCTGTATGTCCCCCACATTAAACAATGCCTGGCTCAAACGCTCAATAAATATTTGTGAATGAATGAATGAGTGAAAGGAAGCATTATGTAAGAGGATCTATTAACAGAGTCAGATGGAGAAAGTGAACCAAATTCAACAGAGACTGGGGAAAGCAGTCATGGAGTGATGCAAAGCATATAAGAGAAATCTACCCTAGAGAAGACTTCAGGACTGAAGTAAAATGACAGCAGTGATGGTGTTTTTGAAGTTCCTGCTGCTGCTAGCTTGGCCATGCTGATAATATTTAAACAGGCCACAGCACAATAGACAGGGAGCAACGAATCTGCCGCAGAGATGAAGTGGAGCAGGAAAAACAGGAGATTACACAGCTACTGTCCTGGAAAGCAGTTGATTCCAGGTGACTGAGAAGGAAGGGAAAGGGTGACTCTCTCTGGAGTGGACTGGGGTAGCTTTTACTCACTGGCCTGGGAGGACTGTCAGTAAATGCCATGGACCTTGCCACCAGGTAGGGCCTAACGACAGAGTTGTGACAAATGATGACAGCCAATTGGGAGGAAAGAAAGTAAAATGACAAGAAATAGGCCCTGGGAATCTGACCATGGCAAAGAGAGAAGCTGATGGTATCCACCAAGGCAGGACCAAGGAGAAACCAAGGTTCGTGCATCAGGGATTCCCCATCCCCTCGAGGCCATGCACATATTTGACTCCCCTGTCCTTTAGCAAGCAGAGAGTGTTTTATCCCATCAGTAAAATCTGCATTGCTGGGATGACAGGACTCACTTTCTGTAAGGTGCATAACAACTTTCCGACATGTTGTCAGAATGTGTCAGGTCGAGTTACTGTGATTCTGTTTCACGAGGACGTGACACATGGCACCATTGCCGGCGATTCAGACATTTCCTGTCAATGCCTGCCACTCACGAATGGATTTGTAATCAAACCCAAGTCACAGCTAGGCTTTTTGCAGGAGAGTCACTTCCAAGTTTTACTTTTAATACCTGAGGTTTTGTGTTACTGATATTAAATAAAAACTCTTTGCAATGAATTTTAAATGAGGTAAAAGCTCTCACCAGAGATTTGTTAAAAGCAGATGAACAGCTGTTCTCTTTTCCCCCCTTTTTAGTAGAAGGGCTTTAAATTATATATTAACCAAAAAGGTAAACAGAATAAAATGGGCAATTAAATATTAATGGAAGATGTAGTGGAATTGTCCTGTGCTGCACTTAAAACAGCCTGAATGATTGAGCTGTGAATTGCTCTCCCTGAGGTATTGAAATATTCATCAGTGCTATTTAATAAATGTTCATATTCGTAGGCACTCATGTTTACACTACAGCACTTGCAAGAGAGTGCTTACTAAAGAAAACATGCTAATGGAAGGTGAACTTTCCTGTACAGTGAGTCACCTTAAATTATACAGAGCGTGCCGCTGAGGAGATGGGGAAATCTCTCCTCTGACAAATGAGAAGCTTGCAGAAGAGAGAAGCATCTTTTGTTAAGAGAAGGGCTGGGGATGGCATAGAGGCGTTGTGGCACCAAGACTCTTTTGAGGTTTTTAAAAATTTATCCGGTTTGCATTTTAAAAATGTTTAACCTTTCCTGCCTGAAGCAGAGCTTCATTCCAGTGCTATTACTGCAAACTGCCTATCTTATGGGAAGGGATGCAAGAGATAGAAAAAAGAGACTGCAGGGGAAACCCTTCAACAACTAAGGTATAAGCACTCCATGTGACAGCAAAGCTGACACAAAGACACACACAGCATTTACAGGCAGAGGTGGACACTGCCACTTATCGCTTCTCCTTTGTGACATTTATTTAGTCATTCTTTCCCAAGAACTGCAGATATTGTATCACCTCAAGTGAGAAGCTTGATTGTTCTCATAAGTTAAACAGGATCAAGGCCAATCAATATCTTGGAATTGGCTGATCTCTAGGGAAGATATTAAGATTTACTAGAGCAGTGGAGGGAAGGGGCTGAAGCTGTGGCTGCTGGATTTCTGATGAGTGGTATGACCTAAATGGAACATGCCCATCCAACTTAGATAACCTGTTTAGTGAAAAATACATAGTCACCCAAGTTCAGCAGCATCATCCACATGTGCTAGAACAGGGTCAATTGGAGGCTTCCTTTGTGACAGCTCTTCATTATCTTTCATGATTAACCAGAAAAAAAATGAGTTAATGTTTATTCAGTGACAAAAGAAGATCTTGGTTCCCAGAGTAACAAAAACAGCCATACAGAGTACTGTAGATTGATTTTTTTTTTTTTTTGGTCTCAGTATTTCACTCTACTGTAATAGTATCATACCTCTATTTCCTATGTCCTAGCTTTATAGTGGTTAGAATATACTTCTTACTCCTTGAATGAGGCCTTAGCCATGTAACTTGCTTTAGCTAATGAAATGGACATGGCATGCAAAAATACTGAAATGTTGATGCACATTGGGCTCACTCTCTTGAGCCCCAAACTTTGGCCATATGAAAATGCCTCCAGTAGCTGCTAGTCCAAGGAAGATGAGGGACACTGGCACCAAACCCAACTGAATCTACCTAGATCAGGTGAACTCTAAGATGCTAATATGATATGCCACCGAGTTTTGAGTTCATTATATAGCATACTTATGGCACTGTCAAGGTCAGAGAGGATCATTCCAAGGCTTCTATAGACAGTGGGCAACCACTGATTGTTATTTTTCTCTTTATTAATATGTTTTAGAGAGAATGTAGTATATTACTAACACAACATGTAAGTTTAGACATGAAGATGTGTTCCTTCAGGGAAGGACATCACCTTGCCTTGTACCCACATTTGAAACATTGGAGGCTTCCTTGATTACTCTTTCTTCTTCAACATATTCCCTTCAAAAGGTCACCAAATCCTGTTGATTCAAATATATGAATGTATCTTCTTCTCTCCATTTGCACTGCCACCACCTACTTCCATGTTCTCTAATTTTGAATATCATAAATGGCCTACTCAGTTGTTTTCTAACGTTTACATTTCTATCAGTCATGTTTCTAACAAATCATGGAAAACTTCCTATCTGAAGTTCCTATCTTCCTTCTCTAAATCACTTTAATAAACAAACACCTATTAATGGTTGTCCATCAGTTATAAATACTTCGGAATGGTCCTCCGTGATCTTAAAAATCTGTTCCCAATTACCCTTCTATCTATAATGTTGGTCATCTCTCTTTACTTTCTCCTAAATTATGGCACTCCCACATAATTTTTATTCCCATGGCTTTTTTTTTTTATGTTGTCACTTTTGTCTAGGATACTCTCCTCTCTGAGTCACTGTCTAGCATCCCTCAAGTTCCAATGTAATCATATGCTACTCCTCCCTTTAAACTTCTATAAGACTTTAAAGGCCATTTATCCCATTCTATTATAAACTTTCATTGCCAAATGCATGTCTCCCATTATACTAAAAGTTATTTAAAAGTAGAAAGGGAAAAAAGGGGGGGGCCTACTACAAAGTTAGGTGCTTAATGAATGGCTAAACTCAAATACTATAGCCAGGCAACACTAATTTTTTTGAATATGGAATTATTCCTATTTCTAAGAGGCCTTAGAATTGAGGAACACTGTTAGCAATATAATAGATGAATAGGGAATTGCTTAGGGATAGAATAGAAATAAGTTCTTTGGGGGTTAAGATATATAAACAAAGCAGTAAATCAGAGACTGGTTCTTCTTTTATATTTGTATAAATGACTTGAAAAAAGTGAACATAGTAAAATTTTGAAGTTTACAGATATAATTTAAGTTCTTCTGCCCATGGGATTTCAAGCTGATAGGGATAAGTACCACAAAGAACCTTGAGCCTATTTGAGTAGGTATAAAAATTTCAGGTGAAAGATGGAAACAATCCAACTGTCCATCAACTGATGAGTGGATAAACAAGATGTTTCATTTTATATATCCACACAGTGGAATATTATCCAGCCATTTAAAAAATGAAGTAGTGATAAATGCTACAATATAGGTGAACTTTGAAAGATTATGCGAAGTGAAAGAAGTCGGTCAAAAAGGACAATATATTATATGAGTCCATTTATATGAAAGGTCCAAAATAAGTGAATATATGGAGACAGAAAGCAGATTAGTGGTTTCTTAGAGCTGGGGAGATAGGAATATTGACAGGTGATAGTTCCGGAGTATAGGGTTTCTTTTCTGAGGTAATGACTATCCTCCAAAATTGATTATGGTAATGGTTTCACAGCTGTGTGAATATACTAAGAAGTATTCATGGAACACTATAAATGGGTGAATTGTACAGTATGTGAATATATCTCAAAAAAACTGTTACCAAAAAAAATTATCTCTGAATGTCTTTAAAAAATAATTCAAATTTGGGGCACCTTGGTGGCTCAGTTGCTTAAGTGGCTGCCTATGGGGCTCAGGTCATTATCTCAGGGTCTTGGGATTGAGCCCCACATCAGGCTCCCTGCTCAGCAGGAAGTTTGCTTCTCCCTCTTTCTCTGCCCCTCTCCCCCGCTCATTCTCTCTCTCTCAAATAAATAAAATCTTCAAAAAAATAATAATTCAAATTTTATTTGTAAGAGAATAGGCCCTAAGTTCCATTACAACCTGATAAAGGACTTAAATGACATAATTAGACATGGGTTGTACCTTAGCTGGGTTCTAAAATATGGCAATGAACTGCTACAGGCCAACAGTCCCACAAAATACTAAGGATAACCAGGAATTGAACTGAAAGCCAAATCCAATAACATTAAATGATTTATTGTGCTTCCATTGCTGCCACGATCACTCTAGTTGTCATACTAAAATCAGTTGTTAGCCACGGAGAATCTACTATGAGTTCAACTCTGATGAAGAATTTTAGGAACTATAAAATATAACTAAGACATAGTTTCTACCCCCAATAAACTTAACTTTAGTTGGAAAGACAAGAAAACACACATGAAATAATTGGCAAGGTGATATCATGAACTCCTGTTTTAGTATTAAAAAGACATAAAGGAGATAACATGAGTTATTCATTAAGAATCTTTGAACTATTTAATCATTTTTAAAAGGAAACCTGGCTAAGATTTTTATAAGACCATTTATAAAACTACCTACTCAAATAGGCTCAAGGTTCTTTGGGCTACTTATCCCTATCAGCTTGAAATGGCCCCCAAATCACAATTATGGTATTTCCACTCAATAAATGGTCTCATGCTATCATGTAAATTTTCTTCCCCCTGCCCCAAATTTGGTAAGTTGCCTATATAGAAACTGACTCACTCTTGAGTGCCAGTATAAAAGAAGAGTTTTGAATTTTAGTAAGACCACCAGATAGTAGCCTGGTTAAGATTTTGAAGCATAATACAAACGGGGGGGCTCTGACTTAATTAAGAGATTCAGAATGAATTAAAGGAGGCACTACCACCCCAAGGAGGAATCCCAGTTCAGTGAGAAAGTACTAAATTATATCTAAACATTTGTTTCCTTAATAGTTTCTTCTAAAATCCTTCTTAAATATACTTTTACAAATAGAATGAGACTGACATGCTAATAAAAGTTGTTTTTCTATAAAAGCAAAATTAGGGGTGGCCTGGGTGGCTCAGTTGGTTAAGTGTCTGCTTTCAGCTCAGGTCATGATCCCAGGGTCCTGGGATCAGGCCCCACATCAAGCTCCCTGCTCCCCTTTCCTCCCCGCTCATGCTCTCTCTTGCTATCCATCACACTATCTCTGTCTCCCTCTCTCAAATAAATAGATACATAAAGTCTTTAAAAAAAAAAAGCAAGATTAAATTTACAATGTGCTTTATTTTAGGGGTGTCTGGGTGGCTCAGTTGGTTAAGCATCCCACTCTTGATTTTGCTCAGGTCACGATCTCAGGATCATGAGATCAAGCCCTGTGTTGGGCTCCGAGCTCAGTAGGAAGTCTGCTTGAGATTTTCCCTCTCCCTCTTCCTTTGCTCTTCCCCACAACCCCCACACACGCTCTCTTTAAGATAAAATAAATAAATCTTCAAAAAATGAAATAAAATGTGCCCTATGTTTGTTGAGAAACTTCTAAGAATCCTAGCTTGTTAGACCAAAAGACCATTGTTCAACTGTTGCAAAAATATCCCTAGGAAGAATATCATGAGTATAAATTTATAAAGTAACAGCAAACATCACAGTCACATGTAAGAATTCAACCTTTGAAACTTGATCTAATGAGCACAAAGCCACCAATCAACACAGAAGAACTGCTACTTCCAATTTACTTTTATTTGATTTCCTCCTAATGTGCTTATAGAACACTTGGCTACTGTGCGAAGAATGTTTTCAAGACCATCTATAGATAAACAGGTGTATGTTGAGTGTGATAAGTCACTGAACATCAACTTAAGTTCTGACAGTAAGACAGACTTACTCTCAGGGCCAGTCATTCTACTGATTAAGCACCAAAGGCAAGATGATTACATTCTACATAGGACACATCGAACTTTAGAAAGAAGCTATCTATTTTGAGTCTATTTGAGTTCTTGCTAAAATTAAGTGGAAAGATAAGGCAAAGGACAAGAGAAATGGTGATAGAGAGAGAAAACAAGAACCATGGGACCTTTAGTCCCTTCCCCCACAATGTGATTGGCTTGCCCTGCAAGCACTATTTGTGTCCTTGAAAATTTATTCAACATTTGAAAGAGCTAGTCTGTCTTCCATATTTCACCCTAGGCCTTTGAACCAGTCCAGAGATCCAAACAGAAATACCTACCTCTAATAAAGTAGGATCTATCAAGCCTAGCCCTACAGAGAAGAGAAATTTATAGTCTTATTCAAGAGAGGAGAGTTACCTTGTTAGTACAAGTACAGTAATACGAATACATTGAGCAAAAGTATCAGTGTGAGTGCTGTAAAGCATCCAAGAGGAAATTAGCTGTTTTAAACCATGGAACTAATGTGAAACATAGCTAATAACTGCTTATTTATCACCAGTATAAAAAGATAATTTGGCTAAGCTAATGAAGTAATTCCAAGCTTTTAACTGAATGCTAGTACTAATTGAATGTTACTGAAAAAAACAGGGAGGAAAACTACACAAAGGAATGAGTGCAACTAACTTCCATCTAGTATATTAATATTTTCTTGATGTTGAGGATAACATTCCAGTTGCATAAATTTAGGGATATCAAACTATTTAAGAAGATTCCCATGAAGAGAAAACCTAGATTCAACACTTTATCAGAATAACATAAACTGGGTTGAGCAGAAGGAAACGTGTGTGTGTGTGTGTGTGTGTGTGTGTGTGTGTGTGTGTGTGTGTGTGTGTGTTTTCCTTTGGTTTGTCCTTCCATCTCACTGCAGGTCAGAAAAAAACCCAGCCAGACCTGATATTTTATCCTGGCTAATACTTTCTATGGTATGACCTTAAATTTATTGTTTAACTTTCTAAACCTTAACTTCAACCTTCTCTAAAATGGGATAATAATATCTAGTTTAAAGGTAAACTGATTTAGGGCGCCGGGGTGGCTCAGTCAGTTAAGCATCTGCCTTCGGCTCAGGTCATGATCCCAGACTCCCAGGATCAAGTTCCTCACTGGGCTCCCTGCTCAGCAGGGAGTCTGCTTCTCCCTCTGCCCTTCACCCCACTCATGCTCTCTCTCCCTAATAAATAAATAAAATCTTTTTAAAAAAGTAAGCTAGTTTAAAAAATAAAAATTAAAAAATAAAAGTAAACTGGTTTATTGAGGAGTATTAATTTTCTGGGGGTATAAACAATAAACGATTTTATGTTTTTTTCAATACATTCCTCCATAGAGAACTAACCTTTGTTCTGCATAATGATTCCCTTAATAAAATTATGGCAGATTTCACAAATTTTCAGTGAATTTTGATTATTAGAACAATCTTATTTCAGTATTGGAAGATACGGTTCTGATTCAAAGTTCTCTCTGCCTTCAGGGTAGGATGGACTATGACTCTAGCAGTTTAGTGTTGAGTGGAGCTTTTCACTCAACTTTTCACTCACAATGGATGTGAGCATCCACCCATTCACCCACCCTCCTGCACTCTTCCCCTTCTCTGTGCTGATCTTTTAAGAGTTGGGCAAGGGTGAAAGAGGAATAAAAATGTTTCTTTCTTGGCTATGCAAGATTATATTCCTCTCCTTGGCTGCAATGACTGCTGCTTAGGTTAGTTTACGGACTCTTTGGGATAAGGACAACCATAGAAGGCTGCTGAGGAGTGAACTCCCCATCATACCACATCTCCCAGACAGGCATATCTCAGCCTCCACATACTGTGGCAAGACCGAGGCATCCAATCTCATTTACCCTCCATGGCCATCTCTCTGGCCTGAGTTCTCATGAAGCATTCAGGTAACCAAGGGTTTAGTGAATTCCTACTATGTGCTAGCCCTCTTCTCAGCCCTGAGGATACATCAGGGATTAAAACAGGAAAAATCTTTGTCTTGATAGTCTGGGGTACCCTAGAGTTTAGTAGAGGAAGAAAGAAAAGAAAACATACTAAATAAAGAAAAATATATTTGTTTAGATGGGGATAAGTGCTACAGAGAAAAAGAAAGCAAGTAAGGAAGATGTGGAGTGCAGAAGGATGGTAACAATTTTAAATGGTATGATAGGCCTCGCTGAAATGGTGATGTTTGAGTAAAGAATTAAAGAAGGTGAGGAAGTGAATCATTTAGATATCTGGGGGAACTGGTTTCCATGTAGCAAGAAGAAGAGTAAAAAGATTTTGAGGTTGGATGGTGCTTTAAGATTCCAAAGGATAGCAAGGAGACTAGCATGTTTGGAGTAGACAAACAAGTGCAGCCATGACATAAAGCAGTCCAGTCTACTAAGGGTTGGAGTGTATGCACACAAGCAGGCACGCATGCTTCTATGGACACACACACATGCATACACATCTGAGGCCCGGGTAGAGATGTCTCCTCAGGGTTTCTAAGGAGCAGCATTCTTCATTTAAACTTAGTTACATATAAGACCATAATTTATATAACCTAAGTAGAGACTATCATAGAATATTTAAGATTGTAGATACTGAAATCAGACTATGTGACTGCAAATCCTGATTCTTGTACTTATTATTTTTGTGACCTTGTGAATGTAACATAACCTCCCTCCACCTCAGTTTCTCTTTCTGTAAAATAAAGATGAAGATTAAATCTTATCATTGCTGTGAGATAATAGAGTTAATGCCTGAAAGCATATAGTACAATGTCTGTGCAAGGTGATTTTAATAGACAGCAAGGATTAAAAATCACTGCTTACAACTATGTTTGGTTCATTCTTGCTCGTCAAGCTGAATTAAAATGTCACCTCCTCAAAAAAGCTTTTTCTGATAGTCATTAGGGATGTTCATAAATATTCCAGTGCTCCTTCTGGGCACTTGGTATAATTGGACTTTCTTATCTCCTTTGAAGTTAGGCATGGCAACATGACTTGCTGTGGCCAATGAAATTTAAGCAGAGGTGGCATGTAGAACTTTTACACAGAAGTGACACATGTCAATTCCCGATAGAAACTTTTAAGAACCAGTGTTTCATTCATTACATCTCCTCTCCCCTGCTATGGTGATCATGAAAACATTATACACACACACACACACACAAATATGTATGTATATGTATATATGTATATATACGTGTGTATATATATAGAGAGAGAGAGAAATGGAGCCTCTGACATCCTATGTTGCTCCAGACTATGATGATTAGAGTACAACCTTCCTGCCACCTGACTATCTGCACTACACATGTAACATGAGAAAGAAAGAAGCCTTTGTGCTGTTAACCCACTAAACTCTGGGGATTATTTGTTACTGCAGTATTTTCTAGACAATCTTGACTGATACTGTTTGACCACATTATATAAAGTAGTTTCCTCATCCGCCAGTCACCCTCTAGGACATCTTCAGATTTAATTTTCATTATAGTACCATACCATTCTTTGAAATCACCTTATTCATGAATTGTATAAGATAATGGAGTTTGTTTATGTCATTTTCTTTTTTGGGGGGGTCCTTTTTATTTAAATTCAAGTAATTAACCTATAGTGTATTATTAGTTTCAGAGGTAGAGTTCAGTGATTCATCAGTTGCATAGAACACCAAGTGCTCATTCCATCACCTGCCCTCCTTCATGCCCATTCCCCAGTCACCCCATCACCCCACCAACCTCCCCTCCAGCAACCCTGTTTCTTTCCTATGCTTAAGAGTCTCTTATGGTTTGTCTCCCTCTCTGATTTCATCTTGTTTTGTTCTTCCTAGGTTTGCTTTTTTTTTTACTAACCAAAATCATGCTGTATGCATTGTTCTTTGATGTGCTTGTCAGAGATGTTCTCAGCCTAGCACACTCTTTTTATCCATTCTATATTCCACAGAAATAGTGTCACTGTTTGGGTTGCTTCATTCTGCTGTTATAATTATGCCCACTTTTGTGCACAAACTTGAGCACAGGGGCTGTAATTTGAGGGGAAGAATGCCAGTTTGAGCCCTTGGCAATCTGAGGTGAAGGTGTGTTGACCTGGCATTGAGCAGGTGGCAGGCCTTGCACGCTGACTAGGGCAGGAGGGTGGCTGGACTGTGAATTTGGGACCCACAGGCCAATGGCATCGTGTGTGATGGGGACATGGCCGTTTCACTTTTAACTTGTTTTTCTGGGAAACTAGATCTTTCCTTCTATTCTAAGGGAAAGTCTTGCTGGATAGAGTATTCTTGGCTGTAGATTTTTTCCTTTTAGCGGTTGGAATTGATCATGCTGCTCCCCCTGGCCTGCAGAGTTTCTGCTGAAAAACCCACTAATAGCCGTATGGGGTTTCCCTTGTATGTAACTGCGTTCCTTTCTCCTGCTGCTTTTAAAATTCTCTCTTTATCACTACTTTTGGCCATCTTATTAACTTTGTGTCTTGGTTAGGTTGGTTGTGTTGGGGGCTCTCTGTACCTCCTGGATCTGGATTTCTCTTTCCTTCCCCAGATTTGGGAAGTTTTCAGCTCTCATTTCTTCAAATAAATCTTCTGCCCCCTTTTCTCATTCTCCTCCTTCTGGGATCCCTGTCATGCGACTGTTACGCCTGACAGTGTTGCTGAGTTCCCTGGGTCTATTCTCATTTTGCTTATTTTTCCCCTTCTCATCTGCTCAGCTTGATTACTTTCCATTACTCTGTCCTCCAGGTGGCTGACCCATTCTTCTACTTCACCTTTTTGCTATTTATTCCAGGTGGTCTATTTTTATTTCCATTTAGTGAGTCCAATAGCTCTAATTGGTTCTTTTTTACATCTCCTATCTCTTGGTGGAGGGTCTCAGGGAGGTCCTGCACTCCTTTCTCAATGCTAGCGAGTATCTTGATGAGCATTACTTTAAATTCTCTATCAGACATATTACTTATCTCCATTTTGCTTAGGTTTCCTGTTCTGATTTTGTTCTGCTCTTTCATTTGGGACATATTCCCCTGTCTTCTCATTCTGTCTATTGCCGTGTCTGTTTCTCTATGTTAGGAAAGTCAGCTATGTCTCCTGCAATTGAAAGTAGTGGCTTTATGAAGAAGAGGTCCTGCAGTGCAATCTCTCCTTTTCACCAGAAAATGGTGCTTCAGGGGGGGTTTCCTATGTGTGTTGCTCCAGGGGTGTCCTACCATTGTGGCTGGGATGTGTTTGCCTTCAGTCCAGCCTGTGATGGCTCTCTGCCCGTTGTGGGCAGAGTCTGGTGCCTCTGGTGTTAGTGGGCTGGTCCGGGGCTGCCTTGGGCTTGAGTTGAGGCAGACCAGGCGTTTGCCAGAGATGAAGTAGCACCAAACTGCAGGCACTTTCCCTGTGTTGTCCCCTGAGAAGCTTTTGTTGGTGGTTGGGGCCTGCAGTCAGACCAGCTGCCTGCCCCCAGTCCACTGCTGGGGTCACAGTCAGACTGGCATGTGGTTATCTTCCCCTCTCCCTGGAGCAGGACTCACTTTGGAGTGGTGCTGCCCCTTGTCTGGGCTGCGTGCACATTGCCAGGCTTGTGGCACTGCTTTGATGGAATCTTGCCAAGAGCAATTGGAAAGGGTGGATCTGCTTCACTGTGGCCTCTTGTCTTTGCCAGGCTGCGGAGATTCTGTTCTGCCAGTTTTTGGGCTGCTTTCTGGGTTATTTATGCTGATGTGGGTGCTCTCTAGGTGGCCCTGTGGCAAGAGGTGAGCCCAGGGTCGTCCTACTCCACCATCTTTTGTTTATGTCATTTTCCACTGTATCCTCAGTACACAATAATGAGGCCTAAAGGTTATTCAGAACTCAATAGATATTTATTGAATTATTAAAATGCGCAGCATATAAATCCTTTCATTTGGAACCTTAAGATGCACTAACTTTATGCTAAATTCTACTTTATATGGAATAATTGCAGGATATTTACATCAAAATTTAAAAATACATGATGTTCATCTTATTTAAGTCAAAGTCCTAGGATATAGACACAACTTTATTGTTTCACAGTAAACTATTTTCATGAATAAAGTTAAAATGTAATGTCAGTGATCTAAACACACCAATTAAAAGACAGAAATTGTCAGAGCAGATCAAAAAACACAATCCAACTATACCTTGTCTACAAGAAACCCACTTTAAATATAAACACACATATAAATTAAAAGTAAATGGATAGAGGAAAATATACCACAGAAAAGAAAGAAAGGAATAGCTATATTAATTTCAGAGAAATCAAACGTCAAAGTAAAGAAAGTTATCAATGATAAAGAAGGGCATTATATAAGGATGAAGGAGTCAATTCTCCAAAAAGATGTAATAATGCTTAACATGTATGCACCTAACAACAGATTCAAACTACTTAAGGCAAAAACTGATGGAAGTGCAAGGAAAAATAGATGAATCCACTATCATAATTGGAGACATCAACATCCCTCTCAGAAATGGACAGATCAAGCAGACAAAAAATCAGTAAGGACATAATACCATCAATCAACTGGATACAATGGGCATCTGTAGACTATTTCATCCAACAAAACAAGAATTCATATTTTTCTCAAGTTCACATGGTACATTTACTAAGATAACCATATTCTGGGCCATAAAACACTCCTTAACAAATTAAAAAATATAGATATCACACAATATCTGCTCATAACCACAGTGGAATTAAACTAGAAATCAATGACAGAAAGACAGCTAAGAATCCCAAACTACATAGAGATTAGACAACATACTTATAAATAACACATGGGTCAAAGAAGAAATCTCAAGGCAAATTTTAAAATATTTTGAACTATGAGGGCCTGGGTGGTTCTTCACTTCAGCTTTGGTCATGGTCTCAGGGTCCTGGGATTGAACCCTGCACTGGGAGTCTGTTTGAGGATTCTCTTCCTCTGCCCCTGCCCCCAGTCTTTCTCTCTCTAAAATGAATAAATAAATCTTAAAAAAATAATAAAATATTTTGAACTAAATGAATATTAAAAATACAACCCATCAAAATTTGTGGGATACAGCAAAAGCAGTACATACAGGGAAATTTATAACAGTGATTGCATGTATTAGAAAAGAGGAAATATCTATAATGAGCAATTTAAGTTTCTACCTTAGGAAACTAGACAAAGAAGAGCAAATTAAATCCAAACTAAAAACAAGAAACAATAAGAATTAGAGCAGAAATCAATGCAATTGAGAATAGGAAATCAATAGAGAAAAGCAAAGAAACCAAAAGCTGGTTCTTTGAAGAGATCAATAAAATTGATAAGCCTCTAGCCAGGAAAACTAAGAAAATAAGAGCGAGGACAAAAACTACCAATACCAAAAATGAAAGAGAGACATCACTATAGATTCCATGGAAATTGAAAAAATAAATTAAAAAATACTATGAATAACTCTATATCCACAAATTTGATAACCAAATGAAATGAACCAATTCCTAGAAACAATCTGCCAAAATTCACACAAAAATAAATAGATGATCTATATAGGCTTTTTGTATTAAAGAAATTGAATCAATAATTGATAACCTTACAAAGCAGAAAGAACCAAGCAGATAGGTTCACCAGTGAATTCTTCCATCTATTTAAGGAAGGAATTATACCAGTTCTCTATAATCTGTTTCAGAAGATAGAACAGAGGGAATACTTCCTAACTCATTCTATGGAGCTGCCATTATCCCAACACTAAAAACCAGATTAAAAAAAAAAAAAAACATGAAAAGAAAACTATAGACCAATATCTCATGAACATGGATGCAAAAATCCTCAAAAATATATTAGCAAATTGAACCTCAAAAAAGGAATAAAAATAATTATATATCATGACCAAGGTGGGGGAGGGTTATCCCAAGTATACAAGGTTGGTTCAACATTTGAAAATCAAATAATGTAATCTATTACATCAACAGACCAAAAAAGAAAAATCACATGATCATATCATTTGAAAAAGCTGAAAAAGCATTTTGACATAATCCAACACCTATTCATGATAAAGACTCTTAGTAAACTAGGAATAGAGGGGAACTTCCTCGTAGATAAAGACTATCTACAAAAAAACCTATAGCTAACATCATATTTATTGGTGAGAAACTCTAAGACTTTCCACTAAGATCAGGTACAAGGCAAAGATGTCCATCTCACCACTCTTTTTCAACATCATATTTGAAGTCCTCACTAATGCAATAAGGCAAGAAAAAGAAACAAAAGGTATACAGATTGGGAAGAACACAAAACTGACTTAAGCAGATGACATGATAGGTTGTACAGAAAATCCAAAAAAGATGACAAAAATACTCCTGGAACTGATAAGTGATTATAGCAAGGTTGCAGGATATAAAGTAAATATATAAAAGTCAATTGCCTTCCTATATACCAACAATGAACAAGTGGAATTTGAAATTAAAACTCAATATCATTTACATTAGCACCCCCCAAAATAACATATTTAGGTATAAATATATCAAAATATCTACAAGATCTTTCTGAGGAAAACTACAAAACTCTGATGAACAAAATCAAAGAACTAGACAGATGGACAGATATTCCATGGTCATAGATAAAAGGACTTAACATTGTCAAGATGTTGGATCTTTCCAAATTAATCTATAGATTCAATGCAATCCCAATAAAAACCCCAGCATGTTATTTTATGGATGTTAACAAACTGATACTGAAGTTTCTATGGAGAGGCAAAAGACCCAGAAGAGTCAACACAATATTGAAGGAAAAAATGTGGAGGGCTGACACTACCCAACTTTAGGACCTACTATAATGCTACAGTAATTAAGACAAGTAATCAAGACAGTGTGGTAGAACACACTGAGAAAGAATAGACAAGTAGAACACAATACAGAGCCCAGAAATACACTCCTATAAATACAGCCAACTTATCTTTGACAAAGGAACAAAGGCAATTAAATGGAGCAAAGGTAGTTTCTTCAACAAATGGTGCTGGAACAACTGGACATCCATATACATACATATATACATACATACATACATAAAAACATACATATGTAAATTTAGACACAGACCTTATACCCTCACAAAAATTAACGCAAAATGGATAATAGACCTAAAGGTGAAATGCAAAGCTATAAACCTCCGAGAAGATAACAGAGGAGAAAAGCTAGATGACCTTGGGTATGGTGATGCCCTTTTAGATACAAACACAATCCATAAAATAAATAATTTATAAGCTGGACTTCATTAAAATTAAAAATTCCTGCTTTGTGAAAGACAATGTCAAGAGAATTAGAAGACAAGCCATAGACTAGAAGAAAATATCTGCAAAAGACACATCTGATACAGAACTGTTATCCAAAATATACAAAGAAGTCTTAAAATTCTACAATAAGAAAATAGCCTGATTTTTAAAAAATGGGCCAAAGACCTTAACAGACACCTCACCAAAGAAGATATACATATGGCAAATAAGCATATGAAAAGATGCTCCACATCTTATGTTGTCAGAGAAATGCATATTAACACAATGAGACACCACTACATGTCCATTAGAATATCCAAAATCCAGAGCACAGGAATACTAAATGCTGGTGAGGATGTAGAGCAAAAGGAATTCTTCATTGCTAGTGGAAATACAAAATGGTGCAGCCACACTGGAAGATAGGTCAGCAGTTTCTTATAAAACAAAACATACTTTTACCATACAATTCAGCAATTGTGCTCCTTGATATTTACCCAAAGGAGTTACACACAGAAACTTACATATAGATGTTTGGATGTTTATAGCAGCTTTCTTCACAACTGCCAACACTTGGAAGCAACCAAGAAGTCTTTCAGTAGGTGAATGGCTAAATACACTGTGGTTCATCAAGACAATGGAATATTATTCAATGTTGAAAAGAAATGGCAAGCCATGAAAAGACATGCAGGAACCTTAAATACATACTTCCAAGTGAAAGAAGCCAATCTGAAAAGGCTACATACTGTATGATTCCAACGAAATGATATTCTGGAAGAAGCAAAACTATGGAGACAGTAAAAAGATCACTAGGGGCAGATAGAGGGGGGAAGAGATGAATATCCAGAACACAGAGTATATTAAAGGTAGTAAAAATACTCTGTATGGTATTATAATGATGGATATATGTCATTATACTTTCTTCTAAACCCACAAAATTCACGGTAGTGCACAAGAGTGAACCTTAAGGTAAACTATGGACTCTGGGTAATTATGATATGGATTCAATGTAGGTTCTTCCACGATTAAAAAAAAAAAAGAAAAAAGGAAGTACCAATCTGGTGACTGATGTTGATAATGAGGGAAGCTATGCATGTATAGGGGCAGGAGGTATATGAGAAATCTCCATACCTTCCTTTCAATTTTGCTATAAACCTAAAACTGCTCCAAAAAATAAAATCTTAATTAAAAGAAAGTTAAAATTGATCAATGCACATGCTCAAAGAAAGAAGACATCTATAATAATAATCATATATCTCTTGTTTATAACTTAGTAAAAGAGGCTTCTGGAGTTTTAAGGATGGTACTGTTCACAATCTTAGATCCCATCTAAATTTCAAACCAATTGAGAAACTAATTGAGAAATAAAAAGTCAGACTGATGGAAATAAAGACATAATCTTTGTTACTTAGACATAGAACCAAACTCTGACCTCCTAATTTTCTTCCCTCATTCTCACCCCCATCCCAAAGTCTGGGCCTTCGGAGATCCATTTAAAGAAGAACACGGGTCTAATCAGGGTAAACTTGCTTAATCAGAATTGTAGCCTTACACCCTGGAACCTTGAGAGGGGAGACAGAGATAGGTGTGGGCTCTGATTTACTCAATGGGACCCTAAAAATGGAGGTAGGAGCAAGCACAAAGCCCAAGCTCCCAGGATTATGCAGCTCTAAACCAGAGAAACAAAATGTGTCTCCATATATCACCTATCAGGGAAACTTGTTCCTCCTAAAAGAAATAAGGTGTGTAGGAACAGAGGCCAGAAAACTGCCTTCCATTCTTATCACTTCTGGACAGTGAAAATTTCATACTTCCCTGGAAATGTTAAAGAGTGCAGGAGAAGAGTAGAGGAGATAAGTGCACCTCAATCTATAGCCAAGGTAAATCTTAAAGGCCAATAATTTCTTCTTTCTGAATTCCAAAGTCAAATTGACCACTTTGTTTTAATGGCAGTGGAGCAGTGCTGGCTCACTTCCCAAATATCCTTTCATGTAAAGATACCTAGTGAATGACAACATTGCTGTTTCCCCTTTTTCTTTCATGGCTATCATTAAAATTTATTTATGGACATTCAACCAGTAGCTTATAATTATGATTAGAGGGAGTTACCAATGAAATCTTTCTCTTAACAACAGCAATTTCACTACAAATTCCACCAAAAAAATTTGAAATCCTTTTTAAAAATGTAAATTAAAACACTGACTAAAATAAATCTTTAATGAAAGGTTATAATGTCTTCTTACACCTTCCCTATAAATGCATATAAATGGAAAAGTTCCTCAATGCTAATTCAGGCAGTGAATAAGCCATTTCTCGTTGCTGATTCAGGCTGAGAATTTGGCAATAAGATCCCAAACTGCTTATACTATACAGAGGCATCCTTAAAGCTGACTTCTGATGTCTGTATTTGGCACATTAAAGAGAAAAATAAGTTATTTGTAATACAACAAAATGGTGACTTAATGACAGAAGAATCCCCCTGACTAGAGCACTGATCATTCTTAGATGAAAGTAATAGGAAACATAAGTGTTTGCCTAAAAAGTTTCCACTGAACTCCTAACCTTCCTGAAGTTGGGACACATAGAATTTAAGAGTTCTGAGTGACCTTGCAGAAAGACAAGGGGTGCCTGAGTGCGACAGAGCTCCCAGGTATAGGAGAGAGGAAGCCGGCTGCAGAGACGGAGCCGAGGAGTGGGCTCTCACCTCGGGGTTGCCGGAAACCGTGATCCCTGGCGCAGTCGGGCCACTGTTCCTCGGGCAAGGACCCAACAAGTGGCAGATCAGGGGAGACTCACCTTCCTCCCCCGGGAGGAGCGGCGCGGGAAATCACCGGGAGCTCACCGCAGGGATCTGCTGGGTTTGGAGACTCCACACGGTTGTGTGCCAGAGAAAAAAACACTTGGTCACAGGTCGGGTGAGCATGGAGTGCAGCCATAGACCGGGGAGGTGAGAGTAATTGACTGCTTTTCTCTGGAGGCTCACTGAGGAGCAGGGCCCTGAGTTCTTGGCTCCTCCGGGGCAGTTATTGGGAGGTCACCATTTTCACTCTGGTCTTCCAAAGCTGTACTGAAAGCTTGCAGGGAACAAAAGATCCTGGGAGCAAACCAGAGCAAATGACTTAGCCCGGACGGGGCAAGGGCGGTGCAATTCCACCTCCGGCAAAGAGAGCTGGGAACCACCCCCTCCCCCAGAAGATCAATAAGCGCAGCCAGCCAAGTCCAAGTTTACCGATCAATGGGAACGGCAGAACTCCAGCGCTAGGGGAATACTGCACATAGAATTCATGGCTTTTTTACCATGATTCTTTAGTCTTTCAAAGTTAATTTTTTTAACTGTCTTTTTTTTTTTTGGAATTTTTATTTTTCCCTTTTTCAACCAACATCTTATCAATCCCTTTATTGAAAAACATTTTTATTTTTCATTTTTAGAGTCATATTCTATTCCTTCATAGTAGCTACCCTTATTTTTGGCATATATATATAAGTTGTTCTCTCTTTAAAATTTTGAGATACAGTTTCTTCTAACAGATCAAAATATACCCTAAATCTCTAGTGTATGGATTTGTTCTAGTCTCCTGCCTGATCACATTCTCTCCCTTTTTTTTTTTAAATCCTCTT
The DNA here is from genome assembly GCF_009762305.2 of Zalophus californianus. Lineage (NCBI taxonomy): Eukaryota > Metazoa > Chordata > Mammalia > Carnivora > Otariidae > Zalophus > Zalophus californianus. The sequence continues at coordinate 72,143,279 of NC_045607.1, forward strand.
TCTTTTTTTTCAAACAACTTCTTATCTTATCAATTCCTTTTATAAAATTTTTTATAATTTTCATCTTTACAGTCATATTCCATCCTCTCATCATATTACCCCTTATTTTTGTACATATATAAGTTTTTCTTTCTTTAAAATTTTGGGAGGCACTTTCTTCTAACAGACCAAAAAACACCCAAATTCTAGTGTGTGGCACTGATCTATGTAACAGCCTGATCATATTTGATCATAATCTGGTTTTTTTTTTTTCTATTCTGTTCTGTCTTTGTTTGCTTTTATCTTTATCTTTTTCTTTTTCCTTTTCTTTTTCTTTTCTCTTTCTTTCCCTTTCTTTTCCCTTGGTTTCAAGTCTTTTCTGATTTGTTTAGAGTGTATTTTCTGGGGGGGACGTTGTTACCCTGTTAGCATTTTGTTCTCTCATTCATCTATTCTCCTCTGGACAAAATGACAAAATGGAAAAAATCACCTCAACTAAAAGAACAAGAGGCATTTGTTCTGGGGCCTACTCAATATGGACATTAGTATGATGTCAGAACTAGAGTTCAGAATGATGATTTTAAACCTTTAAAATACCTGGGCTTGAAAAAAGCATGGAAGTTATTAGAGAAACCCTCTCTGGAGAAATAAAAGAACTAAAATCTAACCAAGTCGAAATCAAAAAGGCTATTGATGAGGTGCAATCAAAAATGGGGGCACTAACTGCTAGGATAAATGAGGCAGAAGAGAGAATTAGCGATATAGAAGACCAAATGATGGAAAATTAAGAAGCTGAGAAAAAGAGAGATAAACAACTATTGGATCATGAGGAAAGAATTTGAGAGATAAGCGATACCATAAAATGAAACAACATTAGAAAAATTGGGATTGCAGAAGAAGAAGAAAGAGAGAGGGGGGCAGAAGGTATATTGGAGCAAATTATAGCAGAGAACTTCCCTAATCTGGGGAAGGAAACAGGCATCAAAATCCAGGAGGCACAGAGAACCCCTCTCAAAATCAATAAAAATAGGTCAACACCCCGACATCTAATAGTAAAACTTACGAGTCTCAGAGACAAGGAGAAAATCTGGAAAGCAGCTCGGGAGAAGAGATCTGTAACCTACAATGGTAGAAACATTAGATTGGCAACAGACCTATCCACAGAGACCTGGCAGGCCAGAAAGGACTGGCAAGATATCTTCAGAGCACTAAATGAGAAAAATATACAGCCAAGAATACTATATCCAGCTAGGCTGTCATTGAAAATAGAAGGAGAGATAAAAAGCTTCCAGGACAAATAAAAACTAAAGAAATTTGCAAACACGAAACCAGCCCTACAAGAAATATTGAAAGGGGTCCTCTAAGCAAAGAGAGAGCCTAAAGCAACATAGACCAAAAAGAACACAGACAATATACGGTAACAGTCACCTTACAGGCAATACAATGACACTAAATTCATATCTTTCAATAGTTACCCTGAATGTAAATGGGCTAAAAGCCCCAATCAAAAGACACAGGCTATCAGATTGGATTAAAAAACAAGACCCATCGATATGCTATCTGCAAGAGACTCCTTTTAGACCCAAAGACACCCCCAGATTGAAAGTGAGGGGGTGGAAAACCATTTACCATGCTAATGGACACCAAAAGAAAGCTGGGGTGGCAATCCTTATATCACACAAATTAGATTTTATTTTATTTTTTTATTTTTTATTTTTTTAGATTTTATTTGAGAGAGAGAATGAGATAGAGAGAGAGCATGAGAGGGGGGAGGGTCAGAGGGAGAAGCAGACTCCCCGCTGAGCAGGGAGCCCGATACGGGACTCGATCCCGGGACTCCAGGATCATGACCTGAGTCAAAGGCAGTTGCTTAACCAACTGAGCCACCAAGGTGCCCACACAAATTAGATTTTAAACCAAAGACTGTAATAAGAGATGTATATGGACACTATATCCTACTTAAAGGTCTATCCAGAAGAAGATCTAACAATTCTAAATATCGATGCCCCTAACATAGAAGCAGCCAATTATATAAGGCAATTAATAACAAAAGCAAAGAAACACATCGACAACAATGCAATAATAGTGGGGGAATTGAACACCCCTTCACTGAAATGGACAGATCATCTAAGCAAAAGATCAACAAGGAAATAAAGACTTTAAATGACACACTGGACCAAATGGACTTCACAGACATATTCAGAACATTCCATCCCAAAGCAATGAAATACACATTCTTCTCTAGTGCCCATGGAACATTCTCCAGAATTGATCACATCCTAGGTCAGAAATCAGGTCTCAACCAATACCAAATGTGGGATCATTCCCTGCATATTTTCAGATGACAATGCTTTTGAAACTAGAACTCAATCACAAGAGGAAAGTCAGAAAGAACTCAAATGCATGGAGGCTAAAGAGCATCCTACTAAAGGAAGAATGGGTCAACCAGGAAATTAAAGAAGAATTTAAAAAATTCATGGAAACAAATGAAAATGAAAACACAACTGTTCAAAATCTTCAGGATACAGCAAAGGCAGTCCTAAGAGGAAAGTATATAGCAATACAAGCCTTTCTCAAGAAACAAGAAAGGTCTCAAATACACAACTTAACCCTATACCTAAAGAAGCTAGAGAAAAAACAGCAAATAAAGCCTAAACCCAGCAGGAGAAGAGAAATAATAAAGATCAGAGCAGAAATCAATGAAATAAAAACCAAAAGAACAGTAGAACATATCAACAAAACCAGGAGCTGGTTCTTCGAAAGAATTAACAAGATTGATAAACCCCTGGCCAGACTTATCAAAAAGAAAAGAGAAATGACCCAAATCCACAAAATCATGAATGAAAGAGGAGAGATCACAACCAACACCAAAGAAATACGAACAATTCTAAGAACAACTGTTCTTATTATGAGCAACTGTATGCCAGCAAATTAGATAACTTGGAAGAAATGGATGCATTCCTAGAGATGTATCAACTACCAAAACTGAACCAGGAAGAAATAGAAAACCTGAACAGACCTATAACCACTAAGGAAATTGAAGCAGTCATCCCAAATCTCCCAACAAACAAAAGCCCAGGGCCAGATGGCTTCCCAGGGGAATTCTACCAAACATTTAAAGAAGAATTAATACCTATTCTTCTGAAACTGTTCCAAAAAAGAGAAATGGAAGGAAAACTTCCAAACTCGTTTTATGAGGCCACCATTACCTTCATCCTCAAACCAGACAAAGACCCCATCAAAAAGAAGACCAATATCCTTGATGAAATGGATGCAAAAATTCTCACCAAAATACTAGCCAATAGGATCCAACAGCACATTAAAAGGATCATTCACCACGACCAAGTGGGATTTATCCCTGGGCTGCAAGGTTGGTTCAACATCCGCAAATCAATCAATGTGATACAATACATTAACAAAGGAAAGAACAAAAATCATATGATCCTCTCAATAGATGCAGAAAAGCATTTGACAAAGCACAGCATCCTTTCTTGATCAAAACTCTTCAGAGTATAGGGATAGAGGGTACATACCTCAATATCATAAAAGCCATCTATGAAAAACCCACAGTGAATATCATTCTCAATGGGGAAAAGCTGAGAGCCTTCCCCCTAAGGTCAGGAATGCAGCAGGGATGTCCCCTCTCACCACTGCTATTCAACATAGTATTAGAAGTCCTAGCCACAGCAATCAGACAACAAAAAGAAATCAAAGGCATCCAAATCGGCAAAGAAATCAAACTCTCACTCTTTGCACATGATATGATACTTTATGTGGAAAACCCAAAAGACTCCACCCCAAAACTGCTAGAACTCATACAAGAATTCAGTAAAGTGGCAGGATATAAAATCAATGCACAGAAATCAGTGGCATTCCTATACACCAACAACAAGACAGATGAAAGAGAAATTAAGGAGTCAATCCCATTTACAATTGCACCCAAAACCATAAGATACCTAGGAATAAATCTAATCAAAGAGGCAAAGAATCTGTACCCAGAAAACTATAAAATACTCCTGAAAAAAACTGAGGAAGACACAAAGAAATGGAAAAACGTTCCATGCTCATGGATTGGAAGAACAAATATTGTGAAGATTTCAATGCTACCTAGAGTAATCTACACATTCAATGCAATCCCCATCAAAATACCATCCACTTTTTCCAAAGAAATGGAACAAATAATCCTAAAATTTGTATGGAATCAGAAAAGACCCCGAATAGGCAAAGGAATGTTGAAAAAGAAAAGTAAAGCTGGGGCCCCTGGGTGGCTCAGATGGTTAAGCGTCTGCCTTTGCCTCAGGTCATGATCCCAGGGTCCTGGGAGCGAGTCCCGCATCGTGCTCCCTGCTCCTTGGGAGCCTGCTTCTCCCTCTGCTTCTCTCTCTCTCTCTCTCTGTCTCTCATGAATAAATAAAATCTTTAAAAAAAGAAAAAAAAAGGAAGCAAAGCTGGTGTCATCACAATTCTGGACTTACAGCTCTATTACAAAGCTGTCATCATCAAGACAGTACGGTACTGGCACAACAACAGACACGTAGATCAATGGAACAGAATAGAGAGCCCAGAAATGGACCCTCAACTCTACGGTCAACTAATCTTCGACAAAGCTGGAAAGAATGTCCAATGGAAAAAAGACAGTCTCTTCAACAAATGGTGTTGGGAAAATTGGACAGCCACATGCAGAAGAAAGAAACTGGACCATTTCCTTACACCACACACAAAAATAGACTCCAAATGGTTGAAAGACCTAAATGTGAGACAGGAGTTCATCAAAATCCTAAAGGAGAACACAGGCAACAACCTCTTCGACCTCAGCCGCAGCAACTTCTTCCTAGAAACATCGTCAAAGGCAAGGGAAGCAAGGGCAAAAATGAACTATCAGAACTTCATCAAGATAAAAAGCTTTTGCAGAGCAAAAGAAACAGTCCACAAAACCAAAAGACAACAGACAGAATGGGAGAAGATATTTGCAAATGACATATCCATTAAAGGGCTAGTATCCAAAATCTATAAAGAACTTCTTAAACTCAACACCCAAAGAACAAATGATGCAATCAAGAACTGGGCAGAAGACATGAACGGACATTTTTCCAAAGAAGATATCCAAATGGCCAATAGACACATGAAAAAGTACTCAACATTGCTCGGCATCAGGGAAATCCAAATCAAAACCTCAATGAAATATCACCTCACACCAGTGAGAATGGCTAAAATTAACAAGTCAGGAAATGACAGATGTTGGCGGGGATGCGGAGAAAGGGGAACCCTCCTACACCGTTGGTGGCAATGTAAGCTAGTGCAGCCACTCTGGAAAACAGTATGGAGGTTCCTCAAAAAGTTGAAAATAGAGCTACCATACGATCCAGCAATTGCACTACTGGGTATTTACCCCAAAGATAAAAATGTAGTGATCCGAAGGGGTACGTGCACCCCGATGTTTATAGCAGCAATGTCCACAATAGCCAAACTGTGGAAAGTGCCAAGATGTCCAGCGACAGATGAATAGATAAAGAAGAACTGGTATATATACACAATGGTATATTATGCAGCCATCAAAAGGAATGAGATCTTGCCATTTGCAATGACGTAGATGGAACTGGAGGGCGTTATGTTGAGCGAAATAAGTCAATCAGAGAAAGACATGTATCATATGACCTCACTGATATGAGGAATTCTTAATCTCAGGGAACAAACTGAGGGTTGCTGGAGTGGTGGGGGGTGGGAGGCATGGGGTGGCTGGCTGATAGACATTGGGGAGGGTATGTGCTATGATGAGCACTGTGAATTATGCAAGACTATTGAATCACAGATCTGTACCTCTGAAACAAATACAATATATGTTAAAAAAAAGAGAGAGAGAGAGAGAAAGCAGGAGGGGAAGAATGAAGGGGGGGGAAATCAGAGGGGGAGACCAACCATGAGAGACGATGGCCTTTGAAAAACAAACTGAGGGTTCTAGAGCAAAGGAGGGGTGGGAGGATGGGTTAGCCTGGTGATGGGTATTAGAGGGCACGTTCTGCATGGAGCACTGGGTGTTATGCACAAACAATGAATCATGGAACACTACATCACAAACTTATGATGTAATGTATGGTGATTAAGATGACAATAAAAAATAAAAAAAAAAGAGTTCTGAGTGACCTTGGAGATTATCTAGTGGTGATTCTCAACCTGGCAGGGATAGGGAGTACTTCCATTAACAATTTGCTATATGGAGTAAGAGATGATACTGAATGGAGACTGTTAGAAACAACAAGGTCATCATCACAGAAGAAAGAACAACAATAAAAAATTCAAACCCCCATTTTTCAGATTAAAAGCCAAAGCGCAGAGAAGTTAAGTTGCTACTTCAAGATACATGGCAAGCTAACTAAAGTCAGAACTAGCCTTATTCTCCATTAGGCCAATGATCTTTCCTCATGAGTCATTTACATTACAAGCCATCCTATTATTGCATGTTTTGGTAATATCTTTGCTTTGTCCAAACTAGTAAAGGTGTGCATTTTTCATATGAGGATGACTAAGAGTAAATCTTGTTAGAAGTGTAATTAATATACAATATTATATTAGTTTCAGGTATACAACATAGTACACTTCAACATTTACATACATTATGAAGTGATCACCATGATAAATCTAGCTACCATCTGTCACCATACAAAACTGTTACAATATTATTAACTATGTTCTCTATGCTGTACATTATACCCCTTTGATTTGTTTGTTTTATAACTGGAAGTTTGTACCTTTTAATCCCCTTCCCCTATTTTGCCCATCCTCCCATCCCCCACCTCTGGCAACCACCAGATTTTTCTCTGTATCTATGAGCCTCTTTCTGTTTTGTTTTGTTTATTCATTTGTTAGAATGAATTTTGATTGAAGAATTATGCCAAAGCCCCTTATAATGCCCAGAGACAGTCTTGCACTTGAAGAGAGAAAATTCCTCCAGATTTGTGCCCATTCCAATGTGATGGCAATATCTGTGTCTATTAATCCTAATTAAATAATTCCCATGGCATTTCTAGCATCTTGTCCTTCGAGAAACAGAGTTTTAATTTTATCTGAATTTCCCATCAGTGCACTTCTCATGAGAGGAAGACAGCAGATTCAACAGCAATTCTATGATCTATAGTAAGGCCCTTGTGTCAGGTAGTTTGTAGGGGAATCTAACATTTTAGTTTCTTGAAAAATTTTTTTTTTTTACTTTCATCTATAGATCAGATGTTTATGGAAAAATAGGGCACACTTAAAACACCAAAATTTTTACATTTGCAGTAAAAGGATAGTGTTTATAATTCATTATTAAAAATAAAGATTACGGTCACCCTCTAGCCAAAACAAGAGGACACATTAGGCCAAGTTCAGCTGAAGATTGCAGTTATCTTTTGAAATAGTACTTCGCTGTTTGTATAAATGACAATTAAATAAATTAAATATAAGTCACCAAAATGTCTTTTCTTGAGGGAAACATCACAGATTGTTGTTCTAAGTCTTCCTTCCTCATTTTTTCTAAAATAAATAATTGAATAGGAGACCCATAATTAACTTGAATATGGCAGACTTTTACTTGAAATACAATGCATTTCTCATTCTACGTGAGTTTCCTGTTCTAATGTCTTTCTTTTGCTTCTCTTCAGCTTAAAGAATGATACAGAAATACCTATTTAAGGATTAAAATAAATAAATCACTCCAAAATTCATAGTACCAAACTCGTACTACAGTTGTTGGTATACCCTCTTTTGTTATTTATGTAGCATTTAATCATTTATGAAATGCTTCCATATATATTAACTTATCATGCAACACCTTCAACAGCTTTCATGTATAGGAAAAACAGGTATTCTAGACAAGTGTTGAATAGATAAGGAAAACAAGACTTTGAAAGATTTTACTACTTGTTCCAGAATCACAAAAGTGGTAACCACTAATTCCTTACCTCCCATTCTTAAACATCAGGCTTTATGTACAATTCCCACAAATGACCTTCGAATGTTAGCATTTCACCAAATAAATCTTAGTAAAGACAGAAGTTTTTCAAAGATTAGGCAATGCCCTTTAGATTTCTCTTTTGTGACCTGTTCTAGAGAAATGAAATCAAGTCATAAAAGAATATTAGAAGGAATCGGTCACTCTGGAATTCTCAGGAGGAGTAATCACTTTGGAGCTCTTCCTTGAATAATGCCAAACAAACACTCATACTTGAACCTTCACAATGGTCTCTTTTGTTACATTTATGATCAGGCTGATATTTGAAGCTTCAGAGGTATCACACAGCCTGAAGCAGCTAACTTTAATCAACCCAAAATGGAAAGCTGGGCAGTGTTTATACATAAAAGTTTACATCTGAAGGGCTAGCAGCTGATAACTTCCACACTTGGAAAAGAGGCATAGTATCATTCAGGAGAAAACTGTTAACATCACAGTTAAAACCTCAGACATACACACACACACACACAAATCTCATTCCAAATGCCAGGAAAATGGTATTTAGTTTTTTACAATTCACTACAGAATATTTTTAAGACCAAACTAACATATCATAAACTGAGACTTGAGTATTAAGTTCTTATTTATTTCACCACTTGATGAAGGAGGCCCTGACACTATGGAAGGAAGGAGCCTGCAGTTCAAGCCAGGGCTCTGCATGCTCAATAGTCTTAGATAAGTCACTTCACTTCTCTTAGGTTAGCTCCTTTTGTATAAATTAGAAATAAGAATCCTTTTTAAATAAATATATATAGAAGAACATAGACTGGAGAAGTTAGGAGGTTGGGCCTAGGAGTAGACTATCTGAGGGTACACTTTGGCTCTGCTACTTATAAGCCATATGATCTTAAATATATTACATAACTTCAGTGTGCTTTAGTTTTATCATCTGTGATATGGCAGTTGTTTTAACTAAAATAATATAGAGATCACTTTGTCAAGTTCTAACATTTATATTTATGGTTATTATTTCTATGTAGCACCATGCCTCAATAAACAGTTGCTCTTTAACTTGAGTTTTCACTTGGTAGAAAAAAGAAAACTGGGGCACCTGGGTGGCTCCGTCGGTTAAGCGTCTGCCTTCGGCTCAGGTCATGATCCCAGGTTCCTGGGATCAAGCCCTGCATCTGGCTCCCTGCTCAGCGGGAAGCCTGCTTCTCCTTCTCCCACTCCCCCTGCTTGTGTTCCCTCTCTCACTGTCTCTCTCTGTCAAATAAATAAAGTCTTTAAAAGAAAGAAAAAAGAAAAACTAATAATATATGAGACTTTCTTGGCATTTATTGGCATTGCCAAAAATAATACAGTTTTGTGCATTTGGGGACCACCATACAATAGAAGATAATGGCATTCTGAAAAATAAGTGTATTTCTTGAAATGCAAAAGAGTTATTCATAAGAGTACTCTGAACGCACAACATCACTTTCTAGGTGGAAAATCAAACTGATAAAAACGATTCTAATACATTGTGAATACAGGAATTAACAAAGTTAGGTAGGACCATCTTTGTAAACTAAGGCTTATTCTGAATATTGTTAGAAGATAAACATGTAGGGCGCCTGCCTGGTTCGTCAATGGAGCATGCAACTCAGGGTTGTAAGTTTGAGCCCCACATTGGCTGTAGAGATTATTTAAAAATAAAAATCTTCTAAAAAATAAAATTATGTTAAAATTATGGTGAGTCAAATTCTAACTTTCTCTAGGGCTAGCAATATGAATCTAAAGAAACCCACAATGACCTAATTTTTTTCTAGATAATTGCATATGTTTTAATTTGTATTCTATGTGCATGTGTAATTATTTTGTGTCAAGATACTATTGAACTTTCTGCCACAACCAGGAAATCAAAACAAGTTTTTCTGAAATGTATATTTTGCAATTCCCAACATAGTATCTGCTCTAGAATTAATCAGATATCATTAAAATGTTCTTAATTCCAAAAAGAGGAAAAAATAGAGAATTTAGTAAGCTAGTAAGTAAATAAATATTTTTAAAAACAATCTGGAGGCTAAAAATATCAGAGTACACTGAACTTACGCTCAGTCTTCTACACAGATGGCACACTAGTGAGAATTTATAAAAGTAACCAAGTTTTTGGATGGAAAATCTATAGCTGATGCTGTTAGTTTCTGCTAACATCTCATCACAGAGCTCTGGGTAAGATTTAGAAAATTTGTACATTTTTAAACAGAAGGCAAGTGCTCCTCTACTTCCAGAGTTTTCTTAGCAAGAGGATCTATCCTCAATTACATAGCTTATCTTAAATGCGTGTTTATTGCGGAGATTTATGTTTATTTCCAGTGATCCAGTTTAACCACCAACATTTTTAAGAGAAACTATTATTTTCAACATCCTCATATTATTTTACAAGCCATTACATATTTTACCTGATTATCTCTTTATATATGTGCGATTCATAGAAGAATTGTTAAAGACATGGATTTGGGAAGGTATAGAATTAACCATACTTAGTTTTACAATAATTTATGAAGGCCCAGAATTTGTCAAGCAGGCCAGTAGTTAGTGACTCAACCTCCATAATCTCATTTAAGTTTCACAACAACCCTGAGAGGGAAGAATATGTTATAGAAACAGACATGGGATTGGCCTAAGACTGGATCAAATGGTCAGACCAATGGGATAGTAAGTGGCAGAGCTGATGATGTGTATGTCTGTAACCTTGAAGTTATCCTTTCACATCTCTTAAAACTTGGGTCTTGTAAAGATTTTGATTTTGAAACATGGTGGACTAGACCCTCTGATCTGAAAACAACAAAAATGCTAGGAAAAATACAGAAAGCAAAAAGGAAGGAAGGAAAGACATTTTTAATTACTGAGTTGTCAAGGAAGTCAGAGAAACTTCAAAGGTCAATAATGAAGTAAAATTAGAATCTGGAAAGACAAAAAAATCAAACCAATTTTCACCCTGAGGACATGTACCCAACCCTGGGCACACTGAGCTTCTGTTTTGATAATTAAATAGAGTGCTAGGAATAGGAGACAAATGGTAGGACCAATTCAAAATGGGAGTTCTATTAAGACACATCTACATAAAGTAATTCTCTCAAAGGGCTATACTCATGGTATAGCAGTGGGCCAGAAATAAATAAGACCCTGAGAAAAAGTCAAGAAAAACTTCCATTCTCAACCTTGGCACTGGATGGAGTAAATATCTCCTTTGAGAATTCATAATCATGAGTCAGCGATATTTCAGGATAATTCCCAAGACCGTAGGCCAAGATTTATATTAATTTTGTCCTGAATTACTGGTCTACCTGGGCATCTGGCAGAAGCAAATCCTCTGGATTGAACATACCTTCAAAAATACTTCCTAGAATTAATGTAAATGGAGTTCCATTGAACAGGAGCTCAAAGTCAAAATATCTCAAACACACAAGGAAGGAAGGCACAAAAAGAGAAAGCCAGCAGAAAGAACAAGCCTTTAGAAATGGAAAATATCAGGCTTATACTACAAAACCAACTATGTTCAATACATTTAAAGAAATAAGAGAGAAGAATGACATATAAGTAAGTAGTCTATAAAATGACTCAGTTGATTTGTTAAAGAGAGAACTTTTAGAAATATTACTGAAGAAGAAAACATGGTGAAAGGACTAGCACTCCCCAGGTATCTAGAATTATAATAAATTATAATAATTATAATAAATGTATAATAATATATTAAATTATAATAAAATAAAAATTAAACATTTGCTATTAGTTCAAGATTAATCAAACAGATCAATGGAAAAGACCAGATATTCCAGAAAAGAGCTAGTATTGTAAATAATTGGGAGAAAAGAGGAACTATTCAATAAATGTCACTAAAACACTGGTTATCTATGGGAAAAAAATTAATCAGATCCTTGGCTTAAATTAAAATTAAAATAAATTCTAAGTGGATTAAATAATTAAATGTGAAAGATAAAACTATAAATCTTTTCAGAAAACCAAAGAAGTCTATCTTTAGAAACTCAGGGTGATGATTTTGTTAAATAGAACACAGACTGAACAAACCATAAAGGAAAGAAATTTATAAAATTAACTATATTAAAATTAATAACTTCTGTTCATCCAGCAATATTATAAAGAAAATGAATTTATGATACACAAACTGGAAGGAAATAAGTGTAACTAATCAACTGCTTTACTGTGCTTTACTGTTGCCTCTGGCTCATGGATCCTTTGCTGATATTCACTTTCTAGGAACTCCTTCCCAATGAATACTAATAATTTTTGCATTTTAATTGTCCCTAACACATTCTGAGACTTACATTGAAAAGTTCTCTAATTCATGTATCAATTATAACTGTCAACAGGACTAGAAGACAAAATATACAACTAGTGTAAAGAGTGATTGTAAAACCTACTACCAAGATCCAAATATATGAGTTTTATAAAAGGGATAGGAAAGTTGAAAATAAAGATATAGTGAAAAATGCACCAGAAAGAAAGGAAGGAAGCAAAGAAAGAAGGAAGGAAGAGGCAGCCAGAAAGAGGGAAATAGCAAGGAATGACTAAGTAGAGCTCTGGGAAAAGAAGGCAAAGCCTAGGACCAGCTCAAAATAAGAAATATCTTAATAGAAGACAACTCTGTACAACGCAGGTATTTCAAAGCACTATACCCACAGAGTAGTATTTCTTTTACTGTCGGTTTGGCCATCAGCAGTGGCAGCAGCTAGAGCATCTTTGGTGGAAAAGAGCCCATGCTACTGGATCCATGAATAATAACCTCCATCTCTGACACCATGTTTCCTCTGTAGGTGATCTTACTGTGTAACCACAAGGGTGCCAAGGAGAGAGGCTGGTTGACATTCTCAGAACATTGTTCCTCCTAAGCCTATGGTTCATCTTGTTCCTAGTTGATTCCAGTAGCAGGAACTCGTTCCACTTTACAGTTTTTCCACACAAGTAGAACCAGGTTTATCATGCCCTTTCAGAGTTAACAGTACATCAGCTGGGGCCCCTTCCTCGTGGGTCTAAATCCCAGCTCCACAGGGTCCATCCACTGAGCTCATACAGCACTTATACCAGCCAAGCAGGACCCTCCACAGGAACTGAGTCCCACCTTTACAAGGCCACTCATTCAAGCCTCTAGATTTTAGTAATTCCAATATTTTCCCTTTTACACCCAACCCTAGGAGGGATAAAAGCTTCCTGTAGTTACTATTTTTTTTCATTTTTGTCTTTTTGTTCCTTTTTTGCCTTTTCAGTTCTCTTATACCAGGTTAACAATTCTCTATGTTAATAAAACTTTTAAGTAATTGCTATGGTTTCTGTCTCATGAATGGAACCCTGACTGATAAATGATCAAAGCCCCTTATCACAGAAAGCAGGGGAGTTAGTAGAGCCCCAAAGACAAAGAGTGCCAGTGTACCACTGTCCTTACTATATAAAGATGAACTTATGTTATTCTTCCTATTGATTGCAATTCAGGACAAAGTAGTCACCAAATCAACAGCCACATACTAAATAATAGAGTCAATGCTGATCTGTTTCAGAAGACACCACATTTAGCAAAGCAGCTTCAATTAGGGTACCACCTGGTGAAGTTTATGGTAGTCCCTTATCTGTTGTCATGAGCCACCTGCTTTTTGTAGAGTTCAGGAAGGAAACAAAACAAGGAGCACCACTGCTACATCCTTCACACCTTTGATAGTGGTACTAATTTCCACAATTCATTCCAAAGGCAGTATTATTTATGATTTATTATCATGGCTGTGTGGCAGGTGTTAGGACAATTTTAGGGGCTTCCTCGATGCTTTCTATCATAATGGGTCTTACTTTATAGATCAGGAAACCAATGTTAGGGTTCTGCCAGTTTCTATGTATAGTATATACAATTATGCCCTCTTGGGCTGAGGAAATAATCATAGAATGGATCCTCACACCCACTGGATCCATATAATGCCATTTATCATGTGGTTTCTGTAAGTCTTGACCATAATCAGACCATAATAACATTTCAGGTATCCTGGTATCAGTGTCCACACAAACCTCATACTTGAGAATCCACTAGAGGTTTAGTATCCTCTTTCCCCAGGGACAAGTACTTTTTGGGGAATAATCAAAGAAATGTTTTTCCATATATACTTTTGGCAAAATTGTAGTCCTTTTATTCATTTTTTAAAGGTTTTATTTATTTATTTGACTGAGAGAGACACAGCAAGAGAGGGAAAACAAGCCGGGGGTTGTGGGAGAGGGAGAAGCAGGCTTCCCGCCGAGCAGGGAGGCTGATGCGGGGCTCAATCCCAGGACCCTGGGATCATGACCTGAGCTGAAGGAAGACGCTTAACGACTGAGCCACCCAGGTACCCCTGTAGAGTCTTGTTAAAAGAAACCCACTTTTCCCTTCAGTCAATGAGTTGTGAGTCAGAGAATTAATATAGATCTGGAAATGCAATAAAGAGCCACAATTTTCCATTGTGATGGGTGTCGGCCTTGTACTCAACAATTTCAGGATTATTATTATTACTATTATTATAAAAAATGTGCAATATTCTAGTCACTATCCATGTGTCTTACCCCAAGGACACCACCATGATCTATTACTCATTACCATAGACTTCTTGTGGGTGAAGGCACCGTGACTGTCACTCTGCTTTTGCTGTCCATTACGGTAAATACATATTCTCTACATCTGACAGTAAAGAATTGCCACTTGAACTATTTTGTTTTAGAATCTTATCACTTCCATTGATATTAGGGAGCCCAGGGCTATGGCAGCATTCTCCAACCAATATGCCTAGCCTGCAGAGGACAACCATCACTAGATGTCTCAAAATTCTGGTACCCTCCATCCAAGTACATTCTTTATTGCCTAAGTGAAGATAGTGTCCCCTGCCCCATCTCCAGGGTACACAATAATGTGATGGATTCTCAGATACTACACAATAATACAGAAATCATTCTCATTTTTCTGAGTTTTCTGATTCTTTTCTTCATATCATGCCAAGAAAGTTCCAGAATGTTAACTCTGTTTAATGGGTAGCCATTATAAAATTCAGGAACCATCTTACTTACAAGATTCAAAGAAACATCCCAACAAATTATCACAGCCAGCTCCAGGTATCCTTGCAGAACATCGAATTCCAAGTCAAAGGTGAATCTCATGACAATGAATTTTCCCCATCCAACTTTTATGTTCTTTCTTCTACCCCTACAGGTGTAACACCCAGATGACCACAACTTTTCAAGAAAACACTGCTGGTTTGTTCAGTTGCACAGGATATTTGCCATATGAAACCACAGCATCTTAAGAAATCCACCCAGGGGAGAATGAGCCAGAAATTTGTTTACCATTTCCTATCTCTCATTGGTTAAAGTTTAGTCCATGGTGAATTAACTCTCTCTCATTTCTAGATTGTGTTATTTCCTCCTCTGAGAGCTTTTGGGATGGGAAGCCAGAGTTTCAGTGGGTATAGAGAATTCACTGGGATCCACTTCCCCATCCCTCACCCTCAATCCCTCCTTGTATATATCAGCTATAGACATGATTTTGTTTATCTGCCTAAATGGGGGCAGTAGTGATGGAGAGTGAGAACATACATCATCTTGCTAGATAACTGTTTTATGTAAAAACATTGCATCCTACAGACACTGTGAGGCCATTCTCCTCTAGAAAGAGAAAGGGGACTTTTTCTGATGGCCAGTGAGAGTCAGGGGATTGGAAGGGTTCAAGTTTCTTCAGCTTATCCACTTAAATTTTAATCTCATTGTCTTACCCTTTCCTGTTCAGAACTCTGACTTTGACATGGAAGATGTGACAGATGCTTATCTTGTTTCCTTTGCAGCTGTGTGTCACATTTATAATCAGATCCTAAGCTTGATTTTTTTTTGTTTTGTTTTGTTTTGTTTTTTAGTCTTCTTTAGGGCTGCTATAGAAGACTTCTGATATTCACAGCATACCTTATGTAAATAATTTTATATATATATATATATATATATATATATATATCATGTTCTTTTTGCAAACCCTCCAATCCCATTAAAAGCATCTACCTCATGCCACAATTCTTATATTATTTTTCTGTTATTCTAATCAAGTGCAGTAGCCATTTCATTTCCAGTGACTTGCCTTTATCTGCACCTCATCTTAATTCATCACCAATGGAAACTTTAGTAATTGTGAGGTCATGCACACCAGAGATGATTGCCACTCCCCACATCAGCAGTAAATAGCAGGTCCCTATTACTCTCTGCTAGTCAGGCAATCTAACATCCTGAGGGTCTTCTTTCTATGGCTTCTCTTGATATCAGGGCTCTAAAGAAATCTTTAGCCTGGGTTTCCTAGAAGATAGAACCTAAGGCAAGTTTACTTGTTTAACTTTTTGGGGGGTTAGGAGTATTATCCCAGGGAAGCAAGAGTAAGGGGAAAACGGAATGAAGCACAGAAGGAGGACAATCATTACAAGGTAGTACATTACCCAGCTGACCACAGCCTTATAAAAACACAACCAGTTTGGTTAATCATGCAGGATGTTTGCTTCATGGAGCCACTATATCATCAAATAGTCCACAGATTGGGGACCACATCTCTAAGTAGTCTACAGTGATCTTCAGCTCCTTTTCATCTTTTGTCTAACACCTTCCTTATGTGGGTTGTGTTAGTAATCCCTCCAGGCACCGACAGGGGTGGAAAGCCAGAGCTGTTTAGTGGGTGCAGTTGGGTTGAACCTGCACACTGGAGTTCCAGACATGGAAAACAACAGAATCCTTGCCACAGCTTGGCCCTTACTCTGGCCAAGAATCAGGGCACTGGTTGAGGCCAGAGGCAGACAGGGCTGAGCAGATCTGGGAGGTACAGAAACTGGCCCAGTACAGTACTGAGCACTTTTACTACCCTATAGAAAAGAGTAGGTTTTACAAAAGTAGGTCAGCACTTCAAAACATTCATCAGGGTCCCAGACAGATTCTGTCCCTCCATTCTGCCACAAAGGCTGCCTTTCCTCCACTCAAGCTTGGTTCTCCTCATAGTAAGGAGATGGCTGCCATTTGCCCAGAGAAAAAATGTTTCCTTATGTGCATGAAATGGAAGACAGAAAAATTCCTCCCCACTCTTCAAATTTTGGGAGATAAGAAAATAATATATTCCATTAATGGAGAAATATTTCTAGTTCAGTATTGTACAAAAAAACATATACATAAAAATTTGTAATAGTACTTAGACTAATTTCATAAAGTAATACTCCTATATTTTTAAACCTTGCACTAGGAAGTCAGAAGAAATAAGTGTATGGTGAGGAAAAACAAAGTTCACAGCTTTTCAACCTTGTCATTCTCCAGTAACACTGGCAAGTCTGTGTGCTTCTAGACCTCTAGAAGTGCAATATCACAAGCTATTTCATGAATCCCACTCACACTCCAAAATAATTCACTGACTTCCTTCCCACAGAAATAACTAGGACCTTCATTTGGAAACTCTAAATACCCAAACATCTAAAAAACAAGTTAGATATGAAAAGTATGATTAACCTTTACATTTATTAAAAGGAGCTCTAACTCTCTAATATGCAGTAAACTCAAGAGGAGAAATAAGAGTAGTTTTCAAGTGGCATTGATAATCTAGAATTGAAATCTCAGCATCCCTGGGTTTACCCCCAAAATGTCAATCAATCAGCCTCCTGACCTTTGACAAATCAGTCACCCTTCCAAGTCTGTTTTTTTCATCTATTAATTGGCTAACTTAGATGATCAGGAAAAATTCATTTGTAACAAAAGAAAATGTTGCCTAATTTAACATGTTGAAGATACTGAGTTTGTTTATTAGCATCTGAAATCTGGAAATCTCAAAGCTCAATACTGTTTAGATGTTATACTGATCCTTCAAATAAACACTGATGTCAAGAAAGAAAATAAATTTAATACCCCCAAAAAATAACGCCAATGGTTGTATTTTGTCTTTGTTTTGTTTTTGTACATATTGAAAGTGAGGGACGAAATTAACTGTAATTTCAAACTTTTCCTCCAAGAGAGAAGAAAGATATTTTAGTGGTAAAAATAAATTCTGAATGCTTAGAGCCTGCTTTGTGCACTAATAAAAAATCAAATGAAAAAAAAGCAATTTGATTAAATTATGTGTGCCTTTTCCTATGCCAATGGAGCTTAACTAAGCAAACAGAAGCAGTGAAGTAAATCAATGTTGGTTTATTAAAGATCAGAATTCAATATTGCAATGGTTGAGGGGCTTATGCACCAGAGTGCTCACTGTTTAGCTTTTCTGTGCTGAGAAAGTAAACATGGCAGCACCAAGGAGAGACTTGTTGAGAGAATGACACTGACAAGCCAGGTTTCTCAAGGAGCTTACCTTGTAGCTCTCAGCAGATATTTTGTAAATAGTATATAAATTTTATCCTAGTGTTTCACATGTTTCAACTTCTCTTCAGAAGTATTTATTTTAACATTTTTTGCAATTATTATTTCTTAGATATTTGTATTTTTTACCAGGGAAAGCACTTCCATCTCTCAATTAAGAAATGAAAGCTGAAATGCCTTCACTGGTTCTCGTATGACTCACCAAATATTTGTGAAGAAATCAGAGATTAATTTCTTAATTCGGATCCATCATACAATGAAGTCATAAATAATAGCAAATTTGTAACATCACATTAATCTCCATGGCAACAGGCTTACTGTGCAAACACAGGATTATGACTTCACAAGAGAATCAAACAGAGAGTGGGTTGTAAGGAAGAAAGCTCATTTTCAAACTCATATAATCTACAGTAATTGTACTGGGAATACAGGTAAAGCCTAGCAAAGCAAATTGCTTTTCATAGAAATATTTTGTTTTTTTCAAGTTTGTTCCATGATGAAAATCTTTCTCTAAATTGCATGGAGTGTGTGACATAAGGCACTTTTAATACATAGCCAATGTGCGATGAGCAATCTGAGATATAAAGGTTTGAACTGGGACTGACGGCATCGAGAGAGAAACACTAGGCATCCAGAACAGCACTATGTATGACTGAAGAAACACAAAACACAGAATTGCTATTGATGTGTTTACTATCCAACCATCTAACATTTATAAAGGAATCAGATTCTTCATCTTTCCTTTCCTATTTTAGTTTCTCTCAAACACAATTTATAAAAATTATACTTTCCTTTTTTGGATTCATTCCCATTTTGGAGAGGTTGCAATACTCTTATACCTAACCGCCATCCTTGGGGATTATTCATATGCAAATTCTTTTATAAGATTTTCTCCAACTATTCTTTTTCTCCAACTGGTATTCTTTCCTGTAATCTCCTTTCCTCTATAAAAGAAAATGCCTACTCACAGCAAGCCTAGGACTTTTACAGAACTCTATACCCAGGGAATGGTGCTGAGTTTTTTTCTGAGAAAAAAATAATAAAGCCACACCTCGACAAACTAGGCCAATGGTTTATCCAGTGGTTTTTGTTGTCATTGACTTATGTTGTGTTCTATATTAATTTGCTTTTCCAGTTAAGTGGAAATATCTTTAAGAAAACAAACTAAATGAACTAAAATTGTCCATCAGTTGTACTCAGGAAAAGGAAGGGTTAAAATAATAATTTAACCATAGGCGAAAAGATTGCAAACTCTTCCAAGTCTTCTAATATTTACATTGACACGGGGACCTCAGTGAAGTGTTTCTGGAAAGCAGCCGGTGTTGAAACAGTCAAGACTTTTTTGTGGGCCAGTATTTTCATGGACTGTCCCACTAATTTCCCATCTGCCTGTGCAGAAGGCCAAAGATGACATACAACTTATGATTAAGGATAAGTCAGTGTGAAAACTACTTGTGAGTTGTCAAAGAGCAGACCTCATTACCCACAACTGGTTCAATTAAATATTTGACACAAGAAAATGATCTGACCAAATCCTCAGAAAATATTATACCAGGTTGAATGACTTGAGCCTTTAACATGTTTGAAGTCAAATAGAATTCCAGGTTTCTGAAGCTTTTGTAATTAGATGGACACTGACTGGTAATGGCAGGGTGTATATTGTATTTTCTTTCCAACATCTAGCTGATACTACACTTTCAAAAGAGATGTGTCATCAAATCTTTCCTCTTCCACCTTTTCAACTGCCTGCAAGATGCACCCAAGTGGACAAAAACAGCTGCTTGATTAATTTGGTGCCAATGTCATGTCTTGAGTCAAGATCAAAGTGGGAATATGGATTTTGTGGTGTTTTAATAAACACCAGAACAAGTGAGACTACAATTCTTCACAGACCCTCCTTGGGCAACCTCTGGAAAGTCTTTATTTACTTAGTTATTTACTCAAATCTTCCTGGCCTTTCCCTAAAGCTTAGGCTTTAATTGTCTTAACTCCTCTCTTCTCATCCACATTGACTTTGCTTATCCTTTCCAATGTGAATTAAAATAATTGCCTAAGGTGGGCACCCGGGGGGCTCAGTCAGTGAAGTGTCCAACTCTTGACTTCAGCTCAGGTCATGATCTCAGGATCGTGAGATCGAGTCCCACATTTGGCTCCACACCCAGGTTCTCTCTCTCCCTCTCCCTCTGCCCCCCTACTGCACATGCATGCTCTCTCCCTCTTTCAAAAAAAAAAAATAATAATAATAATAATAATTGCCTAGGAAAAAAATTCTAATCAGGACCCAGATTAGAAATATATTTATAAATAAACAGTAATAATGCTGCATGCACAATATCAAGGAACTTGGGTAACATAAGTAAATACTTATAATAAAATGAGTCCCTTTTAGTCAATACTCTGCATGATAAATTCCACTATTATTAGTAGTGGACTTACTCATAATAGAAAAAATAATTGTAACAATTGCCCTTTTTGAGCACTTGTCTATCATGACCAGTTTCTGTGCTATCTGCTAATGTATTATCTCATGTAATTCTCACTCCAACCTTAAAGAGTTGGTATTATGAATTATGTTTCATAGATGAAGAAATTCATGCCTAATAGGTTAATAATATCCTCAAGTTCACAGAGTTAGTGGGTGATAGAATAGGGATTATTAACTAGTCTGTCTGTAATACTTTCTTTACTTTTCAGTGACATCTGTTTATAAAGTTTCTGCAACTTTATAAAGTTGCATCTGCAACAGTGCCAAGCCAGACAATTAAATCTGCAAAAGACAGCAACTCCGCTAGATGGGATCTGAAAAGATCCGAAACTCTGAGGTTGCGAGATACATATATGTGTGTATAACACACACACACACACACACACACACACACACATCACATGTGTCATATTTACATGTGTGTATGTGAAACATATACATACACACATATACAAATAACATGCCATGGGATATATCGTATGTATGTACGTATGTACGTATGTATGTGTATCTTAGCCTTCAAGTTTCATTTGGTTATATATCTATATGCATACATCAGCCAATAAATACTTCCCACCTCAAAGGCAAAGAGGTATGATGGCCTTTCCCCAATCCCATATTCCCTATTGCTTCAGCGGCCTTTCTGTGACTTCTTTTCTTATTCCATTCAGCCCTTATAGTTGCTGAGAAGAGGGAAAAAAGATAAACAGAAGGGCCAGATTTAAGAGTCTGTGGCTCTTCAAACTCTCACAGTGAAAATCCTTGGAGAGCCCTTGAAATATTTAGATACCTCAATGGCTCTTTAAAAAAACAAAAACAAATCAACACCTCAAATTTGAGAGCAGGCTTACAAGGTCAATGAAATGATTCCAAATGCTTCCACTTGCTAGATCAAAAATTTATTTATTTTAAAAGCTATCAAACTTCCTTTGATAGCTTTTAAAAAACTATTTTGGTCAATCAAATAATGCCTCCAAATAAATTTAAAGTTGTGACTTAAAGGTTAATATTTGTCATAGCAAGCATATTAATTTGAGTTAGGCCAAATTTATGACATAGTTGGTTACTTTATGTGCTATATGTACACTTTGTAGTTTATAAAGGTCCCCTGAATAATCAATGCGTAAGGTATATTTATGCTCCTTTTATGAGACTTGAAACATTTTACCACTTGAAATTACTACTTAGATTTATAATGAGAGTATCTTCATTTACAACATTTGCTGATGACACTTCTGAGTAATTAAGTGTGGGGACCTTGGTCAGGGATATAACCCCAGTTATACTGCTACTCTGTACTGGTTAGCTCGCTCATTGTAACAAAGGATCCATTTTAAGACAATGTGCTGTTTGACTCGTTTGCTCAGAACTTTTCCTGTTCAAATACCAGAAATGCCCTGGGTTACAAAGGGCAATAACTTTAAGTGAGGGTTAAACAAATAAGTTAAGACCAAGCTCTTATCTGCTTTGTTTGTGAACAAAGCCTTTATTGTGAATAACAAAGTAAAACTGAAGCTGGTGGGGGGGCTGGGGGACAGTGGGAAGTAGAACAGAACACTAACCTAGTGGAAAAGCTCTGACAAAGCTTGGCCTCTCAGAGCATTCAGTTTTCAGGTTGTTAGAGATTTTTTTTTTTTTTTCCATCAGTATCATATTGGTTCTCAGGACAGAGAAAATACTAGAATAAAAAAAGGTTGCTTTTTCCAAACTGTATGAAGTGGGGTAGGCCAATAAAGCCTATGGAAGATCTGTTTTAAGGGTCCTTTTCCATCTGGCTTTGTCCATCTGGCTGCACTCCTCAGCACAGCATCAGCGTACCTCTTGCCATCTGCAGTGTCACCAGAACAATATGATGTTACCGTTAATACTTTGTGCATGATTAATACTTTTGCACTATACTTTGTGCTAAATTTGCAATAAAAGTATTTTCAATTTCAATCTCAATAAAACCTTAATACTGGGTATGATTATACTCATTTTACAGATGACAAAATAGAGGCTGAGAAGCAGTCATTAGCTTACAAAGATCCAGGTCCTGGCAGGCCGATTGTCCACCACACTGTCCTGCTTCCACAGCATCCACCAGCCCAGGAATCTTGCAGGCTTCACCTTGTACTTTCACTATAAACCACTGTTGATAAGGAGTGGTTGTAGCCCATGGAGGCTAGTTTTATAAGTATGCAAACAATATTCTGCCTGGGCTTGAAATGGTTACAACATCAAATCCCATATGGGTACCTTGAATTGTTATGATGCAAAAGCTAACAATAGCTGTGCAGACAGGAGCCTCTTAGCTGAACCCAAAAAGGAAGTTTTATTCTTTCCAAGTGAATCCTGGGAGATTTTATAGCCCTCCCACCACCTTATGGTAAGAGAGAGAGTGAGAGAGCAAGGCGAGAGCAAGAGGAGGGAAAGAGAAGGGGCAGGGCAGGCATGCCAGGGTACCTAGGAATCATAGCCTATTTTGCAGTCTTTACATTAGAGAATGGCAAACCTCGTCATTTCCAGTTTTGCCCAAGGCTGTGCAATAATACAAAGGAACAAGGATAGCAAAATCTATAGATGCAATGACCAAAAATAATTAGAAACATGCTAAAGTCTCAGTAGTATGGATTTATTATTTCAAATTATTGCATATTCATACAAATAATCACAATGCAACCACTACCAGTAATATTACTAAAGAAGAGTTTTGATATGGGAAAATTCTAAGTAAAAGAAAGCAAGTTACAAAATAGTATGATTTCAACTTTTAATCCACACACACAAATAAATACCTGCACATACACAGAAAGGAAAGTACATACAGCAATGTGTTAAAAGAACTTTTTCCAGGGCAGGAAGATTATGGGTTTTTTGTTTGATCATCTGGCTCTTCTTGGTTTTCTAGTGTTTCAACTGAACATTTAATTTTTTTAAATTACTAAATAAAATATCCACCTAAAGACAGGTAGATTATAATGATCAGTGCTTTATATCTAAACTTTTATAATTATAAATAAATGCAAGATGTAGACCAATACAGGACATAAACCAAAAATAACAAATAATATAAGAAAAGGATAAAGAAGAAAAAATCTAAACAGATTAAAGGGAGGTATTTCTCTTAATGTAATCTAGTTTTTCCTTAAGAGTAGCGATGAATTAAATAACCAAGCCACTTTGCATATTATTTGTAGCTTCTTGTACAGTACATATTTGCTAAAATCAGGTATTTCATAAACCATATATCTATAATTCACTCCTGTGTGTGTTCACTCATTCTCAACTAACCATTTCTATTTTGTCACCATAATGTCCCAAGTGAAAGAGCCCTAATGATATTGTTAACTTGATCAGATGAAGTAAAGGGCAATTATCATCAAGAGTCTAGCATCACCAGTGGACCTACCTGGTAAGCAAGAGCCCTCATAAAAGGATGGGGCCTGAGTAATACCTGCTTTTCTACAGTAAGTTAAACTGTACCTTACACAGTTGTACCCAAACAGCTGAGACTTAAACAAACCACTGTTATTTATTTCTTAGCATGTGATGGGTATTGTGTTAGGTGCTAATGAGGGTACTGAAAGACTACATAAGGCTGTTTCAAGGACTTTCTTGACACACATACAAGATACACTTAAAATTGTGTGTGGGGGTTTGCCATTTGTAATGTGTGGAATGATATATCCACCTTGACCTCTGCTCTGAATTATTGCAACCTTGTAAGCATTTGCAGTATTTAATTTCAACTCTTCAGTCTCTCCTTAGTTAGCAATAACAAAATGTTGTCCAAGGTTGCAACAGCTCCAGCCCGAGCCAGTCTTCACCGGCTGCCTGAAGTCTAGTCCATAGCTGACTTCACCACTCCCTGCTTGGTGTAACTGGAGGAGAATTTGCCTCAGGGGCCCGGACTAAGTCATAAATAAATGGCCAGGGACCATTTTGAGCAGAACACTTAATGTTCAGCAGGTATTATAAAACTAAAACAAAAGTGGGCTCACCTAGGTCAGGGACTGTAGACCTGCCAGCCCCCTCTCCGGCACAGCACCTAGCTCTGGTTTCCTTTTGTTGGCACCTGTCCTTATGCTATTGCTGTGTTCCGTTCAAGTCCAGGAAGCAGCTTGTTTCTTTACGTTCTGTGTATCAGTCTCTACAGTAGCATTAGGCCATCACACTCCTTAACCTAGGTTATTATAATCTCTTAATGAATAGTGTTTAAGAATGACTATTCCTGCCCCCATTGAAAATCATCTGATTTTTTTCACCAAAAATTGTGACAAAGAGGAGGAGAAGTAGGTGTGTTGGGAGCAAAGGAGTTTAAGAGAGTTAAGTACTCATCTTTCATAATAGAAACTCAATCTATAATTTCTAAAACTGAAGAATCAGGAACTAAAATTATAATTGTATTACTAAGAAACATGGTGGCAATACCAAGAGAAATGTCTAAAAGAATGGAAAGTAGTTGCCCTTGGAAGCAAGATTTAAGGTGAAGAATAAGAGGTCAAGGGAAAGGTCTGCTATTTTTCATTATAAGTCTTACAACATTACTAATCTTTATAAACACACTATATACATGGCTTACTTTGATAAAAAATAAAATTTAATTTTAAAAATTACTAGCTCATTCACCTATTCAAAGGCTAAATCGTCACAGTCAATTTCACCTTGCCTAAAACACTTTTATTAAATAAAATCTTACTATAAATACAGCTATCTGGTTTCATCTTGTGCTAAAACTAGTTCTGTCTCACAGTATGAAATCTTGAAACTGTCACACATACTCTAATATTATCCTTGGTTAACCATGTCTGTAATGCCAATTGCACACCCAATCAAACATCTAAAGTTACCAACTGGCTCCAGAGTTGGTACCCTGGTTACAAAACACTGGCCAGCTGCAGGAAACACAGAGGGAAAAAAAAAAAAGTTATGCTTTGGCTACTGAGTACAATCCATGCTCAGTGTTAACGATACTATGTCAGTCCATAAATTATAATGGCTAACGCTAGAACATTAACACCACCCAAAAACACACTCGTAAGCAAGCCAGCATGGCAAAATGAGGTCATGGAGAAGCTTAAAGCTATTTTAGGATACATCTTGAACACCAGTATAGCTCCTTTGACACCACCTGCTCTCATTTGGAGGACTGTATATTTAAGTCCCCCAACAGCAACTGGGCTCAAACCCAGTGCTGACTCTACAGTCCAGTTCAGGATAAATGCTGTCCTGTTGTTAGGTGTCGACCTTTAGATGAGACATTTAAATCCCCTTGCCAACATTCCACACCTTCTGCTTAATTGGCACAGTATAAAAGATGTGGTTGGAAGAGCATTCAACAGTGGTCATAGTTGCTTGCATATTATCATAGTAATAGAAGCATGTGATT
Source organism: Zalophus californianus (assembly GCF_009762305.2). NCBI lineage: Eukaryota > Metazoa > Chordata > Mammalia > Carnivora > Otariidae > Zalophus > Zalophus californianus. Next base: position 72,169,412 of record NC_045607.1, read on the forward strand.
TATTTCTTTGAAAAAAGAGTTGAACAATATAATCCAACATAATAAATCATTCTTGCTATGAGGATCATGGTGGCATCAAAAAAGCAACTTGCACTCACATTAGGAATTTATTTTTTCTTTCCACAGAACTATTCTTGCCTCATAATGAAATCAAGAACACTTGTCTTAGTGTCTGGGATGCATATATGCCTTCATATATGACATTTGCCAGGGAACTCCAAAAAAGAGTAATTTATGTCCAAATTCTTTCAAAGCCACAATTCCCAAGTGTGGCAAGGCTGGTAAAACTTGGTTTTCAAACCAACCAAAGCAGACCTTAATAATTAACTCAAAAGTCATTTCAAATAATATGTAATTCAAAATATAAATTACCGATATTATATCCTTTGGAGTGGAGAGGAATTGGCTGGCAAAAATCGGAAATTAAAGGCTTTTAACACAATGAGTCCAATCATTCCTTTTTTGCTGTATTTCATGAATGCTTCTGCACTCTGGAAGACAAATGTGTGTTGTTTTGTCGAGCTCTGAAGTAGTTATAATGCGTTTATCATGTGCTCAAAACTAAACCACTGACTTCCGAATCTATTTTCTTCCAGCACCGAATACTTTTTCCTTCTCCTCCCTAGTTCACAATAAGTGTTGACTACATGAAATTCTGTACACAGAGAATAAACATGTGAGTATGAATCTAGATTCTTCCTTACCACTGATGACATGGACAGTTTCTATGATTATTGAGAAACAGTAGTTCTTTAAATTAAGCCAATATTAATTACACACTTTCATTTTTCCAGGCAATACTCTAAGCAACAGATATAGATAGTAGGGCAAATAAGATGTGGTCTCTAACCCAAGGATTTTAGTCTCTATCTTTACTCCTCTGTTTCTAAAACTATTATTTATAGCAATATAAGCTTAGTAACACATTTAAATTGCAATTCTACTTTTTGCAGCCTGGAACAGGTTGGCTGGTGAGTACTGGTGATCAATGCATAACAAGGATGAAGTTAATAGGTTATTTAGGTTACAGCCGAATTTCTGTAAGGTTGGGGAACATTTAACTATGTTCTTTATTGTTGACCACACAGGACAAAAATGAAAAAATATACATCAAGACTTCCAAAATATGAGAAAGTATCATTTACACATCAAGTGAACATTAATTTTTTTAGGTTAGATATGTCTCCAAAAAAGATACAATATCTCAAGAAACTTATATAACCATAGAAGTTATCTTGACAAACACCACTGAATTGAACCCCTTCTATATAACTAATAGGTCAGCTAGTGGATTCATGTTTGAACATTGGTGGGGAGAAGGAATTGCCTTCAGGCATGGTCCATTCCTCTTACTGGTGTCATTTAGAGACACATTTCTAAAGATAGCCCTGTCTACCACCACCCCACCATTGCAATCAAAACAATCCCTAGCTCCTCCACATTCATCAATAATATCATTGAATCATGAATCCACATCTATCTAGATATACCAGTTTACCACTGTTCATCTTAAAAGATAGAACACAGAAATGGGCCCAAAACTCTAGGGGTACCTGTACAAAGAGGTTGACTAAGACTATCACCTCGCTTAGCTGAGACATTATAATATTATAGATTCTTTATATTTATACAATGGAATACTACATAGCAGTGAAAATGAACTAGTGGCATATATCAATATGAATGAATCACACAAATGGAACATTAGAAGAAAAAACCATTGTGGAATATGGGTACTATGAAATACATGGAGCTTCAACAATATTAGTAATAATGTATTTCTTAGGCTGGGTGGTAAATATACCTGAGTAGGTTATTAATCTTTTTTGTATCATACTTTTTTAATGAAATACAAAGGATTTTAGTTAATCTGTTGGCTAACTGCTAAATTAAAAAAAGCAAGCTGAGACTTTTTGTTAGGAATTTAACTAGTCTAGGGGCACCTGAGTGGCTCAGTCAGTTAAGCATCCTACTCTGGATTTTGGCTCAGGTCATGGTCTCAGGGTTGTGGGATGCAGCCCTGCATTGGGATCCGTGCTCAGTGCAGAGTCGGCTTGAGATTCTCTCTCTCTATCCCCCCGCCCCTCCCCCTACTCACACTCTCTAAATAAATAAATAAATAAAATCTTTTAAAAAAAGAATTTAACTAGTCTAAAAAACTATAAAAAACTATAGATTTCCCTTAGTCATGTAATTAGAGCTACTGAGTGACAACTTTGAAGGCCAGAGTAAAAGATCAATGATAAAGATGTGGATTGTTCATCTCTCCCCACTATCAGTTTTCATCTTCCATAGCCACCGGTGGGGGCAGGAAGTCCTTTAAGAAACATATGCTATGCTTATTTACTTAGGGATATTGGGGGTGGGGGTGGTTGGTTGACTGAAAGATCAAGAGAATTCAGTGAAAAGAAGACACTGCTTAATTTGTGTTTACATTACAAAATTATTTATATTTCCTACAACTCATGAAAACAAAACTTGGGAATATTTCCTACCCCCAATAATTCATTTCTCTTCTTCACCATTTTGTTTCCTCTTCACAACATGGAGGAATTTTCATTTAGTACTACTGGTGGTACATCTGTATCATGTTTGTAAGTATAGCTAAGTTATCAATTAAAACTAATAATCTTTGCTAAGGATAATCACTACCTGAAGCAGTAAGTTACAGGATTATTCACATCTAAATAAAGCTAAGCATAAAGGCAACTGTTGTCCTAACTCATTCAGTGACTAAATATCATTTACAGGTATTACTATGATCTAAGATGTATATGGAAAAGTCACTTAAAAAAAGGTAATTGACAATATCTAAAGTGCTTACTGATGATTTGATTTATTTGTTGCTATTGTTTTAACAATAACACAGGAGGAGGAAAAATCCTTTTTCGTCACTTAAAAAAAAAGAACAATTTCTGTAAGGTTGGGGAACATTTTTTCATCACTTAAAAAAAAAAAGAACAATTTCCCCACAAAACAATTATGTGAGTATTAGGAATGGTACTGTGTAAGATTTTAAATTTATCAAGTATTTGCAATGGAAGATCACATTTCCCATTCCCCATCGATGCGTATTATATATTTTTAATCTTTGCCAGTTTCACAGATGAAAAATGGAATCTCACTATTCTTTTGCACTAAAAAGGCTTGAATGCCTTGTGTATGTTTATTAGCCATTTCAAATATCTCTTTTTGTGAATTGTCTTCATGTCTTCTGCAGCCCAGAGTCAGAGAATATGGAACATGCAAGCTTTACCAGCAGTCAAATCTCATCAGAATAGCTCTTCTGCCCAAGAGGTCAGGGAAGGTGGAACCTGACATTTGGCTGCCCAGCCTCCTAGAACTTGGTAATACAGAGCAACGCAGGATTAGACAACTACATTTTTCTCCAACTTTCCCAACCAGCTACTTTGTACCTGGCAAGAATTAGGAGTAGAGTAATGGGCACTACCACCACCCACTCAACATAGGCCTTCTACAGCATGCCCCTCTGGAAAGGAGACCTGCCAATGTTTACCAGCTGCCAAGTCCACTGGGAATAGTTCTCCCACGCAAGAAAGCTAGAAGAGCTGAGACCTGCCACTCCACTACTTAGCCTGCTGGAACAGCTTTTCTGGAACACATGGCTGTGAGGCAATAGGTGCAGTCCCTAGCACAAATGCCATGCCCTCGTGTCACGCAAGATTCTCTAGCCTCTGTTGAATAAATGTGCCTCAATGTGTCATAAGCCCTTTGATTCATCTCCAGGGACTTTACATGATTGTCTTTGCTCATTTTGACCAGCTTAATGTCTCTCAGGGGGGTGAGGTTTTCTTTAGCTCCTCTATATACACCCTGTTTATAGTAAGTTTTGACAAAGAAAACTTCAAATAGTACAGAATCTAAACCACCAATCTTTAATTTCATGGTTTTAAAAAGATTTGTTCTGAGTTTAGAAAAGATTTCCACATTCTTGATTCAGATAAGAATTAATTTATAACTTAATTTATACTTAAATATATAAACCATGTAAAACCTAAATCTTATTTCATTTTATAAGTTATGATATTTTGTTTTCATTACTAATTAGCCAAAATTTCCAGCACCATTTTTCATGTAATCTCTGCTTACTATACTGTTTTTAACATACACTTAGGTCTAATTTTAGATTTTTATTTTGTTCCATAGATTATTTTTGACACACTGTAGCTTTATCGATCATTTTAATATTTGGTAGTACAAATATTAAACACAATATTATTCTTTCTAGATTAATGTTTCTTTGTTATAGCTGGTTGTAATCCATAATTTCAAAATCCTTTCATCAGATACAGCCAAAAATGCACTGCACTATTTGTATTACATAATTTATGATAAAGTTGGGTAACTCTGACATCTTAAAAATCTTGATTCTTTCTATTTGAGGATAAGATAGGTCTTTTCAATTGTTTAATTCTTCTTAAGTGTCTCATTAAATGTTTTGTGGAATTTTTTTTACATAGACCTTCCAGATTTTGTCTTAAGCTAAAATCTATGTTGTTATTCTGAGTGGCATTTTTCCCTTTATATTTTCTAAATGGTTATTGCTGATCTATAAGAACTATGTGAATTTACGTATATGTATTTTGTGAGAGGTCCCTTTATTGAACTCTGTTTCTATTACTAGTCCTCAGGGCTTTACAGTCAATTCTTTTAGATTTTTTTAGGTAACTAATACTGCCATTTAAAAATAATTATATTTCCTATACTTTTATAGTTTCTTTTTCTTGTATTATTTCCTTGGATGGAAATTCCAAGGCAAAACTAAACAGTAATAACGAACTTGCTTACCTGTATTATTAACAGGCCCATAATATTTGTCACGGGGATGTCAACTCTCCATCATCCCCAGCCCAACACTGAAACTAAAAATCTTAGAATGGAAACTATATCTTGCTAGGTATCCAGGGATCCTCTTGGGGTTCATCATCATCCTGGGATGTATCACAAAAACATTTTCCCTAGAGAGCTGAATCAATTGGGGTACGAGATTTTAAAGCATAAAAATAGCACAAAATTACCCAAGCCATAACTGAATGACACGCGGGCAATATCTCAAGGTGTCAGATGAGGTTTCATGGCACATGCAACGTAAGATGGGGCCAGGTAAACCAGAGAGATTCAATTCCTTGGACTCTCTCCAAGTAACCTTCATGATAGTTTTTTCCTTCTAGTCCCCTGGCATCAGCTTTTCCAAGGCCATGGATTTATTATGAGGCCATTCAGTGTTGGGGCTTGGGAATGTGGACCTCTGGGTCCAAGGCCACTCCTTATTAGCTTTGCTCTCAGAGGTCTCACAATGAAAAATCTATTATCACCCTCTTTCCTGGGCTGTCTTGGTGTATTCCTTTCCTTGTAAGTTGCTTTAATCTTCTATACATTATCATTCAAAATGAAAACTACCCTTAATATTTTAATGATGAAGAGGGGAAATAAACACAAATTTAATTTCTATTAGTATCCTCTAGGTACTATTTACAAATATCATATGATACAATAATGACAGCAACCCCACAAGTAAATTCCATTATTTATCTCCACTTCACAGATGTGGAAATTGAGACTTACAGATGTAAAATGTGCTCACAAATATTACTCTATACTTCCCTTAATTTTTGACATTTAGTTCAAATATGTGCTTCAGGTTTAGAACAGTTTTTATCATGCTAAATATATATCCTTCTATTCCTACTCTGTAAAAGTGTTCTTTATACATTGAAGTTGAATTTATCAAATGCCTTTTAAGCATCATTTGAGATGATCACATAATTTTTTCACTTTCTTTGATCTCTTGATATGATGAATTGTTTTAATAAATTTTCTGCTTTTAAAATTTCTTTGCATATCTGTGATAAAGCCAACATGTTCACAGTGTATTAGTATTTAATAGAATGCAGTATTTGAGTTGCTATTATTTATTTAGAGTTTCTGAATCTTTTTTCTTAAGTGAGTTGGCTATTTTCACAATTCATAAAATGAACTGGGGATCAATCCGTCTTTTTCTAAACTTAATAAAACGTTCATAGCATATTATTATTTTAATACAGTCTATATTTGAGTTGCCATTATTTATTTAGGGTTTTTGAATCTTTATTCTTACATGAACTATCTATATTTTGTAATTCACAAAATGAACTGGGATTCAATTCATCTTTTTTGAAGTTCAATAACATTTTAAATAATATAGGAATTATATTTTTATGTTGAAGGATTGGGGAAAAACACCCTCAAACTATTAGCCTGGTAACAATCTTCTCAATTCCATGAATATTCAGATTTTCTATGGCCTTTCGGATTATTTTTAGAAATTCATGTTTTCCTAGTAAATTGTATATTTTACTAAGTTTTTCAAATTAATAAGAATAAAAGTTGTTCATGACAGTCACTCCATATCTGATCTTAGAACCATCTTCTCCATCAATTGCCCCCTTGTTGACCATCTACTCAGTGCCTGACACGCTCAGAGCACTGGGTAATTACTGATGAACAAAACATATGTGGTTTCAGGCCCTGTAGGATCTCAGTCTAGTGGGGAAGAACAACAGTAATCATGTAAGCACACAAGTAATCACAAATTGTTATAAGTTCTATGAAGGTAACAACATACAGTTAAAGAAAATAATTGGGGTAGGATTACAGGGTTAAGGGGAGTTCAAAGTTAGATGGAGACGTATGGGAAGACCTTACTCTGGTGTGATATTTAAATCCAGACCTAGAAGATTAGGAAGAACTAGTTCTGTGAAGGAAAGAAAGAAAAAAAATCCCAAAATATTCCAAGGCAGGACAGACCCTCCTGTATTTGAAGTACTGAAAGAAGTACGAGGTGCCTAAAATACAGAAAGTGATGTGGAGAGGGCCCTGAGAGAACGCTGGAGAGCCAGGCAGATAATGAAGCATGCAGGTCTTTCAGTGGCTACTGGAGAATTCCTATAAGGGAGATGAGGTACTGGCAATCAATTCAAAAGGAAAAATTGTAACTGTGCACAGTTCTTTAGGTAAATGCAGAATAATTCAGTCATCCATATCTAAGAATGAGATTATTTGTGATAAGCGTTTTGTAAATCATAGTAAAGAGTTTAGATAATTTTTTTAATTGCTTAGACTTTGCATTTTAGCAGGTTTTGGTTGACACAAAGTTTGAGTGGAAAGATCCCAGAAAACCTCTTTCCCTCCCATTCTCATTCACTCCCCCAATTCACCACCTCACACCACCCCCATCCAGCTTTCCCTATTATTAACATCTTCCATTAGTGTGGTACATTTCTTGCAAATGATGAAGGTTTGAGCAATTATGAATAAATCATAATACATTGTTACTGATATCCATAATTTACATTAGGGTTCACTCTTGGTGTTGTACTTTCTACAGGTTTTGACAAATGTATAATGTCATGTATCCATCATTACAGCATCATACAAAATAATTTTACCACCCTAAAAATTGCCTGTGCTCCACCTATCCATTCATCCCTTCCTTCCTCCCACCGAGTCCTTGGCAACCACTGATCGTTTTACTGTCTCCATAGCTTTGCCTTTTCCAAATGTCATATAGCTGGAATCATTCAATATGTAGCCTTTTCAGACTGGATACTTTGATTTAGCAATATGCATTTAAGGTTTCTTCATGTGTTTCCATGGTTTGATAGCTCATTTCTTTTTATCACTGAAGTAAATTCCATTGTCTGAAGGTATGACAGTTTATCCATTCACCTCTTGAAGGACATCCTGGTTGCTTCTAAGTTTTGGCAATGATGAATAAAGCTGCTATAAATATTTTTGTGCAGATTTTCATATGGATTAGATATTATTTTACCTGTGTTGGCAATCCATCAAAGAATTTTGAATATGTGTTTATTAAAAAAACAACTGTCACTGCTGTGTGGAGAAGAGTATAGAGAAGGCGTGTGTGAACATGAAGCTAGTAAGGGGGCTGCTGCAATAATCCAGGCAAGAGGAACTCACAGCTTGGACCAGCGTGGGGCTGAGGAGATGACAGAAGAGAATGCACTGGGTTATATGATATGGAAGGGAAAGCAATCGGACTTGCTTAAGAAAAGGAAAAGGTAAAACAATAAGGACTGAGATTTCTGACCTGTGAAACTAAGAGATACCCTTGTCATTTATTGAGATAGAGAAGAGTTGAGGAACATGCTTGAGGGAAAAGGAGCATCAATAGTTCAATTTCACATATATTAAAGGTAAAACACCTATCATACCTACAAAAAAAAACAAAAACAAATAAAGAGATGGATATACAAAGTTCAAGGGTCAGACCTCAACTGGGAATGTAAGGTTGGAAATCACAGGTGAGTGAGTGCTATTCAAATCCAAGGGAGAAGAGGGCTAAGGACCAGGAGTGAAGAGTTCCAATATCTGGAGGTTACAGAAGAAAAGCAGCTTTCAAAGGAAAGAAGTCCAGGGAACTATAAGGAAATCCAGGGTAGTGGAGCATCATAAAAGCCAAATGAAGAATGTTTTGAGGGTGGAAAATGCAGTCATCAGTTGCAAACTGTGCCTTTTGAGTGTTTTTCCTTCATTTATATTTTTCATGCTTATATTTTTCCTTAAAGAATCAGTTCTTGAGCTCATTTTCACTGCTTTTTCTTTTATAATCATTAATTCTTAAATGTATTCTTTAGTAATTCCTCTGCTGTTTTGTTTTTATCTACTCCATGCACTGAATTTTTTAATTTGTGGACTTAATTTGCTTAATAACTAAATGGTTTAAACAAATAATTCACTTTTGGATTATAATAGTCCTCATTTACCAGAAAACATTGTGCATTGTGTGAACTATGTTTACTACCATTATTTTCTAATCAGTGTGTAATTTCATGTTTTACTTCCTGACGATCACATATTAAGAGAGTGTCTTGTCTAAATTTCCTTTTCTTTTTGTTTACATTCTTTATTATTCATATTGCTAATATTTTTTTATTGCAGTTTGGCCAGGTAGTATAATCTTACAGGATTTATGATTTGGGGCATTTACTGAGACGCTGTTGTATAAAACATGATCAATTTTATAAAACATTTAGGCCAATCCAAAAGAAAATATATTTTATTTATGTAAGTTGTTAAGTTAGATAGGTTTCTATTAAAAGAATATTGTTTTATTATTCATCCTCTATTTTCATGGTTTATTTTTTCTATTTCATCTGTCAAAAACTAAAAAAATATATGGTAACCTTTGTACTGTCATCATGATTATATCAATATTTCTGTATTTCTAATAGTTTTTACTTACATTTTAAGCTATATGTTTATTCACTGCAGATTATAACATGTTTCCAATGTAAAGTAACAAGGCTTAATGATACTTGCTTTGCATTTATACTCATGTAATCAAATAATGCCTGGAAATCTACACTAATATTAATTTATTATCAATTACATTATTCTTTTGCTTTTATCTATTAACTTTACACCGCCATTACTCTTTAATTATTCTCTGTAATTTTATTTCAGGTGAAGTTTTTATATAAAGCATAGAGCTTTTAAAAAAATCTCAGTTATTCTTTTAGTAGAAATATTTTATCTGGTTTAATCTATTTCCTTGAATAACAAACAAATGATTTTTTTATTATTTTACACTTTTGGTTCTTTGTATTTTTGACATTTCTGAAATCTTTTTTCTTTAATAACTTATGTTAACTATCTTTTTTCAAGTCAAAGATTTTTCTAAGCATGTTGAATATTCTCTAATTATCAATATCTGCTGACTCTCTCATGTAAATAAGGAAGTTAATCCTTTTTAACTTGTTTCCAACCATTTTCTCTCTTAATTTATGTAATTTACCTTCTAGACCAAGTTTATTTTTTGCACATCTTATGTCTCTTCTTTCAGTAATTATTTATGATATTCATATTCTCATTTGCAATCTACAAATGACAAATACTTTTATTTAATGGTAAATTTACCTGGTTTTAAATTTACCACTGCTTTTCCTCAGAGTTGTTTATTTTCAATTCATCTTTCCTCTGACTGCTGTTAGTCTTTTGTTATGTTTTTCCCTCAGGAAATATACATGACTTTTTCAGTCATTGCCTTTTTGTTTGTTACCCCCATGAATGACAATTTGACTGGTGTGAAATTATTGGACTAGAACCTTTTCCCCATGAAACATTTATTTCATGGTGTCCTATCACAAACACTGTTATAGAGGAAAAGTCTGAAACACATCTGATAGTTCCTTTTTTTATTATTTCTGATTCGATGCTTCCAGGATGTCTTTGATGTCCTTATGTTTAAATTTAATGCCTTCAGAATATGCCTAGAGGCTTCTTTCACTGAATACATTTTCCTGGTTTATAATGAGTCCTTTTGTTTCAGGAGGGGCTTCCACCAATCAGACTCATTTTCATCTTTTACAGATAAATCTGTTATACTTGTTCTGATCATATCTGTCATCATCTCTATAGATATTTTTGCTTTTTAAAGCTGTCCCTCTGTATACTAGTTGAACTTATCAAGTTTGTTTTCCAAGCTGCTCATTTGATTTCCTGAAAACATTAATTCCATTATGATACTTTATTTTCTCACCTTTCTAAAATTAATCTTACTAGCCCCTATTTAATTCTCCCTATATCTTCTTCCCAATTCTTCATGCTAGTATGTCATCTCTCTTATCTTTAATATTTAATATTAAAGATCTTTAAACTTTATTGCAAGTGCCCACAATTACATCCATAGGCAATATTTTTAAGTTGTATTCTCTTCCTTTGTATTCAGGATGTCATGTTTTACTGCTCCTAGGCAAAAAAAAAAATCTTTCTAGAAACACTTAGCCCTAGTTTCTAGATGCAGTTAATTTTTCTCTGGTCAATTTCATTTGGGAGTTTGGATGAGAGAAAAAGATAGGAGAAACATCTTACTGAAAATTTTACAATCAGAAAAAATAAATAAAAACTAAAATAACTGCATCTATAAAGAGTATATAAATTTTATGCTAATTAGGTTGTACTCCTATATTTTCATGTAATGAAGAGGTACAGAACTGGTTTTCAATGAGAAGCTTAGAATATATTATGTAAAATCAAGTAAAAATTTGTTAAATTTAATAGACTTTGCCTTCCCAAGATTTGGGGATACTGACACTGTCTTACATATAAAACCAACATGTTAAATTCACATCATTAGGACATGGAGAGAAAGCTCCATTCAAACTACAGATGGATAAAGGGAGGCTCAACTGACCAGTTGCTCAAGATACCATAAGTCGATAGAAAAGTTGGATTCAGAATCACAAAGCCTACCAATTCATGCACTTAAAAACAAAAATCAATAAAGGAATTTAGTGAAATTTGAAAATTTGAAAATTCAAACACCATGGTGCTATTTTTAAGAGCTGAAAGCAAAATATTGATTCAAAATGTTTCCCTTTTTTTGTACTCCTGTCAAATTGTTATTTTTCCTAGTAACGACACATATTCAGAAATGGGAAATGCTGAACTGCATTAGTCAAGAAAATCCAACTGAAAAGCACACATTAATTTTGTGAATTTGTTCAAAATAATAATAATTTTACATATAATGTAAAATCAGACTATCTCTGAAGTCTGACATACGCAAGGAAGTCCCCTCAGAGTTCACTAATGAACAAAGCACTATGTAGTAACAGTAATTCTAGCGATAAATGTAGTAATTAGAATGTGCTTAGTAATAGCTGCCACATAATTACACAATCACATCAAAACTGAATGAAAATAAAGGGAAAGAGAGTAGAGGTCTGATCTTCATATTAAAAAAATAAAATAATAAGTTAAATCTCATGCAGGCGGAAAGTCTCCTCATTCCAAATGCACACAGGCAGCTCAGACCAGCCCATTCACAGCTGTGTGTGGCTGGTTAACCACTTGACTGTCCCGGATAGAAAACCTTTTGCTTCCCAGCTCTGGGGAAATACAAGTCTTGGGAGACAGGGTTGGCTCTTTGGCTTTCTGCTTATTAACAAAATTTTCCTTCTCTGAGGCACATGGCCTGTCCATGCCAATTTAGAATAAATTACTTCCACAGGTGATCATCTCCTTGAAAGAAGAGCTTAACCATGAACATGTGGAATCTAAAGGGACTAAGAATCACTGTGACAGGGAGTTGTCTGATCATTGGGATGGGTTACTAAATTACATTGTGACACTAGACAAATACTAACTAAACAACTGACCTTTATGAGGGTAGTCATATATTCAGAAATTATCTTAATTTAAAAGCGTTAGCCAAAAGAAAGCAGTTTTAATAATATACTGCTTAAAGGAGGTAGATGTTCTATTGATGGGTACTACATATGTAAGTAATGACACTGGGCGAGAAAAAAACAAAAAAGACCCAGAGCTTTAAAATTTTCAATGGTGAGAAATGATCCTTGTATTTTAACATCTTGCTACTCAAAGTGTGGTCTGTAAACCAGCAGGATCAGCATCCACTATGAATTTGTCAAAAATGCAGCATCTCAGGCCCCACCCACACTTGTTGAGTCCAAATCTGCATTTTAACAAGATCCTCAAGAGATCTGTCTGACGTTAAGATTTCAAGATGCATCCATTTAACAGATTCACAAGCCACCAGAGAGAAGAGATCTTGGAAAAGATCTAATCTCACTTTTCAAATTCAAAAACTCACTGAAGTTGCATGGCTAAGAGGCAATAAATGTCAGATGACCAATTAATGTTAGAGATAAAATCTAGATCCTAGACCAGCGCTCTGTCCATGATCTACACTATCAATCAAGAATTTCCAAATACCCAATAAAGTGGGGGGAAAAAAACTGCTCAATTACTGTTTCCTAACTCCTCCTTCATTCAATTTTATATTAGTATTCTAGTACTGGACTTGATATTTAAAAAAAAAAAAAAAACCTTCTCATAAATGAATGCCCTGTCAAAGAATAAACCCCTTAACAGGACAGATTTACTGAACATCAAGGTTATGTATTTAAAAGATCTTCTCTCTTCCAGTCATTACTGATGCAATCAAAGGTAACTGTGAAAGATTGCTGGAAATGATTAAATGTGTTTGATTTTAGATTGATAACTCTGGTCAAAAGGGTGAGAGGATACTGGAGAAGGAAGAAGGCAGGGAAAGCAGGGAAGGTGGGAGGAGAAAGCAGGAGTCTAGTGGTGGCACTGCTGTGGCATGCCTGTCTGACATCACTGGCTTAACATTTGTATTTCAGTCCATTGCCTGACTAATAACACCATGTAGTGAAATAAAGCACCCATTCTGGAGGTAATTGTTATGTGGTGGAATATAAACAAGCCCCATTCTGCAGTATATTTACCACAGTGCATATTTACGAGTTGGGTTTAATTAAAAGTCGGGAACACTAGAGCTATTTTTTAACTAGATGCCTATTATCTAGTGTCAAATGCTTGGTTTTTAATCACGCATTTTATATCATTGTGACCTAGATCACTGCCTGTGACATGTGAGATAGTGTGTTGTCTTTCCTGAGAAGATGTAGCAGGGCTTGATGGATGTTTTCTCATTCCTAACCTCATTACTACCAGCTTCCCATCCATCTAATAAAATGCTATGATAGAGAGTGGGAAGGTGCTATAAATCATAATATTCCAGCCGCTTCCAGCAGATTCATTAGAAATGCTGACTATATATCTCACAAACAGAAAGTCAACACACAAAGTAGATTGCTGCTTCTCCCCAGGATCAAGACACCCTATTCCTTGCCTCTCCCTCTCCCAATGGAACAGAAGTTCCTTTTAAATGGCAAAAACCGCCATTTAATGAATGACTACATAGCCCTCTATTTTAATGTGCTTTATCCAATACAGAGTTGATAGACACTAGTTTCAGTCTTGCTATACACAATGTGATCATTATTCCCCTGACTGGAAGGGCTGTTGACTTTTAAATGTCAAGTAGATGGATTCAGTTAAAAGAGATTGAGTCTTGGAGTTTCCATCTTTATTGGTTTTGTCCTGACAAAGACAAGGCCCCCTGTGTCTCCTTACGGTCAAGGTGGAAGCTGTTGAAGAGATAAGTGAAAGCTCTGACATTACCTCCATATAATCAGGCATGAAACCTTGGTGATATCCTTGGCTCTTCCCTCTTTTTCAATCACTCATTTTGTTCATTTGTTCAACAAACATGTCATGAGGACCTACCATGGGTTAGCATGATGCCAGATGCTGGGTTGTTAATAAATCAGACATGGTCTTCCCTCAAAGATCTTGCACATTAAACTCAAAAACAGAATACAGTGAAAACACATAAAAGGAAGTCCTAATCCAGTGGGCAGTCTGGTGGTGGTCAAGGAAGGCTTCCTGGAAAACATGAAACCTGAGCTCACCAGACAAGAGGGAAAGGAAACTGTTCTAGAGAGAGCAGAGCACAGGCAAAGATTCAGAGTGGTAAAGAAGCTATGATCCAAGTGTAGTATACCTGAGAGGTGCAGGGAGCAGCGAGAGAGGAGTTGACAAGCAAAAGAGGCCAGACCATGAAAGACCTTGCATGCTTTATAAATAAATTTTAGCTATTCTGAGAGTAATAGGTAACCATTAAACACTTTCTAATAGAACAATGACATGGGAGTATTGCATTTGAGAAAGAACACTCTCACAAGGTGGAGAATGGAGAACAGATGGATGGGTAGGGGACAAGGAGTAAGGCAGCAAAACTAGCAAGAAGGCAGTGGCAGTAACAGCATGAGATGTGAGAACTGAGAAAGCTGGAAGTAGTTGAGAACTATTTATGAGGTAGAGATGACAGGACAAGTGATTGATTAGATGGCTCTAATCTAGCTGGTCACCAAGTCTATTAGTTCTTCTTTCAAATTAAGCCTTATTCAGCTGTTCCCCTTTGTTTGCACAGACACTACAGGCTCTTTCCAAGATGATGAGCCCTGTGCTGTGCCATAACTGGCATCCAAATCTAGGCTGATCCCTCTGGTCTCTAATTCATGTTCTACAACCTAATAAATCCTCATAGGCCTCTTTTCTGTTCTGAAATCTCCAGTGTCTGTCATGCACCTGATCCCCAGGGTCCACAGCAATAGTCTTCAAACTTTAGTTAATATCTGAATCACTAGGATGTTGGGGGGGGGGGGGGCTTGTGGGAAATGCTGAAGTCCAGCTCCCATCAAGATAAAATTTCTGATTTAGATATGGCATGGTATCTAGAGATAAGTCTTGTAAACATTCAAGATATTAAGATAGGAAATATACTTTGAGATAAAGTTCAGAGATAGAGCCTGGAATTCATGGATTGCTATAATTTCTGCACCCCACACTGTCTTGATGTCCACTGTAACTTACCTCTCTCTCCAAATCGCTTCCTGTTGTCCTTTGGCTTGGTTTCTTATTGTAAAAATGACTATGCTATGATTATTCCCATGTCCATGCCTTCAGTCATGTTGTTCTGCCTCTACCCTCTGCTTGTCCGAATTCGGTCCATGTATGAGAACTGTAAACGGTGTGGGAGATTCTAAGTTACAATACAACCTTACTGTTTTATGACTCATTTGAAATCCCACCTCTGCATGAGCTCATCTCTGATCACTCCAGCCTTCATTGACTCTTCTTTCTGAACTTGATCAGGTCTTCTTTTTCTTTTCTTCACATTTAATTCTATGAGCTATTTTATAGCTTACTGAAAGCAGGATAGAATTGAGACTAAGAGTATGGAAACTGGAATCAAATATACCTGGATATGGTCCGGACTTGAATACTCACTAGCTGTATGATATTGGGCAAGTTTATAACCTCAGCTTCCTTACCTGTAAAATGGAAATAATAAAAGTTTCTGCCAGTAGAACTATTGCAAAGATTAAAAGAGATAATCTACTAACAGCAATTAATACTCATTAAGGTATTTTATAAAAGTTAATAAAAATGAGGATAACAGCCTTTGCCTCTGGCTACTTGAAGACAGAGCTGGAAACTTCTTTTACATCATCATTGACCACTACCCCCACTCTAGAACCCAACACAGAATAGCATCACCGAGAGGATGTCTGCAGACTGATGCTCATGGTACACTAAAATAAAAATAAGTGAGCATAGCAGAAATGAATCATAATATACAAACTTGGGTATTCCAGAATCATCACATGCCCACATTTTCTTTAAATTGTTTTAAATCTAACTTCTGCTCCATCCTACTATACTGAAGGAAATTCAGTGCTATTCATGATTATCTGTCCTAGGATCACTACTAAGATGCCCAGGGACCCAGCCCATATGGTTTCTGTAGGTTACAGCAAGCCTAACTGCTTCCTTGGCTTGCATTGGATGTAGGCAATTGGACTAGGTTTGGAATTCCTGAATTCAAGGTTCGGTTCCCAGTGCTTTACTTGGCCATGATTTCTGAGATTTTGTCATCTCCTAGGACTTTGCTTGGAGAAAGAATGAGCCCAGAAGGACCAAATCATTCTCTTTCCTCACCGTAGTCAAAGGGATAACTTCCCTGAACACCCTGCCTTGGAAGATATTTCCCCTTTCTTACTCTCTAGGGCACCTATAAATGACTTTAACGGGGTACCTACATAATGGTTTTAATAAGTTTAGGATTCTGCTCTCAGTTCTACCAAAAGAAAAATTCTCTGAAGCAGGAAATTATTAAGGGTCTGAATCCTGTGTGAAATGAGGAAAGAAAAATAAATGAAAGGACAGCAAGAACAAATTAATATTTTAATAAACAATCTTTCCAAACAAGAGGAATCGATTTGCCCAAACACAGAAGGATCAAAGTACAAAAGAAAGGGATACTGGAATGTTGACAGCATATTACCTTCTTGAGTCAGACCAGACCTTTTTTCCCATGATTTTGGCATTGGGAAAAAGAATGGGCCCTTGGTCAAGGTTAGGATTCACTCTGTCTCCATTCCAAATTTTAGGAAACTTTTAGATTGTTACAGTGAGAGTGCCATCCATGCAGGCAAAGCACATCTTGCCTCTTGAAAGAACAAAGGCTCAGAGAAGCCATAAAAATTGCTCATAAGTCTTCTTAGACATCAAAGGACTCTTAGCAACAACAAGCAGATGACTTAGTGAAAGTAAATTGGGAACATATGGGTTAGGATTCTCTTAAAATACACACGGGTCTAGAAACTAGGTGAGGAGGGAACTGCTTAGGGCCAGATGCATTTCGGATTTTCTACACACATGTGTATGGCTATCACCACTAACACCCCACTCCCCCATCCACACAGACACACATACAAACAGTCTCTCACTGCATGACCTGAAAGCCTAGAGATGGTAAGAGTCCTAGTGACCACACACCATGGGAGATTCAGAGCTACTTACCCAAGGTTAGATTAATTCAACAGATGATTTTTCTAATGTTTTCAGAAAAGGGGGAAAAGGAAGGAAAAGTCAACTGATGATTCAAGATAAAAACTAACAGACTTTTGATTTTGATTCCTGATTTTAAGAATAAACACATGTCTACTTTCTTGGCATCAGTTTTCTCTTCTATAAAATGTAGGAAATGGATTGACTGATCTCAGAAATGTTCAAAAATGTCGTTACTACGCTTGGACCAGTTTTTTTCATCTGCTACTCCCCCTTGTCCTTTCTTTTCTAATTTGGGCATATGCAAATTTTTACAGCAATAATAAAATAAGATCTAAAAGCTGAGCTTAAAAATACCCCAGCCCAAGCCTAAATCCCAGGATAAACTCAAAATAAATGAAAATGAGTCTCAAGTATCCACCAACTCACTTTTTCTGCCCCTCTTCTCTCCCTGGAATACCACCACAAAGCACCTCTGTCCTGATCCTCACCCCGATAGCCTAAAGGAACCCATCAGAGAACTTACACTCAGGGCTGACCTAAAGGAGATGAGGATTTTTTTTTTTTTTTTTTTGTAAATAGAAAGTAGTACGGGACTTTAAAAAAAACTGATTAATAACAGTCAGGAAGCTACAAGAGTTAAGTCTAAAATTATAAGACTAGAAATTGAAAGGAATGAGGTAAGACATTTTATTACAAATTTAAATCCTCATTAATAAAGTGAGAGAAATAGTTACTATCAGTATCATCAGCACCAGGCAGATTAAATATCTACTGAAGACTTGTTTCTATACCAGTTTTCGCATTCATAATATTCCTGCTATCCTGAACTTGAAACAACTCATTCTAGGAAAGCCTATTTGTCTTCTGATGGAAGTAAAGATATTTATGGACTAAAACTATTATTTAGCAGCTCTCTGTCTCTATGGTATGGTCACAGTTGATTTTGTAATCACTCATTCCAAATTGTATGCAAAGTAGAGGTCTAAGTCCTCTCCAAGAGCCACCGATATCATAAGTCCTTAATGTAGAACTTAGTTTTGAGTTAATGACATAAGTGAACCCAGACATGGTACTGACATCAAAACCCTTGACTCGGGGCACCTGAGTGGCTCAGTTGGTTGGGCAACTGCCTTCAGCTTGGGTCATGATCCCAGGGTCCTGGGATCGAGTCCCACATCAGCTCGCCCAGCTCAGCGGGGAGCCTGCTTCTCCCTCTCCCTCTGCCTGCCGCTCCCCCTGCTTGTCCCCCTCTTCTGTCAAATAAATAAATCTTAAAAAAACAAAACAAAAAACGCTTAACTCTACCAAGATGCATGATTCTTTTCCTTACAACCTGAAAAAATTGTTTCTAACATGGATGAAATATCATGATATAAATATCCTAATCTGCTTGAAATAATCTCCCCTGTCACCTTGACCAGCCAAACCATTGAGTTTCTCCCATTATATATTCCCAGAGCACTTAATACTTGCTTATAATATTTAGGATTGTGAGATTTGAGAGGGGAGGAATTGGGACTATCTTGTTTTCAACAGTACTTTCGGAGCCTAAATAGTACATGGCATAAATAATAAATATTTGCTGCATACACACATAAATAAATGAATTTTATTTCAAAGCTCTATTTACTTAAATTGATACTGAATAATTTTTTCTGATTCTCCAAACAATCTAGCCATCTCTGTCTTCCTCGATTAGACACATCAAAGTTGGTCCTTTTGAGTCTTCAAAGAACATTTTAAGGCATTTATTTCTTACTCTCCCTATCTGATTTGAGAACACCATTAATTCCATTTCACAGATGACAAGCCTGAGGCAAAACCTTCTATATATCTGGCCCTAAAAAGTAAATGTAGTTCCATGGGGGGATGCGTTAGCCTGGTGATGGGTATTAAAGAGGGCACATTCTGCGTGGAGCACTGGGTGTTATGCACAAACAATGAATCATGGAACACTACATCAAGAACTAATGATGTAATGTATGGTGATTAACATAACAATAAAAAATTTAAAAAAAAAAGTAAATGTAGTTCCTGAATAAGAGTGAAGGTGAGCAACCAGATAATCCTGACTTTCAACTCCAGTTGTAATTCCTGAAAAGGAAGAGATCTTGAAATGTTCCTGTAGAAACAGGACTTCATAGGTGTGCTTTGTAGATGTGCTTTCATAGACCCATGAGCAAAATTAAAATCTGACAATAAAATTGTACTTAAGGAATCATTCAAAGTAAGAAATCACGCTACACATGAAGAAACTTAAACTGAAGTGACCCAGGTGGAGTTTATTAAAGGCTGTTCTGTTGGCACTCTAATGCATGTTATGTTGGGTGGGGGCACAGAGCTGAATAATAAAATTAGCATCCTTATATGAAAAATCCTATCCAGATAAAAATTCAAAATGTACATGAAGAATTAATTTGAAGTCCCCATTACTGTTTCTCTTTGGCCAAGGATAGAAATACAGCAGAGCTCTCTTGCTCATTTTTTAATACGGTCAGAGAAGAAAACATAAAAAAAGATTTGTTATTTTGTAAAAATGCTGCACAAAAACACAATAGGAAAAGAATATTTTAAGCATTTAGACCCATTTTTGTCACAGCATGAATCTGAAAAATGACGTGACATCCGTATTGAGGGTGCAAAAGGAATGGCATGTACAAAACACACAGGAGCTCGGGCTCCAACTAAAAAGGTTGCTAACTTATGTTCAAATATGTGTTGTGTTGATGAGCCCTGGTGCTGAAACAATGCCAGGGTATTTCAAAACAGAGTTGGACAGCCACACAAATTAGTATATGTTCTTTACACTTCCTGGTTTGGAAATCATTTGTAATTAATAGTGACGGAGAGTAGCACAGTTTACCTTTCACACTAAACTTTACTGGCTATTCTGAACCAAAGTAAGTGGTTCAGATATGTGAATATTTCCAATGAAAATACATATATCTTTTTGCTTGTTGGTTTATAAGATAAACATCATTAACTAAATATATTTCAAACATAGTGTGATTTACTACCTGATAGCTTTAATAAGTGGAACAAGTTCAGTTTGGTTATGTTAGGGTTACAGTGTGTTCACAGGTACAGATATACTGTCAGTAGTGAAACAAACTAAATCTTTAAATTTAATATGCTAAGTAAGGAAAATAAACTCGTAAATTTCATTTGTTGAAAATTTGTGAATTTCTGACAAAGGCAGGCACCAAAGTATCTAAAATGTATTAAATTACAATTTAAACATCTTTTGATGCTATAAAGAGTATTGGAAAGTGAATATTTAGGCACATGAGTAAGAACTTCCTCTTAATCAAATGCTTACCAATGATGATACATGAGCAGTTTTTATACATTGGCACTGATTTAATAACTTTGGTGCTAAAAGTTTCTGCCACAACCTCTTTTAAGGTCTGGTTCAGTTCAAGTGAAAATACTGCTGAAACTGCAAAGCAAACCATTTAAACACTGTTACTACTTTTAAGTATTGAATTGTATGACTCCATTGCTGTGGAACCAAACAAAATACAGAAATAAATTGGATGATGAGGCTGATAAAAGACTTTGATTGCCATTCAAACCCTCAATTTTCAAATTTAGGTGTTACTTCAAATAGCCAAGATGTTCTCACTGATTTCTTTTTAACAAGTTAGCGTTATAAATTGTAAGCATAAAGTAATGTTATACATATAAGAAAAGACTTTTAATATCTTTTGTAATTTGCAATTCCATATAAGGATTCAGTCTTTAAAGAGTTTATACTGCTAACAATGATTGAAAACCACTGACCTGATCCAAACTCCTCCCTTGACAAATGGCTTTAAGAAGGCTGGAAAGACTAAGATACTGACAAAGATTGGTCATCCTCTCTGGGCTTCTCCGAGTTCTTAATATGCAAAAGTAATTGTGAGTTTCCACAAAGGAAGGTATTCTGTGGTCTTAGTTTAGGATCCCCCAGAAGAGACCCCAGAAGAGGATTCAAATGCTAATGGCATTTTGGGGAGGAGCAGAAAACATGGGTAGGGAATAGAAAAATGAAAAAAGGAAGAGAAGTCAGCTAATCAAGAGTGTGTTATCAAGACAGCTACACTGAAGGCAATGGGAGCATAATTCCACAGTAGAACCTATGCTGTAGATCTATCACACCTGAGAGGCAGGAAAGCTGCTGTCAGTCACTGGAAGAGGTGTACTCCTGAAGGTGTGAACTCTGGCACTTCTAATGCAGGGAACTCAGGCCCATCATAGAAGTAGAAAGGCCTGGGAATATGTGCAGAGCCCAAGTAGCTGCTACAAGTATATAGTATTTCCCAAATTAGTTGGATCATAGAACTCCTTTTCTATGGAGCACTAAATAACTTCCATTAGAACTTTATTGTTTCAGAAACACTAAAATCATGAATACTATACAATAAACAATGCTTTCACATATTACCTAATTTGAGTCTCAAAACCCCTTTATTATTATTTCCATTGTACAAGGGAGAAAAACTGAGATCTAGATAGATTAATGGTTACTGATAGACCCAGAAAGCAAATCAGGTTTCTGCTTTTTTTTTTAATAAGTTTTATTGTTATGTTAAACACCATACATTACATCATTAGTTTTTGATGTAGTGTTCCATGATTCATTGTTTGTGCATAACACCAAGTGCTCCACGCAGAATGTGCCCTCTTTAATACCCATCACCAGGCTAACCCATGCCCCCACCCCCCTCCCCTCTAGAATCCTCAGTTTGTTTTTCAGAGTCCATCGTCTCTCATGATTCATCTCCCCCTCTGACTTACTCTCCTTCATTCTTCCGCTCCTGCTATCTTCTTCTTTTTTTTTTCTTAACATATATTGCATTGTTTCAGAAGTACAGATCCGTGATTCATCAGTCTTGTAAAATTCACAGTGCTCACCATAGCACATACCCTCCCAATGTCTATCACCCAGCCACCCCATCCCTCCCACCCCCCACCACTCCAGCAACCCTCAGTTTCTTTCCTGAGATTAAGAATTCCTCATATCAGTGAGGTCATATGGTACATGTCTTTCTCTGATTGACTTATTTCACTCAGCATAACACCCTCCAGTTCCATCCACGTCGTTGCAAATGGCAAGATCTCATTCCTTTTGATGGCTGCATAATATTCCATTGTGTATATATACCACTTCTTCTTTATCCATTCATCTGTCGATGGACATCTTGGCTCTTTCCACAGTTTGGCTATTGTGGACATTGCTGCTATAAACATTGCGGTGCACGTACCCCTTCGGGTCCCTACATTTGTAACTTTGTGGTAAATACCCAGTAGTGCAATTGCTGGATCGTATTGTAGCTCTATTTTCAACTGTTTGAGGAACCTCCATACTGTTTTCCAGAGTGGCTGCACCAGCTTGCATTCCCACCAACAGTGTAGGAGGGTTCCCCTTTCTCCACATCCCCGCCAACATCTGTCGTTTCCTGACTTGTTAATTTCAGCCATTCTGACGGGTGTGAGGTGGTATCTCACTGAGGTTTTGATTTGGATTTCCCTGATGCCGAGCAATGTTGAGCACTTTTTCATGTGTCTGTTGGCCATTTGGATGTCTTCTTTGGAAAAATGTCTGTTCACGTCTTCTGCCCATTTCTTGATTGGATTATTTGTTCTTTGGGTGTTGAGTTTGATAAGTTCTTTATAGATTTTGGATACTAGCCCTTTATCTGATATATCATTTGCAAATATTTTCTCCCATTCTGTCAGTTGTCTTTTGGTTTTGTGGACTGTTTCTTTTGCTGTACAAAAGCTCTTTATCTTGATGAAATCCCAATAGTTCATTTTTGCCCTGGCTTCCCTTGCCTTTGGCGATGTTTCTAGGAAGAAGTTGCTGCGGCTGAGGTCAAAGAGGTTGCTGCCTGTGTTCTTTAGGATTTTGAGGGACTCCTGTCTCACGTTTAGGTCTTTCAACCATTTGGAGTCTATTTGTGTGTGTGGTGTAAGGAAATGGCCCAGTTTCATTCTTCTGCACGTGGCTGTCCAATTTTCCCAACACCATTTGTTGAAGAGACTGTCTTTTTTCCATTGGACATTCTTTCCTGCTTTGTCGAAGATTAGTTGACCATAGAGTTAAGGGTCCATTTCTGGGCTCTCGATTCTGTTCCATTGATCTATGTGTCTGTTTTTGTGCCAGTACCATCCTGTCTTGATGATGACAGCTTTGTAATAGAGCGGGAAGTCCAGAATTGTGATGCCACCAGCTTTGCTTTTCTTTTTCAATATTCCTCTGGCTATTCGGGGTCTCTTCTGGTTCCATACAAATTTTAGGATTATTTGTTCCATTTCTTTGAAAAACGTGGATGGTATTTTGATGGGAATTGCACTGAATGTGTAGATTGCTCTAGGTAGCATTGACATCTTCACAATGTTTGTTATCCAGTCCATGAGCATGGAACGTTTTTCCATTTCTTTGAGTCTTCTTCAATTTCTTTACGAGTATTTTATAGTTTTCTGAGTACAGACCCTTTGCCTATTTGGTTAGATTTATTCCTAGGTATCTTATGGTTTTGGCTGCAACTGTAACTGGGATCGACTCCTTGATTTGTCTCTCTTCTGTCTTGTTGTTGGTGTATAGGAATGCCACTGATTTCTGTGCATTGATTTTATAGCCTGCTACTTGACTGAATTCCTGTATGAGTTCTAGCAGTTTTGGGGTGGAGTCTTTTGGGTTTTCCACATAAAGTATCATATCATCTGCAAAGAATGAGAGTTTGACTTCCTCTTTGCTGATTTGGATGCCTTTGATTTCTTTTTGTTGTCTGATTGCTGTGGCTAGGACTTCTAATACTATGTTGGATAGCAGTGGTGAGAGGGGACATCCCTGCCGCATTCCTGACCTTAGGGGAAAAGCTCTCAGCTTTTCCCCATTGAGAATGATATTCGCTGTAGGTTTTTCGTAGATGGCTTTTATGATATTGAGGTATGTACCCTCTATCCCTATACTCTGAAGAGTTTTGATCAAGAAAGGATGCTGTACTTTGTCAAATGCTTTTTCTGCATCTATGGAGAGGATCATATGGTTCTTGTTCTTTCTTTTGTTAATGTATTGTATCACGTTGATTGATTTGCTGATGTTGAACCAGCCTTGCAGCCCAGGGATAAATCCCACTTGGTCGTGGTGAATAATCCTTTTCATGTACTCTTGGATCCTATTGGCTAGTATTTTGGTGAGAATTTTTGCATCCATGTTCATCAAGGATATTGGTCTGTAATTCTCCTTTTTGATGGGGTCCTTGTCTGGTTTTGGGATCAAGGTAATGGTGGCCTCATAAAATGAGTTTGGAAGTTTTCCTTCCATTTCTCTTTTTTGGAACAGTTTCAGGAGAATAGGTATTAATTCTTCTTTGAATGTCTGATAGAATTCCCCTGGGAAGCCATCTGGCCCTGGGCTTTTCTTTTTTGGGAGATTTTGGATGACTGCTTCAATTTCCTTAGTGGTTATAGGTCTGTTCAGGTTTTCTATTTCTTCCTGGTTCAATTTTGGTCATTGATACATCTCTAGGAATGCACCCATTTCTTCCAGGTTATCTAATTTGCTGGCATAGAGTTGCTCATAATATGTTCTTATAATTGTTTGTATTTCTTTGGTGTTGGTTGTGATCTCCCCTCTTTCATTCATGATTTTGTTGATTTGGGTCATTTCTCTTTTCTTTTTGATAAGTCTGGCCAGGGGTTTATCAATCTTGTTAATTCTTTTGAAGAAACAGCTCCTAGTTTCGTTGATCTGTTCTACTGTTCTTTTGGTTTCTAGTTCATTGTTTTCTGCTCTGATCTTTATTATTTCTCTTCTCCTGCTGGGTTTAGGCTTTATTTGCTGTTCTTTCTCCAGCTCCTTTAGGTGTAGGGTTAGGTTGTGTATTTGAGACCTTTCCTGTTTCTTGAGAAAGGCTTGTATTGCTATATACTTTCCTCTCAGGACTGCCTTTGCTGTATCCCAAAGATTTTGAACAGTGGTGTTTTCATTTTCATTGGTTTCCATGAATTTTTTAAATTCTTCTTTAATTTCCTGGTTGACCCATTCATTCTTTAGTAGGATGCTCTTTAGCCTCCATGTATTTGAGTTCTTTCTGACTTTCCTCTTGTGATTGAGTTCTAGTTTCAAAGCATTGTGGTCTGAAAATATGCAGGGAATTATCCCAATCTTTTGGTAGCAGTTGAGACCTGACTTGTGACCTAGGATGTGATCAATTCTGGAGAATGTTCCATGGGCACTAGAGAAGAATGTGTATTCCGTTGCTTTGGGGTGGAATGTTCTGAATATATCTGTAAAGTCCATTTGGTCCAGTATTTCATTTAAAGTCTTTATTTCCTTGTTGATCTTTTGCTTAGATGATCTGTCCATTTCAGTCAGGGGGGTGTTAAAGTCCCCCACTATTACTGTATTGTTGTCAATGTGTTTCTTTGCTTTTGTTATTAATTGCCTTATATAATTTGCTGCTCCCATGTTAGGGGTATAGATATTTACAATTGTTAGATCTTCTTGTTGGATAGACCCTTTAAGTAGGATATAGTGTCCTTCCTCATCTCTTATTACAGTCTTTGTTTTAAAATCTAATTTGTCTGATATAAGGATTGCCACCCCAGCTTTCTTTTGGTGTCCATTAGCATGGTAAATGGTTTTCCACCCCCTCACTTTCAATCTGGGGGTGTCTTTGGGTCTAAAAGGAGTCTCTTGCAGACAGCATATGGATGGGTCTTGTTTTTTAATCCAATCTGATAGCCTGTGTCTTTTGATTGGGGCATTGAGCCCATTTACATTCAGGGTAACTATTGAAAGGTATGAATTTAGTGCCATTGTATTGCCTGTAAGGTGACTGTTACTGTATATTTTCTGTGTTCCTTTCTGATCTATGCTGCTTTTAGGCTCTCTTTTTGCTTAGAGGACCTCTTTCAATATTTCTTGTAGGGCTGGTTTCGTGTTTGCAAATTCCTTTAGTTTTTGTTTGTTCTGGAAGCTTTTTATCTGTCCTTCTATTTTCAATGATAGCCTAGCTGGATATAGTATTTTTGGCTGCATATTTTTCTCATTTAGTGCTCTGAAGATATCATGCCAGTCCTTTCTGGCCTGCCAGGTCTCTGTGGATAGGTCTGTTGCCAATCTAATGTTTCTACCATTGTAGGTTACATATCTCTTCTCCTGAGCTGCTTTCAGGATTTTCTCTTTGTCTCTGAGACTCGTAAGTTTTACTATTAGATGTTGGGGTGTTGACCTATTTTTATTGATTTTGAGAGGGGTTCTCTGTGCCCCCTGGATTTTGATGCCTGTTTCCTTCCCCAGATTAGGGAAGTTCTCTGCTATAATTTGCTCCAATATACCTTCTGCCCCTCTCTCTCTTTCTTCTTCTTCTGGGATCCCAATTATTCTAATGTTGTTTCGTCTTATCGTATCACTTATCTCTCCAAATCTGCCCTCGTGATCCTGTAGTTGTTTATCTCTCTTTTTCTCAGTCTCTTTATTTTCCATCATTTGGTCTTCTATATCGCTGATTCTTTCTTCTGCCTCATTTATCCTAGCAGTTAGTGCCCCCATTTTTGATTGCACCTCATTAATAGCCTTTTTGATTTTGACTTGGTTAGATTTAATTCTTTTATTTCTCCAGAAAGGGTTTCTCTAATAACTTCCACGCTTTTTTCAAGCCCAGCTAGTATCTTTAAAGTCATGATTCTGAACTCTAGGTCCGACGTCATACTAATGTCAGTATTGAGTAGGTTCCTGGCAGAAGGTACTACCTCTTGTTCTTTTTGCTGAGGTGATTTTTTTCGTCTTGTCATTTTGTCCAGAGGAGAACAGATGAATGAGGGAACAGAATGCTAAAAGGTTAACAACATCTCCAGCAAATATACTCTATACAAATCAGAAAAGACCTGAAACCAGGGGACAAGAAAGGGAAAGAAAGAAGAGAAAAAAAAAGGAAAAAGAAAAAGATAAAAACAAACAAAAACAGAACAAAAAAAAAAAAAACAGAATATGATCAAATATGATCAGGCCTGTACATAGATCAGTGCCACACACTAGCTTTTGGGCATATTTTCGTCTGTCAGAAAAAAGTGCCTGCCAAAATTTTAAAGGAAGAAAGACTTATATATGTACAAAATAAGGGTTGATACAATGAAGGGATGGAAGATGATTGTAAAGATGAAAATTATAAAAGATTTTATAAACGGAATTAATAAGATAAGAAGTTGTTTTTAAAAAGAAAGAAGAAGATTTAAAAAGAAAAAGAAAAAAGAAAAAGAAAAGGGAGAGAATGTGATCAGGCAGGAGAACAGAACAAAGCCATACACTAGTGATTTAGGGTATATTTTGATCTGTTAGAAGAAATTGTATCTCAAAATTTTAAAGAGAGAACAACTTATATATATATGCCAAAAATAAGGGTAACTACTATGAAGGGATAAAAATATGACTCTAAAAATGAAAAATAAAAAATGTTTTTTTTAAAAAGGGATTGATAAGATGTTGTTTGAAAAAGGGAAAAAGAAAAATTAAAAAAAAACAGTTAAAAAAATTAACTTTGAAAAACTAATGAATCATGGTAAAAAAGCCATGAATTCTATGTGCAGTATTCCCCTAGCGCTGGAGAGGTTTCTGGTCTTAAGACTCATATTCTTAAGTACCTCAAACTGCTTCTTTCAGAAAATGCATTTTCAACTAATACATAAAAGTTTAATATCAGATTCATTTTTGCCTTTTTAATCCATGAAAACCTTTATAAAGACCTTTTATTCTATTAACATGACCCACCACACCACATACACAGTTCTAAAAACTAGTAGATTTGACATTTTTAAAGATAATTTTGAATTCCGTGGTTACTATAGAGATAGTGAAACTTGCTGTCACTTTAATGTACTGCTCTGTCTGTAGTATTACTGATAGGTACCTGAAACAGCCTTATAAATTTTAAGCTTTTATGTGCCTTCTGTATTTCACAATATAGGATCACAATTTATAATGATATGATGTGTTATAGAAAGTCAGCCAGAAACGTCTAAATATATTTTAAAGATTTGCAGTTACTAACTGTATCGCAGGAAAAACAGAAAGTCTTCAAAAGTATATATATCTATGATTTGGGTGTGGTTATTCTGAGCTAATATTTATTGATTATTTACTACGTGCCTAGCACTGATCAAAGTAATTTACAGATATTAATTCATGAGTCCTCAGAACAGCCCTCTGTGGTAAAGAACCTTATTATCCACCCTGTTTGGCAAATGAGGAAACTGAGGCACAAAGAAGTTACATAACTTGCCCAATTTATACAGCTTATAAATGGTAATGCCAAGATCTGAACCCATGAAATCTGGTTTCACAGGCTACACCCATAGACATTTTGCCACTCATAGACATTATGCCATACTAGACTTACCAGAACGGTAAGTGCTATATATTGGCCCCTTAGGAATTATTGAGGTTTGGGGGCACCTGGATGGCTCAGTTGGTTGAGCATCTGATTCTTGATTTTGGCTCAGGTCATGATTTCAGGGTCATGAGATCGAGCTCTGTGTTGGGTTCCACACTGGGTGTGGAGCCTGCTTAAGATTCTCTCACCCTCTCCTTCTGCCCCTCTCCCTGCCACTGCTCACATGTGTGCACATGCACCCTCTCTCTCAATTAAAGAAAAAATTAAAAATAAAAAGGATTATTGAGGTTTTAATTCTTATTTAATCAGAGTAAAGTGCTTTCAAAACTTCTAAACAATAATGGTCAGATAAAAGATCATTTAAACTTGTGCCTACATTTTGCATAATTACTTCCAACAGACATGACCCAAACTATCTTAGGTAGAATTTAAATTCCTGAGTTCTCCCTGACATTTTATCCTCGAGGGCTTTTTAAAATTTTTATTTGTTAAATAAAATCATATACATAATTATAGGTTGCAAATGGAAAATGAGGGAGACAAAGGGAGAGAGAATATAAGTTCCTAGACTGAACCAGAAAACGTTAGTAAGTTAGAAAGTTACTTTCTTGCTATACTAAAGCAATGGACATTACTCTGAACGGCGGTATATCTTGATTTGTTAAACAGATGTTCTCCTGAAAGAGTTATATGCCCATTCAAGATATGTGAAACCACATATTAAGTGACATCACTTTTTTGTTGTTTGTTTTCCCATTGACCCAATCTTCAAAGGTGCTTTACCTCCTTTCTGAGTGATTGATCAAGTAGCCAATAAACCTTAAACCTGGAAGTGCAGTTGTAAACCTTCTTTGTAAACAAAGCATACTTTTAGAATAATGATAACATTTTTAGAGAGCAAAGCTGGGAATAAGCAAAGAACCTTTTACTTGATGAGAATCTACAACTTTATAACACTGTATGTGAGGGAAAGGAGGCTGCTAATAGAGATGTTTGGGGAAAATGAAGTCTTTCAAAAATATGGAAGGAAACACTGAATGAGAGACTCCAAACACCAGTGCATGAAAGGTCCATGACTCTAAAGCTTCTCAATTAAAATTACATTAATATCAAGGTTGATGTGCACAATTGTAATAGAAAAGTCAATCTTAAGAGGATAAATGCTAATGACAGGGTGGCGAGGTCAGCACCTGTGCAGTGACATTATGCCAGTAAGTAACATTAGCACAGTGATCACACTGGCATCCTACCTACCAGCTACATCCCAACCTACAATAGCCCATAAATCTAATGGATTACTCACCACAATCATCAAAAGCCAATGAGAGACAGCTTGGGATATTATCGACTTCAGACAAGCAGGGATGAAAGAAGTACTTCACTATTTACTTATTTAGTTGATACTCACTCTGTATCTCTTTAATTAAAAAAAAGACACTCAAATTATCAACAGTCATCTAAATATATAGATAATATAAAGTGATTACAAATATGAACAAACTTAATTGTTTATCTGTATATGTGGCTTAATGTGAGATTTCAAGTTTATAAAGTACTCTATATATGTGCATTTAAATATTTGTCTTCTTATCATGTGGTCACAGGTGGGTATTTTAGTTCTGAGAGCAGTTCAAATTCTTCAACTGACATCAAGAGCAATGAAGTTGTTCTCTGGAAGAAGTCAAACCCTTACCAACTGCCCATTCAAAGTAAAGCAACTTGTACTCACAAATATTAATGCAAATGCTTGTAGCCACATGGGTGTGTTTGAGAAGCCATATATTGGCTGACACTATATCCTTTTTTTAAAAAGATTTATTTATTTATTTAAAAGGGAGGGAGGGGGAGAGGGAGAGAGAAAGAGAATCTCAAGCAGACTTCCTACTGAGTCCCATGCAGGGCTTGATCTCACAACCCTGCTATCATGACCTGAGCTGAAATCCAGAGTAGGACACTTAACCAACTGAACCACCCAGGTGCCCCATGACACTATATTCTTTAAATCACTATAGTTTTTTAAATATCAACTAACCTAAAATCAAATTGACCAAATGCTGAGGCAGACAAGTGTCTGAAGGGTAAGACATATATTATGACTCACTTGGTTGAGGTCTTCATGTCTGACTTTAGTCACAGAAGTAAAATTAGACAACCACTCCTATTGTCTACCAATATCATAAAATAGGAGTGGTTGTCTAATTTTACATATATATATATATATATATATATATATATATATATGAATAAATAAATAATGACTTCTGAACTCAAGGAGCTTCTACTCCATCTGCAGGAATGAAAAGAACTTATGGTGAATCATTTGGAAATGATTCAGTGCCAAACAGAGGAGGCAGAATTTGACCTGGACCTTGAAGCATGAGTATAGAGAAGTTAACTCAGGTGAAAATAAGTTATTCAAAGTAAGGGAACAGAATGAGCTGGGGGGAATGGGCATGCAGAGGGGGATAGGGAGAGGAAGAAGAGTTCTATGTGATGGGAAAAAAGTTTATAATGGAGAATCCTGAAAATATGTTTAAATAGGTAGAGCAGGACCAATCCAAAACCATGGAGGTCAAAGTTTCTACTATTCCAAAAATTAGGAAAAACTATTGTATTTTAAATCACCAACACCAGAATGAGCTTAAAGTTTTATTTTTAATGTTTTATTTTTATTGTTTAAGAAATATCCTGTTCCTTCCTTCTTTTTAAAATATACTCTTTACTTCTTTCATTAAGAATTGTGAATAGGTAATTTTAACAACCTTTTGGGGATTTTTAATCTTTGGGCTTTTTTGTTATTTTTGCTGTTGGTATTTTGTTTTTGTCTTCTCTTTCTAGAGGGCCAATGTAAAAAATCTCTTTATTTTCTCTTATTCCTGAATGGTACTTTTATCAGATATATCCTAAACCGTGGGAACTTCCTAGTTTCCAGCCTAGCATTTAAGAAGTTGTACTTTGTCACTCCCATATATATAACCAAAAACAAAGCTGAAAAAGAGAAAATCAACAACTCTTCCTAGATCCATAAGAGAACTGAGGTCACAGGGCAAACCATTGCCCCCAAAATTTAAGAGACAAATACATAAGTCCAGAGAATCACAACTTACCAGTCAGAAACCGCTAAAGGAACTAGCACAAGGGTAGAAAAACCTAAACAGTAATTAATGAATTGCGGGAGGCTCAAGATGGCCAAATTTAAGAGTTAAAAACTCAGGGAGGCCAGTCTTAGAGGGGGCCTCCACACTTCCATGAATTTATCTCCAGAAGTCCTACCAGGTTTCTCTCACAGTGAAGAAAAATCCCATTGTATTCCCAGTAGGAGGAGGAGAAAAATAGTCATTTTAAAATCTGCCCAGAGCTTTCTCTTAGCAAAACCCGCCCTCAAGAGAAACTTTTTCACCAGAACCTAATCATATGGGGTTTACCAAAGACTAACCAACCTTGGGGAAGAGAAATATCTAACTCCAGCCCCTCAAACCCTCCTATCTCACCTATAGAGAAAAAAAAAAAGTCAAGAAGCACTTGTGAAGTTCACAGGCCAGGAAAACAGGGTCACTAATAGACTGAAATCAAATAGGACTATAGAATGCTTCCCTGTCCCCTATACCTTATTACCATATCAATAGGGTTCCTGTAATGATAACAAGAGAATACAAGTGAAAGAACCATGCATCCCAAGCATTATTTAAGAAGTTCCTAGAGAAATCCCAAGACAACAGAGGAGACAAAAATAAGGGCATCAGAGAAAATTTTAGCTTCTGACGCCTGCAGCTACAGTAAACACAGCCTAACTCCTAGTCACTTAAATATAAAACCTCCCAAAAGGCCTAATTACCTCAATTGCTTTTACCCACTACTGCATGTCCTGTTTAAAACAGAAAAATTACAAGGCATACTAAAAGATAAAAACACAATTTGGAAAGACATCAGAACTTGAGACTCCTTCCTGGCTCAGTTGGTAGAGCATGTGACTCCTGACCTTAGGGTCATGAGTTCTAGTCCCATGTTGGGTGTAGAGATTACTTAAAAAAAAAATTAGACTCAGAGACTTTGGAATTATCAGACCAAGAATTTAAAACAACTAAAGTGACATCTGAATATATTATTCCTTTGTTTTTGTACTTCACTGTAGTGATTATGTATCCTTTCATTCTAAATATTGTTTCTTTTGTAGGTAATCTGTTTTTTATCTATAGTAGTTACTAAAATTATTTCTTCATTTTTGGTGTGCTGCAGTTTTTCCATGATATTGCCAGGTATGGATTTATTTACATTGCTAGAATTTGTGTTTCTTGAAATGATGTCATCTTTCCTCAGTTCTGGGAAATTCTAACCCAATACTCTTTGAATATTAGAATCTCAGATTACAAAACTGCTTATATGTCCTTATTCTATCCATAATACTTGTAAATCTCTCTTTCATATTTTCCAAATTTCTTATCTGAAATGCAATTCATTTAATTTCTTTAAGTTGATCTTCCAGTTTATTTTCCCTTTAGTTATGTCTATACTTTGATTTAATCTGTCCATTTAGTTTTAATTTCTTTCTTTCTTTCTTTTTTTTTTTTAAGTAGGCTCCACACCCAGCCGGGAGCCCAACACAGGAATTAAACTCACCACCCCAAGATCAAGACCTGGGCTGAGATCAAAAGCCAGATGCTTAACCAACTGAGTCACCCAGGCACCCCTTAATTTATCACAATTTCAATGATTATATTTCATATTCTTAAAAGTTATATTTTTAATCTTAAAATATACTACTTTAATATCTTACTGTTAATAATTCAAAGATCCTAGACAAAGGCAAGTTTCTTTATTGTTTCTCTGTGTTATTGAGTAGAATCTTAAAACTTCAGTAGTTAGCTGTTACCAAGTACAATATATCTTTCTCTCATCTTCCTCCAGTCCAGGACTGTGTGGCATTGGTTTATAGACTTACTACTTTTTTTCTGGCACCTGGTTACTTTCCTTTCTTGCTTACTAGTTACACGAATTTTTAAGTAAATTATTATATTTTTCTTATTGTGTCTAAGAGTTTGCAGTAGCAGTGTTGTTATATTATTAGACCACATCTTTCCAAAACTAAAGTCCTAAAGTATTTCTTAATTCAAATCTTCAAATGGACTTTAATTTTCTACCACAAGCAAAGGAGAATAAACTTCAGAAAATATAAGGAAGATAGATCTATGGCTATGTTTTCCATCTCTTTACAAAATACAGATACAGAAACAGGAGGCACACATACTCCCCACTTCCTCTACCTCATAGAATGTATCTGAATTGAGGATGGCAGTGAGGGCAGAACAGGGTTAGTCAGAACTGTCAACTAAAAAGGGAAAATGTTTTAATTTATACTAACAATCCAAAACCCAAAGATCGAGACCAAACGCATTCAGTCATTTATCCATATACAAGCAAGTGGGTAGATGGACCAAGCGGTCTGGCATCAGATAAATTGCCAAAAGTGGGGATGGGCTCCCTGGGCTGAAGGCCTGCCCAGGGGCAGGGGCTGGCATGGGTAGGCAGTTACTACAAAAGTAACAATAGCCACCAGTGGCAACAGGAATAAACCAAGTGAGAATCCATTAGAAACAAAAAGCCCTAACTACTAGGCATCCCAAATATTAATGTATTTCCTAGTCTCTAAAATGGAAATAACAGTCACACCTGCCTTCTTAAAGCTGTGGTCAGGGATGATATGAAAAATATTAGTAAACAGTAGAGCACAGCAAAGGCAAAAAATCAGTCCAGCCACACCACCAGTTACAGGTGAACGTCCTAGTTGCAGTATGTGTTAAATGAGATAGTATAAGCAAAGCATTGCCCATTGTGCCTGACACAGATGGAGTACTCAATAAATATAAATTGTTTTTATTAGCCGATTTTGAAAACAGAGGTTAAATTTGGAGTCACATCTGGATGTGCAGTTAGATGAGATCAAATAAAAGCAAGCTGGAAACAAGGAAGAATGAGGTCCTGCATGAGGTTTTCCAAACACATGACTAACGTTCTCCACTAACTTCTATTAACTGGTAGGTACATGCAGCAAGGGAGTTATATTGGACAAGAGAATTAAAATTAGGTCAACAATGCCCAGAAAGTATACCTGCCTTGCCCTACATCACACAGTAATTCTAAGACACAGCCAGAAAAATTTGGGTTTCCTAATTCTTGTTCTACCATGTCAAAATACCTTCAAAACATAATGATAATTTATATTTATATGGGTTTTTATTTGAAAGTTTCCAAAACATTTTGACATGCATTATCTCATTTTCAGTGATAATCAGTGAATAAACAAATAGATGCACTAGCCTTAAGTAAGAAAAAAATAGAGCAATACAATTGGATTTCAAATCCACTTTAGGGTGATCCAAATTTAAAGAATGTGTTGCTCTAAATGCCACAGTTCAAGAACTGGGCAAGTTCAATATATATCAATGCAAATATGTTAGATGCAGTGAAGACAGTTGCCATGGTAATCTCTATATGATGGATGGATGGATAGATTAAATTTTTGTTTTGAGCTTCTGAAAAAAAAAATACAACACAGAGCAAAAATTGCTTGAAATCATATCTCACAAAAGAATCCTTTCCTAGTAATACTCAAGACACAACAAAAAGAACCTTATATAGCTATGGATTTGTCAAGTAAAACTTTGCCTTTGCCTTCTCCTTCTATGAAATGGAAAAGTAAATCAACATATGGTGGTTAAAAGCCTAGACTCTGGAACCTGGAATCCTGGCTCCATCCCCTTTTAGCTGTGAGTTGTCAGTCAAGTTGCTTGACCTCACTATGCATCTGTTCCATTTATAAAATGGATATACAACAGAACCTACTTCATAAGGTTGCTGCGAGAATTGAATGAGTTGGTGCATGTTAAGTTCCTACAAAGGTGCTTAGCACAGAGTATATTCTCAGTAAAGCTGGTTTTATTATTGTACTCCTCTTTGTCACTTCTCCACATGACTTTTATTTTTTTTAAAGATTTACTTATTTTAGAGGTGGAGAGGGACAGAGGGAGAGAATCTTCAAGCAGACTCCCCACTGAGCATGGAGCCCAAGGCAGGGCTCCATCTCATGACCCATGAGATCATGACCTAAGCTGAAACCAAGAGTCAGATGCTTAACCAACTGAGCCACCCAGGCACCCCTCCACATGACTTTTAAAAGAATTTTTAAAAATTTTTGTTTTGTTTTAATGTTGGGGCTGTTAAAAGGGCTTTTTAGATTGGGTGCTATAGTTAGGAATGTTCTCATCAGCAAGTAACAAAAGAAAACATGACCAGTGTTGACATAAAAAAAAAAAAAATAAAGGACTCTTTTTATCAAATAAGAAGAACCGCAAAGTTAGCTGACTGGTAGCACTGGCTCAGTGGTTCACTGATGTCAGCGTCTGCATCTGTCCATGTCTTGATCTGTACTTGGAGTTACTTCAGCTCCAGACACTCAAGGTGGGGAGAAGGTAGAAAGGAGAAGAGTGGCTCCAGTGACATCTTCCCCTTTTTTTAGGAAAACAGAAACATTCCCAGAAATGCCCAACAGTCTTCCTTTCATTTCTCATTTGCCAGAACTCTGCCACTTCCCCCAACCCCAGCCAGACCCTCCCCACGAACCCCTCCCCATCCCCCCACCGAGCTACAGGAAAGGCTGAGGAAGCTATTATTTAACCAGGCATTCTGCCATCCTGTTAAAATTGGAATTCTGTTGGCAAGAAAGAAGAGGAATGGATAGTGTTTGCCACAGGTGCATGGGGGATCTTGATGCATCTGATAAAAAGAATTCATTAGGTAATGCTCTCTGAACACTTTGGGAATAAAATGAGCTGTGTAATGTCTAGGCAGTTTTAGCTGACAGTTACAGCACGTATTTTGCCTTCCCTTCCTTTCTGAATTTATTCCCTCTGTTGGGCCTCTCATTCTGCCTATAATCAAAATTTAGGAATTACTCTCTGTGGGTTAACATGGCCACATTGTCATGGAAAGCAATCACCTCTAGGTTGCTGCGGTACCTCTGCAGGTGTATGTAAAGATATCAGGAACAAAAATCTAAAATGCTCACAGACTCGCATTGCTTTGCTCCAGAATCCACACCTACTCTGACTCTGCAATGTACATCTTCAAAAGAGTGCAGGTGCTCAGCCTGATTGAATTGAGCCCTCTTCCCTCCAGACTACCACAGTTCTCATTCAGGGGAGTTATACAGCAGATATGATGAAAGAGACCTCTCCCTAATTATGGAGATTTGTCGTTGGTGTTGGAGGTTATTTTTTTGTATTATTTACACTATTCTGTCTGGCAGTAATATTTCTGTCTGCCGGTGACAATAACATTGCTCTTGACTGGCGCAGATCAGCAGTTTGTGATAGCTCTGAAAAGCCAGCGTACAGCACATGTCACTGGCAGACATATTAATGTTGGTGATGAGTAGTGCATGTGATGTAACACGATTAGATGGCACTAAGATAAAGGACCATCTTGAAGTCCATGAATAACCAAGAAACAGTGAGATGACAACTATCAATTATTTATTGCCCTTGTCCAGTATATTATTAACAGCTCCCAGAAAGCACACAGTCTTCCTTTCCTGCTCTCTCCCTCATGTTAATGCTTGGCTCCTCAGCTTATGGGAAGTTACATCCTAAGGGAGGTATTTTGCTCTTAGCTACCATTAGACAATCCAGAGGAAAAAAGTGAAATGACCTCAAGGCAGACTACATTCAGCTTTTTTTTTTGGCTACCAGAAAAGATGCATTGTTCTCCATTCTCCACTAGTGATTCCTCTTATCACCTTCATATGCAGAGCCTCCTCTTTACTCTTCTTCCCTCAAGTCCAGGGGACTGCTGATTTCACAAGAGTTCACACTTTGAGGAGAGATAGTGATGTTCTATGATTAAATCTCATGCATATATCTGCAAATTCAGCCTTTGTTTCCTAGGGAGATGGTTATAGGTTTTTATACTCATTTCACTGCTGAGTCAGGAAGAGACTATTTTATATCTTAGTTTATATGAAGCATAGAAAAGTTATAAATAGGTACTAGTTAGGCTTCTTTCAGTTGTAAGTAATAACCAATCTGTCTCAAAATGATTTTAAACAATGAGAAAATTATCTCACCTATGCAGATACTCAGTAATGTCTAGCATACAGTCTTAACACTTGTCTGTATCACTATCTGTGGCATTGGTTCCCCTATCAGTTACATAGTGTTCCAAGACAAAACAAGGCTCTGTTCTTTCTCATTTCTATCCAGTAAGCAAGAGAGAACCTCTCCTCAACCAAGCAGAAAAAAGGACCTGCTTCCAGCCTGACTGAGGTCACTGGGGTCATGTGCTCATCACAAATAGTCCTCAGGGGAATATCATAGGCTGACTGGGTTAAGCTTGGTCTCCACAGCCAATCGATAGCAGAGTGTAGAGAATATACTGACTGGTTTAAACTCATCTGGAGCTGGAGATGACATCAGTGACCCCTGAATGATAGGAGCTATTAGGGAGTGGACACTTCAACAAAATCTGAGTTATGTGAAAAAGGAAGGACCTAATCAACTAACAGCACACAGTAGGTGAGATAAATGTTTATGAAACACTTCAGAGTTCTTTACAATTGAGTGGACATATAAAAAGATAATTTTATTAACATAAAACATATTGCTAATTCTAAGTTATTCATTGTGGAGATTTTATTAAAGACAAAGTTACTGTCTAGAACCATATAATTATTGCATGTATTTATTATTTGTCTTATGTTTAATGATAAAGCTGCTACTATACTGGTACTATGTGGATCTTTTATATAAAAACAGAGTGGTGAAAACCTTTTCAAAAGTCATCTGAATTCTGTCCTCAAGTAAAACTTCGTCTTCACTCTTCCTTGGGTGTTTATTCATACATTTACTCATTTGTTCACTCATCAAATTTATAAGATGACTGGAACATACATGACACCGTACTTGGGCCCATTTTATTAATAGAATCTATTTATTCTTTGTTAATCAGCACCAACTAAGTGCTAGATACTAAGGACACCATTGTAGACTTCAAGGAGCTTACAATCCTAGGAAGAGGACCTACAAATAAGAGAATGGAGCTCTAGAAAAACCGAAGATTTACACCAGTCCAGTGGCAGGAAGGATATCTTCCCTGGTGACAAAATTCAACTGAGTCCCAAAGAACTAGCCAGGTATAAAAGCAGGAAGAGTGGAGCACAGAAAGCAGAAATTACCAACACTTCATATTATTAAAATGAGACAGAGAAGCAGAAACTGAGTCTACACTGGAAGAGAAGATCTGAAGCCTCCAATGGTGTGCTAAGGAGCTCTGACTCTCTCACCTAATGGCAAGAAGCCATTGAAGTATAGAGAAGCAGCCCAACCTGTTGGAACTTCTGGTAGCCTATTCTGGCAGTTGTATGGATGATGGAGTATAAGAGAGAATTTTGTGAAGAATTTTAAAGGATACTCACTGTGAGGAAATCAAAATGTATTATTTATTGAATATCCACAAGATGTGAGATGCTATACTACTTCCACATAATAATCTTTTAACCCTTACAACAATTCTGAGATAGTATGTAATAGGTTTTTAACAGAAGGAAACTGAGGTTTTAAGGAGAAAATAGAAGAATGAACACAGTTTTCTCAGGATTGCAGAGCTAGTAAATGTGATCACTAAATTGAATATTCAATAGCAGTTATGAAAGCTGGATCCAATTTGGAAGTACAAAAGCAAAATCAGGATTTGAAATATGGTGTCTGGGATTTTTAGTTCATTTTAATATTCTTCAGTACAACATGTACTTTTAAACATAATAATATTAATAATAATTATCACACATGGGGTCACAAAGTATTTTCATATTTGCATCTTCATTATAACTAACCTAATTCATTGATACTCTAGTCTACTTTATTTATGGAAAGAATAATAATATAATAATAATATTAACAACAGGACATGCCATGAGCCAGAATGTATGCATTTATCTCCTGTTGATACCTACATCAACCATATCAAGTAGATATTCCTCTTATCCCTCTGTTTTTAGATAGACATACTCAAGTGAGAGAGGTTCAGTAACTAGTTTCCCAAAGATTGTACAGGCATCCATTGCA
Organism: Zalophus californianus; assembly: GCF_009762305.2. NCBI lineage: Eukaryota > Metazoa > Chordata > Mammalia > Carnivora > Otariidae > Zalophus > Zalophus californianus. The sequence goes on from NC_045607.1 coordinate 72,209,178, forward strand.
TAGGTGAAATAAAAACCATATCAATTTGACTTCAAAACTCAGACCCTTAACAATTTCACTTTACAGCTTCCTGATTCCAGGCATTTTTCTGAGAATCTGCTCTGGGTCCAACCCCCAGTTGCTTGTAGTTATAAAAGATGTATAATTTCTAACTGATCTTGCCTGCAAGATATGATTACCACGTGGAAATAACTTTTAAAATGGCACTAAACAGAGTATAATACAGTACAGAACAATGTAGTGTAGATTACCATAGCTTTAGGAGTTCAAAGAAGGATGAGATCAAAGTAGTCTGAAGTAGTCAGGGCAAGTTTTAGGGATGCAAGTCTTGAACTGACTCTTTGAAGAATGGTTAGGATTTCTTTAGAAAAGTAAAGGCAAGGGTAGGGGGAGGCATTATGTGATGATCAGGTGATCAGTTTGGCAATGTCATTTCTGATACAACATCAAAAGCATGATCTTAAAAAAAAAAACATAGTAAGTTGGGCTTCTTAAAATTAAAAACTCCTGCTCTGTGAAAGAAACTGTTAACAGAGTGAAAGACAAGCCACAGACTGGAAGAAAATGTTTGCAAAACACATATCTGATAAAGGACTTGTCCAAAATATACAAAGAACTCTTAAAATTCCACAGTAGGAAAACAACCCAATTAAAAAATCGGAAAAAGATCCGAAGAGACACCTGAACAAGAAGATCTATAGATGGCAAATAAGCATATGGAAAGAAACTCAACATCAGATTCATTTGTGAATTGCAAATTAAACCCATTAGAATGGCTAAAATCCAAAACATTGACAACACCAAATGCTGGTGAGGATATCAAACAACAGGGACTCTCATTCATTGACAGTGAGAATGCAAAAATAGTTCAGCCACCTTAAAAGACAGTTTGGCAGTTTCCTACAAAGCTAAACACAGGCTTACCACAAGCTCCAGAAATCACACCCCTAAGGTGTTTACCCACATGAATAAAAAACTTATTTCCACACCAAAACCTACACCTAATATTTATAGCAGCTTCATTCATAATTGCCAAAACTTTCAAACAACTAGATTTCCCTTAATAGGTGAATAGATAAAATGTGGTATATCCATACAATGGAATATTATTCAGTAATAAAACCAAATGAACTATCAAGCTACGGGGAAAAAAAAGGAGGAAACTTAAATGCATATTACTAAATAAAAGAAGCCAGTCTGTACAGGCTACATATTGAATGATTCCAACTATATGACATTCCAGGAAAGGCAAAACTATGGAGACAGTAAAATTATCAGTAGTTGCCAAGAGGTTCAGAGGAAGAAGGAGGAATGAATTAGTGGAGTACAGGGCATTTTTAGGACAGAGAAACTATTCAGTATAATACTGTAATGGTGACACATGACATTATACATGTGCCAAAACCTATAAAATGTGCAACACTAAGAGTGAGCTCTAATGTAAATTAGAGGCTTCCGTTAATAATAATATATCAATATTGGTTGTTCAGTTATAACAAAAGCACCACCCTAATGCAACATGTTGATAATAGGAAGAACTGTGGGGATGGGAAAAAGTAGGAAGGGGTATATGGCAATGCTCTATACTTTATGAGCAGTTTTTCTGTAAGCCTAAAACTGCTCCAAAAAATGAAATCTTCTTTAAACACAGAAAAATTCTATGCTCAATTTTGCCAAATCTGTTTTTAAGCCACCATGTCCATTCCCAGAGAGCACCCACAATATGGGATGAATTGGGAGATCTACATATATTCAACATTTACAACATTAGTTCCTTGCATATGTTCCATCCTGCTTGTAGTTCCCCCAGATGCCAACCGTACTCTGTTTCTCCTTTTTTTAAAACCTCATTTTGTCTTTTTCACTTAACTCTTAGCCTTATTTCTCTTTTTTATATTTCTATAGGGTCGGGTATGCATTCATCTAATGTGTACACATATTAAACTCAACAAATATATGTATATGTAGTATTCAATATACTCAACATGAACCAAGACTAAAGTCCACGCAAACTAAAAAATAATAGTAACAGCAAACACTATGTACCTGGCACTCTTACAAACACTCTACATAGGCTAACAAATTTAATCTTTTTTTTTAAAGATTTTATTTATTTATTTGAGAGAGAGAGAATGAAAGAGAGCACGAGAGAGAAGAGGATCAGAGGGAGAAGCAGACTCCCCGCTGAGCAGGGAGCCGGATGTGGGACTCGATCCCGGGACTCCAGGATCATGACCTGAGCCAAAGGCAGTCGCTTAACCAACTGAGCCACCCAGGTGCCCTAACAAATTTAATCTTGACAACATCAACATCAAATCAGTGAAAATTTTAAACTGGTAACCATTAGGTTTTCAAGATTAATAAAAGAGTCATAAGTTGAAGGTCACACTTAAAGTATATGTTTCCTGCTTTTCTGATTTATGTTGACCCTTGATTATTAAACAGTACCTCAGTCTAATGTTGACATTAGCCCAGCATAGAATATTAACCTATACATACATAGTGTCAAGCAAATCGGAGGTGCCCAAGACTCAAAGCCTGATAGAAATTAGGCTGAATGAAAGACACTTGAAGTGACATTCAATGGAAATTTCAACAACATATAAAGAGTATGCATTACAAAATCAGATTCTTTTTTCTCATAGACTATCATCAGATATATTTGTAATGATGGTAGTAAACAAACAAAAAAAGGGCTGGGGAAATGTTCATAGCCAGGTGACATTATATTATGACTATATTATCTACATATCTACCTATGTATATATTATTCATACTATTCTATATACTATATTGTATATTATATACTACATATATTAAATTATCATAGTTGGTGCCTGTATATATAAAATTATTTCTCTTGCATGTGAAATATGTCCAATTGGAACTAAGAATATAGAAAATAATAAAAATCTAATTATTCAAACACGTGTATGTGTGTGTGTGTGCCACCTTCTCTATCAGCTCTCTGATTATGTGAAATAGAATATAGTGAGATTACTTGACCAGCTTCAACTGTGCCAGTGTGGGTTTGCACACATTAGAAAACTCTTCAAAATGGGCTGTCGGGGAAAAGGACTGACTCATGAATTGACTTGCTGTGCTCGTCAATAATATTTAAAATACACATACATACGCACACTGATACACATACCGGAAAAGGATTAGTAGCTTAATCGTATTCCCCAAATGACCCACAGCCTGTCTTGGGAGAATCTTTTCACATGCCCTCGTTCATAGGGAAAGGACCGTGGTGTCAGGTATTGGCAGGAACACAGCCCTTCTCACCCTAGTTTTTGATTCCCCAAAAGACACTTCAATTTCAACGTCTGAAACTCAGTTATTAAAATGTACTCCATTGCTTTACCATTTGGAGATAGGAAAAGAAAGGTCAATTATCCAATTCATGGTTGGCAAACATTTTTTGTAAAGGTTCGGAAAGTAAACATTTTATGCTTTTTGTGCCTTACGGTCTCTGCAGCAACTACTCAACTTGGCCAGTGTGGCGCAGAAGAGCCATCAACAATACATAAATGAATGGGCATGGTTGTGTTTCCGTAAAATTTTATTTACAAAAACAGGTGGCAGGCTGAATTTGCCCCATAGGCCATAGTTTGCTCACACCTGATCTGATCTAATATTCATTTTCTAAAAGATGAAAGGACTCCATGGATCTCTGTGTTAGTAATTATGGTTGTTACTCCTTTCCATATGATTCCAGAGAATCATTCCTCTCTATATCTGTTCCCTGAGTAGTCCTCTTCCACAATGACTTTGCTAAGCCATGTGACTTGTTTAGCCAACGAGATATCAGCAAACATGATGCAAGCAACGGCTCTCGACAAAGGCTTGTGCACTGGGACTCACTTTTCCTGCTTGGTCTTCTAGAACTAAAGAAAAGCCTGGGCAAACCTCTTAGAGAATGAGAGAGCATGCAGAGTACAGCCTGAGCTGTCCCACCCATGGCCCAAATACAAGACTGAGCCTAGTCCAACATCTGATGTTGCAGAGCCATGCCACCTCAGCTAAGCCCAGCCCCTGTTGCCAACCCACAGAATCATAAACAAAGAAGTGGTTGTTTCAAACCATTATTTTGAGCTGGACTGGTAGACAGCCATAGGTAAATGATATAATAATCTAGAAGTATAAAAACCCCAAACAATCATTCTCAAACATTTGCTCTGTCAGCATAACCAAAGCAAGAAATGAATGAGCTATATATTTAACTTGTGAATATGTGCTTTCTTAAGTCATTCAGAGGATTCTGAATTTCTCGATTGTCTTAACAGCCAATTGGACTATTCTTAATTTCTCTGAATGTGCAGAATTACTATGAAAACAGCTCAGATTCACCAAGTAATTCACAATAAACCTTCACTTCCCTTGATTAAAAAGGCTCCATGATGATGATTCATAGAAAAACTAATAGAAATAGCTAGCTTTGTAAAGACATTACCTTGACTGAGGTTCCCACAAACTACTTTTCCCTGGATTACAAATACCAAATTCAAGTGGAGTTTTATTTAAGAAGCTAATTTTCATGAAAACTGATTAATGCATGAATCATTGGATTAATATATATCATGTCCCAAGTTATGAAAGTCCTGGATTCTAGCTTTTTTGATGTCATTCTCAAGACTGTGTTATGCTCTTAACAAACTTAGTATTGCCAACATGTCTTTCTTAAGAGACCCAGCTTCATGACTATTGATCACATAATTTTATAAACTTTCTAAATAATAAGTCTGGAAACATACATCCAAGAAAACCAGGGAGCACATGTGCTTCACATATAAAGTTTCATTGGAAGAGTTTCAGAGGGAAAATTAAAATTTTTTCAGCATGTAAATATAAGCAAAGGCACTTATATGGAAAACTGATTTTTTGTAACAAACTGAAAGGGTCTACAGCAACATTAAGAGGTTACCAGTTAGAATTAGTGAAATGTGACATTAATGATTGTATGTTTTCAAGTAGGGAAGCCTCTGCATTTGGGTTGAATATTCTGATATCATGTTTTCATAGATGTGTTGCTAGACTATAGACTACACTGCAACATGGTCTGTGGAAAACAGAATGTCACTATAGGTCATTTGTTCTCTCATCTATAGAATATTTGGCTCATGCATAATCCTACAATATGTGATAGTTACTCTTTGCCAATTAAAAAAATAAACTCTAAAGTATTCTGGGGGAGGAGGGTCTCCCAAACCTGGGGAAAGAGTCAATACTGTCCAAGATAAAGAGAATTTCAAAGATATATTTTGGGAAGTTTCAAAAATGACTTTGGGAGAAGTTAATAGATAAAGAACAGATAAGCTAAGGAATTATAGGTGATAATGGGAGCCTCAGGAGGCTGCAAAACTATACCTGGAGACCAGAACTAGTGTTATTTCTGGAAGGGAGAACATGGGACCTGTTATAGGAAAAGGACTCTCCGTTCAAGGTGCCAGAAAATGTCTAGGAGGACTGGTCCAGATTCCCCAGGCCTCTTGCTACACTAACCTGGATTCTTCAACCATCGGCAATCCTGTATAAGAGAGGTAGTTAGTTATAATGAAACAAAGAAGCAAAATATCCTCTTTCAACCACTAAGACATACACTCTACTTCTTACTTTTGCTAATTGTGCTGAGTTAGACAAAAGAAAACCTATACAGGTAACATCCTAAAGGTTTGCTGTGAGCATTAAATTGATTCATTTATGTGAAGAACCCTAGCAGGATATCTGGCATTTAGGAGACCCTCAACAAATACTCATTTTTCTTTCTTCTTTTTCCTGTCCTGCCTCTGGCATAAAAGCAGTCACATTCTATGACTCTGGCTAAGTCAATCTCCTTGTGCCTCCACTTCTTTTCCTATAAAATGGATGGAATTATTTAGTCAATTTTTAAGGTTCTTTCCATCTATAAGTCTATGAATTGTGAAACGATATCACAGGTGTTCATAATAACGCTCTGATTTATATAAATATGTATGCAGAGGATATCTCCTATCTGGTGTTGGGCAGATCCTAGGAGCTTCCATCTAGCTTTCCTGCATTAACCTGTGTGAGCAGCTGTCAACTCACTAGAGGAAAGAAACTGCCCAGAAATTTTGAGATGCTTAAGTATTTTTAGATCAATTAGACTTCTTTAACATAAATACTTGTTTTTATCAAAAGGATTCCAATAAAATATTTTAAAGCAAAAATAAATAAATAAATGTGTATGCAAAATATAAACATACTCATTATTGTGATTCCAATGTAATGTATCAACTGCTCTTTAAGATTTTAGCAATTATTAATTGCACAGAAACTTGCAAGCCACTTTTGGGGTTGATGAGGTCCAGTGAACACATTCTCACAGAACTCATATGTATTATTTTGAGTATTTTACAGGCCTTCTTCCTCCCAAACCCTACCCAAAGTTGCTTTGTCAGTTAATTAATTCTCTCTGGGAAAGGAAGATTAAGTGTTATCAGCCTCCTGCCCATTTCAGCTAGGGGCAATTGAACTGAGCCCTTGCCCCAGGTTTTTGAAGGAGGTAATGTCAGAGCCAGGTGCCCCTGTCCCCAAGCCTGTGCTCACTCTACACCTCTCAGCCAAAGCCAGGATTGTTCCTGGTGCCAGATTACACTCAGCTGTGCTTTCATTTTTTATTATTTAAAGATTTCAGGGATATGAGTAATGATTAAATATGAGTTCTAAGAGATACAAAAGGATATGGAAAAGGCTCAGGGGACTTCAGTGAAACATATATGCTGCCATTATTCAAGTTTCTATTCTTATCGTAGAGAAACATGCATAGCTAAATTTTGGAGTGATAATACCGTGGAACTGAAGTACTACTATTAAATGACAAAAGAAGTATATCAATTTGGGGACCACTGCTACAGGATGACATGTATTTCCTACTGCTTGTGAATACACATGCCCTCATGATGGGACAATTCACTTACCAGTTATTGAGCCTATGATTTAATTCTTATCTGCTTTCCTAATTACTTCATGGATTTCAGTTGTGTAAAAATAACCAGTTAGCATCTGTTAGGCAGGGGATTGATTTTAACCGATCTCACATCCGTTTGTAGTCACATTTATAGGCTAGAGTCTTCCCCCAAGGTCTGTGCTCACACAGAAGTAGAGAGAGCCTGAGGTACTAGAGATTCAGAAAATGTAAATCCCTCCCAGAAAGTCTTCTGGGTTTTTTTTTTACTCTGGCCATTGGAGGTTACTCATCCTGGAAACGTTAGCCTACATACTAAGTCGTGAAGGACTTGGTCTGATCCCGAAGCTTGTGAAAGCAAGACACTGTAGCCAGTCAGATTTCAGATTTTCTGGAAAACTTTCTAATCAATGGCAACTTGAGAAGCTAAACCAAATGTATTAAGCCTTGCCATTCAAAGTGTGATCCAAGAACCTGTAGCATCAACATTACCTGGAATCTTTCGAAAAACAGAATTTCATACCCCACCAAGAACCTGCTGAATCAGCACCTGCATGTGAACAAGAACCCTAAGAATTTGTATACTTGCTGAAGATTGAGAAGCACTGTCTTAAAGAATTTCTGGGTCAAGACTATGCTGTCTTTCAGAAGGATACATCTCAAACACATCTGGGTAGGGGAGAGAAGTAGGTATGTGAGAGAATAACGATCACAGTCCTGGAAGGGGATAGATTTTGCTTTATTAAGAGCAATAATAACTCAACTATAAAATAAACTGACGTTTTAGGATCCTGAGTCTCACATGCTGCCATTCTAAGGGGCTTTAGGGAATAGCTACGGTTTTTCTCTTTCAAGTATTCCTTTCCCTTACAACCTACATTTGATAACAGAACTCCTCTTTCCTCTTTTCTTTCACTTACTTCATGTGGTAGAAAAGGAAATGACCTCATCACAAGATAAAGAGAGATCACAATGACAACACCGTATCAGCTCCTGAATCCAGCCATATCTGAAGACCACTTTGTGTTTTATGTTTGTGTATGACAGAGATTTCCCTTTTTTCTTAAGCTAGTTTAAATTGAGTTTCTGTAAAGGACAAATATCAATTCTGACAAATGAAAAAATATAGTAGCCTATCAATTTTATTTTCTAATGCCTCTTATTCGCTGATACCTATGAGTCACCAGGCATTTGAGAAAAAGTTCCAACACGAATGTAAGATTAAAAAAATAAAGAAAGAAAGAAAAAAGAGAGACACTTCTAAAATTTTTCCAATATTCAGAGTAATAAAAGGAAATGTTATGTCTATAAGACAATAACAACCACACGCTATGTGAAACAGAAAAGCAGAAACACTGAGAGACCAAGGAAGAGTAATTAAAATATGCTAACCAAAATAAACATGTTAACTTTACAAATGTTGGAAGACAAAATTGAGAAAAATCTCTCAGTAAAATAAAATGATAAAACAATAGATCTAGAAAAAGTGAGAAAAATAACAGAAATTAGAGAATTAATTCAGGAGTTTTACCTTCTCATTGAGAAGAGTTCCAAAAAGAGAGAAAAGGGGAAAGAAAGGGTTGGTATGTATCAAATAATATAATAAAATTTCCAAGAACTGAAGGATATGCATTTCAAATCATACAGGTCCACTGAAAGCCCAGAAAAATGAATAAAAAAAGTATCAAAGTACATCATCATAAAAGGATATACTATAGAATAAGGGAAAGTTATCTACATGAAATCCAGGAAATAAGGACTGCAAAACAGGAGGGTAAAAAAAAAAAAAAAAAAAAAAATGTCTCTTTCTGACAGAAGGAGAAAGTGAAAGACTAGGGTAAATTGGAGACATGTCAAAGGAGGTGTTGTGGAGGAAGAATTTCCTCTACCTTTCACAGTCCTTCTACCTGGGCTAAGAATCAAATTGACAAGAGACATATTAACAGGAGAAAATCAGATTTAATAGCCTACTAATGGGGAATCCACACAGACATGGAAATTCCAAAGACAGTGAGGCAACATGATGCTTATATGAGCTATGGAGAAGGATAGAGGTATGAAAGTACAAGAGGAGAAAGACCATTATTAGGAAGGTGAAAGGACATGTTTGGAAAACAAAGGTTGCCCTATTACATAAGTAAGTTTCTTAGGTAAAGAGGAATCTCTATTGGGGCACCTGGGTGGCTCAGTTGTTAACCATCTGCTTTCGGCTCAGGTCGTGATCCCAGGGTTCTGGGATCAAGCCCCACATCGAGCTCCCTGCTCTGCAGGAAGCCTGCTTCTCCCTCTCCCACTCCCCCTGCTTGTGTTCCCTCTTTCACTGTGTCTCTCTCTGTCAAATAAATAAATATAATCTTTAAAAAAAAAAAAAGAGTAATCTCTCTTAATAGGTCTCTTCCTGGTATAAGCAGGCAGTTGAGGGGGAGGTAAAGAGATTTTTCTGAACTTCTGGGTTTGGATTGCTTTTAACTCAAAATAATGTTGATGCCCAAAGCAGCCCATCTTGGGGTTGCCTGCCCTTGGCCCCTACAAGGGCAACTGGGGAAAAAAATAAAACAATATATTAATTGGTGTTTAGGCATGTAGAAATATTTTTACCATTAGAACAGAACAATTGGAGTATTTTGAAAAAAAAAGACAATAGATTCATAGAGAGCTAAACAAATAACTATTAGAGGAAATTTTTAACTACAGAAAAAATATACCCCAAAATAAAAGAAGTCACAATATGTTACTTGGGTCTGCATTGCACAATATTTACAAGGTAATAATATCATAAACACTAACAGCTGATTTAACCAAAAATTGTGGTAGAAGACTATACAAGGATAATGAGAACAGAAATTAAATAATGAAAAGAAATAAATGCTAAGCTATTATATAAAAATATTAAGTTTTATATATTAATAAATATAAATAAACAATGGTATAATAATATATGTGATATGATATATATTATTTAATTAATATTAATAAAAATTAATATATGATACCCAATGTTAATAATTCAGGAAATAGCAGTATGTATCTATTATTTAGAAATATCTACATAAAGAAAAGAAGAAACAGTTACCGAAGGGGTAGAGAGGGATGAAAGTAAGAACTGCTTGTTTCTCTTCAAAAGTCTTTTAAAAATCTTTGCTTTAAATAGTATGTGCTTGGGGCCCCTGGGTGGCCCAGTTGTTAAGCGTCTGCCTTTCGCTCAGGTCATGATCCTAGGGTCCTGGGACTGAGCCCCACAATGGGGTCCCTGCTCGGTGGGGGGCCTGCTTTTCCCTCTCCCTCTCCCCCTGCTTGTGTTCCCTCTCTCACTGTCTCTCTCTCTGTCAAATAAATAAAATCTTAATAAAATAAAATTAAATTAAATTAAATAAAATTAAATAAAATAAATAAAAAATGTATGCTTATTACTATGGTAAAAATTTAAAATTTTAAATATATTTCAAAAGCTAGGTAGCCTGTGGGTGCCTGGGTTGCTCAGTTGGTTAAGCATCTGCCCTCGGCTCAGGTCATGATCTCAGAGTCCTGGGATGGAGCCCAATGTTGAGCTCCCTGCTCAGTGCGGAGTCTGCTTCTCCCTAACCCCCAACCCTCATGCTCTCTTGCTCTCATTCTCTCTCTCAAATAAATAAATAAAATCTTAAAAAAAAAAAGTTAGGTAGCCTGGAGGGAGAATAGAGACGAACTCCTTTTTAAAACAGCAATGCCAAAGAATAATGGAACACTACATCAAAAACTAATGGTGTAATGTATAGTGATTAACATAACATAATAACAAAAAATAAAAATAAATAAAGCAGCAATGCAGGAGAAGTATTATCTGAGATGAGGAATGGGGAGAGACCTGTTGTAAGCAGTGTGGCCTCTCTGGACAGGCCCACAGGAGAATCCTAAAAGGTGTCCTTTTCACAGAGGAAGCCACCTACATGCTATGCCAGGAGTGGAAACTAACCCCATGGTATGAAAGCGAAAAGACTGGATTTTGAGGAATCTTAGTAGATGAGCAATGAGGATTTCAGACAGGATGAAAACAGAAGCAGTGAATTTGACCAAACTCAAACTCTGAGGCTTACTTAGCTAAAATTCTGTACAGAAATTGTGGAAGCCAAACTACCAGAGAAGAGTGCAAGCAGTAGTAGAAAGAATTTGTTTAATGAGAGAAGCAGAAGAAGCAATAAATAAAAAGCATGAACGTGGGTAAAAGCTGAGAGTTCAATGAAATTGGACAAGAAAGAAAGAGAAAAAATAACAAAGGAACCAAAAGATGACATTGCTGTTGAAAACTGCAAAGATCTATACTACAGGCAACATTCCAGGTAAGTCAGTATCATGTCTGAAGAATTAAATCCCTAAGTTAATATTTACTGTGTGGCCCTGAACAATGCAATTAACCTTTTAGGTCTTAGTTTCCAATCTGAAAAATTAAAATAATATCTCCTTCACAGTGTTGATGAGAACACAGTATTGAGATAATTTTGATAGATAAGAACACTGAGGATATGGTAAATTTCTATGGCAGAAGTTCCAGTGTGAAAGAAAAATACCCGCAAAAGAATCCTTAAAAAGGCAGAAAGTTAGTGAGGTGGGAACACAGGGGTAAGAAAGAAGCTCCTGGTTTTACTATCTGTCTTCTCGGGGAAGAATATGCCAAGGCTAAGGGGGGGCGGAGCAAGATGGCGGAGGAGTAGGAGACCTAGATTTCGTCTGGTCTCAGGAATTCAGCTGAATAGGGATCAAACCATTCTGAACACCTACGAAATCCACAGAAGATCAAAGAGGAGAGTAGCAACAACTCTCTGAACAGAGAAGCGACCACTTACTGGAAGGTAGGACGTGCGGATAAGTGAATCCGAGGCGATATTCGGGAGGATAGACGGCGGGGGAGGGGCCTCCGCCGGCCGCTTCTAGCAAGTGATAGAGTCGCGGGGCACAAAATCGGAACTGTTAGAAGTCGGTTCCGCTGAGGGACGTCGCTGCAGTGGCTAAGCAGGGGGTGGAACCCTCGCGGGACAGTGGGGTCTCAGGACCCTTGGGGTCACAGAAAGACCAGGCGTGCCTGAGTGCGCCAGAGCTCCCAGGTATCGGAGCGGGGAAGCCGGCTGCAGAGACGGAGCTGAGGCGCGGGCTCTCAGCTCGGGGTTGCCATAAACTGTGATCCGCGGCCCAGTCGGGCCACTGCTCCTGCAGCAGGGACCCAACAAGCGGCAGATCCGGGGAGACTCCCCTTCCTTCCCGGGGAGGAGCGGCGCAAGAGCGCACCACAGGGATCTGCTGGGTTTGGAGACTCCACACGGGGTCGGGTGCCAGAGATAGCAATGCTCGGTCACAGGCCAGGTGAGCACGGAGTGCGGCTGGAGACCGGGGACAAGGGAGTGACTGCTTTTCTCTGGGGGCGCACTGAGGAGCGGGGCCCCGAGTTCTCAGCTCCTCCGGGTGGAGATTGGGAGGCCACCATTATTGCCCTGGTCCTCCAAGGCTGTACGGAGAGCTTGCAGGGAACAAAAGCTCCTGAGATCAAACCCGAGCAGATTGCTTAGCCAGGACCAACAAGGGCGGGACAATTCAGCCTCTGGCAAAGACATTTGGAAACCACAGCAACAGGCCCCTCTCCCAGAATATCAGCACGAACAGCGAGCAAGCCAAGACCAAGTTTACCAATCAAGGAGAACGGGAGAACTCCAGCGCTAGGGGAACACTGCACATAGAATTCATGGCTTTTTTTTTTTACCATGATTCATTAGTTCATCAAAGTTAAGTTTTGTTAACTGTTTTTTTTTCTTTTTCCCTTTTTCAACCAACATCTTATCAATCTCTTTTTTAAAAAAAAAATTTTTTTATTTTTCATTTTTAGAGTCATATTTTATCCCTTCATAGTAGTTACCCTTATATTTGGCATATATATATATATATAAGTTGTTCTCTCTTTAAAATTTTGAGATACAGTTTCTTCTAACAGATCAAAATATACCCTAAATCACTAGTGTATGGCTCTGTTCTAGTCTCCTGCCTGATCACATTCTCTCCTTTTTTTTTTTTTAAATCTTCTTTCTTTTTTCAAACAACTTCTTATCAAATCCTTTTATAAAATCTTATAATTTTCATCTTTACAATCATCTTCTATCCCTTCATTGTATCAACCCTTATTTTGTACATATATGTCTTTCTTCCTTTAAAATTTTAGGAGGCACTTTTTTCTAACAGACCAAAATACGCCCAAAATCTAGTGTGTGGCACTGATATATGCACTAGCCTGATCATATTTGATCACATTCTGCTTTTTTTGTACTGTTCTGTTTTTCTTTTTATCTTTTTTTCTTTCTTTCTTTCTTTCTTTTTTTCTCTTTCTTTTTTCTTTCTTTCCCTTTCTTTTCCCCTGGTTTCAGGTCTTTTCTGATTTGTATAGAGTATATTTGCTGGGGACGTTGTAAACCTGTTAGCATTTTGTTCTCTCATTCATCTATTCTCCTCTGGACAAAATGACAAGACGAAAAAAATCACCTCAGCAAAAAGAACAAGAGGTAGTACCGTCAGCCAGGGACCTACTCAATACGGACATTAGTACGATGTCGGACCTAGAGTTCAGAATCATGACCTTAAAGATACTAGCTGGGCTTGAAAAAAGCGTGGAAGTTATTAGAGAAACCCTTTCTGGAGAAATAAAAGAACTAAAATCTAACCAAATCGAAATCAAAAAGGCTATTGATGAGGTGCAATCAAAAATGGGGGCACTAACTGCTAGGATAAATGAGGCAGAAGAAAGAATCAGCGATATAGAAAACCAAATGATGGAAAATAAAGAGGCTGAGAAAAAGAGGGAGAAACAACTACAGGATCATGAGGGCAGAATTCGAGAGATAAGCGATACGATAAGACGAAACAACATTAGAATAATTGGGATCCCAGAAGAAGAAAAAAGAGAGAGAGGGGCAGAAGGTATATTGGAGCAAATAATAGCAGAGAACTTCCCTAATGTGAGGAAGGAAACAGGCATCAAAATCCAGGGGGCACAGAGAACCCCTCTCAAAATCAATAATAATAGGTCAACACCCCGACATCTAATAGTAAAACTTACGAATCTCAGAGACAAAGAGAAAATCCTGAAAGCAGCTCGGGAGAAGAGATATGTAACCTACAATGGTAAAAACATTAGATGGGCAACAGACCTATCCACAGAGACCTGGCAGGCCAGAAAGGACTGGCAAGATATCTTCAGAGCACTAAACGAGAAAAATATGCAGCCAAGAATACTATATCCAGCTAGGCTGTCATTGAAAATAGAAGGACAGATAAAAAGCTTCCAGAACAAACAAAAACTAAAGGAATTTGCAAACACGAAACCAGCCCTACAGGAAATATTGAAAGGGGTTCTCTAAGCAAAAAGAGAGCCTAAAAGCAGCAAAGATCAGAAAGGAACACAGACTACATACAGTAACAGTCACCTTACAGGCAATACAATGGCACTAAATTCATACCTTTCAATAGTTACCCTGAATGTAAATGGGCTAAATGCCCCAATCAAAAGACACAGGCTATCAGATTGGATTAAAAAACAAGACCCATCAATATGCTGTCTGCAAGAGACTCCTTTTAGACCCAAAGACACCCCCAGATTGAAAGTGAGGGGGTGGAAAACCATTTACCATGCTCATGGACACCAAAAGAAAGCTGGGGTGGCAATCCTTATATCAGACAAACTAGATTTTAAAACAAAGACTGTAATAAGATATGGGGAAGGACACTATATCCTACTTAAAGGGTCTATCCAACAAGAAGATCTAACAATTGTAAATATCTATGCCCCGAACATGGGAGCAGCCAATTATATAAGGCAATTAATAACAAAAGCAAAGAAACACATTGACAACAATACAATAATAGTGGGGGACTTTAACACCCCCCTGACTGAAATGGACAGATCATCTAAGCAAAAGATCAACAAGGAAATAAAGACTTTAAATGACACACTGGACCAAATGGACTTCACAGACCTATTCAGAACGTTCCATCCGAAAGCAACGAAATACACATTCTTCTCTAGTGCCCATGGAACATTCTCCAGAACTGATCACATCCTAGGTCACAAATCAGGTCTCAACCGATACCAAAAGAACGGGATCATTCCCTGCATATTTTCAGACCACAATGCTTTGAAACTAGAACTCAATCACAAGAGGAAAGTCAGAAAGAACTCAAATACATGGAGGCTAAAGAGCATCCTACTAAAGAATGAATGGGTCAACCAGGAAATTAAAGAAGAATTTAAAAAATTCATGGAAACCAATGAAAATGAAAACACAACTGTCCAAAATCTTTGGGATACAGCAAAGGCAGTCCTGAGAGGAAAGTATAAAGCAATACAAGCCTTTCTCAAGAAACAAGAAAGGTCTCAAATACACAACCTAACCCTACACCTAAAGGAGCTGGAGAAAGAACAGCAAATAAAGCCTAAACCCAGCAGGAGAAGAGAAATAATAAAGATCAGAGCAGAAAACAATGAACTAGAAACCAAAAGAACAGTAGAACAGATCAACGAAACTAGGAGCTGGTTCTTTGAAAGAATTAACAAGATTGATAAACCCCTGGCCAGACTGATCAAAAAGAAAAGAGAAATGACCCAAATCAACAAAATCATGAATGAAAGAGGGGAGATCACAACCAACACCAAAGAAATACAAACAATTATAAGAACATATTATGAGCAACTCTATGCCAGCAAATTAGATAACCTGGAAGAAATGGGTGCATTCCTAGAGATGTATCAACTACCAAAACTGAACCAGGAAGAAATAGAAAACCTGAACAGACCTATAACCACTAAGGAAATTGAAGCAGTCATCCAAAATCTCCCACGAAACAAAAGCCCAGGGCCAGATAGCTTCCCAGGGGAATTCTATCAGACATTCAAAGAAGAATTAATACCTATTCTCCTGAAACTGTTCCAAAAAAGAGAAATGGAAGGAAAACTTCCAAATTCATTTTATGAGGCCACCATTACCTTGATCCCAAAACCAGACAAAGATCCCATCAAAAAGGAGAATTACAGACCAATATCCTTGATGAACATGGATGCAAAAATTCTCACCAAAATACTAGCCAATAGGATCCAACAGTACATGAAAAGGATTATTCACCACGACCAAGTGGGATTTATCCCTGGGCTGCAAGGCTGGTTCAACATCCGCAAATCAATCAACGTGATACAATACATTAACAAAAGAAAGAACAAGAATCATATGATCCTCTCCATAGATGCAGAAAAAGCATTTGACAAAGTACAGCATCCTTTCTTGATCAAAACTCTTCAGAGTATAGGGATAGAGGGTACATACCTCAATATCATAAAAGCCATCTACGAAAAACCTACAGCGAATATCATTCTCAATGGGGAAAAGCTGAGAGCTTTTCCCTTAAGGTCAGGAATGCGGCAGGGATGTCCACTCTCACCACTGCTATCCAACAGAGTATTAGAAGTCCTAGCCACAGCAATCAGACAACAAAAAGAAATCAAAGGCATCCAAATCAACAAAGAGGAAGTCAAACTCTCATTCTTTGCATTTGATATGATACTTTATGTGGAAAACCCAAAAGACTCCACCCCAAAACTGCTAGAACTCACACAGCAATTCCGTCAAGTAGCAGGCTATAAAATCAATGCACAGAAATCAGTGGCATTCCTATACACCAACAACAAGACAGAAGAGAGACAAATCAAGGAGTCGATCCCATTCACAATTGCACCCAAAACCATAAGATACCTAGGAATAAATTTAACCAAAGAGGCAAAGGATCTGTACTCAGAAAACTATAAAATACTCAGGAAAGAAATTGAAGAAGACACAAAGAAATGGAAAAACGTTCCATGCTCATGGATTGGGAGAACGAACATTGTGAAGATGTCAATGCTACCTAGAGCAATCTACACATTCAATGCAATCCCCATCAAAATACCATCCACTTTTTTCAAAGAAATGGAACAAATAATCCTAAAATTTGTATGGAACCAGAAGAGACCCCAAATAGCCAGAGGAATATTGAAAAAGAAAAGCAAAGCTGGCGGCATCACAATTCCGGACTTCCCGCTCTATTACAAAGCTGTCATCATCAAGACAGTATGGTACTAGCACAAAAACGGACACATAGATCAATGGAACAGAATCGAGAGCCCAGAAATGGACCCTCAACTCTATGGTCAACTTATCTTTGACAAAGCAGGAAAGAATGTCCAATGGAAAAAAGACAGTCTCTTCAACAAATGGTGTTGGGAAAATTGGACAGCTACATGCAGAAGAATGAAACTGGAGCATTTCCTTACACCACACACAAAAATAGACTCCAAATGGTTGAAAGACCTAAACGTGAGACAGGAGTCCATCCAAATCCTAAAGGAGAACACAGGTAGCAACCTCTTCGACCTCAGCCGCAGCAACTTCTTCCTAGAAACATCACCAAAGGCACGGGAAGCCAGGGCAAAAATGAACTATTGGGACTTCATCAAGATAAAAAGCTTTTGCACAGCAAAAGAAACAGTCCACAAAACCAAAAGACAACCGACAGAATGGGAGAAAATATTTGCAAATGACATATCAGATAAAGGGCTAGTATCCAAAATGTATAAAGAACTTATCAAACTCAACACCCAAAGAACAAATAATCCAATCAAGAAATGGGTTGAAGACATGAACAGACATTTTTCCAAAGAAGACATCCAAATGGTCAACAGGCAAATGAAAAAGTGCTCAACATCGCTCGGCATCAGGGAAATCCAAATCAAAACCTCAATGAGATACCACCTCACACCCGTCAGAATGGCTAAAATTAACAAGTCAGGGAACGACAGATGTTGGCGGGGATGTGGAGAAAGGGGAACCCTCCTACACTGTTGGTGGGAATGCAAGCTGGTGCAACCCCTCTGGAAAACAGTATGGAGGTTCCTCAAACAGTTGAAATTAGAGCTACCATTCGATCCAGCAATTGCACTACTGGGTATTTACCCCAAAGATACAAATGTAGGGACCCGAAGGGGTACGTGCACCCCAATGTTTATAGCAGCAATGTCCACAATAGCCAAACTGTGGAAAGAGCCAAGATGTCCATCGACAGATGAATGGATAAAGAAGAAGTGGTATATATACACAATGGAATATTATGCAGCCATCAAAAGGAATGAGATCTTGCCATTTGCAACGACGTGGATGGAACTGGAGGGTGTTATGCTGAGTGAAATAAGTCAATCAGAGAAAGACATGTATCATAGGACCTCACTGATATGAGGAATTCTTAATCTCAGGAACAAACTGAGGTTTGCTGGAGTGGTCGGGGGTGGGAGGGATGGGGTGGCTGGGTGATAGACATTGGGGAGGGTATGTGCTACGGTGAGCGCTGTGAATTGTGTCAGACTGTTGAATCACAGATCTGTACTTCTGAAACAAATAACGCAACATATTTTAAGAAAAAAGAAAAAGAAGAAGATAGCAGGAGAGGAAGAATGAAGGGGAGTAAGTCAGAGGGGGAGACGAACCAGGAGAGATGATGGACTCTGAAAAACAAACTGAGGGTTCTAGAGGGGAGGAGGGTAGGGGGATGGGTTAGCCTGGTGATGGGTATTAAAGAGGGCACATTCTGCATGGAGCACTGGGTGTTATGAACAAACAATGAATCATGGAACACTACACCAAAACAAATGATGTAATATATGGTGATTAACATAACAATAAAAAATAAAAAAAAAGAAATCATCAACAAAATAAAATAAAATATTCTGTCATCTCTGAGATCAAAACAAAAGAAAATAAGTTACGGAATTAGGGTGTATGTTTATATAAAGGAATACTTTCTTTGATTCAAGATTTTAAAAAGTAATTTTTTCACTGAAACTTTCCTCTTAAAAGTTTGTGCAAAATATAATTTCACTCTTTGGAAATAAAGTATGCTGAACCAAGAAAAAAAAAAAAGAATATGCCAAGGCTATCATTTGTTTGAACATCCCAAGTTTGATCATTCTGATTTGATCCTGACATTTGTATTGACAAGAATACCATAATCTAGAAATTAAAGAAAATTTCTCCTCAAGATTAACAAATATTTGGGGTGGCTGAGTCGTTTGACTCTTGATTTCGGCTCAGGTCATGATCTCAGGGTCCTGAGATCAAGTCCTGCACTGGGCCTGGAGCCTGCTTAAGATTCTCTCCCTCCCTGTCCCTCTGCCACCTCCCCCGCTCCGTCTGCTCATGCTTTCTCTCTCTCAAAAAAAAAAAAAAAAAAAGATTTAAAAATATTTCCAATGGCACAGTAATTTAAGCAAAGGTGAGCATTTACATGATGGGAAAACCTAGAAACAAAATAATATAAACACAATTTTAGAGAAAATAGCAAATATATTTCAGAAAGGCCTTTAAGTGACTTGTAGCAAAAGCTTCTTTTTCCCATTTATGAATTTTATTTTGTTTTGCCACAACTTCGGTTTGCCTCACTCTGACTTTCATTGTTTTGGCTATTCTATTTCCTGCTTTATTAATTCCTCACTGCATTGTACTAAAGTCTTTTAGAATGTGACAATAATAAAAAACAAATATTTGACCTAATAATGCAACCAACTACTGACATCTGATTTCTCACAGCACAGAGTCAGGAACAGTAATTTCTCTGCATTTTGAGGGCTACTTCCACCTAGTTTGAATGATAATGGTTATCAAAAATTGTTTTAGGCTTTCAGATGGTTTTCAAAAAAAATTCAAAGATCATAAACTGAATTTATTTGAGGTAATTCTTCAAAGAGAAAACCCAAAGTTTTCCCATTTTTTTGGTCAACCCTTATGTCATCATTGGAATATGACTTGATTCCCTCAAATCCTTACATTAGGTTTGTTTTCTGATTCTACAGCTTCACACAGCACTAATAAAATCAGGTGAATTGAATCTAAGCTATTACCTAAAACTGTTATTTGGTGGAAAAAATGCAGTAAAATGATAAGCTGAAAGACACCACATGCAACAGTTTGAATGGATTTAAATGCATTTACAAAATCGATAAATAAATAAAATGCATTTACAGACACATTTTTTTTCTTTCTTTGGGGAAATATATATTTTTTAATTTTAAGGATAAAAAGCCTGACTTTATCACAGGGACTTCTTGTAGGCCAAAATGCATTTAGGGAAACTGGCATTTGTTGTCTTGATTTTCTCAAGAAATGATAGAGATTCCTGGCCCGAAATCACCCATTAATGCTAGCCCTATTTATTTGTTCATACCTAGGGTTTCAAGATCATTTTCAATCTGAAATCCTGGACTAGTGCTTCCCTTAGTTTTACATTTACAAATGAAATTCAACTAAGATTTTTTTTTTTTAAGTGACTGAAAAAACTAACAATAAGTAGATCCTACACTACTTCTCAAATGGCATAAAATCTAGGATTTGGAAACATCAAAAAATGCAATACAGGCAAACATCTAAGGATATCCTATATATCAAATTTACCATTAAGACCATCCATCCTATAACTGCTAGGTAATATGTAATTTATATAACATTGAATCTAAGCGATATTTCTAGTGGATTTTTTTTTTCATTTAGAGTGGCCTCTGCAACGCATGAAAAAATAATTACCCATTATAATATAATTGCTTTTTGGTAGAGGGCTTAACAGATTTTAAAATAGGCAACTGAGTTGGCAGACCTGGACTCTTGAGTTCCATTTTTGATGTTACATATGCTCCCTTCAAAATCTTGTTTATTAGGTACCTGGTGGTTCTGTTGATTAGCTCTTGAGAAAAACTCATAATTCTCTAAATAAAGCTAAAAGCAAATATGTTTCAACAGGTTGTAATCTGGCAAACTGTCAAAAAGAAAGCCACAGGCCCAAAATGTAGCCACTTAAGTGATGTCACTAAAGCAGGGCTTAGCACTTAACCTAATTGCAGTTTCAACCCCCTCCCCTCCCCCAAAATGTCAGGAATTTTCTGGTCAGCACCAATGAGGTACCTCTGGGCCTTCTCAATCTGGAGGATTGTGGTAGGTGGAAGGTGAGGTAATCTGTGTGATAAAACCCTCTGCTCTTCTTCCTAAAGGAAAATGACACTGCCTGAAACAATCCTTTCTTTTATTTTGGTAGTAACTTCTCACCCACCCTCCTTACTATAAAAAACCTTCCATTTTGTACAACTCCTCTGAGCATCATTGTACTTGATAGATGGGATGCTACTCAATTCATAAATCAGTTAATAAAGCCAATGAGATCTTCAAATTTACTCAGTTGAATTTTGTTTTTTAACAAAAACCTTTCACAAAATGCATATCAAAATTTAAGCACCTCAAATTAAATTCTGTGTGATTTCCCACCTGCTTTGCTGTGCTTTCCAAAGAAAATTCTAAAACTGTTAGAGACAGCAATTACTTAGAAGGACATTTACTGGGCAAACTCAATCATTTTTTATGCCACACCTCTGAACAGGAGATTTCCGAAATGCCATGACTGTCACTCAACAGTTTCAATCCCCTCAAAAAACAAAAATAAAAACAAAAAAACCTCACGCATAATATGCAGTGCTCTGTACTGTCTTCTGATCACCGAGTGAAAGAATACACCTTAACTGTGCTGGACACTTAGCGCACACTGCCACCCAAAAGAACATTATGAGTGCACTATTTCACTGCAGTCAGTTACACTGAGAACCCCACACACAGACTGGAATCCAGATTTTTACCTAGACGGACATAACCTGATGGGTGCAAACTATGCCCGCAGAAGTATGTGTCTTTAAAGTGATTTTGTCTTGGTTGTTGTTATTGTTGAAATATAAGTCATATACCAAAAAATCCACCCTGTTAGTCTACAATTCAGTGGGTTTTAGCATATTTTTAAAGTTGTACAGTCATCACAGGATTCCAGAACATTTTCATTACTCCAGAAAGAAACCTCTATAAGCATTAGCAGTCTTTACTCATTCCCCACTCCCAGCCCTGAAAACTGCAAATTTACTTTCTGTCTGTATGAATGCGGGTTTCTTGAACATTTAATGTAAAAGGAATCATATAATATGTGGCCTTTGTGACTTGCTTCTTTCACCTAGCATAGGATTTTCAAGATTCATCCAGTTGTAGCAAGTATCAGTACTTCATTTCTTTTAATAGCTGAATAATAATCCAGTGTAATAAACCACATTTACTTGTCTGTTCTTCAGTTATTGGACAACTGGGGGCTCTTTGCACTTATTAACTATTATAACAAAGTTGCCATCAACATTCAGGTACAAGACCCTGCATAGACATAGGTTTTCCATCAACTTGGGTATATACCTATGTGTGGAATTACTGAATCATACGGTAACTAATTTGAACATTTTAAGAAATTTCCAACTGTTTTCCAAAGGTGGCTACATTATTTTACGTTCTCACAAGCAAAATAGGAGGGTTCCACTATCTCCTTATCCTCACCAACACTTGTTATTGCTCATTTATTTGATTATAGCCATCCTAGTGTATATGAAGTACTGTTTCATTGTGGATTAATTTGCCTTTTCCTAATGACGAATGATGTTTATTACCTTTTCATGTGCTTACTGGCCACTGTATATCTTCTTTGGAGGAATGTCTATTCTATTCAAATGCTTTGCCCATTGGTTTTTTATAACTACTTTATCGAGATATAAATCACACACCATACAATCTACCCAAACATAAAAGTTATAACTTTTTTTAAATTTATTTTTATTTTTTTATATTTTAAAGATTTTATTTATTCATTTGACAGAGACAGATACAGCAAGAGAGGGAACACAGGGAGAGGGAAAAGCAGGCTTCCCACGGAGCGGGGAGCCCGATGTGGGGCTCGATCCCAGGACCCTGGGATCATGACCTGAGCTGAAGACAGATGCTTAACAACTGAGCCACCCAGGCGCCCCAATATATAACTTTTTAAATACGTTGTTGGGTTCCATAGCTAGTATTTTACTGAGGATTTTTTGTAACTCTATTTTAAGAGATACTGGTTCAGTTTTCTTGGCAAGTGCTTTTCTGATTTGGGTATAAGGATAATGTTTGGCTTAAAGAATAAATAGAAACTATGCACCTCCTCTTTCTATTCTTTGGAAGAGTTTGTAAGAACTGATGTTCTTTAAATGTTTGATAGAATTTACCAGCAAAATCATTTGAGCCAGAGCTTTCCTTTGTGGGAAGGTTTTGTTTTGTTTTGTTTTATCACCAGTTAAATCTCTTCACTTGTTATAGGTCTGTTCATTGTCTCTATTTCTACTTAAGTAAGTTTTGGTAGTGTGTGTCTTTCTAAAAATCTGCTCATTTGTTCTAAATTATCTAGTTGACATACATTTATTCATAGTATTCCCCTATAATTTTTCTTTAACTTCTTATTTTAGTAATTTGAGCTTTTTCTCTTTTTCTTGGCCAGTGTAGCCAAAGGTTTGTCAATTTTATTTTTATATTTTTTAAGATGTATTTATTTATTTTAAAGGGAGAGGGAGAGAGACTATTTTTACTTTTTTTAGATTTTTTTTTTTTTAATTTATTTGACAGAGAGAGACACAGCGAGAGAGGGAACACAAGCAGCGGAGTGGGAGAGGGAAAAGCAGGCTTCCCGCCGAGGAGGGAACCCGATGTGGGGCTGGATCCCAGGACCCTGGGAGCATGACCTGAGCTGAAGGTAGACACTTAACAACTGAGCCACCCAGATGCCCCAGGGAGAGAGACTCTTTAGCATACTCTGTGCTGAGCAAGGAGCCCTATGCGGGGCTTGATCTCACGACCCTGAGATCAAGACCTGAACCAAAACCAAGTGTCAGATGCTAAACTGACTGCACCACCTAGGTGCCCCAAAGAATTGTCAATTTTAAAAAATATTTACAAAGAATCAATTTTCAGTTATATTTTTTGTATTGTTTTTCTATTATCTATTTCATTTACTTTTGCCCTAATCTTTATTTTTTCCTTCTTTTTGCTTGCTTTGGGTTTATTTTGATGTTTCTTAGGTGAAAGTTTAGGTTATTGAGACCTTTCATTTTTTTTAATTTTATTTTATTATGTTATGTTAATCACCATACATTACATCATCAAATTTTGATGTAGTGTTCCATGATTCATTGTTTGCATATAACACCTAGTGCTCCATTCAGTACATGCCCTCTTTAATACCCATCACCAGGCTAACCCATCCCCCCATCCCCCTCCCCTCTAGAACCTTCAACTTTGTTTCTCAGAGTCCTTAGTCTCTCATGGTTCATCTCCCCCTCTGATTCCCCCCTTCATTTTTCCCTTCCTACTATCTTCTTCTTTTTTATAACATACAATATATTATTTGTTTCAGAGGTACAGGTCTGTGATTCAACAGTCCTACACAATTCCCAGCCCTCACCATAGCACATACCCTCCCCAATGTCTATCACCCAGCTGCCCCATCCCTCCCACCCCCACCACTCCAGCAACCCTCAGTTTGTTTCCTGAGATTAAGAATTCTTCATATCGGTGAGATCATATGATACATGTCTTTCTCTGATTGACTTATTTCACTCAGCATAATACCCTCCAGTTCCATCCACGTCATTGCAAATGGCAAGATTTCATTCCTTTTGATGGCTGCATAATATTCCATTGTACGTATATACCACTTCTTTATCCATCTGTCAATGGACATCTTGGTTATTTCCATAGTTTGGCTATTGTGGACACTGCTGCTATATACATCAGGGTGCACATACTCCTTCAGATCACTACATTTGTGTCTTTGGGGTAAATACCCAGTAGAGCAATTGCTGGATCATACGGTAGCTCTATTTTCAACTGTTTGAGGAACCTCCATACTGTTTTCCAGAGTGGCTGCACCAGCTTGCATTCCCACCAACAGTGTAGGAGGCTTCCCCTTTCTCCGCATCCCTGCCAACATCTGTCGTTTCCTGACTTGTTAATTTTAGCCATTCCGACTGCTGTGAGGTGGTATCTCACTGAAGTTTTGATTTGGATTTCCCTGATGCCGAGCAATGTTGAGTACTTTTTCATGTGTCTGTTGGCTATTTGGACGTCTTCTTTGGAAAAATGTCTGTTCATGTCTTCTGCCCATTTCTTGATTGGATGATTTGTTCTTTGGGTGTTGGGTTTGATAAGTTCTTTATAGATTTTGGATACTAGCCCTTTATCTGATATGTCATTTGAAAATATCTTCTCCCATTCTGTCGGTTGTCTTTTGGTTTTGTTGACTGTTTCTTTTGCTGTGCAAAAGCTTTTTTTCTTGATGAAATCCCAATAGTTCATTTTTGCCCTTGCTTCCCTTGCCTTTGGCGATGTTTCTAGGAAGAAGTTGCTGCGGCTGAGGTCGAAGAGGTTGCTGCCTGTGTTCTCCTTTAGGATTTTGATGGACTCCTGTCTCACATTTAGGTCTTTCACCCATTTTGAGTATTTTTGTGTGGTGTAAGGAAATGGTCCAGTTTCATTTTTCTGCATGTGGCTGCCCAATTTTCCCAACACCATTTGTTGAAGAGACTGTCTTTTTTTCCATTGGATATTCTTTCCTGCTTTGTCAAAGATGAGTTGACCATAGAGTTGAGGGTCCATTTCTGGGCTCTCTATTCTGTTCCATTGATCTATGTGTCTGTTTTTGTGTGTACCATACTGTCTTGATGATGAGAGCTTTGTAATAGAGCGGGAAGTCCGGAATTGTGATGCCGCCAGCTTTGCTTTTCTTTTTCAACATTCCTCTGGCTATTCGGGGTCTTTTCTGGTTCCATACAAATTTTAGGATTATTTGTTCCATTTCTTTGAAAAAAGTGGATGGTATTTTGATGGGGATTGCATTGAATGTGTAGATTGCTCTAGGTAGCATTGACATCTTCACAATATTTGTCCTTCCAATCCATGAGCATGGAACCTTTTTCCATTTCTTTGTGTCTTCCTCAGTTTCTTTCAGGAGTATTTTATTGTTTTCTGAGTACAGATTCTTTGCCTCTTTGGTTAGATTTATTCCTAGATGTCTTATGGTTTTGGGTGCAATTGTAAATGGGATCGACTCCTTAATTTCTCTTTTTTCTGTCTCATTGTTTGTGTATAGGAATGCCACTGATTTCTGTGCATTGATTTTATATCCTGCCACTTTACTGAATTCCTGTGTGAGTTCTAGCAGTTTTGGGGTGGTCTTTTGGGTTTTCCATATAAAGTGAGATCTTTCATTTTTTAATGTAAATGTTTACAACTATACATTTCTCTCTAAGCACTGCTTTCCCTGTAGCCTCTTAGTTTTAGTATATTATTTTTTCATTGTCACTAATTTCAAATTTTCTAATTTCTCTTATGATTTCTTCTTTGGCCCACTGGTTATTTAGAAGTGTGTTAATTCCCACATTTATGAATTTTTTGTTATTGATTTATAACTTCATTCTATTGTGGTTGGAGAACATATTATGTACAATTTCAATTCTTTAAAATTTATTGAAGCTTATTTATGACCTATGATATGATCCCTCCTGGAGAATGTTCTGTGTGTACATGCTATTGATAGGTGAGTGTTCTGTAGATGTCTAGTAGATCTAGTTGGTATAAACTAATATTACTCAAGTTGGTTTACAGTGTTATTCAGATCCTTAGCACTTCATTGATCCTCTCCTTTTGCCATTATTGAAAGTGGTGTAATGAAGTCTCCAACTACTATTGATGAACTGATTATTTCTCCCTTCAATTCTATTAGTTTTCATTCATTTATTTGGGGGTTTTCTTGTTAGGTACATAAATATTTATAATTATGATATCTTTTTGATGATAGACACTTTCATCATTATAAAATATCCTTCTTGGTTTCTAGTAACAATTTTTGTCTTATAGTCTATTTTGTCTGATATTAGTATAGCCACTTTAGCTCTTTTTTGGTTACTTTTTGCATGGTATATCTTGTTCCATCCATTTATTTTCAACCTATTTTTGTCTGTGAATTTAAAGTATGTCTCTTATAGATAATTTATTCCTTAACCATTTATTTATTTATATTTTGAATTATTTTCTTAATGGTTGTCCTGAGGATTAATACCAACTTAATTTCAATAGTTCACTGAAACTTTGATCCTATAATAATCCATTGCCTCTCCCTCCTTTGTGCTATTATTGTTGTAAAAATTACATTGTTATATGTCATATGCCCATCAACACATTTATAAAGATTGTTTTATAGTTATTTTAAAAATCACATGGAAGAAGAGTTACAAACAAAAAGTACATTTACACTGTCTTTTAGATTTATCTATGTAGTTACATTTATTGGTATCTTTATTTCTTCACATGGATTTGAATTACTATGTACCGTCCTTTCAGTGACACATGAAAGACTTACTTTAGTACTTCATGTAGGTCTGCTAGTGACTAATTCTCTCTGTTTTTGCTTACCTGGGAATGTTTTAATTTCTCATTCATTTTGAAGGATAGGTTTACAAGACACAGAATTCTTGGTTAATAGGGCTTTGTATTTTGTTTGTTTGTTTGTTTTGAGTACTCTGAATTTGGTCTCTCCCTGCCTTCAGGTCTCCAAGAATTGTTGAAAAATCAGCTGTGATTCTCATTGGAAATCCTTTTACATGGTAAGTCACATCCCCCTTGCTGCTTTCAAAGATTTCCTCATTGTCTTTGTCCTTATAGTTTAATTATATTGTACCTAGGTGTGGATCTTTTTGAGCTTATCCTACTGGGACTTTGTTGAACACCCTGGATGAATGTATGAAATCTTTTTTTTATCAAATTTGGGAATATTTCAACCAAACTCCTTCAAATATATATTTGTATTTTGCCACATTCTCTCTTCTTCTTCTGTGACTCCCATATGCAAATGTAGATACACTTAATGATGTCTCAAAGGTATGTGAGAGTTTGCTCATTTTTCTTCATTCTGTTTCTTTCTGTCCCATCAGACAGATCATTGCTATCTTTAAGTTCACTGATTCTTTCTTCCGCTTGTTCAAATCAACTGTTAACTTCTTATAATGAATTATTTTTATTTCAATTATACATCAAAATTTCTGTTTAGTTCTCTTGCATAACTTAATTCATAGTCTCTATTACACTCATATTCTTAAAAAAATTTTTAGACATGGTTTCCCTTAGTTCTTTGGATATATTTAAAATAGCTGAATTAAAGTCTTTGTCTAGTATCTCCAATGTCTGGGGCCCTCAGAGAAAATTTACTGACTGCTTTTTTCCTTGTGTATGGGCCATACTTTTAGTTTCTTTACATGTTTCTCTCTCTTTTTTTTAACTAGATATTCTATAATATAATGTGGCAACTGTGGAAATTAGATTCCTCTCTCTCTCTCCAGGGTTTGTTGTAGATGTTTGTTATTGCTACTGCTTTTAGTTTATTTAGTGTCTTTTCTGAGCTAATTCTTAAGGTCAATCATTCTTTGAGATGGGTGGCCACTGAAGTCTCTGTTCAGGTAGCTTAGTGGTTAGTTAATTATTGGACAGATATTTCCCTAAATTCTTTAAAGTCCATAGCCTTTACTGAGTAGCTCTGTATATGTTGGGGCATTCCTTTGATGCATAGGCAGGCAGTTTACTACTTTGCCTTAGCCTCCATGTCCTACTTGCATGGATCTCAAGGTCAGCTAGAGGTTAGTGCTTATAGCTTTCTCGGGTCTTTTGTGGGCATGCCCATAGCCCTTCAGATGTACATTGCATTCTAGATCCTCAGGAGTATGTCAAGCCTTTTAAAGCTCTCTGTGACATCTTATTTCCAAATTTTCCTTTTAAGTTTTTTGATCATTTTGTGGTTCGCCCCAAATGTTATTATCACCTCAGGCAGCTGTAATATTATGCAATTGGAACTGAATGTTTTTGATAAATGCTCTGTAAAAAAGGCTACATTGGCATGGGCTGAAGTCTGAGTTAGGTCAAATAAAGGCAAGTTCTAAAAGTAGAAATTGTTTAGGGAACTGCCCAACAAGTCAAATAATGACAGTTAATGGGAATTGGGCTTTGGAAGAGCTCTAATCCCTCCTCCAGAGTTCTATCTCCTTCTCCAGAGGCTGCTAGGCTGAGGGTTTTCACCATAATTACAAGAGAATTGGTTTGGAAGGCTACTACATGGCTAGGGAGAAGGGGATGGGTGTAAAGCAAATTAAAACGCTACAAAGCTCACTGTTTTTACTAAGATTCAGCCAGTTATCTTAAATAAATACTCCTCAGAATTTCCAGAGTTCAGAACAGGTTGATTATGACAATTTTTTTTTTTTTTTTTGGTCAGTGTTCTTACAGCTTTATAGAGGAGAGGACTTTTGTAGGTCCTTATTCTGCCATTCCTGCTGATATTACTCTAAAGTATCTGTATTAGGGGTTGGTTTACCAAATCTAACCATTTTGGAGTGAAATATATTTAGGAGACTTATTGAAATATACACAACTTAGTGAATGAACAAGAACTGCAAACAAATATTGAAAAATTTAAGTTTATTTATTAGAGCTTTAGAATTCTGGATGATTTTTTAGTTTTTTAAAGACATAATTTATGTATAATAAAGTGTCCCAATCTTAGTGTACAGCTTGATGGATTTTTGTATATGTATACAGCTATGTAAGCACCACCTAAATCAAGATATATAACATTCATCACCCCCAAAAAGTTCCTCCACCCCCCTTCCCTGTTATATCCTTCCTCTAGAGATAACAATTATTGTGACTTTATCACAATTATCACCAGAGATTACTTTGGCCTATTCTTGAATTTTATATAAATAAAATCCTATTAGTAACAACACTTGTGTCTGGCTTTTTGCATTCAACATAATTTTTTTAGGAGTGATCCATGTTGTTGAACTCCTTCTGTAAGGAGTTTATGCTTTTCTATTACTGTTAGAATATACCATTGTTTGCTTATCCATCCTTCTATTGATGAACATTTGTAGTACTTCCATTTGGGGACTATTATGAATAAAGATACTATGAACATTCTTATACTGCCTTTTGTTAGGCACATACATCCATTCCTCTTGGGTATATACCTAGAAGTGAAATTGCTGAATCATTAGGTAGATATATGTTCAGCTTTCATAGGTACTGCCAAACAGTGTCCCAAGCGGCCAAACCAACTTACACTCCCACCAGCAGTGAATAAAAGCTCCATTTCTCTACCTCTTATCTAAAATTTGGTATGGTCAGACTTTTTCATTTTAGCCATTTTGGTAGGTATGCCTGGGTATCTCATTGGGATTTGAATTTTCATTTCTCTGATAAGAAATTATATTGAGTACTTTTTTATATGTTTATTGGCAACTGTAGTTTCTGCTTTGACCTCTATTTTTGCTATAAAGTTTCTTAACTCTACATTTACTGAGATTCTGCCATCTACCCAAGATATAGATATTAAATACGTTGTCTTCAAAGAACTCAGAATCTAAAGAGAGCGGTATACAAATAAATGGTTAAAATCTAGGGTAAATAAGTGCAATGATATAGGCGAACAGATAAGAGAAATATAATTCAACTATGTAGACTAAGATAGGCTTCTTAAAGGAAGTAATTCTTCAACTAAGATTTAAAGATAGAAAGGGATTAAGCAGATGGACAGGTTGTAGGAGAACAAAGTAGAAAGGACATTTCAAAACAAGAGAACAAGAAACAGATAGTAAACTCTTCCAGCTTTTGGATCACTTGGCTCCTTTACTAAAAAAAAATTGTTTTAATTAAAAATTAAGAGTCCCCAAAATGGAGGCATGAAAACTGAGCCTGAATAACATTCATTCAATGCCAGAAACAGTATTACAGGGTACCAGTTTAGGAGATGATGATGGTCCAATGCAGACACATCTCAAGGGGAACCCTCATTCAACTCAATCATGGTTAATTATGGTAGAACTATCCTAGCTCTGCAAAGGACTTCAGTTAATTAGAATTCGGCAAAGTTAGAGGATGAAGACAGCAACCTGAAACACTTTAAAAAAAGGAACAATCTTTTCACACCAGGATTTGAATAATTATATGTATTACCATTATTATGATTGCTAATATTATTAATAATGTTATTATTGGAGCAGTGACCATTATGGTATGTTTGCCATGTACCAGACAATAAATGAAGCACTCTGCATACAGCCATATGAAGTGGTTACTGTTTTTATCCCCATTTCACAGATTAGGAAACTGAAGTTATAAAGAACTTCTTCAATGTCACACACTAGAGAGATGGAATTTAAATGCAGGTGTGATTACAGAGTCCATATTTTTTTAAAGATTTTTATTTGAGACAGAGAGAATGAGAGAGAGAGAGCACATGAGAGGGGGGAGGGTCAGAGGGAGAAGCAGACTCCCTGCCGAGCAGGGAGCCTGATGCGGGACTCGATCCAGGGACTCCAGGATCATGACCTGAGCCGAAGGCAGTTGCTTAACCAGCTGAGCCACCCAGGCACCCCAGAGTCCATATTTTCATTTTAAAATCTTTTGAATTACAATTGGATGCCCTTTAGGGGGAAAAAAAAAACAACAGTTTTCTCATGCCAACTCTCTGACCCCCAGAGCAAGAGAGCTATTTATATGTTTGCGGCAGAAACTTTGCATTTCTAGTCAGGTTGTTTACTGCATATATTTCACACTCCCATTCTGATCCTAGGATATAACATAACTTCACAAATCTAAATTTCTTCTTCCACCTCCTATTGGTTTTAATTGATATAATTATTACATTCTTCAAATATGCTCTTAGGCCCATTGCTATATTAATAAGGACAATATAAATAATTAATTTGATCTCCTGTTTTGGTAGTTTACATCTCTTCTGACATTTTAATAGCCTAGACAAATCATAAGGAAATATTTGGCATATGTAAATATATAACACATTCAGAATAAAAAGAGAAGCAAGTAGATTAATAGTTAGGATATTATGGCTCTTAGCTCCATGTCTTACCTCCTCTCAGCCAAAAGTAATAGAAGACAAGAGAAGAGAAACTAGTTTCTCAGCTGTATTTAGATAAATAAGAGTATGTATATATCAGGATGCCTCTCTGTGCAATTAGTCAAATTTCCCAATTAGATTGTTATTTTGGCATCTATTAGAAAGAGGAGAGACACTGAGTTTAGATGAGTTTAACTCTTACAAGATAAAAACTTATCATCAGGAATTTGGGAAAAGTTCAGCTTACACTGAAGCCTTAAAATAAGAATAAGAATGTTCAGGGGACGTGTGAGGCCTTTAAATGAATTTTAATTTAATCTCTTTAGATGTTAATGGCTTTTGTGGGCAACGCTGTTTTCTAAATGTCAGGGAATATGGGTTTGTGTAAGCACTAGTACCAGGGAAAAAATGTATTAAATTTGGCTCTTAGGTGAGCTTAGATGAGAACAAATGGGAAATTTAAGGTCACAAATCGTGTTTAGATAAACGACACAGCACAGTGACTAATCTAGCCTTAATATGTATTAGAAGGCAATGTCACCAAGTGCACATACTCAGTACATATAAACTGAGCATGCTTAGTACCTCAATTCTCTTAACATTTATACATTTTAAAAACAATATATGAAAACAGCTTACTCGTGCTATTTTTCTTCATTAGGTCACATTATTATTATTCTACATTATATTAACATGATAAATATTGCACTTAAACATTTTCATTAAAAATAATCCCCAGGGGCGCCTGGGTGGCTCAGACGTTAAGCGTCTGCCTTCGGCTCAGGTCATGATCCCGGGGTCCTGGGATCGAGCCCCGCATCGGGCTCCCCGCTCCGTGGGAAGTCTGCTTCTCCCTCTCGCACTCCCCCTGCTTGTGTTCCCTCTCTCGCTGTCTCTGTCAAATAAATAAAATCTTTAAAAAAAAAAAAAAATAATAATCCCCAAAGGCTGATACAACCCAAGTGTGTGATGTAGAAAAACTGGAGGTGGTGGAAGGGAGAGATGGATAATGGCAAGCAGAAAAAAAGAATTATATCACGGGTCTCAGAACTGAGAGAACTGAATGAATAGCATGGTTTAATAATTTCCCCTCAATCGTGGCATTCAAGTTTTCTAGCAAAGATATAAAAACTAATATGACAAATTACATGGTTACATCTTTACCTTTTAATTTACATGAAAAAAAATAATACCTACCCTACTTTGAAAAACCCTAGCTTGAGGATTTAAGGTACTAAGAAAAAAAGTTTGTGTTGGAAATAGCAGGAATTGATTTCTTTAAACAAACAAAAAAGGGAAAACCCAGTAACACACATCTGGGTCAGAGCAGTCAGAAAGGAGAGTCAGAGGGTGAACTTAGGGAATGGATTATCCAGGCAATATGTGAAAACTAAGTGTTCAGGGCAAAAGTGGGGTAATTGACTAACAAGCCAGGAACACCCTAGATTGGAAAACATGACCAGTACTTTTCTCTAGTAGGGAAGATGTTCAGAGAATTTTGAAGAAAAATAGGGAAATGTTAAGCAGGTAATTAGTCACTTTAGATAATTAACATTCAGGTTAAATGCCTGGCCTCTGAAACCAGCCTATCTTAATTCAAGTCTCTGTTCTATTATATTAGCAATGGGACCTTAACCTCTCAGTGTGTCAGTTTTCCTAATCTATGAACCAGGGTGACATTAATTGTACCTCTCTTATAGGACTGTGGTGAAGAATAAATGGGTTTGTGCCTAGCATATGCTGAATGCCATCCACATATTTGCTATTAATATTATTATTATTATTATTATTTTGCCCTCCAAATATGGAGGCTTTGGGAAAAAAAAATGCCTAAAGCCTATGAGTACAAAATGAAAGAAAACTAAACACAAGTTTTTAGATCAGCTGAACTTATTAACAATTGGATAGTGATAAAAGTATTTGATGGATATTGTACATTTTGTGTTGCTTTCTAACTTTCAGAGGTGAAATTAAAGGTACATATGTTTTAAGATCCCCAAATAAAATCTCAGCCAAGAAAGCTTGAGTGAACAAACTTTGTGCCACATTTTAGATAGTATCTAATGACAAACTGTATTAGTTCTGGTACTTGGGTGGGGTTATGTAGCAGACCCTCATGTTCTGTCTGGGTCCACTGATTTGCATATGAGCTAAGGAGGCTGTCAGGAGATTACCTGAGTTCAGAGCACAGTTGCAATATAGACCAATAAAGATGTGTTTCATGTGCATATATGAAACACAGATGTGTATATCCATGTGTCTGATTGACCACAGAAAACCCAAAGGATGCCAAATTTCAGTCAAGTGTAGGCTCCTGAGAGAGAAATCATGTTGAGGGCAGAAAAATCACAGTGTGCCCAAGTGGCCTAACCTTATAAGGGGTGAGTAGATTTAAGAGCAAAAATTCTGTTACACATTTGGGCCCAAGTACAATATTGCTCAGAAGTAGGGAAAGTGGGTTTTACCTCTCATGTTAGGGGACTGTCATGTTATCAGGAGGATCTACAGCAGAGCTGTTCAATAGGACTTTCTGCAGTGATGAAAATGTTCTAATCCGTGCTGTCCAAGAGGGCTGCCACTAGAACATGTGGCTAATTAGCATTTGAAATATGGCCAGTGTGACAGAGGAAATGAATTTTTAATTTTATTTAATTTTAATTAACTTAAATATAAATTTAAATAGTCAGTACTGTACTAGACAGTACAGACTAAAAGCATCACTGACCAGCAGCAAAGTGCCTGTGAAGCTTCATTGTTACCAAGATAAAGCAACTCAGTTGCTCAGTGGTTAAGAATATGAAGCCTGGAATTAACGGTCTGACTCATATCCTGGTTCTACCTCTTATATTAACAAGATAAAAAGTTAACCTGAGTGACATATGGGACTTCCAGCTTCTGTTTGGGATGTAGGAAGCTGAGAAAAACATGCTCCCATCTTTACAAAACCAAAACCAAAAAAAAACAAACAATCTGAAAATACATAACTTTTCTTGAACTCATCAGAGAGCTGAGAATTCTGGGCAATAAACTAACCGGAAATTTAAGGAAAGACTGGTACGTTCAAGAAGAGCCAGGACACTAACACTTCCTACCTAAGGCAGAGGCAGCCAGACACTGGGAAGAACCCAATAAAACTATCTACAAGTTGGTAACGGCCAAGTATGGGCTCAGGAGAGAATACAGACCCCCAGGCACTCCAGACTTAGGGAATTTTACACCCACTTATAGGTTCTTTGCCACATAACTAATTAAAAGATTAGAGAGATGCTGAAGAAAGAATCCCTCATGACGCAGACCGTGGGAAAGCAACAGCAGTCACCAGGTTATTTTCCCCTTTTCCAGTCTCCCCTACAGAGCCAAAGCCTTAAGTTGCTATGGGAAGCAAAATAAACACTGTCCCCCTTAGGACCCTGGTGAAAACCCATTTCAGCTAGGTTAAGGGACAAGAATATATGCTGTGCCCACACCTCTGGCTGGGACTGGGGCACAAATCCTAAGAGAGCCACACCTCTGAGACTCAGAGACCCAGTACCTGACTACTCCTGAGGCTTAATCACAAACAAAGGTAATGACCCTCTCCTACCCTCCCCCTGAACCAGGCTAATAGGTGTTAAATAACAAGTAACCCTGGTGCAAGAACATGGAAGAGAGGACTTCTCTGAGACACAGCACAAAGGGCATGCCTAAAATGAAGAATGGAACAAATATCGAGAACAGCTTCTGACAAGCTAGTCCCTAAACACAAGGTAATGACAAAGAAATCTGTAGCATGTGGTCCACCAAAAGTAATCATAGCAACAACAAATCCCAAACCTAGTTCAATTCCTGAGTTGATTAACTTGCATCCCCACACTAAAGGGGAATAAAAGATAGTCCCATTTCTAAACATAAAACTACCTGTTTCTACTGTCTTACATACGATTTTTGGCTTTCAACAACAACAAAAGTTATAAGGCATACAAAAAAGCAAGAATAAAAACAATACACTATCAAAAGACAAAGCAATTAACAGAATCAGATATAGATATAAAGAGATATTAGAACTATCAGACAAGAAATTTAAAATAATTGTTTGTTAAGGCGTCTAACAGAAAAGGTAGACAAAATGCAAGATCAGATAAATAATTTTAACAGAGAAATGGAAACTATCAGAAAAAAAATCAAATAGAAATGCTAGAAATGGGAATGTTGAAAAAGAAAACCAAAGCTGGGGGGCATCACAATTTCTGACTTCAAGCTATATTACAAAGCTGTGATCATCAAGACAGCATGGTACTGGCACATAGATGGTTGGAACAGAAGAGAGAGCCCAGAAATGTACACTCATTCTACGGTCAACTAATCTTAGACAAAGCAGGAAAGAATACCCAAAGGAAAAAAGACAGTCTCTTCAATAAATCGTACTGGGAAAATTGGACGGCCACATGCAAAGAATGAAACTGGACCATTCTCTTACACTATACACAAAGATAAACTCTTAATGGATGAAAGACCTAAATGTGAGACAGAAATCCATCAAAATCCTAGAGAAGAACACAGGCAGTAACCTCTTTGACCTCGGTTGCAGCAACTTCTTGCAAGACATTTCTCTAAAGGCAAGGGAAGCAAAAGCAAAAATGAACTATTGGGACTTCAACAAGATAAAAAGCTTCCCCATGGCAAAGGATACAGTCAACAAAACTAAAAGGCAACCTACATAATGGGAGAAAATATTTGCAAATGACATTACAGATAAAGGACTGGTATCCAAGATCTATAAAGAACTTATTGGACTCAACAACCAAAAAACAAATAATCCAGTTAAGAAAAGGGCAGAAGACATGAACAGACATTTCTCCAAAGAAGACATACAAATGGCCACAGACACATGAAAAAATGCTCATCACTTGTCATCAGGGAAATACAAATCAAAACCACAATGAGATACCACCTTACACCAGTCAGAATGGCTAAAATCAACAAGACAGGGAACAACAGATGTTAGAGAGGTTGTGGAGAAAGGGGAACCCTCCTACACTGTTGGTGGGAATGCAAGCTGGTACAGCCACTCTGGAACACAGTATGGAGATTCCTCAAGAAGTTAAAAATAGAGCTACCCTATGACCCAGCAATTGCACTACTGGGTATTTACCCCAAAGATACAGATATAGTGAAACGAATGAGCACATACACCCCAAGGTTCATAGCAGCAATGTCTGCAATAGCCAAACTACGGAAGGAGCCAAGATGCCCTTCAACAGACGAATGGATAAAGAAGATGTGGTTCATATATACAAGGGAATATTACTCAGCCATCAGAAAGGATGAATATCTACCATTTACATCGACATGGATGGAACTGGAGGGTGTTATACTAAGTGAAATAAGTCAATCAGAGAAAGACATTTATACGGTTTCACTCATGTGGAACATAAGGAACAGCACAGAGGACCACAGGGGAAGGGAGGGAAAACCGAATCGGAAGAAATCAGAGAGGGAGACAAACCATGAGCGACTCTTGTCTCCGGGAAACAAACTGAGGGTTACGTTAAGGGAGGTGGGTGGAGGGATGAGGCATGAAGGAGGGCACATGATGTGATGAGCACTGGGTGTTATACACACCTAATGAATCACTGAACATTAGATCAAAAACTAATGATGTATTATATGTTGGCTAATTGAATTTAAATAAAAAAAAGATGCTAGAAATGAAAAACACAAAGATGAAGAATGCATTTCATCAGTAGATTTGAAGTAGCCCTGTGGGGAAAGAATCAATTTATTGGAGGATAAGTCAATAGAAATTACCTAAACTGAAACACACAGAGAAGTAGGAAAAAAAAATTCAGAGGATCCAAGAGCTGTAGGACCATAGCAAACTGCTTAATATAAATATAATTAAAATCTCAAAATAAAAAATGAGGATAAGGCAGAAAAAAATTTGAAGAAATAATAGTCAAGAGTTTTCCAAAAGTAATGACAGATACCAAATCACAGATCCAATCTCAGAAAACAGCAAACAGGAGGGAAGGGGAAGAGAGGGGAGGAAGACAAACGATAAAGTTGTTTCAACTCTATGTGCTTTAACATTCTTATCTGTAAATTAGATATAGTAACATTGTTTCCTCTGAGGATTAGATGACATTTAGTGAAACACTTAGAAGAGTGATGAAAACACAATAAATACTCAATAAATGTTATTATGCAAGGGCGCAGTTCCACCATCACCAAGGAGTGACAGCAGAATTTAATTCTAGTGACTTGACACAGGAACACAGTTCTACTGGTAAGTCAGGGTCAGTGTCTGGGAGTCCCTGCTTATCTGGCCATAATAGAAATGAGACTAATAATGGGCACATTATAAGTTGCTATTCTGGGGATTCCTAGAACTACTTTGACAATAGAACTCTGCAAGTTGCTGCATTTTCTACATAAGTAAGAAGTTAGAGTTAGTAAGAAAGTGGTATTGGTGTTAATAAGACTCCAAGCACAGGATGGGGATCCCTGGGAGACTAAATATTAATAATATACCAAGCACTGTGCTATATCCTTTACAGATTTTATTTCATATCTTTTCAGTAGCAATTCTCTAGGGTAGCTATTAGTATTATTCCCACTGTACAAATGAGGCTCAGAAAGTTTAAATGACTTCTCAGGTCCAAATTGCTAAAAAGCAGTGGTGTCAAGTTTTGAACCCAGACCTGCCTATATCTAAAGCCAAAATTCTGTCCCAAACATAACTCTATATCCTTATTATTTGCCATTTACAAGTACTTAAATCCACTTAATTCCTGATCTAGCTTAACCTATACAAGATCAGCACTTCACTTAAGTGTCCTAATTCATCCTTATATGTGTGTGCTCATGAAACTTCTAAGTAGTACAGAAAGTCTTATTCACTACTCCAACACTGGAGTCTTATTATGCCCTAGCCACTGTGCTAAGTACTTTATATAAGTTAAGTCGGACTGCAATTAGTGTTTGGTGAATTTTAAACTTAAATTTTAAAGAGAATTTTCAATCTGGCTCCATATTATACTGACCTGGAAAAAAAATGTAATATTGATGTTTGGGCCCCACTCACATAGATTTTGATTCAGTGGTCTGGGTGGGGTCAAATATCAGTATATTTAAAATGCTCTTGACAGGATTCTACTGTGTTGCCAGGGTAAAGCGTGTTTCCACTGCAATAATGTGATGATACATGGCTCACTCTTCCAGTGGACCATGAATATCTTAAGAGGTTTTGTCTTATTCACCTTTTTATTTCAGTTTCTTAGACTAGTACATAATATGTGTTCTTTACATATCTATTGAATGAAAAGAATCCATTCAAGTAATGTTACTCTGGGGCACAGCTGGTGGTGGTTTAAATATGTATACACATATTCTTTGATACTCCTCCCTTCAAAAAGTAAAGCCTAATTCTCCTCCCCTTGAGTATGATCTGGATTTAGTGATTCATTTCTAATGAATAGAATATGGCAGAAATAATGGTATGTCACTTCTCAGACTAGGTTATAAAAGATGCAGCTTCTACTTTGGATGCCAGTGTGTATGTTCTCTTGCTTGCTCTCGCTCTCTCTCTCTCTCTCTCTCACTCTTTCAAATCACTCACTTTGGGGGAAGTCATGTGGTGGGCAGCCTTATGAGAGGCTCCCATAATAAGGGACTGAAGTCTCCTGCCAAAAGCCATGTGAGTGCTTAGAAACGGATCCTTCAGGCCTGGTAAAGTCTTCAGAGACCATAGCCCTGACTGACAACTTAACTGTAACTTCACAAAAGACCTTGAGCCAGAACTACCCTGTTAAACAACTCCCAGATTCCGGACTATCAGAAAATATGTGAGATAATAAATGTTTGTTATTTTAAGCTGCTAAATTTTACAAAAATTTGCCATGTAAGACTAGATAATGAATACAGTTCTTCACCAGGATAAACCAAGCCAGAGAAAAAATTCTCTGAGCTATGTGAATTAGATGGCAATCCAGGTTCAATCTGGGAACAGGATGGCCCAACCATAAACCACAAATCTTTCCAGACAAAAAATGTAAGACTAAAGTGGATGTTTGTAAAAAATATCATACCAAAGTTTCTATAAATGAACTCACCTATCTCACTGCATTTCTTGTCTTCATTGGAAAGCCCATACAAAAGCCCTGCTAAGTTAGCCCAATTCCATCTTGGTTATAATTCTGAGTCTGCCATGACAAAGAGAGTTTTCGTAGGCCACTGCGTCCTTACTACAGTGAGGGAAGTTCTGCTACTACTCTTTAGGACCACATGCTATAAATAGAGTACTTGCTTATTATTTAAAGCTTAATGAAAATGAAAGATTTCTTTCTAATAGGAAAAATTTTAAAGACCTGAACTCCCTGGTTTTGGTAGCAGACCTTCTTTCCTTAAAGAGGTAAACTATCTAAGATCAGGTTTCTCTTTTTTTTTTAATATTTTATTTATTTATTTGACAGAAGTAGAACGAGAGCAAGAGAGAGAGAGAGAGCATGAGAAGGGGAGAGGAGCAGAGGCAGAGGGAGAAGCAGACTCTCTGCTGAGCAGGGAGCCCAATGCAGGACTCGATCCCAGGACCCTGGGATCATGACCTGAGCTGAAGGCAGAGGGTTAACCGACTGAACCACCCAGGCACCCTAAGATCAGGTCTCTTAAAGACTGTCTTAGTTCAAGAAGAAAGAGAATTCACCCTTCGTCTACTTTTCTTGTTGTATTTGGACCCTCAACAGATTGGACAATGCCCACCTGCGCTGGTGAGGGTTATCTTCTTTACTCAGTCTACTGATCATACTAATTGTTCTGGAAACAACACTCACAGACACACCATCAGCTGATTCCTCAAGGCAGAAGCTCCCAGGAGAAGGAGGTAAGGCAGTGGGAGAAACAGGACAAAACGAGGAAGAAGACAATCAAGGCTGGGATTTCTTTCTGATCAAGCCTGACACTCACCCTGATCCAGGAGGGAGAGTTCATTGCAAAGAGCCAGGCAGCTCCGGTGCCCAACGGCAAACCTCTTGACTAAGCTGAAGGTGCTAGCAGTTAGTAGCAAAACCTGGAAAAGCTGGGGGACAGATACACAGAGTGATTCAAGGGGATCTGAATGGAACCCCAACAGAGATTTATACAGAAACCAACTGTGGACACTAGCAACATTATTCTTTCTATGCATAATTGCTACAAGTAGCAAATAAAAAACAGGATACCTCGTTAAATTTGAATTTTAGATCAGCAATGAATGAGTATAAGTAAGTCCCGTATTTTAGTTGGAACCCTATCTTTTAGTTTTCTGTGTGTTTTTTGTGGGTTTTGTTGTTGTTGCTGTTTTGTGGGGTTTTTTGTCATTTTGTTTTGTTTTGTTTTGCAAATGAAAGACTTCTTTAGTCAGCAGAGTTGTTTCTTAGGTCAGCAGGTACCCCATGCTACCCACCAATCAGTTTGAAAGCCTACTCTGTTTATGCAATGTGAAACACCAGGATAAAATCAAAGACATTCAGATATGTCACTCATTCATTCATTGTCTTATCCATCCCATAAACATTTACTAATTAAGTGCTAACTACCAGACACACTGCTGCAATGCTGGGAATAAAATAGTGAGCAAAATTGGACTTTATATCTGTTCTAATGGGGCTAATGATTTCAAATATCTAGATACATAACCACATTTTAAATTTTCATAGATCCCTGGCAACCTATAAACATATTCTGGATCTAAAGGAAACACTGCTTATGTGATCATTATTTTTCTTGAAATGCTTTATACATTTATTTAGAAGTGATGGGTAGGGGAGGATAGCACTGTTTAAATATTCAGTTCATTTGATTCTGTGTCATTTGACCTACATGATTTATTCTAATTTTACCAGTTAAAGAAGTATAGAAGTTAATTCTCAGACACGTGCTAGAAAAAAATATGTATAATTTGGGTTTTTTGGAATAGGCTCCTCAAGAGCATGCCACAAAGTGTATCATACTTTAATAATACAATAATTTGTTCAGAGAACAGCAGTCCTGTCAGAGACGGTTTTCAACTAAAATATTTAAGAACGGATCACGGGTGTTTCCAAAGTATTACACCCTAGGGGCGCCTGGGTGGCTCAGTCAGTTAAGCATCTCAAAGTTCTGGGATCTAGCCCTGCCAAGAGCCAGTGGTGGGCTCTGCACTCAGCTGAGAGTCATCTTCTCCCTCTCCCTCTGCCCCTCCCTCTGCTCCTGCACGCTCACTCGCGCTCTCTCTCAAATAAATAAATTTCTTTCCTTTTTAAAAAAGGAAAGAAATACACTTAAAAAAACAAAGTATTATACTTTATTATTTTGTATCATGAATAAATCTATATCACCACCACCATCATCCCAATGGCTTTTAAACTGTTCTTCTAGTATATCAGAGCGTACTATTTTTATTTTTGGTGACAATCAATAGTACGCATTTCTTCAGAGATAAAAGGCTTCTGTTATGTTGCCAGTTCAAGTCTTTAACTTCCTAATTTCATTCAGAAGTGCAATATTGTTTAATCTGTTATCGTAGAAGGACTCTGCATCCACTAAAGGCCTATTTTAGCATAAGCTGGGAAAAGAAATTATTATTTTTAGAAGTACCTTTGCAAACAAAGTACAAAATATAGATGAACTTCACAGGGTCCCTTTTATTTTAATCTGAAAATTGCTTCAGTGTTACTTAGCTTCTTTTCCAGACTTAAAAAGGAAAAAAAAATTTTAAACAGAAAAGTAAACAGCTGAATCAACTTTAATAGAAGAATAATCACAAATATCTACATAAGAAAACCTCTAGTCCTTCTATTTTTGCATGCTATTTTGAAACCTCACTTCGTTCCTCAGAATATTGAAGGAGACAAAGTTTGGTAAAGAACAATGTCACCCCAAAGAACTGGCAGAGCTCCAGTGGAATACAGATTCTGATAAAAGCTTAGCAAAAGTTTTTCTATATAACATTTGTCAAAGTTTAAGCAAAGCTTCCTGATTACTGGCCCTAAGACTCTTCAAGAAACAAACCAGTTCCTTCACATCCCATCTATTTGCTACCTTGCAGCGAGACAGAGAATTCTATGGTCTCCAGCTGGCCACAGTCTAATGGAAGCTAGGAATATGAAGAATCCCAAGGAAATTGCATTCTTGTGAAGTTGAAATGAATATCCTTGAGCAATCCATAAACAATTCCAAGATAATATCCAGAAAAATGACATAATATCCCAAAATGTATTCCAGGAGATACTAGTTCCACGGACTCTAATAGGTATTGGGGAGGGGGGAAGAGGGGAATACCAAAGTCAAAACTTTGAAACACCTGAAAAAAAATCGAAAGGATTTTCCCCAATCGAGTAAGGGTCTTTTAATATGCTAATATGTAATGTGACCCTCCAAAGGTGTGGGCTGTGCAGTTTCCTCATCTTTTTTTAAGCCCCAGAGCCTTTTTCCAACCGAGGTAATGACTGTTGTTCAGAAAGCACTCATCTCTGTGCTCCCCCCATCCACCCACCAAGAAAA
Source organism: Zalophus californianus (assembly GCF_009762305.2). Taxonomy (NCBI): domain Eukaryota; kingdom Metazoa; phylum Chordata; class Mammalia; order Carnivora; family Otariidae; genus Zalophus; species Zalophus californianus. The sequence continues at coordinate 72,252,466 of NC_045607.1, forward strand.
TTTGAATTTTAAAGAAAGCGTCCAAATCTGAACCAAGGAGTAAAATGCTGAAGGCTGGATTTCTCTAAGTAGACAAACAATAGATGCAGAAGATTTTGATGAGGTATTTCAACTTCACAGGGCTTCTGGTGACACATCTGCCACCAAGAATCATGGACAGCTCTGCTAGCACATACAGAGAAAAACAGTATTTCTTGGCCTGAGGTTTTGGAAATAAAAGCTGCTTTTCAGAGTTTACTCTTATCTTCAAATTACACTTTTTTCAAATTGTAAGGAACCACCTTTATTTTCTCCTAGGACTAAGACTTAATCTTCTAGGAACAAAAGGGAAAAGCTGTTAAACTATCATATGCAAATATACTCTTTAGAAAAGAGACCAGCTCTTCTGCTGTAACAGCCACATGGTAAAATTCAAAACTTGCAAAGTGCTCATTGCATCCAAAGCATATGTAAACGAATATTCCCATGAGGTCAAGCCAATCCATTTTCTTCTCCCAAAAGTGTCCTCTGCAATAGGTCACTTAATTTTAGATGCTGTGTAATGTCTTGTTACTCACACACTGTGTTGGACAGATTTGCTATACGGAATATTCATTTCCAAGGAGCAAGTTGTTTCTTACACAGTCAACAAAACAGCATTTGTAAACTCTGTTGAGACAAAAATAATAATAATAAATAAAATATATTCAGTAAAAGTTGATTTTTGGTGGGGGGATATCCTCTTGGCCGGTGGGTTTACTCTCTTTCCTTTTCTCTTTTTTAAAGTTTATTATTTATCTGTAGGTCTCTGCTTTTTCAATTCAATTTCAAAACAGTCTGCTACTGACACATTAGAAGAGGATTTAATTATTCTGGCATAAAAAGCTAGGAAAGCAAAATAAATACATTTAACAGAGAGACACTCAGCTACTCTAATTGCTTATGTGCTATAAGGGCTTTCAAATAATAAGCCCTTAAATAATAAATTAATATGGGAAAGACTAATGATACCCAGGTGCAAAACCTTAATCTGAGAGCTAGGCCCACATGCTCAATGGCATAATTGCCTCCATTACCACATTCTGGCCTAACCTAAGGGTTTTAGCCATGGAAACTGGATGGAAATGAAAGACAAACTATGTTCAAATCAAAGGATCACACAATGGAGACCAGGTATCTAAATAGCTACTTGAAATGTAAAAGCAAGCTACAGTTTTATATGAGACATTTCATTTAAACATGTGCCACCCTTGGTGTAAGCCATAAAAGCACGAATTAAGAAAATTCTCCGTTAAGAACTTCAGTGTTCTTAGTCAAAATCTTCATAGAAGGAACTTCTTTAATTTCCAAATACTACCTCAAGCTACTCCATCAGAACTAGATTCTGTTGTTTAAAAAAGACCCAGGGCGCCTGGGTGGCTCAGTTGGTTAAGTGACTGCATTCGGCTCAGGTCATGATCCTGGAGTCCCGGGATCGAGTCCCACATCAGGCTCCCTGCTCAGCAGGGAGTCTGCTTCTCCTTCTGACCCTCTTCCCTCTCGTGCTCTCTCTCTCTCATTCTCTCCCTCTCAAATAAATAAAATCTTTAAAAAAATAAATAAAATAAAATAAAAAAGACCCACCTCTGTGCTACTCAATACAAGCTTCTAAGTGCACCCATTTATGTTTATCTTTTATTTTGTATATTCATAAAGTAATTTACCTGAATGACTAATATATGCTAGATAATGAGATCTCTGGAGTTCATATTTCTTAACTCCAAAAGAGCACACTATTTGAAAAAAAAAAAATTCAATCTAATGCTAATATCTTCTGGTTGTGTTCTCTTGATTTTTCTTTTCACTATCAAGATTAAAGAAGAGAGTTATCCTACCAGTCCACAATTCTGAAATCTGAAAGGTTCTGAAACTTGAAACTTCTGCATAATTTACTTGACAGCAGAATCTGACTATTCCTACATTTAACTGAAGAAATATTAATGTATTTGATTATATGATACTGCCTGACTCCTCTGTGGATGCTACAAAATATATGATGTTGATGTATATACTGTATTACCTTTTTTAAAATCTGAAAAATTCCTAACTACAGTTTAAAACTGACTTCAGAATGTAAGAAGAGAGACTGATTGCAACCCTGCTTATATGTATTGACTGAACTGCAGTTTAACTTACCTACCAACACACATAAATGAAAAGTGTGACAACTCATGCCTTACAAGCAAGGTTGCTAGAATTACTATAAGCATCTCTCCTGTGATGCATTCCATATGGCCTGCATCTCATAGCTTGGGGTCTCTGGTATTACTGATAGATTATCTAGATCCAGTATAGCACTACACTGTAAGATAATATTAACAAACAGGAGGTTAACATTCTTCCATTATTAAATGAGTAGATTTTTTTTACATTTAAGCCCTTTATCAATTTCGTTGTTGAATACTTCTGACAGACTCCCAAATAAATATATATAGGTATATTTGCATTGAACATAACACAAGAAATTCTAGACTGTTACCTAAAATATGGACCTAGATCAGAATTTTTTATTTTTACCTTAAATTCACCTAACAGTTGGATTTTTTTTACCTTGAGCATGTATAAACTTTATAATTAAAAAATAATTACCTCTTTCAAATTTAAAAATTTTAATGCTACTATATTATTTCAACTTCTTTTATTACATAGACACAGATAACATGTCAGTTAACTAGTAGGGGACCTTTTCAGATATGCCTCATTAATACCAACTCTTTCTTTTCCATTTCTCTTATTCTCACTGTATTTGAAGTTCCTCTTGTTTGAAACCTCTATAATTTCCTTTGCAGTCCCTGCAGAGTGTGTAACAGACCACTCTACAACCAAAAACAGAAGAAAAATGTCCTTTCACGTTTCTCGACTTCTGAGTATAAACAACACCAGGATGGAATGAACAAATGCTCAAACAGAGTCAGAGACTTCTATCATTGATGGCCAAAACAAAGTCACAGCACATTTTCAGAGCCAGTTCAGAGTAAGTCAAGATGAGTATTAACAACTACAGGTATCCTTCTCTATCCCTCTTTCGCACTCGGGAGTGTAACTTTGGCTGAGAATTATCTACATAAGACATGCCAGTGTTTAATACAGTGACACATGAACAAATGAGAAAAGTTCTCCTTCTTAGCTTCAGATACAAAAGTAAAATCACAAAGATTCTCTCTCTACATGGATTTATGTCAGTCTGGACTAGAGAACATGGGCTCATGTTCTATAGAAACTAGAGCAATCTTATTTTAGTGTTTTTCACAGAAATGTAGAGCAAACATAAAGAAATTTTGGTACATTTTTCAATCTCTGTATGTGTTGAAATGTAGTATTTAAGGTGGTAGGTGTTGAACCCAGATTCTTTGAGTGAAATTCCACCTAAATTATAGACACTTCCTAACTTAAATGGGTATCAGAATTGAGGTCTTTTTTAGACCAAGCCTCTGTAAAGAACCAATCTGTAACCCCCCTAAAAATTCATAAGGAACCCCATCTCTTTCTCAATATTATCTCACATCATATAATTCCTTGATGTAGGAAAGAACATTACGGTTCAAAGCTGATGGCCAAGAAAGAATTCTTGAGACCTCTTTAGTGCAAAAAGGTGGTTTTATTAAAGCACCGGGACAGGACCCGTGGCAGAAAGAGCGGCATCGGGGTCCTGAGGAGTGGCCCTTTATATGCTTTCAAGTTGGGAGGGGGTTAGGGAGAGCATAAGTCTCTAAGGAATTTTGGAAGCAAGGTTTCCAGGACCTTGAGGGGCCTAGCTATTGTTGGGAAAAGGTCATTTATTACCATCTAATAAAGCCTTAGTCATGAGACCCTTCAGATGTATATCGGTGGGTCATATGCTTGGGGGATGACTGCCAACACGTATCTTGGGAGGGTTTAGAGATAAAGAAATTTCTAAATAAATTTTTATATGTTAAAGTAGACTTACAGGATCCTGGTGGTGGGGTCAGGCTAGGATTGTCTTTTGCTCTTAGCAAAGTATTAACATGGAGGCAGTTGAGTCCCTAGAGAATGTCACTCTACCTGCTTCAAGGACTTGTCAGTGGGCTGTAGGTGGTAAGGAAATTTAATAATTTTTCTTCTGTCTTTGTTTCCCACATCATTCCTCACAGATTTTTTCATTTGTTTAATCTAATTTTTAAGTGAGTTTTTCTGGAATGACTACTCTGGGACAAGATGCCACTATATATGGACGAATGAAACAAGATTCTTGTCAAGATTAAAATGCAGTTAAAGTTATGTTATAAATCCCCCAATGTAGCTGTAGCTATGTACATATGCAATCAAACTTTGAAGAAAATATGTATGTCTGCACCAAAATAACCATTTTAAAAATGCCCATACCATGACAACAATGTTCCTATTTGGAAGTTTCAGTCTGGCTGTTTTTGTATTTTACATTAGCTCCTCACCTGTTTATTCCTGGGTTCATTTTAATTTACCTGCCATGCTCCCTTATACAGTGAGAGCCCCTTGGAAGATAAGCGATAAGAGGTTACGAGAACCCTATCCATCTTGTGACCAGAAACAGAAATCCCAATAACAGAGGAGCCAAATTCAACTGTCCCTGCTCTCTCTACCCCATCCAGCCTTCTCCATCTCTGTGATGGACACCACCATTCATCCAACTGTGCATGCCAGGAACATACCACTTTACCTCTAGTGTGTTTCTCCTTCTGCCACTCCCACCAGTCCTTCGTGGATTTTATACTTCCTAAATATCCTCAACAATACCACTCATTGTTCTCTTTCTCCACTTCTTGGTCTAAGCTATCATTCTTGGAAAAAAGTCTCCTAAGGAAACTCCCCAAATTCATTTTCCAACCCTTTCTCATCAATGTAGATAGTCTTTAAAAATAATTATAAAACTAATACATGGTAAAAAGAAGCACTTCAAAATTCCAAACATGCTGAGATCCCAAATCTCGGCCCCACATCCCACCAAGCAGAAATAACCACTGCTTACCATTTCTCATAGACGGTTCTAGAAAATCTCAGTTTGCATACAAGCATTTTTAATGTTGGTTGGTTGGTTTAATGTTGGTTTTAGGATACCTGAGTATCCTAAAAAAGGTATCCTAAAAAAGGAAGGGATTCACATCAAAGGAAGCAACAAGCAATGAAAAAGTAATTCTAATCTTATTTTCATCTTTAGTTCAATAGGGAAGACTATCAAATCTTAGACAACCATACAGTACTGTTTAAAATATCCCTGCCTCTCCGCTCTCATTGTCTTACATCCCACAGGTGTCCAGAGCCTCACCCTCTTAAGACTTTCAACTCTGAATTTTCTTGCCCCATTCATTCTTTAAATCTGTTACAACATCCTAGGATGGCATCTCTGAGACCCCAGAGCAGGTAAGGTCCGCCACTATGCATTCCGGGCTCCTATGCATTCATTCACAGCATTCTGACCTCCTCTTTCAAGGTACATTGTTGTCAAGTAACTATTTCTGTAATTAGTTAGCTGGTTGGTATCTGCTGCTCTTGAGATTCCACAAGAGCAGGGATCATATCTCTCTTACTCACCTCTGCTTCACCAGGACTTAGCACAGCACCAAGAAAGTAGGATGTCTCAAAATGTGTTAGATGAGTGAATGAATGAATGGTCAAGATAATCACTGATGAATGGTAAGTAAATTTTAACCAGTACACACCAAAATTATAATATTGTTTCTATAAGAAAGGTAAAGTCTAGGTTTTCAAAAACTGACTGAACATGTTCACTTTTAAAAAAGTTGTTTGCAAGCTGCCTGTATTTCATCTTAATGTCAAAAAATAGAAGTCAGGTAAGTGAAACAGGTTTTGTTTTTTTTTTTTTAATTCTTGCTCTTTGTACAATGAAATCAAAATCATGAGGAAATGACCTCAAAGATGACAGAGTTCTTTGGTGAGAGAGCCAGGATTGGAAGGTATGGCTCTAGTGGCAGAAGGATTAGGAGAAGAGAATCAGTGAGGGACGGTGGGGGAGGGTATATCCTATTATTTCAGCAGAAAACATCCAACGAACACCCAATTTCTTTCTAGAGCCAATCACACTAAACCTCATATCTTAATGCATATTTATATAGATGACACAAGGGTAGATGGTAAATAAGGCAGTTAAACATATACGGTCCAACTTCTCTGGACATAATGCTTTAGGAATACAAGATTAGGAACATATACAATCATGTTCAAATATATCAATGTTGCTGCAAACACTAAATTAACATTTACTTACATGCTGTTTCATTTTCCTATTGCTGCATATCAAAAAACTCGCAAGTTGGTGGCTTAAAAAAACAATCATTGTAATAGCTGACAATTTTGTGGAGTAAATGGGGCTCAACTGGAAGATTCTTCAGCAGGTCTTGCATGGGTCTTTCATGAACTGCCAGTCAAATGGTAACTACAGCTGGAACAGCCGAAATGGCTTCACTCATATGTCTAGGTCCTTGGCTGGGACAACTTTAGATTCCTAGAGCAAGTGTTCCAAAAGGATAAACTTCAATGTAAAGGTGTTTATCAAGCTTTCATGACACATGCTAATTTCAGATTAGCCAACCCCAAAGTCTGTGTGAGAGAGGACTATACAAGGTCTTAAGTGCCAGGGGACATGGTTCATTTTAGGGGCCACTAAATTAACAATTAAACACAAGGTGGTATTTACAGCAAAGAAAGGACTACACCAATTGTGCCAAAGGTCACTCAGAGAAAAGTCAAGTTCACCTGACTTCTGGGAGACGACCCCCCTCTCCTGGTTTCCCTTTTACCTCACTGGCCATTCCTTCTTTGATTCTGCTGGTTCTTCCTCATCTATTTAACCTTAAAATTCTTCAGTGCCCCAGCCTAGTCTTACACAACGTCTCTACCTAATCCACATTTATTCTGTAGATGATCTCATTCAGTTTCATAACTTTACACATCATCAATACTCGAATACTTCCAAATGTGTATTTCTACCACTGACCTCTTGCCATTCTAAACTCCAGAATTCTGTATCTGAATGCCTTCTAAATATCTCCACTTGAGGGGTCAACAGCCATCTCAGTCAGTTAAGAATGGACTTTTTGTTTTACTTATCTCAATAAGTTCATCTAGTAGCTCAAACAAAACATTCTGCAGGTAACCTTGATTCCTCTCCTTCTGTAAAAACCCATATCCAAAATATTAGCAAATGCTATTGGCTTTACCTTTAAAATGTGTCCCAAATATGGAACTCTTCCTTCATGACCTGGCCAAGCCACCCTCATCTTTCACCTAGATTATTGTAACAGCCTCCTAATTGGTCTGCTTTTTCATTCCTACTCCTCTGCATTCTGATCTTCTCATAGGAGCTGGAGGGATATTTTAAAAACAAATCTGATCATAGCATTGCTATGATCAAACATTCCAATGGCTTCTCATTTTCCTTCAAGTGGGGGAAAATACTCTGAAGACTTCACTTTACCCTTCAAGGCCTAATATGAGCTTTATACCTTCTATCTCCTAGGCCCATTCCCTACCACTTCTTTTGTACATTCCATTACAGTTCACACCAGATTCTTTGCTATTGGTCAAACATATCAAAGCAAATTCCCACCTCAGGGCCTTTGCAAAATAATCCTTTTTACCCAGAACCTTCCTTCTCCAGAAATGTGCTTGGCTCATTCTCTCTCCTCGTTCAAGTCTCTGCTTAAATTTCACTTCATTAAAAAGACCTTTTCTATCCATCTTATCCAAAATAACGGCCACATTTGGCAATATCATACAGGTACTAGAACAAGTCTAATCATACCCTCCAGCATATCCATTAATATTCATTCCCTCATCCTGACTTATTTTCCATATCATAAAACATGTCAATTCATGACACTATATTACATATTAATTTGTATATTTATTCATTGTATCTATCTCTATCATTCACTCCCCAGAATTTAAACTCCTTGAAGATAGGAGATTATTCTTTGTTTAGTTTATTACTATAATACCAATACCTAGAAGAGTACCTTCTTGATAAATATTTTTAATGAAGGTAATAATGAATGCACAATTAAGATATTTCTTTATCCATTGTTGAAAAATATAGAATCCCAAGAAGATCAAAGCAGTAGACTTACCCAACACTCAACCTAAGTTAAAACACAGAACACATTATATTGCTTGGGTAATTTGGGCAAAGTATGCTTTAATTTACTAGGAACTTAAGAAATACAAAAAGCAATATAAGGCAGAGAAAGAAAATTGGACTGAGATTTAGGAAACGGGTGAACATCCTGACTGGGATTCAAACATGTTTTTATGACCGTGATGTAAATATGGAGAACCTCAGGAAAATCTCCTTTTATATAAAAGCCTAATATGTCCACATAATGATTTTCCTTCTTAAGAAAAACACACCGAATTAATAGATAATGACTATTGTCCTTAAGCAAAGTATGCCAAGATCTCTGTGTCCCTTCCAAGAAAAAGGCTACATGTAATGCCTGCAAATCCTCCATCAAATAGCACCTTATTCCCTTAAAAATCTTACTTGATTGCTTTGTAAGTTTCCATGAAAGACTGTGAAGAAATTTTTTTCCATCAGTGTCCCATAAAATGAAGGAGGAGAAAGAAAGGAGTATTCAAGGGAGAAGGAGGTAGGCGGGGAAGAGAAGTGGGAGAGAAGGAAGAGGAGGAAGGGAAGATGGAGGGAAAAGAGGAGGAAGATAAAGAGGAGAGGAGGAGGAAGAAGATGAGGCAACTGATGACAGAAATACTTTTTTCCGAAACCACCCTAAACAGTTATTTGATGGCCCTGCAGGGGCTAGGAGGAAAGCCATGAACAGGACCTCTTGCTACCTGCCGCAGTGCTAACTAAGCTCACTCTAAACCAGCTCCAGGGCTCTGAGACAGTTTGAGTGAAGGATTCCAAATTCAGTAGAGAGCAGAATGATTATACCTAACATGGCAATGCGCGGGTACTAACAGGCTCTGTCTCATGCTGTGCTATAGCTCATGAACCGTTGCTATCAAGTAATCAAAGCATGGTCTTGTTCAGAAAGAGGAGAGAGACTCATATGTGACAGAATAAAGTAAATCATTATATCAGGCAAGTAGCAATACTTCATAAAATGTAGTTTGCTCATCTGTTAGAAAGAAGAATTATGGCTGTCCCGTATGTAACACCTCTATAAGGGTGTTCTCTATAATGCCTTCTAGCTCTAAATTATTTTTTCTAATTATTTAAATTATATTTTTCTTATTGCTAATCTAGTTAGCTAGAACATTATTTCTTGAATTGTAATTTGTAGAAAGTTGTGTTCTGCATAGGTTTTATTCACAAAAAGCATTCCATGGTAAAAATGAGTTTGGGAAACATTGGGATAGTCATGGCTATACATGCTTATTTCTCGTAGGATTTCTCCTCCCTACTGATATGCTAATGTACCTTATAAATATTCCAAAGAAGAACAGTCCACAGCACGTAGCACTTCCAAATTTTATCAGGCATATTTATCTAGAAACTCTGTAATTTTAGTTAAAGATGATAGATATACAACAAATGTTTATGTCCTCTCCATCCTGAAAGGGCACCTGGGTGGCTCAGTCGTTAAGCGTCTGCCTTCGGCTCAGGTCATGATCCCAGTGTCCTGGGATCGAGCCCCGCATCGGGCTCCCTGCTCAGTGGGAGGCCTGCTTCTCCTTCTCCCACTCCCCCTGCTTGTGTTCCCTCTCTTGCTGTCTCTCTCTCTGTTAACAAATAAATGAAATCTTGGGCGCCTGGGTGGCTCAGTTGGTTAAGCGACTGCCTTCGGCTCAGGTCATGATCCTGGAGTCCCGGGATCGAGTCCCACATCAGGCTCCCTGCTCGTCAGGGAGTCTCCTTCTCCCTCTGACCCTCTTCCCTCTCGTGCTCTCTATCTCTCATTCGCTCTCTCAAATAAATAAATAAAATCTTAAAAAAAAAAAAACAAATAAATGAAATCTTAAAAAAAAAAGTCATGTAAATTATTATAAAAGAAAAAATAAGTAAGATTAAACCCTCAATATGAAGAAAATAGAAAAGCCATAGTTACAAGAGTTCATAACAAATTTGTGGAGCATAATCAAAGCAGCTGCAGGAATAAAGCAAGAGGACAGGAGAAGTCACAAGCTAAACAATGAAGAACAATCCAGTGAGTCTGTCCATGATCTAAGAGAACCACAAAGAGGCTCTGGTCTCAGAAATACAAATACTATGTTTTGGGAGAGGAATGAGCAGCTTAGAAATGAGATATAGAGATGAGAACAGAAGATTAATTGGAAGTTTCTATATGAGGGGCACCTGGATGATTTAGTCAGCTCAGTGTCCAACTCTTGATTTTGGCTCAGGTCATGATCTCAGGGTCATGAGATCAAGCCCCACGTCAGACTCTGCTGAGCGTGGAGCCAGCTTAAGATTCTCTTTCTCCCTCTCCCTCTGCACCTCCCACATGCTCTTTCTCTCTTTCTAAAAGAAACGAAAAAAAGTTGCTATATGAAATAATCAACAGGCCCATCCCTCTCATTCCCACATACAACACAGATTGGAGTTCATGGTATTGTGATTTATAATGAGAAATACATATTTGATCTTTATGTCCGTTTTAGGCACTCTTGGAATTTCCTAGGGGACTAGAGCAGCCTTATGCTATTTTTAACAAGCCCCTTTCAGCCACACCTAGGTATATGTTAATGAGGTAACTTGTGGAAAGCCCCTGGGTAACCTAAGAATGGAAGCTGGTTGCTAGAGGAACTAGCCATAATTAGAGTTGAAACTTCCCTAACCTCCTGGCACCCCTTCTCCTCCAACCTCCAGGGAGAGGAGGAGACTAGAGTTTAAATCAAGCACCAGTAGGCAATGATTTAATAAATTATGCCTACATAATGAAGCCTCCATAAAAATCCTTAAACTATGGGGCTTGGAGAGCTTCCAGGTTGATGAACAAGGACTCATCCATGTGCTGGGAGAGTAACACACCTCAAGCTCCACTAGGACAGAAAGATGATCCTGTGCTTTAGGACCCTTTTAGACCTCATCCCAGGTAACTCTTTGTCTAGCTATTCTTTTGGATCCTTCAATACCTTTTATACAAACCAAGTAAGTAAACTGTTTTCCTGAGTTCTGTGACCTGCTCTAGTAAATTAATTGAACCTGAGGAAGGAGTCATAGGAACCTGTGATTTATAGTTAGTATAGCTGGTGGATCAGACACACAGGTAACAACCTGGACCTGTTATTTTCATTTGAAGTGGGGTGGAGGGGAGTCTTGTGGAACTGAACACTTAATCTCTGGGATCTGATGTTATCTCCAAGTAGATAGTGTCAGAATTGAGTTAGATTATAGAACATTTAGCTGATGTGGCAGAATTACTTGGTGTGTGGAAAACCCAAACATCTGGTATCAGAAGCAAAGTAGTGTTGTAGTAGGGTACTGAGAGTAGAGGAGATACACAGGAGTGTGTTTTTTTTCTAAATAGCGTTCACCATCAAAAGTTGCTCCTTCCTGAGTAGGGAGCTCGATGCGGGGCTCAATCTCAGGACCCTGGGAACATGACCTGAGCTGAAGGCAGATGCTTAACCAACTGAGCCACCCAGGCACACCAAAGAACGAACTCTTAAAAATAAAGAATATGATTACCAAAATTATTAAGAGAGTAAAAACATCACTCAGAATGTAAGTCCAAAAACTGAAAATCTAAACACATTAGAGTTTATAGTCCAAGAGTCTAAAGTTCAAATGGTAGGAGTCACAGAATGAGAGTATAGAGAAAATGAAAGTGGGAAAATCAAGGAAGAACTCAATTGAGATGTTTTTCTAGAACTTAAGGACTCAAGGCCTCACAATAGTGGCCAGCACAACCAAAGTTGTCCACCTAGACATGTCACTATGACATGTCCAAACTTAAGAATAAAGAGAAGAACTTTAAGGTTTCCAAAGAGGAAATGTAACTTACAGAGGAATGAGAATCATATTGGAATCAGACTTTTCATCCAAAACAACATATGGTATAATAAGATACTTCTGAGGAAAAATCATTTTCAGATTAAAATCTATCAGCAAATTATCATGTAATAACATAAAAGAAAAGTAATCATATCACATTAAAAAAAATTGTCTCTCATACAAAACTTTGCTTTTTCTGGAAATTTCAGACCCTTTACATACTCAACTTCTAAAATATAGGATTTTGAGAATTCTTTATTTCTTTTGATTTTGAGAAAGTTCTTGTTGTCAATCTAATCTTTTTCCCTTCATACCTTAATCCCTAACCTTATTTTATATTCACTCTTCATTGTGCCCATAGATCCATTTATCTATCAATAAAGACTTATTGACTGTCTACTATATGCTATGCATTGCAGTAGTTGCTAAGAGGTCCAGATGAATAAGGCATGATGCCTGCCCTGAGAGAACCTGCTATCTAATGAGAGTGGCAAGCATAAAAACAAACAATTATAATCTTCTTGAGATAAGTGCCACGGGAGATAAGATAGAGTGGCGCACAGTACAATCAAGGATTACCATTTCTGTTGCAAAAAACCATCTAATATCATCTTTAATTTTCCTTAATTAATTTATACCCATTTACTCATTTTAAGTTGTTGTACCCCAATTTCTTAAGGCACCCTTTCTTATTTTATTTCTAGGATCAATTCTAAAACAATGCTGCCCCAAAATGATGTTTGGGGCACATGAGTACATTGCCAATATTTGACTGTTTAATAGGTTGATTATGTTGATTCAATAAATACTGAGTTCAATATGTTTTAAAATCAAGAGTCCATTGGTATCATCATAGTAAAATTGCTCCTAGGGAACTTATGAGAAATGCAGCTCCTAAGTTTTTGACTTTATGCTATGCTGCCCTTTAAATAATCAAAACTCATCTGTTTAACACATAGTTTTAAACTAAGATATAGCTTTAAAAGACAACTGCAGAAATAGTTTCAAAACTGGCAAGTAGGGTTGATAATTTATTTTCTAATAAAACTAATGATGACTATTTTTACTGCTGTCATTATTACTATCAAATATCTTTCTATTAAATATCAAATTCCTAGAGAGCCATATCTCTACCCAGAGTTATTATTTTCTTTGCTCTGTGAAACAGAAGGAGAAACAGAGAACATTAAATTGTTTCAAAAGATGAATCCAAATGGCAGGGAAAAGCTGAGATTTGATTATTGACTTAGAATTCTGTCCATTAGATTCTTCCCTAATGACCTATTTTTCTTCACTTTACCTATCCAGCATGCTGAGAGAATATAGCAGTAGGGGAACTCACCTCAGTACTCTTTACACTGAAGTCTGCAGTTCTTGCCAGAACCACTGCCCTGCTTTCTGAATTAGGCCTTTCCCACCTTTAGGACTTTCATAAGGGTAGCAAACATTTTGGGAGGACAAAGAGGGCAGTTTTTGAAAAACATTCTCTTTTTTTTATCTTTTTACTAACACTGAAATGTATTAGAAGCAATGTTTTTGAAACCAGATCCCAAAGTACAAGAAAGTAATTTAACAAAAACTGCAGAGCTGAAATTGACTTAACCATTCACAGCAATGAAATAGGATCATAAGACAGGCTGCATAATGTTAGCTGGGATAGAAGAAGGCATTGATATTTGGGGTTCTGGACACAGTAGGGTGCACTGGAATGGCAGAGCGGGAGTGTAGTCGAAGTTTTGTACTTTGAGTTTTTACACTGAACCAAGGTGGTTGTAATGGTTTTATTTGGGCTAAACAAAAAAAGAAAGGAAAATAGAAGTATTCTAAAATAATTTATACATCGAAGAACAGTATTTCTCAAAGTCTAAAGCTGGAGTTCTTGTCTACTTGCATCAGAATTACTTGTGTGATTTGTTAAGAGAACAGACTCTTGAGCTCTCCATCAGACCTAATAAATTAGAAACTCTGAAGGAAAAGGTCTGGAAACCCATATTTTAATAAGCATATCTGGTGAATTTTTCTGTACACTAAAGGTTAAGAATCATGGCAATAAAGGAATCAATTTAGGGAAGGGAAATGACAGGCCTTGTTAGGATAGGAAACTGGATAAACATTACAAAAAAAAATATCCTGTCAGGTCAACTGGGCATATGCAATTAGCAGACTGTAAGTATCCACGAGGGGAAATTTACTGCCCAAAGAAAGAAAAATAAGCAAATAGACCACTGGGAATGATGAGGCAAATGAAAGACCAAACGGTTGAAACTGGCAGTGGCAAGCAGGGGCAGAATAAAAGAATGACGGCAGAATCTCAGGGAAAAAGATATTGAGATGTCTGGGAGAATTGCTGTAAGGCACTGTACAGCTGGCTCTTGTGACAGCAAAAATATTTTTGAGATGCCAACATCATTTTCTCAAAACCTCAGGCTGTCCCTAACCACTGCACATTACTCAGGGAAGTGGTCCAATTAGTTAAAACAATCTCCCTCTTATCTTCAAAACAACAGGTGAGGCCCTCGCACTATTTTTTGGCTTGATGGACATCCTAGGCCATCCAGGTAAGCATCCTATTTCTCTGCTATTTTCTGCCGAGTCTAGTTATCACCTTTTTCTCTATGGATACAGACCTTTAAATTACCCAGGTGAATTAGGAGCCCACAGTCAAATTAGTAGAGCAGCTAAAAAAGTAAGAGAAGGCTGTGTCAAGTGAGTATTTTATAAAGCTTTCTACATTCAAGTCTATAGAAAAGCAAGAAGGTAAAGTACATTTTAAAATTGTGTGGTGGTGAGAACAGGACTTATTTTGAAAGTTCTATCAGACAGCAGGGAGGTAAAATAAACTTGAGCCCTGAAAAATTCAAGGGTACAGGTGAAATCAGATCTCTATTTAAGATTTCTTAAAATAGATTTTTCATCCTTATCTGGTTTATAACCAGTGTACCAAGCTTACCTTAAATAATTAAATGCAACACTCTTGGAGATAATCAGTAGCCTAGGAATCAAAGCCTCTGTCCTAGGCTCATGGCAGGCATTAGTAATTGATCATAACATCTTCACATTAAGGCCAAGAAAGCCTCCCAAACCTATTCAACATGGACCTTCTAGCAGCCCCAAACCAGGTAAGTTACATGAAATAATGCCTTTTGCAAGTCTGACTAGAATGTTGTCACTTACTCATATTTTCTTTCAAGGGCGCCTATATTTCTATATAAATTGGGCAAAAGTTTTGAAACTTGTACATTGGTTCCATGAATCAGTTTTCCCTTTGCCTCCTAAAAGGATGCTACTTTCCTGCTGCCCTATAAGTGCTCCTGATTCTACTGTATCTCCAGAAAAACTGACTCCTCTCCCTCCATAGACATACCTCTCCTCTTACCTCTTCCTGCACACAGCAGTCACTTCTCACAAGTTTAGCCTGCACCTATTTAATTTGTATAGCCTCTAATAGTTTCCTTTGGGTCCACAAATAATATGATCTAGTCCTTGTGTTTCTATAATTAAGATTATGCTATTTTGTTTCAGAACATGGAGACTGTATTTTCTTTTGAAAGTGCTTACTTAAGGTTTCTTTGTAAAATTCTACACGATTGATTTGGGTACCTAGAAACTCTTATGTCATGTGAGCATGTGCACTCCACAGTCTTTTTATCCCAAAGAGTTGGTAGTGAAGTAATTCCATTGCATTTTCAATCCACTAGAAGAAGGCTCTTCAAAATTATAAAGAATTCCCTTTGGCTGGGTTCCAAACAGAGAGAATCAAACTTTAGGAAGAGCCTTCCTGCATCAACAAAGAACATGGGCATAAATCTGGGAGCTACAAATACCTAATGTGCTACCAGGTAAGTCATGAGGTAGAAGTCCCCAACATGGGTGAGCCCAGGGATCTAGCAGAGCTCCTGGAGCCAAACGATGAATTGTAGATAATGACCTATTATGGGTATCCAGGCATGCTTTGGAAAGATATCAGGAAACACAATCTATACTCCAGCAATCATTAGTGTAGGAGGAATGTTAAAGACCTTTTAATCCAACCCACTTCACCCCTTATTTGATATTTGGGATAACTGAGATCTAGAAATAATAACTAACTTGGCTTAAAGTTACATAGAGAAGAAAACTAGTTTCCTGGTTCTAGGCCAGTCCTTTCTCCACTAGCCACTAATCCACCAGTTCTTAGTTATGAATAGTTCATACTTGTTCAGTGTTTGAGAAGTATTCTTTTTGTTTAAAAAAATGTGTATTTCTGAATGAATCTTCCTTCCCTCTTTCTACTGCTTCTGCGTCCTGGGCTCTCTCTCTTTTCGTTAATATTATGCTTGATTATGGTAACATTTTGTTAGAGGGTCAATATAAGATTTTAAAATATAAATTATTTAGTGAATAAAAGTAAATAGAAGCTATTATTTAGAGTTTAATGATAATTTAGAGATCAAAAAATAAAGCAGGAAAGCACTGAATCATAAATGATACAGACTGGGAAGCCCATGATAAAATCCTGCCTCCTTTCTGACATCTGTCTACATGGTTGTAAAATGCTAATTTCTAAGAAGTTTTACAAATAGCTCTCAAAGGAAGAATTAGTGCTGCACCTATATTTTTTCTTGATACTTTAGAACACACTATCCAACCTTTGTAATCCTACATGAATGGGACTGTACTCATTATCTGCTTCCCTCATTCTCTACTTCAGCTCTTACTGACAGTGAAAAGTTACCTTCAGAATATGCAGTTTGTCCTATTTTGCTTCTTCTTAAAAATATGTATCCATTATAATTTTTAAACAATAGTAGGCACCCAATCTCTGCTTGGAGATGTGGAAAGCTGCAAAGAGCATCATCACTCCCAACATTTTGGTGGGGAAAAAAAAAAGCTGGACAAACATCATGACTTTTCTTGAACGTAGAACTGTACTAATGTCACAGGCAACCAAATGGCCCAGAATCTAGGGAAAAACAGGCACCTACAGGGAGAGGGTATAAGTAGTAACTTACCTAGGTCAAATGCCAGTAAGAAATTAATATAATTTGATTAAAGTAGAAATCTAAAAAGCAAACACCAGTAAGAAAAGTTCAGCTAGGGAGACAGACACATTTCTGGAGGACAAGAGTCATTAAGAGGCTGAAGTCTTAACTAGCAGTGAGCCTTACATTTTTCTTTCACAAACCCCATGGGACAGCCACAGAAACAACTAGGAAAATTCTGAAAAATCTCCCTTCTGGTGCAGAACTGGAAATGCAAACAGCAGTCACTGTAAGAAGGGCAAGAAATTTGCCCAGAAATTGCTCTCTCTTTTCACCTACAAAAAACCCCCCAAAAACCAAAACACAAAAACAAAAAAAATCAACAACCACAAAAACAAAAAGCTTTAATCTGTGGGAAAAGGGAGAAAAGACTATCACACTTAGGACATTAGTAAAATCCCATTCCATCTGAGGAAAAAGAACAAGAAATAAACCTGGACTCCTGAGGGAGGAGCAGGGATATGTGCAAAGTTTAGAACATCATGGGGGGAGGGGCAGGATGTCTGATAATGCCACATCCCCGAGATAAGGGACCCAGTGATTGTCTAAGACTGACACTTAAATAAAACAAGGGAAAATATCCACCCACTCCTGGTCCCCACGGTCAGGTTAATAACCACTGAGTCACAAGTAACAACACAAGAGACAAAACTCTCCAAGGCACAGCACAAAGCAAAGACTTAAAGCTGAGGCTAGAGCAATCATTGAAGAATACTTCATCTCTCAAATGAATTCCTACCCTAAACAAAAAATACCCCTACGGAAATTTAAAGTCCATAATGTACTCAGGGTAATCATAGCAACAATGAGCCTCAAACCTAGCCTAACTCTTACTTGGATTAACACAAATCCTGGTACTAAGCGCTTGGTTGAAGGAAATGTATGCCCATTTTCAAGGACAAAAATTATTTACCTCAAATCTCTAATGTCCTACACAAGATGCTCAGCTTTCAACAAAAAAGGACAGGGCATATAAAAAGCCATGAAAAAAATCACACTCCCAAAGGACAAAATGATAATAACCAGAGTCAGATATGACAAAGATGTTAAATGTCTGACAGAAAATTTAAGATAACTATGATTAATATTAAAGGATCTTATGGAATAACTATACAACACTAAGATCAGATGGGATAATTCTAGCACATAGATGGAAAGTGTAAGAAAGAATGAAATGGAAATGCTAGAAATCAAAACCATAGTAACAGTGAAGAAAAATGCTTTTAATGAGCTTTTAAGTAGAGTCAACACAGGTGACTAAAGGTGGACTAGAAAATATGTCAAAAGAAATTATCAAAACTGAAATATAAAGAGACAAAAAGGGGGGGTAACCCCCAGAACATACAAGAGTTGTGGCCCAATATTAAACAGTATAACCACATGTAGTTGGAGTCCCAAAAGGAAAAGAGAGACAGAATAGGACAGAGGAAATATATGAAAAATAATGACCAAGAATTTTTCCAGATTAATATGATAGAGACCAAACCACAGATCCAAGAAACAAAGGAGAAGAAAAAAAAGACATATATGCAAATCTTATTTAAATCACTAAAAACAAAACACAAAGAGTAAACTTTAAAGTCAACATGAAGAAAAAGATATATTACATACAAAAAAAAACAAGATTTAAATAATGGATGTCTCTTCAGAAACTATGCAAGCTAAAGATAATGGAGTATTATCTTTAAAATACTGAAAGATGAAATTGTCAACCTAAAATTCAATCCTCAGCAAAAATTACTTTCAAAAATAAAGGAGAAATAAAAAGTTTTTACAAGCACATACAAACTGATGGAATTTATTGCCAGTCTACTTGTCATACAAGAAATACTGGGACGGCCATCAGCAAAATGGCCAAATAAGACGTCCCTCTCTCATATCCCCTCTGAACAATTTGGCATCCATCCACTGATAAAAGTGCCTTTGTAGGAGAGGTGGGATCCCAGTAGGAATCTGTGACAGCTCAGTGCAGTCCAAGACTGAGGAGAGCCATTTTGAGAAAGCAGACTCACATCCAGACAGCTGACTAGATGACCATGGACCCAGCTACAGACCTGGAAAAATCTCTGTACCCCTGAGGACTCTGCTTCAGCCCCATTTGGCTTGGTCCTGTCACAAACGTCATATACCAAAGTACACAGAGGAGTCACACCCACCTGTGCATTGGGTAACAGGCATACAGAATTTGATCCTAGCAGTAGACCTGGAAGTAGCTTGTGAACTGGTTCCAGCCCTTCTGAGCTTCAGTCCATGAGCCTGAGAAGAAAGTCCACCAGAGTTGGTCAATGTGTAGATTCTGAAAGGGCTCTGTAATTGGACTCCAACTTATCCCAGTCACAATCTGCAAACAGTACTACTGATACAGGGACCTGGCAGGAAACAGTCTCATCTATACCCCCAGAAATTCTTAAAAAGCCCTTGGTTCCAGCCCCCTCTCAGCCACAGTCTTCTAGCAGTCCTGAAGTCCCAGGATATCAGCAAGAGACTACCTATGTCCTCAGAGATCTGAAAAGGGCTCTATATTGAGTTCCAGCCCCTCTCAGTCACTATCTACAAGCAGTCCTGCCATCACAGGAACCTGGTGGGAGACTGTCAAGACCACGACTCAGGAGACCCACAAATGGGCCTATTCTGGGATCCAGCCCTTTTAGCCATGGTCAGGGAGCAGTCAGGCCCACTCAAAAACCTGGTGGGGAGACACACTCATCCATGGTTCCAGAGCCAGGTCTAATAACCTCAATCTTGGCTGTAGAACCTGAAACAGCCCTGGGGCTCAATTGCAGTGCCTTTTAGCCATAGCTCAGGCCCAGTCCTGTCCACCCAGGTGTCCATCCAATGGTAAGGCAGGAACCACCCAGGAATCTAGCAGGATCCATACCTGTCCATGCACTAGCTAATAGGCCCACTGACTTAGACCACAACAGAGGACTCTAAAGCAGATCATTGTCACAGCACCACCCCACTAAACAAGGTAATGAAGACAGTCTAATCCACCCGCAAAACAGGATCCACACCCACCCAGGCCCCTGGTAACAAGCCCATCAACTACAGGGCCAAATGAAAACTCAGCAACAGCCTCATAACCAGCTCCAGCCCAGCACAATTGTGATTCTGGAGACAGTACCATCAACCCCAGGAACCAACAGGAGGGTAAAGGATGTAAAGACTGGAAGAGGTGTTTGCTCCTTCAAGTACACAGACACCAAATGTGAGGGTATTTGGATACTGAAATTGAATTTCAATTAAATTATCAATTCCGTTAAATATGACAGTAAAGGTAACTAACAAAGATCTATTAACTGACTCCAAAGAAGTGAAGATTTATGATTTTCCTAACAAAGAATTCAAAATAATATTCTTAAAGAATCTCAATGAAATGCAAAAGAACACCAATAGACAAAATTAGGAAAAAGAATACCTGAACAACTGTGAAGTTTAATAAAATATAGAAGCCATAAGAAACAAGAAGAAATCCTGGAGCTAAAGAAAACAGTAAGAGAACTGGACAATTCAATATAGTTTTGACAACAGACTCAATCATGCAGAAAAAAGAGTCAGCAACTTAAACACAGATTACTTGAAATTAGCCAGATAGTTGAACAAAAAGAAAAAAAGAATGAAAAAGAATAAAGAAAGCCTATGTGAAATATGGAACACAATCAAGAGAACAAACATTCCCATCCCCATCATGGGAGTACCAGAAGAAAAGAAAAAGAAAAGGGCAGAAAGCTTATTTAAATAGATAATAGCTGAAAACATTCCAAATCTTGGGAGAGATGTGAACAACCAAGTACAGGAACAGCAAAGGATTTCAAGCAAGATCAACCTAAAGAATGTTACTCCAAGATACATTATAATCAAAATGTTAAAAGTAAAAATAAACAGAAAATTTTGAAAGTAGCAAGAGAAAAATGAAAACGATTTATCACGTACAAGGGACCCCTCTCCCCAATAAAGCTACAAGATTTCTGTGCAGAAAACTTATATGCCAGAAGCAAGTGGGATAACATATTCAAAGTGCTCAAAAGGGAAAAAAAAAAAACTGCCAACAAAGAAGACTATACCTGGCAAAACCGTCCTTTGGAAATGAAACAGAGGGAAAGACATCCCCAGGTAAACAAAACCTAAGGGAGTTCATCACTATGAGACCTACCTTTAAAAAAAAAAATGCTAAAAAAAAATCATTTAAGTTGAAATGAAGGACACTAAGTAACAACATAAAAACATATAAAAGTATAAAAATCATTAGTTAAATTACATAATCAAACTCAGAATACCCTAATACAGAAATGGTGGTGTGTAAAGTATTTTTATCTCTAGTATAAAAGTTAAAAAACAGTAACATTAAAAATAACTATAAATACAATAATTTACTAATGGCTGCACAATATAAAAAGATAAAGTGTGACATCAATAGCATAAAAGATGAGAAATAAAATGGTAGAGCTTTTGTATGAGTTTGAAGGTAAATTGTTATCAGTTTTAAAAACACTGTTGTATCTATAAGATGTATTATTTAAGCCTCATGATAATGACAAAGGGAAAACCTACAGTGGATACACAAAAAAAATAAAAAAAAGGAAATAAAACAACTATTACAAAAAATAAGTAAATCATAATTGATGACAGAAAGAGAGGAAGAAAGGAACAAAGGAATTCAAAAACCAGAAATCAGTTAACAAAATGGCAAGAGTAAGAACAATAATTGAACAAATTCTCCAACTAAAACACACAGTGGTGGGCACCTGGGTGGCTCAGTTGGTTAAGCATCTGCCTTCAGCTCAGGCCATGATCCCAGGGTCCTGGGACCAAGTCCCAAATTGGGCTCCCTGCTCAGGAAGGAGTCTGCTTCTCCCTCTGTCTGCAACTCCCCCTGCTTGTGCTCTCTCTCTCTGTCAAATAAATAAATAAAATCTTGAGAAAAAAAAAAAAACAGTGGCTGAATGGGTGGAAAAAAACAAGATCCAAAAATATGCTGCCTCCAACAGACAAACTTAGCTTAAGGACATATATAGGCTGAAAGTGAAGGGGTGGAAAAAGACATTTCATACAAATGGTAACCAAAAAAAGCAGGAATATCTATACTTATATCAAACAAAATAGATTTTCAGTCAAAATGGGTCATAACAGACAAAGAAGGTCACTATATACCGATAAAGGGTTCAATTCAACAGGAGGATATCAGAATTATAAATACATATGCACTCAACATTGGAGCACCTAAATATTTAAAGAAAGTATCAACAAAGTTGAAGGGAGAAATAGACAACAATAAACTAATAGCAGGGTATTTCAATTCACCATTTTGACATTGGGTAAATCATCCAGACATAAAACTAATAAGGAAACAATGGACCTAATAACACTATAAACCAAAGAGACCTAACAGACATATAAAACATTCCATTCTACAGCACCAAAACACACATCTTCTGAAGCACACATGGAACATTCTCCAGGACAGAACGGATGCTGAAGCATGAAGCAAGACTTAACAAATTTAAGAAGATTGTAAACATACCAAATATCTTCTCTGAACACAATGGTATGAAACTAGAAATCAATAATCATAGGAAAATGGAAAATTTCACAAATATTTTTAAATTAAACAATGTACTCCTAAACAACCAATGGGTCAAAGAACAAATCTAAAAGGAAATTATAAAGAATCTTGAAACAAATGAAAACAAAAATGCAATGTACCAAAAATTATAAGATGCAGCAAAAGCAGTTCTAAGAGGGAAATTTATAGTAATAAATGCCTACATTAAGAGAAAAGAAAGATCTCAAATACACAACCTAATTTTAGACTTCAAGGAATTTGAAAGAAGAAAAATCTAATGCCAAAGTTAGCAGAGGAAAGAAAATACGAAAGATTCAAGCAGAAATAAAGACAACAGAAAAAAATCAGTGAAACAAAGAATTGGTTTCTGAAAAGATATGACAAAATTGACAAACCATTAGCTGGACTTACCAAGAAAAAAAGAGAGAGGAGTCAAATGAACAAAATTATAAATGAAAGCAGAAATATTATAACTGATAACCATAGAAATACAAAGAATTATAAGAGGCTACTAAGAACAATTATACATCAACAGATTGGATTACTTAGGGGAAATGGATAAATTCCTGGAAACACACAATCTTCCAAGAGTCAATCATGAAGAAATAGAAAATTAAAACAGACCAATAACAACTGAGGAGATTAAATCAGGAATCTTAAGCCCCTCAACAAAGAAATGTCTAGGAACAGATGGTTTCTTCAAAGAATTCTACCAAACATCTAAAGAATTAATAGCGGGGCACCTGGGGGGTCAGTCAGTTCAGCGTCTGCCTTCGGCTCAGGTCATGATCCCAGGGTCCTAGGATGGAACCCCACGTCAGGCTCCCACAGGGAGCCTGCTTCTCCCTCTCCCTCTGCCTCTCCCTGCTTGTGCTCTCTCTTGCTATCTCTGTAACTATCTGTCTCTCTCAAATAAATAAAATCTTTTAAAAAAATTAATACCAATTATTCTCAAACTCTTCCAAAGAATGGAAGAATAGGAAACACTCTCAAATTAATTTTACAAGGCCAGCATTATCCCGATACTGAAGCCAGATAGGGACATTACAAGAAAAGAAAACTACAGGCCAATATCCCTGATGAATATAGATGCAAAAATTCTCAACAAATTACTAGCATATCAAATTCAACAGCACATTAAAACCATCCCACATTATCTTTGGGATGAAAGGATGGTTTAGCATATACAACTCAATCAATGTGATATGCCATATTAATAGAATGAAGGATAAAAAGCATATCATTTCAATAGACGCAGAAAATGTGTTTGACAAAATTCAACACACTTTCATGACAAAAATTCTCAATAAATTGGGTATAGAAAGAATATAGTTCAACATAATAAAAGCCATACATCCCAAGCCCACAGCTAACATCATACTCAACAACAAAAAGTTGAAAGCTTTTCCTTTAAAATGAGGAATATGACAAGGGTACCCACCCTTGCCTCTTTTATAACATAGTACTGAAAGTCCTACCCAGAGCAATTATGTAAGAAAAACAAATAAAGTCATCCAAATCAGAAAGAAAAAAAGTAAGATTGTCTTTGTTTGCACATGTCATGATCTTATATATAGAAAACCCTAAAGACCACCAAAACACTCTTAGAAATAATGAATTCAGTAAAATTACAGGATACAAAATCAATGTACAAAATTCAGTTGCATTTCTATACACTAACAACAAACTACCTGAAAAAGAAATTAAGAAACAATCTCATTTAAAATAGGATCAAAAAATAAAAATAAAATAGGATCAAGGGGCTCAGTTGGTTAAGTATCCAACTCTTGGTTTTTGGCTCAGGTCATGATCTCAGGCTCATAAGATCAAGCCCTGTGTTGGGCTCCATGCTTAGCGCAGAGTCTTCTTGAGATTCTCTGCCTTTCCCTCTGCCTCTGCCTCTCCCTCTGCCACTTCCCCCATTTGCACTCTCTCTCTCTAAAAAATTTAATAAACAAATAAAATCTTAAAAAAAATAAAATAGGATCAAAAAATATAACGTACCTAGGAATAAATTTAACCAAAAAAGGGAAAGACATGTACATTAACATGTACACTGAAAACTATAAGAAATTGATGAAAGAAATTAAAGAAGACACAATAAATGTAAACATACCCCATGATCATGGAGAATTAATGCTGTTAAAATGTTCATATTTCTTAAAGCCATCTATAGACTGAATACAATCCTTATCAAAATTCCGATGGCATATTCTAAGAAAAAGAAAAATCAAATCCTAAAATTTGTATGGAACCACAGAAGACCTCAAAGAGCCAAAGCAATCTTGAGAAAGAAAAACAGAAAAACTACAAAAAATATACAGTAACAAAAACATTATGATTCTGTAATAAAAGCAGACATATAGACAAATGAAATAGAATCAAACGTCCAGAAATAAACCCATTATAAATGGTCAACTGATATTTGACAGGGAAAACTCAGTGGGGAAAGAGTAGACTCTTCCAATTAAATAGTGTTGGGAAAACTGGATATCCATATGCAAAAGAATGGAATTGTACCCTTATCTTTGTCACTTACAAAAAATTAACTTGAAGTGGGTTAAAGACTTAAATCCATGACCTGAAACCATAAAATTCCTAGAAGAAACCAGAGAAAAAGCTCTTTGACATTGGTCTTGGCGACAAGTTTTTAGATACGACACCAAAAGCACAAGAAATACAAACAAAAATCAGCAGGCGAGACTACATCAAACCAAAAAGCTTTTGCACAGCAAAAGAAACAATCAACAAACTGAAGAGGCAACATATGCAATGGGAGAAAATATATGCAAACCATAAATCAGATAAGTGTTTAATATCCAAAATATATATGGAACCTAAATAACTCAATAGCAAAAAGAGTAATAATCTTATTTTTTTGAAAATAGGAAGAGGATCTCACTAGAAAACAGGCAAATGGCCAACAGGTACCTAAAAAGATGCTCAGCATCACTAACAGTTAGAGAAATGCAAATCAAAATCACAGTGACATATCACCTCATACTTGTTAGAATGGCTATTTTCAAAACACAAGACATAAGTATTGACAAGGATGTGGAAAAAAGGGAACTCTTGTGCACTACTGGTGGGAATGTAAATTGGTACAGCCTATGGAAAACAGTATGAACATTCCTCAAAAAATTAAAAGTAGAACTACTGTACAATCAATCTAGCAATCCCATTTCTGGGAATATATTCGAAGGAAATGAAAACACTATCTCAAAGAGATATCTGCACCCCTGTGTTCACTGCAACATTATTCTCAATAGTCAAGGTATGGAAACCACCTAAATGTCCACTGGCAGATAAATGTATAAAGAAAATGTGGTGTTCACACACACACACACACACACACACACACACACACACACACAAACATATATACACAATGGAATATTATTAATCTTTAAAAAGGAAGGAAATCCTGCCATTTGCAACAACATGGATAGACCTTGAAGGTATTATGCTAAGTCAAATAAGTCAGACAGAGAAAGAAAAATACTGTATAATATCACTTATATATGGAATCTTTAAAAAGCCAAATTCACAGAAACAAAGAGTAGAATGATTTTTGCCAGTCTGGGGGAATGAGGGAAATGGGGAGATATTGGTCAAAGGGTACAAGCTTCTGGTTATAAGATGAATAAGTTGTGGGGATCTAATATACAGGAGGGTGACTATAGTTAACAATACTGTAATATATACTTGAAAGTTGCTAAGAGAGTAAATTTTAAATGTTCTTACTACAGGAAAAAAATAGTATTTATAGAAGGTAATGGATGTGTTAACTAATCTTATTGAGGTTATCAGTTCACAATACATATGTGTATCAAATCATCACGTTGTACTTATACAATGTTATATATCGATTATATCTTAATAATGACAGGGAAACAGTAATATTAATGAAGAAGGAATAATACAGGATAGAAATTTATATATATGCAAAGAAATAAATATTAGTGCTTGAAACAGAACAAATGCAAGTAAATTGGTCTAAAATACAACTGTGAAAAGAAAAACAAGTAGTAGTAGTGAATTAGGTATTTATAGCATATATAAAATTAAAATGTAGCACAACAGTGCCACAAAGGATAAGGAGAAACTGAAAATATGCTGTTGTAAGGTCCTTATACAACATATGGAATACTTTTAAAACACATTAAAGTAGATTCTGATTAACCATAGATATATATTGTAAAGTTCAGGGTAATTGCTAAAAGTTGTTCAGGAGGTATAAATAATATTTCAATAGAGGAGGTAAAATGGAATAATAAAAAAATGCTTGACCAACCTCAGAGAAGAAAGAAAAAGAAAAAAAGAAATAAATAACAGATGGAACAAGTAGTAGACAGCTCTCAAGTTGGTAGATTTTAGTCCAACCATATTAATAATTATATTACATGTAAATGGTCTAAACACACCAATTAAAAGAGATTGTCAGATTGTATAAAAAAAGTAATACCCATATGTATGTTATCCGTAAGAAGCCCATTTTACACAAAAAGTTATAGATAAGATAAAAATAGAAAGAAATATATGATATAAACACTAACCAAAAGAAAACTGGAATAGTAATATCAGACAAAGCAGACTTCAGAACAGGGAATATAATCAAGGAAAAAGAGAGACATCACATAAGAATAAAGGAGTCAATTCTCCAAGGAGATATGATAAATCTTAATTATACACAAAATAATAAGAGCTTCAAAATACATAAACAAAAGGCAATAGAACTGAAGGTGAAATGGACAAACCCACAATTATAATTGGAGACTTCAACATTCTTCTTAGTAACTGATAGAAAAAGAGGGTAGAAAACCAGTAAGGATCTAGATGATCTGAACAATGTTATCACCAACTTAATCTAATTGATATTTAGAGAATATGTCACCAAACAACAGCACAATACATATTCTCTTCAAGTATACAAGGAACACTGACAAATATAAATCATATTCTGAGCCATAAAAAATAAAACTTATCAAATTGAGAGCAGTATCAACCATAGAAAGTATGTTCTCTGATTTATATTCATAAATTCAATTTAATTCATAAATGAATTAAATTAAAAATACATAACAAAGATATCTGGAAAAGTCCAAATTATTTGAAAATTAAAAAGCACATTTATAAATAACCCTTGGATCTAAAAGGAACTATCAATGCAGCTTGAAAGAATATATTGAACTGTATGAAATGAAAATTTAATATGTCAAAATTTGTAAGATGTAGCTAACACAATATTTAGAGGAAATTCTATAGCATTAAATTCTTACATTAAAAAAAAGTTCTCAGGGGTGTCTGGGTGGCTCAATCAGTTAAGTGTCCAACTTGGTTTCTGCTCAGGTCATGATCTCAGGGTTGTGAGAGTGAGCCCCACGTAGGACTCCTTGCTAGGCATGGAACCTGCTTAGGATTCTGTCTCCCTCTACCCCTGCATCTCCCCCTCCCTCTTTCTCTCTAAAAAAAGGGGAAGGCACCTGGGTGGCTCAGTCAGATAAGTGGTGGACTCTTTGTTTCAGCTCAGGTCATGATCTCAGGGTCCCAGGATGGAGCCTGATGGGCTCCACGCTGAGCGAGGAGTCTGCTTAAGGATTCACACTCTCTCTCTCTCCCTCTGCCCCTCCCCCCACTCATATGTGCACACTCTCTCTTTCTAATAAAGAAATCTTAAAAAAAAAAAAGGTTGTCAAATCAATAATCTAAAATTCCACCTTAAGAACTAGCAAAAGAAGAGCAAAGCAAACTCAAAACATACTGAGGGGAGAAAACTATAGACATAAGAGCAGAAATCAATGAGATTAAAGAAAAAATATTCAGAGCATTAATCAAACACACCAAAAAATTCACTCAGGGTTATACAGATAATTGAATAGTTCTATAGCTATTAAATAAAATATATTCATAGTTTAAGTCTTCCAAAAAAGAAAACTCCAGGCCCAAATGGTAAATTTTAGCAAACATTTAATAAATAAATAATACTAATTCTACACAATCTCTTCCAAAAAAATAGAAAAGGAAGGAACACTTCCCAACTCATTTATGAGGCAAGCATCACACTAACAACAAAACAAAAACATCAAAAGAAAACTTCACCATCAATATCTTCAACAAACATAGACGCAAAAACCCTCAAAAAAGTTACCAAATCAAACTCCGCAATAAATACATGATGTCCTCATGAATTTGCCTCATACTCTCAGGCCAAAGAGGACCAGAAGTCAGGGGCTTAGCCACGAGCTGGTGCAGGTAAACGCACACTAAAGATTATTTCAGGCAAGAATGGCCAACAAATGTTACAACCTTAGGGGTAAATTTTGATGAACAACAGGACTGTATGATCTTAAATATCTCCTCACAAATTGCTTATTAATTGCAAAAGAAAAAACAGGAACAATAGTATAGAGAAATTAGATAACTCCTTCATGAGTGGGGTGATCAAAATTAACATGAGAATACTGTGTGTTTGCAGATGCAATATCCTGAAAAGGACACAGTGTCTCTTATATAGTACACATGCCAGGAGTACAGAGCCTAAATCTAATCCGGAGGGAAGAATAGGAAAATTCATAAAAAGGAATTTTCTATTTTCTATTTAGAAGTTGGAGAATGGGGGAAGCAGTAGCTATATTATCCAAAATGCCAATGCCAAGAAAGACAAAGGAATGCTGTGGCAATGTTCCAAATTAAAGGAGACTAAAAAGACATGACAATCAAATGTAATACCTGATCCTATACTTGATCCCATATTGGAGGAAAACAAATGCTAAAAAAAAAAAAGAATTACTGGATCAATTGATAAGCTGAAATAGATGGGATATTAGATGAAAATATATCATTGCTAAATTCACTAAAATTGATAACAATATGGTAATTATGTAAGAGAATTCCCTATTATTGGGGTGCCTGGCTAGATCAGTCAGTAGAGCATGTAACTCTTGATCTTGGGGTTCTAAGTTCAAGCCCCACTTTGGGTGTAGAGATTTCTTTAAAAAAAAGGAAAGAAAGAATTTCCTACTATTAGGAAATATACACTGAAATATTTAGGGATAAAGAGTCATGATGTAGTCAACTTACTCTCAAATGGTTCAGAAAATACACACACACACACACACACACACACAAAGAGGCAGAGAGAAGAAAGAGAGCTCAGCTTATGGCAAATGAGATAGAATGTTAACAAATAAGTGAATCAAGTGAAAATTATAGGTGCTATTCTTATTCTTGCAACTTTTAGGTGAATCTGAAATTATTTACAAATGAAAGGTTTTTCAAATGAGGTATGTATGTAGGTGATACCACAAAAAGTTGTGCAAAACAAATTATATGGAAAAAGCAAAGTACTATAAAATCTATTAAGATATAATTCTATTGCATAAACTTAAAAATCATTAAAATCAGAGAGAGAGAGGAGAGGAGGAGGGAAGGAAATAAATGAAAAATAAAATAATTTCTCTGAAAGAATACTGAAAACAAACTGTTAACCATACTTATTTGTTCACTATTGCAAGAGGAGCCTAAAGAGGCAGGAAGAAATGTTGCTTTTTTGTTTTTGTTTTTTTCACTTTATATACCTCTATAATTTGATTTTTTTACCCTTTATGTTTATTTTTAATAAATGAAAAATAGAAAAGCATCTGATGACAATATATTCCCTGTCATACAAAACAAGTATCAAAATTAGTATAAATGATAGTATAACATGGATTAAACATTAAATTTCATCAATACATAGAGTGTGTGTTTTTTTTACATACTATGAACAAAAGTATTTGTTTTCAAGGTGTTAAAAGCCTGGCATCAAGAAAAAGGTCCTCTCCTATCTATCTGCTTTTAGAGAAAAAAAAAAAAAAAAAAACAACTTGAAATTGTGAAGACCCTTTTGGTCCAGAGTATTTGAATGTTCAAATTCAAAGTTGAAGATCGGAGTTCAACTTTAAAACTGTTATAAAACCAAGACAAGAATGCCCCCAGCCTACTTCCTTTCTTACTCTACTTGGCCTCAGGCTTTCACAGGGGGATGAATAAATGGCTCTTCTTATTTATGTTTGGTGCCTGACACTACTTAGAAATATGGTTTTATATATATAAATACAAACCTGATAATTAATTCATTGGTTTGGATGTTTCAGGGCTACATTCAGCAAATGAAATTTTCCTTCTATGGGGTACTTTCTAAAGGATTAGCTCAGCTAGTTGAGGCCTCCTATAGCCTTGCCCCAAAGCTCTCTAAAGCAGTGCTTCTCAAATCTAAATGTGCCTCTGAATCACCTAGGGTTCTTGTTAAAATGCATATTCTGATTCAGTAGGTCTGGTGAAGGGCCCCTGAGTCTGTATGAATTTATAACAAAACCTCAGGTGGTGTTGATGCTGTGTGCTATGGACCGTGATCACGTTGAATAGGGAAGCTATAAAGAATTAAGCATAGGTAAGGATGGGAAAAAGGTCTGAGTTCTTCCTTGCTTACCCTTAAAAAAAAAATCTGGTTATATTAACCCTGCTTTTATCAACCTAGCAGTCTTCAGGGCTACTTGAGAGTGGACACTATACTACTTTGAAGTATTCTAGTCTGGACTGGGACTATCCTCTCCGAAATTTTAGTCACACTGAGCCTTTAAAAGGACACGCTTGTAAAATGTGCCCATCTGGTATTTTCAGCTAATGGTCACAATATTAAAAAAAGAAGCAGGGGGTGGGGGCTGGGGGACGTTAACTAGTTTTCCTTCTGGTAGAAAAAAACAATTTGTAATCCTGTTGAGACAATCTCATCCCAGTGAAAAAACATGTTGTGGATCTAATCCATGGGGAAGCTCCAGCCCCCAAATCTTGTCGTCTTAAACCGTTTTAAGAAGAGTTGATTAGGAGGCACTTTTCTATAATATGTGCACACCTGGCATGTTAAGTCCACAAGCAGCCTCTTATGAAGCAAGTACCATTATATGACTTATGACAGTAACTACTGTCTTCATTCTGTCTCTTACAAGCCCCTCAGGGAGAGAGAGAAGCACTGTCTGCCTCAGGATCTACTTCCACATCCATTACACCTGTGGGAGACTAATGTTTTAAGACTTATGGTTAATTGTCCCTTGCAAAAAGGATATGCACAAAAAGGTACAGGAAAACCCACAGAATCCATGGAATATCAATCATAATGTAAAAATAATTAATCCCTCAAGATGAGTGACTTCGCAGGAAACAGCCCGTATTTTATTAAAGACTAAAAGACCCTGTTGCATTCCCTTAACGGTTTAAAAAGAAAAATCTGTTGACATCAAACATGTAGCCCACATGGATTAAATTAGGTCACTCTTCGTGTTACAGTTTAAGATTTCATAAAGTACAGCTTGTGGTTAAATCATGTGTTTCGGTTCTAAAGGACTGGTTGATGACTTCCCAATCTTTTCAATATTGCACCACTGGTGATATTTACCCAAGTACTACCACAGCACTCTCCAATCTGTTCTTAATAATCCAACCCCCAGTTTTGTAGCCCACTCCACATTCTGATTCCCAATAAACAAATATTTGTGGTGTGTTCGTGGGCTGTTTAACTGCTAGCATATTTGGTTCAGGACAGCATTCCATGAAGAAAGGGGGCACATCTGTGGCCCCTGGGTTAAATGTTGCTGGAAATGTGGTTTCATTGAAAGCACCATGCCTTTCTTTGGAAAGTTTGGTT
Source organism: Zalophus californianus (assembly GCF_009762305.2). NCBI lineage: Eukaryota > Metazoa > Chordata > Mammalia > Carnivora > Otariidae > Zalophus > Zalophus californianus. The sequence continues at coordinate 72,284,661 of NC_045607.1, forward strand.
ACAACCAATGGAGACTAAACTGGGACAGCTGTGGAACAGGGACAATTCTTCAAAACTATCTAATGAGGAATTCTTCATTTCCATGCCCACCATCCTTACTCTATTTGAAGGATTCAAAAGCTAAGGCATTAATGGATTTTCAGATAAGCAGGAAACTGAGAAGACAATGGAAGGGAGAGATTTCCTTTATGCATATGCAAGGTCTCCAGATGCTTCAGTTTCTGAACTTCTTAGCACGAATCTGGGCATAGACTTAACCACTTGGGAGCTCACATAGGCAAGGAATGTTTATTCATCTCAATATCTTCCTGTTTCCAGGATTAGAGGCTGTCAAAAACAAAGACATCAGCAAGTCCATGCTGTCTGTCTTGTTTCACTTAATTCATTTTGTTTGCAGTCATAACAAGGATGTTATTTATTTAGTTGTAAGTACATACCAAAGTAAGGATGCATTCACTTTAATCCTTTAATTTAACAAGATCACATACTTTAGGAAGCCAAAGGCTTTACAGCAAGATTAGAATAAAGAGTTCTGTTTCCTCTTAGATTAAAATAGATATCCTGAATATTTGATTTGTGGCATATCATTATGTTTGATATTTAGGTGCTCTCTTGCTGAGGTCTAAATTAGTATGTTTATTAAATTCCCTCTAAGTGGCATTTTACCCACTGTGTTTACATTTAGAATCATCTTTCATGATAAAGTCTGTCATAAAATGGGAAAACTGATTTACTGCCTACATTTCTTCCAAGTTTGGTAGCTAAGACCCATCTGTCAACAGAAATAAAGTGCGCGTGAGTGTGCGCGTGCGCACACACACGCATGCATACACACACATGCACGCACACACACACACGCTTCATTTCCTTAAAAGATCTGTGGCCCTTTAGCTCACTCCCCTCTTCAGTTTGTAGCAGCAGCAGATGTCACTAAGTCAGTTTGCTTCTTTTCTGATTCCACCAATTTTTTTTTTCTCTCCAGCACACTCTCTTTGCACCTTTAGGAGGCCAGTCTGTGTGCACATTCAAAACCTCCTCTAGCCTGGTAAGTTTTCAGCAGAGACAACCTTTTGAACAAGGAATTGTTTACTTGGCAACACAATTCAAGCATCTACTCTTGAGGAATAGATAAAGATAAATTTTTTAAAATAAATTTAAAATAGTACTCCATTTAGCTTGAGTTAAAAACACCTCCAAAAATGTTATTCTATGAATGGAAGGAAACCTTAAATGTTTAAAATAACAAAAGACTATGGAAATAGCAGTTTGGTTTCTACAAAGATTCTGAATTGACTAGCTTTTATTCAGGTGATTTGCTGGCCTGTGTGCAAGTGAAAAAGATCTCTAACAAATGGTGAGATTTGCGAAGTAAGCAAAGGCCTGATTGCATCAAGGTCTATTTTCCAGAATCCAAAGTAATGGCTGCACTTCCCACATTTGTCTTTCCTTTGCATAGAAAACTGAAGCCAACCCTTCCCCAGCTCATGTTCCTCTATCAGTGACTGTCCAGCCTATACTTTCTAAGACAGCCCATTTGGAGTCTGGACCATTCAAACTGCCACCATTCTAAAAAGCACACCATCAAGCCAGGAACACTCATTAATACCTGAGCCTACTGAGATTTGCCAGGTTAACTAATACAAATACCTCATAGTTCCTGAGAACTGGAGCTCACAGGAGGTAATTGTAGTGAGAGAAAAAGGAGAGAAAGGTCTCAAGAATGGTCAAGTGTCTTGAGGGCAGCTGGGCAGTGACAGACAGTAGCTTGTGCACAGTGGGAAGACTGCTGGTCTTGCAGTCAAACAGACCTGGGTTCATTCTCCTCCTACATCATCCTATGTTGGGTAATGTTCCAAATACTACACATGGTGACCCAATTTAATCCTCTCAACAACTCAAGGAGATAAGAACTATTACCTCCACTTTATAGATGGGAATACTGAGGTAACAGAAAAGTTTAAATAATTGCCCAAGGTCCCACAACTTCTAAGGGGTGAAGGTGGAATTTGAACCTAAGCAGACTGGTTCAAATAATCCACATCCTCAACAAACTATGTTTAATTTATGATGTCCCATAAGGTAAGTGACTTAACCTCTGAACTCCAAGGAATGATTTAGAAAAGTAGAGATAAAAATACTGACTTCAGGTTGTGTTGCAGAAATTAAATGTGAATATACAGGGAAATTATTAAAAACAAATTCCCTCCTTAAAAGAATGAGGTATTTGCAGAAAAGGGAACAAAGAGGGCATGGAAAGAGCTCTTTGCCTGCCTCACATTTTTCCTGGCTTGTTTCTGGGCTTCCCACCAATGCCCCACGTGTCTCCAGCCTGCTAGGCTATGCACCGCATCAGTTGCTCTCCAGCCCTCTCTGCAGATTAATGAACAGATGCTTGAGTAGGACCACAGGGCACTTTCATCTCCAGCTCAACAGAAAGGAGCAATCAAGCGGAGAATATTAATAATGAGCCAAATCCTCATCTTCTGGAACTGCAATGGAAAACTTGGGTTATTTGTTTCAATATGTTTTCATTCTTACTACATGAACAAAATTCCTTAGTGCTAACTGGGTAAGAATTCAGTCTGCCAAGAATTACTTCCATTTACCAGAAACTGCCTTTTTCCCCTCACTTTACATTTTCCAAGCAAGACACTGTTTTGATGTTGTCACATCAACAAATATGTATTCACTGCCCACAAAGGTTCTGGAGGAGGCTGCAGCAGGACCAGCAGAAACTACACGTTATTAGGGATTAAAAGTGGGTTCTACTCTTGATTCTTCTGCTCTTCTGAGTGATCCTTGATTTAAGCCACCATATTCCTTGACCTTCTTCTGTAAACTGTAATAATCTCCTGTGTTCCCTCCCAGCTCTAACTCACTGAGGTCCTAGTCACATGCTACGCTAGGGCTGCCATAACAAACTATCACAAACCAGGTAGCTTAAACAACAGAAATTTATTGTCTAAGTTTGGAAGGCTAGAAGTCCAAGATAAGGACTAAGCAGAGTTGGTTCCTTCTGGGGGCTGTGAGAAAATATGTTCTGTGCCATTCTCCTAGCATCTGGCAGTTTGTTGGCAATCTTTGGCATTCCTTGGCATGTAGAAGCATCACCCCAATCTCTGCTTTTGTCTTCAGATGATATACTAGCTATGTGCATGTCTGTGTCCAAATCTTCCCCTTTTTATAAGGACACTGGTCATATTGGATTGGGAGCCCACCCTACTCCAGTATGAGCTCATCTTAACTTACCTAATTACATCTGCAATGACCCTATTTCCAAATAAGATTACACCCTGAGGTAGGGGGGACAAGGACTTCAACAAATGAACTGGGGGTGGGGAGACACAATTCAATACATAGTAATTACATTTTCTTCATAAAATCTGATTTTTAGAAAAAAAATGTTTATTGTTTATGTAACAAGATTCTAAACTGTAAGTTTCCATTGAGGCACCAAGATATGACAGATGAGGAAGATGACAAGCAGAAACTTTAAAACAAGAAGCTAAGAATAGATAGATCAGTGCTTCTTGAGCTTGAATGTGCATATAAATCACCTAGGGATTCTGTTAAAATGCAAATTCTGATTCAGCAGGTCTGGGATGGACACAAGATTCTGAATTTCTAAAAAGCTCCTCCATGGACCGTATATTGAGTAGCAAGGGATTAGATGATAGTTTTGTAACAACTGAATAAAAAAGATGAAAGAATGGAGAAAGAGGGTTTCTGTGAGGAAATTTACTTTGTTGAGAGCTGAGCTGCGATTACCCGTTCTCCTGAACCCCCCATATGGAAGAGATGTGTATGTGGGGAATGATGCCTCCCAAACCCAAGCCTATTACAAAAGATTTCAAGAAGACCTCTTACAGTTTATATGTGACCCTTAGATTCTGAGTGGAGAGTGGACTGAGTCTGACTCCCATTTGAGAAGAATAACAGGTTAAAGACCTGGCTGCTAGCTGCTCTGAGAGCAGAGATAACTATGTTAGGATCAGCCCAAATTCCTAGAGTTTGTCACCAAAAAAGGTGTGTGAGAAATGGGCTACAAGCAAGAAAATAAGCTGTCTCACAACAGCATCATAAGTGTTTTCTAACCCCAGTTCCTCTCCTCCATCTCAGTGCTCCAAAGTTGGAGGAGTCAGAACAGCAGCTAACTCATGAGTGGAAGTGAAGGTCAACGATGAAGAAAACAAAGGAAGCCAGCTACACTCTTTCTCAGACAGGCTTTCACCTAAAGAAGGGGAGAAGATATAAGCCAAATAGAGATCATGATTTCAGCTGCAATGACTAAAATATCACCTGAGAGTAACAAGAAAGTTCATAGGACTGCCAAAGTGTTCATGCAGAAGTGAAGCCAGAAAAAGAATGACTTCACTAAATAGATTTAAAGAGACAGGGCGCCTGGGTGGCTCAGATGGCTAAGCATCTGCCTTCAGCTCAGGTCATGATCCCGGGGTCCTGGGATCGAGTCCCGCATTGGGCTCCCTGCTCCTTGGGAGCCTGCTTCTCCCTCTGCTTCTCTCTCTCTCTCAAATGAATATATAAATGAATCTTTTTAAAAAATCAGGATATTATGATAATTTCCCAAAAGATGTAAATAAAATCTCATGAGGAAGCTAATTCTCACAAAAATAACCTTCCAGGCTATTGGTGGCCCTGAAACTAGGGCCTTAAAGATTCCCTGACGTACAGTGGACATTCAATGAATATTTGTGAATGAATAAATCAGAATTTCCTATTAACCCTTCTATGAATCTAGATTTTGGCTTAAGTCATGATCTCAAGGTCATGAGATCGAGCCCCGTGTCACGCTCAAGCTCAGTGCAGAGTCTGCTTGAGATTCTGTCTCTCCTCTCCCTCTGTCCCAACCCCAACATGTGCACGCCCCCTCTCTCTCTCTCTCAAAAAATAAAATCTTTAAAAAAAAATAGGGCACGTGAAATGCTTTCTGTCAGTGTGCCCCCCATTTTAAATTGCATGCTGGACTTATCTGGGGGATTATCAATAATACTAATCTTTTTCCTCCCCGCAACTGGGTATTTTTCTAGGTCCACTGAAGAGTTATACACATCATGGCCCCCCAACGGAGTCTTCAGAGTCTTACAGAGTCTTCAGTAAATCCCAGGAAGACAGAATCAAAGACAACTCATAAATCTGAAAAGGTATAGCCACTATTCCCACAACAGCAGGATGAAGTCCCTCGAGTCCCCAACCCCCTTGCCCCTCCTCCCTAACATACTCACAAATGGTCAAGAAAATGCTGCCCTGGGATAGCACCACAAGGGAACCCTTGCCTTGTTCTTCTTAGTATGGAGAATTCCTGTCCCCTAATCAGTCACATGGCTGGAACTTTCATTCAGGTCTTCAGCTCAACTATCATCCCCTCAGAGAAGGAGTTCCTAACTGCCCCATCAAAATGCTCCACACTCCACTCCTATCACTTTCTATTGCTTTGCATTTTTTAAGATTTTCTTCATATGGCTTATCCCTTATCACATTTGTTTACTTGTTTATTGTCTGTGTTTTTCCAAGAGCATGAGAACAGGACATTGTATTCTCACCAACTAGAATTTGCACGTCTCACCCCTTTCAGAAGTATCATGACTGTTACTTCCTCTGGTTCTTCTGTTTCATTGGTATTACCCTCAGCTTATTTAGTATTTATTGAGAACCTAGTACGCATCTGGCAACTATTCTAGGTGCTTGGGTTAGGCAAAGGAAAAAGAATCTCTGCCCTTATGTAGTTATTTTTGTGGAAAGGGGTAGATGATAAACAAATAAATAAATATATACCATATGACAAGTGCCACAGGAAAAAAAAATAAAGTAGGTAAGGGGACAGAAAGTGATGGGCTGGTGAACATGAATGTTTGGTGGGGGATCAATGATCATCTTTCTGGGGAGGTAACCTGAAAGTTTGAGGAAGGGAGCCACATAGCTACTGGAGAAGAGCACCCCAGGCAGAGAGATGTCACATGCCAAGGTCCTAAGGAGGAACAGAATTGGTATGCTCAAGAAACAAGGAAGTGAGCATGGCAGGCAGAGAGTGAAATGAGGAAATGAGGTAAGAAAGTAGGTGGGGACCAGATCAGGTGGTACTCTGTAGAGCATGGTAAAAACTTGGGCTCTTATTCTTCATGAGATGCTGAACCACCTGAAAGGTTCTGGTGTAAAATGATCAGACTCACTTTTTGAAAGTAAACTGAGTCTACTGTGTAATTAACATACCATGGCTTGATGGGAATGGGGAGGGACATGAGAATAAAAGAAGACAAATGAGGTCTATCAAAATAGCCTCTGTGAGAAAGGATGTTGGCCTGGACCAGATGGTAAGAGAGAAAGTGTTTAGGACATATTTTGAAGAAAAAGCTGACAGGATTTGATGAAGGACTCATCGTGGAATGTAAAGGCAAATGTCAAGGTCCTGATTTCAGTTCTTTCTCTAACCTGCCTGCTTTAGAGTTTCCCTAGTGAACCTCTAATCATATCTCCTCAGCAGATCACCTCCAGGAGCCCACTTAGGTCCTTCTCCATAGGGCAGGTCCTGGTCCCCGCCTTGTACCCTCCTCCATGACCATGTAACCATGTTATTCTAAGAATCCATACCTTCCTCTGCTTTATTTTACCAATACCTTACTCTCATCCTCCACTCAAATCAAAATATGCTGCTTCTGAAACATTTAAATCCCATCTGTTCCATAAAGCTCATTCAGTTTAAACTGATCTCTGTCTTTTAAAATTTATAGAAATTGTAAAATTCATCATGCAAGCAATTATGTTTTGCATTATGACACCTCTTCTTGTTGTCAATATAAGTATTTTATTATTATTTAACATTTCATGTGATCTTACATGATTAAAATATAAATTCTTCATGCACACAGAATCCATCTTATGCCCTTTATATTCTCTTATCACATCATATCTACTAGCACATCGTATCTTATACTTAGTAGATGGTACATAAAATGTGCGCATCTGATATACATATGACCTTGATTATACCTTAGTACTAGCCACTGCCTCCATTTCCTCACCAGCCATCTCATTCCTGTTCCCACATAATCAAGCTCCTAACCATTCCCAAGTGTCTGTTTCAGCGAAATACAGGACTGATACAGGGAAGAAAGGTAAAATAGAACTAAATTGATAAGTTGCAGTATTACTTTGGAGGTTTAAAATGCAAGACTGGGAAACTAATATTCAATTTGTTAGGCAACTGTGAGTCATTAAGTATTTTTGAGCAAGGAGGTGATATCACAATAGCCATGATTTAGTAAGAAAATTAATCTGCCTATTTGTATGTTACAAATTGGAAGAGAAATAAGCAAGTGAGGGCTGATATTCCTTATTTAACTACTGAAAGGACCTATGTGAGAAACATTAAGAGCTTGAAATAAAGGGCTGGCAGATGAAATGTGAAGCATGCAATGTAAGGAATGTCCTAAGAGAATCTGTAGGACTTTCAATACATTGGAAAGGCTGATTGAAAAAGAGGAGTTACATGTGATAAGTTTTAATCCTCAATGTGTGGAAAAAATATTTTATTATTTATAGAAACAGGGGAGTCAAAGAAAAGTTGACTAGGGGAAGAACACAGTGAGTTATTTTCAACATGTTTAATTTGAGATGGCATTTATCTATGCAGAGGTACCCAAGAAGCAGGTGTAGATAGAGGATTAAGAAATAAATGTTAGTACTAGATATAGAGCTTTGTGAGAGACAATGGTTTGCAAAAGTACAACCTTCAACTTCCCCTAAATTAGCCTATTGCCTCCACTTAGACTAGTCCAGCTGCCATAGCCCAAACTATTCCCAACAACAGTTAGCTTCCAACAGGAATATTCAAAAGAGAGAATAAAGAATTAGAAAGAAAGTATTGGTGTGACTGGAGCTGGGATGGCAAGCCACACCCCTGCTTGATTATCCTCCCTTAACTTCCTCAAATTCTTCCCTTATTATATTATGGGAACATACAGTACAGGCCTGTGAATTTCTCTCAAATATATTCTATACCAGTAAATTTTACAGTAATGATACAGTAAATATGATAGCTGACCTGGATTGCAGTAATAATGTCTTCTCAGATCTCATGCTGCACTTTATGTCTGAGTTGTGATATTATTGATATGCCTCAACCAACCACACACTCACACACAATTTCTAAAAACTGCACTCTCTAGAAGGCTTGATGCAATTCCATACAGATCACGCACTACATTCACAACTGACTTCCTCAACTTCTCTGCCAGTTGATAAAAGCATAAATTCAAAGATGCAGCAAAGCTAAGAGAATGGTTTTGCTGAATTGGATTAATATCAATTGGAAGCAATGGTGAATGACTCATAAAACACCAAAGCAGCGTGGATGTATTTAAAGAAGATTGAAAAAGAACAGAAGTGCGATTTCTCCTGAGTCTCAACAGGTAAACATGTAACTTACAGCCAAGAAAACCCAGAAGCAAAGTACTACCTACAACCCTAGACAAATGGGAAAAAGGAACAACAGAAATTATAGCATATAAAACTAAACCAATCATTATGAGAACAACAAAAGTTAGAGTTTAAGGGAGGAAGCTATACAGAAAATTGGCACTGGGAAAGTGCAAAAAGATAGATACTCTGAGTGGTTTCAAGTACTGAGAACTGAATAAGATTGACAACAAAGCATTCCATGTGCTTTCTTATAGATCTGTATCTCTCACAACTGCACATATAACAAATACCACTTTGAACAAAAACTATTCCTAACTTGGAAGCAAAGAAATTATATACTTATAAAGATGTTTTAATACGGGAGAATCTTTAGAAACCATCAGTCTTAAGAGAAACTCCAGATGAAATGTCATGTGCTAACTTAGGGAGCTGTGACTTTAAATATTAGGAATGTAGTAAGCACACTGGGGGGGGGGGGAAGGGGGTAGGTGTAGGTTAACATTTCTTAAATTCTGTTTCCTATGATTTAATTTGTAAAATATCACATAGTGATTTCAAATCAATATTTAATTATTTAGTTGCCATAAGCTTCTAAGACACTAGAAGAGAGAAAAATAATATAGAAGAAAGAAAACAAGACAATTCCATGGAAATGAAGCACTGCTTTAAATGTTAATGTTTGTCCCCCATACTAACACTGCTTTTTGTATACTCACATGTGAGCATTTGTGTATGTGTGTGTGTGTGCATGTGCACATGCATGTTGGAAGGCAAAGGGTATTTTCATTACCTGCGGCATTCGTAAAAAAAACTGAAATCAGATCCTTCATATCTCATGGAACAGTGGGGATACAAATCACTAGACAGTATGTAATAATACTAAATAACAGGATTATGAATCTCTCAATAAATTAAGGCATAAAAATCTAAACAGATAGAAATGAAATAACATGTAAGACAAAAACCTTGCTGAAGCCACTGGATAGACTTTGTAGAGGCTGAACATTGGATAGCAGTGAACAACCCCTAAGCGTGCCAAGTGAGTAGCTCACTTGGAGTTGTTCAGTGAACAACCTGTGCAGCTAGGAGTGGCTACCCTGCTTAGGGTAGATATGCATACAATTTTTTCCCCTGTCAATAAAGAGTCAAGTTCCAAACTACTAAGGTGCCAACTCTGGTTTAAATAATAGTTAATGCTTTAAAAGGCCAAGCACTGGGTTTCCAGCCCATACTCACTCACCCTTACACCTTTAAATTCCGAAGAGACTAAAAATTATAACATTTTCTGAGTAATTCTGGGTGTATTTCTCCTCTCTAAAATAGATTTTATTGACATAATCTCCCTCTAACTAAAAGATAAGAAAATAAAGCCCACAAACTTTAAAAGTTGGGCCTCAATAATTATAGTACTTACAATTCTTTCTCAAGTAAGAACAAATAAACAATTCTTACTTATTCCATCTTTCTCCAAGATACAGCTGTGATCTTTAAACCATGAAAAAAAATTAAGTCACTCTGTAACATTTTCAGACAGAATATTTTACTAAAAACACAGTAAGAAATAGAATAGTTACTTCAAAACTTTCCAATCATTTCAAGCACCAAGTAGCTTTCTGACAGTAATAAACATTGGTTATTATGAAGTTGACCTTGGCTTCAACTTGTGACCTAAACCTCAGAGCTTACACTAAACCAACTCTCAGTTATGGCTCTCTGTGACCCTCTCACTGCTGCCAAAAGTCACTAGGTCTTGAAGTATTCAAAATCTGTCACAGAATCTCATTTATTTAAATGCCTTTAAATTCAGGATAGCTATAAAAAGCATTGATAAATTCAAAGGCTAATACACTGTTTTCAACATTCAGTGTGGGTTGACTGATTTTTGGTAATCGTACACCATTATTAAAGCAACCAAAATATGTTTAAAGTAATTAGCTAGCATTTAATAAACTAAACCTGCTTTATGTAATATGACTGTTAGATGAAACCTATATAAAGCAATTTAATAGTTTACTCTTTGAATTATTGAGTCAAAAATGTGCAAAAGTAATGCTGTCATAATTGCCCCAGTGCTATTAAATCTACCAAGGGAGCAATGAGTGTTACATTATTTAAAATAATGACACCACCTTTCTTCCCCAGAATAAGGAGCATGGGTGAATGTTTACTAAATGAAATTCAAGAAGGTCACAGGAAAAAGCCACTTTAGAATTGAGTATCTCACAAATTCAAATTGTTTTTCTAGCACGAGTTTAACACCGATACCATTCATATCAAACAGACATCAAGTCAGTAACGTGGAGGGATGTATTACTGCAGAGAACTAGAGAACACCACATATATTTTGCCTTTCAAAGTCACTGTGATTGCTGGAACTATATCCTGGTTTCGTGGTAGCACTTATGCCATAATTTCAGTCTAAAGAAAAGGCTGAATGTACCCCAAATTCCCACATACTCTCCCCTGCCTTCTGAAATTAGGAAATTCTAGGCGTTTTCCTGAGTTTAACAAAGCAGAGCCTGAGGCTGAATGAAGCAATATCAGCACCGTCATATGCCCCAGTGAGTTAGATCCCTGACCACATGAAGTAGCTCAGTTCTACATTGCTGGATCTTGCCCCCAAATCACTTGTCTCCATCCCTAATAGTGACTGTAAAAAGAAGGGCTGAAATGTTCATTTGACTTTTAGGATAACGCCTCTACAATTTCCAAGTCCCCAGGAAAAAGGCTCATGAAGGCAGCAACACTGTCTATCTTGCTCATTTTTCTGAACCCGGCATAGAGAAGGTCTCAATAAATATCTGCTGACTAATTACTAAAGCCCCCAGAAAGTTATCCCACAGTTCAACCTCCAATATTGCTATAGAAGAAAACCACCATTTTCAGGATTTGGCAAAACACTCTTTATGCATAAAGTCTTTCTTAAACAAATGAACATCTTTGGGGGAAAGATCTGAGAAACTGGTGCCTATATATTTCTCAAACGTTAATGCAAAAGAAAATCCCTATGTTATGCTTAAGACCAAAATCATTATCTCTCTTTCCTCCCTCAAAGCTCCTGTTATTCTGATAATTCCTATCTCACCTCCTGACAACACACCTACCCAGTCATCTCAGATAGAGGCCTCCTTTTCCTGAACCTCGAGAACTATAGTTACTATGCCATGGAAATTCTTTTTCTTCAAATCCTTCTTTAATCTATTCCCCGACCTCAGTCTCTACAACTGGTACGGACTCTTACCTGGAATATATTGCAAAAGGCCAGCCCTTCCCTCTTCCTTCACATATTATTCTGTTGTAAAGGAGGTTTAAAGGCTAAATATATCTTGGGATAAACAGCATCTACTTTTCTGCATCTTTCAAATTACCACTGTCCTAATACTTTCAAAATTATGTCCAAATTATGGAAAAGTGATCCATAAGGAAAACCCTAAGTTAACATGAGTTACTTTTTTTTTTTTTAAAGATTTTATTTATTTTTGACAGAGTGTATAAGCAGGGGAAGCAGCAGGCAGAGGGAGAGGGATGCAGGACTCAATCCCAGGACCCTGGCATCATGACCTAAGCGGAAGGCAGACACTTAACCGTCTGAGCCACTCAGGCACCCCTAACATGAGTTACTTTTATAACCTCTCCCCAAAAAAGTATGTGTGCATTGTGCATATTTGTATATATACGTTTTAAGTTTATGGATTCATGACTTGTAAAAATGCTTTTAATAGTTTTATTTAGATATTATTGACACATCAAATATATTTAAAGTGTACAGTTTGATAAGATTTAGAATATGTACACACAAGTGAAACCATCACCACAATCAGGATAAAAAAACATATTCATTCCCTCAAAAGTTTCCTCACACTCCTTTGTAATTCCTCCTTCTTGATGTTCAATGTCTTGAATACCACTGTTTCATAATTTTGACTGGGTGGTTTTTTTTCTTGGTTACTTCAGGTGACAGGGTAAATCTGATTTGTTTCTCCATTATCTTTTGCAGAAGCAGAAATCTCTCAGTTGATATTTTTACTATATATTTTTGGTTCTTTTCTTAGTGATTTAGGGATTGCAATATGCATCCTAACTCATCAGAATCTACTTCAAACCAATAATAACTTAATTCTGATAAAATATAGAAACTTTGTTGAATCCTCCATTTGTGCTATTATTATATATTATATCTATGTATATTATAAACCCAACAATAGTTATAACTTTTGTTTCATAACTCTGTCTTTTAAAAAAAAATTTTTTTAAGATTTTATTTATTTATTTGAGAGAGAGAGAGAGAGAGAGAAAGAGAGCAAAGCAGGGAGGAGGGGCAGAGGGAAAAGGAGAAGCAGGTTCCCAGCTAAGTAGGGAGCCCCAGTCGGGGCTCAATCCCAGGACCCTGGGATCAATGACCTGAGCCGAAGGCAGACACTTAACCGACTGAGCCACCCAGGCACCCCTCTTTTTCAAAATTTAAAAAGAAGAAAAAAATGTATGTAGTCTTTTATATTTACCCACATATTTAACCACTTTCAGTGTTCTTCATTCTGGTGGATTTCAGTTATCTAAAATCTAATGTCATTCCTTTCACTGTAACGGCCTTCCTTTAGTATTTCTTGTAAGGAACATTCTCTCAGCCTTTGTTTATGTGAGAATGTCTTTTTTGTTTGTGTTTCACTTCCGTTTCTGAAATAGTTTCATAGAGAATTCTTGGAGAGTTTTCATAAATAATAGAATTCTTGATTGGCAGGGTTTTTTTCTTTCAGTACTTTAAATATCACTTCACTGCCTTCTGGCCTTTATTATTTCTGATGAGAAGTCAATTGTTAATCTTACTGGGTTTCCCTTGTACTTGTACATTTTGTTCTTGCCGATTTCAAGAGTTCCTCTGTCTTTGTCTTTCCATAGTTTGACTATGACACAATTATTCTCCTTGTGTTTATACTATTTGGGATTTGTGGTGCTTCTGTGAATCTCTAGAGTCATGTTTTTCATCAATTTTTAAGTTTTCTGCCATTATTTCCAAAAATATTCTTTCTACCCCTCTCTTTCCCCTCCTTCTAGAAGTCACATTATATTAATGTTGGTAAACTTACTGTTGACCCATAGGTCTCTAAAGCTCTGTTCATTTTTCTTCCATCTTCGTTCTCTCAGTTCTTCAGATCAGATAATTTCTACTGATCTACTTGACACCTGCTGATTCTTCTCAAAATGCTGAGCCGGTCCAGTGACTTTTTCTTCAGTTATAATTTTCAACTCCAAAATTCCCATGTCATCCTTTCTTATACTCCATATCTTTTTACTGATATTCTCTAATTATTAAATCATTGTCATCATACTTTCAAATTTTTTTTAGGCATGACTTCCTTTAATTCTTTGAACATATTTATAATTGCTACTTTGAAACCTTTCTCTGCTAAATATAACATCTAGACCCACTCAGGTCTTGCTGACTGCTTCTTTTCCAAGTATGAGTCACCCTTTCCTGTTTCTTTGAATGTTTCATTCTTTTTGTTGAAAACTGGACATTTGAGATAACATATTACAGTAATTCTAGAATTTCATATTTTCCTTGAGATTTGTTGTTTTTTGTGTTTGTTTTACAAACTTACCTACTGTAAATCCGTAGATTTGGCTTCCCTGCCATGTATAACCTCTGATGTCTCTTCTCAGTAATTTTTAGAATTCTTGTTTTAAGTTTGGCTTTCTTAAGATCATCCCTGCGTCTGCATAGTTCAACAGTCAGCCAATGATTCATCAGAGGTTTTACTCACTTTCAGCCAATAAGCCTTCTACTATTTATTGTTGGATCTGTGTGTGGGTTCATTCAAAGTTCAAGGACTTTCTGTCCTACCCCAGCATTTATTTTCTGATAGGTTCTCTTGCATCTACTCTGCACAGGTGTGTAGTCTCTCAATTAGCCATGGATATTTGGATAGATTGGACTCTCTTTGGTCTTGCATGTGTATGCAGCCAAGAGGTATAGAGATATTATCAATCCCCTCTATGGCTGTCTCACATCTAGGATCTCTCTGTTTGATTTCTAGAGGGTCTATTGGTCTATCGCCTTTCCCAGGAAGGGCTACACTTCAAATGAGCAGTTTCTGCCCTTCCTCATTTTCTTGCTTCAAAAATCATTACTCTTACCGAAAATGTTGTTGGGAGTGGGTTTTTTACCTTCCACACAAAATTAGGTGAATCCCTTCTGGCAGCAAAGCTGCTAACTTCATGGCCTGCTCCACATAGCAAAACTACCAAACCAATCAAGTTGGGAAATGTGGAAGCAGCTTTAGGCAAGAACTCAATTGATTCCCAAAGCTTTTATTCAAAGTTCAGCAGTTTTGCATGAATAAATGCTTCCCAATTTGTTTTTTGCCTTCGGATGGTTTCAAGAGCCATGGAATGTTTGTTTCTGACAATACCGTCCAGTTTCATAGTTGTTTTTAGGGAGAGGACTTGCCCCCCTCCTCATTCTACAATAAAGGAAGTTGGGCTTCTCAATTGATTTTTCTGTGTATTATGGGTCCTACTTTCCAGCTTCTTCACATATTTAGTAATTTTTAATTGGATGCCATACACTGTGAATTTCACATATGCTTGAGCTTTGTTAGGACACAATTAAGCTCGTTGGAAACAATTTGATGTTATGGACTGAATGTATTCCTCAAAATCCATACTTTGAAATCCTAATGCCCAAAGTGATGGTATTAGGAGGTAAAGCCTTTAGGAGGTGATTAGGTCATGAGGGTGGAGCCCTATGAATGGGATTAGTGCCCTTACAGAAGAGGCCCCAGAAAGGCCTCTGATATGAAGACACAGAGAGAAGACAGCATTACAAACCAGAAAGACAGCTCTCACCAGACACCAAATCTTCCAGCACCTTGATCTTAAACTCCCCAGTCTCCAGAACTGTGAAAATAAATGTTTATTGTTTAAGCACCCAGTCTACTGGCATTTTTGTTATAGCAGCCTGGACTAAGACATGATCATCTCAGGTCTTTCTTTTAAGCTTTATTAGTTAGGAACAGAGCAGTGTTTAGTCTACAGATAATATTGCCACATTACTGAGTTAAAACTCCCGTGAATACTCTATCTGATGACCTTATATTCTCATCTTTTCTAGAGTGAGTAATAACAGGAACCATTCTAGCTGATAAGAACTCAAACTATTCCCCGTACTATGTGTGTCTGGATGATTATTCCTTCTAATTTCTTCAGATGGTGCTTTCCATGGCCTTAGGAAGTTTCCCCAATAACATGTGCTCACAAAATTATTCAGCTGAAGCTTCACAGGACACTTGCAGATCTCTGAAGTTCTAATACAGGTCTCTCTTCTTTGGTTCCCTGCCCTGAAAACTCTAGCTGTTGTAGTCTCCCCAGATTCCCAGCTCTGTCTCCTTAACTCAAAGAGACTACCCAGATTCACCTGAGTTTTCCTTCATGTGCCATAACCTGGAATCTCTCTCCAGACAGTTAGCTGGGACAATCATATGGCCCTCCTCATCTGCTTCCCATCTCTCAGGAAATTGTCCTTTATTGTTTGACATTCAGTGTCTTGAAACCATTGTTCCATATATTTTATCTGTTATTTTTTCAAGTTAATTCAGGTAGGAGAGTAAATCTAATACCTTTTTCCCAGGGCAGAAGTTAGGAATGCTTATTTTAATCTCAGGAACATATTTAGTTGAGTCTGTTGATTTTTCCCCCTTAATTTGTTTTTCCATCAACATCCTATAAACCATGCATGCTCATTGTCACTCAAGACAAACTTGACCAAGTCTTAATCATACAATATTGTATTTTTTTAAGTATTTGCTATAGCCAGTCACTACCCAGTGCTGAGGATCCAAAGATGAATTAAAACAGCAACTATATGGTAAGGGGGTCTGTAGCCTGGTTTCTCAGTGTCTAGTCTTTCAGAGCAGCAATCTCTCTGTACTTCCCTCATCCAGATCCATATAACTTTACTATTTACTATTAGTCCTATTACTTCTCACTGTACATTGAATATGCCTAATTCATTTAGGTAAAGAGGATATTTTTAAAGCCTCCTACACATTTTCCTTATGAAAGTAAATTTTTCTCTTCATGCCATCCTTCTGTAATAAATGAAAAACATTTTCCTTTCTGTTATCTAAGCTTACATTTATCTGTTTTTCTCTCATTACATTAATTTTATTTGGGCAAAAGAACAACAATCATGTTTAAGCTTAGGATGGGAAACAACACAGCAGGGTTCCATAAATAGAGTTTAATTGCAGTAATTACTCACGTTAATTATATATCAACTGATTATTTTTAAGACATATTTATTGAGCACCATCAGCTTTCAGAGGTACCCATCATTTTCCCACTATCTTTTTCAGATTCTATATCCATGCTCAGAATAATCAACTATCATTTGACACATGGTATAATAAGTACCTAATGAAATCCCAATTAAAATTGTATTTGAGATGCTTAATTTTAGAGATAAATTAGAAATAATTACATGATTCAAGAATCCACATCAGACAGGAGAGATACAACTATATCTTGACTAACTGGAAAGGACAAGCACAGATGAAGCCTTTTAATGTGCTTTCCAAAACCTGTTACAAAACATTATTGTACCTTAGCAGATGGCACCGAGAGATGTCTTTTTATTTTTTTAAATAGACAGTTCCCTTTCATATGCTGACTTGAGTGATTTTAGTTCTCATTATTACTGTCATCTGTTAGAGGAAAAAAGGGGGGTAGGGGTGAAAGCACGTTATTTTCCATAAGGCAAGAACATCAGTATGGAGCCAGCCTTTTAGCATACTAAGTTTAATTTACTGAGCTGCAATAAGCAGGAGAATGTACTGACTGTCTCTTAGCTGTTCATTTCAAACAACTTATCTTCATTTGGAGCTGAGACACTTGGTGCTTGCTGGGTATAGTGCTTCCTCTCTCTCCTTCCCCTACCCCACCCCCAGCTAAATTTTTCCCCCTTAAGATTTAATGAATTCTGGAACCAATCAAATGCGAGTTGTTAGGAGACACTAGCCAGGTAAAAGCTTTAATATCATCTCTTTCAGAGTTCAAAAGGCCACCTCTCTACACTAGGATCACAAAAATATATTTATTCCCTTCTGAAAGAGCTATTTAGCCTTCAACAGGGAGCAAAAAACTGCCCCACTGAGTCCACCAAAACTTTGCTCAGAGCTTCCTCTCCTTCCGCGGTATCTTTGTTCAGAGGACAACAGGCTCGTTTACAACCTCACTTGGGGAAACTGTTAACCATACATTTCTGATCTATGTAATTTGCTGCTAAAGAACACAAGAGCATCTAATAGAAAACAGCTGTTACAAAATCCACTCTTTCTGGCAGGAGCAGTTCCTAATGTAGGATTTTAATTTTATCTCCTGATTGATAACACCCCATTAGCCATATCCTGATTCTTAACTGCAAAATGACGCATGGGCACTATTTTAAGCTCCCTCCCAAATGGATATCATTATGCTTGCTTGTCCCTCTGAGCAGAAAGTCCACATTTTGGGTGGAGGAGTATGATACTGGCCCTTACTAGAGCTCTGATACATGAAATGGGAAATATTGGTCACAGCTCATCCAGAGTGTTCAAAATGCAGATAAGGAAAGAAATTTGAACAGAAGAGAAGAGATAATGGGTGTTCAGTATTATAAAAATCCAGGGACACAAAACCAAGAGTAGTTAGCATTTCCTGGAAACATGAAATATTTTACTTTGATACTTTGGACTTTCGATTATTGCAGGAGACAGGGAGTATCTTCTTTCACTCATCATGCAGGATTTTATTCAGGAATAGCTAAATTCATAGGGACGATGTCAACTTGGGAGACCAGGATTAATAATTTTTGAATCATCTGTCCCAAGCCCATGGCAAAAGTTAAATGATAACTACTCTAAAGAGAGGGAGGGGCATTTTGCCATGGCAACCTTGCTATAATAGAACCTCAAATGGACAAAATGTAGCATCTTAACAAGTTTTGACAGTAAAATATTCAAGAAAAAATAAATTTCACTGGAGTGGCAGCAGAAAGGAGGCAAAGAAAGGTCTATGCCCAAGTTGAAATTCTAATAAAATTGGTGACTGATTCATCATGCTTTCTGGAATAACTTTAATTATACATCTAAAACCATCCTTCACTACCACAGGCATGACAGGAAGGCACAGAGCCATATTCCAGTCTTAATGAGATCTATTTAAAGCGTCTCAACAATTATTTTGTAATGACTTCAAAGTACAAATCAAGGTACATTTCTGTATGGAGTTCTAGGATCACCTCAGGCCTGAAGTGTTGTATTCATAAATAGGGACTGTGGTTCATTAAAGGAGACAGGAGCTGGAGAAAATTACCAGGTCACGTGAGATATCCAAGTTCTGGCATGATTTGTGCAACATTTCTTCACCAGCAACAAACCTCTCTGAACAACTTTGTTTCCACAGAATTAGAAGGACATTTATAGAGCAATATCCATTCTCTGTATTTGTTGATCTTTGTCATTCTCCACCACTGAATTTTTCCGAAACATAACTGGGCATGCTCAGTTTTGGTCTTTACCTTTCACTTAAGTGGCACTTATACTTTCCCTTTTCCATTCCTCATCACATTGAAATGTAATGTTTGTCTGTAGGAATTAACCTTTTAGTTAACCTATGAATCCATATTATGGATTATGATCATTTATCTGCCAAAATACCCCACCACCATGACCACCAATTCTTCATTGAGGGTCTCTTGGAATTTGGAGACTCCATGTTAGGATTCATTGATCTGATATAAATCCCTTAGTTTATGAATTAAATAAGCATTATCTATGGTAATGTATCCAATCTGAGACAGGCTTAGACTAGGACTCAGATTTCATTATTTAGCACAGGGGATTTCTACTCAGTGTTGAGATCATTTTTAACACATTAAAAGAATTTGACCCATGTTTCCTCCTTTTTTTAGCTCCAGCCAATCCTCCCACTTTTCCCCGAGCCTGGCTCAGAGAAGCATTTATCAAACTGAAGGAGAGGTATACCCTGATTCTATGTTATATCCCCTAAAATCTATGGAATCCTCTAAATACTCTGTCAAATTGACACCCCTTAGAACACTCCCTGCCTATTTCTCCAACCCATCTAGTATTCCCTCCTCCCCCACTTTACCATATTTCTAACTCTTGTTGTCCTTGCAAAGACTTACCTCCCTCTGCTCAAGCATCTTGTCTTGGATTACCCCAAGACAGTAGCCCCAGACCTCAGCTAATAATTTTGTGGCCTACAAATTCCCTAGATACTGAATTTAAAAGCTAAAGCAGCTACTCTCCCACCCCATCCTATTGATGTTTTTATTTTCGATAAAGTATTAGATGAAAGGGGGTGATAAATATTTGTTCTCTTTCTTACCTGGATAGTAACCACTGCTAGGCGGGTCATATGGAAAGCAGTACCTTGCCCCCCACAACTGGAGAGAAAGACAGGCAGATATTCCCCTCTCTGTGGCAGCTGGGGCATTTGCTCATTATGTAGGCTCCACCAATCTTGTCTCATGTTTTGAATCTCAAGGGAGGGAGGTGAATATGAAAGGATAGTCAGAGAGTATTCATAACCCAGTATTGAATGTCCAGGGTAAGGTGCCAGCTGCAGATATGGGAAATCTAGCCTCTAATATATCTTCCTCACTCTTTGTTACATCACATCCATACTTACACATTGCAACTCATTTTCTTTTTCTTTCTGCTCACTTTTCCCTAACTTTTGTGTATGGACTATGTTGGAAGTAGTTAATTTTAGTCTTAGGTTGTGGAAAATGGAAAGAGGATCAGAAGAGAACTAGAAGAAGCATGGACAACCCCTAGATAATCTAAGTTTAGAGCAGGATGAGGCAACAAAGATTCAGGGCCATATATTTGAAGATGGGCTATACTGTCAGTTCCACAGGAACTGAAGGAAGAATTATGTTATTGTGAGATGGATGCATTTGTCTTTTTAGAGCATAAATATAGGAAGAAAAGTGTATTCAAATATTGAACAGCCAACGGAAGGTATGAGTGGGAGTTTTTCATGTTTTGGTCACCTATAATCTGAATCCACTTCCTAGTTTTAGAGAATCCCTCATTATGTGGGTCTTGGCATTTAAGTGACCAGATAATTTATCATCTACATTGAAAACCTATTAAGGGTTAACAAGGCACTATTAATAATCATACTGTAACAATCAACAGAAACCAGACTATTCAAGGCAAGCCAGGACATATGGTTACTCAAGTCTTGGAAAAGGCAATCTCTGCCTTCTACAAGAATAGGTCCAAAATCCCTCTCCCTGCTCCCCTACAGCTAAGGCAAAGGCATGTCTACTGGCTCAATCAGATGCTCCTTGAAGGAATGATGAAGAAATGTACCCGTTGTTAAAAAACATTACTGGCGGTGGCAGATTACTTACAATATCAAATTAAGGTTAAGAGTCTAGTTGGTAGTAAACACTTTAGAGTGTCTAGTGGCTATAGGGCTAGCAAAAAACATCCTGGTCACAGTTCTTTTGATATGACCATAACAGGGTATGGTATCTAATCTACAAACTGGCTCCCAATGGACGTTGCCTCCAGATCTTACGCACGACCCTATACAATCCCATCCCACAATAAATCTTCCTTTAATCAACAATGTGGAGGAAGTAATGCTGTGCCAGTTCTAGACCTAAAGCTTAAGACATGGAAGCTTCCACTTTTGTTCTTTAGGGAGCCCCGAGCCACCATATAAGAAATCCGGTTACCCTGCTGGAGAGACCACATATAGGGAGAAGCTCTGAAATAACAAAGAACAAGAGAGTCCCAGTAGTTTAGCTGTCCCTGCCAAAGTGTCAGACATGGAAGAATCTTAGACATTCAGCCCAGTTAAGTGCTCAAATGAGTATATCCCCGGGCAACATCCCACAAAGTAGAAGGACCATGCTCAGCCCAGTCACACCAGAGCATGAGAGGAGATGGTGTTGCTTAAAGCCACCAAGTATCAGGGTAATTTGATACATAGTAGTAGATAACTAAAACTCTTAAGTAATCAGTTTATGAGCCTATTATGGTTACTCCTATTTCATTAACCTCATTCTCTAATTCTCCTGTTTCAGTTCATTAGTCTTCATACAAATCTCTTTTTTCTTTCCTGATTTACTGGTGGCTTCTCTAAACATAATTATCTCCACTGTTTTCACTCTGAAGTAGGGGGTCCCCAACACTTCAAACAAGAGGGCTCCATTTTTACTTAAAAAATTGCATGTCATAGGTATACTTTTAGCAACGATTGATTGGGAAAACATAAACTGGCAAAAAGCAATCAAGAATTCAGCAACAGTCTTAAGCAAATTTGTATATTCTTCAGAATAACCAGATATATACATTCAAAAACAAAGAATGAAACATCCCCATAGAAGCATATTACTCATTCAGTACTCAGGAAGTTTACAAACCTTTGGATTTTATCTATTGCTCCTCACCCTCAAAATCCATATCCCACAAGGTGGGAGCCACTAAGCTGGCACACGTTTCTCCTTTGACACTACTTTGAGATGAACTGGTTCCCAAAATACACTGTTTCTTGGGAAAGAAAAACAATCTGGAAAACAGTGCATTTCTAGACAGATTATATCACTGGGAGCAGAGAGAAACAAATTTTTAAAAAATTTCCAAGACTATGGACTCCGAGAAACAAACTGAGGGTTTTAGAGGGGAGGGATGTTGGGGGGGGTGGGTTAGCCCAGTGATGGGTATTAAGGAGGGCACGTGCTGCATGGAGCACTGGGTGTTATAGGCAAACAATGAATCGTGGAACACTACATCAAAAACTAATGATGTAATGTATGGTGGTTAAGATAATAAAAAAAACTAATGATGTACTGTTTGGTGACTAACATAACATAATAAAAAAATAAAAAATAAAAAAAATTTTCCAAGAGACCAACTATCTTCAGAGCATTGGTACAGGGTGGAGGGAGTGGGAAGGGGGAATAACATTTTGGAGAGAAATGACTCGAAGATAGGTATAAAAGTTTTGCTAACAAGGCACCTGGATTGTTGGGGTAGAGCCATTCCTGAATGCTATGAATGGCTAACCATATATACCCCTCTATCTAGGCACTTCCCTTGGCATGTTTCCAAGTAGGAAGGCACCCATAGACAGACCTTTCCCTATGTGGCCAAGTAGCCCACCAATGGAAAAACATCAGTTCTTTCTGCTTTAAGAATATGCCAAAAATTTTTAATTCTTTTTTTTAATATTTTATTTATTTATTCACGAGAGACAGAGGGAGAGAGAGAGAGAGAGAAGCAGAGGGAGAAGCAGGCTCCCAAGGAGCAGGGAGCCCGATGCAGGACTCGATCCCAGGACCCTGGGATCATGACCTGAGTCGAAGGCAGACGCTTAACCATCTGAGCCACCCAGGCGCCCAAAGAAACCAAAGGATAATCTTTTTGAATATGCCAAAATTTTTTAAGTGGGGTTTTGTTTTGCTTTAATTTTGGGATTTGTTTGGCATCCCACAAACATTTCTGATAGGGAGAAGAAAATAATTAGGGTAGAGAAGTGAACTGCTTCCTTCTTGATAGCATCCAAATCACTATTCCTTCTTATTAAAATAGAAAAATGTTACCCATACAAAGTTAGAAACAATTTCTCCTCACCGTATTTTTAATGTGGATCCAGCAGTTACTTCAAATAGGGTCGTTTTTCAGTTGCACAGGTGTCTTTCTGGAGATAATTCCAGGAATATCTTATACATATTTGTATTTTAAAACAGGCACATAACACTTTAGAGGAATCTAAGGAGCACATCTTGGTAACAGATGGATAGTCCAGAGCTGAACACAAGGATGACAGCTTATAACACAAACATCCTAAATTGATACATCTTTATAGATGGCATTTTTAACCTTAATAGTAACATAAAGTAATGGCATTAGTGAGAGGTTACACAAGTAGGAAAGGTGCAGACTTTGCTTTCTGCCTTAAAAATGACCACCATAATTTTTCCCCTGAAAAGTGTAATATTCAGGTATTGCACTTCTACTTTTGTGATCAGCTCCTGTAACTCCTGCAAAAATAAGTCAATAAAGCAACTTCTCTCCCAGACTGTCTAGATTCACTGTTCACTATCCAATCACCCAATTTCAATAAATCCAAACTAATAATTGCAGGTATCCATCAGGATGTAATAATCATTTTCTTAAATTAAAAAAAAAAATTCTCCTCTTTTCAACAGAGCTGTTTTTCTCTCTCAACTGAGGCCCCAGGCCTGGCTAGGAACCATTAGCCACGGAATAGATATAAGAAATTCAAACATATTATGATACAAGAAATTCAAACATATTATGAAAATCTTTGAATAATTCAGTTACCAAGTCAGTCAGCCATAAGAGGCAAATGCCCAAGAAATCAGGCTTCATTAGCCAGCTACTGGGTTCATACAGAGCTGCCCTAAGGATTCCAAGTACTAAAAAGTATCCCGCACTGCAGTGCTCTCTGTCATCACATACTATGAGCTTCTTTAAATGTTAGAGCATAGGGGAAAACACGGGCAAGAGGGGCCTTAATATTTTATCAAGTGCCTACACTCTTCCAGACTCCACCCCAGACACACATACATTATTTTGTTTAATACTTATAACAAGCCATAATAGCTACTATCTTCCCATTTTACCATTTTACAAATGAGATTTTTGAAACTCAGAGCAATCTGAGGCCATGCAGCTAATGAATGGTGAACACATTTGAACACAAGTCTGGCTAACTAACTCTACACCCCAACTATCATTTCTGTATGGGCACAACCCCCTAGGTCTCTCTTCCCAGCCCATGCCACCTAACAATCAGATGAAAGGCTGGAAGAGAAGGGCATGCACAATGGAGTAGAATGAAGTACTGCTATCAAGTAACAACTTTATAGTAAGAAAAATATATATAAAGTTCAATCAGACAACACAAGATTCCTATATTTTGTAGGAACGTGCTCCAAAACAAGTCTTCGGGCCATTCTTTCCTCCTTGGCCTATGCATGACTGACATTTAGCAACCTCTCATTAGCCGAAGGCCCAAGCACCTCTCACACTCATCTTCGGGAGTACTTTTACTGTTTTATTAAAAATGCCACACTTCTAGTATTTGTACTCAGCTGTCTAATAAAAGAATAGATGGCTTCCATCTAAATAGAGACTCACTCACAATAGATTTCCAATTGCAAAGTATATACAACTGGCTATTAAAGATGATGTTTACTTTTGTCTAGGCTGGGGTTTTCCTTCTGACTCAGATAACATACACAGTAATTTAGTCTGGGACAATGAGTCCAGTATACTTGATTGGACATCCTCAATTTACGTTTTCATCAAAGTTGGTCATTGTAATGGAGCCTATTCCCTCATTATCATCTTTAATGCCCCATACAAAGGTCCTTAACTTCAGCTATTAATTGGTAAATGTAGCTATATGGGAACAGATTCAGGAACAGATTGTGATGCATATAATAAAATCATTAAAACCCTCTGTAGTCAGAAACAAATTTTTTGATGTATAAATCCAGTGCTTTGGGACCTCTAAATAAGGCTAAGAAGAGACAATGTGTCCTCTTTCTGAAGAGATAGGGCACTCCTTGGCAGTAATCGGAGGTTGCTGATGAAGGCTTTTAAGATGCACTGTCAAGTGGAAGGCTGCTTCTTACAGGGCTTTCTTTCCTACTGGTGTGTGTTGGCAGGAAGTCTACTGCCTTTAACCCATGTTTAGGTGGGAACTGAAAACCTCATTCTGAGATCATGTAAGACTCACAGACTGCTGCTTTCCCTAGCCAAGTCTCAAATGGGAAAAAGGAAGGGAACAGAAGTTGGGGGTAGGCGGAGCAGGCTGTGGGAAGGAGCTCCCACCATGTTTTTGAATGGTAATCTCTCTCCATGAACTAGCTGAAATACATTGGGTGATGCAACATATGTCCAGGGGCTATGAAACAGTAAGGCATTAATGACAGAAGTTTTGATTGCACCACATGAGATTCATAACCTCAAAGAAACTATTTTAAAGAAGGTATAATCTGCAACTCATTTTCCAATGTTAGAAAGTTTATTGTTTTCTATTGTCATAATAATGTTGTGCTCCAAACATACCAAAGCTATTTGGCTTGAAACAATATTACCTTATTATTTGTTTTGAGTTTACAGAATGACTGGGTGGTTCTGCTGACCTGGCCAGGTTTGGGTCCTCTCAGCCAGGCTCACGTGTGTGTGTGTGTGTGTGCACGCATGCACAGTCAGCCACTGTGTGTATTGGGGACTGGTTTGTCTAGGAAGGCCCTAGCTGGGATGGTTAGCTCTTTTATAAATCCAGAAGGCTAACCCAGCCATGTTCTCAAGAGAACAGGTGAAAATCTCAAATGCTTACCAAGCCTCTGCTTGCATCACATTTGCTAAAGCAAATCACTGACCAAAGTAAGTCACATGATCAAGCCCACTGTCAGAGTGAGGAGATGCAAAGCCACAGGACAAAGAGCAGGGACACACTGATTGGGGTTCTTAATGTACTCAATTGACTAAAGAGGTCTTTCAGGAACTGATTCTAAACAAAATCCTTTAACACTGGATAATTCAAGGCTCTCTATCACTGTCCTCCAGGTAAAAATATACCTTCATTAGGTGCCTGGGTGGCTCAGTCATTTAAGTGTCTGCCTTTGGCTCAGGTCATGATTCCAAGGTCCTGGGATCGAGTCCCATGTTGGGCTCCCCACTCAGTGGGAAGTCTGCTTCTCCGTCCTTCCTCTGGCTCGTGTGCTTGCTCTCTCACACTCTCTCTCACTCAAATAAAAAACCTTAAATATATATATAAATTAGAAATATATATTAAATTTATTATATTTAACTTAATTTAAATTAATAATATAAAATTAATTTATATATATAAAAATTAAACAAATGGAAACAGCACATTTTGGGTTATTTGATCTTATCTTTATAGATGTGCCCTCATTAGATTTTGGCAAGTTTATCATATATCGGGAAGGGTAAAGAGTTAAGAAGAATGTGGGTAATAAGTAATTTAATCTGCCAGTGATGTGGACTGCTAAGTGCTAAAAATATGCATTTCTGAAAGTTACAACATATAAAAATCACCAACCAAGTCAGGAAAACTGAAGCCAGAGGTTGGCATATCAAAATTTCCCATGGTATTTGTGATTACAAATTAAGCTATTAAATGAATAGCTTACTATAATGATATAAAAAAGTGGTAAAGTTAATGTCCCCCTAAGGACTTTGAGTTCCACAGCTCCTGACTCTAGTGGGTTTAAATCTGTAACCTGTCACTGCACTCAAGTAGCTTTTGCATTTAATTATTTTGGTGGAGAAAGTAAGAGGGAGGGACTGAAGGAGGAAGTAAGAGAGAGGGAGGGGAAATAGAAAATAACTGAACATATCACTCTTCAAAGCTCACTTATATACAGTTAATGTTGCCTGCTTTGTCCCTTATTCACAATGCGGAGCAGGTGGGATCAGCCTCCTTTCTGCTTCTCTAGCTTTCCAACTGAAAGGACAGGGGAAAAATGTTATCATTGTTCCAACTGTGGATTGATCCATCAAGAGGACTTTTCACCCCCCAAAATAGCTAGCGATATCTTGCTGTCATTCAAGTCTCCAGCTGTGGACCATTTTACATCATACATCTGGGGCTCAAGTGGTGTCTTGCATAGCAATTCTAAAATACAGTATAGTCTCTAACAGTAGCTTCCTAAGTTATGTTCTTGATTTTCCCTCCGCCCTCAGCTCTCCTCCCCAGTCAAAGGATCAAGGCCAAAGCCTGGAAAACACCTGTTTGAGACCTTCTCCTACTCTCAGAATTGTTAACTGTCTTACAGGAGCAGCAGTAGAATCCCACAGTGAAAAACGTGAATGACATTGTTTCCTGACAGATGATTTCTTTCTGGGATCCCAACTTCCCTCAATTTCTTAAGAACTCAAGAGATGTAGAGTAATTTTTTAGAACATAGAAGAAAAAAATATGGAAACTGATTTTAACTTAAAGTTTCATCACACTCAGAGCATTTGGCATGAACTGGATGATTTTCTAGCCAGGAGGTTAGAGACATGACTAATCACAGACCCTGCCTTGAGTAACTCATTGTCAAATGACAATTGAATTTTTTAAAGGCAACTAGAACATTACTGTAGACGTTGTTCTCTATGTGCTTAGCAGAAGCCCAGGTGGAAAGAGAGCAGCCAGCCCTGAGGGAGACAAAAGATCAAGGAGGGCCTGCCATCCCTGCTGAACTCTGGCTGAAGCCAGGGAGTGGTGGAAAAAGCACTTTTCCCACATGTGATGGCCGGCCAGGTACGTAACCTTGGTAAACTGGAGCAAGTTAGTTCACCTCTCTCATCTTAGTTTCCTAATAGGTAACATGAGAATAATGGGAGCTACAACTTCACAAGGTTTTTGTGGGGACTAAATGAGTTGATGTATATAAAGTGCCTGGCACAGCTCCTATAACATAATGATCAGTTAATAAACATTAGGTATTATTATTGATTGTTGTTGCTAAAATGTGTTAGTGTTTGGTACTGCTAAGTATTACCCTAATATGTTGCAAGCAGCATCTCATAACCCTTGATATGCATACTATTATTATCCCCACTTAGCAGAAGAGAATACTGAAGCACGCAGGAGTTAATTAGATTTGAACCTCAATCTTATTTCAGCTCCTGCACCCTGCACTGTGGGATAGTGATTATATCATTCTGGAACTGCTATCACTTTAGGCATAGGTCTCTCTTCCCAGCCCATGCTACCGTATAGTCGGCAAGTTGAAAGCTGCAACGCTGGAGGAGGAGGGCATACACAATGAAGCAGTATGAAGTACTTATTAATAACTTGATAGTAAGAAAAAATATATAAAGTCACGCATGGGAATTGGAAATTATAGCAGTCCGTAACCATTTAGCATTGGGGCAAATAAACTGCATGATTCAATGGCACTGAAAGTTAATACTATGGAAGAAGACAGTGCAACAGGGAATTGTATATTAATGATCCTAAGACATCAAGAGAAAGTCAAATAATGTTCAGTTTTAAGTTTAAGAAATGAGGGATGTGGGGCGTCTGGATGGCTCAGTCATTAAGCGTCTGCCTTCGGCTCAGGTCATGATCCCAGGGTGCTGGGATTGAGCCCCACATGGGGCTCCCTGCTCTGCAGGAAGCCTGCTTCTCCCTCTCCACTCCCCCTGCTAGTGTTCCCTCTTTCGCTGTGTCTCTGTGTCAGATAAATAAATAAAATCTTAAAAAAAAAAATAAAGAAATGAGGGACATGTGAAATATTTTAAGAACTATTTCCACCCAAAATACAAAAATTTCTAAAATTTATGGTAATTAAAGGAATAAAGTCTACTTACATATAAAAAATCTTATTCTTAGATGGTGATACATAGAGTAATCAAATTGTAGGGTTGGCAATGTCTTTAAAAATCCTCTAGTCCTACTCCAATATTGTAAGGAAACAGACTCAGAAAGGTTAAGTGACATGTCCAAAGTCACACAGCTAATTAGTGCAGAGCTGGGACTTAAGCTTTGAAGTGTTACTGAAAATTCTGATTGTTTGATTGACTGGTTAAGATCAATAGTGACAGAGTTCAGCTTGGATCTCAACTTTGAAATCATGGCAAGCTTTTTAAAAATTCCAATCCTTAGGCCACACCAGATTTTAATATTTTTAAAGCTCCCTGAGTGATTCTGATGTGCAGTTAAGGTTGAGAATCATTAATTTAAATCAATAATAATTCAAAGTATATCCACTAAGAGCCACACAATGCCTTAAGCACTGGGGATACAGAAAAGAATAACATTGTTCTTGCCCTCTGAATGCTCACACCTGCCAGACAAGCATATAAACTGATCACTATGAATCAGTGTGATGGATGCCAGAATTGAGTCAGGTATACTGGAATCATTTGGGGACCACTGGAAATAATCAGAATTTCTAGGGATGGGGTCTGAGAAACAGGTATTTTTTTAAATCTCCCCAGCCCAGTTTCGCAAACACTACATTAAGCAATAACATCTTACCAAAATAGCCCCTGAGCTGTGAGTCTTAAGGGACACATTACATTTGAACTAGAAGAATGAGGAAAGGGCATTCAGGCAGAGGAAAGAGCTCAGACATGGAGACATGAGACAGCATGGAGTGTCTGGGAAACTACAAATAATTCGGAGCATCTGGGAAGTCAAGTGAGATGCAGGAGTAGACAGAAGATAAATTAGACTAGAGCTACAGGCAGGCCTGTGAGGGTTTGGCCTACCACACTGAGACGCTTGAAATTTACCCTGTGAATTAGTTTTTCATTGTTCATCTCATCAGTTTTAAAAGATTACATATACAAACATGACTTGTATTTATTACACATATCTACTACTATCATTAGCTAATATCTCAAGGCACAGATTACACTATGGGAGAGGTTCTTTGTTAATAATTTGAATAATCTTCTTCATAATTTCTATTTATTTTTGGCTTATTCTTTGTCAGATCTAATTAGGCCATGACTGTTTTTGCCCCACAGTGTGGCTAATAAAGAGCTTATACAAAGAGAAGGCAAAGTTCCAGTTCTGTCCTTGTCATTATTCCTTTCCATCTTTCTGGGAGTTCATATGGTCAAAATCAGATGACAAAATCTTTAAGTCCGTAAGCAGATTCACAAGGGTTTTGCTTTCTACCACTCTGTGTTGTGGAATTCCCTCTCTTTCCTTTGGTTACCTCAACTCCAGATATGACCCATAGACAGAATATAGGTATCAGTGTTATTCCCTATATTAATATTAAATGGTAATATATCTTAATTTCTTAATTCTTTAGAATCGTGTGTGTGTGTGTGAGAGTATGTGTCTCTGTATCCTAACATTTCTTCCTGTAATCCATCAGGTCATCTGGAATACTCTCTTTGGAAAACACTGCTGTAGTGATGGATAGTGCATGACGGAAGACTTCAATGATTCAAAGAGTAAAGAGATCATTGATGGTAACTGCAAAGAAGGACATCCAATACTGGGATAGGAGACCAATTAGGTACCTCCAGCAAAGAACAAAGTGAGCAAGGATTAGACTAAGGATGAATAAGGCAGCAAGATCAAGAATGAAGAGCAAAGGAAATATTCTAGAAACATTGAGAGAGGGAAGTTTGCAGGCCCCACTGATTTGGGTGTGAGAGAAAAGGGAAGAATCAAGTGTGGTTCCAAGTTTTCTCCCATAGAGGATCAGGTTATCAAATAAACAGTGACAGCAACACTGGCAAAGGCAGCTGTAACTGGCTGTGTGTTAACACAGCAACTTTCAAAGCTTTCAAGGCTCTTCCATTCCTTCTCCTTTTTTAGCATTCATCCATTTATGATCTCTCATAATAAAGTCCATGCTAACTCAGAGAAGCTTATTCCTTACATATACATGAGAAGCAGGCCCAAATCCCCTCTTTACACCATCAATCAGAGAAAACTAGCTCCTTCCCCCACCCTCCAACTTTAGAGAGATTTAAACCATGAGACACAATCAAATGAACAGATGAGCCTCTCAATCAGTATTGGTATCTTCACTGTCACAGACGCAACCGGCCATGGTGATGCATTATACATTTTTCATGTGGTGTGTGTCTGCCTGGTTTGTCAAAACTCAAATTTCTTTCACACTTAACTGCTGTCATCCCAATAATGTTATTCATTATTAGCAATGACTCCCTGTGCTGTATCACAAACACAGGACATGATACATGCAGTTCCAGAAAAGAATTGGCAGGATAATATCTTCCTCTATCATGTGAACAATTACCTACTTTCCCTTTATTTCCTCCCATTTCTTTTCCCATGACACACAGTGAGTACAGTTAGCATACAATTGTGTTGAGTTATGACACTTTAGATATTTTCATCTTAGAGATGTTAAGTGCTGACACTAAACCTTATAAACCCAGTTGTGCTATCTCAAAGTGAGATAAGAAAGAGGAAGCAGTATCTCTCTTTAGGTGTCATTATATCACATATCATATTGTTTTGTATTCTATTTTCAATATAAGATATAATTATATTAATTGCTACGTGGAAACAAGATGTGAAGACTCTCATCTCAGGAGCGTCATAGAAGTCAAGTCAAGAAGACGAGGCAGTCCCAGACAGGAGCTCCCCTGACAAAGGGGAACAACACTTTGCTACCTCTCCAGTAATTTTGCAACCACATAAAATATGACTTTCACTGTCTTAGAAGTATTGAGTAGTCTTTTATCCTCTTCACCTCTAGCTATAAAGTTGAATGACTGATGTAATCAATGAGATAGCACAAATGTGATGTCTACTGGTGAATATGCATCTATTGAACAGAATTAAAAGCTAAGATTTGCATATGCCTGTGACCTCCTATTCTTGCATTTTCTATGCTTGAAATGAAGCCTCAGTGTACCAGCTGGGTAGTAATCTGTTCTGTAGTTTTCCAGACATACTGGTATAGAAATCCAGACTCAGGGTGGGGTAGAAATATGAAGAAGCCCATTTTGGCTTTGGGTCTAGCTACCACTTTGGATATCAGCTGTCATCCTGAAACCTCCAACAACAGGGTTGGGTAACAAATGATGGCAATTCAGTAAAGCAAGAGAAGACAAGGTGACACAGGGATGAGGCTACCAGGAATACCACAGCAAAGATTTTATCTATTCCAGTGTTTCTGGTGAGCATAAGAATTACCTAGGGAGCTTATCATAATGCAGATTCCTGGGCCTCACGCCCAAGTTTCTGATTCAATAGGTCTGAGATGGATCCCAGAAATATCCAACAAGCTCCCAGTTGTTACTGATTCTGCTAGCCCTTGAACCACACTTTGAGTAGCACTGATCTATGATTAGCAGGAAAAATAAGCCCCAAGGAAGACAGAGCCAGACTCTCCTTTCCCCAAGAAACAGGTATCGGGTGCAGGAAATCTCTTCCTGAGACCAACTGGTGCAAATGTATGTGGGAAACGACAGTGCAGCTTCCTGTTTCCAAAAGGAGGATGGAATCTAGTAGCTTGTGTCAATGGACCAATCCTTCAGCCCTTACCATGTGGTTTTGTAATCATCCTACTACAGAGAGAGAATATATTTCCCTGCCTCTGGTTTTGGGTTTGACTGTATGACTTACTTTGGCCAATGGGATGTTAGCAAATGTACTGTGACCAAAAGCTTAAAAAACCCTTGCCTGGCTGGCCTTCCCTCTTGTACCTCTGTTGTTACATGCCCTGCTAGCTGGCTGGCTCCAGAGAAAGGATGAGAAACTTGGGGAGCAAGCCCTAACTGCCCTTATGAGCCCAGCTTACAACAGCCAACTGACCCACCAGACATCTGAGTGAGTTCAGCCAAGAACAACAAAGCCACCCAGCCAAGATCAGCTTCTTTCAGTCAACCTTCAATCAACCTGCAGATCTGTAAAAATAAATAATTATAGTACTAGCCACTGAGTTTGACATGGTTTTCATGCAACACATTTTGTGACAACAGCAAACTGATATAGTGTCCAGGATGTTGCCTTTGGTAGCTAGTACTTAAAGAGCAGCAGGAGTCATCTAGAGCCATAGAAGTGAACTCTGAATAGTCCCTATGAGGTTGATAAGCACTAATTTTTGGAGTCATAAATCAAGAGACTTTAAGAATTAAGAATCAGTCTTAAGGAGGTCCTAGACCCAATTCTGTGATTTTTAGATTAGAAAACTGAGGCTCAAAGAAAATAAGTGTCCTATCCAAGGTAACAGGGTACAATAACAGGCTGGAACCAGGTTTCCAACTCTAAGACCTGAGCTTCATTTTCAGACTTTGTGGTTTTTCTTCTGCAGTCCGAGAGAAAATTTCAGCCTTTTAAAAAACTGCCATTAGCCATTCAGTACTATGTGCTCCCACTCTCCTTCATTCCCTCAAGCCTATGAAACAGTCATTAATAATTAGGAGTAGCAGGAGCTAAAGCCCATATCTTTAGGATACTGAATTATACCTACAGCTGATAGTAACTGTGACCAACAAGAATGAACTATGACCAATAACAATAATTCCCCACAAAGAAAACAAATACATTATACCATTAGGTGAACAGTATTTGTTTATAAGGGATAGAAGTATATGCACTATGTTTTGTTAATTTCTTCCTTATTTACATTTTTGTTCCAAAAACATTTAAAATAAACTATGCTATTTTTATAAGAATATTAAAAAAAGAAAACAGGGATGGTTGGTTGGCTGGTTAGTTGGTTGGTTGGTTGGTTGGTTTTTGCTTTTGCTTTTCTTGAGAAGTGTGGAAAAGATGGTTCTATTTCTTTTAGGCTGATCTATGGCCTATTTTCACTCCATTCAGTAGCAAGCGAATGCAGCTCTCCCAGCAAGCCCTGATACAAACAGGACCTTCTTGGCCATAAACTGACACTTTATTAGAGAATTTATCTCCAGACATTAATGTGATCAACATCATAAAAAATTTCTGCTACCAATAGATGCTAGGTATAGTACAAAGATCATGAATCAGAAAGCTTGGAGCCTCCATTTAATAATAAAGTAATAATTACAACTATCATTTTTAAGAATTTATTCTATAAATGTTATTGTCCAAAGCATGTTTCATACATTATATAAAAACATTCCTTTGCCCTTTCCCACATTAAACATTGCTTGAGTATTATGATCTTTTTCATATACAGAAACTGAGATTAAGTAATTTGCCCAAGATTACAAAAAGAATAAATGGCAGAGTCAAGATTCAAATCCAGGTCTTTTCTACTCCTAGGGCTATACTTAACTAACAGTCCATGACTGCCTGGGATGATTTCACATGGTTTGGGCATGCACACTTTTTCTCTCTGAAATATTTTCCTCATTTGTAAGCTCTAGACAACAGTACCCATTTCAGAGGATTTTTGAAAGAATCATATATGTGGAAGTTCATTCATTCATTCATTCATTCATTTGACAGAGAGAGAGCACAAGCAGGGGGAACAGCACAGGGAGAGGGAGAAAGAGGCTCCTCACTGAGCAGGGAGTCCGATGCGGGGCTCGATCCCAGGATAATAGGATCATGACCTGAGCCGAAGGTAGACACTTAACCAGCTGAGCCATCCAGGCGCCCCAGAAGTGCTTTTTTAAACTACAAAATGTTAACCCACACTGGGCTGGAGAGTCAAAATTCTCATGTGGACTGTTTGTTCTGTAGAAGAAGGCAGACAGAGGAGGGTCAATAAGTCTTGTAGACCCCCTACTCTTAGGTTGACAGAAAAATCTAGGGAAGATTATTTAAAGGAGGACATCCAAAGCTGACCCCTAGTGTCCTGGTTTGTTTTCACACAACTATAAAAAGTCAAAAGCAGGAGGAGCCTTGGTGACCACAGGCTAACCCTACTCAACCTTCCTCTCTTCCCAGTTTTCCCAAAGAAGGCACCAGAGGCTGTAAAATTAAGTGTCCCTCTCAGTTCAGAACTGGAGGTAGCATGCATGTCTCCAGATGCTACTACACTCTCCAGGACACAACACCATCTCTTAAGTTACTTCAACACCATTCTTGTTCAATGACCAATTTGGCTGCATGTCCTGCTCTCATTCTATTGAAAAACTACTAACCTAGAAAGAGGTAGCATATCCAATGTGGAATTTGATCTTCGTGAACCGCTTAGCATTTCCAAACTCAATAAAATTTCAAGAGTCTACTTAATGAGAAATAAACTTTGCTTTCTCTTTATATCTGTCCCTTTAGAGGAGAAAGACATCTCCTTTTCGTGCACTGTCTGAATATGATGCTTTCCAAGTTTTTGTGTTTTTTGTTTGTTTTTCCATTCAGTAGTACTCCTGACTATTTCAGATCAACCCAAGCGGAGGAAGAGAATAATGCTTCAGGAGAAAACATGAAAAGTCTCAGGCAATTGCCATTTTCTAATGCTCTGAGATGATCTGCAGCCAAGTACCCAGCCCACCTGTCCCCAGAGGGCTGTGAACAGCCCTAACATCCAGTTCAATTTATACTTTGCCAAACAGCTTTGGCACATCTGCACTGAGAATGAGATCCAAGAGTTGCAGACAGTATGCTCTCTTGAACTCCATATCCCACATTTTATTTTATTTATAAATGGGCAAGTGATTTATGGTTACAATGTTAAATTCAAAGAAGGGGCTGTGCACTTGGCATTTACATCAGGTCGAGGAGTGGCACACCACAACAAACAATAATGCAAATAGGAAACAAAGGGTCAGGATTGTGTAGAGGTTTTTGTTTTGGGTTTTATTTCTTCCTATTACATACAGGATTAATAATAAACTCAGTGGGGCCTTCCCATAATGTATGCCCTGTTCAAAGTCAGTGTGACCTGGTAATAATCTGCCCACCCTCAACTGTGGGAGGAAAAAGGCCATTAACAATACATTTCAAACAAGGAAGTTTAATATAGTGAGAATTTATAAAGTAAAAAGATGTTAAAGCTGTGTTACCTTTCTCTTCTTGGTTGAGGGTCTTTTCCCCAAATTTCTTCTCCTGATACCCAGCCAAAGTTGTATAGGAGTTCAAAACAAATGCAGTGATTAGCAGATCCAAGGATACCTAGAACTCTACTGAATAAAACGTTACTCCAGAGTGTGGATCAAAAGAAAACACTAGACCTAGAGCCAGTCATTGCTAAGCTAACCTTCCAACAAATTTTGATGAATCTGGACAAAATAGCTAAAGGTATTTTTTTAATAAACCGTATTTTTTAGAGAAGTTTTAGATTCACAATAAAATTGAGTGGAAAGTACAGAGAGTTCTCATATAGCCCCTGCCCCTACACATGCGTAGCCTCCCGCACCACCAATATCCTGCCCTATAGTGGTACATTTGTTAAAATCGATGAACCTACATGGACACATCATTACCACCTATAGTCCATAGTTTACATTAAGGTTTGTTCTTGCTGTTGTACATTCTACAAGTTTTGGCAAATGCACAATGACATGTATCCACATTACACTATCATACAGAGTAGATTCACTCTCCTAAAAATCCTCTGTTCTCTATTCATCCTTCCCTCTCCTAACCCCTGGCAACCACTGACCTTTCTACTATCTCCCTGATTTTGCCTGTTCCAGAATGTCATATAGTTAAAATCATATAGTATGTGGCTTTTTCAGATTGACTTCTTTCACTTGATAATATGCATTTAAAGTTCTTCTATGTCTTTTTACAGCTTTGATAGCTTGTTTCTTTTTAGTGCTAAATAATATTCCACTGTTTGCATGTACCACAGTTGATTTATCCATTTTCCTGCTGAAGGGCAACTTGGTTGCTTCCAACTTTTGGCAATTATGAACAAAGCTGCCATAAACATCAATGTGCAGGTTTTTGTGTGAACATAAATTTTGAACTCCTTTTGGTAAATATCAAGGAGGGTGACTTCTGCATATCACAAGAAATGTTTAGTTTTATTTAGAAAACTGTCTAATTGTCTTCCAAAGTGGCTGCACCATTTTACATTCCCACTAACAATGAATAGAAGTTCCTACTGCTCCACATTCAGCATTTGGTATTGTCATTGTTTTTGGATTTTGACCATTATAATAGATGTGTAGTGGAACTCATTGTTTTAATTTGTAATTCTCTGATGACATGATATTTATCATATTTTCATTTCTTTATTTGCTTCTTTGGTGAGGTAGCTGGTCAGGTTTTTGTCCATCTTTTAATCAGTTGTCCACTGTTGAGTTTAAAGAGTTTTTTTGTCCAAATACATAAAACAGTTAATAATAAACATAAAGTAACTAATCAATAGTAAAACAATAACAGTAGGGGAGTTTAATACCCCACTTACATCAATGGACAGCTCATCTGAACAGAAAATCAACAAGGAAACAATGGCTTTGAATGACACCCTGGAACAGATAGATTGAACAGATATATTCAGAACATTTCATCCTAAAACAGCAGAATACACATTCTTTTCAAGTGCACATGGAACATTCTCCAGAATGGATCACATTTTAGGCCACAAAACCAGCCTCAACAAATTCAAGATTAAAGTCATACCATGTATCTTTTCTGACCACAACACTATGAAACTAGAAGACAGCCACAAGAAAAAAAATCTGGAAAGACCACAAACACATGGAGGTTAAATAACACATACTAAACAATGAATGGGCCAAACAGAAATAAAAGAAGAAATTAAAAAGTACATGAAAACAACAGTCCAAAACCTCTAGGATGCAGCAAAAATGGTTCTAAGAGGGAAGTTTATAGCAATACAGGCCTACCTCAAGAAGCAAATAAACAACCTAACCTTGCACTTACAGGAGCCAGAAAAAGAACAACAAACAAAACCTAAAACAGCAGTATGGAGGAAATAATAAAGATCAGAGCAGAAATAAATGATATAGAAACCAAAAAACAAAAAACAAAACAAACAATAATAACAGATCAATGAAACCAGGGGCTAGTTCTTTGAAAAAATCAGTAAAATTGATAAACCTCTAGCCAGAGTTAACAAGAAAAAAAAAAAAGAGAAAAGACTCAAATAAATAAAATTACAAATGAAAGAGGAGAAATAACAACCAACACCACAGAAATACAATCATAAGAGATTATGAAAAACTATATGCCAACAAATTAGACAACCTAGAAGAAATGGATAAATTTCTAGAAACATATAAACTACCAAAACTGAAACAGGAAGAAACTGAAAATTTGAACAGAATGATAACCAGCAAAGAAACTGAGTCAATAACCAAAAAACTCCCAACAAACAAAAGTCCAGGATCAGATGGCTTTACAGGCGAATTATTCAAACATTTAAAGAATTAATACCTACGCTTCTTAAACTATTCCAAAAAGTAGAAAAGGAATAAAAACTTCCAAATTCATTCTATGAGGCTAGCATAACCCTAATACCAAAACCAGATAAAGACACCACTAAAAAAGAGAACTACAGGCCAACATCCCTGATAAACATAGATGCAAAAATTCTCAACAAAATACTAGCAAACTGAATTCAACAATACATTTAAAAAATCATTCAGCATGATCAGGTGGGATTTATTCCTGGGTTTCAAGCGTGGTTCAATATTCAGAAATCAATCAATGTGACACAACATATCAATAAGAGAAAGGATAAGAATGATATGATCATTTCAGTACACACAGAATAAGCATTTGAAAAAGTACAACATCCATTCATGATTAAAAAAAAAAAAACCCTCAACAAAGTAGGTTTAGAGGGAACATACCTCAACATAATAGAAGCCAAATATGAAAAACCAGTAGCTAACATCATCCTTAATGGGGAAAAACTGAGAGTTTTCCCCTAAAGTCAGGAACAAGATAAGGATATCCACTATCACCACTTTTATTTAACATAGTAGTGGAAGTCCTAGCTACAGCATTTAAACAACAAAAAGAAATAAAAGGAATCCAAATCAGTAAGAAAAAGTAAAACTTTCACTATTTGCAGATGACATGATACCATGTAAAGGAAACCCAAAAGACTACACCAAAAAACTGCTAGAACTGATACATGAATTCAGTAAAGTCACAAGATACAATATCAATGTGCAGAAATCTACTGCATTTCTGCACACCAATAATGAAGCAGCAGAAAGAGAAATAAGAAAACAGTCCCATTTCAATTGTTCCCCAAACAATAAGATACCTAGGAATAAATCTAACCAAAGCAGTGAAAGACCTATGCCCTAAAAACTGTAAAACACTGATGAAAGAAACTGAAGACCACACAAAGAAATGGAAAGACATTCCATGCTCATGGATTGGAAGAACAAATACTGTTAAAATGTCTATATTG
Organism: Zalophus californianus; assembly: GCF_009762305.2. Classification (NCBI taxonomy): domain Eukaryota; kingdom Metazoa; phylum Chordata; class Mammalia; order Carnivora; family Otariidae; genus Zalophus; species Zalophus californianus. The sequence continues at coordinate 72,323,893 of NC_045607.1, forward strand.
CCCAAAGCAATCTACTGATTTAATGCAATCCCTATCAAAATACCAACAGCATTTTTCATAGAACTAGAACAAACAATCCTAAAATTTGTATGGAACCACAAAAGACCCCAAATAGCCAAAGCAATCTTGAAAAAGAAAAGCAAAGCTGGAGGCATCACAATTTCAGACTTCAAGTTACATTACAAAGCTGTAGTAATCAAAAGAGTAGGGTAGTGGCACAAAAATAGACACAGATCAATAGAACAGAATAGAAAACCCAGAAATAAACCCACAACCATATGGCCAAGTAATCTTTGACAAAACAGGAAAGAATATCCAATGGGACAAATACATTCTCCAACAAATAGTGTTGAGAAAACTGGGCAGCAACATGCAAAAGAATGATGAAATTGGACCACTTTCTTACACCATACAGAAAAATAAATTCAAAATGGATGAAAAACCCAGATGTGAGACCTGAAACCATAAAAATCCTAGAAGAAGAGAGAGCACAGGCAATAATTTCTCTGACACTGGCCATGGCAACTTTTTTCTACATAGGTTCCCTGAGGCAAGGGAAACAAAAGCAAAAATAAAATAAACTATTGAGACTACTTCAAAATAAAAGGCTTCTGTACACTGAAGGAAACAATCAACAAAACTAAAAGAAAACCTACAGAATGGGAGAAGATATTTACAAATGCCATATCTGATAAAGGTTAGTATCCAATATATAAAAATAACTTCTAAAACTCAACACCTAAAAAGCAAATAATCTAATTTAAAAAAGGACAGAAGACATGAGCAGACATTTCTCCAAAGAAGACATACAGATAGAAGGATGATCATCATCACTTATCTTTAGTGAAATGCAGCCCAAAACTACAGTGCAATCTCACCTCACACCTGTCAGAATGGCTAATATCAACAACACAAGAAACAACAGGTGCTGGTGAGGATGCGGAGAAAGGGGAACCCTCTCTCACTGTTGGTGGGAATGCAAACTGATGCAGCCACACTGGCAAACAGTATGGAGGTTCCTCAAAAAGTTAAAAATAGAACTAACTACCCTAAGATCCAGCAATCACACTACTGGGTATTTACCCGAAGAATACACAAACACTAATTCAAAGGGATACATGCACTCCTATGTTTATAGCAGCATTATTTACAATAGCCAAGATATGGAAGCAGCCCAAGTGTCCATCAGTAGATGAGTGAAAAAAAGATATGACATATATGTATGTGTGTGTGTGTGTATACACACACACAAAGGAATATTATTCAGCCATAAAAAGAGTGAAATCTTGCCATTTGCAATGATATGGATGGAGCTAGAGAGTATAACGGTAGGTGAAATAAGTCAGTCAGAAAAAGACAAATACCATATAATTTCACTCGTGTGAAATTTCAGAAAAAACAAGCAAAGGGAGTAAGAGAGAGAGAGAGAGAGAAAAAAATCAAGAAACAGACTCTGATTTACAGAGACCCAACTAGTGGTTACCAGAGAGAGGAGGGGAAGGAAGGATGGGTTGAAGAGGTGACAGGGATTAAGAAATGCACTTGTTGGGATGAGCACTGGCTGTTATATGCAAGTGTTGAATTACTATATTGTATACCCGAAACTAGGATTACACTGTATGTTAACTGGAATTAAAATAAAAACTTAAAATAAAAAAAAATTAAATGTACATTTTGGACAACAGTCTTTTATCAACTGTATCCTTTATCAATATTTTCTCCCAGTCTGTGGCCGGCCTTCTCATTCTTCTGACAGTATTTGGGGGGAGGGGGGAATTTGAAGCATCACATGCTTTTATTTTAGGATGTTGTACAACATTTGCAGACAAGCAGCTTACCTTCCTCAGCTTTACTTACCCACAAAATAGGGCAAATAAAACTTGCCTTAAGGGAGTTTCTGAGTAAAATGATAATGCACATAAATGTTGGCTAGTGATTATAGATGCAGAAGCAGTTATAGAAGTAGGTCCTTAGGAGATTAAATAAAGTGACAAAATCACTTTAGGAAAATCTATTCCACCCTTAGCACTCTGTACTGAAATTTCTCTTCAAGTGCCTGTTCTTAATCAGCTCCTCGGAGACAGGGACTACGTCTACTTTGTAGAGTCAAGGACAAGGTCTGGTTGAATACTAAGTACTTAACAAGTGACATTTGGGTTGGCACTCACCTGGCCTATGGCCTTAGAAAATCCATTGCCCCTCCCTGGGCTTCAGTTTTCCCACTGGTCAGATGAAGGTGTTAGACTACAAGTCCTCCAATGTCCTTAACCTTCATTCATTCAATGAATACATCTATCTCAATATCAGATTGCAAATGGGAGATAGCATAAGTAATATAACTCTCTTTGGATGCCCACCCTCTGTATTTGGAAAAAGAACTTCATAATCTGGACCAATACTTGAGCTGTTTTTCTACTTAGAAGAGCAAGCCTGCTTTCATGCACATATGAAGTCAGAGTGTATGATTTGTCTTCTGCACACTTCAAACTTTACTGTCTGCACACATATGATCCCTGTTCCCTGATTGCATGGGCCCATCCTACTTTAGTAAAGGAGATAAAAAACGGCCACAGACTAGGAATAGGATAAAGAACCACAGAAACATGGAATTACAAAGCAAAGAGAAAGCCAGAGGAGAGGAATGTCCGCTTTTGAGATTCCTTTCCAGAGCTGCCAGAAGTTGATTCATGCTAGTGATAAAAGTTTGGGCGGCCCTCATAGCAAGAGCTGACCGCTTAAGGATCTTACATAGAATTTTTTTAATATGCTATATAATCACCCTAGACCATTTTCCCATCCACTAGTTCCAAAAATGTATAGTAGTTTTTTTTAACTAACACCCACACCCACACCCACACACACAAACATCTTGCTCCAAAGTCTGCAAGATGTGAAACCAGAAAAAGTGATTCTAACTCTTTGCCAAGTCAAAATAACCAGGTCCAAGTGAGTTACCTTTTTTACTCTGGTCACAAAAGAAAGAACATGAATAATGAGTTTAGAAGCAAAATCATGAAAACTTGGGGCAATGTTTTTTGATAGATGCTCCACAGAAATAAATAACTGCTACTATGAAGGCATAGAAGGCTTGACAGTGAGGCCACAAGGTATGTCAGTCTGTGTTCAACAGTGTTTTATGGGTTATTTGGTTCAAACAGATTTTCAAACATATTTTAATAATTTAAACTGTGTTTAGAAAAACAAGATACAGACTTTAATATGCAATTATCAGGTTATATGACACTGAAGATCAAAAAATTTACCTTATCCTGCCAGGTTAAATCATTATTATTTTTTACACATTTCAGAAGAAAGCCTCCCTTACTAGGTTTATGCATTTTCTGAACTTTTATAAATGTATAATAATTGAAAAAATTAAAGGTCTACACCCATATTTTTAAAAATTCCCTCATGTTAAAGCACCCAAGCAAATACTTGCTACATCACAGGATGTTCTGCTCAGTCATGTACTGGGAAAGACTCACACATGTCTATTTGGCAAAAGCCCTTGACATAGCTCAGTAGTCACTTGTTCAATTATAATTGAATTAGTGACACATGGCATACTATAGATAGCTTTGATGCTTACCGTAAGTTAGGGACGACCCTCCTATTGAAGTTAAGGAATTCAAGCACTTATTAGATGTGGTTATGACTCAACTTGAAAACCAAACTTTTTCTACTGCTCCTCTTTTAAGTTTTTGGATCAGTTTAACTGAGGAATGTCCTGAGCTGAATGCATGCCATTAAAAAAAGGGTGACCATTACAACTATGTGTCTGCATGAGTAATGAATTCCATGATAGGGTAAACCAAACCAGATAGAAATAAGTTGGATGCTGAGTAATATAAGACTATAACTTTTAGTCATGAGCTCAGATTTCAAATTTTGGTGTTGACTAAAACAGTCTCATTATTCTCATGGATTGGCTTTTTTTATTATTTTATTTATTTATCTGAGGGAGAGAGTAAGAGAGAGCATGAGAGGGGAAAGGGTCAGAGAGAGAAGCAGACTCCCCGCTGAGCAGGGAGGCCGATATGGGGATGTGGGACTCGATCCTGGGACTCCAGGATCATGACCTGAGCCAAAGGCAGTCACTTAACCAATGAGCCATCCAGGTGCCCTAGAATGGCTTTTTAATAGTAAATATTTTAAATTTGAAATTTAAAATATATTTACAGAATTAAAACCAATTTTAAATAGTTTGTATTTTAGAATTCTACACAAGATTTCATTTTTAGTAAAGAATTTTTGCTGCTAAAAAAATTAAATCACTATAGTAGTAGAAAAAGCATTAATAGACTTGGATGCAAACCCTATTTCTGACATTTTACTGTCTGTGTGACATTAGAAAAATTATTTAAGCTCTCTAAATTTCTCTTTTGTGAAACTAGGATAATAATCTACTACCCTTAAGATATAATAACCTTTCCATGTTGACATACCCATGTGGACATGTAATCTTGTTATTATTGGTTGATAAATATGGAAAATAATTCAAACTATCATGAATCCTCTGTAACAGCTCTAGACAGCCTCCTCCCCCTGCCCAGGATCTCTCAAAATGTAAAATATTGTCAAACAGGGAAGAAAAACTCAGAAAAGCCTTAGAATTTTTCACTATGCTTAATACCTACAAAATTCTAAAGGAAACTATGTTCCAAGATTCTGTGTCTTTGATATAAAGATATAGAATACATGAAAATATGCTCAAGCATTAAAGACAGTTGTTATCTAATATGGCAGCCACTAGCCATATGTGGCTATTAAAATTTAAATTAACTAAAATTAAATAAAACTTAATATTCAGTTACTTAGTCACACTAGCCACATTTCAAGTGTTCAACAGCCACATATGGCTATAGTTACTGTATTGAACAGCACAGATATAGAACATTTCTATCACCAAGAAAAGTTCTATTGGACAATGATTTTCTAAGGCATGAAAGAGCTCAGGAATATAAAACTTAAGAGGCCTTTATCCAATTAACCAAGAGGTGAATAAAAAAAAGAATTCAGGGCTATAAAAATTATAGTTACAGAATAGAATGTAAATATAACTCGATAATATTAAAATAATAATATAATAATACATAGACAAAAATGGGTGGGGAAATGGGAAGCTTAATTTTCCTCATATTTAAAGACAGAGTAAATGTTGGAACACATAGCTAAAAAGGAAAGAAAAAAAAAAGACTCCAGTTTTTTATGGTCTATCCATACTGATCTGATGAGAAATTTTAAAGGGACACTTTAGGAAGCTCCCTATTTGCGTTAAAGAGATTTAGCTAAAGTTCAGCAATTACCTCAGTTTCACTTTATTTGCCTTTCTTGCTGAAATGCAATGCCAGTATGGCTAAAAAGATGTATAATAAATGTTAATGATAGTTATTTTGGGATGTGAAATTTTGAGGGTTTTTTTTACTTTCTTTTGTAGTTTTAAATTTTGACTGACATTTTTATAATAAGCACTCATAATTTTTGCAAAAACAATCAAATTATTCTTTAAAAAGAGATGCTTGGATAAAATCACAAAGAATATGGAGAGACATAAAAGAGTAAGAATATAAAATTGGAATGACTTTATGGTAATAAGAAAAATGTGTATACATCTGAATAAGAATTAGAAGGCAACATTTTAAAAATGAAAAGTGGTTTTATTAAATTTTTTCCTTGAAACTTTTGGTATATTTTTAACAATACAATTACATGTGTTTTGAATTGTTTTACCAGGAGCAGAGCTTCACTGCAATCAATCATTTGCACTCTGACTGACATGAGAACTGAACTAATCACCTTGGCCTTTCATTACAAGTAGCCACCTAAGCATTTGAAAGAGCCTGTTTAGGTTGAAGGAGTAGAAGCAATGTTTTTGAGTTTTAGGGCTAAATGGACAGATCCTCGAGTGCAGTAGCTCCTGGAATTGGTAGGGTTGAGAAGCAGCTATAACAGATCCAGATGTAATGAGAGTGATGAGATCCCATGGGAGCTGCCTAGAGAACACCAGACAGTTCCCTGACATTTGAACTATTTTTAGATTCACCAACCAAAAACATAAGGTTGTATGTCAACATGGAAAAGTCCTTCAGAAACATAATTTTTATGTGTATATACACATACACACATAATTATTGAAAATTTTAGATAATGTTTTGTTAATGCCTTCTAACCTACCTTTTGTAGACTTTAAAAGTATCTATAAAAGAAGGACACTGTTCTCTATTCATTCGATCCTTCATGTTTGCCTGAGGTCTAGAATAATTTGCTACCATCCTCTCTCTTAAAATTCCCCAAGCCCAATCTAAGTTCAAGGTCCAGGTCAATGCCACTTCACTCAGGAAATCTTCCTTGTGTTCCAACTAGAAATAATCTTTCTTTCCTTTAATCTCCCATATCCCTTTATTCCCTTATGAATTTACATTATGATTGTTGTCACACATATCTTATCTTCCCTAAAGGCAAGATTCAAGTCAGATTTACCTCTACATCTTCCTCTTCCCATCCAGGGTCAAGGAGTGTGACTTAAACATAGACACACTGTGTAAATGCAAAAATGAAATATTTACAAAATAGGTCCCAAGCATTAGCTTTGCAAGATGCTTGTCAAAAATGTGTCCTATGTTCAAGTAAACTTGATACAACCTGCATAATCTATTCCTTTTTAGAATATTCATAATGAATATTAAAATTACTGAGAAGCCAAATGGTTAAGAAACTTATTTTACTCCATTCAACTCCACATTAACACAGAATCCTTTCTTTCTTTCTTTCTTTCTTTCTTCCTTTCTTTCTTTCTTTTCTTTCTTTCCTTTCTCTCTCTCTCTCTTTCTTCTTTTTTATAAGGATTATACCATAGCGAATTCTGTTGGTGCCTTGTCCATATCCCATCAGGCCTGCTGAGATCACTTGTAGATACTTCCCTTATAAGTCAATGATTTCCTAGGTCTATCCGCCTGAGGCATTATCTGGCCATTGGAACATGTCCCACAGGCTCAGGAAATCCCAGGAAATTACTTCCTGGAGTAACTCATGAGAGACAGCAGTTGGAAAATAGCTACCCCAAACCCCTTACCCCTTAGTAGGGTAATTCTGAGTTATGCTCTACACAGTATCTCAAAGGGTCTCAACAGGATTGAGCAAAACAAAATAAATCAAAAGAAACTAAAGACAGCTTGTGTGATGTTTGTTCAGAATGACATTGTTGATGAAGTTTAGGTGGCTAAAGATTCAACATGAGTATGACTGAAAATGGCATAACTATATTTGCCTGAGAAGAAACGGACAATTCAGGTTATGTCACAAAAATCTTTCTTATACCAATATTACCGTTAACCCTTGTCATTATAAACATTTTTTAACCTACTTCTCTCCCAAAGGTAATAAGAATAGTTAGCATAAAAACATGAGCAAATCAAATGAAATTCTTTTTTTTTAGTTTTTTTTATTGTTATGTTAATCACCATATATTACATCATTAGTTTTTGATGTAGTGTTCCATGATTCATTGTTTGTTCATAACACCCAGTGCTCCATGCAGAATGTGCCCTCTTTAATACCCATCACCAGGCAAACCCATCCCCCTATCCTCCTCCCCTCTAGAACCCTCAGTTTGTTTTTTCAAATGAAATTCTAATCAAATTTAATTTTAAGATATTAGAAAAATTTTCAGCCCACCTAAATTCTTACAGTTCTCAGGGTTTTTAGAGCCTGTTCTAGTTCTAGTCCCAGTGACTAGTTGTGTTGTCCATTGAGACCCATCTACTATAGCAACATCACCAGAAAACTTTTCTTGATCCTCTCCCTAATCATTTGTGATCTCTACCTTTTTAAAATCCTTAGAACTCTCCATGCTGATGTTAACATGCTTAGCTTATTTTATGTCTCTTACTTAAATGTCAGCAAGCTGAGGTCAGGAATTATGACACATGCCATTGCATGTTCAAACATATCTCTCCAATAAGAAGTGCCCAATAAGTATTTGATGAAATGCTGAATCTTGGGAAGGCCAATTAGCCTTTGTGGCAGTGGATAAGAAATTATTTAAAAATATTTCTGCAGGCCTTTTCCTACTAATCTGGAGGCAGAAATAATTGGAAATTTTAAATGAATACTTGTTCCTTCTATTAGGATAGCCCTATGAACAGTCCTGAAATATGCCAAGTTTTTTCCTCTTTTCTGTATCATTTCAACCAAAGTCCTCAATGCTCTCAAACTGTTTCTTTGCTGTCTAGGATACATATTATGCTTCCTTCTAAGCAAAAGACCCCATAAACTTCTAATATTTTGCTATTTCACCATTAAAATTGATCTTTCCCGTATCCCTTTCATTTAGCATTCTGGTTTCTAATAGAGACAACGTCTCCTTTACCAAAAATGTATGATGAGGAAGTTAATGTGTTAACTAACTAAAGTATGATTCTTCACTGATATTGACTGATATAAACTATTTAAATCTTATTCCTTATAAAAGTTACCTGGACAAGGTAACCAACTTAATCAGAACAACCCAGAGGAAGATTTGGACAGATGAGACTGTCCATGCACCTTAAAATCACACCAATTCAGGTATGAACATACACAGCCATACAAATTGTACACTACTATACTACTTAAGTCTTTGATAACATTCACACAGAAAACAAACTGAAGAGTACACTCCTGAGCTGTGCAGTGTACAACCTGCACAATCACACACAGTAGCTCTTCACCAAATAAACAGCTGCTCATTTTTCTCGTGTGTTAAGATGTCCTACCCACACTTTTTCTACTCCAATTCCTAATTTCTAGCTTATTTCAGTTCAACCTAGAGATAAATAAATGTTTATAAATACTAAATATTTGGCCAATTTGCATTTTTTCTAAAAGAAAATTAATCCAGAGAAGCCCACATTTGATGTTATATAGACAAAAAGTGTACAGTTTTCCAAACCCAGATGCTAAGGGTATAATGTGGATTAAAGATAGGTTTCCTAAGCCCTTTGAATTAAATTCTCCTATTTAATTTATTTTTGCCAAAATCCCATCATTTTCATGCAAGTGTATACAGGCTCCTAAGAAATTCTGAATCTCTGAGATTTCTTCAAGGCCTTCTGTAGACCTTAATGTCCTTCATTAGTATTTTCTAGACTAGCTACAACCAAAACATTTGAAATCCTATTAGTTAGGGTGTCAGCAGTGCACTTGGCCTTTAAGAGGAACTTAATATTCAGCCTGATGAATGTGAATTTAGGAGCTGAATCCTCATTTCTTGCTTACGCAGGGTTGAAAACCTCTCACCACCACAGCTGTGCCCAGCCCATGTTTAAGTCGGCAAAAACTCCAACTGAAAATCTGCCTTCTCCTATTTCTCTCCCACCTAGATTTAATTCTCTACAGCCTATCCGAGTTACAAATGAAAGTTTTAAATTCTAGGCACTGAAAGGTATTTGGACTACAGCATGCTCTTTTCCAGTGCATTTCAACCAAGGAATCCTATTTAATTCCAAGCCAGTGAAATAAAAAGCTACATTGATTAAAACTCTTGAGATTCAGATCAACTTTTAAGGAGGCACTGAAGCTTTTTAACATCTGCTTCCTTACCAGCAAAGGTAATACATCTTTAAATAATTTGTAAGTGTGTTAGAGCTGCCACACAGTTATTGAGAGCTCTCCTTTGGTAAATAGGGGCTGCAGGCTTCATATTTCAGACAGCTGTCATCCATTAAATATTTTAATATTGAGGGGAATTAACTTTCATATCAATAGCAATGACGAAAAAACTTATCTTTGTAGCCAGGGCAGACGATGTCAGTGCATAACTTGTCATTTTTCTGATTCAGCTGCTTCCATTTGATTTGGAATTAGGACTAGGACCTCAGAAACCGGAGCCACGGTATCCTCACACAAAGGCTGTTTCAAATTATGTGCAGCAAGTTTTTAAGCACATTAGCAACTAGAACAAGCTGTCCTCATGCTAACTGGCCTTGCTTTGTTCTTGATGGTGGAAAATCTCGCTTTAACTGCCCTCTAATTTGTTGCAGAACGCTACTGCACCAGCAGCTGCCCTGGCACAGGATTAAACACACAAGAAAACATTATTTTTCCACACAAATTATTAGCAGTGCCAAAAGCCACAAAATCCTTTTTTGAAAAAAAAAAAAAAATCTTTTCTTCTCATCCCCTTTTCTTTTCCCTCCCCTATAAAACAGACTGCAATGAATTACACCTCAGGTTTTTTTTTTTTTTTAAGATACTCCCCACAACACACACTTTCAGTGTAAACATACAGAGAGGGTATCCCATTCTGTTTTTGATAAAACACAAAAGATTCAAAAATGGGGCAAGGGGAAACTTATCACCACGCATATAATTAATATGTCAATGAATGAGGACTCCTGAGGGGCAGATACACGGGACTGTCGGGAAACCTACTTGCCTAGTACCACATACACTTGTTCAAAAACTACAGGAGGAAATACATAAAGTAAGCCTCCCTCTGTTCTAATCTTGGTCTGATTACAGCTATTTCTGTGCAGCAGTTAAACATCTTGCCAAAAGGAAGAATTGACTTGATTGCTGCTTCAGAGGGGAATTTATTAGAATGTCTGCAAATAATTGTTGAGAAGACAATTGTGCCTGCCCTCATTGTCTTTCTCATTTGGTGGGCTTACCACAACTGCTTTTTTTCTTTAATTATATTTTGTTAGGGAATATCATGAGGACCTTTCAGGTCAATGCATACCTGTGTCCTGGTTTTGAGGAAGGCTTCAAAACAATACTTACTGTTAAATAAAGAAAAAGAAGTGGCTGTTAACCCTTATTTCAGACAAGACCAGACCACTGCCTTTTTCACTGTGGGAGGCAGGGAACAGGTTAGGGGTCTAAGTATCACAGAAGTATCTCCAATAGACTCCTGCCATCTCCTGATCATCTCTTTTGACTGGGACAGTCTGACATCTGACTGGCAATAATGAAATTCATCCACTGACCTCAGTACCATGGAAAAGAGGCTCTTAGTGGTGGACAGCAAGGACAGCCCACGAAGGAAGTGAGGTTGACTGTTTGGCTTTCAGGGAGTACCTACACACAGCTTGCTTCATTGGTTCCCAGTTCCCATTGCTCTCCTGGCAAAAAGCTGGCCCTGGAATATTCCTGGATGAAGTTTTCTTCCTCTCACTATGAAAATTCTAGGAATAGAGTGATGTGCTGGTGAGTACAAAATTCTACTGCACAATTATTCTTTAAGGTTAAGGAACTGAAAAATAGGCATCCTAAAAATCTCCACGAGAACAGGCCACCATGAAAATTTCCTGATCCAGGTTCAAAGCTACTCTCTGGCCTTCACATTTTCCCAATGTGCCTCTCTCTTTAATTGTGCTGTCTTTTTGCATCCTTAATACTCAGTCTCTTGATCAGTTATGTCGACTCTCAAAAATGGTTGGATGCAATGATTTGAAAAAGGCATGCATTCAAAGCTGCTTTTATTAAAAATTTCATTAAGGGATTTGCAACCTTCTCCTTTGCTTGCTGTTCCAGCTTCTCTCTGAGCTGCAAGTCAGAACAGTCCACCCAGAGGCATTCACTGAAAATTCATCACACATCATCAGGTAATTAAGCACAGGACTCTCCAGGATAGATGGAAATAAACAACCAAGAATTCTGAGCCACCTGTGTGTACCTTAAATTCACATGGTCAAGCAAAGTGTCTGAAACTTAGGACCAAATCAAAGTCTGCTAAATGTAAGTGACAAAATTAAAGAGAAAAATAATCTGTTTTACATAAATGTATTACCATTAGGATACATTTTCTGACTTTTTAGTCAGCCATGTAGACCATCTACAGAAGGAAGAAATTGGGATTTTTTTCAATGAATAAATGACTGTTTTAGTTCTATCTAGGTGTATGTATGTTGCTTCTGAGTTACTTCTAACAGAATGCCAATTGTGTTTTTGCATTGTTTGATTATATGTTCATAGAAGGCATTAACTGTGTTTTCCTTACATATTTTTAGCCATGCTGTTTACAGACTAGAGAGAGAGTATAAAATATTTGGTGCTAATGAAAACAAAGTCTATAATTACTATTGACTTCTCCTTCCCCTGTCTATGTCCTTTCCCCTACTGCCCCTTGTAGATAATACCTAGCAGGAGATGACCAAACACCGTAATACCAGGCATTTCTCCCCCTCCAGACACCATTTTACTACATGATTCTCAGTACCAGGCTATATAGAGGTTGCTGGTCCCTAAACCAGCAACCTCAGCATCACCTGGGAATTTGCTAGAGAAGCAAATTCTCAGACCCCAACCTAGACCTACTGAATTAGAAGTGTGTGCAGCACAGCAATCTGTGTTTTAAGAAGCCCTCCAGGTGATTCTTACATTTGAGAATGACTACTCTCACCAGTATGCCCTCCAACATATCCCACTGGCAGAGTCAGATGCTTTCACACTTTCCCACAACATTGCCATGCCTTCTGCTGGTCTCTGGTTTCCTAGAGTTCCCCTTTGGGGCTCCCCACTCAGGCTAGTCCTTTGAAAGTGGACCTCATATTTCAAAAAGACCCCTTTCTCTTGGTTCTCTATCAGAATCTTTATCTTCATAGTAACCTTTTCTGACCCTAGGGAGAAATTGCTCAGTCCAAATAAACAAATGTCTAATGGTGGAATTATGATCCTTGAATCAAAAAAATGGGGAGGAGAAAATTGTAAGAGACTCCTCAGTACCTTTCAAAATTTCAAATAGTCACTAAATACGGCTATATGGGAGGCTTCAAGAATTGTGCCAGATCTGGGTTTGCTAACTTTTGATGACAAGCCACTTACTTAAACTTCATCAACAAAATGGGCCTCCAAATATCTTCCTTATGGAATATTTGTGAGAATTCATGATACTTTCCAAAAATGCATCTTGTATTGTGCCTAGCACAGACAAGATACTCAATAAGTAGAAAATCCATTAGTATAATGGAATGAGGGTGACTTTAGAGTCAAGGTGACATGAGCTGCAGTCCCAGACCTATTGTGACTCTAGGGAAATCACACTGCCTCTCTGAGTCATAGCTTCCTTCTCTAAGTGGAAATGCTATCTATTTCCACTATGCTATCTATTGTGCAAGGATGTCTTGAGGCTTAGATTAGATAATCCTATATAAATTGTGTAACACAAATAAAAAAATGCTCATCTTCTTTTCCCCTGCCTATGAATATGAGATGGGGAGAAAAAGTGATGAAGGTAAGAACCATATATGGAACAAAACTGATCTGCATTAACGATCTGGTTATATTTTACTAGTTTTGTAGCCTTACACGAGTTAGTTAATTAATGTGAGTCGTGTCTTCCACATTTACTGTAGTTGAACAACTACTCCAATCTTTCAAGATTGCTGTAAGGCTTAAATGCAGTGATGAATGTGGGCAAAAAGATTAACATAGCAATTGGCTTAGAGCAAGCCCTCCATATAAGTGGGTATCCTTATTATTATTGCCATTTTTATTATTAAATGGTGGCTATTTTTGATGGCCCAACAGTTGTAAAACCTTATTTGCTTTCTATTAGATTTCCAATGGAGAGAACTTTTTTTGTCCTTTTAAAATGTGCATAACTTTTACTAGCTTTTTTTTTTTTTTTTTTGCCATTTGCCATGGATTTAGAGAGTAGTCTTGTGGATTTAATATCAATCTGAGACACAGATTCAACAAGCTAACAACCACACCCCAACATATTTTCCAAGATAATGCCACTCTGTATGGCCTCTTGGGACACTGTCGGTCAGCTTTCCCTGGAGAGATCCTTTTTTTAAATTTTTTTCTTAAAAAACAAAGAGGAAGACACAGCGAGAGGGAACACAAGCAGGGGGAGTGGGAGAGAGAGAAGCAGGCTTCCCGTGGAGCAGGGAGCATGATGCGGGGCTCAATCCCAGGACCCTGGGATTATGACTTGAGCTGAAGGCAGACGCTTAATGACTGAGCTACCCAGGCACCCCAGAGATCCTTTTATTTATTTATTATTTATTTTACACAGTTCATTTTTCTCTTAATGCACTTAACTGCATGCTATAGTTAGAAGAACATTTTTTAGAACTGTAGATTCTGAACTACCTGAGGGTAGTTTTATACCAGTTTTGCACTGGCCTCCACCATTACTGCTCAATAAATAACACTGAATTACACTGAATCTGAATAACACACAAAGCTGCTTTCTTCATTTATAGTTGATTAGTTTTTAGAAAATTAGATACCAAAAACACCACTTCTCAAGTACAAGCCTCTAATATTTCTAATACTATAGCTAAGGCATGTATATTTTTTAAGTATGCTGCACATTTCTGAAGAACTGATTCCTATTTTTACTTTTTATCTATTTCATTGAGATACAACTGAGATATAACGTTATATTAGTTTCAGGTATACAACACAGGGATTCAATATATGTATATGCTATGAAAGATCATTGCAATAAGTCTAGTTAATCCATCACCACACATAGTTACAAATTGTTTTTTTCTGGTGATGAGAACTTTTAAGATCTACTCTCTTAGCAACTTTCAAATATGCAATTAACTATAGTCACCATGCCATACATTACAACCCCAGGACTTATTATTGTATAACTGGAAGTTTGTACCTTTTGACTCCCTTCATCCATTTTGCGTACCCCCAGCCCCCATCTTTTCTTTAAAACTCATAATTTGCAGCAGACTTGTCAAGGAACTTCCTCTCACCCTTCAGGACACATAGAGAAACTGAAGGTCAAAGATGTTAAGCCACTTGCTTGTCTTTGTACCTACAAGTTCTGGGACAAGAGACTAATTACTCCCTTTGACCCTTCTACCTTTTAAAAATAAACTTTTGTAGAAAGAAGGGAGGGAGGGAGGGAGGCAGGGTGTAAGGGAGGAAAAAACCTGGAGAATTCCATGCCTGGGTGGCTCAGTTGGTTAGGCGGCTGCCTTCGGCCCAGGTCATAATCCCAGGATCCTAGGATCGAGTCCCACATTGGGCTCCTTGCTCAGCAGGGAGCCTGCTTCTCCCTCTCTCTCCCTCTGCTTGTGTGCTCTGTCAAATAAATAAAATCTTAAAAAAAAAAAAAAAATGGAGAATTCCATGAGCTCCAAACCATAGCCCTACCTTACTTCACCTCCACCTCACCCACCCCAAGTGTACAAAATGACTCAATTCAACAAATATTTATTGCGTACCCACTATGTGCCAGACAGATACTGTTCTAGGCACTGATTAGAACAGAACAGGTGCCGGTTCAAACCTGAATTCTCATATCTGCCAATCATCTTTCCTCACACCCAGAATATCCTGGGGTTTGTCATCTGACACTTCCAAGTCTTTGCCAACTTGCCTCAGGTCATGAATAATCCTTAGGAACTGGCTCTTTATTGTTCCTGTAGTTACCAGGTGATGATGCCAGTGCCAGCCATCTGGGATTTGGGTTAGTTTTTTGTTTTTTTTTTTTTTGTCTATGGAGTTCTTGTATTCCTAAAAGAGTAAGTGTGACTCCCAGTTCTTCCCTAAGGAATAATGTTTTTCTCTCAGGACCCAGAATTAGACTTTCCAGTACTCTGAGTTTTTGTAAGCAGGCTCCAGTCTCCAACCAGGACATTCAATTCTGCTGCCATATCCTCATTCAGTCAGTGTACAGGCATTTTCCATCAACTCACTCATTTTAGTCTTAGTTCCCAGACTCCATGTCTCCAGTTGCTATGGGAGGTTGATAATGATTCAAGAATTAAAGTCTGAAATGAGAGCAGCCCCAGAGACTATTCTTCACAAATAGAATTTAAGTGAGGTGTCTAAAACTCTATTGTCTTCAGGGATTGGGCAGATAATGTACATATATAAAGCCATCGATGTATAACGCAGTGGGGAGAGGTGAAGTGTGTGTAAAATGGAGAAAGCATGCAAATTCCAGTTAAAAAAGAGAATGCTGGGCAAGCCACCAAGTCACAGCTTCTGCAGCTCTTCAAGGGCAGGATGGAGGCTTCTTGGGCTTTATAGCCCCCACGCTTGGCACATTACCTGCACTTGGTAGGTGCTTCAGTCAATGAATGAGTGAAAGAACAAAGAAGTGAGTGAACAAATAAACCAACATGGAAGAGCTGAAATGGAGACTTTAGATTGTTCCTCACACTATGGGAGGCAATAAGCTTCATTCATTTGGGGGTTTTTTGTTCCCAAAACTGTATCCCTGAGACCTTTCCAAACTTAAAATAATCTTCAAATTAGTCTGTCTAAAGGATTTCATTGTGGTGGGGGAGGGCTTCATTATAGGTAGATACATAGGTAATCAATGGATAGACAATAAATATTAATATTAATGCTTTCCTTTGAAACAACTCAGTGTATAATACATTTTAAAAATTCAATATCAACTCCTCTGATGTGGCAACAAATCAAATGAAGAGAGGAAAAGAGAAATAAATGAAAGTAGGAGAGGAAAATATATGAGCAACTAGAGTCATGGCTCACTTTATGGATGAAGTTGTCTCAGTCCAAGTTGTCCTCAGGCATCAAAGTCACTCCCTTCACTCTTCTCTGAAAGTGTGTATGGAGGCAGATAGTGAGGAGAGGCTTTGAATGATCAAGGATAAAAGAGGTATGAGTACTTCAGGCCTAGCAAATTCCCTCTTGCACTGTTGCTGCGCTGACCCTTCTGGCGGCAATCCAGGAAAGAGGGCATTATTTTGTATTCCACATGGCCCTATAACTTCAGGGTGTGGAGATGATGGCAAGTGACTTTAGAGCCAATCTTCCAATCCTCCAGGAACAGGCCAAGTACTCACAAAAGCTGCCAGAATACCATGTTCTCATGAACCTGTCCTATCCCTTGGCTGCACCTCACCCTTTCTCTTCTTGCTCTGTTCTTCCGGTCTTCTCTGCCTGTCGCCCCCTGATCTTGCGTTCCAGTGGACCAGTGTGACCAACTCCTCAACAGTCTTTCACCTTGTTCACTACACATTTCCATAATGATGGCACTGAGTTCCCAGTAACTTATCAGTGGACTGATTCCAGGACTGTATTCATTTCCTATGGTTGCTGTAAAAAAAATTAGCATAAACTTGGTGGCCTACAATGCCAGTAATGTATTCTCTTACAGTTCTGGAGGCCACAAGTCTAAAATCAGTATCACTGGGCCAAAATCAAGATGTTGATAAGGCCACACTCCCTTCAGAGGCCCTCAGGGAAGAATCCACTCCTTGCTTCTTCCAACTTCTGGTGACTGCTGGCATTCCTTGGCTTGTGACTACAGTACCCCAATTTCTGCCTCTGTGGTCACATTGCTTCCTCCTCTTCTGTCGGTAAGATCTCCCTCTATGTCCGTAAGATCTCCATCTCTGTCCCTATAAGGACACTTGTGATAGCATGTAGGGCCCACACAGATAATCCAGGATATCTCATTTCAAGATCCTTAATTTAATCACACCTACAAAGAGCTTTTTTCCAAATTAGCTAAACATTTATAGTTTCTTGGGATTAAGAGGTAGATATCTCGGCTGAGGTAGGGGAAGGAGGCACAGGCTTTTTTTTTTTTTTTTTTCCAGCTGATAACAGGGACCTTCTCCTATAATCTGATTCCATTAACAGCTCCAACCCCAAACCAAGAGTATTGTTCCCCGGAGGGTTACAGTGTTGTTCCATTTGAATGCTTATAGCTAAATGCCACAGTCATCTTAGGTGGCAAAGTACATTAACCTAAGAAGTTTCCCAATTATAAAGGTCTGTCTTGTTTAATGCCTGCTTCTTTGTCTAGTTTTTCACAGATCTCAAATCAACAGCAGTCTGTATTCTTTTTCCTCACTGTAATAGTCCATTATACTTTCCCTATTCCCCTTTTCCTCTCTGGCATCCAAAATGGGGATGGTGGAGGGAAAATGGGGATGGTGAGAGATTAACAGTCTACGGACTCATTCCTAAATCTGGCATTGTTATCTCTGCTGAAATAAGTCTCCATCACTCCTAGGAGATCTCACGTATGTGCCTGCCACTTCTTTCCATCCCAAGATTTAGACAGGGCACAAGTTAGGTCCAGATGGAGTCGTAGCTCTCTTAAGAAAGTAAACTTCTCTCAGCTTTTCTAGAGATGAAAACGGTGGCTTCTCCACTTTCCATCCTGAGAAAGCTCTCTTGGGGAGACCCGTACTGTGCTCATGTTTGTTCAGGTGGCTCGATATTTGCCACAAGACATTCTTTCCCAAGCAGCCTCAAAAGACAACCTTCTGCTTCTGTAAAATATGTGGATTGAGTTTCTTTGAATGAAAAGGCACAGCATATTCAACTCACTTAGAGGAACTCATAAGCCTTCCACTGTGGGGAAAGTGTTAGTCGAACCAGCCAAAGGATGCCACCCAAGCGTAACCAGGAAAGTAGTTTCCTACTTGAATCCAAATATGATTTGGGCTCTTTTGGGGGTGGATTTATGTTTCCTTCAACTATAGCACTTGGGACAGAAGAAACTTCTTTTGCCAAGAAACAAAGAACATGCTCTGTACCCTTTATCAGTTCTTATAAGAGTTTTCCAATTCTCCTCATGCTGTGCTGAGAAAGAAAACAAAAATTATCCACGGCTTTGTAAAACTCTGTTGCTTTTGGGAAATGTTCTTTGCTGGGCAGTATGAAAATCAGTCTCTGACTAAAGCAGAGGAAAATTAAAGTGATATGTTTTTCTAATCCTAAGGTTTTAAGAAAACAATGAGACATTCACGCTGTAGAAATTGCTAATTTTGCTCAAAATCCAAAAATAGCCTTGGAAAAGCCTAGGATCCTTTACAGATGTGCTGGGACCTGTACTTTAAAGAGTTTGCTAATGAAGGACTAAAATGCCCAAATCCTTTAAGTAACAGGATGGAGTTTTATTTACATAGAGAATGCCTTTTGGAGGGAGGGGGAGAAGCAGTTCCATTGGAGATGAGGCCAGCAAGCTATAAATGAGGCTGAGCATGGATATGGTTAGCTGTCTGCTACAGAAGCCCCATCATCAAAAGAGCAAAGCTTGTCCCCTTTTAATTGAGGGAACAACTGTTCTTTCTGCTGATTCCACACTTGCTTCTGCACCATGACAATCAAAACAAGTAATCAATAAGACCAGAAGTACTTGTTGTTAGGGCATCTGAAGAGCTATCAGGAAAAAATAAATAAATAAATCCTGGTTTTCAAGAGTAGATCAGAACGCAAAACTTTTTTCTTCACTCTTGGCCCTGACAAGATTGGAGCTCTGGTTTCTTGGCTAATGGTTTTAATTTTGACCCCAGCTAAGCCTCTTTCAAATGCTGTCTTTATTGTTTTCAGAGCATCCACTTTCCTTATATTTGAAAAATATATGCATGTGTGAATACATATGTATTTTACTTCAGTTCTTTTCCTTTGGGATATTGAACTAAGAGGAAAGAGATGATCATGTGACATTCAGTGGACATTTGCTAACATTCTTTGTTTCTAAATCTCCTGACACTTAATAATTGGCTATTTATGTTGCACCAGAATGGAACACTCTGTAGCACTCTGCACATATCTCCTGCTTATGACCTCAACTTCCTCCAACTCTCTTTAACATTAAAAAAAAAAAAAATGTCATTGATGATTCAGCTCAGATACTACATTTTCTGGGAAGACTTCCTAATCCTAGCTCCCACTCACTGACACAGACTGGGGTAGATGTCTCTCCTCTGTGCTACCATGGAAATCTCTGCACTGCTCTAACACCAAACTTACTGTCCTATGTTGCAACTGCATATTCACTAGTTTGACTTCCCCATTAAAAAGCATCATATCCCCAGTGCCTGGCAAAAAGTTGCTAATCAATAAATGCTCCTTAAACTTCACTATATTTAAAGAATTTTTCCTTTCCCATTCATAAGAATTTATGGACCCCAAAAAGTTAAAGATGACTTATCTTCATCAGTAGCATGTCTTTGTAGTCCCGTTTATAAAAGAATTTTTCTTTTCCTAGACTAGGCCTGAACTATGGGAAAAGAAATACTTCATCTTCAGTTATAGACAGAGATATTCCTATAGCTCAGATGACCTGAATGTTGATTTTTACACACTGTGCCTCTGGCACTTCTGAAAGAAACATTGTTCTTAAAGTGATTGAAGGGATTTAGGGTTTCACTGAACCATGATGTAGGCTGCCTCCGCTGAACTGCTGAATCTGTTTGCCTGCCACCAGAATCCAGTCTCCAGAATAAAACAACATTAAAAGAAAATTAACCCTCATAATTGCTTCCCCAACAGATTTTGTTGTCCACATGGGATTACACACAGGATGACCAAGTTTCCCATAACCTTAACCAATGGTCCTGAACTCTCCACCCTGGGCTGATGAGCACAAGTCAAGAATCCAAATCCCTTTTCTCCTAAGGGCTAATCCTTTTCAATGAGATGTTCACAGACCTATGTTATTAATGTAGATTTAAAGAAAAGGACTGGTGGCGGGGGGGGGGGGGACAATCACATTCTCAAGAAATTCAAGGTTGCATGACTGAAAAGGGAACTCAAGATTTTCACGCTTAAATGTTCATAACTGAAGGTCCTGCCGGGTGTAGAATGTGTGCACATCGCTTATTCCAATGGACACCTTAGACAAAGGAGATCATCTGGCTTTATATTTAATAAAATGATCTTTCAGGGTACTAAAGATAAGACAGGAGAAGCTATCATTGAGCTTTCAAAAGCCTACAATGGCCTGATTTTAAATCAAATGAAAAATTTCATTTCAGATCAAATCGGTAAAAATCTGGATACAGGCCAGAAAAAAAAAAAAAAGAGTAGCAAAACTCAAACATATGAGCAGAAGTAATTAATCATGAAGCTGAGGTCCAGAAAGAACATTGAAAAGTCATTTGCCTCTTCCTCCAGCCTCCAGCCCAACTCCTTTTAACTACTCTGAGGTGAATGTATATACCAGTGGATCCCAGACATAAACCACAGACCTATGCGTGGCAGCGCTAAGTATTAAAAGAGGTCCAAAAATCCACATGAACAGCAAATGTTGGCTGGGACTGACTAAGCAATATATCTCACCAAACTTAAAATAACACTGATTAACTGAATTTAAAGTTTAATTACTTTTTTTTAGTAAGCTCTATACCTACTATGGGGCTCAAACTCACAACCCCAAGATCAAGAGTCACATGCTCTCCCAACTGAGCGAGCCAAGCGCCCCTAACAGATACTGATTTCAAAGTGTTACTGATTTCATAGCAGTTTTTCTTTTTCAAATGGTTTCTCAAACAACAGACCCTGTAAGTATCATTACATTCTGGGTTGGGAACAGGGGACAATGATATGTGAATATTGTTAAAAGTTAACTTTTTATAAAAGAATAACATCCATACATGTGAATATTTTTGACATTAAAATGTTAGAAATTACTGTATGACACATTTTTATCAATAATCCAGAACACATTTGCATATTTTGCACATTCACTTTATTCCAGGGCTTCTTAATCTTCACAGGCATTAAGGTCTTCAGAAAGTATAATCTAAATTCTTCCTCCACAATTTTACCTGAGCTTAATTTATTATTCCTTTCTGAAATTACAGGATGATTACTATAGTTCATCATATAGCCAATGACTATTAACTTACCCTCTATTCTAGGTACCTCTATTTAAGACTGATTAACACAAATCTGCTCACACAAAGTTATATTTCAATACTTACCTTACTATTCTCCAGAATAATACTGTGCAATAGAACTTTCTGCAATGATGGAAATGTTCTATAACTGTGTTGTTCAGTACAGTAGCAACTAACCACATGTGACCACTGAGCACTTAAAATGAGCCAGTGATCACAGCACTAAAACAAATAATCCTATAATTTGTATGGAACCACAAAAGATCCTGAATAGCCAAAGCAATCTTGAAAAAGAAAAACAAAGCTGGAGGTATCACAATCCCAGATTTCAAGATATACTACAAAGCTGCAGTAATCAAAACAGTATGGTACTGGCACAAAAAAAGACATATTCATCAAAGGAACAGAATAGAGAGTCCAGAAATTAACCCATGTTTATATGGTCAACTAATCTATGACAAAGGAAGCAATAATGTACAATGGGGAAAAGGAATCTCTTCAACAAATGGTGCTAGGAAAACTGGACAGCTACATGCAAAAGAATGAAACTGGACCACTTTCTTACACCATATACAAAAATAAATTCAAAATGGATTAAAGATTTAATGTAAGATTGGAAACCATAAAACTCCTAGAAGAAAGCATGGGCAGGAATTTTTTTGACATAGGACATAGAAACATTTTTCTAGGTATAGCTCCTCTGACAAGGAAAACAAAAGGAAAATTAAACTATTGGAACTACATCAAAATAAAATGTTTTTGCACAGTGAAGGAAACCACAAACAAAACAAAAAGGCAACCTACTGAATGGGAGAAGATATTTGGGAGAATGATATATCTGATAAGGGGTTAATATCCAAAATTATTATAAAGAACTTATACAACTCAACAACCCCCAAAAATAATCTGATTAAAATGGACAGAGGGCCCAAATAGACATTTTTCCAAAGAACACATACAGATGGCTGGCCAAAAGACACATGAAAGGATGTTCAGCATCACTAACCACTGACTGAAATACAAATCAAAACCACAATGAGATACCACCTCACACCTGTTAGAATGGCTAAAATCAAAAGAACAATAAATAACAAGTGTTGGTGAGGATGTGGAGAAAAAGGAACCCTCATGCACTGTTGGTGGGAATGTAAATTAGTGCAGCCACTGTGGAAAACACTATAGAGGTTCCTCAAAAAATTAAAAATAAAAATATCATATGATCCAGTAGTTGCGCTACTGTTACCCAAAGAAAATGAAAACATTAATTTAAAAAGATAAATACACCCCTATATTTATTGCAGCATTATTTATAATAGCCAAGATATGGAAGCAACCCAAGTGTCCATCCATAAATATGAGTGGATAAAGAAGATGTGATGTATAAAAAAGAATGAAATCTTACCATTTGCAACAACATGGATGGACCTAAAGGATATAATAACTGAAATAAGTCAGTCAGAGGAAGACAAATACCATATGATTTCACTCATATTTGGAATTTAAGAAACAAAACAAAAAAGTGAACTCTTAAATACAGAGAGCAAATGGTGGTTGCCAGAGGAGAGATAGGTAGGGGGATGGGTGAAATAGATAAAGAAAATTAAAAGTACACTTATCTTGATGAGCACTGAGAAATGTATAGAATTACTGAATCATCACATTATACACCTGAAACTAATATAACACTGTAAGTTAATTATACTTAAATTAAAAAAAAAGAGCAGAAAAAAATTAGCCAGTGAGACTCAAGGAACTAAACTTTTTATTTTAATTAATTTACATTCAAACTTAAATAGACACATATGGCCAGTGGCTAGCATACTGGATGATGCAGATCTAAACAGCATTCATTTTAATTAATTATAGTATCCCCCCAATGCAGAAAATAGCCCAATTAAGACCTGATTCCAAAAGCTGAATTATTTGATTTCACACATAGCACCATGATGCCAATGACATGGGAGCACATTAGCTTTACAAAGACAAATAACATATACGCATTATCCTAGTCTAATATAAATAGGCCTGGATAAATGAGTGCAGCTCTGGAGAAAGCTACCCATGTTCTTGGAAAATAATATATCCAAAGGCCTCAGAATTTCACCTTTATAGACAAGGACCTGTTTATTTCATTAATTGTACTCAAATGTCTTGATTCTATAACAGCAAACTTTGTTGCCCAGTATGAGTATGTTAGATTCTTAGCTCCTTTTCCTTATACACTTACTCAAAAACAATAAAGAACTGACTTTCTTGAATATTGAGATTCCTTTTCCTTCTTTAAGCGAATTCATCTGAACGGATCCCCAGAGCTGCCCAAAGACTGACCACTGTGGAGTTTCATTCAACTAATACTCTTATATTGATACTGAATCACTGCAAATCTCACTGCCAACTAGGTATGAACCCACTTAATGGTAATCTAATTTAAACCATGTTTTTCCAGGGACACAGACACAGGACCAGATCTGTCCTTTAGTTTGTTTTAACAGAACTTACTAAGCACTGTTCCAGGTGCTGGAAGAACACTACAACATGATGTTAACACCCAGTCCCCGATCTAAAACAGCTTAAACATGTAACATTTTACATGAACAATCAGGGAGTTAAGGGTTCTCTTTTATTTATCTCTTTTTCATTGTCCAATTACACTACATTCCTTCAACTTATACTGATGCATCTTGTGAAATTTCTGGATTCGTGAGCTGAGTTTGATTGTGTGATAATATCTGAACTTCTTTGTATTTCTGGTTCCTTAAAATTGTTTTGTTAAAACTTGCTATGATGCAATATCTGTAAATTATCTCCAGTCCCCCAAAGGCATTAAATAATAATAATAACTTCTATATTAAATAAACTTTGTCTGGAAACACTTAGGAGTATCCCCTTTACTAACTTTATGGAAGAAAAAGAACACTGGCTTAGAGTTCAAACTTCCACTGTTACTCTCTGAACTACATTCTCACCTGTTTGTTTTGTGTAATAAATAAAACACAGGTGAAATACAATTAAAAATTTATTGCATTGAATAGTAAATTTTAGATATTCTATTTTTCACACATAAATTTTATAGACTAATAATAAATAACATCTGCCCAGCACTTTATAGTTCACAAGAGCTCACTTGGTCTTCATATAATCCCAAGTACTCTCTTGTCAATTTGCAGATTACAAAGCTACAGTTCAGCAATAAAGTGGCTTCTCCAAGAGAACACGTGTAAATTATGACCTAGAGCAATACTTTCCATACTGTGTCCAGTGGATCTTGGCTTGCCATAAAATAGAAACAAAAAATACCAGCTATTCTTCTTATACACTCAAAAAGTATTACCATATTTAAAGCTCTGATAAGCTCTGCACTTTAAAAAAAATCTGCAAATAAAACAAGATGAAACCAGAGAGGGAGACAAACCATAAGAGACTCTTAATCATAGAAAACAAACTGAGGGTTGCTGGAGGAGAAGAGGGTAGAGGGATGGGGTAACCACGTTATGGACACTGGGGAGGGTATGTGTTGTAATGAGCACTGGGTATAAGAGTGATGAATCACAGACCTGTACCCTTGAAACAAACAATACATTCTATGTTAATTAATTGAACTTAAATTAAAAAAATGTTTTTTAAAAAAATCTGTTTAACCTCTTTAACCCAAGCGTTTCCCAAATTTACTTAGCCATAGACTTTTTTATTTTTTAAAAAATGTAATTTATTGTTCTACCAAATACCCTTTGAAAAAATACTGAACTAGTAACATGTCCTTAAAAATATCAAAGGTGATAGAAAATCGGGTGTGACCAAATAAAACTTCTCAACTCCCACATATTTGGACTGGAACACCCCATGTAACCCTAATGTCTAAATACTCTCTCTAAACACCCTCTTCTCAAAATATCCTCAGTTACTGTGTCTGTGTTGCACCTGTGGCCAGGGAATAATGCTAAAACTATGGTTCCATTAATGCTTAACCAAGAAACATTACAAATAAAGGTTTGTTTCTAAATGTGAGGACCAAGAAGCTAATAAAATGGAGTTATAATCATGTAAGTAGTGTCTATCATCCTGAATAGTGGTTTCCTCAAGACTGCATTCCTAGAGCACCAGGCATTCTTTCAGTCTAGAAGAAAAACTTCTCTGGTGTCCCTAGGAGGTCTCACACATGGAAAACCTCTGCTTCAAACAGAACCAACAGATACACTCCTCACTTCCTCTCAGCCCTCAGGCCCAGTACTTTCCTTGCCCTTTGATTAACTTCCTAAATTAGCCCAATTAGTGTAGCTGTCCTAAAAGACAGCAAACTCAAACTAGCCAAAGTCCTTGGATAACCTCAAGATGTGCCACTTCCTAACTCAGCAATATGAAAAAAAAAAAAAAAAAGTAACAGAGGGTAGGTCACCAACAGCACATCCTTTCAAGAGAAGCTATGTAAGAAAAGCAAGGTGAAGGGTGGCAAGGCAGTCTGGAACCTGGCCCAGAATGCTTGTGTTTAAGAACAGGAATATCTTAAAAAGGAATTATCATGAGCACCAAGCAGACAAGCACTCTGGCTTGGCCCTTATCCCCTTCATCTCAGCTTGAACTTTTTCCCTCATGAGTAGAACTGTATCACAGTAGAAATAAGACCTTTGAATCTGCCAGAAACAGTTCATCAGGACTGTCTCTGCCATCAGCAAGAAAAGACCTAAATCTTGCTTTCAGTTTGCAGTCCTAGCATCTTAGCTTGGTTGGGCATGCTTTTACCCTGCTGCACTCTTCCTGACAGATCCATCCTGTCCTTGCCCTAAGTCTCCTGACTTTTAGAAGCTATTCATTCTTTGACACCTGGCTCAGTCCCCAGTCAGAATTAGTCTTCCCTCTTCTGTCTCCCTCCCCTGTCTCCACCAGCCTCATTCTTCTCTAGAGAGCAAAATAAAGGGCTGGGCCAGTTGGGTGGTGGCCCGAGGCAAGAATCAATAAAAGAGGGCTTTCACTGGAATAAAATGAGATGATGGTAACATACAAATTGATCTTGCTCATCAAAGCTGATGGTATACTTCAATAGAAAAGAAAAAAAATCCTGGTTGGGAATAATCTTGCCTCTGCTAAATAAATGTTAAACATTTTTTTAAATATTGGTTTTAATAACATCAAATTACTAGATATCCCAGAATCTCTAAGTGGTACAGTCTAGGCGTTTTTCTGCTAGAGCCCAAACACAATATAGTTGGTTGCATATCTGCCTGCGTCATTTTATATATGCATTCCCCAGAAGTTAGCATCATACCTTGCCTATGGTAGGTGTTCAATAAAAGTATGTTAGATGAATTGACTGGTACTCTTTCTTACTCCCAACTGTAGGCTATAATCTAACAGAAATTGGAAAAGAGGGCTGGAAATTTCCTCAATTACACCAAGCTATTTAATTACCTTAATTTCTCCAGGAAAGTTTGAAAAAAATAAAAAAGCAAATTAAGAGAGATAAACTAGTTCCCTCTGTAAAGATAGCTTGTGCTAGCCTAAGAAACAACTGCTTTGTGGGAGAAGGAAGTAGAGAGGTGTGATTTAGCAGAGTTGACAAAATGTACAGCTTTCCTATTCCTTCCAAACTGAATATTGACTAAGTGGTTTCTTTATTTGTTTTATAATTTTCTAAACCATTATACACACACCCAATGTCAAATATAAATAATGCATTTAGCCACTTTTGAGATTTTCCACCAGACTCTTTGCCTCCATTAATGCCTCCATTAATGCAGAGAAAGTGAAGGCAAATAACTAACGTAGTAAATTGGCCTAGAAGTGAATTTACCCATTTGGTTCTTTCCTCTTTCTTACTCTGTTACCCCCTCACCATACCATAAACATGCATGCATGTACATGTATATGCTTGTGTATATGCATATACACACATATAGACACACTCCAAATGAAACCATGATATGAAATAAATTCATCTCCATTATAAAGAAAATTCACTTCCATTGCTTAGGTTTCTTATGCTGTTTGGACTTAGCCAGATCCAAATTTAATCCAGCTCCACCATTTAGTGACCATGTGTATAACCTTTGGCAAGTCACATAACCTCTCTGGTATTCAGTTTTTCTTTTGGAAAATGTAGTTGATGATGTTGAGATATCTATCTATAGATAGATAGATAAGATAGATAGATAGATAGATAGATGATAGATAGATAGATAGATAGATAGATAGATAGATAGATAGATAGATAGATCTCAAACACAGAGTAAACACTCAATACAAGTGCCTCATTCTTACTGATTACATTGTCTTCTGGGAAGCTGGAGCACACCCCAATGAATTTCTAAGGTAACTGTTGTAAATTTTAAGTTGCTTGTATGAGTTCAACCCTACCCTACAGCATTCCCAAGGTCCCTGCTAGCCTATGCCGGGCCTTTG
This sequence comes from Zalophus californianus, assembly GCF_009762305.2. Classification (NCBI taxonomy): domain Eukaryota; kingdom Metazoa; phylum Chordata; class Mammalia; order Carnivora; family Otariidae; genus Zalophus; species Zalophus californianus. Next base: position 72,351,855 of record NC_045607.1, read on the forward strand.
TAAGAATTAGGATCTCCCAAGCTCCCTACCCAACCTTCAGCCTTCAACCCTAACACCATCCCCACTGCATATAGCCCTGCAGGACAACTGTGGAGTGGAGCAGGGCCTGGATTTCATCTCCCAGTCAACCTCTTGCCCGGGCCCTTTTGCAATGCACAAGCTGCACTGTCATACAAGGGAAGACTGGGTGTTTCTGTACTTCAAATCAGAGCCTTTCCAAACCTTTGTCCTCACCTTTTCTCCAATGAACAGTAAGGGTAGTTCTTCAAATCCTACTTCCAAGAGAGAATTGCTTGGGCATCACTGTTATCATTAATAAGAACACAGAAAATATCTCCTCAGTTTTGGGGCATAAAAGGGAAACAACCAGACCTCACAGTAGCATTTCTAAAACTGGAAGTTTTGACCACTAGCATAGAAATTATGCTCTCAGACTTAGCAATTTCCCAGGAAAGCTGAAGCAATGACCCCCGAGGGTTCAAGAACTCAGAATCAGGTTTGCAGCGTAGGATGGATGGGACATGCCTAGACCAAGTGGCCCACACTAAGTCAGAACCCACAGTGTAAACAGCAGTACTGCAAACAAGAAAGGCTTGCATTCTGCTCAGCTCTATCTCTGCACATAATATGAGGTAATCCTGGGCCACACACGTAGCTTCTCTGGGCTGCAATTTCCTCACCTTCAAAAAGAAGTTAATACCTGCTCTATTCCTTAACAACCCTCCCCCAAACTTCTGAGGTAGGATGACATATGTGAACTTTAAATCGAAAAGGTAATATGGATAATTTGTTATCAATTTTGCCTCCCCAAATTCATCAGAATACAGTAATAAGGCAGTCGTTTAACCAATGTAAAAGAAACAAGAAAACTAATAAAACAGTATGACTATTATTAAAATATTTAAGTATCAATCCTCAACTCAGGCATAACCATTTCTGCAGACCCATTCCTGACTCTCCACTCATGCCACTCTTTCCTCGACAAAAGATATTTGTCCTTGTGTTGCCACTGCATCTTGTAGCTACTTCCTTGTTGCACAGACCCCAAGGAATTACAGCTATTTGTTTGCTTGTCTGTCACCCACCCCTGCTAGACTGTGAGCTCATTGTGGGCTGGAGCCATAGCTGTAACCCAACCCTGCCTTAGCTCAGTGCCTGCCACATAACTCCTGCTGTAGGTGTCTTGGAAGGTGAGAGGAATGGGAAGCCTCCTGACCTGTGTTCTTTTCTCAGCTCTGCACCTCACCAATGCCATGCGCTTGTACAAATCCCTTTTCTTCTGTGAAATAAGGACAAAAGACTAACTCAAGTTTGCCAACTACTGCACCTAAGGCCCAATCTAGTCCTTGGACATGGTTTTTGGCCTGATAGCAGTTGGCATCCATAGTGTTAAAAAGAAGCCTAAATTAATTGTGAACATTTAGATATCAGAAAATACCACATAAAATTAGTATTTTCAGCTTGTCTTTTAAAAACGAGAAGCTCTCACAGCACTGGGCTGCCACTCATCCTAGCGACGATTGATGGAGCTAGCTGGTGGCTTGCTCTCTAAGACAGGCTGGATGCTGCCTGGTCCACTGCAGTCCCTATTCCCTCTTAATCTTGGCCCAGTCACTCATTTATTTTACCTGCCTCGGTCCTCACACGCATTCAAGTTTTCTAAGTTCATTCTAGCTCAAACACCATCCTTCTAGGTCTGTAGGAATCCTCTCCCAACCAGATACAAACACACATGTGTACACTTGCACCCGCACACACTTCTTACCATTGAAACAGGAAGCTCTGAGGCCCAATGCCTCTACCATACTACTCACTACCCTCATTACAGGCTGAAATCTTTGTAAATTAATGAGTGAAAGGAAGGCACATCAAATACAGGAAGAAATAGGGAGGAAGAAAGGGAAGCTTTAGCTACAAATAGGGCTACCAGACATATCATGATATCATGTGAGGAAAATTAGATAGTTTTACAGCGCCAGATTTTCCATCCAGCAAAGCAATCATTTTGTCTATGATCCTGAAAACATACATAATAGCTGATCTGAAAAACTGGAGGTTAATCATCAGAAATTATTGTGGCTTTGGGTGTCACTCCCACTGCAGTTCTCTCCCTCCTGCTCCCCATGGCCTTCTTGCAAGGAGCTGCAACTAGCAGCTGAAATTTACACACCTTCACAAATGGGTTGCCCCCATCTGTAGCATATCCATAACCTCCCAAGGCAAAGCTGCCATTACTTACAGTATAATCAGTGGCACAGCAGGTGCAGAGAGGAGGAGAGAACTAGGTACATATTACTAAGAAACAGGATGAGTCCAACATATTGATTGTCTCTAGCAAGTACTGCCCCAGGAAATTTAAAATAGCACATCTCAATGTGATGGCACACATCTGCTATACCCATGGTGGTGTGTGATGGGACAGATCAGCAACAACCCAGCCTGCATTTTCTCTCCAGCTTCCTTCATACCCTAGCTAGATTGGTTAGAGCACAGGGCCCAGCACAAGCTCTGTCTTCAGAATCTTCAGCCAGTCACTCAGAGAACTACCTGCCATCCCCAAATTCCCAGGGTTGCCCCTTTCCCAAAAACTTCAAGTTAGAAACTATGAGAAAAAAATTTTATTAAGCATGCTGTACATTAGTATTCTTATCCCACACCATGGTCTTTTGAAACTAATCCATCAGCTAATGAAGAGCAGAAAAGTCTTATTTTGTTATTTTGTTTTATTAGGATCTGTTTTGGGGGGGAGATTTTCATAAGAAACTTGATAACAAGCACAAATTGCCAACTGTTCCACTCTCTCCCAAAATATTCAAAGCAATTTAAGCGCAGTTTTCAGTCAGTTTCTCCGTCTTATGAACATCGTTCTCAAAGGCGATAGGTCTAGGAAGACACCATTAACCACATCTGAAAAAAACTCAAACTAGGCTAGAAGTGTACATACTATTAAGAATTTATCCACACAGGGGCATTTGGGTGGCTCAGTCGGTTAAGCATCTACCTTTGGCTCAGGTCATGATCCCAGGGTCCTGGGACTGAGCCCTGCATCAGGCCCCCTCCTCAACTGGGAGCCTGCTTCTCCCCCTCCCTCTGTCTGCCGCTCCCCCTGCTTGTGCTCTCTCTCTCTCTCTCTAATAAATAAAATCTTTAAAAAAAAAAAGAATTTATCCACACCTTTTTCTTCCATATGGAGAATAATGCTCATCCATAGCCAGAGTGTGGGATAAGGACAGGTTTAGAATTTAAGGAAACTGTATTCCAGTCCTGGCCTCACTAGCAAGAATTGTGACCCTCTGTAAAAATCTTAGCATCTCTAGATTTTCTCAACTGCAAAACAAAACACATGAAATAACCTCTAAAGCAATGTTTCTCAAATTTTAACATGCAAATGAATCACCAAAGATCTTGTTAAAATGCGGATTCTAAATCAGTAGGTTTAGAGTGGGCCTGACATTCTGCAGTCCTAACAAGCTTCCAGATGATGCTAAAAACTCTTGGTCCGGGAACCACACTCTAAGAGCAAGATGCTGAAGCACTGGTTCTCAAACTTAGCTGTGAATTAGATTACCTGGGGAGAAAAAATATCAATGACCGGTGCCACCCCCAGTGCCTGATTTAATAGCTATTTAATTGGCTGTGTTTGAGAATGGGGAGTTTTTAAAGTTCCCCAGGTGATTATAATACACAGCAAAGTTTGAGAACCTATGCTCTAGTCCTTAAAAGTCTAAAATGATGACCTTTATTTTTCAATCGCATTACATTTGTACAGTGAAATTCCTCCTATCTTTTATCTCATGACAACCCAGAGAGATAAGCAGGGCAAACACTATTAACTCTGATTTACAAATGAGATAACCAATCACTCCAGAATCAGGTGACTTGACTAACAGCATACAGCTAAATGGCAGACCTTCTGCTACTGAAACACAGTGCTCCTGATACCCAACCTGTGCTTTCTCCAGACTGCTTCATAATGGCTTGAACATACCAATAACAAGCAAAGAAAGAAAAAGATGGCAGCTTTTCTGCCCCAAATTCCACTAAGAATGATATGAATGGCAATATAACAGAGAAATGCATATAACTAGGAAAACAAGCAAAGGTATAATTGGAGGAGCTACTTGGCTGCTCTGGATGCAGAATAAGGTTGCTAAGGTTATGTCAGCAGGACTAGCCATTAGACGTCAAATGAGCACAGCGAGATGGATTAACTCAGTACTCAGAATACAACAAAATGTATTGCAGAGATGCCATAACTGAACCTGGCCATGAGACTAGATAGTCTGTCATTTGATAAAACTAATCATTCATTGGAACTTATTAAGATAGCCATCCCACTCCTACACATTTGCAAAACCTACACAGAAACAAAACAAATAAGAGTTCTGATATTGGAACTAAGGCAAATGTAGAAATTAAGAGGTAGAAAGAAAGAAAGTGATATTTTTTAAAGCTTACTATGGATCAGCCATTTGTATGAATTATTTGTGTAAGCTAAGTTTTATTCCCATTTTACAAGAGAGGAAAGTGCCTCACAGAGTCTGTCTTATACACCAAGTTAGACTCCAATGTCAGAGCTGGGTTTAAGTCTAGATCTGTCTGATTCCAACTCTCTTATGGCCTTTCAGCTATTCTTCAGTGACTCCTATACACAAATTAAACACTTTCAGGTAAACTACCATTCTTCCCCAAATCTTCATCTTCTGTATGTAGCAGGATCAAAATGTTATTATTATGTCACAACTCTTTGCTCCATTTCTCTAAAGGAAAATGAAAACACGATTTATGGAAGGATAACTTGGCCAAGACAAAAAAAAAAACAGAAAACAAAAAATTTCTATTGATCTTCTGGTCTTTTGGTTTTGCAAAGGTGAAGCCCAAATTCTTTTCAACAACACAAGTTGCAAAATAGCAGCCTGTGGTCAGATCCAGCCTACAGACATGTTTACACACGTTTAATTAAAATATACAGTACTGAGCCTCACAGTGTTCCTAAAATTTTAGAGTTCAACGAATTAAAAAGCAACAGTATTTTAATACATTAACACATAGAAATATGGGTTACTTTTTTTTTAAAGATTGATTTATTTATTTATTTATTTATTTATTTATTTATTTATGTTAGAGAGAGAGAGAGCACGCAAGCAGGGACACAGGTAGAGGGAGAGGGAGAGAATCCTTAAGCAGACTCCCCGCTGAGCAAGGAGCCTGATGCAGGGCATGATTCCAGGACCCTGAGATCATGACCTGAGCCGAAATCAAGAATCAGCTGCTTAACCAACTGAGCCACTCAGGTGCCCCTAGAAATATGGATTTCTGGTGTGTCTCAAAAATGCTGGAAGAGTTGGGAACATCAGCATTATTCTTTCTTATAGTATAATCATTTGGAGTTGAGTTAGATGAAGTATGTGCTCTCCATTCACCATGATCCCATAAATTGTCATCATACTTAAGATGATACTTCTTACACATTTTTCTATCAAGGGTTGAATAAAAGTTATACTAAAAGGCCCACCCATTTATTTCAAGAAAAATTGAGGACAGCATACTTTTTAAGATTTTTATTTATTTATTTTTTTGAGACAGAGAAAGAGAGAGAACAAACGGGGGGGCGGGCAGAGGGAAAGGGAGAAGCAGACTCTCTCTGAGCAGGGAGCCCAACATGGGGCTCGATCCCAGGACCCTGAGATCATGACCTGAGCTGAAGGCAGATGCTTAACTGACTGAGCCACCCAGGCACCCCCAGCATACTTTTTCTCATATCTAGCCCATATCACTCATTTATATTTAACAAGTTCCAAAGATATCTGAGTTTGTAAATCCTGCTCTTCAGGAATAGGTGGGATGACAAAACTAGATGCTAAACTCTTCTACCTAATAATGCAGAAGACTTTCTTATATGGACGCAGTGCTGCATCAAGAACAAGGATACGGATTTACTGGGGCATGAACTGGAGCCTAGAGGTAATTAGAAAAAATTTTATTGTTCTTTTTTCTTCTCAGTTCAAGAGAAAGTTGGGTGTCACAATGCTGAATAGAAGAATCCTAGCCAAAGGATTCACTCCTGTTAAGGTAAAGATGGCCACTGGGTTGGCAAAGAAGAAGGAAAACCAGGAGTGAGCACCCTGTAGAGGAATATGGCCTGTGAACTCCAGGAGTTATAATATGCAGGGTCTGGTTAAAAATTTTTTCTGTGTTGTAATTTCCTAAGTTCTCTGCAGTCCTTCAGCAGAGTTTGTAAAATCTTGGAGTCTAATCATAATTGTGCTACAGAGAATGAGATGAAGAGTTTGTGTTCACATGTGGAACAGAATCAGAAGGGAATATGGCAGCAGCCTGGAGAAGCTTGCCACAAGACCCCCAAATGGGACTGGAGAAAGCCAGAACAAAGTCTGAGGTGGCAAGCATTCCCCAAAATGGGATTTGGAGAACACGTAAATGTTCTTCAGAAATTCCCAGGTTCATGGCAGATGAGAACTTGAAGACAAGCCTTCCCGTGGTTATGCTGGGTGTGGCTGTGAGGAGGTACACTACTATTTCAATGCATTTCAATGCACTGGGAATTTCGATTTCAATGCAAAGGGAAATGTGGTCCTAATACCTAGAGAACTTGGGAAAACTGGTTTACTAATGAAGATAGTGTACAGAAACCTGTTGCATTCTATGATTCTTATTTCTATGGAATGCCTCCAACCTTGTTTATGTAAAAAGACAGTTCATAATAAATAAAAAGAGGATAAAAATAATGAATACTGTTAGATATGTGACATGTAGCTATACCTACTTAACAGATTTTAAGGTTTTTCTAGACACATAGTCCAAATACCCAAAAATTGAAAAGGAAGCCAGTGTTTATGGAATAAAAGTGGAGATTATATGATTCATTTATCTTCAGGCCCTATATATCCAGCACCCAGAGGCTTCACACATAATAGGAGCTTTTCATTTTAAGTGAAGAAAGTCTTAAAGAGTATGAGGAAGAGATCTTAAAGCTAAGTTAGCTGTTCACAAAACAGTCAGGAGAATTTGACATTCTAGAAAGGCATGTCATGGTATTTTTGAGATGTCCCCAAGAGGTCACAATTACCACTAAATGAGATGTGAATGCTAAATTCTTCATCAGCTGAGAAATTAGCACTCATGCTAGGTACTTCTTTGTCTCACGTAATCCTCAATAACCTTAGGATGTAAATATTATTCCATTTACAAGTTATTATATGATAAAGACCTCTCTGTCCTTCTATATTGTTCAAAATACAAATGTTGTATTTGCAACACCAAGAGTAAACCATAGAGAAAAGATACAAAAGGTAGATAACAGCTATTCATGACCCATTACTAAAGAAATCAAAAGATCTGTTCCTCATACTTGTTTGCTCTTTTGGAAGACTCATACTGGCCAAAACAATAATTATTGATAAATGAGCTTCAAAGTCATCCTTTGGCACAACAGATCAAGAATAACATCTGTGTAAATGTAATATTACAATATAAACACTCAAAGCCACAGAGAAGAAAATAATGCTGTTTGGTTTGGTTTCATTTAGGGGAGCTTATTATATATTTTTTTGAACAAGCCGTTCTCTCTATAAAATTCAGCTAGCAAATCTGCCTTGCCTATTATCATTGTGAGGATAATGTAGCAAACAGATGGAGGGTTTCATACAATTTGTTGAACTAAATTTAACAGGTTTGGCTGTGAGTGTTAACTTATTTTTATATTCTATTTGTGCTATGTTTGTAATAGATGCACACACATGAATAAAAACAGAAAATCTGTACACACAGTACAGCTGGTTTGATAATGTTTTCATTATAGCATCACATACTTCTAATTAGAAGGCTTTATATTTGGCCACCAAGAAAGTCTGGCTGCAGAGCTGCTTGTATGGCACTCACATGACAAGAAAATCATCAATACTGGAGGAACATCTGAATCCTTTCCTCACCTATGGCACCATGTGTGAAAGGACTAGGACCAGATTCATTAAATTAATAATGACCTACTAAATAAAAGAACAATTGAACAGTACACCACAAAATTTAATAGGTGGAGTTCATTTGGCCCAGAGGCCCAAGTAAGAATGTATCTCTGACAGATGAAACGTGGAGCACTATGTCAAAAATACGGGCCAGGAAAATTGAGTGCCATTAAATGTTAAAGGATAGCAAGAATCCTCAAACTTCAACTCAACTTTACAATTTGAACTCTACTATTAAGAGGCTTTCATTTTATCAACACAAGGAACCAACTGGAACATAATTGAGAAACCATTTAAGCAATATCCTCCTAAAATTGGTTATTAACTCCAGTTGCCCTGTGATCATATTTCTTATTCATCGAAATAGCAAGATGGAAGCTATAAAAGTAATATATGTAATAGTAACTAGAAACGAAGAGTGCTGGTCATCAGGAGCCTCTCCTCTATGCCGAAAAGCAAAAACTGTGGATCCATGCATAGACAGATAGAAACACATTCACACCAAAAAAGATCCAAGTAAGGAAAAAGTGGTAAGGTGAAGCTCCACAATCAGATTCTTAGATTCTCCAGAAATACAAAAATATAATGTGTAGGTGGTCTGGCTAAAGAAAAGACATTTTAAATTTATTTGAATCAAGGGGCGCCTGGGTGGCTCAGTCAGTTAAGCATCCGACTCTTGATTTTGGCTCAGGTCATGATCTCAGGCTTGTGAGATCAGGCTACACGCTGGATGTGGAACCTGCTTAAGATTCTCTCTCGCCCTCTGCCCCTCCCCCTCAAACGCCCCTTAAAAAAATAATTCTTTGAATCAAATGGTCCTTTATTTAAGTGAGCTTTGCCCTCTGTTAAATTGCAGTGTATTTGGATTTGCACCTGATGTTTGAACAAACATCTACTATTAGGAAACAGGGCCTGAGCCCCACTTGCCCTCAATTAAAGTTCCTGCTCTCCTTGTCAAAGCTTCCCAGTACCTCCTCCTCTTATGCTTGACAGAGCAAAGAGATATGAAAGAGTCACTGACTTTAATTGTACTAGCCTTTCCCCAAGTGCAAGCCTTAGCAAGACTTCTATTTAAAAGACATATGACAGCATCTCATTCATCTGGCATCTTCTCTTAAGCAATGTCAGCCTGAACAGAAATAGTACCTAAATAAAGTTAAATTAATGATATGGATCAGATATGAACCACCTAAAGACTGTGTTCCCTAAAGTTGATCAGAACTTAAGATTTTTTAAGTTTCTGAAGCAAACCAGTTATCTGTTATAAAGTAAAGAAAGTCATCTTAAAAAACAACCACACCAACAGACACATGAAAAATTGCTCGGCATCAGGGAAATCCAAATCAAAACCTCAATGAGATACCACTTCACACCCGTCAGAATGGCTAAAATTAACAAGTCAGGAAATGAGAGACATTGGCGAGGATGCAGAGAAAGGGGAACCCTCCTACTCTGTTGGTAGGAAAGCAAGCTGGTGCAGCCACTCTGGAAAACAGTATGGAGGATCCTCAAAAAGTTGAAAATAGAGCTACCGTATGATCCAGCAATTGCACTACTGGGTATTTACCCCAAAGATACAAATGTAGGGATCCGAAGGGGTACATTCACCCCAATGTTTATACCAGCAATGTCCGCAATAGCCAAACTATGGAAAGAGCCAAGACGTCCATCAACAGATGAATAGATAAAGAATATGTGGTATACATATATACAATGGAATATTATGCAGCCATCAAAAAAACCCCAAAATCTTGCCATTTGCAACAACGTGGATGGAACTAGAAGGGATTATGCTAAGTGAAATAAGGCAATCAAAGAAAGACATGTATCATATGATCTCACTGATATGAGGAATTCTTAATCTCAGGAAACAAACTAAGGGTTGCTGGAGTGGTGGGGGGTAGGAGGGATGGGGTGGCTGGGTGATAGACATTGGGAAGGGTATGTGCTATGGTGAGTGCTGTGAATTGTGTAAGACTGATGCATCACAGACCTGTACCTCTGAAACAAATAATACATTATATGTTTAAAAAAAAAAAGGAAGATAATAGCCAGGAATAAAATGAAGGGGGGGGGGGGAATTGGAGGGGAAGACGAGCCATGACAGACTATGGACTCTGAGAAACAAACTGAGGGTTCTAGAAGGGAGGGGGGTGGGGGGATGGGTTAGCCTGGTGATAGGTATTAAAGAGGGCACGTATTGAATGGAGCACTGGGTGTTATACACAATGAATCATGGAACACTACATCAAAAACTAATGATGTAATGTATGGTGATTAACATAACATAATAAAATTTTTTAAAAAAGGGCAAAGGAATGGGGGTGAAAGATGTAGAATAGGTGAAGCTCATATTCAAAACCATATGAATGATATAGTGTGACAGAACCTGAGGCTGTCCCTTATATTTCATTCAGCAGGCTACCACAAAATAAACGTCTTCCTTAAATTAAAAAAAAAAAAATACCCTCCTAACAACCATTGTTCTTCCAATTAGTGTTAGTACTAAAAATAGAAGACCTTCCCTGTTCATATCCTCCAATTTTCCCCAGTTCTTTCTAAGAATCCTTAGGAGGGGTTCTCTTTTTTTTTTTTCCTTTTAATTCTCTGAATTTCTTTAATTGCTCAATTTTCTAAAATATTCTTTATTGCCTTCAGTCTCTGATTCTGTCTTCAGACCTTAAAGAAAGACATTAGGTGTTTTTTTCCTAATATGTGCCTCGCTCTGTCTTAGGCACAATGGGAAAACAAAAAAAGATAGAATCCATCATCCCTGTCCTGTATTTTATTTATTTTATCTTATTTTATTTTATTAAAGTATAATTGGCATACAATATCCTATTAGTTTCAGATGTACATCATAGTGATTCAGTATTTTTATGCATTATGACATGATCCCCACAGTAAGTCTAGTTACCATCTATCACCACACAAAGTTATTACAATATTATTGATTATAGTCCCTATGCTGTACACATTGCTTCTCCATGACTTACTTATTTTATAGCTGGAAATCTGTGCCTCTTGGTCCCTTTCATCTGTTTTGCCCATACCCCAATCCCTGTGCTTTTTGAAAGCTTACTATTTGAGGCCCAAAATATTTGGAAACCTTTAGAAAATTTTATTTTTAGCTGAAGTCACAAGACATCTGTAGAAATGATAGCAACAGGTTTGTCATCAACTTGATATGTAGTATAGATTGAGCATATTACAGAAATTTCTAGAAGGAAAACACAACTTCTCAATCTCTTTTGAGACCCTTATTTCCAAGTGCTACCTAGATAAGCCACAGGTCTGTAAAATTCACCATGTTCCAAAAAATCATCATTTCTACTACTTCCTATTGTTGCTGCAGTTTTCCATGTTTGATTAGTAATCATTCTAATTGTAATTCACCAGTTCACTTTTCTACAAATCATTCTTAAGACTGTCACTCTCATTCTCCATATCTAATCTCCTCAATATTTGATTCTAGCTTCTAAATACCTCTCAATTCTATCCCTACTGTCTCACTTCTGTTCCCACAACTGCTTCAGTGCAGGAAACCATTTTATCTCATTTGGACCATTGCTTCCATTCTCTAATGCATTCCACTTCCTGCCCATTCACTACCAGAAAAATCTTTCTAAAATATATATCTCAACAAAAACAGCCCACTGATGGTTCCTTCTGGCTTAAGGGTTAAATGTAAACCCCCTCCCTTTGTTTTTTTCATTTCAGCCCCTATGAGCTGTCACAGTGTGACCACAGCCTTGCCCCAGCCTCCACTCACATGCACCCTAATTCTAGTCTCTGAAAATTCTCATAAATCCCTGAACACCTCACACTTTTTCACGACTCCAAGCCTCTACTCATTCTGTTCCTTTTGTCAGTAATGCCCTTTCCTCACTTGCCTTAAATCTCTGTACCTCCTACAGGACCCAGTTCCAGTGAGAAACTTTTCACAAATCATGTAGAATCAGTCTCCCCTTGCTTGTCTTCTAAAGTATTGTGTTCTCGTGTCTCTATTACAGCATTTTTCACACATATTTAAATTATATACCTATCTCCTGAACTCCTCAAATATATAAATTTTGGACATTCATCTTTAGGTCACTAGTATCTACCACTTTGTCTGGCATAGTGGCTAGCCAACAAATATTGAATAAATGAATACATTAAAGATGGCACTCATAGAGGAAGTGGGACTTCAAGTTTTGCCTGAAGAAATTAAATACATAGCCTGTTGAAGAGTCCACAAATACTCAGGCCTCATCAGAATGAACCCCATTACAAGAAATGGTTCGTCCAAAGTTTTTTCTATGGACCAGCCTAAAATATCCATGCTTTTCTGGGTTGATTACAAACAATTTTCTTTCTATAAATGCAGACTGTATAGTAGCCATTCTTCAGATCTACTGAATAAGAAGAGAACTGAATTCTTCACAGATTATTGGATGTTAGCAAGCAGAAATTATCCTTCCAATACCCATCTATAACTTTACCAACTACAGAAAGGAATCACTGGAATTACGCAACTTTCATCCCAAAGCAAACTAATATAATAGGAGGGCCAAGGAGCTTGGAAGGACAAGAAAGAAGACAGGTGAATATGTGGCATATTTCTCATTTTCCTCTGAATTAAAAGAGCATGCTTTTACTCATTAATTTACTTCTGACCAATTTCACCTAAGTGCTTTCAGACACACAACTTGGGATGGGAGGTGGTTGAAGAGAAAATATTTTGTAATTAGACAATGCAATGAATATTTTGGGGGTGGCCGTGGGCATTTGTTGGAATGATATATAAGTAGAGTTATTAATCTTATAAAAGGTAGCAAAGGTTTGATTTTGGTGTTTGTTCCCTAGAAAGTTTTGCTCTTGGCCATTGAGTTTCCACCTCTAAAGTACGTTTGGGGACTTGGGCAGAAATTGTCTCTTTCCTATCTCAAATCTCTAATTTTACCTAGATCAATGGTTCTCAAAGCATGGTGTGAGGACCTCCTGAGGTCCCAGAGACTATCAGAAAATCTGTCAAGTCAATACTTTCATACTTTCATATTAATAAGAAGATGCATGTACATTAGAGTTTTCCAGAGTAAGACTGTAACTAATTCAATGCAGAGCAGATAGAAGAATCCAGATGTCTTTGTGCCAGACATTAGAGATTTGCAAAAATGTAAAATAATGCCACTTTCTCTAAATATTCTTGTTTTGGAAACCATTATCTTGCATAAAAATATGTTATTTATGATAGCTTATAATAGTTTTTTTAAACTAATTAATGAGTAATTTTTCTTAAAATTATCAGCTTTAATTTCCAATATGGAACTGATAGCTATAACCCACATAAACACACGATCTTCAAGGGTACTTAATAATTTTTAAGAGCGTTAAAACATCTTAAAATTCAAAAATTGAGAACTGCTGATTTAGATAAAACTTTGAGCTAACCAGTGGTAAAACTGGCAATGCTGGTATTCAAACCAAATAATTCAAATTACTCTTGAAATACCACCAACAAATCTTCTTAAAAGAGCTGGTCTCAGGATTTGACTCTTCCACTAACTTGCTGGGTAACCTCTTTGATATCAATTAGTTGTTTGAGTGTCAAGTTTTTTTTATCTGTAAAATGTACTAATATTTATGGAATGTTACTAAAACAGGCATTGTTCTAAATGTTTCATAAGTACTAATAACTTAATTTTCACAGCAACCTTATGAAGAATGTACTTACTATCCCCATTTTACACTGAATAAAATGGAAGCAGAGAAAGGTAATTCATCCAAGGTCATACACTTCAAAAGCATTAGATCTGGGATTTGCATCACTACAATATGGGTTATTAGACCTTTTTAAGTGCTATGTAATATGACAGTTTCCCAAACACTGCAAGTCATATACAATGAATGTTGGTCTCCAGGCTTTCACCTTTGGCTTTGTAAAATCTGCCTCCCTAGCTCTTTGTCTTTTAGCTTTGACTTAAGTCCCTTGTTATAAATTCTTTCTCTAATCCTATTTTCAAATATGAGCCATTGGATATATATAAATAAGAACATCATATTACTCCAGACATTTATGTTAAGTCTCCCAATTTGTAAAATTCCAAACAGACCAAATAAAACTATGGGCTGAATGTGACTCATAGACTTATCAGTGTGCAAACTCTAAGAAAACAGAGCCAACTCTTTCACTTCATGAAATACTACAGTATCACACTTTCTGTGATTTTAAACCAAAAATGTTGGGGGAAATTATGCAATTAAAAAAAGGAGTAACAGTACTATAACTACCACTTCCCAGAATGGAGCTACTCAAACAGATAGGAACTACCCAGAAAACATATTATTTAAAATACTGACTTAGAAAATCCATGGAAAAGCTGAATGCTAAGTGCCTGGAAAAGTACAAGGAGAAAATGGCAGAAGGAAGGAAAAACAGATCATGTCAATCCCCAACTCAAAACACTCCAGTGGCTTCCAAGTATAGTTGGAATAAAATCCAAACTCCCGATCACAGTCTTCAAGACCCTGCACAGCCTTCATATCACTCTTACCCCCTGATCTCTGCACTCTGACCATGCAAGCTTCCCTTTTGTTTCTTGAACATATTATAGCTGACCCCTGGCCAATGCAGGGGTCAGGCACTGACCCCTTATGCAGTTGAAAATCCACCTATAACTTTTGATTCCACCAAAATTTAGCTATTAATAGCCCATTGTTGACTAGAAGCCTTCTGATAACATGAAGAGTCAATTAGCATGTATTTTGTATGCTATGTGTATCATATGATGTATTCTCAAAGATAAAGAAAATGTCAAGAAAATCACAAGGAAGAGAAAATACATTTACAATACTATGCTGCATTTATTGAAAGAAATCTGCATATAAGTGGATCCACATAGTTCAAACCCATGTTGCTCAAAGTTAACTGTAAATCCTACTTCAGAATCTCTGGATTAGGGCTCCCTCTGCCTTGGAGATATCATTTTCCAAATTTTCAGCTTAAAGTCACTTCCTTGAAAAGGCCTCCCCTGACTACCCTATAAAATTAGTCCTGCCAGAGGCTCCTGGGTGGCTCAGTCGTTGGGCATCTGCCTTCGGCTCAGGTCATGATCCCAGGGTCCTGGGATCGAGCCCCGCATCGGGCTCCCTGCTCCGCGGGGAAGCCTGCTTCTCCATCTCCTACTCCCCCTGCTTGTGTTCCCTCTCTCACTGTGTCTCTCTCTGTCAAATAAATAAAATCTTAAAAAAAAAAAATTAGTCCTGCCAATCCTACTCCCCACCTTATAATACTCATTTCATTATTTTTAGGACTTATATGTAATAGCTATAAAGTGTCATATGTTTTGGTTTACCTGTTTATCTCTGTCTTCATCCACTAAACAGTACACAAACATCAGAGAACTTGTCTTCTATCCCCAACAGTACCTAACAACTAGAAAGCACTAAATATTTTTGAATAAATGTTGAATAAATAAAAGACTCTGAAATATACACTGGTTGTGCATAACCATTGAGACACAGGTTCAAATATGTACAGAACCACTGAAAAAAATATTCTTCATCCCTCTGGGAATAATTTCTTTCTCCTTATTGCTCAAAGGAAGGTGGGTTACAGCAGCCAAGTTTTCCCTGGAATATTTGAAAAATTAGCTAGAGAGATGAGATATTGAGAGACAAGATCTAATAGCTACTCTGACTGAACTCAGTTGAAAGCCTCTAGATGCATTATTGATTATGCACCCATTCAGCCTTGTGCTGTTTGCACATCAGCACTTGCATCAAGGAATCAACTCTGGGTGGATCTATCTAAAACCATCTGACCAGAAGTCATTTATTCCAGCAATTAAAAATAAATTTGGTCTTTTGGAGTTAAAAAAAAAAGGACATTTATTTAGTACACTACCTTAAGGAGTTCTATTAAACTTTGTATTTTTGATATGATCCTTAGATATAACACGTTAGATAACATTGGGCCATATTTTATTAGGAATTCATGTTTCTCTTGCATGTCAGTGCACAGGACTAATCTGAATGAAAATATGTTGGCTAAAGAAAGAGTGAGCTAATAGCAGCTTTTGATCTGGGAAATTTGCCAATCATGATAGCATCAAATGTGCATAGTATATTAAGGAAAGTTTTTATCTCTCTGTATTTAAACTTCTTTATTAAGAGCTTTCCCATACAATCTGCAGATAGATCTGAACAAAGAAATAAGATATTAAAGTGTCTTCTTCACTCTTAAACTCACAAATAGACCTTCTAGCCTGCAGGATTAACTTATTGTCCTGGCCATTTGATGATGCACGATATCCTTTGAAAATAAATGTTTCTGAAATAACTCTATAGAGTGTGAATCTTACAGCTCACTCGAGTATACTCTGGAGTATACCTTTTAAAACTACAACCTCCAGAAAATATTGTGTGACCTTGGATTTGCCCATACACATGAAGATTCACTACCACTAGTCTATGGAACCTACTCCATGTTACTTCTGTAATGACTGAATCCAGAAACCTTTATTTCATCCCTATCTTTGTGCTTATAACCAATACCTCTCTTCTTTAAACTGCTGAGATCCAGAACATTCCAGCTCTTCATTGACCCTCATTCCAGGTCTTCACTGATCCTCCCAAGCTCATTTTTGGCTTCCAGATCTGCTCTTTAATCTTGTAACAATTTTTAAAGTGGGATGTGGCAAACAAATATCAATAAAGAACAAGGAAATGATCACTCCTTTATACAAGAGAGCCTCTGTATCTATATTTGGGTTTTATGTCATTTATATTTCAGAGTGGCACTCTGAGGTTTATATAGCACAGTTACATTCATTCATTGATTTTATCTTACTGTGATAGTGATTAGACAGTTGTATTAGCTGTATTAGAGTTCTCCAGAGAAACAGAACCAATATAGCATGTGTGTGTATGTGTGTGGAAGACAGAGACAGAGCGATTTTTTTTTAAATTAGCTGACACAGTTAAGGAGGCTGGCAAGTCCAAAATCTTAAAAGCAGGCTGGAGAACTAGGAAAGGGTTAATGTTGCAGTGCCATGCCTAAAGGCAATCTGGAGGCAGAATTCCTTCTTCTTTGGGAGGGACCTTAATCTTTTGCCTTAAGGCTTTTAACTGCTGGTTTGAGGCCCACCCACATTATGGAGGATAATCTGCTTTACTCAAAGTTTATTGATTTAAATGGTAGTCTAACATCTAAAAAATACCTTTACAGCCAACATTAAGATGGGTGTTTAGCCAAAAACAGGGTAACAAAGTCTAGCCAAGTTGACACATAAAATTTATTATCACAATATTATTAACTAATATAATTCAGTACTAAAAAATAAGCTATCAAATCATGAAAAGACATAGAAGAAATTTCAATGCATATTACCAATTAAGATTATTATTAAGTTAATATTATTCCAATTTTACAGATAAGGAAATAGTTTTTTTTTTTTAAGATTTTATTTATTTATTTGACATAGAGACAGAGACAGCGAGAGCAGGAACACAAGCAAGGGGAGTGGGAGAGGGAGAAGCAGGCTTCCCGCCAAGCAGGGAGCCTGAGGCGGAGCTCGATCCCAGGACCCTGGGATCATGACCTGAGCCGAAGGCAGACGCTTAACAACTGAGCCACCCAGACACCCTAGGAAATAGATTTTTAAGACTTTTTTGACCAAAACAATCAGCTACCACATGTTGGCACACACACTAGTGACCAGATCTTTTTACTCCTCATCACATGCACATTCCACTAGTCATATTGCCTCTTACATTATTGCAGTAGATTTCGATTTTTGTTTAAGTAAGTTTTAAATTACCTCCAATGATGACCCAGAATCCAGACAATATTTAGCTTTTATTTCATGGCCAAAACTCTGCACCTGCCCAATGTCAAGAGCATAAAACTCCCTTTGGGGGGGTGAGTGCTGACACATAGAATATGAACCTTCAAGGGTAAACTAAGACATCAATTTTAGAATGTCACTCCAGAGAGTACTTCAGAATTCACAAAAGCTACTTCACCTCTCAACATGAATTTCCAAATTCCAGAAGTATTTTTCAGCACACAGAGCCAGACAGCACAGAACAAAAAACTTTGTATCAAAAATGAACCTTAATGTAAAAGACAATGTCAAGAGAATGAGAAGACAAGCCACAGATTGGGAGAAAATATTTGCAAAAGACACATCTGATAAAAGACTGTTATCCAAAGTATACAAATAATTCTTAAAACTCAACAACAGGAAAGCAAATAACCTGATTAAAAAATAGTCCAAAGACCTTAACAGTCACCTCACTAAAGAAGATATGCAGATGAAAAAAAATTTGAAAAGATCACATGTCAATAGAGAAATGCAAATTAAAACCACAAGAAATAGCACTACACACCTATTAGAAAGTCTTTGGCCCAGAACACTGAGAACACCAAAGGCTAATGAGGCTATAGAGCAATAGAAATACTCCAGAACCACAACTGCAGCTATTTATAATTAAATGTCTACATGATATTTCTACTCAGATTTTGAAACAGTCCTTTAAATTTGGCATAAAAACCCAACACCTGATCTCCCTCCCTGCCAAATTTGGCCCTCATCCAGTATTACCTACCCCAGTGAATGGCACCATCATCCATCTATCTACTCAAGCCTTGAAATTATCCTTGACATTTTTCTTTCTCTCCCACTTTAGCACCATTTAACCAGTCATCAGGTCTTACCAATTTTACCTTCTAGATAACTCTTACATTCTTCCCCTTCTCTCCATTTCCAGTGTTGCCATCCCAGTCCAAACTACCATCATATCTCACCTGGAATATTCCTCTCACTGTTCCACTCAAATCCTTTCTGGCCCCCCAGCCAATACAGTCAATCTGAATAAACTTTTTAAACGCAAATATAATCATGTCATTCCTCCCACAGTCAACTATGACTTCCTAATAGATCTTTCTCCAACCTCCAAGACCATGACACTTTCCATGACTGTCTCTCTCCATCACAGTTCTTGTGCAATTTTACATTATTTGTGTGATTATTTTATTAACACCTAAATAAAATCTATATATATGCTCTTTGACCACCATAATACCCCAAATATATATGGATTCAATAAAAAATTCAATGTATATTCTTGAATGAATATACAATTAATAGAATGAGATACTTTAGACTTCTAAAAAAATATTAATCTTGCATATTGATTCCCTTCAAAAGTGATCTAATATTGCAGAAACTGAAAGTCCAAATGGTTTATCTAATTTGTGTTTCTAAAAGACTACTGTAAACAGCAAAGAAAACACCCCCTTGAAACAGGGAAAGTGTGTGTGAAAACTTTCAAGAGAAAGCTAAGGGACACTTTGGCAGATGATGAAGACACAGAGCTAAATTTACAGGAGAGAGAGAAAAGAGGTGAGGACATGCAAGCCATATGCCCTGAAGAATTCAGAGGATTTCATAAAATATGAACTGGGTTTGAGAATAAACCAGGCAAATCTACCCACTGAGGAAGGGAATAACTTCCTAGGATTTTAAACAGGGAGCATAAGAAATAGAACAATCCAAAAGAATTACAATAAGAGCAACAAGAAGGTGGGCCACTGCTTCAAGGAAGTCTAAATGAAGGGTTCCCCATATTTAGAGCCATTAAGAACTAGACTGGCAGACATTCAAGAGATCAAAAATTTGGCAGGATAGGAAAAGGATTTGCCAGATTAATATACCAACCACTGACAAGAAATCTGTCTATGTTAATTAAGCATATTTATATACATGTATGGTAAGAGTTCTTGTCCCATATATCAGATAATCCCAGAACAGCTGGAAGAGGGTAATATAACAGTCCTATCATATTCCATAATATAGTGACATCTGGATAGTATATCAGTAGAGCAATATGAGTTTTTCATTCCTAACCCAGTAGGTGCTAAACCATAAACAGCTATGTTTTTAAGAACTTTTAGCTGAACAGACCTGAAAATACAGCACATATAGATCTTACCACACAAAAGAGTTTCTCTTCATCAATTAAATAAGACTGGATATTTCTCCTGAGCAGAGTATATACAGTTAGGATTTTTCTTTTTGAAAAGTAAGGTATGGAGAAAACTTCTGTGTAAAAGTATCCAACTGAGATTACATGTTTGCCCCTCCTTCTTCTCCAGAACCTATTAAAACTATGTTGAAGGAATGAAAGAGATATAAATCTGTAACAGAGAATAATATGTTCAGGGGAGTGAATTTCAACAAATATCTGAGATACAAAAGAAATATAAGAATGTCAACAAGTGAAATAGAAAGGAAAAATCTTCAGACTAGAATATTTGTGGAGAAAATTTCAGTCGTGGAGGGAGCAGAGTCCTGGAGTTACTGTGAAATACAATCAGCCAGTGAGTGGATGGGATTTGGAAGTGGGCTGTTAATAAAAGGTCTCTCCATATGAATGAGCAACCTCTCACTCTCTTCTCTTACACCTTCGTACAGGAATAAACATCCCACCCACTCATATTAGAGTTAAGCCTACTGGTTGACAAGTATTACCTATATACACAGAACTCACAGAGGACCTACCTACTTTTTCATTCTAATAAATGAACAGATACCCAGAAATCAGAGGTCATCTGAAGAAAACTAACTACATGAAAAACAAACACCAAAGTAAACAAATAGAAAAACTGAACCTGGAGGAAACTGTTTTAAAAAAAAAAAATTTAATCTCTCATAGATAATACCCAGAAATGTTCAAGAAGACATGTGATCTAGAAAGAAGAACAGAATGTAATGAAAAAAGGAAAAATCAGCAAATGATAAAACTTTCTTAAAAATTAAAAGCATGATTGAAAAAAATAAAAATTCAATCAGAAGTTTCAAATATAAAGCTGAGGAAATCGTCCAGAATGTGGAACAAGAGACAGAGATAAACATATAGAGAGAATCAATCTAGGAAGTCAAACATCTGACTAATAGGAATTCTAGAGAGAATAGAGAAAACAAAGGAAAGATTATTATCAAAGTAGTAATAGATGAAAATTGCCCAGAACTTAAGATATAAAAATTTAAAAGGATCTAACAGAGGATCCATGTTTAAACACATCTTTATGAAATTTCAAAACAAAAAGGAGAGAGAAATCTAATATCTGAGAAAGAGAGAAAGGAGAAATAAAACACAGAACCTACAAAGGAACAAGAGAGTCAGGCTACTGTCAGATTTCTCATTAGAAGTAGAAGCTAGAAGACAGTTGTGCAAGATTTTCAAAATACTGACGGAAAATATTTTGATCCTAAGAAACTATACCCTGACAAATTTTCAGGTAAATGTAAAAGGAAAATAAATCCATTTTCTGACATGCAAGGCCTCAGAAAGTTTACTTATATTCTGCAGAAGTTGCTTGAAGATATTTCCCAGCAAAATATGAGTGAAAACCAAGAGAGAAGATATAAGATATAAAGAACAAACAATAAACCAAAAAATACATGAAAAGAAATCTCCAGATGATAGCCTACAAAGCAATCTGTGCAAATTATAACCAGAATCATTTGGATCCAGGAATATCTTCAAGACAAAAAAAAAAAAAAAAAGGAATGGATTATAAGTATTAGAAAAAATAAACAAAAAGCAATAAATTATTACAGGTATAATAAAGCAAGCATGTATTTCTTAAGGTGGGGATGGCAATCATAAACCCCATGGGGGGGGAGATGTATAGGAAAGAAATGGCCTAATACAAAACAAATTAAAATAAAATATAATAACTGAGCAATTGATGGAGTCTAAAGAAAGAGGTCGCTTCAGTTTTATTTTTCATGTTAAGTGATGACATTGAAAACATAGAAAATGAAATGTAATCATAGCACCTATTGGCTCTCCAATGAATAATATTTACATATAGAGAGCAATACATGTAATGGCCAAGGGAACTATGGTAGAATGCAAAAATGGTCCCAATCCTCCACCTTTCACGGTAAGCACACTACTAAAACGTAACTTTGCAGCAACTCCCAACAAGTGAAGTGTATTTCCTTTCCCCTTGAACCCGGGCTGATTTTGTGACTTCTTTCACCAATAGAATGCAGAAGTGACAGTGTGCCATATCAAAGCCTAGGCCTCATGAAGCCTGACCTGGTTCTGTTCTCTCTCTCTCTCTCAGAATTCTGCCAGCAGTCATGTGAATAAGACCAGGCTAGTTCTAGGTGATGAGATACACCTGGCTAGTCTTCTCCTTGGCCCCAACCAATATCCATCTAACCTGCGGAAGCTGGGCTGCCTTACTGCCCACAGATGCTGGAGCAAACCTGCCAAACCCCAAAGAACTGCCCAGCTAAGGCCAGCCCAAAATTTCTGGCCCATAGAATCATGAGGTAAAGAAATGGTGCTGTTTTAAGTCACTGGAATTTGGGTGCGGTTTGGTACACAACAAAAGCTAATTCAAACAGAAATGCACTCCTGAGCAAGACTACACTAATGCAAATCGTTGACTACCACTTTTAGTTTTGTGACTTTGAGCAAGTTAGTGAACTTGCCAACACTTCAGTTTCCATATCTGTAAAATATTTTTTGAGAACTGATTTATGTAAATACATGTGTAAAGAAATTTGAGCTATTGTATGTAAAGCAATTAGAATGGTGCCTGGCATATCCTAAGTAGTCAATTAGCTATTATTATTTAAAACAAACAAATTTCAATGGTATTTATTTATTTCCAACATCTAGAATTACCCACAAAATATAGAAACTTAACAATAGCTATAGAATGGAATGAAAATGTTAACAGTCTTGTGAAAATGCAGCTATGAGAAGCTGGGAGGTAGAAAAAGAAAAGAACAGGTGGAAGGAAGGGTAGGGGGTTAATATATTCATCATATAAAGTGAGGAGTCAAGAGATACTGTCTAAAACTAAAAACAAAGAAATAGAACAAAAATAAATAGAGGTTATATGAGAATGTCTTTACAAAGGTAACAAAATGAGAAACTGAATGGTGATATAATTTTCAAAAATTAAGAAAATGGGGAGAAATAAAGGTGGGAGATGGAGTGCCCATATATCCTCATACATTAACTCATATATCCCCATATATCATCTATTATCTGTCATAACAAGAAGAATACAGATGAAGTTTAAAGATGAAAACTCAAGAATTTGTGCACAACACATATTTACTTAGGGATGTAAAACAAAAAGCACAGGTTACCTCTGCCGCAGACTGGAATGGGAGAAGATGAACAATGAAAATTCTTCTATCCTATTAGTTTTCTTAACTATGTACACATAATTTTGATAATTTTTTTATTGAAGTAAGGTACAAAGAAGATTCCCCAAACCATCCATACTGCCCAGATTTAGGTTTAAAAATATAATGTTTTTCAAAATAAAAATCTAGTAAAGTTTTATAATATTCATATAAGGTTGAAAACCTTCATGAAAGCAACTTAAGACATTTCTTTTTTTTTTTTAAGCTTTTATTTATTTGACAGACACAGTGAAAGCAGGAACACAAGCAGGGGGAGTGGGAGGGGGAGAAGCAGGCTTCCCGCCAAGCAGGGAGCCCGATGTGGGGCTAGATCCCAGGACTCTGGGATCGTGACCTGAGCCGAAGGCAGCCGCTTAACGACTGAGCCACGCAGGTGCCCCAAGAAATTTCTTAATAAATGACTTAAATCTTTGCTTACTGGGGATTCAGAAAGTTAAACTTCTGGATCCTAAGTGAGGTGCATTTCATGCCCAAAAACTAAAAGAGGGCAAGACCCTCTCTTCTACCCTATGCTTACTTTATCTCCCCTCATTTCCTGGAACCTGTACAATCTCTCCCCTCCCAGACACTGGAGGAGTCTCCTGTGGTCTCTCCTATGTGCCATGGATACCCCTGCCACACAGCCCTTCCTTTTCAGTATAGCAAAAAGAGCATCACCTTGGAATAAGACATCTGAGTTTAGTTCCAGCTCTGCTACTTCTGCACTGTGGCTATGGTAAGGCTACTTCTCCTAAGAGAAAAGCAATACCTCCCTCACTCACTCTCTTTCAGAATTAAATCAAATAGTATATTTGGATATACATATATATATATAGAGAGAGAGATGCAATACTTTGCACACAGTAATTATTTAATAAATAGGCATTCCCAGATTGGAGAAGAACAATGAAGAAGATGCAGTAACACAATCAGAACAAAAATTTTCCCTTACCTCCTGGGATCCTAAGCCCCTTTTAAGCCAGGAACATAGAGAGCTTCTGGAAATCTTCTTGCTGTAGTCACCAGCACCACTAGACATTGGCCTCTGCAAATCCTCTCCAAAGGTGATTTATGGACAGCTTTATCTCTGCAACAAAGTTCACATGTGGAGATAAAAAAGGTTGACTTTATTCCAAAAAATTTTTGAAATCATTCCTATGAAGGTAAAAGGTACTAGGACATATAACATTTACTTTAAAATAGGTTCATGGGCAGAAATCCACTTAACTCTAGTAAGTAAAAGAAATGGGCAAAGATCTCAAATGCAACAGCAGAGAAAACATTACTTGCCCAGCCTGTTTGGAACAGTGGTTGACTGTCTAAGCAGAGATTCTGTGGTCCATAAAAATAGGGGTTCTTGGGGGATTTGTGGCTGCAAAATCACTATTTGCATCACTTTGTGGAAAAAAGATCCACAAATTTAGAATTACTTAAGTACCTAGAAAAAATACCACACATACTTAATAATAGCCCATGTGTTGTAATTTGGACATTTCTAAAGCCCACTTCCCAGAGCTGATATGTAAGAACAGTAATGATTTTAAGAGATCATGCTGTAGGGTCTTATAGGAGTTCTACACCCAAAATGAAGTCAATAAGCTACCACTTTGAAAATCATTCCTTAGAGGTCTGTATTTTTTCCAAAGATTCTATCATGGACTAATCATCAGACCCTGACATACAACTTATTCTCCCATGAACCATTCAAATTTTCAAAAAATGCTACCCATCATAATTTATCTTGTTTTCCCTAGCCATGATATGTTTTTATGTTCCTTTACCTCAGACTAAAGCGGTGACAAGAAATTTCCACTAAAGGGATATCATTTTATTTTCATTTTTCAGTCTCTTTAGAAAAAAAATTGATAGGTTACCTCCCATAGAAGAGCACAGTATTATCATTTGCCATTAACAAAAACCAATCTGTTATTATTCAAGATCAAATGATGCATGTGGGAGAAATAATTGTAGAAATGCCATGTTTTCTCTCAGAAAGATTAAACACAGGTAAAGGAATACTAAGAATGCTGCTTTGGCAAATACACGTGCGTAAAGTGAGCTTCTTATCCCATAACAGGGTAGGCACATGTAAACCCTTTAGGCTCCATGTGTCAAAACACATTTTAAAAAAAATAGAAAAACTATTGGAGACCCAAAAAAGTAATGATGAGTGAAATATAAGAATATTATCGTTTGGTCTAAATTATTCAATATTTGAATATTTAAACTTAAACAAGAATGAGGGAGGCAGGAATTCTGGAATGTTGAAGTAAGAAGCTCAGGTGACATACTCCTCAGCAAGCAATTTAACTAGTAAAAATTATAAAAAGCAATTATATAAAGTCTCTGGAAATTGCCCTAAGGGCATAAATCAAACAAAGAAATAATCATTCAAGAAAATGTACTAAATCTTGGTTAGCACAGCAGAAGTCTATGGTGTCTGAACCTCAACGCATTGTTAGGCACACATTATGCACCTCCCCCTCCCCAGGATACAGAAGGTCTACTCCAGGCATGTGTGGCCAAGAAGACAGACTCCTTCTCCCCCAGCTCCCAATCTGGGACTATAACTTCATCCACAGTAGGGTGCTCATGCCCCTCAGCCCTGTGTTACAGAAGTTCTTTTCCGGGTGGCATAGCTGAGAGGACCAGGTCATTCTTCTATGAACTGGCTCCACTCTTAGGGTGGAAGCTCTACCCTAGGAGCAATAAGCCAAGAATACAAGGGTCCCAATCTCCTTCCCCCACCACCAGCTCACTTATATGACAGAAATTCCATGCAATAATACCAAGGGTTACTACTCCTCTTCACTTACAGAGAGGGGAAGGGGAAGGGGTCACTCTGGAGGAGCAGGCCCTTGCCCCTAGCTCCAGGGCAGTAACTCTGGGGTTCTGGCCAGGTGGAAAGGCAGGATATAAAGGCAAAGAGCTCTACAGCTCTGCATGGAGGGAATGACTTTATTTGGAACAAGTAGAGAACTCCATGTCTAAGGGTGGGACTATGTTTCAATAAGGCTTTATTTATAAAAACAGGGATATTAGAATTCAAACCAAATGTTCAAATACAAACTGTACATGAATGTTCACAGAAGCAATACTCACAAGAGCCAAAAGAAAACAACCCAAATGTCCATCAACTGATGATGGATAAATAAAATATGGTATATCCATACAATGGAATATTACACAGCAGTGAAAAGAAAGAAAAGAAAAAAGTACTAATATATGCTACAGTATAGATGAACCTGGAAAACACTATGCTAAGTAAAAAGAAGGCAGGCATCAGAAAAGGTCACATATTATATAATTCCATTCATATTAAATGTCCAAAATAAGCAAATCTATGAAACAGAAAGTAGATTAATGGTTACTTATGGATGATGGGAGGAGGTGTGAAGGAATGGTAAGTGACTGCTGATCAGTACAGGATTTCTTTAAGGGGAGAAAAAAATATTCTAAAATTATATTCTGGTGACTGTTTTACAACTCTATGAATATATAACAATTCTATAGTTTAAAATGGGTGAATTTTATGGCGTATGAATTATATCTCATAAATGTTGTTCTTTTTTTTTTCTTTAATCTATACTGAGGCACCTGGGTGACTCAGTCAGTTAAATGTCCAACCCTTGATTTTGGCTCAGGTCATGATCTCAGGGTTGTGAGATCAAGCCTGGCATCAGGCTCTGCACTGGGCATGTACCCTGCTTAAGATTCTCTCTCTCCCTCTCCTTCTGCCCCCTCCTTGCTCTAAAAATATAAAAAATAGAAACAGTGGCTTTTTAAAGAAATACATTTAAAATTTAAAAAAAAACTATACTGACCCAAGGTCATGTCTTCATCATTACTTTTTAAACTATCTGCAATATCACTTTCTTATAACTTATTTCTCTCTTCTAGAAGTAAAATATAGATAATTTTTATTTAATTGATAAACCTGCTTAGTAGAGTTTTTAAATATATAAATAGATTCACAAAAAAAAATATGAATGGGGTAGGGTGGGGAAAGGTTAGGGGCAGGAGATAGGTTTTCTTCCTAATGCAAGCCTATAAGATCCCACCCCCCCACACTACCATGGCTACTATGGTCTTAGCTGCTCTTGGGCCCCATTCTAGCCCAGTAAGGCCTAAAAAGAAATATAAAACTTTACAAACTCTGCAGACCCACAGCTATCCAGTACACCTTATGTAGCCTGATTATCCTGACACACTGACTTCTCCCAACATGTCAGGAGCCCTTTGGGTGATCCTACAAGGTCACCTATCTCCTGTAAAATGCTTAGGCATATTATTTTCCACAGGTCAGTTGGATATGGTTTCTCCAGGTTCACTCCAGCTAAGGAATATAAAAGTACCACAGGAAAACCAAACTTGTTAATTTATGAATGTTGAGTATCAGAGGCATTTTGAAGCATTTATTAATATAATATTTTTTTACATTAAACATAGGATTTCTACATATAATGTTAATATATGTGCCTTATTTTGAACTTTAGCTATTTTATTTGCTTTGAGTCTGTCACAGGGGCAGCCATAGAAAGAATCTACTTACACTTTTCAATACCTGCATTTGTCACAGCACTAAGTTGCTCTTGAAGTTTGTTTATTCAACACATTAAGCGATGCTGAGAAAAAATAGAGTGTTCATTGTGTTTAAAATAAACTAGATGAATATTTATGTGTTAATAGTTTTAATATCCATTAAGGTCTACTAGAATGATGCATGTTTCACTAAAAACAGTTTGTTTAAATACATTTCACCAAGGAATATTTCAATATTCCTAAGATTTTCCAATATTATTAATTCCGATATTACTAAGATTTTCAATGTCTGTATTTTTTATTTTTTTTAAAGATTTTATTTTTAAATAAAGAGAGAGATAGTGAGAGAAAGAGAAAGCACAAGCAGGGTGAGCAGCAGGCAGAGGGAGAGGGAGAAGCAGGCTCTCCGCTGAGCAGGGAGCCTGATGCGGGACTCGATCCCAGGACCCTGGGATCATGACCGGAGCCAAAGGCAGCCACTTAACCGACTGAGCCACCCAGGTGCCCTCAATGTCTGTATTTTTTAATCACTTGAACTTACATCACCCAAAACACAGTATGGCAAAAGCCCTCTGATAACCAGTTTGTGCACCTGAATTAGCCTTAAAAACAGGAAGCCACATTTTATCATAAGGAAAAAAATCTCTGAATATAGGAAGACTGGTTTTGATTTCTTGTGTCAAGCTCTCTGTGTCTGAATGACTTCCAAACCTCACTAAATGTATTTTTTCATTCCTCCCATTTATTTTTATATCTCTTAAAGGACACATATGATCTTGGGTTTGAAGAGACAGGAGAAGGCTTGGAAATAACAGTTAATGAAAACTTTTAAAGTAGGCATGCCAAGGGAGGGAAAAAATGAAGTCTTGTCTAGACCCAGTCAGCTCTGCTTGACCTAGTTACAGTTAAATGATATATCAATGGGAAATTCAAAGTAAGCAAACTAGCCAAAGTTCTGCAAAAGGTGGCTCTGATGACTTGAGAAGAATGACATCTGATCCTTCTAAAGAAAACACATTTCTCATGGCTGTCAGCATACTACCAAGGAAGAGAGGGGAATAAGCCAAAGCATAAATATTACTATTCCTAGAGGATGTCCTTCAAGAAAGGAAGGCTTTGTCTTGGCTGTGTTTATATAAATCTTTGGAATATCTGACCAAAAAAATTTCACATAAATGCAAGTCACAGCCAATGAGGGAGAAACTATTTCAATATGTCCAAACACAAACTCCAGGCAACCACAGAAAAAATATCATGTTCTCTTGGAGCTTCCATAGTAAATAAATAATGAAGATGACATTGCAAAGATTGTACAACAGTGGTCAGGCTGCAAATGTGACTTAGTTAATAGGCTGACCAAATCAGAACCCAGGAATGTGTTAGAAAGGAGCTGCTATGAGACGGGTTAGTACAGATTTGTTTGTGAAACAAGTCAAGCACTTTTAGTGAGTGGAATTAAATAGTACTCCAAATTGGATAAAGTTAATGAAGCTACAAAGTGTACTGAAGCCATCAGTTCTTTATTAATGGTTCAAAAAAAGGAAAGAATTTAGGTAGATGATAAAGACAATGGCCCTAACAGGTCAGTTTGGAAAATAGCTAAAATAACCTCTTCTTCCCCAGCCCCAGGTATATGAAGATCTTAGATACGTGGTTTATACCTCAACAGACATTCCCAGGCACTAAGAGAATATTCCTTAGAACATACATAGCTTATCTCCTGTATAGAACATAAAAAATTGACTATAGCCTAAGTCTACTAATAGTGCAAGTAATATTCCCAAACATCTGTGATTTTATAAGTCATGTGTCTCTAAGAAATAGTAAATAAAAAGATGAAAGTACACCAAAATAGTCCAAATTTGGCATCATTCTATGGTCGATCATTCTTTAAAATCAACTGCTTCTGTGCTCGCTCTCTTTTTCTCTCTCTCTCTTTCTGTGTGTATGGGTGGATACACATGTACATGTGTTTTCTTTAGTGGATGACAAATTTATAGAAATAAAGATGTGGCAACAGTAGGTCTGCCTTTATTTAAAGGCTTTCCCCTCAAGATCTTGGCATCAATTCTTAAATATCTCTTGAAGAGGACTATGAAGTCAAGATCTTTGCAAGAGTAGACTGTTTGCCCAGGCCTCATAGAGTATAACTGTGGCCCAATTAAAAGTAATACCTCTTATTTCACTAATTAATGGCTCAGATTGTTCACAAAGGATCTCAGTTCTCACTCAGTAATTCTTAGGATTCCCTCAAGCATGTGTTATAGGAGTTCACAAACAGTCCTCCATATGACCAACTAGGCTCCACCATGTTCTTCCCATCCTAATCCCCTTCACTGATGTCTGCTGCTGGAAAAATAACATGAGGGTAGTTTACTAAATTCAATGTAGCAGCAGCTCACCATGAAGATTTGATGTTTGTAGAAGGATGCTGCCTCCTATTGCTTGCAAAGCTGCCTGAAAAATCTTAAGAAGAAAATGATACTAATTTCCCCCGGAAACTTCAATGCTCTCAAACAAACAGCCATGTGCTTTCTACAGAAGTGGAAGGGCTGTGCTTCTTCCCTACTTTCCAACATTATTTGCCACAAGAGAACTAAACCGAAATATGCATCCATTTGTCTCACAGAGAACCTCAAGAAAAGGGCTCCTCAGTTTTCATTTATATTCTGCGTCTGTCTGTCTGTCTCCCTCCCTCCCTCCCTTCCTCCAAAATGCTTCAACAAACATCCATGGGACCAGGTCAAGGGATCAACCTAAAAAAACAGACCTTGTGCTATAATTCTTATTCTTTCATTCCCTAGGCTTCCATATCAAATATATACTTCCTCAGTATCTTCCAGCAACAACAACAAAACAAAAGGAAAAGGAGAAAAGGAAAATCTCATCCCAACCGGTCCATCCAAATAGTCTCCTGGCAGGCTGTCCCACCAGTTCATTAGACATATCTGAATCCCTACTTGGATTAATATAAAGGCCCCAGCTACACAAGGAAACTCAAAATGAAGCAAAATCCCATCTGATACCATCTGTTCTAAGAATTAAAGTCCAAATGTGAAGCAGGTGTAAGTTGAAGAGTGATTATGAAACAACTCTACAATGAGCTATCCATACTAGAAGGATTCCTTAGCTAGGGATACAAATGGTGACTCCTAACCAAGAGACAATGAGAAGGCATCTGTTAGGGACTAACACCAAGGCTATAAGATGGACGTAGAGGTCTTTTTCTTTATTGACAAAGGATACTAAGCCCACAGAAAAAAAAAAAAAAGTGTGGTGTGTATATATATTCTCCATCTATTGATCTGTCTTCATAAACCAGATAATATTATGACAGAACCTGAAAATGGTATGGGAAGGGAAAGAAGGTAACAGGGAGTACAAAAGAATATCAGTCACCAAAATTACTGTTTTCATCAAATTATGTTTTAGAACTGCTCTGGAAACTAAGTAGCAAACATAATTCCAACAGACGTAAGAACTGTATATAATCACATAGTCTTGTGGAATTGGAATGTCCTTTAGAATTTTGATTACATCATCTTAAAAGGAGTGGGGGAAGAGAAAGCCTCATTTTAGTCCCTTACAGACTGTGCCTAATAATCTTAGCTGATTTAAACCCAACAGGCCTTTGTTAGAATATGAAAAGATGATTTGTTTCCTCCCCAGAAGGAAGCAAGGAAAATCTTTATCTCACTACTATCTGTTCCCTCTATCTGAAAGTTCTCATACAAAGGGCTCTTCTAAGATAAAAGCTCTGGAGAACCCACAAGAAGATGTGGCAGACTGAGAAATGGTAAATTTTTTAAAAGGAATAAGTAATAGTCTCCTTTGTAAGAAAGGGAGGTCATATGGCTGCTCTCCAACATCCTCTTCTTGGTTGTTACACCATCAGATGAAGGAAGTCAATCAGTTATTCTGTTTAAACCACTTCAAATTGCATTTCTGTCACTTGCAACCAAAAGGGTTCTGACAAATACACTGCAAGAAAGCAGAAGTTACGAATCATGAAAAATGTAATGGGAAAAGTAAAGTAAACTGATCAGCTAACTAGCTGAGATCAATTTTATGACATTACGACTTGTTTGCAAATTCATTTCAGAAAATTAGTAAAGAACACAGGGATGATAAATCAATTAATGCAGGGTCACAGAGGATCTGTGCTCTGGCATCTGAGGTGACATTACAACTTAAAAATCCTGGAGACAACCATTTTTCCTAGCCATTATGTATTAACAGTAAGTTCTGATTCAAGAAGAAAAAAAGGAGGCAGCTGATTATGGACATTTACTCCCTTGACATGAAATATTTGAAACAGCCCACTGGTCCCTATTTTTAGATTAAAAACCAATCACTGGAAAAGGCCCATAACCAGTACAGTAATGAGCCCATGGCCATTTATTTATAGTTAGCTCAAACTGATTCATGAGCTGCAACTCAGTGTCTGGTAAGTACTATGTGACTCTTGGATTTTATCAACTTATTTATGGGTGGCCAAGACTTCTCCCATAGAGTATGTATATATGCAAACACACTGCCTTGTGTGTGGGTGTAGAGGAAGGAGAAAGAAATATATATTCAGTAGTGTACAATCTGACTACATTTTATGAATCTGTCCAATCACATTTGGCTTTTCCATAACTTACTAAGACCATCCACACTGAATTTACTGCAGGCTGCATGCAAAACTAGCAGTGCAGGCAAGATGGTAATGAGAGTCTAAGAGAGACACATGCATTTTCATATATATTAATAGTTTATATGGAGAAAAAAACGCTGAAGGATAAAAGAGGCATCAAATATTGCCAGAATGACAGATGAAATACTGAAGTGATGAAATACTGAAATTATAGTCCTTTGAAATAGGCTCTGGGTAAACTAACTACACAGCACATGGCAAGCAATGTGTGGCAACAGTTGTGATGGAATTTGCCTTGATTAATGCCCCCATGTGAAAAGATAAATCTTGCTAAGGAGGTTCTGGAAGTTCAGTGAATGGAAGCCAAATATTCACACTGCCATTTGAGTTCAGAAAGAGAGCTAAGCCTAATACTAACCTTGCATTTGCATCATGCACAAGCTTTCCCTGTAACATCTTAAGAAAACGTGCATTATGTATCCACTTTCTTTTCATGTTTCTTACTAATAACTGTTATGAGTTTTGACCATTCCATTCCAGAAATTAAAGCTTACAAACGCATGTTTTACAACGTGTCTGATATCTATTAGTTCTTATGCGTTTGTTACTATGATCAACTATAAAAACCATTTTTAGAAGGTATGGTGAAAGGGAGAGAAAAAGTGGTTCTGGAATTATGTCACTAGATTAAAAGGTATAGTTAGTAGCAAAAAAAAAAAAAAGACTGGTATTTGCTGCAAACAACAGCAGATACTATTTTTAACATTCCTACTAAAGAATGTATATGACAACAGTTGGGATTTCACCATAATTAGACTCTGTGACCAAGAGATAAAGGAAAATCCTCTACTTCAAGGCCAGGTTCTCTAAAACTAAGTTAGGTTGGAAAACTTTAAGTCATTGGACAAGTCTCCTCTATTCAAAGAAGAAAGAAAATTAAAAACAATCTTTCTTAGTACCTCATCATAGTCAATAAAATATGGATGATAGTAAATATCTTTCATTTGTATAAGAATTTGCAGTTTACAAAATTCATTCTCATTAACTATTCTGTTTGATCCTCTTTCTTGGTCTCATTTTACAGAAAACTGAATTTGAAGAAGTTGAGTCGCTTGTCCAGAATTATAGACTTTATAAATGTGGGAGCTAAGGTTAAAACTGGTCGTTCCCACAAAATACTATTTAAGAGTGAAATGGAAGATGGAATGCCTACTATATGTTGTACAGTATTCTGGTGGTTTCTCATCTATTCACTCATGTAATTACCATAATTACCCTATAAGAATGGAACTATCACTCCCATTCACAGATGACAAACCCCAAGTATTGTAAAATTTCCCACAGGTATTTAAGTGATGGGCAGGTATGAAAACCTAGTAGTGTCTGATATCAAAAAGCAGGTTCCTCCCATAATAGGCAAAGTCATACTTCTATGGCATGTACAACTTTTATTATGCAATGACAGACAAGAACAAAATTAAAGAGAATAATTCATTTTCTCTTCAGAAAATTACTTTATCAGCAAGTACTTACTAAAAGCCAACTAAGTGCTTCAGCATTGTATTCAGAATTGTGGGAAAAACAGAAGAAGCAGAAAACAAGCTTCCTTTTCCCAAGGAGATTTCAACACAGAACAATGTTAAAATGCCAAAAATATATGTATTATTATACAATAACATTAAGCAATATTTAATGCAAACAAAATAAGGCAAAGGTATTAGTAAAATGAATAAAGCTATCACTCTATTTCACTAGGATAGAAGGAAAAAACCAAAAATATATGATCTGGCAGATGTTCTGTATCAGTGATGTTTAATGTAGGAAAGATAATGTTGATCCATGATGTAGTTTAATATGAGCTAACACTTAACCAAATTTGAGGCAGATACTAGTTGAACTCTGGCTTAGTTGCCCATACCCCTCCTTATGTTTTCTTTTTCTTTGTAACTAAAAAGGAGAGAGTCATGTAGCCAACAGTGGTGGTGGATGAAAAAGCACAAACTATCTCTAGAAGTGGAGTTTACTGGGAGAGATGCCTAATTCACATCACCACTAAACATCATCTATATTTCTCACCCCATTTATTGGTTTATTCTTCCCTTAAACACATGGACTAAGTGCCTACCACATGCCAGGCATCAGACTAGGGATTGCAGGTACAATATTGACCGACATAGCAATGACCTTAGCCAAGACCACCCAGAGCAATGCACAGACTTCACTGGAGTGAAGCTGTATAATCTACAAAGAAAAACTCAGAATTTGGGATCAGAAGACCTGAATTTAATTCCTGATTCAGTATTTGCACAGCCTTGGATGAATATATATATATATATGACTCTGAGGCTCAACGTCCTCATCTATGAAATAAAAACAAAATAATGCCACGTTTCTGTACACAGAAAAATAGAGAAAGTATATGAAAGCAACTGTAAACACTGAAAGTCCATACAAGTGTGATGAATTGTTACTTTTATGTTATGTGTCCTGTCTCATCATTGTGGTTCCTTTTCTCTTCAAAAGTCATGTAATATGTATTGGTTCTACTCAGAAATGTCTGTTCCTGCCTGAGTCAGAACTCAGCCTTACTCTGAATATGAATACAAATTGCCTTTTTGTCGTTCACTCCTCTTCTGTTTCCCCACTCCACCTTGCTCCATGGCAGCTAAAAGTTGCCATTACTACTTGCTTCTGTACATACACAAATTTCTTTCTTTATTCATATCTATCTTTCATATTTTCAAAAATTCATACCTTCCCCCAAGATCCCAACTCAGGTGACCTCATATATCAGTAGTCACAGAAGACTCAGCTCAAAATGTTTCAGGATTATTGTTTGAGCTATATTGTTAGCTCTTACAACACCCTAGCCCTACCTTAGCTATTTGGAATGAGTACCCCTGCCATAACCCTCCCCTAGAACCAGTCAATGAGGAAACTGATGAAAGTAGCCATAGCCTAACAGTGTGCCCCATGAGCAGCAAGAGTGGAATAAATCCATTGCTCCAGGGGACAAAGGGATGGCCAAGCACTCCTAAGATACCATCCAGTGAAGGTCAAACCAAAGCACTATTCCCTGAAAGGGGGTCTACCTTGCTTCCCATTTTTCTGTCTAGAACCAATTTGCCTGCCACATTCCTGTTCTCTCCTTACTGGCCTGCATAACAATTTCCCTGGATAATGCAACCCACTCTAAAAACCTTTAGATACTCAACATTTTTCAAAATCATACCTTTCTCTTCTCTCTGCAAGAATTAAAACTGATAGGTCTTAGAAAATGCTGTGGATTAGCCTCATTCCTTCTTGGATCTATATCCAATGGTCAGCTCCCTTCTCTGGGGTTCCATTATTACCCTTATTTTGTCCCATATTCTTCCTGACTTTCCTCTAGTGCTGCCTACCCTTCACTCATGCCTCTTCTCTCCTAGCAAACCAAGCCACATGACTGCAGTATTTCCAACCTTTTGCCAAAAGCCAGAACTGACAGTTGCAGAGTAGGAGGAGGTGTGAATCACTCTTTTGAGAACTGGTTGCCACACATGTCAAAGTCCCAACACATTTTCATGCAACATTTTCATGCAAGAGACAAGTATAAGCTCTAGGACTCAGCCAACTCAAGTTATTTCTTCCTGAAATATGATGCCAACTAACATCTGCCATATTTGATTATCCTGATTTGCTTAAGGATCTCTCCAGGGTTAAGATCTTTATCTAGGGAGATATAATTTCACCTGGGTGTCTAAAGGCTAAAAAACAGAACAGAATCACACTTTTGAAGTGATCCTCACAAAGGGTCACAGTGTAGTAAAATGATCAAAGATCTGGTGCTCTTAAAAATCTAGGTTAAAGTCCCAAATCATTGCGTGTGTGGGAGCTTAATTTTTCTAGCCTCACCAGAAAGGGAGGGAGGGATTTTACAAGTTGATTACTAAGGCACTCCCAGTTCTAATCTTTTTTCAAGTTTTACACCAAAAATAGCTAGAGTTTAACAAATAAGTATGGATAACACTGCTCCCATTTTAGGCCCAATCTGCCCTCTTCCTAATAAGTTACAGAATAATTGTTTTCCTTTTTCAGTTCTTTAAATATATGAAATTGAGTAATTCTCCATGGACTGCCAAGTCATTCAATCAACAAATTATTTAAAAGTGACAATATCACTGGGGCGCCTGAGTGGCTCAGTCAGTTAAGCAACTAACTCTTGATTCCAGTTTAAGTCATGATCT
This sequence comes from Zalophus californianus, assembly GCF_009762305.2. Taxonomy (NCBI): domain Eukaryota; kingdom Metazoa; phylum Chordata; class Mammalia; order Carnivora; family Otariidae; genus Zalophus; species Zalophus californianus. The sequence continues at coordinate 72,388,450 of NC_045607.1, forward strand.
CAGGGTTGTGAGATTGAACCCCATGTTGGGCTCCATGCTAGGTATGGAGCCTGTTTAAGATTCTCTCTCCCCAAAGGACAGCATACTTTCGTGATTAAAACTCTTCACAGTGTAGGGATAGAGGGAACATACTTCAATATCATAAAAGCCATTTGGAAAAAACCCACAATGAATATCATTCTCAACAGGGAAAACCAGAGAGCTTTTCCCCTAAGGTCAGGAACACAGCACGGATGTCCACTATCACCACTGCTGTTCAACACAGTACTAGAAGTCCTAGCCTCAGCAATCAGACAACAAAAAGAAATAAAAGGCACCTGAATTGGCAAAGAAGTCAAACTCTCACTCTTCTCAGATGACCCAATACTCTCCATGGAAAACCCAAAAGACTCCACCCCAAAATTGCTAGACCTCATACAGGAATTCAGCTAAGTGGCAGAATATAAAATCAATGCACAGAAATCAGCTGCATTTCTATACAATAACAATGAGGCAGAAGAAAGAGAAATTAAGGAATCAATCCCATTAACAACTGCACCCAAAACCATAAGATACCTAGAAATAAACCTAACCAAAGAGGCAAAGGATCTGTACTCAGAAAACTATAGAATACTCATGAAAGAAATTGAGGAAGACACAAGAAAATGGAAAAACATTCTATGCTCAAGGTTTGGAAGAACAAATATTGTTAAAATGTCTAGGCTACATAGAGCAATCTATATGTTCAAAGCAATCCCTATCCAAACACCATCAACATTTTTCACAGAGCTAGAACAAATAATCCTAAAATTTGCATGGAACCAGAAAAGACCCCGAATAGCCAAAAGAATGTTGAAAAAGAAAACTAAAAACTGTGGCATCACAATTCCAGACATCAAGTCCTATTACAATGCTGTAATCATCAAGACAGTATGGTACTGGAACAAAAACAGACACATAGATCAATGGAACAGAAGAGAGAACCCAAAAATGTACCCTCAACTCTATGGCCAACTAATCTTTGATAAAGCGGAAAAGAATATCCAGTGGAAAAAAGACAAGTCTCTTCAACAAATGGTGTTGGAAAATTGGACAGCTACATGCAAAAGAATGAAACTGGACCATACACAAAAAGAGACTCCAAATGGATGAAAGACCTAAATGTGAGAAAGGAATACATCGAATTCTAGAGGACAACACAGGCAGCAACTCTTCAACCTCGGCTGCAGCAACTTCTTGCTAGACACATCGCCAAAAGCTAGGGAAACAAAGGCAAAAATGAACTATTGGGCCTGCATCAAGATAAAAAGCTTTCGCACAGCAAAGGGAACAGTTGAAAAAACCAAAAGACAACAGACAGAATGGGAGAAGATATTTGCAAATGACCTATCAGATAAAGGGCTAGTATCCAAAATGTATAAAGAATTTATCAAACATAGCATGCAAAGAATAAATAATCCAATCAAGAAACGAGCATAAGACATGAACATACATATTTCCAAAGAAGACATACAAATGGCCAACAGACACATGAAAAAATGCTTGGCATCAGGCAAATACAAATCAAAACCACAATGAGATAGTGCCTCACACCAGTCAGAATGACTAAAATTAACAAGTCAGGAAATGATAGATATTGGAGGGGATGCAGAGAAAGAGGAACCTTCTCACACTGTTGGTGGGAAAGCAAGCTGGTGCAGCCACTCTGGAAAACAGTACGGAGGTTCCTCAAAAAGTTGAAAATACAGCTACCCTACGACCCAACAATTGCACTACTGGGTATTTACCCAAAAGATACAAATGTAGTGAACTGAAGGGGCACCTGTACCCCAATGTTTACAGCAGCAATGTCCACAATAGCCAAACTATGGAAAGAGCATAGATGTCCATCAACAAATGAATGGATAAAGAAGATGTGGTATGTATATACAATGGAATATTAATCAGCCATCAAAAAAATGAAATCTTGCCATTTGCAATGATGTGGATGGAACTAGAGGGTATTATGCTAAATGAAATAAGTCAATCAGAGAAAAACTATCATATGATTTCACTCATATTGGAATATAGGAAACAAAACAGAGGAGCATAGGGGAAAGGAGGGAAAAATAAAATAAGACAAAATCAGAGAGGGAAACAAAGCATAAGAGACTCTTAATCATAGGAAACAGACTGAGGGTTGCTGGAGGGGATGGGGTGGGGGATGAGGTAACTAGGTGCTGGACATTAAGGAGGGCACGGGATGTAATGAGCACTGGGTGTCAATATAAGACTGATGAATCACTGAACTCTGTGAAACTAGTAATACACTATGTGTTAGTTAATTGAATTTAAACTAAAAAGAAAAAAGAAAAAAAAGAATCTCTCTCCCCTCTCTGCCTCTCTCTCTCTAAAAAAAAAAATAATAATAATAATAAATAAAAAATAAATAAAAGGGACAGTATCAGGAGCAGGATCTGACAAGAGGAACAAAACAAACATGGTCTCTGCCTTCATAATATGTATAGTCTAGTGGGAAAACAGGCCCCTAGAAGTAAATAACTAAACAAAATAGGTTCTCTCTCTCTCTCTCTCTCTCTCTCTATCAATGTGTCTTCAGAGCCCTGAAGAACACCTGCACAGGACATGCAACAATAACTATTTTCCACTGGAGAATGAATGAATGAATGAATGCAAGAAATCTGCATCATACGATCTCTGGGGTTTGTTCCAGGGCTACAAGAATAACTGTAAGGCAAAACCTAATGTTCTAGTTCTTTACTGCTGTTACCAACCTACTAAGATATGATATTAGGTATACAAACATCTTTTTGAGAAGTGATTTAACCTGATCATTGTAAATTAACCTTTCGACTAGAAAAGAAAAAAATGCCATAGGAAATGATGTTTCAGTGAATCAGAACACCTTGAGAACATGGAAAGTACAGAAATGTATACATGAGTGGGCAGGAGTACCAGAGGAAGGAGTGAATGTATCTCAGAGGTATAAAAGCCACTTATATTAGTTACACCACTCACAAGATTCAAGTTCCCAGTGGTATGATACTCTAGGAAAATATAGGCTCAACTGGTTTACATAAACATAATCCCTAAACCATAATCCATGGAGCCCCAGCCAGCTACAGAGGTATAAATAAGTCTAGTGCCCTAGTTTAAAAAAAAAAAAGTAACAAAAACAGTGGACAGATATTTACCTTAATGTATTTACTAAATTCATGAATATATTGGACATGCTATTTTGAAATCTGAGTCCAAGGCCAAAGTTGTTTTCAGTTATTTCTAAAAAACATTCTCCATAACATTTGTAGCACATAATGATAAGACCCCTTTTGGCACATCCTCGTGATTTGCCGTCCAAAAGAGAGGCAAAGTCATTTTGATAGATCTTGGTATAAATCATACACAGTCAGTGTAAATATATATTTTACAAATGAGCTTAATTGGTTATAATTTTTACAGCAACTTGCTCATCTGAACAGGGACAAAGAACATTTTCTGAGGTCTTAGGTTTATTAAGAAAATGAGACGATTATAAAAACCATGAAAGAAATTTGATTTCTTTATGAAAAGGTATATTTTCTACCACACTTTCATATGATATGCTCTTGAGAATATTCTTACAAATGTTATATCTAGGGCTCTTTACGTAAATCTCATTGTGTCCATGGTACCACTAGGAGCTAAGATATTCATGGGAAGTGAATAATACTCAGAACTAGACCTCAAAGCATTTATGGTCTGCAGATTTTACTCACTTGTAATTGTCATTTGAATTCTCAGTACAGCTGACAATAAAAAAAAATCAAGAAATTGTAGCATAAAAGTATATTTAATGAAAGGGCAGTCATTTCCAATAAGACAGCTCTCAGAGGAAGGCTGGAAAAGCTTGACATTTGGCTTATGATGAGGCCATTGGATCTTATCCTGATACTTTCATTAGAAAAGAAAGGCATTTGATGTTCTCCTTCAGAACTGAGTTCCAGCTAAAACAGCTGCCACCATAACTCCTACCATCCCCATTACCATAGCTTTTCCAATAACAAATATTCATCAACCACAGTTATGTGAACAATATAGACTGGTGAAAACAGCATGGGTATCAGAATTGAGTAGATATTAAAAAGACTTACTATAGGCCAGGAACTGTTCTAAGTGCTTTACCCATATTAATACATACAAATCTCTCAACAGGCCTGTGAAATAAGGAAATTGATGCAAAATGTTACACACTTTGACCTTGTTTTATAGATAAGAAAACTGAGGTTTAGAGAGGTCAAGGAACTTGCCCAAAATTAAAGGTGATGGTAGAAGTGGGATTTAGACCCACTGATCAAAAAATCCATGCTCTCAACTACTGAGTTAGGCTATCTTAATACTTAAATTTTATAAAGGAAAATATAATCAACTTCTAATTCTTTTGTCCTTTTTTTAAAAGAAAAAGTACAGTGAAAAGAATCACAGAATGCTTTATAGAGAAAGAACTGAGTCTTAAATAATACATAAGAATTCAACAATGAGACTTGGGGTTGGAAATTTTTCCAGGCAGAGGAAACAGTATTTATAAGGGTTCAGAGACATGAAAGAACAGAACACAACTGAAAGATAATAAACAATTAAGAATGGATGGCTGCAGTGAACAATTGGGAAATGGATTTTTTTTTTAATACTTGGGAATAAATTTAAGAAAAGTGTAAAACTTAAACTCTAGAAACGACAAAACACTGAAGAACAAAGAATATCTACCTAACTGGAAAAAATTATCCCATGTTCATGATCAGAAAGACTTAAACATTGTTCTGATGGCAGTATTCCCTAAAATGGTCTACAGATTCACTGCAACCCTCATCACAATTCCAGCTGACTTCTTTATAGAAATTGACAAGTTTCTTCTAAAATTCATATGGAATTGTAAAGAAACCAGAATACCAAAAACAATCTTAGAAAAGAAGAGCAAAGTAGGAGGACTCACACTTCCCTACTTCAAAACTTACTAATATATAGAGCAACAGTAAATAAGACACTTTGGCACTTGCATAATAGATATAGATGGTTGGAAAAGAACTGAGAGTCCAGAAATAAACCCTTACATTTATGGTCAACTGATTTTCAACATCCGTGCCAAGACCATGCAATAGGGAAAGAATAGTATTTTCAAACAAAGGGTGCTGGGACAACTAACTAACCACACGCAAAAGAATGAAACTGGACCCTAACTTCACACCGCATACAAAAATTAACTCTATATTGGCCAAACACCTAAAGGTAAGAGCTAAAAATATAAGACTCTTAGAAGAAAACATGGGAGTAAAACTTCATGACCTTGGGTTTGGCAAAGGACTCTTAGGCATGACACCAAAAGTACGAACAACAAAAGAAAAAAATAGATTGGTCTTCATCAAAATTAAAAATATTTATGTTTTGAAGCACACCATCAAGAAAATGAAAAGGCAACCCAAAAAATTGAGAAAATATATTTGATTCTCATAATTCATAGTAACTGTATTCTATAACGTTACTGCAAATACCGATTAGCAAATAGTGACTTGTTGCTCCCAAGGAAAATACAGAATTAGTTTCCTGCAAGCCTCTGGTCACAACATTTTTATCAACCAATCAATTCATAACCTTTTTTGTGTGTGTTTCCATTTAAAGACAACATTTTAAATATCTACTGTTGATTCCATAACGTTGAACATGACCAACAGCAATATAATGCATGTCTGAATAAAACTTATCTAACATATATATTTTCTCCTTCAGGCACATCACAGCTTTTTGTGCTTACGAACACTAAACAGCATTTCAGCATTACACTTGAAAGTTATTTTAAACAGCAAAGTGACCAACAAAAAGCCCAAAAATACAAAAAAATAAAAGAAAGAAAAATTCTGACACTAAATCGACCAAAAAAAAAAAAAAAAAGGAAATCTTTTTACAGCATGAGAGCTGAAACAAAAAAGCAGAAGGTTGCTTTATTGTCATCTCATCTAGGAATTGTACACCAGGCAACTCAAATTTTTTGCCACTCTGCACATTTGAATGTGAAAGTACCACAAGTATTGATTTGGGGCTACAAATAAATTTCAGTGAGTAGGCAAATTTGCAAATATGGAATCCATGAATAATGAGAAATGACTGGGTATTTGCAAATCATATATGTCATAAGGTTCTTGTATAAAAAACTCTTACAACTCAACAATTAAAAAAATACACACACAAATAACCCAGTTGAAAATGGGCATAGGATTTGGATATACATTTCTGCAAGTAAGAAAGTCAAATGACTAATAAGCACACAAAAATGTTGCTCAACATCATTAGCCATCAGGGAAATGCAAATCAAAACCACTATGAGACATCACTTCATACCCACTAGGATAGCTAGAATCAAAAATAATAGCAAATGGTGGCAAGGATGAGAAGAATTTGCAAGCCACATAAACTGCCAGTGGAAATATAAAATGGAGCAACAACTTTGGAAAATACTCTGGCACTTCACCAAATGATTAGACATAGTTTTCAGATGACCCAGCAATTCCATATATATATATATATATATATATATATATCCAAGAGAAATGAAATCATATCTTCACACATAAACTTGTACATGAACATTTATAGCAACAGATTTTATTTATTTACTTGACAGACTGAGAGAGAGAGAGAGAGAGAGAGCACAAGCAGGGAGAGTGGCAGGCAGAAGGGAAGAAAGAAGCAGGCTCCCCACTGAGCAGGAAGCTCACTGCACGGCTCGATACTTGGACCCTGGGATCATGACCTGAGCCAAAGGCAGACGCTTAACTGACTGAGCCTCCCAGGTACCCCTATAGCAGCACTATTCCTTTTTATTTTATTTTATTTTATTATGTTATGTTAATCACCATACATTACATCATTAGTTTTTGATGCAGTGTTCCATGATTCATTGTTTGCATATAACACCCAGTGCTCCACTCAATACGTGCCCTCTTTAATACCCATCACCAGGCTAACCCCTCCCCCCCACCCTCCTCCCCTCTAGAACCCTCAGTTTGTTTCTCAGAGTCCATAGTCTCTCATGGTTCGTCTCCCCCTCCGATTTCCCCCCTTCATTCTTCCCTTCCTGCTTCCTTTTTTTTTTTTTTTAACATATAATGTATTATTTGTTTGAGAGGTACTGGTCTGTGATTCAACAGTCTTACAAATTCACAGCGCTCACCATAGCCCATACCCTCCCCAATGTCTATCAACCAGCCACCCCATCTCTTCCACCCCCCACCACTCCAGCAACCCTCAGTTTGTTTCTTGAGATTAAGAATTCCTCACATCAGTGAGATCATATGATACTTGTCTTTCTCTGATTGACTTATTTCGCTTAGCATAATATCCTCTAGTTCCATCCACATCGTTGCAAATGGCAAGATTTCGGGGCTTTTTGATGGCTGCATAATATTCCATTGTACATATATACCACATCTTCTTTATCCATTCCTCTGTTGAGGGACATCTTGGCTCTTTCCATAGTTTGGCTATTCTGGACATTTAGCAGCATTATTCTTAATAGCCTACAGGTAGAAACAACCCAAATGTCCACCAACAGATAAATGGATAGACAAAATGTGGAACATCCATTCAGTGGAGTATTATTTGGCCACATAAAGGCCTGATACAAGCTACAACATGAATAAAACTTGAAAACATTATGCCAAGTGAAAGAAGTGAGTCACAGGGTGCCCGGGTGCCTCAGTCAGTTGGGCATCTAACTCTTGATTTTGGCTCAGGTCATGATCTCACGGTGGTGAGACTGAGCCCTGCAATGGGCTCCATGATGGGTGTGGAGCCTGCTTAAGACTCTCTCTCTCTACCTTTCCCTCTGCCCCTCCCTGCCCCATCTCTCTCTCTCTCTGAAAAAATAAAAATTAAAAAAAAATTGGAAAAAAAAAAGCGAGGCACAAAAGACCAAGTACTACACGATTCCATTCTTATAAAAGTCCAGACCGTGAGATTTATAGAGATAGAAAATAGATTAGTGGTTGCTTATGCCTGAGTGGTGGGTTGGGGGGGTTGGGATGGTGAGATAGGGTGATAGCTAAAGAGTATGAGATTTCTTTCCAAGGTGATGAAAATGTTCTAAAATTGGTGACAGTCTTACATATACTAAAAACCACTGAACTGTATACTTTAAATGGGTGAATAGTACTATATGTGAATTATATCTCATTAAAGCTATTTTTAAAAAGGAATACATGGAGCATAGAATTTAACAGTGGTCATTCTGCGATAATGGCCTAGAATCAAAGTAGACATACCATGAGGCAAGAGAGAGCAAAGAGCAAGCCAGTATCATGTTCCACTCCATACCAAGCTATCTCACTCATTTTTCCTCTGGCTAACCCATGTAAAAGGAAATTTTCTGCCTTCAGCAACATTGCTTAGGAGATATCAAAATTGAATATTGTGTGTTATCACAACAGATTCTAACAAACTGAAGCTGACAAATGACCATAAACTCTGAATTAACCCAGGATGCCAGACCCTTCTAGACCTATTTAAAGACTTTTTCCTCACCGATGGATAACAGGACTTATTTTAACCAACTATGTACAGACCAAAGAGTATTCCATCCTATCCAGAGTGCTATTTTTCAATCCTTAACTTCACTATGTGAAATTCCCTTTACAACATATATCCCCCTCTGTGGCCACTCAGTGAATCTCTTCCCTGCCTGACAAATAGATTCACCTTTGCTTTTTAAAGTTCCTTTGATTTTTTAAGTTGAAAATAGAGCTACCATACAATCCAGCAATTGCACTACTGGATATGTACCCCAAAGATACAAATGTAGGGATCCGAAGGGGTACTTGCACCCCGATGTGTATAGCAGCAATGTCCACAATAGCCAAACTGTGGAAAGAGCCAAGATGTCCATCAACAGATGAACGGATAAAGAAGATGTGGTATATATGTACAATGGAATATTATGCAGCCATCAAAAGGAATGAGATCTTGCCATTTGCAACGACGTGGATGGAACTGGAGGGTGTTATGCTGACTGACATAAGTCAATCAGAGAAAGACATGTGTCATATGACCTCACTGATATGAGGAATTCTTAATCTCAGGAAACAAACTGAGTGTTGCTGGAGTGGTGGGGGGTGGGAGGGATGGGGTGGCTGGTGATAGACATTGGGGAGGGTAGGTGCTATGGTGAGTGCTGTGAATTGTCTAAGACTGTTGAATCACAGACCTGTACCTCAAAACAAATAATACATTATATGTTTAAAAAAAAGATAGCAGGAGGGGAAGAATGAAGGGGGGGAAATCGGAGGGGGAGACGAACCATGAGAGACTATGGACTCTGAGAAACAAACTGAGGGTTCTAGAGGGGAGGGGGGTGGGGGCATGGGTTAGCCTGGTGATGGGTATTAAAGAGGGCACATTCTGCATGGAGCACTGTGTGTTATACACAAACAATGAATCATGGAACACTACATCAAAAACTAATGATGTAATGTAGGGTGATTAACCTAACAAAAATTTTTAAAAAAGGATGCTTACAAAGCTAAATAAGATAATGTCTTAAAGTACCAAGGCAGTGCCTAGAATCTAGCAACTTCTCAATAAACCGTACCTATTACTTAAAAAAATAAAATAAAATAAAATAAAATAAAAAATAAAGTTCCTTTTATTTTTGTTTTGTTATTTGGCACCCCTTACCCATGGTTCCCCCTCTCCTTTCACTTCTTACCACATTTGCCCTCCTCTTCTACTTTAATTCTTTCCTTCCTTTCTATCCCAAATCCACCCCCTCAAATTTCGAAATAAGGTGTCTCAGGACTGCTATCATCACAAACCACCGTTCTCATTCTTTTCAATTTTACAAGAGTCTGTACTCACCACCTTCATCTCCTCAGCTCTATTCACATACATCCCTATGTGTGGAATGCCCTCTTCCCTCCTCTTGACATCTTCACCTGTTGAAATCACCCAGTACATAGAAACCCACTCTAGGGTGCCTGGGTGGCTCCGTTGGTTAAGCGACTGCCTTCGGCTCAGGTCATGATCCTGGAGTCCCAGGATCGAGTCCCGCACTGGGCTCCCTGCTCAGCAGGGAGTCTGCTGCTCCTTCTGACCCTCTTCCCTCTCGTGCTCTCTATCTCTCATTCTCTCTCAAATAAATAAATAAAATCTTTAAAAAAAAAAAAACCGCTCTAAATTGCTTGGTACTACTTCATAAAGAAACCTTCCCCAATGGCATCAGCAAACAGTGATCCTTGCTTCTCTGAACTCTTGAGAACTTTACTTATAATTTTCGCATGTCATTTATCACTTTCCATCAGAGGTTCCAGCTATCGATATTATTCAAGTAATTTTTCAATAAGATAGAAAACTCTTTGAAAACAGGGTATTTATAAGAAAACGATACATTGTCCATAGTCATTCCAGAGGAAACACTGGCTGAGTTTTTAGCCTTTGGGCTATTTCACTTTTTGCCAATTTTTCAAGGTATTTCTTATACTATAAAAACAACTAATAAATCTCTAATGCTTTATATTTGAAGATATCTTTCAGTGTAATCTGTCATTTAAGTCAACAAAAGTATGCTAAAAATACTTATGTATTTTTATTAGCTCTATTTTACAGATGAAGGAACTTAAATAAGTTAAGAGACCTGATGAATGTCATACAATGCTAACTAGTTCCAGTTTGCAAATCCCACCCAGTGCTTCCTGCTGACGGTGTCGTCAATAAAAACTGGGGGTGTTCTACAGGATATCTTACTAGAGTGATTGGCAAAGCCAGGGCAATATTATAGTCTTCAGCATCTTGGATTTCCTTACCTATTAACAAACCACCCACCCAGTGATATCCTGCACTCTTAGTGGTTGAACCCAGCTCACCTTTCCTCTAGTTGATATTTAATATCTAACATAATTCTAGTGATTTATCTAGCCTGTTGGAGTTGAATCCCATCTGAAAGTCACAGAATGTTGAAAACTCACAAAGAAGAGATAGGCAATCTCCAAAAATAAAAGATCTCTATTTCAAGGACAAAGATCATACTAGAAGACTGACAGTTCCTTGATAACCCCATCTTACAATGATGGGAAGAGACAACTAGGAAGACAATGCAAAACACCATAATGACAGAACAGATTTTCCCTTTAATTTACAAAAGCCTATTCAAAATGTGTAATTTTGAGTTAGGTTGAAAACACATATGGCTTCATGTCTATGGGTCCAGTCAGAAATCATGAAATCAACAAATCAACTGTGAGATTCTTAACCCAGACAAGCCTGTGTCTTCTTATAAATTGCTCTAAGACTCCAAAGGAATCCAAGTTCCTATAAATGGGACCCTGACAAGAACAACACAGACAAACTGTTTTTTATTGTACTTCACTTTACTGTATTTCATAGATACTGCATTTTGTACAGATTGAAAGTTTGTGGCAACCCTGCATGGAGTAAGTCTATCAATGCTAATTCTCCAACAGCATGTCCTCACTTCATGTCGCTGTGGCACATTTTGGTAACTCTCATAATACTTCTAACTTTTTCATTATTAATCTATTTATTGTGGTGATCTGTGATCAGTGACCATTGATGTTACTATTGTAATTGTTTTGGGGCACCATGAACTGCACCCATATGAAATGGCAAACTTAATCAATAAGTGTTGTATTTTGACTTCATCAACCAGTCATTCTCCGATCTCTCTCCCTCCCCTCAGGCCTTCCTACTCTCTGACACAACAATACTGAAATTAGACCAATTAATAACCTTACAATGTCCTCTCAATGTTCAAGTGAAAGGAAGAGCCATATGTTTCTCACCTTAAATCAAAAGCTAGAAATGATTAAGCCCAGTGAGCAAAGTATGTTGAAAGCCTAGAAAGGCTCAGCCTCCTGTTTCAGTTAGCCAATTTGTCAATGTGAAAGAAAAGTTCTTGAAGAAATTAAAAGTACGAGTCCAGTGAGTACACAAATGGTAAAACAAAACAAAACAAAAACAAAAACAAAACACCTACAACATTCCCTCAAGCCAAAGCCTAATCCAGGGCAAGGTCCTAACTCTTTAATTCTATGAAGCCTGAGGGGGGTGAGGAAGCTGCAGAGGAGAAGTCTGAAGCTAGCAGAGATTGCTTCATGAGACTTAGAGACACCATCCACATAAAATAAAAGTGCAAGGTAAAGCAGCAAGTACTGATGTAGAAACTGCAGCAAGTTATCCACAAAATCTAGGTACAATAATTAACGAAGGTGGCTACACTAAACAACAGATTTGCAATGTAGTTGAAACAGCCTTCTATTGGAAGAAGATGTGATCTCGGATTTGCATAGCTACAGAGGAAAAGTCAATGCCTGGCTTCAGAGCCTCAAAGAACAGGCTAAAACTGTCCTTTTAGAGGCTAATGCAACTGGAGACTCTAAGTTAAAGCGAGTGTTCATCTACCATTCTGAAAATCCTAGGGCCCTTAAGAATTATGCTAAATCTTCTCTGCCTGTGCTCTATAAATGGGAAAACAAAGCCTAGATGACAGGACACCTGTTTACACGACGGTTTCCTGATTATTTTAAGCTCATTGTTGAGACCTGTTCAAGGAAAAAAGATTTCTTTCAAAATATTACTGTTCATTGACAATGTACCTGGTCACCCAAGAACCAATGTACCTCGTCATCCATCACTCTGATGGATATGTACAACAAGATTAATGTTCCCATGCCTGCTAGTACATCACTCTGTAGCCCATGGATCAAGGAGCAATTTCAACTTTCAAGTGTTATTATTTAAGAAATACATTTCATAAGGCTGCAGCTGCCACAGTGATTCCTCCAATGGATCCAGGCAAAGTAAACTGAAAACCTTCTGGAAAGGATTCATCACTCTAGAGGCCACTAAGATCATTCATGATTCATGGGAAGAAGTCAAAATATCAATATTAACAGGAGTTTAGAAGTTGATTCCAACCCTCATGGATGACTCTGAAGGGTTGATGACTTCAGTGGAGGAAGTAACTGCAGATGTGGTGGAAAGAGCAAGAGAACTAGAATTGCAAGTGGAGCCTGAGGATGGGCCTAAATTGCTGCAATCTCATGATAAAACTGTAACAGATGAGGAGTTGCTTCTTAGGTATGAGCAAAGAAAATCATTTCTTGAGATGGAATCTACTCCTGGTAAAGATGCTAGAAAGATTGTAGAAATGACAACAAAACATTTAGAATATTACATAAATTTAGTTGATAAAGCAGTGGCAGGGTTTGAGAAGACTGACTCCAATTTTGAAAGAAGTTCTACTGTAGGTAAAATGCTATCAAACAACACTGCATGCTACAGAAGTCATTCATGAAAGGAAGTCAACTGATGCAGCAAGCTTCACTGTTGCCTTATTTTAAGAAACTGTCCCAGCCAGCCCAACCTGTAGCAACCACCACCCTGATCAGTCAGCAGCCATCAACATCGAAGCAAGACCCTCCACCAAAAAAAAGATTACGACTCGCTGAAAACTCAGATGATAGCTGGCATTTTTTAAATTAAGGTATGTACATTGCTTTTAGACATAATGCTATTGCACACTTAAAAGACTACGGTATAGTAGAAACATAACTTTTATATGCACTGGGAAACTAGAAAATTCATTTAACTCACTTTATTGCAATATTCACTTTTTTGCAGTGGTCTAGAACCAAGCCCATGATATCTTCAAGGTATGCCTATACCTCCCATTTAAAAAATTCTGTTCTCAATTAGATTTTAAGTTTCCTGTGGCCAGGGACCACAGTTTACAAATCTTCTCTATTCCTCTTTAGCATCTCACTATCTTGTACAAACATTGCCTAGTGAATGTTCCTTGCCTTAGATTAATTCACAGAGATAAGTTGACAGGCTAATTCCATATTTAGCATAGATGTTACAATGTACTTCTCAAGAAGTCATGTCTAAATAGTGCTCTACATTAAAAAGCACTATTAAAGACGGATGGTTTGGGGGCACCTGGGTGACTCAGCCGGTTAAGCGTCTGCCTTCGGCTCAGATCATGATCTCAGGGTCCTGGGATCGAGCCCCCTGTCAGGCTCCCTGCTCAGCAGGGAGTCTGCTTCTCCCTCTCCCTCTGTCGCTACCCCTGCTTATGGTCTCTTGATTACGCTAATTAATAAATAAAATCTTAAAAAAAAAAGAGGGATGGTTTGATTATTGTACTGGATCCCTTTAGCAATCCCTGTCTATTTTGCCGGTAGCAGATGAATAGAAATTCCTCTCACATACGGAAAAACTGAAGCATATGATTTAATTTCCAAATAATTTATACAAAATAAAATTTAAGAGCATATCAGAATATCAGTTACCCCATACATTGTACATTTAGACTGCTCATTTAATTTGTGACAGTGAGTTTTTAAATAAGAATTGTTCATATATACTAAAAGAAAGAAATGTTAAGGTTGTTCCTTCTGGGACGTTTAAAAAATAATTTACTAAACAATGAAATGCCCTAATGTTTTAAGCCAAACACTCTTCCTTGGCTCCCAAATGTTTTCAGAAATAACTTTTTCTTTGTTAATTTCCAAATCTTGGCTGCATTTCCTGCTAATTTCAAACATATGTCATATATAAAATGTTATTTTTCCAAGCCTAATTTTGGCAGGAGGGCATTTTGGAACTGGCATAGAAAGATCTGGGGGCAAACAAACAGGACAACTTGAAGTTGCCATAAATTCAAGACAATTTTATCTTTTTCATATATCTCCAGGTCCACAAAGGCAAGGGCAACAATGAGGGGTGAGTAGTAATAAAAATTTCAACATGAGGTAAAACACACCTTGAACTTTTATATCTGACCCTGTAACTTGCTTTCCAAAAAGAATCACTTCTAAATAGTAATAACGTTTTTAGGATATAGGATGTAAAGTGTACTTAAGACCATGATACAATCCTGATATTTCATTCTACTTCCCTGAGATTTATAGTCAAAAGAAATAAATGGGTAAAGCAATGTTAAAAATTCTTCTTAATCTTCCAAAGGTTCACTGTACTGATAACATTTGGAAAACACCAGACATTTACAATTATATAAAATCTATTTTCTTCAGATACTCTAAAACTGATTTTGTGAAGTACGAGGACTCAAAAGATAAAAAGAAAGTGAATTCATCACAGCTTTCCAGATCACTCTTGAGGACCAACACATACACTAGGGCACAAACATTTTTCTCCCTATAACCATTCAGATTTATACTATAGGTAAGTAGGAAGAACAGTTAGTGTAATAAAAAGAAACCTAGGGAGGGCTGAGCAAGATGGCGGAGGAGTAGGAGAGCTGGATTTCATCTGCTCTCAGGAATTCAGCTGAATATGGATCAAACCATTCTGAACACCTACGAACTAAACAGGAGATCGAAGAAAAGAATAGCAACAACAGTCTGAACAGAAAAGCGACTACTTACTGGAAGTTAGGACATGTGGAGAAGTGAATCCGAGGCGACATTCCGGAGGACAGATGGCGGGGGAGGGAGCATCCCTCCGCCACTTCTGGCAAGTGATAGAGACGCGGAGCACAAAATCGGAACTTTCAGAATTCGGCTCCGCTGAAGGACGTTGCTCCAGTAGCTAAGCTGGGGGTGGAACCCTCGTGGGACAGTGTGGTCTCAGGACCCTCGGGGTCACAGAAAGACCGGGCGTGCCTGAGTGCACCAGAGCTCCCAGGTATCAGAGCCGGGAAGCCGGCTGCAGAGATGGAGCTGAGGCGCAGGCTCTCAGTTCGGGGTTGCTATAAACTGTGATCCGCGGCCCAGTCGGGCCACTGCTCCTCCAGCAGGGACCCAAGAGCTGGGGAGACTCCCCTTCGCCCCCGCGGAGGAGCAGCGCAGGACCGCACCACAGGGATCTGCTGGGTTTAGAGACTCCACACGGGGTCGGGTGCCAGAGATAGAAACGCTCGGTCACAGGCCGGGTGAGGACAGAGAGGGCAGGAGACTGGGGACACAGGAGTGACTGCTTTTATCTGGGGGCGCACTGAGGAGCGGGGCCCCGAGTTCTCGGCTCCTCCAGGCGGAGATTGGGAGGCCACCATTTTCACCCTGGACCTCCAAAGCTGTACCGAGAGCTTGCAGGGAACAAAAGCTCCTGAGAGCAAACCCGAGCAGCTTGCTTAGCCCGGACCCACAAGGGCGGGGCAATTCCGCCTCCGGCAAAGACATTTGGGAACCACGGCAACAGGCCCCTCCCCCAGAAGATCAGCACGAACAGCCAGCAAGCCAAGACCAAGTTTACCGATCAAGGAGAACAGGAGAACTCTAGTGCTAGGGGAATACTGCACATAGAATTCATGGCTTTTTTACCATGATACATTAGTTTTTCAAAGTTAATTTTTTTTACTGTTTTTTTTTTTTTAATTTTTATTTTTCCCTTTTTCAACCAACATCTTATCAATCCCTTTTATAAAAATTTTTTTTTATTTTTCATTTTTTGAGTCATACTTTATCCCTTCATAGTAGTTACTCTTATTTTTGGCATATATATATATGTTTTTCTCTCTTTAAAATTTTGAGATATACTTTCTTCTAACAGATCAAAATATACTCTAAATCACTAGTGTATGGCTTTGTTCTAGTCTCCTGCCTGATCACATTCTCTCCCTTTTTTTTTTTTAAATCATCTTCTTTCTTTTTTCAAACAACTTATCTTATCAGTTCCTTTTGTAAAATCTTTTATAATTTTCATCTTTACATTCATCTTCCATCCCTTCATTGTATCAACCCTTATTTTGTACATATATAAGTCTTTCTTTCTTTAAAATTTTAGGAGGCACTTTCTTCTAACAGACCAAAATACTCCCAAAATCTAGTGTGTGGCATTAATCTATGCACTAGCCTGATCATATTTAATCATATTCTGTTTTATTTGTTTTGTTCTGTTTTTGTTTGTTTTTATCTATTTTTCTTTTTTTTCTCTTTCCTTTTTCTTTCTTTGCCTTTTTTTCCCCCTGGTTTCAGGTATTCTCTGATTTGTTTAGAGTATATTTGCTGAGGACGTAATAACCTGTTAGCATTTTGTTCTCTCATTCATCTATTCTCCTCTGGACAAAATGACAAGATGGAAAAAAATCACCTCAGCAAAAAAACAAGAAGTATTACCATCTGCCAAGGACCTCCTCATTACGGACATTAGTACGAGGTCGGACCTAGAGTTCAGAATCAGGACTTTAAAAATACTACCTGGGCTTGAAAAAAGCGTGGAAGGTATTAGAGAAACCCTTTCTGGAGAAATAAAAGAACTAAAATCTAACCAAGTCAAAATCAAAAAGGCTTTTAATGAGGTGCAATCAAAAATGGGGGCACTAACGGCTAGGATAAATGAGGCAGAAGAGAGAATCAGCGATATAGAAGATCAAATGATGGAAAATAAAGAAGCTGAGAAAAAGAGAGATAAACAACTACAGGATCAAGAGGGCAGAATTCAAGAGATAAGCGATACCATAAAACAAAAAACATTAGAATAATTGGGATCCCAGAAGAAGAAGAAAGAGAGAAAGGAGCAGAAGGTATATTGGAGCAAATTATAGCAGAGAACTTCCGTAATCTGGGGAAGGAAAAAGGCATCAAAATCCAAGAGGCACAGAGAACCCCTCTCAAAATCAATAAAAATAGGTCAACAACCTGACATCTAATAGTAAAACTTACAAGTCTCACAGACAAAGAGAAAATCTTGAAAGCAGCTGGGAGAAGAGATATGTAAACTACAATGGTAGAAACATTAGATTGGCAACAGACCTATCCAGAGAGACCTGGCAGGCCAGAAAGGACTGGCATGATATCTTCAGAGCACTAAATGAGAAAAATATGCAGCCAAGAATACTATATCCAGCTAGGCTGTCATTGGAAATAGAAGGAGAGATAAAAAGCTTCCAGGACAAACAAGAACTAAAGGAATTTGCAAACACGAAACCAGCCCTCCAAGAAATATTGAAAGGGGTCCTCTAAACAAAGAGAGAGCCTAAAAGCAGCATAGATCAGAAAGGAACAGAGAAAATGTACAGTAACAGGCAACTAACAAGCAATACAATGGCACTAAATTTGTATCTTTCGATAGTTATCCTGAATGAAAATGGGCTAAATGCCCCAATCAAAAGACACAGGCTATCAGATTGGATTAAAAAACAAGACCCATGGGCGCCTGGGTGGCTCAGTTGGTTAAGCGACTGCCTTCGGCTCAGGTCATGCTCCTGGAGTCCTGGGATCGAGTCCCACATCGGGATCCCTGCTCGGCAGGGAGTCTGCTGCTCCCTCTCACCCTCTTCCCTCTCGTGCTTTCTATCTCTCATTCTCTCTCTCTCTCAAATATATAAAATTTTTAAAAAATAAATAAAAATAAAAAACAAGACCCATTGATATGCTGTCTGCAACAGACACATTTTAGACCAAAAGACACCCCCACATTGAAAGTGAGGGGGTGGAAAACCATTTACCATGCTAATGGACACCAAAAGAAAGCTGGGGTGGCAATCCTTATATCAGACAAATTAGATTTTAAACAAAGACTGTAATAAGAGATGAGGAAGGACACTTTATCCTACTTAAAGGGTCTATCCAAATAGAAGATCTAACAATCGTAAGTATCTATGCCCCTAACATGGGAGCAGCCAATTATATAAGGCAATTAATAACAAAAGCAAAGAAACACACTGACAACAATACAATAATAGTGGGGGAATTTAACACCCCCCTGACTGAAATGGACAGATCATCTAAGGAAAAGACCAACAAGGAAATAAAGACTTTAAATGACACACTGGACCAAATGGACTTCACAGACATATTCAGAACATTCCATCCCAAAGCACGGAATACACATTCTTCTCTAGTGCCCATGGAACATTCTCCAGAATAGATCATCCTAGGTCACAAATCAGGTCTCTACTGGTACCAAAAGATTCGGATTATTCCCTGCATATTTTCAGAACAAAATGCTTTGAAACTAGAAATCAATCACAAGAGGAAAGTCGGAAAGAACTCAAATACATGGAGGCTAAAGAGCATCCTACTAAAGAATGAATGGGTCAACCAGGAAATTAAAGAAGAATTTAAAAAATTCATGGAAACCAATGAAAATGAAAACACAACTGTTCAAAATCTTTGGGATACAGCAAAGGCAGTCTTAAGAGAAAAGTATATAACAATATAAGCATTTCTAAAGAAACGAGAAAGGTCTCAAATACACAACCTAACCCTACACCTAAAGGAGCTAGAGAAAAAACAGCAAATAAAGCCTAAACCCAACAGGAGAAGAGAAATAATAAATATGAGAGCAGAAATCAATGAACTAGAAACCAAAAGAACAGTAGAACAGATCAACGAAACTAGGAGCTGGTTCTTTGAAAGAATTAACAAGATTGATAAACCCCTGCCAGACGTATCAAAAAGAAAAGAGAAATGACCCAAATCAACAAAATCATGAATGAAAGACGAGAGATCACAACCAACACCAAAGAAATACAAACAATTATAAGAACATATTATGAGCAACTCTATGCCAGCAAATTAGATAACCTGGAAGAAATGGGTGCATTCCTAGAGATCTATCAACTACCAAAACTGAACCAGGAAGAAATAGAAAACCTGAACAGACCTATAACCACTAAAGAAATTGAAGCAGTCACCAAAAATCTCCCAACAGACAAAAGCCCAGGGCCAGATGGCTTCCCAGGGGAATTCTACCAAACAATTAAAGAAGAATTAATACCTATTCTCCTGAAACTGTTCCAAAAAAGAGAAATGGAAGGAAAACTTCCAAATTCATTTTATGAGGCCACCACTACCTTGATCCCAAAACCAGACAAAGACCCCATCAAAAAGGAGAATTACAGACCAATATCCTTGATGAAAATGGATGCAAAAATTCTCACCAAAATACTACACAATAGGATCCAACAGTATATTAAAAGGATTGTTCACCATGACCAAGTGGGATTTATCCCTGGGCTGCAAGGCTGGTTCAACATCTGCAAATCAATCAACATAATACAATACATTAACAAAAGAAAGAACAAGAATCATATGATCCTCTCCATAGATGCAGAAAAAGCATTTGACAAAGTACAGCATTCTTCTTGATCAAAACTCTTCAGAGTATAGGGTTAGAGGGTACACACCTCAATATCATAAAAGCCATCTATGAAAAACCTAGAGCGACTATCATTCTCAATGGGGAAAAGGTGAGAGCTTTTCCCCTAAGGTCAGGAACACTGCAGGGATGTCCACTATCAACACTACTATTCAACATAGTATTAGAACTGCTAGCCACAGCAATCAGACAACCAAAAGAAATCAAAGGCATCCAAATCGGCAAAGAGGAAGTCAAATACTCACTCTCTGCAGATGATATGATACTTTATGTGGAAAACCGAAAAGACTCCACCCCAAAACTGCAAGAACTCATACAGGAATTCAGTAAAGTGGCAGGATATAAAATCAATGCACAGATATCAGTAGCAGTCCTATCCACCAACAACCAGACAGAATAGAGACAAATCAAGGAGTCGGTCCCATTTACAATTGCACCCAAAACCATAAGATACCTAGGAATAAATTTAACCAAAGAGGCAAAGGATCTGTACTCAGAAAACTACAAAATACTCATGAAAGAAATTGAAAAAGACACAAAGAAATGGAAAAGCGTTCCAAGCTCATGGATTGGAAGAACAAACATTGTGAAGATGTCAATGCTACCTAGAGCAATCTACACATTCAATGCAATCACGATCAAAATACCATCCACGTTTTTCAAAGAAATGGAACAAATAATCCTAAAATTTGTATGGAAACAGAAGAGACCCCGAATAGCCAGAGGAATATTGAAAAAGAAAAGCAAAGCTGGTGGCATCACAATTCCGGACTTCAAGCTCTATTACAAAGCTGTCATCAAAAAGACAGTATGGTACTAGCACAAAAACAGACACATAGATCAGTGGAACAGAAGAGAGAGCGCAGAAATAGACCCTCAACTCTAGAGTCAACTAATCTTTGACAAAGCAGGAAAGAATGTCCAGTGGAAAAAAGTCTCTTCAACAAATGGTGTTGGGAAAATTGGACAGCCACATGCAGAAGAATGAAACTGGACCATTTCCTTACACCACACACAAAAATAGACTCCAAATGGTTGAAAGACCTGTGAGACAGGAGTCCATCAAAATCCTAAAGGAGAACACTGGTATCAACCTCTTCAACCTCAGCCACAACAACTTCTTCCTAGAAACATCACCAAAGGCAAGGGAAGCTAGGGCAAAAATGAACTATTGGGACTTCATCAAGATAAAAAGCTTTTGCACAGCAAAAGAAACAGTCCACAAAACCAAAAGACAACCGACAGAAGGGGAGAAGATATTTGCAAATGACATATCAGATAAAGGGCTAGTATCCAAAATCTATAAAGAACTTATCAAACTCAACACCCAAAGTAGAAATGATCCAATCAAGAAATGGGCAGAAGACATGAACAGACATTTTTCCAAAGAAGACATCCAAAGAGCCAACAGACACATGAAAAAGTGCTCTACGTCGCTCGGCATCAGGGAAATCCAAATCAAAACCTCAATGAGATACTACCTCTCACCAGTCAGAATGGCTAAAATTAACAAGTCAGGAAACGACAGATTGGCGGGGATGCAGAGAAAGGGAAACCCTCCTATACTGTTGGTGGGAATGCAAGCTGGTGCAGCCACTCTGGAAAACAGTATGGAGGTTCCTCAAACAGTTGAAATTAGAGCTACCATAAGATCCAGCAATTACACTACTGGGTATTTACCACAAAGATACAAATGTAGGAATCCGAAGGGGTACGTGCACCCCAATGTGTATAGCAGCAATGTCCTCAATAGCCAAACTATGGAAAGAGCCAAGATGTCCATCGACAGATGAATGGATAAAGAAGAAGTGGTATATATACACAATGGAATATTATGCAGCCATCAAAAGGAATGAGATCCTGCCATTTGCAACGACGTGGATGGAACTGGAGGGTGTTATGCTGAGTGAAATAAGTCAATCAGAGAAAGACATGTATCATATGACCTCACTGATATGAGGAATTCTTAATCTCAGGAAAGAAACTGAGGGTTGCTGGAGTGGTGGGGGGTGGGAGGGATGGGGTGGCTGGGTGATAGACATTGGGGAGGGTATGTCCTATGGTGAGCACTGTGAATTGTGCAAGACTGTTGAATTACAGATCTGGATTTCTAAACAAATAATGCAATATATGTTAAGAAAAAAAAAGAAGAAGATAGCAGGACGGGAAGAATGAAGGGGAGTAATTCGGAGGGAGAGACGAACCATGAGAGATGATGGACTCTGAAAAACAAACTGAGGGTTCTAGAGGGGGGGGAGTGGGGGGATGGGTTAGTCTGCTGATGGGTATTAAAGAGGGCACGTTCTGCGTGGAGCACTGGGTGTTATGCACAAACAATGAATCATGGAACACTACACCAAAACAAATGATGTAATATATGGTGATTAACATAACAATAAAAAATTTAAAAAAAAAAGAAACACAGAAACACACAAAAAAAATTAATGATGTAATGTATGGTGATTAACATAACAATAAAAAATTTTAAAAAACTAATGATGTAATATTTGATTAACATAACAATTAAAAATTAAAAATCATAAAATAATTAAATATAAAAAGAAAAAGAAAAAAAGAAACCTGGTCTGCAGGCATGAAACAGGGTCCTGGTCCAATTCCATCCTTTTCGAAAACAGTGGATTGAGTTATAGATACCCCTTCCCTGTATCTACAAACTTTCAAATATTTGCAGTTCATCAATAGCTAGAGTCTCTCTTACCAACCCGTGTGACTTATGAAAGGATGTGATACTTTGACAGTTCCAAACCCAAGCCTTAAGAGAGACAATACACTTTCTGTGCTTGCTCTCCACATCCCTTTTACCACAAGCACATGCCGAAGCTAGCCTACTGGAGATGACACACATGGAAAAGAGATAAGTCTAGTGAACCAGACATATGAGAGAATAGGTCAAGATTAGCAAAGTTACCTAGCCTGTTCACAGCTGACCACAGACACATGAAGGAGCCTCACCAAACCCAGTCCAAATCAGCAAAAAACACCTAGCTGAGTTATAGGCTGTTCTAACCTTCTGGCTGCTATTTTAAACTTCTAAATTTGGGATTTTTTTTTTTTCTTAATGCAGCTATAACTGATACCTACTCAAGTGACTTCCTTCTTTAACTGACACAATAGTGTAGGTAATTAATAAGTACCTTTATAAACTCTATGTGAATTACTAAGTAAATCTAACTTTAAGGAAAGTATTAAATTAAAAATCTACAAATGCTTCATTGCTTATAATGATCTGCATGTTTCATCTATTGGAATTAAGTATTAAATTTAGGCCCAAATGCAAAAATTGGCTCAGTTACAAATCAGCAGACGGCACCTATTCAAATACCAAGAGGAGCTTGATTCGCAGATTTAAAAAGGTTTAAAAACTCAAACAATAAAATTATTTTTGTATGTCACCACTTTTTAAATGAAGAAATTATTTTAACAACTTATAGCACTCAAATCAATTTTTAAAAACTCATTTTCACTTAGACTTACTTTTAAATTTCCTTTAAGACTAGCTTAATCTGGGAGATTTTAGTTCTAAATGGCATCAGGCTGGCTGCCACTCCCTTCTCCTAAAATACGTACAAGGAACCAAAAACAAGATTAAAACCAGTAACATTTAAAACTAATTATTGTCTAAATTTGGAGGGAATTTCCTAAAACTATTAAACCAACAAAGCTGAAATGAGCAAAGCAAGTACGGCTGCTACATGCATCACTCTGAAAACAAGGATGGCCCACCTGGAGGGCAAAAAATTTTCTTTCTCACTCACTCTGACCCTCTGGCTTGGAAAAACATACCTACATCCAACCAGAAAAAAAAAAAAAAAAGATTATTTCTGAACTGAGTAAAAGGAGATATGAAATAGCCATTAATACACTTTCCACTTCCCCTTCTCAGACTCCCCAACATCTTTTTATAATCTGTAGCACCCCCAAAAATAAGGGGAGGAAAATCATACACGGGGATTAAAAGTCACATATTAACGTCCTGGTGGTATGATTCATAGTTCTATATGGTAGGGAAAAGAGACTGAAAGAGACTTTAAAAGTTCCTTTTGAGAGACTTATATATAGGGGCACCTGGGTGGCTAGGTCATTAAGCATCTGCCTTCGGCTCAGGTCATAATCCCAGGGATCCCTGATGGGATCGAGCCCCCATCAGGCTCCCTGCTCGGTGGGAAACCTGCTTCTCCCTCTCCTACTTCCCCTGCTTGTGTTCCCTCTCTTGCTGTGTCTCTCTCTGTCAAATAAATAAAATCTTTAAAAAAGAGAGAGACTTATATATAGTCCATTAACTCATATTACCAGAAAATTAAACTTGAGGCTAAGAGGCGATTCTATCATAGTTTAGGTAAAACAACCAACTTGGTAAATGCCTATAATCTAGATACTAGGATTTATACGAGAGACTCCGTGTATCTACCCAACCTGCAGCTAGAAATGGGTTAAGTCTTTTTCAGGGATCAAGATGGTGGAGGAGTAGGAGACCTGGATTTCGTCTGGTCTCAGGAATTCAGCTGGACAGGGATCAATTTTGAACACCTACGAACTGAACAGGAGATCGAAGAAAAGAATAGCAACAACTCTCTGAACAGAAAAGCGACCACTTTCTGGAAGGTAGGATGTGCGGAGAAGTGAATCCAAGGAAATACTCGGAAGGATAGATGGCAGGGGAGGGGGACACTGTCGGCTGCTTCTGGCAAGTGATAGAGCCGCAGAGCACAAAATCGGAACTTTCAGAATTCGGCTCGACTGAGGGACGTCGCTACAGTGGCCCTCAAGGGACAGTGTGGTCTCAGGACCCTCGGGATCACAGGAAGACGGGGGTGCCTGAGTGAGGCAGAGCTCCCACATATCGGAGCAGGGAAGCCAGCTGCAGAGACGGAGGCGAGGCACAGGCCCTCAGCTTGGGGTTGCCATAAACTGTGATCGGTGACACAGTTGGGCAATTGCTCCTCCAGCAGGGACCAAACAAGCGGCAGAGCCGGGGAGACTCCCCTTCCTTTCCCGGAGGAGCAGTGCAGGAGCACACCACACGGATCTGCTGGATTTGGAGACTCGGGAGACTCCACACCGAATCGGGTGCCAGAGACAGGAACACTTGGTCACAGGCCCAGTGAGCACAGAGTGTGGCTGGAGACCGGAGAGATGGGAGTGATTGACTGCTTTTCTCTGGGGGCGCACTGAGGAACGGGGCTCCGAGTTCTCGGCTCCTCCGGGGCGGAGATTGGGAGGCCGCCATTTTCACTCTCGTCCTCCAAAGCTGTACTGAAAGCTTGCAGGGAATAAAAGCTCCCGAGAGCAAACCCGAGCAGATTACTTAGCCCAGACCGACAAGGGTGGGGCAATTCCTCCTCCGACAAAGACATTTGGGAACCATGGCAACAGGCCCCTCCCCCAGAAGACCAGCAAGAACAGCCAACCAAGACCCAGTTTACCCATCAATGAGATCGGCAGAACTCGAGCGCTAGGGGAATACTTTACATAAAATTCATCGCTTTTTTACCATGATTTTTTAGTCTTTCAAAGTTTTTTTAATTTTTCTTTTTTCCTTTTTCAACCAACATCTTATCAATCCCTTTTTTAAAAAAAATTTTATTTTTCATTTTTAGAGTCATATTCTATCCCTTCATAGTAGTTATCCTTATTTTTGGCATATATATAAGTTGTTCTCTTTTTAAAATTTGAGATACAGTTTCTTCTAAGATATCAAAATATACCCTAAATCTCTAGTGTATGGTTTTGTTCTAGTCTCCTGCCTGATCACATTCTCTCCCCCCTTTTTTTTCTTTTTTTTGTTTTAAATCCTCTTCTTTCTTTTTTCAAACAACTTCTTATCAATTCCTTTTATAAAATTTTTTATAATTTTCATCTTTACAGACATATTCCATCCCTTCATCGTATCAACCCTTATTTTGTACATTTATGTCTTTCTTTCTTTAAAATTTTGGGAGGCACTTTCTTCTAACAAACCCAAATAAACTCAAAATCTAGTGTGTGCTAATGATCTATGCACCAGCTTGATCATATTGGATCATATTCTATTTTTTTGTTTTGTTTTTTTCTCTTTTTGTTTCTTTTTGTCTTTTTCTTTTTTTTCTATTTCTTTTTTCTTTCTTTCCCTTTCTTTTCTCTTGGTTTCAGGTCTTTTCTGATTTGTTTTAAGTATTTTTCTGGGGACATTGTGAACCTGTTACCATTTTGTTCTCTCATTCATCTATTCTCCTCTGGACAAAATGACAAGATGGAAAAAAATCACCTCAACAAAAAGAACAAGAGGTAGTACCATCTGCCAGGAACCTCCTCATTACGGACATTAGTACAATGTCAGACCTAGAGTTCAGAACCATGATTTTAAAGATACAAGCTGGGCTTGAAAAAAGCGTGGAAGGTATTAGAGAAACCCTTTCTGGAGAAATAAAAGAACTAAAATCTAACCAAGTCAAAATCAAAAAGGCTATTAATGAGGTGCAATCAAAAATGGGGCACTAACTGCTAGGATATGAGGCAGAAGAGAGAATCAGTGATATAGAAGATCAAATGATGGAAAATAAAGAAGCTGAGAAAAAGAGAGATAAACAACTACTGGATCACGAGGGCAGAATTCGAGAAATAAGCGATACCATAAGACGAAAAACATTAGAATAATTGCGATCCCAGAAGAAGAAAGAGAGAGGGGCAGAAGGTATATCGGAGCAAATTATAGCGAGAACTTCCCTAATGTGGGGAAGGAAACAGGCATCAAAATCCAGGAGGCACAGAGAACCCCTCTCAAAATCAATAAAACTAGGTCAACACCCCGACATCTAATAGTAAAACTTAGGAGTCTCATGGACAAAGAGAAAATCTTGAAAGCACCTCAGGAGAAGAGATATGTAACCTATAATGGTAGAAACATTAGATTGACAACAGACCTATCCACAGAGACCTGATAGGCCAAAAAGGAATAGCATGATATATTCAGAGCACTATATGAGAAAAATTTTTCACAGAAAAATATGCAGCCAAGAATACTATATCCAGCTAGGCTGTCATTGGAAATAGAGAGAGAGATAAAAAGCTTCCAGGACAAACAAAAACTAAAGGAATTTGCAAACATGAAACTGACCCTACAAGAAATATTGAAAGGGGTCCTCTAAGCAAAGAGAGAGCCTAAAAGCACCATAGATCAGAAAGGAACACAGACAATATACAGTAACAGGCACCTTACAGGCAATACAATGACACTAAATTCCTATCTTTCAATAGTTACCCTGAATGTAAATGGGCTAAATGCCCCAATCAAAAGACACAGGCTATTAGATTGGATTAAAAAACAAGACCCATCGATATGCTGTCTGCGACTCATTTTAGACCCAAAGACACCCCCAGATTGAAAGTGAGGGGGTGGAAAACCATTTACCATTAGCATTTAGCATGCTAATGGACACCAAAAGAAAGCCTGGGTGGAAAACCTTATATCAGACAAATTAGATTTTAAACCAAAGACTGTAATAAGAGCAGGGGAAGGACACTATATCCTACTTAAAGAACAGTACAACAGATCAACGCAACTAGGAGCTGGTTCTTGAAAGAATTAAGAAGATTGATAAGCCCCTGGCCAGAGTTATCAAAAAGAAAAGAGAAATGACCCAAATCAACAAAACCATGAATGAAAGAGGGGAGATCACAACCAACACCAAAGAAATACAAACAATTATAAGAACATATCATGAACAACTCTATGCCAGCAAATTAGATAACCTGGAAGAAATGGGTGCATTCCTAGAGATGTACCAACTACCAAAACTGAACCAAGAAGAAATAGAAAACCTGAACAGACCTATAACCACTTAGGAAATTGAAGCAGTCATCAAAAATCTCCCAACAAACAAAAGCCCAGGGCCAGATGACTTCCCAGGGGAATTCTACCAAACATTGAAAGAAGAATTAATATCTACTCTTCTGAAACTGTTCCAAAAAAGTGAAATGGAAGAAAAACTTCCAAACACTTTGTATGAGGACACCATTACCTTGATCCCCAAACCAGAGAAAGATGCCATCAAAAAGGAGAATTACAGACCAATATCCTTGATGAACATGGATACAAAAATTCTCACCAAAATACTAGCCAATAGGATCCAACAGTACATTGAAAGGATTATTCACCACGAACAAGTGGGATTTACCCTGGGCTGCGAGGTTGTTTCAACATCTGCAAATCAATCAATGCGATACAATACATTAATAAAAGAAAGAACAAGAACCATATGATCCTCTCCATAGATACAGAAAAAGCATTTGACAAAGTAAAGCATCCTTTCTTGATCAAAACTCTTCAGGGTATAGGGATAGAAGATACATACCTCAATAACATAAAAGCCATCTATAAAAAACCCACAACGAATATCATTCTCAATGGGGAAAAACTGAGAGCTTTCCCCTAAGGTCAGGAACGTGGCAGGAATGTCCACCATCACCACTGCTATTCAACATAGTATTAGAAGTCCTAGCCACAGCAATCAGACAACCAAAAGAAATCAAAGGCATCCAAATCGGCAAAGAAGAAGTAAAAACTCACTCTCTGCAGATGATATGATACTTTATGTGGAAAACCCAAAAGACTCCACCCCAAAACTGCAAGAACTCATACAGGAATTCAGTAAAGTGGCAGGTTATAAAATCAATGCACAGAAATCAGTGGCATTCCTATACACGAACAACAAGACAAAAGAGAGAGAAATTAAGGAGCTGATTCCATTTACAATTGCATCCAAAATCATAAGATACCTAGGAATAAATCTAACTAAAGAGGCAAAAAATCTGTACTCAGAAAACTATAAAATACTCAGGAAAGAAATTGAGGAAGACACAAAGAAATGGAAAAGTGTTCCATGCTCATGGATTACAGGAACAAATATTGTGAAGATGTCAAGCTACCTAGAGCAATCTACACATTCAATGCAATCCCCAACAAAATACCATCCACTTTTTTCAAAGAAATGGAACAAATAATCCTAAAATTTCTATGGAACCAGAAAAGACTCCGAATAGCCAGAGGAATGTTGAAAAAGAAAAGCAAAGCTGGTGGCATCACAATTCTGGACTTCCAGCTCTATTACAAAGCTGTCATCATCAAGACAGTATGATACTGATACAAAAAAAGACACATAGATCAATGGAACAGAACAGAAAGCCCAGAAACGGACCCTCAACTCTATGGTCACCTCATCTTCGACAAAGCAGGAAAGAATGTCCAATGGAAAAAGGCAGTCTCTTCAACAAATGGTGTTGGGAAATTGGGCAGCCACATGCAGAAGAATGAAACTGGACCATTTCCTTACACCACACACACAAAAAATAGACTCAAACTGGTTGAAAGGCATAAATGTGAGACAGGAGTCCATCAAAATGCTAAAAGACAACAGAAGCAGCAACCTCTTCGACCTCAGCCGCAGCAACTTCTTCCTAGAAACAACACCAAAGGGAAGGAGGGCAAAGGCAAAAATGAACTACTGGGACTTCATCCAGATAAAAAGCTTTTGCACAGCAAAAGAAACAGTCAACAAAACCAAAAGACAACCAACAGAAGGGGAGAAGATATTTGCAAATGACATATCAGTAAAAGGGCTAGTATCCAAAATGTATAAATTATATGAACTTACCAAACTCAACACCCAAAGAACAAATGATCCAATCAAGAAATGGGCAGAAGACATGAACAGACATTTTTCCAAAGAAGACATCCAAAGAGCCAACAGACACATGAAAAAGTGCTCAACATCGCTTGGCATCAGGGAAATCCAAATCGAAACCTCAGTGAGATACGACGACCTCACACCAGTCAGAATGGCTAAAATTAACAAGTCAGGAAACAACAGATGTTGGCGGGGATGCGGAGAAAGGGGAACCCTCCTACACTGTTGGTGGGAACGCAAGCTGGTGCAGCCACTCTGGAAAACAGTATGGAGGTTCCTCAAAAAGTTGAAAATAGAGCTACCATATGATCCAGCAATTGCACTACTGGGTATGTACCCCAAAGATACGAATGTAGGGATCCGAAAGGGTACGTGCACCCCAATGTTTATAGCAGCAATGTCCACAATAGCCAAACTGTGGAAAGAGCCAAGATGTCCATCGACAGATGAATGGATAAAGAAGATCGGTATATATATATACAATGGTATATTATGCAGCCATCAAAAGTAACGAAATCTTGCCATTTGCAACAACGTGGATGGAACTGGAGGGTATTATGCTGAGCGAAATAAGTCAATCAGACAAACACATGTATCATATGACCTCACTGATGAGAGAAATTCTTAATCTCAGAAACAAACTGAGGGTTGCTGGAGTGCTGAGGGGTGGGAGGGATGGGGTGGCTGGGTGATAGACATTGGGAATGGTTTCTGCTGTGGCGAGCATTGTGAATTGTGTAAGACTGTTGAATCACAGACCTGTACCTCTGAAACAAATAATACATTATATGTTAAAAAAAAAAAAAAAGAAAAGAAAGAGGAGGGGAAGAATGAAGGGGGGGAAATTGGAGGGAGAGACGAACCATGACAGACTATGGACTCTGAGAAACAAACTGAGGGTTCTTGATGGGAGGGGGTTGGGGGGATGCGTTAGCCTGGTGATGTGTATTAGAGAGGGCACGTTCTGCATGGAGCACGGGGTGCTATACGCAAACAATGAATCATGGAACACTACATCAAAAACTAATGATGTAATGTATGGTGATTAACGTAATAGTAAAAAAAATAAAAAATATAAAGAAAAAAATAAAAAAAGAAATAGTTCTGAAATCAGAAATCTATATTCAATGAAATTATTCTTCAGAAATGGAAGCAAAATCAATATATTTTCAAATGAATAAAAACTAAGATAATATGTTGTCAGCAAACACACCCTTAAAAAAATGGTTAAAAGGACATTCTCTAAATGACATCAAATAATTAAATTAGGAATAATGCAACATCAGGAATAAAGAAAGACAGTAAGCAAAAATACTGATGATTAGGATTGAGTTTCCTTCTCCTCTTCAGTCTCCTAAAGTTTGTTTGATGGTTCAAACACAAGTGTAACACTATCTGAAGTGGTTTTAAATGTATATATAGGAAGTATTTAGGACAATTTTAGTATAAATGGGGGAAGGCAAAAAAAGTTAAAAGGAGGTGAGTTTTCTGCACTTCTATGCAAACTACTAAAATACCACTAACAAACTGATAGTTACATACAGATAATACAATAGTTACAGCAAACATTGAAAGGCCATATAAAGAGATATACTCAAAACCACTAAATAAATCAAAACAAGGTACTCAAAATTTTTTAAGTAATTCACAAGGAGGCTAGAAAAAGACAAGAAAGGGGAAAAAAAGAAGAGGGAAACAAGAAAACAGCGGACTTAAGCCCTAACATGTCAAAAGTGCATTAATATACATAGTCTAAATACACTAATTAAAAGACAAAGATTAGGACAGTGGATGACCCAACTATATGCTACCTATAAGAAATTCACTTCAAATATAACAATATAGGCAGGTTAAAAATAAAAGGACATAAAAAGATATAAATAAAAATTTTAAAAAAAGCTAAGTTTACATTACAGCTGATAAACTACAGAGAAAAGAAAATTACCAGATAAAAAGAGGGATATTATATAATGATATAAGCACCAATTCACCAAGAAGATAAACAATCTGAAATATGTACCAAACAACACAGCTGTAAAATATGTAAAGCAAAAACTGTTAAGAACTGAAAAGAAATAGAAAAATGTACAATTATAGTTGAAGATGTCAACACTCTTCTCTCAACAATAGAACAACTAGACTGAAAAGCAGCAAGGAAATAGAACTCAACCACACCATCAACCAAGAGGACCTAATCAATATTTATAGAACATTCCACCCAACCAAAGCAGAATATACATTCTTTCCAAATGCTCACAGAACATATACCAAGGTAAACTATATCCAAGACAATAAGATAAATTGTAACAAATTTAAAATAACTGAAATCATAGGGTGTGTTCTCGGACCACGATGGAATCAAATTTGAAATCAATAAAAGAAAGATAAGAGGAAAATCTCCAAACACTTGAAATCTAAACAAAACCCTGCTGAATAAACTGCAGGTTAAAAGAAAATCTCAAGAGGAATAACAAAATATTAATTGAATGGAGGAAAATTAAAATGTAATATATCAAAATTTGTGAGATACAGTAAAAGTAGTGTTAAGGGGGAAATTAATAATACAAAATGCATAGATCAGGAAGCAGAAATCTAAATCAATAATCTATTTTCCCAACTCAAGAACCTAGACGAAGAACAAAATAAACTCAAAGCAACCATAAGGAAGAAAACAATAAAAATAAGCAGAAATCAATGAAATATAAAAAGGGGAAAAATAGAAAAATATCAGTGAAACAAAGAGCGAATTTTTTGAAAAAAAAATCAGCAACATTGACAATGCTCTAGCAGGAATGACTAAAAAAGAAAGATGACACAAATTACAACAGTAATGAAACAAAGGATTAAGTACAGATCCTCTAGATATTTAAAATATAAGGGAAAACTATAAACAACTCTACACACTTAGATGAAATGGACCAACAGCTCAAAAATCACAAATTACTGCAAGTCACATAATATGAAATATTAGATGAACAGAGCCATAACTAATAAGAAACTTGAATTATAATTTTAGAACTTTCATAAAAGAATCTCCAAGCCCAGATGATTATACGGGAGAACTCAAAAAACATCGAAAGAAGAATTAACACCACTTCTACACAATCTCTTCCAAAATATAGAAAAGAGCACTTCCCAGTTCACTTTATGAAGCTAGTGTTACCCTGATACCAAAACCAGACAGACAAGTCACACACACATACAAAACTATATCCCAATTCCCCTCATGAGTATGGCTGTCAAAATCCTTAACAAAATATCGGCAAATAGAATTCAGCAATATATAAAAAGAATTATACATCATGACTAAGTGGGAATTATTCTGGGGATGAAAGGCGGGCTCAATATTAAAAAAAATAAACTATCAAGGGCTTAACATACAAGGTATCAATACACAACCTGTTAATGTAATCTAACAGACTAAAGAGAATCACAGAATATCAATGCAGAAAAAACATTTGACAAAATTCAACATCTATTCATGTTTTAAAAAACATAACTCAGAAAAACAGAGAAGGGAACTTCCTCAACTTGATAGAGAGCATCTACAAAAAAGACCTACTGCTAACATGTTATGGTGAAAAACTAACATGGGGAACAAAGAGGGTCCACACTCATCACTCTTATTCAAATACTAAAATTAATTCTAATCAATGCAGTAAGCAAAATTAATGAATGCAGATAAGAAAGGAAGAAATAAATTGTCTAAATTTGCAGATGACAGAATTATGTACATAGAAAATCCCAAGGAACCTAAAGGAAAGTCTAAGAACTAAGTGAGTTCAGTAAGGTCAAGGATACAAAGTAAACATTTTTTTTTTTTTGTATTTTTACAGATTAGCAATGAGCATGTGAATCCCTAAATTTAAAAAAAAAATCCATTTACATTTGCTCAAAAAAAGTAGGATTTATATGCTGAAAACTACAAAATACTGATGAATAAATTAAAAGAATATCTGAATAAAAGAAAAGATATAACATGTTCTTGGATTGAAGCTCATCATAGTAAAGGTATCATTTCTCTCCAACTTGATACACTGACATAACATATTCCTATCAAAATCCCAGCAAGATTTCCTTAGACCATATTATCCTAAAATGTATACAAAAAGATAAAAAAATTAGAATAGATAAAATGATTTTGAAAAAGAATAAATGGGAGGAATCAGTCTACATGATTTCAAATTTATTTTATAGGTATATATTTATATGTATTTTTCATTTATCTATACTTATGTATATT
This sequence comes from Zalophus californianus, assembly GCF_009762305.2. NCBI lineage: Eukaryota > Metazoa > Chordata > Mammalia > Carnivora > Otariidae > Zalophus > Zalophus californianus. Next base: position 72,422,458 of record NC_045607.1, read on the forward strand.
CATGTCTATATGTATGTAGGTATATTATATAAATATAATGATTATAGTAATATATATAATATCCAAGACTGTGTAGCATTAGTGGAGAAACAGACAAATAGGTCAATGGAACAGAATAGAGAACCCAGAAATAGGCCCACGCAAATATGTCCAGCCAAATTTGACAAAGTATAAAAACAATTTGATATACTAAAGAAGCCTTTTAATAAATAGTGCTAGAGCAAATGAACATCCTTAAACTAAAAAAAAAAAAGAATCTCAACCTAAGTCTCACACTTTATCTAAAAATGTGTTCAAAATGATTACAGACATAAATGTAAAATATAAAACTATAAAGATTTTAGAAAAATAAAAACATAGAAGAAAAACTAAAGCTATGCAAAGAATTCATAGACTTAACACCATGGCATAATCCACTAAAATAAATAAATAAATAAAACAAATAAAACAAATAAAAAACAAATAAAACAACCCAAGAATTTTTCTATAACAATGGACGTTTTAATTGGCATAGTAAATTCCTCCCTCCCCCTACCTCCAAGCCAAGGCACCCCTCCAATGACTTTGATTAATCCTTTTGTAGAATTATGAACTTGGAGAGCTTTTTAAAGGAGAAAGGGATTGAACGCCAGGTGGGATTTAGTCAAAGCTGTCACAGCTCTGGTTGTTACCCCTCATAATCCATCGTGCTGAATCAAAAAGCAAACTGTGAACAAACAGCTTAGGCAGTTTGTTTGAAGATACACTCCTGTCTTTCTAGGAGGGTTTAAGTCATGGCTACAGTTTGTTTGGAAAATGATTATCCACACGAAAATTATTAAATTCATGTGGCATCTCTTTGAGCCAAAACGTTTTATAACTTTTCATCTCTGGATCGTAGTGATAATAATTCTGTAGTTTTTATACTGAAACACAGACCCTCTCCACAGTCTTTCAGAACATTGTTAAACTTTTTGCATTTGCCACAAGAATACACAAGATGTTGACTTTCAAACTTTTAAATAATAAGGATTCAGACTCTGCCTTTAAAGAGGAATCACAGCCATACCAGGTGCGGAGAGAAGGGGATTATTTTAGCATTTATTCCAAACACTGGGCTCCGTAAAAGCCACATTCGTGCCCTGCTGCAACAGGGGAAACAGATCAGGTAGTTAAGAGCTTGGGCAAGAAGGAAAGAATAAAGCCAATCCTGTGATATATTACAAAAATAAAGTGTTTTCCCTTAGAATGGGAATTTTCATCATGGTAAATGCATCTAAGTCTTAGAATACAGTATAATCTTTTTAACTATCTAAGCAATAAGCCTCCTGTGTATCACCACATACTCCATTTTTGATACTCAAGGTATTTTTGGTATTCAAGTAATCCTTGAATGGAGATGGGGGCAGGGAGGGTATTCAACAAATACTAAACGGTTGCTATGTATCAGGCACCATGGCAGGTCTTAGATAAACAGGATTAAAAAAACAGTGGCCCTCTCTTCCTGAGCTCATAGTCTAGTAAAGGAGACAAACATGTAAACAAGAGACTACTAAGCATTATGATAAAAACCACAATAGAAGGGTAGGTAACCATTGGGTTGAATAAGCAGAACTCCAGAGAATACAGGGGCGGTGGTGGGGAGGGAGGGGCGGGGGCTTCATCCGTTCCCTTCACAGGCTCTTTGTAACCAATCTACAGACTCATTTTTCTCTTGCCCTTTGAATGAAAAGTTGGGTGAAGAGAGGTCCCGTAATTTCCTTAAACACACTTCTGTAGTGCCAAGAATAATCTAACTCAGTAATTAAATGTCCAGTCCAGTATATTATTGATTAATAAGCACCAACTTCGTTTAAAGTTAAAGGTTCCCTCTGCCAAACTGGTAGTACATTCAGGCTGGGAGAGCAGAGAATGATATGGTCTTCTTTTCCTCTATTTCCCCACCTTCCATTTCCTCACCCATCCCACACCCAGCTGCACATACAAATTTGCCTCTGCTTTCATCAGGGATGGAGTCAGGCAAAGAGAAGAGGTGGAAGCATCTGGAAATGTCTTGACTTGACTAGTACTATCAGAATCTAAACAAAATAGACTCCTTCTCTCAGAAGGTGCTTTTATTTATTTATTCCACTGAGACTAACTGAATACCAGTTACATTCTAGGCACTGTTCCAAACACTGGGGACACTTAATAAGAAAAGCAAAGTCTTTGAGTCTATGGACTTTATAGCCTAGTGGGGGCTATAAGTAGACATGGACATGCTGTAAGTTGACAAATGCTATGGAAAAAAATTAAACAGCATAAAGGAGATAGGGAGCATAAAGAGGTAGACGCTATTTTACTTAGGTCAGTCAGGAAAGCTCTTTCTGATAAGGTGATATTTGAACAGAGCCGTGAAGAAAAAAAAAAAGCAAAAAGCTGAAGGATTTAAGCTAAGTAAATGTCAGAGTAAAGAGGATTCCAGCCTGAGACACTAATAGTTGCAAAGGCCCTGAGGTAGGCAAATGCTTGATATAAGAACAGCAAAATGGCCAGTAGCATGGCTAGAGTAGAATGATGGAAGGAAAGAACGTTGAAGATGAGCCCACAGAAAGAGAGGGAAGGTAGAGCATATGGAAGGAACTCAGAGGCCACTGGGCTTTTTTCTAAGTCAAAAAGAGAAGCTTTTGAAAGTTTTGAGCAGAGATGTAAAATGACACATGTTTTTTTAAAAATCACCCTGGCTTCACAGTAGAGAATAAACTGTAAAGTAAGCATGGAAGCAGGAAGACAATTGGGAGGCTACTGTAAGAATTCAGATCAGAGATGATGATGGCTTGAGCCATTATGATAGAGGAGAAGGAAATACAATTGGACAAGATTCTGGATATACTCTAAAGGATTTAATGAGGAACCAATTATGGGGTATAAAAGTGAGAAAGAAATCAAAGCTGACTCTAAACTTTGACCTGAGAAACCTGAAAAAGGATGTTGCTATTCACTGAGATAGGGGGAAAATGTGAGAAGATAAGGTTTGATCAAAAAGAAACAAACAGGGGGCGCCTGGGTGGCTCAGGCATTAAGCCTCTGCCTTCGGCTCAGGTCATGATCCCAGGGTCCTGGGATCGAGCCCCACATCGGGCTCGTTGCTCAGCGGGAAGCCTGCTTCTCCCCCTCCCACTCCTCCTGCTTGTGTTCCCTCTCTCACTGTGTCTCTCTGTCAAATAAATAAGTAAAATCTTAAAAAAAAAATAAAATAAAAATAAATACATAAAAAGAAACAAACAGGGACCCCTGAGTGGCTCAATCGGTTAAGCATCTGCCTTCGACTCAGGTCATGATCCCATGATCATCAGGCTCCTTGTTCAGTGGGAAGCCTGCTTCTCCCTCTGTCTGCCGTTCCCCCTGCTTGTGCTCTCTCCCTCTCTCTGACAAATAAATAAAAATCTTGGGGAAAAAAAGAAACAAACAAAAACAAGGGTTTTACTCTGTATATGTTAAATTTAAGCTTTCTCTTTGTTATCTAAAATAAATATAGAAGTAACCTGTTCAATATTCAACACTGGCGTTCAGAGAAGTCCAGCCTGCTCAGCACATACATCGTATTTAAAGACATAAACAGGGAAGTGCATGGGTGGAGAAGTGATGTCAGGCCAAACACCGGAAAAAGAATAGTTGATAGTATTTAAGATACTTTAAATTATTTGGAAGAAATACGTTATCACTGATAAATCAAATATCACCTTTAACGAAAGATTCCTTAATTTTAAAACATGTAAGTGTGAAAAAGTATAACATTTTAGATCTAATTCCAATGTTAACCATAATTCTTGGAAAGCAAAATAGTAGCTGGCAGCTTAGAAAATTACCAAAGAGATTTTCCAACTAAAGAGAAAAAAATTGAAATAAATGCTTAAAGTATGAAAAAGTCTAACATTTTATATCTGATTCTAATGTTAACTATAAATCTTGGAAAGTAAAAGGGTAGCTGGCATCTTAGAAAATTATCAAAAAGATTTTCCAACTAAAGAGAAAAAATTTTAAATAAGTGTTTAAAATAAATCCATACACGGTTGCTCATAGTTGCAACCTGGAATCAGTTGCTTTTAGTGCCAACAAAGATGTAAAGCCAGTAAGATTTTTTATAAAGACAGTTTCATATCAAATAATTCATTTCCCTCTACTGAAGTATAACTATGATTACCTCCTGTGATGTCAAATTAAGATTTTGCTTCTCTCGACAGTGATAGCACAGTATAAATACCTACAAATATGAAATTTGAGCTTCTACTCCATTTGACATTTTCTAAGAGGATACACGTAGATTAAATTATCAAATAAAACTCAAACATATATGCTTTCATGTTGTACGATTATTGCCCCTAGTACAACCCAAGTCAGAGACAGGAAAAATTAATATTAGCTTACCAAATATCACTAGTGTTCCCTGTTTTAAGAATAATAGGAGCCTGTTAAATGTCAATTATATCTTAATTAAAAATAATAATGGGAGCCAGATTTCTCACTATTGGAGAAGGGGATTACAGATATGAAAAGGGAAAAAACTAAAATTAACCCTGAAGTGTTGGATGTTTGACTGGAATTGGAGGTATTAGTGTAAACTCATAGTTTTTAATGTATATAGGTATAGGATAAATACAGATGTATAATATATGTCTGTGTGTACACTGAGAAGGCATGCGGACAATAATACTCCAGTAACAATGAACACAGCACTCTTAGCACCCATATATTGGCTTCTAAATACCATATTCCAGCAAACAGAACTAGGATATCTTAGAGAAATGGCTGGTTCCAGGACTGGTACAGGGAAAATACCAGATGGTCTTGATATATGGTGCTACATGAAAAAGTAAGAAAATGTTCAAAGAATGATAGAGATCTGTCAAAAGTACCCAGAAGTTAGTTCGAAGTGGCGCCCACTGTCCAAACCTGTGACGATATGAACATCAAAATAAATATTGATAACAAGACTATAATTATCTAAATAAGACAGAAACCATGAGACCATCTGAATAGAAATGAATAAATGAAGAATGAAAAGTTTGATGAATAAAAAGATATATACATGGCCTCAAAGTACCTCCCCACAAAATAGTAATTACAAAGAAAAAAAGTATAGAAGTCTGGCACACAACACCTTAATCAAGTGATTAAATTGAACATTATCAATCATTACGGCATTGATAAATTGATAGGACAAAATAAGAAATCAGCCTCACTTGTGTGCTATTCCTACCAAAGACATCTAACCTAAAACTAAATATGAGGGAACATCAGACGAATCCAAACTGAAAGATATACTATAAAATTAATGGTTTGTAATATTTAGCATTTAGGACCATCAAGCATCAGCAGAGGAACTCTTCCAGACTAAAAGAGACTACTTTTCATTACAGAACTTTTCAATATTTTTTTTTACCATGTGCATTTACCTCCTATTCAAAAGTTTATTCATTAAAAATTTTAATCAAACAAACACAATTTGGAAAAACTGCAAAGAAGGGTGCCTGGGAGGCTCAGTCATGAAGCGTCTGCCTTCGGCTCAGGTCATGCTCCCAGGGTCCTGGGATCGAGCCCCACACTGGGCTCCCTGCTCAGCGGGGAGTCTGCTTCTCTCTCTCCCTTAGCCCCTCCCCCTGGCTTGTGCTCTCTCTCACACTCTCTCTCTAATAAATAAAATCTTTAAAAAAAGAAAAAGAAAGAAAGAAAGAATGAAAAGAAAACTGCAAGGAGTTTGACCCAGAAATTACATTTCAAAGGTAGGTACTCGAGAGAATGACTCGAAAACAAGCACAATGAGACATATACAAAGATGTTCATGGCAGCATTATTTATACTAATGAAAAATAGGAAACAAATGAGCAGCAATCTAAAAAAAAATAAACTGCTGAATATCCATTTAGGGAAATACTACGCAGCAGCTAAAAGGAGTAACGTGTATCTACATGCACTATTATGGGTAGATTGACAAGATATCTGTTGAATTAAAAAAGAAAACATGCTGCAGAGCAATATGCACAATATGATACCTTTTTATCTGAAATAAACCATACATATTCTAGGTCAGTACATAGCACAGAATGTATACCAGACTGATGACAGTGGTAGAGTTTACCTCCTAAGAAGGGGTGAGCAGAGGGGCTATTTAAACTTATAGAGACTGTTTTAATTTTTTAATGTAGATAATTTAATCATACATTACTTACATTTTAAGAAGTAATTAAAAAAAAAAAAACCTGACTTAAAGTAGTTGCAGTGTGGGACGCCTGGGGTCGCTCAGTTGGTTAAGCCACTGCCTTCAGCTCAGGTCATGATTCTGGCATTCCAGGATCGAATCCTGCATCGGGCTCCCTGCTCAGCGGGGAATCTGCTTCTCCCTCTGACCCTCCCCCTTCTCATGCTCTCTCACTCTCTCTCCCTCAAATAAATAAAAAAATAAAATCTTAAAAATATAAAATAAAAATAAATAAAGTAGTTGCAGTGTATTTCGGGAATGTAGTGAAAAATGAGAACGCTAGTGTTTCTCTTCTGTCAAGCATACTTTTCCATCCAATTCACCTGATCTTTCAGGAACTGCACTCCCACTTCATGTTATCTCATGGAGCAATCAACCCAGTGCTATTCTGATCACAAACGTGGGCCCATAACTTAGTCTGGCCCATCAATACCTCTATCCCTATGACCACATTTTGGGTTCAGGAATTAGCAAATATTCCATATGAGTGTTATTTATTATTAAGCTACTTTGGGTTAGACTTCTATCCACTTGTATCCAAAATAGTTCTGACAAATATAGGGAGACATATTTAAACAGATATTTTCAATAGAATAAAACAAGTAAAAGAGAAACACTACAAAAGACAGAGACAATATATGAAGTGGCACATTATAAATAGTTCTGACAGATATAGGGAGACATATTTAAACAGATATTTTCAATAGAATAAAACAAGAAAAAGAGAAACACTAAAAAAGAGAGACACTATATGAAGTGGCACATTATTTAAGATAGACTGTTATATTTTAAAGATATGTATGATGAACCACAGAGTTACCACTAAAAAAGCACAGAGCTAATAAGCCCCAACAATAAACGACATATAAAATATTCAATCCAAATGAGGGGTGAAATATGTTAAAGGATTACAAATCACACAAAGAGCAAATGAACGGCAAGAAAACAGATTCAGACCCAACTAAATCAATAATCACATTATACATAAACAGTCTACCGTAGTTTTCTATTGCTGCCATAACTAATTACCACAAACTTACTGTCTTGAAACAATACAAATGAATTCTCTTACAGTTCTAAACAACAAAAGTCTGGTACAAGTCTCATCAGGCTAAAACCAAGATCTGCAAGATGTATTCCTTCCTGGAGACTCTCTGAATCTGCTTCCTTGCTCTTTCAAGTTGTTGGCAGAATTAAGACCCTTCCAATTGTAGAACTGAAGTCTATTTACTTCCTATCAGCTGAGGGCTGTTAGAGCTTCTAGTAACTGCCTGAATGCCTTAGCTCATGCTTGCCTTCCCCCATTTCCAAAGCCAGCAACAGAAGATCAAAGACACTCTCACATTTTGAATTTCTCCTGCCTCTCCTTCTGTTTTCAAGTCTATCTGATTTCTGCTAGGAAAAGTTCTCAGATATTAAGGGCTCACGCTGGACCCACATGGCATTCCAGGATCTCCCCATTTAAAGGCAGCTGATAAACAACCTTAATTCCATCTGAAGACTTATCTTATACCATATAAAGTAACATATTCATACGTTCCAGGGATTAGGACATGAACATCTCTTGAGGGCCATTATTCCACCTATCACCTGTCTAAACATTCACTAAAAGACAGAAACTTGGGGCGCCTGGGTGGGTCAGTCAGTTACGTGTCCAACTCTTAATTTCGGCTAGGGCCATGATCTCAGGACTGTGGGATCAAACCCTGCATCAGACTCCGCACTGGGCTGGGAGCCTGCTTAAGATTTTCTCTCTCTCCCTCTCCCTCTGCCCTTTCCCCCATCTCTCTCTTCCTCTCTTAAAAAAAAAAAAAACAAAACTAAGACAAGACAGGAATTGTTAGATTGGATTAAAAAGCAAGACCCAATTACACATTGCCTACAAGAAACACACTTCAAATATAAAGAAACAGTCTAAATAAAAAAAAAAAAAAGAAGATAAACCATCCTAATCAAAACAAAGCTGGACAGAGGAAAGTGATGCAAAATGGCAGACTAGGGGACTCCAGGAAGCTTTGAAAAGTTCTCCCATACACCAGAGAATCTAGAAGCCACAGACATGTACACAGCAGGACATATGTACTGAAAAGACCTGAAAAGACAATACCCTTTCACCTGTAGCTAATCTTTAGGCTCAACAAAAACAGGAAGTGAGTGCTCCAGCACACAGCCAATCTGCAAAGACCTGAAGTCTCTTCTTTCCTTTCTTTTCTCCCCAGTCATTTAAGAAAATCTCTAATAAACCACTAGCTGAGCGCTAAGCTAAAAAAAGAGACTTCAAAGACCACACAACAACAAACAATAGTCTTAACGTTGATATACCTAATAACAAAGTTTCAAAATATGTGAAGAAAAAACAGCACTTCAAGGAGAAATACATAAATCCACAATTATAGTCAAAGATTTCAATAGCCCTGTCTCAGTAAGTGACCAAACAGATAAAGAAAAAAAAAACCAATATGGACATAGAACATTTGAACACACTGTCAATCAATTTGACATAATTAACATTTATACAATACTCCACAAACAAGAGAAGAATGTACAAGATTTACCAAGATAGAACACATTGTGTATTGAAACATAAATCCCTCACACACACACACACACCCCCCACCAAATAAATGTAAACTATTCAAACTGGACAAAGTATGTACTTCTACCACAGGGAATTTTTTAAAATCAATATCAGAAAAATCTGTGAAAAATCCCCCAAATATTTGGAAATTTAAAAACATCTAAATAACCCATGGATCAAAGAAGAAATCAAAAGGGAAATTAAAACTGTTTTGAACAGAATAAAAAAAAAACACAACATACTGAAATTTCCAAGATGTCGTTAAAGCAGTGTTAAGAGAAAAATTCATAACCCTAGATGCCTATATTAGAAAAGTCTCACACCAGTGACCTTTGTTTCTACCTTAAGCAACTGAAAGAAAGAAGTGCAAATTAAACACAAAGTAAAATAAATTAAACACAAAGTAAAATAATAAAAACTAGAGAAGAAATCAATGAAATAGAAAACACATACCAAAAAAAGTAGAGAAAAATTAATGAAACCAAAAACTAGTTCTCTGAAAAGATTAAAAAAAATTTAATAAAACTCTAGCCAAACTTATCAGGTAAAATCTAAAGAAGTCACAAATTACCAGTATCAAGAACGAGAAGGGGAACATCACTGCAGATCCTAAACACATTTAAACAGTAATAAGGGAGTGTTCTCAACACTGTTTTGCCAGTAAGTCTGAAAACTTAGGTGAAATAAAGTTCTTAAGAAACGCAAACTATCACAACCCACTAATATGAAACCGATAATTTGAATAGCTCTGCAACCGTAAGGGAAATGAATTTTTAACTTAAAAACTCCCAAAAAGAAAATCTCCAGAGTCAGATGGCTGCACTGGAGAATTCAACCAAATGTTTAAAGAAGAATTAACACCAATTCTACAAAATGTCTTCCAAAAACTCTCTTCCAGAATATAGAGGAAGAGGGAACACTTTCCAATTCGTTTTATGAAGTATGACCCTGATACCAAAAATGATAGCTATACGATGTTCATAGGTTGGAAGATTCAACACACTAGAGACGTCAATTCTCTCCAAATTGACATACACATTTAACACAACTGCTATCAAAATCCCAGCAGATTTCTTTGTAGACAAGATTCTCTATAGTTTATATGGAAAGACAAATGAACTGGAATAGCTAACACAATTTTGTAAAAGAAGAAATCAGAAAGAGTCTATCTTAGACATAGCTTATTTTAAGACTTAGCTTTTTACAGCTACAATAAGCAAGTCCATGTGGGTAATTAACAGACAGATACATACACCTATGGAACTGAATAGAGAATCCAGAAATAGAACCACACAAAAATGTTCAATGAACTCTTGACAAACTACAAAAGCAGCTCAGTGGAATAAAGCTAACTTTTCAATAAATACTGTTGGAGCAAGTGGACATCCACACACCAAAAAAAGGAACTTCGCCTAAGTATCACACCTTATATAAAAATTAACTCAAAATGGATCACAGACTTGACTGTAAAACATAAAAGTATAAGACTTTCAGAAAAAAATCAGAGGAAGTCCTCAGGATTTAAATCTCAGCACAGAGTTCTTCAATGTGACACCAAAAAAAATGACCCATAAAAGGAAAAGTTGATAAATCGATCTTCATCAAACTTTAAAACTATTGCTCTGCAAAAGACTGTTAAGAGGATGAAAAGACAAGCTATAGACTGGGACAAAATATCTGCAAACCACAAAGGCAACATAAGGCTAGTATCAACAATATAGAAAGAACTCTGGCAACTCAATGGTAAAAAAAATAAATAAATAAAATAATCCCATTAGAACATGGACAAAAGACATGAAGAGACATTTCACCAAAAAGACAGATGGCAGAAACGCCCAAGAAAAATGTTTAATATTTGTCATTCAGGAAGTGCCAATTAAAACCACAATATCACATCACTACACACTTATCAGAATGGCTAAAGAAATTTTTTTTAAATAGTGACACCAAATGGTGGTAAGGATAAAGAAAAACTGGATCACTCATGTTGCTGATGAAAATATAAAAGAGTACAGCCACAGTTTCCATCTCTTAAACCTGCAACTCAGCAATTATACTACTGGGCATTTATCACAGAAAAATGAAGGCTTACGTTCACACAAAAACCTGTACACAGATGCTCACAGTATTTTTATTCATAACAGCCAAAACTGGAAATATCCCAGCTGTTGTTCAACCAACGCTTAAAAATAATAATAATAAAAAAAAAAAAACTACAGTACATCCATGCCATGGAATATTACTCAGCCTAGATGAGTCTCCCAGAGAGCTAAGCTGAGTAAAAAAGGCAAATTCCAGCAAGTTACACTGTATGTGATTCCATATATATAAAATATTACTGAAATGGCAAAATCATAAAAATGGAAAACACATGATGTAACAGTAGGGGCAGGAGGTAGTGTGTCTATAAAATGGCAACAGGAGGAATACTTGCAGTGATAGAAATGTTCTAGATCCTGACTATACCAATGTCAGTATCTTGGTTGTGATAGTATACTGTAGTTTTATAAGATAGTATGATTGGAGGAAACTGAATAAAGTATACATGAGATCTCTCTATTTCTTACAATGCATGTGAATCTGCATTTATCTGAAAATAAAAACTTTAATTTTAAAAAACTCAAAATGAATGGGAAGAGATGGATATGTTTATCTTGATCATGACAATTCCATTATCAACTCTCAAGTTGTACACTTTTAAATACATGCAGCTTGTTGCATATCAATTATGTCTTGAGAAAGGTAGAAGGAAAAAGATACAGCATTTTACTTCCTTTTCCCTTTCTGAATAATTCAGTCTTAGAGCCAATAGGTGAACCAAGCAAAATGGGCATTCACACCAAAAGGGGAGGGAGGAGGGCTGTGAGATAGAGAAGCCTCAGCAGTGACCCAGGGCTGAGAGTCAGAGCCCAGCACGGTGAAGAGGGGCTTGGTATACAAGGGTTGCCTGGTGCAGTATTGGTGTCTACATAACACAGCTGCCACACACATTGTTATCTAAGCACTAGTGGTAGAAGAGGACATCCATACACGGAGGAGACAGTGATGGTCATGAGAAATTGCCTCCATACAGGAGAACTGACTGAATAAGTACATATATAAAAAAAATAATGGAGCCAGATTTCTCACTGTTGGAGAAAGAAGTTACAAAACTGGAAAGGGAGAAAACTAGAATGAACTCTGTGGTGGTAGACTATAACTAGAAGTATCGGTGTGAACTCACAACTTTCAACACATGTAGAGACAGAGAAAAATAAATATTTAAATGTGTGAATATGTGTGTGTGTGTGTGTGTGCATATATATACATATATTCCCTAACTCTTTATCAAGAGGGTCCACAAGCAGCAACATCCTAATAATAATGAACACATCTAGCAAACTGACCTTGGCTTCTAAATACCATTTTCCTTTAACGAAGTCAGCAACTGAAGGATTATGCAGGGAAAAGAATACAATGAGCTTGAAACATCTTTTTGTGTCAGAAAGTAAAAAATGATTGAGATAAATCAAAAGAACACAGAAGTCAGACTGAAGTAATTGGCTAATATGACAACTTTGGCACCAAAATAAATACTGATAGTAGCAGACTGAATTGAATCAGTAGGAAACCAATAGTCTATATTGATATAAACAGCAAATTAACTAATTAATTAATTACTGTGGAAAGAGACACTTTATTTGAAATGGGGTATTTAACTGTAATGAGAATGTTTTCATTCTGACTAGGGAGAATGCGAACATATATTACTAATATAATTAAAATTAATTACAAAAATATAGCTCATGCCCTGAAGGATCTTATAATCTATTTGGCGGAATGTAGTATACTGTGAGAGTTCTAGGATTTCTCTGCACAGCATATTTATCTAGCTTCTCCATGTAGTAGCTGACTAGCTACAATGAAGAGGGATGAATGTAAAATGGCTCTTGTGTTTCTTGCTTGGATTTTCAGGTGCTACCGATACCGGGACTGTATGGGGAAGGGAAGGTTAGTGATGAAGACAACAGGTTCAGTTTGGAAGATCTTACATTAAGGATGTTCAGCAAGGGGCACCTGGGTGGCTCAGTCGTTAAGCGTCTGCCTTCGGCTCAGGTCATGATCCCAGGGTCCTGGGATCTAGCCCCGCATCGGGCTCTCTGCTCAGCGGGGAACCTGCTTTCCCCCTCTCCCACTCCCCCTGCTTGTGTACCCTCTCTCGCTGAGTCTCTCTGTGTCAAATAAATAAACAAATTCTTACCCCCAAAAAAGTATGTTTAGCAAGCAGTTGGTTTCATTGGCTTCATAATCAGAGGAGAGTCTAGTGCTGAATCAGCTAACCACATGAGCGCATAACTCATCCAAGGAGGCTGGAGAAAGAAAAAAGCATTTGGCCTAGGGCAGAATCCTGGGTTAACCAGACACTTAGGAAAAGCTTTATGCCGTTTGGAACAGGACAGTTTATAAACAAGTACAATTATGACCAAATATCGCAAGCAAAATATTAAAATTTCAAAAGTTAGAAACTAACCAAATGTCAACAAAAAGTAGAGTTTAATATTCTGCCACTTAACAGAATGTTATCATAAAAATGTTATGAAAGTTTATACTAACATAAAAACGTTTATGATAGTTTTTCAGTTAAAGTACGTATTATTTAAGCAATGTTAACAGTAGCCACAGCAAAATCTCTAAGAAGATGCATCAAAACGTTAATGGAAGTTGTTTTGAAGGTGGGACTCTATGAGGTTTATTCTACTTTTCTGTATCTTTCAAATTCACGTTTAATACTTTCTAATAGTGGAAACAGTCACAAATAGGATTCTCTTCCACCTCTTAATATGATAAACACGGTAACGCTTCCTGACACAGAACCAGGACACACAGTAGGCGTGAATATATCAATACCTGCAATTTAAGCAAATCACCTGAGAGTTTCTGCCTAATTAAAAAACCCATAGTCCTTCCCGCTGGAGAGGCTCACGTCCTGCTGTCCTGGATCATGCAAGGCGTGACAAACGGCTCTGCCTCTGTCCTGTCCATAATGCCTCGATTGGTCTACACCTAAGGTTTCCACGAACCATTCCTACTGGACTCACCGCTAGGTCCCAGCGATTAAAGCTCTTTTTGGCTTCTTTGAAAATAAGTAGCAAACTGTGGGTAACCTTCCAGTTCTGTGGAGAATCAGGAATGGTGACTCTTAATTTATTGTATGAACTCGCATTTTGACGTCTCACTGTCCTGAGTGCACTGGCAGGCACTCCCACGGCCCTGGGCTCTCCAGGAGCTGGAAGGCCCACGAGGTCACCACAAGCGCCCCCAAACCCTTCAGTGGTATCAACCCTTAACGCTACTCAAAACTCTTCACTTCTTCATTCCAGGTCTCAGGGCCACGCCTGTTAGATATTATTATCTCTGCACATAATAGATGCGATCTGAGACAGGGTTCTTGTACAAGACCAGGCAGCCGGTGCAAGGCGAAGTCTTACCAGCGGTCAATATCGCAGCTATATTTATTACGAGGCTCACCTCCACAAGTTCCATCCGGTGACCTCCGCAAAACGGGCTCGCGTGGCCCAGGCGGGCCCCACCCCCAAGCCTCAGCACGTTCTCTGAGGCTGTTAGGCGTTGAGAGGCCTCGAGGCCCAGCAGCCAGGATGGAAAAGGCAGACGGTGGGAAGAGTCCTTCTGGCAGGGCAGGAGGGAAGGTCACTGGGATCCAGAAGCCTTCGTCAAATTCTGATCTGAGGCAAATCAAACCTCTCAGCTTCCAGAAGTGATGGAGACAGGCTCCAGAAGCCTGAGGTGAGAGGTTTAACCCTCTGACAGTCCAGCACCGCCGCCATCAGGAAGCCAGACGCCACAGCCTCTCAGCCCGGGCAACTGGGTGTGGCTCGCCCTGGACACCGCCCGCCTCTGGGTGTGCTTTACCCTGGGCGCGGCCCCGCCCAAGGTGAAGCTCGCCCCAGACGTAGCCCGCCCCCGGGTGGTCGCCCTGGACGTAGTCCCGCCCCCGGGTTTGGCGTTTCCCGGCCGTAATCCCGCCCCAGGATGTGGCTCGCCCTGGACGTGGCCCGCCCCCGGGTGCGGCTTCCGCTGGACCTAGCCCTACCCCTAGGTGTGGCTTGCCCTGGGAGTGGCTCCGCCCCCAGAGCGTGCTGGTCGGAACCTCAGCTTTTAAATTCCTGCGATCGCTCGTCTGTCCAAAGATTTCTGAACTCTGCTGGACGTGCCAAACTCTATTGAGGTAAATATGGTGTCGGTCTTCTAGAAAAGCGGATGATTAAGCCAAATATTCCAACAGTGCAAAAAAAAAAATGTTGTAAATTGGAAAGCAAGGACAGATCCCCGAGGAAAACCTTCCAGTGTAAGAGATAGGAAAGAGGAAAGAAGGAATGGGTGTTCACGTTTTGGTTTTGTTACTCTTTCAAAATTTTTTTTCGATGTAAGGTTCTGGTGACTTCTCATTCCCCTGTCATGGTCCAGCACACATGCTCAACGAGTGAGGAGTGTGGAGAAATTGTAGGAAAGTGAAATCCTTTTGAGCACTTGGGCAAGAGAATTGACTAAGGAACAGTCATGAGCTCCACCAAGACAGGGAGCTTTGTTTCCTCCACGGTGTGCCCCTAATGCTTCGAAGAATGCCAGTACACAGTAACCAACACAACAAACTAATGGATTGTTTTCAGGCAGTGTTGAAGCTGACCATTATTATAGAACATTTATGGTGGCAGCAACATACTTACTTATGTTGATTTTATCCTAGAGGAATCAGCCCCTTATTAGAAGTCGGGTCTAAAAAAGACACAACTGACTTTTGCCACGCATGGCAGATGAAAGGCGAATGAGAGGCTGTTGAACGTAGAGCTATTTAGGTTTGGAATTAAGGGATGAACCATGAAGTTTTCCTTGGAGAGGGAGGGAACGAAGACAAAACATTGTCAGATGGACAGGGAGATGTATAAAGTATCTTGTAGTTCCTGAACAGGTTGAAGAATTGGCATATTGAGGGCATAAGCTGAAAGGATAAAATCGAGTGGAATGTCGGGGAGCCCACTTCTACCTCTCCCTCTGCCTGCAGCAACCCCTGCTTGTGTGCTTTCTCTTTCTCTCTCTCTCTGTCAAATAAATAAACAAAATCTTAAAAAAAAAATCAAGTGGAATGTCAGGCTGTCTTTTCAGATGGCAGAAGGGTTCCTGGTGATAAGTTCTAGGATATGGCCATAACTAAACTGGAATGGAGGTAAAGGGCTCAAGGATGAGAAGGGATAAATGGTAAGGAGACAGATTATTGGATGGTCTATCCACATGGATGTTGGGGACTCTGATGCCTCCTACTTCAAGTTCCTCTCCTGGGCCCCATCCCACCTCTTTCCTATCCCTAAGTCTCCACAGAATCAGCATTTACTGCAACTCCAAGCTTTAGTCGTGGCATAACTCTGGACAAGAAAGCAGAAATAGGGCAGTGAGAAAGAGGGCTGGAGTAGACATCAGTTTTTGTTTTGATACCTACCATTCACTCACCTTCTGGAAACAGCCCCTTTATTGACCTCCAGGGAACTAACCCCATTCTCAGTCTCAGTCTATGTGCAGGTGGAGTTGTCTTTCCCTGACACCCCTATTCTAAGAATCCATCTATAACTCAGGCTTGGCCAAAAGATGACTTTATGCTTTTGACAGCAGTGATTGGTCAGGGATGGGCATGTGACCCAACTGGAGCCAATAAGGCACAATGGGATTTTTGCAGGGACTACTGAGAGACACAACCCATTTTTAGCTACACTTAAAGCTTGAAAGGTACACTTAAAGCTACAAAATTGTCAGGCAGAAAGTCAGTCCAGAATATAGAGCCAAGAAATGGATAGAAAGTGAATCTTGAAGGCATCAACTGAGCTCCAGCTCCCTCCTGCCTTAGGCCAGCCTTATTCACAGACTTTTTCACGTACCTAAGGCAAAAGATTCTCTTTTTTAAGTCAGTTAAATTGTATTTGCTGTCATTTACATCCCAATAATTCCTCACATTATAAGGGGGCTCTCCATCCCTGGCTCCCTCTTCCATGCTAGCCCACAAAATACACATTACCTTCTCTGTCCTTCAGGTTACCCTTCTATAAGAGGGGATTAAGAAATCTACTGAGATTGGAGTCCAAGATGGCGGAAGAGTAAGAGACCTTAGTTTCATCTGTTCCCCGGAATTCAGCTAAATCATTCTGAACACCTGCGAAATCAAGAGGAGATCTAAGAAAAGAATAGCTGCAACTCTACAAATAGAAAAGTGACCACTTTCTACCAGGTAGGAGGTTCGGAGAAGTGAATCCGAGGCGATATATGGGAAGATAAACCGTGGGGGGCGGGAGCCTCCGTCAGCGGGCTACCGTATAGAACAGCAGAGCACAAAATCAGAACTTTTAGAAGTTGGCTCTGGTGAGGGACGTCCCCACCTGAAAGGTGCTCAGGTGGTGAAGTGGGGTGGAATCCTAGGTGGGATAGTGTGTTCTCAGGATCCCCAGGGTCACAGAAAAAATGGGGGTGCCTGAGTGTGGCAGGATTCCTGGGCATCAGACCTGGGAAGCCCACTGTAAATCAGCAAGCCCAGGAGTGGGCTCACAGCTTGGAGTTGCCATAAACCACAAACCCTGGCCCGGTCGGGTGTCCGCTCCCTGAGCAGGGGCCCAGCAAGCATCAGAACCGGCAAGACACCCCCCCGACCCCCGCCACCCCCAGGAGGAGCTGTGTGGGTGTGCACCGCAGGAGTCAGCAGGGTTTGGAGACTTGAAACAGGGTTCCATGCCTGAGATAGAAATGGTCAGGCACAGGCTGGTTGAGCACAGAGAGCAGACAGAGACCAGGGAGACAAGGGCGATTGACTGCTTTTCCCTGAGGCCACACTGAGGAATGGGGCCTCGAGCTCTCGGCTGCGGGCCAGAGACTGGGAGGCCGCCCTTTTCAGTGTCATCTCTAAAGCTGTGAGGAAAGCCTTTAGGGAACAAAAGACACATAGGGCAATCCAGCAGATTACTTAGCCTGTCCCCCTGCAAGGGCGGTGCAATTCCACCTGGGGCAAAGACACTTGAGAATCCATGCAATAGGACCCTCCCCCAGGAGATCAGCAAGAATATCCAGCCAAGACCAAGTTTACCAGTCTTTGAGAATGGCAAAACTCCAGACCTAGGGAAATACAGCACAAAGAATTCATGTTTTCTTTCCCCACGATTCTTTAGTCTTTCAATTTTGATTTTTTTCTCTTTCCTTTTTCAACCAGTTTCTCTCTTCTCAGCCCTTTTTTAAAATCTTTTTCTAATTTTCATTTTTACAGTTATAGTCTATCCTTTTACTATATTTAATTTTGTTTTTGTAAATACATAAGTTTTTCTTTCCTTTTCATTTTGGGATACAGTTTCTTCTAACAGACCAAAATAAATGCAGAATCCAGTGTATGGCTCTGTTCCCTTCACCTGACTGATCGTATTCTCTTTTTCTCTTTTCCTCCTCCTCCTCCTCCTTCTTCTTTAGTTTTTTTGTTAAAACACCCTAAAGCAACAGAATATACATTCCTCTTGGGTGTACATGGGACATTCTCCAAAATAAATCACATACCAGTCCACAAAATCAGGTCTCAAATGGTACCAAAAGATTGGGGTCATTCCCTCCATATTTTTGGACCACAATGCTTTGAAACTGGAATTCAATTCAATCACAAGAGGAAATTTGGAAATAACTCAAATACACGGAGGCTAAAGAGCATCCTACTAAAGAATGAATGGGTCAACCATGAAATTAAAGAAGAACTAAAAAAAATTCATGGAAACAAATGAAACTGAAAACACAACTGTTCAAAACCTTTGGGATGCAGCAAAAGCAGTCCTAAGAGGGAAATATGTAGCAATATAAGCCTTTCTCAAGAAACAAGAAAGGCCTCAAAATCTCAAGCTAAACTCCAGCTCCACCTAATGGAGCTGGAAAAAGAAAAGCAAAAAAGGCCTAAACCCAGCAGGAGAAGGGAAATAATAAAGATTAGAGTGGAAACCAATGAAATAGAAACCAAAAGAACAGTAGAACAGATCAACCAAATTAGGAGCTGGTCCTTTGAAAGAATAAGATTGATAACCCCCCAGCCAGACATATCAAAAAGAAAAGAGAAAGGACCCAAATAAATAAAACCATGAATGAAAGAGGAGTGATCACAACCAACACCAAAGAAATACAAACAATTTTAAGAACAAATTATGAGCAAATATATGCCAACAGATTAGGCAGGCTGGAAGAAGTGGATGCATTCATAGAGACATATAAACTACCAAACTGAACCAGAAAGAAATAGAAAACCTGAGCGCATCCCTAACCAGCAAGGAAATTGAGGCAGTAATAAAAAATCCACGAAGAAACAAGAGCCCAGGGCCAGAGGCTTCCCAGGGGAAGTCTACCAAACAAAGAATTAATACCTATTCTTCTGAAGCTGTTTCAAAAAATAAAAATGCAAGGAAAACTTCAGACTCTTTCTATGAGGCCAGCATTACCTTGATCCCCAAACCGGGCAAAGAACCCACCAAAAAGGAGAACTACAGACCAAATCCCTGATGAGCATGGATGGAAAAATTCTCACCAAACTACTAGACAATAGTATCCAACAGAACATTAAAAGGATTATTTTCACCCTGACCAAGTGGGATTTATTCCTGGGCTGCAAGGGTAGTTCAACATCCACACACCAATCAATGTGATACGCTACATAAGTAAAAGAAAGGACAAGAAGCATATGATCCTCTCAATAAATGGAGAAATAAGCATTTGACAACTACAGCTTCCTTTTTTGATTAAAACTCTTCACAGTATAGGGATAGAGGGAACACACCTCAATATCGTAAAAGACATATACGAAAAGCCCACAGTGAATATAATTCTCAATGGAGAAAACCTGAGAACTTTTCTCCTAAGGTCAGGAACACAGCAGGGATGTCCACTATCACCACTGCTGTTCAACATAGTACTAGAAGTCCTAGTTTCAGCAATCAGACAACAAAAAGAAATAAGACATCCGAATCTGCAAAGCACAAGTCAAACTCTCACACTTTGAAGATGACATGATACTGTATATGGAAAACCCAAAAACTCCACCCCAAAATTGCTAGACCTCATACAGGAATTCAGCACAGTGGCAGGATATAAAATCAATTCACAGAAATCAGTGGCATTTCTACACACTAACAATGAGGCAGAAGAAAGATAAAGTAAGGAATCAATCCCATTTACAATTGCACCCAAAACCATAAGATACCTAGGAATAAACCTAACCAAAGAGGCAAAGGATCTGTACTCAGAAAACTATAGAACGCTCATGAAAGAAATGAGGAGGACACAAAGAAATGGAAAAACATTCCATGCTCAAGGTTTGGAAGAACAAATACTGTTAACATGTCTATGCTACCTAGAGCAATCTATACATTCAAGGCAATCCCGATCAAAACACCATCAACTTTTTTCCCAGAGCTGGAACAAATAATCCTAAAATTTGTGTGGAACCAGAAAAGACCCCGAATAGCCAAAAGAATGTTAAAAAAGAAAACCAAAACTGGTGGAATCACAATTCCAGACTTCAAGCTCTATTACAAAGCTATTATCATCAAGACAGTATAGTCCTGGCACAAAAACAGACACATAGATCAATGGAACAGAATAGAGAACCCAAAAATGGACCCTCAACTCTATGGTCAACTAATCTTTGATAAAGCAGGAAAGAATATCCAATGGAAAAACGACAGTCTCTTCAACAAATGGTGTTGGAAAAATTGGACAGCCACATGCAAAAGAATGGAACTGGACCGTTTCCTTACACCATACGCAAAAATAGACTCCAAATGGATGAAAGACGTAAATGTGAGACAGGAATCCTTCAAAACCCTAAGAGGAGAACACAGCCAGCAACCTCTGTGACCTTGGCCATGGCAACTTCTTGCTAGACACGTCTCCAAAGGCTAGGGAAACAAAGGCAAAAATGAACTGAACTATTAGGACTTCATCAAGATAAAAAGCATTTGCACAGCAAAGGAAACCGTTGACAAAAAACAAAAGACAACTGACAAAATGAGAGAAGATATTTGCAACTGACAGATAGAGGGAGGGCTAGTACCCAGAATCTATAAAGAACTTATCAAACTCAACACCCAAAGAACAAATAATCCAATCAAGAAATGGGCAGAAGACATGAACAGACATTTGTCCAAAGAAGACATCCAAATGGCCAACAGACACATGAAAAAATGCTCAACATCACTCGGCATCAGGGAAATCCAAATCAAAACCTCAATGAGATACCACCTCACACCAGGTAGAAGGGCTAAAATTAACAAGATGGGGAACAACATATGTTGGTGACGAACTGGAGAAAACGGAACCCCCTTACACTGTTGATGGGAATGCAAGCAGGTACAGCCACTCTGGAAAACAGTAGGGACATTCCTAGAAAAGTTGAAAATAGAAATACCCTTCAACCCAGCAATTGCGCTACAGGGTATTACCCCAAAGATACAAATGTAGTGATCCAAAGGGCACTGGCACCCCAATGTTTACAGCAGCAATGTCCACAATAGCCAAACTATGGAAAGAGCCCAGATGTCCATCGACAGATGAATGGATAAAGAAGATGTGAGATAGATAGATAGATAGATAGATAGATAGATAGATAGATAGATAGATAGATAGATGAAACATTACTCAGCTATCAAAAAAATGAAATCTTGCCATTTGCAATGACGTGGATCGAACTAGAGGTTATTATGCTAAGTGAAATAAGTCAGTCAGAGAAAAACAATTCTCATATGATTTCACTCATATGTGGAATTTAAGAAACGAAACAGGATATATGGGAAAGGAGGAAAAAAATAAAACAAGACAAAATCAGAGAGGGAGACAAACCATAAGAGACTCTTAATCATAGGAAAGAAACTGAAGGTGACTGGAGGGGAGAGAGGTGGGAGGATGAGGTAACTAGGTGATGGGCATTAAGGAGGGCATGGGATGTAATGAGCACTGGGTATTATATAAGACTGATGAATCACTGAACTCTACGTTTGAAACCAATAATACATTATATTTTAATTGAATTTTAAAAAATAAAAAATCTACCTTGAAGAATCGTAAATATTAAATGGGATAAGATACATAAAAGCATGTTTTACAAAACTGAAGTACAACAAGCAGCACTTAATTTTTCTAAATTAAATTAAATCTGGATCAGAGCCCCCATGTTGAAGGAAGGTATCCAATATTAGTCATCACTGGCAATGGGGATGGGGCGGGGAGAGGCTTTTGCCATCAGGCAAATATAAAGTATCAGGCAAATATATAAGAAAAAGACTCTGCTCTTGGGTCTATCATGGTTGCCATTGGGATGTTCATTGCCCAAGCTCCACTGGCCCATTAATAGGCCAGTGGTTGTATAGCCTCTATGCCCAGTGCGGCAATGCAGAATTTTGATGCACCTCCCAAGGTAATGCCGCTTGATGATCATTCATCTCAGCAAACATCATTTCATCCCTTAGAAAGATTGTGCTGTCTCCCAGAGGACTTCCACACAGAACCCATCCACTCAGGAACTCACCTTACACCCTTAGTATCAAGTCACTGGAGCCACTGGTACCTTTAGGCAACTCTCCTTTCAACCCAGCACCTACATCAATGCCTATCTCCTCTCTCCTGAGAACACCTGGTGAAAATTTTCCTCACCCGTAAGAGTCTGGACAGGACTGTACAACAGGTGCCTCACAACTTCTCTTTGGGGGTCAGGAAACATGAAAACCATTAATAACCCCTGAGACCAGAAGCTCAGAACTTCCTGTAAGACAAAAGGGGAAGTTAATTTTTATTCCTTCTGGAGTCCCCTCTGGCAGGGAATAGAAGCAGCAATCAGTAGCTTGGTAAAATATCCTGCCTCAAATGAAGGCTGCCTTAAGCTGGGAGAGAATCCCTACAGAGGAAAATTACCCACTCTTGTCATTGCCAGCCCAACCTCCTCCCCACAGGGAAGCACGGCTACACTTATATATGAATCCGTTCTTTCCCTGCTTCCCCCACCCCCACCAATGAAGGAAGGAAGAGACCTTGAGTCTCCTGGGAGAAATAAGGAGGCAGCCTCTACAAGTCTCTGAACCTGCCACGTGGCCTTCCTAATGAAGACCAAATGCGCCCTTGTGACGCCAGGAAAATAGCCCAGTTTAGGCTCTGATCCAGGACCACTGGAAGTTCTAGGGGAAGAGCCTCAAGAGAAGAGCCCTTTCTCATAGCCTGGGCTCTTTCACTGCAACCACCGACTGTGGCACAGTTATCTGTGTTAGTCCTTCTGATGGCTGCCTCAAGGAATCTGATCGCCTTAGGCACCACCTGGCACCAGAGAAATTCTCAATGCCTGAAGCTGGGAACTGGGGTCACCATGCCCAATCCACATTAAGGTACCAATCAATACATGCGTTTTGTCAACCCTGACGTTACGTTTAGAGTTTAAGCTTGAGGTTGTAAAAATTCAGGTAACCCATTCCCATTGCATTATGTGTCAGGGACAATTCTTCAGGCACCACACTATATCACGTAAATGACACTCTCCTAAAATTTCATAACACTGTGATCCCTGACTGTGGACACAAAGCACATCTTTTTCTAGAGAAATTGATCTTCATCTCTCTAATCATTTTTCAGCTAATACACTTTCTTAGTTTTTTATGATCGTGATGCTTTCCTATAGGAACAGGAATCTGGAGGAAAGGAAAACAATCCTAGAAGCAGAAAAGTAGTATGAGATCACTCATGGATGGTGTTACTAAGTCATTTGGACAGATCACTTCCTAGGTGTTCTAAGTGTCCAAATTCTGTCTCATTGCCTCATTCAATATTTCTCTGAATGGAAGCAATAGACATTAGATATGACTTGTTATGTGGCCCCAGCTTATTAACCCTTTCAGCCTTCACATCTCCCTTAGTTAGACGTGCTCAAGCCATAGGTAACGTGAAAAATGTCTCAAAATGGGAGTTACATGCTGTAAGATCCCTAGTACTGGCTTTTCCGTCAACTGGGTGACCAATTCTCTCTCATGTTCAAGCTATGAGAGTTAAATTTGAAATGACGGGTGTACTATATTAAATATATTAATTAATAAGAATAGAAATTAAACCTTGCAACCTGAAGGGTTTCTTCCTCTATAAGCTTGACTAGGTCTACAAAAGCTGAAGGTTACTTCTTTAGACCTATGGTCTGGGAGCTAGGGCAAAGTGGAGAGACTGTGGTAGAGCCGTATGAGACATAGTGAGCCGGATGAGACATATGACACCTACTTTTTCCTCCCCTCTAAGGCTGACTACAGTAGTAGTCAGGTGGTCCTGAGGGCTCATTTTACTTTACAATTCGGAAAAAACCCATACAACCTTTACCTCTCTATACCACCTTTCCTTCCTTCTTTGGATGCTCCAATCACTTTGATGTTTACTTACCAGCCGCCACTTCGTTTAGCCATTAAACAGTTTTGACCTTGATGACTTGGATATGAATGAGGACAAAGATCCACTTGGCACCTTTGGCCACTTTTGCTTCAGCAAATTGAGTAGGGTGTCCAAGAAGAAACCCTTGCATTAGGAAGACTTCTAAGAAGAGTCCAATGATCCCCACTTCCTGATGTTCACACCCTTGTGTAATTACCCCTCCCCTTGAGCATAGGCAGGACTTAGTGATTTGCCTCTGACTAAGAGAATAAAGGAAAGGTAATGGGATGTCATTTCCGTTATTAGTTTACCAAAGATTGTAACTCCTGTCTTGTTTGTAAACTCTCTCCTTGCTTTGATGAAGTAAGCTGCCATGCTGGAGAAGCCCACGTGACAAGGAACCAACCAGCCCTAGCCAAGAGCCAACAAGGTTCTGAGGATCCCAGTCCAACAGGCTTTGAGGAACTGCATCCTGCCAACAACTGTGTGAATGGGTACAGGAGTTGGCCCTTCCCGAGTCAAGCCTTCGGATGAGAATGTAGCCTCAGCCGACAGCTTAATTGCAGCCTTGAAGCAGAAAATCCAGGTAGGCCTCGCCTGAATTTCTGACCCACAAAAACTGTGAGATAATAAGTATGTATTTTTTAAGCCACTACATTTTGTAGTGTCCATTACACAGCAATAGATAATTAGTGCAGTCCTAAATTACTGTAACCTTGGCGTAAAATGTTGCATGTTTGGGAAGGCAGGCACCATAGAGGAGGACAACGTCCCTGGCAACATCCCTGGAGGTACTGTCTTCCTGCTCAAAGACTATCCCGTATACTCTTATGCTGAAATGGTATCATTGGGTTCTAATAAGCCCTGAGTAGCCTCCAGGAGGTGAGGCCTAGGTGACATAGTAACTCATCCCACCCAACAGATAGTTTGGGCGCAGATGAAGAGAGAGTTTGAACCAAGTTCTGCTCTTTAAGGGTTTTTCTCACTTTGTAAAGGCCTGAAGGTTTTCAGAGTAAGCTTTTTGTACTTTTTATGAAAAAAAAAGTAAATGTTTTAATACAGGACATCTGAGCAGGGTCAAATAAAGGACCCCAGGATGAAACTGAGAAGGCCACTGTCCAGCTTCTTACAAGGGACTGGTGCACTTATAGAAGCCAGAGAGGAAACCAGTAAGAGCTGAACACACTTCTTCCTTTCCCTAAGCACAAGCCCCAGCCCCAGTCCCAGTGCAGCACACAGAGAACAGCACTCTCTATTAGAAGAAACATTTATTGAGGAGGATTGATATTCTTAGTTGTGCTGAAGGTTGTCCTCATCAGAGGATATATTGTCATGACAACTGTGAGGCTTTCTTAACAAGGATGGAATGATTTCTTCAGGGAAATTTTTCTCTGTGGAAGTGCTGGAGAAGCATTTTCTGCTTGAGTAGAAGAGTCAAATCACTAAACACAGTACTTTCATCAGGGTCACCCCTGGTGGCCGAAAGGACCTGGCATACTTGATGCACACAGGTGGGGCTTGGATGAGACACAGGCTCCCCGGAAGGCAGAGAAGAAGGGGGTTGACTCTGGCTTAATAGCTGGCCCTTGAAGGTCACAACTTTTCGGGGATCTCTGACCCTGTGTCTGTTCTGTCTGACACTGCTAAGACGGTTCTGGTCAGCACAGACGGCTTCATGGCTGCAGGACTTGATACTTGCCCGTTTCTTTTGTTGTGGCTCAGAGAGAGCCCAATAGTTGGAGGAATATCTCTGGGCAGGCCCTACCTGGGCCTGTAGTTCCTCCTGCTGCTGGCTTACTGCTGAGGCCTCAGATCCGTACCTACATGCCAGCTTCTCTTCTAGGACCTTCCCAGTGGTAGTCATGAGCTTGTGAGCTTCAGGGGGCCCATCGCTCACAAAACTAGTCACACTTTCAACTGGGTCTTGGTGCTGCACTAAGGTTGACATGAACTTGCCTTCTTGCTGGGGACATTCCTGCTGCCCTGTGATTTTTTTCTTGGACTTGATCCACTGAAGGAAGTGCCTCATCTTTTTTCTGAAGTAACTTTCAGGAGGAAACTGTTCATTCTGTGACAGAGATGGGGAAGCACTCTCTAATTTTCTGTCCTCAACACGGTAGCTCTCCTTTCTGCCTGCAGATGTCCCTACTCCTGAGTCCTCACTTCTACATTTTCTTGCTTTGGAATCATCCTGAGGTCTCACTTTCCTTTCACTTTTTCTTTGTGGGAAATTCTTAGTCTGACACTTACGGAAGGCCACCTTAGAGTCCCAGGACTCCTGCTGCTGCCCCATGCTAATTCTGCTATCCTCCAATTGGACATGCAGCACCTGGGATGCTTCCAAGACCCCGCTGCAGACACTCTGGGACGGAGTCAGTGAAGCCTTGGAAGTCAAGCTATCTGAAGTAAGGGGCATGTCAGTGGGACATCTTTGAGCCTGGTTATGTTCCTCACTCTCCAACTTAAACTTTAACTCACGCAGAAGCTGTCTTTTCAGCTCTGATAGCTTAGAATCTTGGGGAACCAGTATTTTTGGTGACGGATGTTCAGTGGTCAGGGCAGTTTCTACCTTACTCCTACTGACACTTCTCATTTTGGAGCTTCCCAACTCACTGGTTGTCAAGGTGTCACAAGATTGGGATTGAAGAGTACGGAGCTCCTCGGTGTCGAATATATCCGTGGACAGGTTGGACATGGCAAATTCTTCTAAATTCTTCTCCACCATCACTTTGCCCTGTACCATTTCTACTCTGTTGCTGGAACCCACATTCTCATGCCTTGGCTCATGTCCAGCCGCAGCTTGCCTTGTGGGCACCTCTGGGCCACATGTGTTTTCTGGTACAGTCTCACTGGGTCTGACCTGAGCTCCGATGCTGTGTGTAAGGGGCTGAAAAGTCTGGCTGCCACACTCAGGTATCTGGATGCACTGGGCAGGACTCTGGTCAGTGTGAGAGTGTGATGCCTTCAGGACCCCCCGTCCTGCATTGCCCACAGATAACATAGTAGGGAGAGGATGATCCAGGGTGGGGACTGAATTTGCTGTTCTCACCCTGTTTCCCAAAAAAGTTTTGGAGCTTCCCTCAAGGGGTTTAAAAAACTCAGCTTTGGAATCCACCCCAGAAATATGCATGGCTGAGGAGGGAAAGTCAACTTGGGGAAGAGGCCATGTTTTGGCTTCTCTCAACATATAGAATTTTATGGATTCAAGAACCCTGAGGGGTAGACCCCACCTCTGACTCATGCGAAATCTTATAATATGTGCCTCTAGTACCTGTCGTGTATTGGGATCAAGAAAAGAAAGTCCTAGAGTGGTGACCTGGCAGTAAACCCTACCCACCAGAGTCTTTTTTGAATTTGTGTTTTCTGAGGTAGTCTGGGAACTCCCAGAGAAAGGCAATGTATTGTCATCAGCCAGCCATGAATAACACACACCTATAGGAATCCTACCCGCTGTGATCTGCCAAAACTTCTTGCTCATATGTAATCTAAGAGCGCTTTTGATTTGATTCTGGTCTGTCTCCTTCCTTGAGACATTTAATAATTCATTCCCTGAGTGATTCCTTGAATGACACACACAGTTACTTGTTGTCTCCAAGGCAGCCCTGCGACCCTTCACTAGGTAGCATTCTGAGACCCTTTGTGGGCTCTTCTCTAGGATATACCCAAGATTCCTCCTCATATCCTTCCTTAGCTGGGACTTTCTTGGGACCCTCTCACGGAATCTTCCTGAGAGATTCAGTTCAGTCTTTGCTAGATCCTTGCTACTATGGCCCTGAAGCTCATAGAATTGTGAGTGAACATGTCTGCTTTTTCGCTGAGAGATTCCTGTTAATTTACACTGAGGCTCCATCAGTGCTAGGGACTCTAGGTTTCTACAGTCATGGAGGCAGGAGCATGGGATTACCTCCCTTGGACTATGTAACTCCCATGTGTCCTGGGGTTCACAGGTGATATGAAAATGGCCAGGAAGGATGGAGACTGGTACGTGGGCATGGGATGACCGGCTAACCAATGGAAGGTTGGGAGCTCGAGGACAAATGGTTTCTTGAGATTTCTGGAACACAGGGACTAAACCCCACAAGCTTTCCTGTTGCTTCTGCAACAGATGGCATTCCAGGTGTTGATGTTCAGTCAAGGTATGAGAGTCTGACTCATTCTTGGATCTATGGAAAGACACTCCACAGTCCCTAACCTGGGATGAAGAAGATGGTATGATTGGGAGGCGGGATTGAAAATGGGCCTGGGTGTTCACCTGAGTGAAAGGTAGGGGCTGGGATTGGAACAGGGTTTGAGGCAAGGGTTGGAGATGTACACTGGGGAGAGGAAGGTGATGGGAACGAGAAAGTGGTGCAGATACTAGATTGTGCATTTTGACTGCAGAGGTATTATGAATTCCATTGAATAAGACAAAGTGAGACCCTAGTGGGGAAGTACTACTAGAAAACAGGAGAGTGGCTACTAAGGACTCACTGTGCAAAGAAGGAAGACCCCAGAAGAATTGGCTATATTTCTGAGGCAAGTTCTCCCCCAAAGACTTGACGTGGAGGAGCTGCTGATAAATGTGCAGCTGCTCTGGTTTGCCTTCAATATTCCAGCCAGTTTGGGGGGCTGTGGTGACCTGTACATCAAATGGCTACAGCAAATTCCCTTCAGATGTCCATTGGTATTCTGACCACATTTGTTTGGAAAATGGCCCCTCCTCTTTTACTTTCTTCTTTAAAATCTGGAAAGCCATTCTATTCTTCATTTCTCTCTCCAAGAGTGCCTGGAAGTGAAGGCCAGGGAAAGAAATTGCACTGACCTCCTTGTGCTTAGTAGCAGAGTCTCTCCAGAGATAGGTTTCTGGTAGATGGAGGTAAACTTGCTCTTGCTGAAAATTGGAGTGTGCTGATGTGGGAAGGTACACGTTCTTGGCCTGAGCCTGACAACAGGAGAATTCTGAAACTGACAGGCTTGAGCAGTCACTACCTCTAATTGTTGGGACATAAGTGGACAACCTACCAGGGCTATCTGGAGATGACTTCACAGGATCAGGCTTCATTGAGATGGACATTGATTTAGATTGAGTCACAGTTAAAGTGCAGTCTGGCGGTGGTAAAACAGACAAGGTTGGTGGTGTATGATGACAAGCAAACGAATCAGTGGGATTCCTTGCCTGGGACAGATTTGGTAAGAGGGTGATATCTTGTGAAATGGTGGGGTCAAGAGCAGAGATGGTATTCAGAGGTAAAGTGGCCTCTAGTTGGACGACAGGATCCCCTTTCTGAATGTCATGTAGTAGGAGAGGGGGAAAGGCGAGGGGCTGGGGTATGGAATGGGTCACTGGGAATTCAGAATCCAAGGTATTTGGCTCTAGTGGCAGGGACTGCCCGGGGGGTGAGGGTAAGAAAAAGTCAGCTAAAGAGGTCACTGGGTTAGGTGAGAAGATAGTGGGGTGGGGTGGGGAAGGCTCAGGCAAAGGCACTGGTAATAGGTCTCCTGAACGGACTGCTGAGAAGTCAGGGAATGAAGTGAAGGATGAGTCAGTCACAGGAGCTGTGGAAACCAAGGGGATCACGGAGGGAGTAGCATCTTCCAGGGCCTCTGAGAACAGCAGCCGATTGACCTCAGCCGTTGTGCTATTACACACCTCACAGAAGGGATCTGGACATAAGAGTTGACGAAAGTGGATGGTATCATGATGCTGACCTAGGGGGCTGAGGAGACAGGAGGTACAAAGCTGCAGCCCGGACCAGAACAAATATATGTGACCCTGGCAGATCTGGCAAAGATAGCCCCCCCCCCGCCCCCACCAACATCCCCAAGACTTTCACATTCTAACTCTGATTGAATTTCCATCCCATGTCAATCCCGGGTTTCCCTGAGGCCCTTAGAAATTCATAGACTCTGCTTTAAAGGGGGGGGGGGGGGGGGTCCAAGATAGAAGGTAATGTTTAGTCACCTTTGCAGAAGAGAAAGCACCTTTCTTGCCTCCTTTACTTCACTCTGGCAAGTTCTCCCACCTGGGAAACCAGGAGAATGATGAAGATAGAAGCAAGAGATCTTATAAGAGACTGAGTAGAGTGTCCTTTCAGTGATACCCTTGGTAGATTGGACTGGGACAACACCAAGAATTAGGATATAAGATCACATGATCAATGAAAGTAAGACTTATATTTTTTTCATTCACAATGGGCTTTTGTATGTATTATTTATCCTATGTGATACTGAAAACCACCCTATGAAGAACACAGGGCAATGGATACCTCAAAGAGGAAGCTGAGTATCCATGACGTCGTAGGTCTTTCACAAAGTCAGGAGACAGAAGTTCTGATTTTGACGTCTCACACAGCCACCTATTGGGCAACACCCATTGCCCAGATCCATCACTGCCTCACGTAGAGCAGGGAATCTGAGAAGGGTTTTGTGCTCTGATTGCCTTTCCATAAGCCTCTCCTCTGAGGCCTCTGTTTTCTAAGAGGGACTGTATCTAGTAGCTGACCTCCTCAGAGATCATGGACCTGAGCCATCATGAAAAGGACAGGAAGGGTCACCCTTGGAGAGCTCAGGTGGAATAGGCAGAACCTTACCTTTCAGATTCCCACCTTTCCTCCTCCTCGTGGCTCTGCCCTGACGCTAGAACAAAAATAAAAGAATGAGGGGTTGGGACGTATCTCTCACTCTTCTCTTAGAATGGAAACGTTCCTTATCCAAGAATAGCAGGACTTTATTTTAATTAATAGAACTTTGTGTTCCTTGCTTTTATCAATTTTTAAAGGTGATAAGATGTTTTCAATACTTACTTCTTTGAAAAACTCAAAAGAGGATTTTGTCTGGTAGATCCACACTTGATATTCTCAGTCAGAAGTCCTTTATTCAATGAGGACATAGAAACTGAAGCCCGACAGTCACATCTGTGCTCCCTCAGGTAGGACCCTGTATGCTAGGACATACCTTAAATGCCTGGCTCTTCTCAGAGGCTTAGCACTGTTCTCCTGAGCAGCCCAACACAAAGGAAGGCTTGTCCGAGTGATGCTTGACATGGGACTGACCCATGATCAAGTGCTGGAAAACTTTGTTCTCTTACACAGATCCCATACTCTCGAAATGACCCAATCCAGGACTATGGAATCCCTGTGTTTGGGATTTTACCCAAGACAAGCCACCATACCCACATAGACCGTGAGTTTCAAGTAGAAACCTTAGTCTTTCCTTAACCCTTACCCCTGCCAGATCTCTCTTCCTAGAGCAGTGAATGTCTATTCTTTCTTTAGACTCCTCATTTTAGGTGTTTCTCTGACCCTAGCAAACTCATTTGGAAATGTGGGGAGAGGAACAGGAAAATAAAAAATCATTCTCTGAAGGGCAACTTCTGGTTCCAGATCTAACATTTAAAAAGCCTGGGAGTCATCACTTCAGTCTGTGAAAGAAGCAAAAAGCTGAACAGATTAAAAATCAATGACTTTTCTTGGAACCATAGTGAAAACCCACTACCCCAAATCTTCAGAGGGTGTCAATGCAGAAAACCATAGTTTAGATTAGTTTACCTAGAACAGAAGCCACCGGAGGCTCTGCACTGCTCTCCTGGTAGGAACACTTAAATAGACACTTTGACAAATTGCTGGAGGATGCATATGGGCTAGCATGAGAGTGAGAAACTGCTGGAGTCACAATCTAATGGGGGACCCCCACTTATTTATGGTTTTTCTTACCAGGAACCCCACCTGATTCTCACAGTAAAGAGCTACAAAAAAAAACAAACAAAAAAAAACAAAATTGCTCATATTTCTGGCAGGGGAGTGTAGGGTTGGAGAGAAAGGTAACCATTCGAAAATATTCCCAGAGTGTTCTCCATAACAGAAGCCTACTCAGCAGGGGAAAACCCTACCAGAGCCTTATGACACATGGGAGAAGGCAAATTACCCAACTACAGCAGCCTCCTTAAGTCCTCCTGTCTCATCCATGGAGTGGAACGGAACAAAACAAAAAAACCTTCGAAACTCTTGTGAACATCACAGTCCAGGGACATAAGCCCATTAAAAGACTGTATTTAATCATATCCTCTCCCCTGACACCTTACCAAAGTATTGACTGGGCTCTGGTGTAGTAACAGGATCATAGCTATAAAGAACTGCAAGGTATGTGTTCTATTTAGGGAGATTTAGGGAAACCTAAAGACACTAGGGGAGACAAAAACAAGGACACTAGAGGAAACTGAAGCCTCTGACATGTATAGCTACAGTAAATATTAAACACAGCCCAACACCTAAGCAGATTAACGTAAGACATCACATTAAAGGTCTGTTTACTTCAGTTCCAATTACCCAATACATCATGTTTGGCTTTCAAAGAAAAATTGCAAGGCATGCTAAAAGGCAAGAAAAAGCAATCTGAAGAGACAAACCAAGCATCAGGTGTACGTTCAGATATGACAGATTTCAGAATTCTCATACATGGTATCAAAAATAACCATGATTATTATGTTAAGGGCTCTAATGGAAAAGGTAGGCAACATACAAAAATAGATGAGGAATGTAAGCAGAGAGAGGGAAATTCTAAGAAAAAAATCAAAAGAAAATATTAGAAACCAAAAGCACTATGAGAAATGAAGAATGCCTTTGATTGACTCATCCGTAGGTTGCGTATGGTCTAGGAAAGAATAAGTGAGTTTTCATAAAACTCAGTAGAAACTTTCCAAACTGAAATAGAAAGAGAAAAAGAATTTTTTTAATGCTAAAATCTAGAATATCCAAGAACTATGTTCCAAAATGTGTAACATATAGGTAATCGGGATACCAGAAGGAGAAGAAAGAACAGAAAAAAATGTTTTAAGTAATAATGGCCAAGGATGTTCCAAAATTAATGACAGATTAACCATACATTGTGGAAGTTCATACATGGACATATCATATTCAAACTGTAGGAAAACAAAAGGAAAAATTTTGAAAGAATCCAGAGGAAAATAAAAACCCTACCTCTAGAGGAAAAAAACATAAGAATTATCACCTATTCTCATAAACCATGCAAGTAAGAGATTGGAGTGAAATGTTTAGTATTGAAAGAAAAAAACCACCAATCCAAAATGTTATACCTCGTGAAATTATCCTACCAAAGTGAAAGAGAAATAAAAACAGGGAACTCATCAGCAATAGACCTGCCCTGGAATAAGTGGTAAAAGAAGTATTTTGGGGAGAAGGAACATAACTCAGATCTACACAAAGAAGAGAAGGAATGAATGAAGATAAAATAAAACTTTCATTCATCTTATTCTCAATTGACCTAATAATAATAATAATAACGTGTTGGGTGATTTTAGTATATGGATAAGTGAAATGAATGGCATCAATGTTACTAGGGACTGGAGGAATTGGACACTCCTGCACTATGAATTGGTATAGCGTTACATGAAAGTGGACTTAGATTAGGTGTAAATGTATATTACAAACTCTAGGACAACCACTAAAATAGTTTTAAACAAGGAATAATTGGTATGCTAACAAAAGTGAGAAAATGGAATTATATATAATGCTTGTTTAAAACCAGAAAAAGCAGAAAAAGAGGGGAAGGATAGGTATAATGAATAGTAAATAGTACGGACCGGTAGAGATATTAATCCAAGTATATTTAAAAACCACTAAATGGAAGTGGTCTAAATTCACCAATTAAAAGAGAAGACTGTCAGAGTAGATAAAAACAAGACCCAATTATATGTTGTCTATAAAATACCCACTTTAAATATAAAGATACAGATAGATTAAAAGCAAAGGGACAGAGAAAAATGTACCATGCTAACACTAACCGAAAGAAAAGAGGAGTAACTGTATTATTTTGGACAAAGCCGACTTCACAACAAGGAAAATTGTCAGGGGTAAAGAGGAGCATTACATAACAACAGAGAGGTCAATTCTGCAAGAAGACACAACACGCCTTAACATGTACACATGTAACAACATAGTGTCAAAGTATGTGAGGCAAAAACTGATAGAATTGCAAGAAAATGGATGAATCCACTGTTATTGTTGGAGATTTCAACAGCCCTCTATCAGAAATGGGCAGATTCAGCAGGTAGAAAACCAGAAAAGATGTAGTTGACCCAAACAACACCATCAATCAACTTGATCTAATTGACATTTATAGAAAACCTCATCGAACCGCAGAATACACATTCTTCTCTAGCTCACATGGAACATTCACTAAGATGGACCACATTCGGGACCACAAAACACACCTTAACGAATATAAAATAGAAATCACACAAAGTATGTTTTCAGACCATAGTAGAATTAAACAAGAAATCAACTACCGGAAGATAGCTGGAAACCCCAAAATGTTTAGATTAGATTAAATAACGCACTACTAATACACAGGTCAAGGAAGAAGACTCAAGAGAAAAAAAATATTTTAAACCAAATGAAAATTAAAATACAACTTAAGGGGTGTCTAGGTGGCTCAATCAGTTAAGCACCTGGCTCTTGGTCTCAGCTCAGGTCTTGATCTCAGGGTCATGAGTTCAAGCCCTGTGTTGGGCTCCACACTGAGCCTAGAGCCTACTTAAAATAAAAATAAAATAAAATAAAATAAAATAAAATAAAATAAAATAAAATAAAATAAAATAAAATACAACGTAAAATTTGTAAGATTCAGTAAAAGCATCATTTGGAAGTTGTTAGCTTTGAATTCATCTATTTGAAAAGAAAGATTTAATATCTCTGAGGGACTTTACTTACCTGACTGACGTCTCTCTGTTTCAAAAATACTGGTGAACAAGGTTTCCTCTTTAGGTAGCACAGCACCAGAAGAAGAAGCCCCACCCCACAGAGGAAGGCAAGGATGGGAAAACCTAGCAAGTTTAATTGGAGTTCAGCCATGGTGCAGTAAGGCTTCTCAGACAAAGATGATTCACATCATTTGAAATGTACTGCTGCCTCAGGCAGCTGGGCATTGAGAATACACGTTCTAGACTAGAGTTCCAGGCCCACATCACAGAGCTTTAGTACAGACACCAAAGGTTCTTGAGGGTGGGGGAGGGGACAATACAGGCGAAAGAAACTCAATGCAACCCTTCCCCCACTCACCAGCGCAGCAGATGTGTCCATCATTCTATGGCCCTTTAGATGCCTCCAACCTACCTTCCTCCTCCACCTATTCACCATATCATATCTTTACCTTAGTGAAATTTCCTCGTTCCACCTGTTACGCTGATAATACCTGAGACCCTTTTTACTACGTGGTGATCTCACTTTGGACCTCACATCATCTCTGAAAGTTTGCTATACCCAGGGATTTACATAGCCAAGGTCTACTCTCCCTTCAGCTGCAGCTCTCCCTCATGCATTTTTACCTGGATGAAATTAGAAATAGACTCAGCGCCAGCCCCCCCATATCTCCTCAAAAGTACTCAAGTTCACTAAAGAACAGGAGAAAGCAGAATAATCTGTACCAAGGAACAGAAAGGATGACAAAGAGGGAGACAAGGGCATGACACACCCATGGACCTGTGGCACACAATTTAAAAATTTTAGTAATTCTTTTATTTCCCCAAATCCCTCTTAGGCTATTCACGCCCTACAGGTTCTCTTCCACACATATAGTGTCCACCCTGCTGCTCCCTCTTTCTTCTCTCTGTCAAATCCCCCTTCTTCCCCCCAACATTTTTGAAGATTCCTTTATTTTACAGAGCAAATGTGCTGGATCACAGCCCACAGGACCAAACTCATCTTGATTTAGGAAGTGGGATCCTCTAGCATCATGTCTAATGAGCACAATTGTAAGTATATTTAGCAATACCATTTGGCATTTTTTGAATGACACCTATGCTTACTTTTTCCATGAAAAGTATTTTTCCCACATACCTTCAAACTTTTCACCAAAATACCTATTGTCATCGCTACCAGTTTTAAAAATAATGTCATTTTTGTTGATGGTTTATATGTATTTATTTCATCTCCACATGCCACCTAGTCATTTAATTGTTGGAACCCTTACAGCTTCATTATTTAGATTATAAACTGTTGAAATTAAGCCCTGTATCATTTCCTTACTTGACTTGCCTATATTCCCTCTCTGATGAATCAGTCTTGGCCCTAGACACCCAATCCTTTCCCTCCCATATGAGGAGAGTTTACCAATAATGACAGCTCCTTTCTTTACCTCTCTTCTCCTGCATCCACAGCTTCAGCATTGTCTCTACCCAAAAGGAAGGTACACTTCAAACCCACCCCACTTCACATACCCTCCCTTGACTGAAGGAGGGATGTCTGTTAAGAAAAATCCCTCCACATATCTTTGCATCTCTGGAATTGTTTTTAAATAGGAAGTGTGATCTTGACAGTCCCTAAGGCCCCTAGGACTCACAATTATAAAAACATCCTTTAAAGTCCGAGCAAGATAAGCTCCACCCAAAAAAATTTCCAAGTGAGAAGGGGTTATAAATATGGTACATCAAATTTATTTTTCAAAAATGGCCTTGTTCTAAAAGAGGTTGGGAAACTGATCCAGATTAAAGGAAACTAAAGATACACAACTAGATGTAGTATGTGATCCTAGACTAAATCCTGTAAAGGAGGTTTATACACACACACACACACAAACGACATTACTTGATAAATTGATAAAAATGGAATGTGAATGGGAGATTAGTTAAAAGTTTCATGTCAATGTGAAATTTACTGAAGGAGATAACTGTGCTGTAAGAGAATATTCTTTTTCTTAAGAAATACACAATGAAAAATATTCAGGGAGAAAGTGCATGATTCATGAAATGTATTCTCAAATATTCAAGAATGTATGCATAATTTTTGTATGTGTGTATGTGTGTTCCTATGTAAAGAGAAGGGGAAGGAGGAAAGGAGAGAGAGATTATAAACAGGTCAAAATCTTACTAGGTAAATCTGGATAAATGGTATGGTTTTACCATGTATGCAACTTTTCCACAAGTTTATTTTCCAATACATACATTTCAGAAATGAATTTAACCCAACCTTTGAAATTTCTGGCATTGATTCCAGCTGCCGCTACCTCCACCATACTCAGACCCCAGATGTGTGCCATGCCAACTTTAAAACAGTTGTCTCAGGTTCTGTCCCACGTGAGAAACCTGGGATCCTCTCTGCACATTTGAAGCATGCTAACATTTCAACAAGGTTTTACAAAATACTGGCAAAGAGCACCCCCACTCAAAAAAAAAAAAAGATTTTAGAAATTATGTGCAATATAAAACAAACAGAAAAGAACAAAAATTCAACTTGTTAATTAACACGGAACCCCTAATTTCTTTTTCTCTAGTACCACCAGGTTGCTCGTCTCCTGGGTTTTGCAGTGTGAATGGATTTGCCAGCATTTTGTTTGCTCTGCTAGTCAGTTTCCACTCCTCCACCAGATTTCCATCTTCCAAAAATATGTTGACATCTTTTGTCTTATAAGCTCCCCTTCTTGTCATCCTTAAGCACTTATTTTTAAATCTTTTACTTGTCAACACCTTTACTGAAATATAGTTCACATACCATAGAATTCACCCACTTAATATGTATAATTCCTTGATTTTCAGTATATGCACAGACACATGCATCACCACAGTCAATTTTAAAACATTGTCATGACTTGAGAGAAAAAAATCTGCAACCTTTTGCTATCATTCCCCTATCCCATCCTCCCACCAGCTCTAAGATGAATCTACTTTCTGTCTCTAGACTTCCCTATTCAGAACACTTCATGTGAATGGAATCGTATGTGGTCATTAGTGACTGGCTTCTTTCATTTCACATAATGTTTTCAAGGTTCGTCCATGTTGTGGCATGGATTGGTCTTCTTTATTCCAAAAAATATTATATCATATGGATATGTCATATTTTATTTACCCATTTCACAGTTGATGGATGTTTGCATTGTTTCTGTCTTTTGACCTTATGAATAAGATAACTGTGAACATTTGTTTACAAGTTTTTGTGTAGACCTATGTTTTCATTTCTCTTGAGTATATACCTAGAGGTGGAACTGCTGGGTCATATGATAACTCTATGTTTACCATTTTGAGCAGCTGCCAGAATGTTTTCCAAGACTGCACCATTTTTTATTCCCACCAACATTGTGGGGGGGTTCTAATTTCTCCACATTCCCACCAACACTTGTATTCTCTTTTTGATTATAGACATCCTTGTGGGTGTGAAGTGTTAGCAAATACTGGTTAAGATTGGCATTTCCCTAATGGCTAATGATGTTGAGCATTTTTTTCATCTAATCTTTTACTTTTAATGGCATTTTGGGAAAGAGGGGAGTGTTTGATCTACTGTGTTTAACTTGAAACACAATAGTTCATTTGAAAAGTGACAGGACAAATTTTTCTTCTAAATATTTGAAAACAGAGCAGTGTCAAGTCTTTATTAACATAAAGTGTTCTCCTATGTTTTTTGCAAGTTACAGTTACTGTGTGATTAAGGGACAGTGAAATCGTGCCCTGAATTTGCTCTGTAAGATTACTTCTTGTGTGGAGTTGAGGAATTCACTCAAATGGCTCCTCGGGGTTGACTCTAAGGCAGAGCAGAACTGATTGCCAAAGCCTCTAAAGCTCAGTGCTTTTTCGTCACCAATGCTGCACACATCTGTTGGGAATAAGTATGTTCCGCAGGTGATAAATATCAAAGAAATGTGAGAGCTTTGACATTGGTACATAGCATATGTCTCAGAGAGGGATGGCAAGATGTTTAAATGGGCTTTTGCACTTTAATCATAGCGTAAAAGATGGGATGTATGTATCACACCTGCCAAATAATAGTGCAAGTTGGGTGAGGGATATGTGGGAAGTTATATTGTTCGATCTGCTCTTGTACATGTATAAACATTTCTGTAGTAAAAAGCATTAAAAAAAAAGATGCAGGTGCCTCAGAAGGACAGGAAGAGGGGCAGAAGGAGACGTGGAAAGGGTAGATCAGTCCATTGAGACTAGAATTTAGCTCTCTCTCAATGAAGATATTTCAAAAAGTATGTTTCCTTTGAGATTGGGAAGGAAACCTCTTTCCATATAACAGGAAGAGGAAAAAGAGGAATAGGAAAATACTTTTTGGAAGGTTTTTGTTTTTTCTCTTGTTTTGTTTTGTTTTGTGAAAAGCTCCCACGTCACGGCTTTCTTGCTCCTCTGTGAACTGTGGTCCAGCACATCTGCTGGGCAAGTGAAGATGGCCTAAGTTTGAGGAAAGT
Source organism: Zalophus californianus (assembly GCF_009762305.2). Classification (NCBI taxonomy): domain Eukaryota; kingdom Metazoa; phylum Chordata; class Mammalia; order Carnivora; family Otariidae; genus Zalophus; species Zalophus californianus. The sequence continues at coordinate 72,461,868 of NC_045607.1, forward strand.
GAAGGAAGTTTAAAATAGATCTGAGGGGCACCTGGGTGGCTCAGTCAGTTAAGCGGCTGCCTTAAAATCAGGTCATGATCCCAGGGTCCTGGGATCGAGCCCCATGTGGGGCTCCCTACTCAGCGGGGAGTCTGCTTCTCCCTCTCCCTCTGCCACTACCCCTGCTAGTGCTTGTGTTCTCTCTCAAATAAAATTTAAAATAAAATAGATCTGAGTAATAGGAGAGAATGTACTAAGGAAATAGTGACCTAACTCCATTTATTTTGTTCACGTTAGTAAGCCTGGGATAAGTATTTGTGGAATCAATGAATGATTTCCAGGTAGTGCTGGGGCTGCATTTCTTGTGGCCTCAGTAGACTCAATTGTGAGTAGACTCCATTGTGAGATGTGAGATTTAATCCAACAGTAATCAGTTACTTACAGAAAGGCATTTCTAGAAAAGGCAGAGAGACAAGATTTTGCCAGACAGGAAGGATTGAAGGGAATTAGATGGGGCCCACTTGTACGGGAGCCTGTTTTTTTTTTTTTTTTTTTTAATTGAATAGTTGATGCAACATCATTAGTTTCAGGTATATAACTCGATACTATGCTGTGCTCACCACAACTACAGCTACCATTTGTCACCAGATAACACTATTACAGTACCATGGACTCTCTTTCCTATGCTGTTCTGGAGTTTTTTAAATGTTGGTTACCTGATAAGCCATCAGTTCTACCTTGGAGAGTGAGGAAAGGAAGACAAGGCCTTGGGAGATTGTCGAGAAGTGGAAAATGAATGACGTGTCATTGAAAAATTAGCAGGGGACATATAAACTGGAAGGATAGGGGGATGAGGCAAAAGGACAGAATGTCAGGCTATAGTATTCCTGATGCCAGAAGTATTCCCAGTAATAAGCTCGACAGAGGAGTGGTAACTCACTGGATTGGCCATAAAGCACCCTAAAATGAGATTATGTAGGAACTGGCAGGCTGTGTCATTGGCTGGCTTATCCACATAGATGTTAGAGCCTCCGGTACCTCCTCACTTCTTCAGGTTCCCTGCTGTTGGCCCCATCCCACCTATTGTCCCTCTCAGGGCCTCCACAGCATCAAAGTCTGCATTCTTTCAGTGCCCCTAACGTTCAGATACTGGATGGTCAATGATAACCCTGGACAAGAAGGTACAAGTGTGGTAGTGAAAGAGGTCGTAGACATCTGGTTTTTTGTTTTGGCACTGAACGGTCATGAGTCTGTCCCAAAGACTACCTCAGGTGCTCTCTAGGACACTCACCCCATTTTTGAGTCCCAGTCTCAAGTGGAGTTGCCTTCCCTCCAAAACCCTATTGTAAGTGTGGGTACGAGTGCAGTCTTGGCTGAAAAAAAGCATTCCGTGGAGTTCCATGATAAGCCCCCAAATATCTGTACCCTGGTACGCAGTCGAGAACTCACCTCTGGTTCATAAGTTGCACATCTTCTGGAGAAGATCTACCACGGCTCCACTGAGGCCATGAATATGAGAGGTGGCACCTCCATCCTACCCATACTGAAAGCAGTATCTTACATATTGCCATCAAGCATGGATGGAAGGAAGGCACCAAGATCACCAAAGGCGACGCCATGCCTGACCGCCTGCAGATATTGTTGGAGTGCTCAAGGAGCAGCCCCATGCCTCTTTGGTATAAGGCATCAGTAGGCTGTGCCGTGGTGGTGCCTGGATCAGACCGAGGAAGGAGGGGAGCAGGACAGGGTCATGATAAGGGGATGAGTAGACATAAACCTTTGTTCCACCAGCAAGGTCACTCTTTCACCTTTTCATTTCTTCAAAGGTGTCTTACCCTGGAAGGTGGTAGCTGCCTGGTCAACATTCCTGCCACTAACAGCTATGTGATGCTTCTGTTCTGCATTTGTTCTGCAAAAAACGTCATCAGTCGGGCAGCCTGAAGAAATGCCCAGCGAAGGGAAGCACTTCCAGTGGGAAACCTCAATGTCGAGTTTAGCGTGACTCACATGACAGATTCTTAAGCAGCATCTATGCGGTTCTTCTACCCTACCCCAACCAGCCCAAGATCAACTGGGACAACACCCTCCCCCAAACACTCCCATTCAGAGTTCACCCACCTGTGGGATCCTCGGATCACTGACTTCTACATAATGATTAAGCTACTGTGTAGTAACAGTGAAGAAAAAACAGTGGCTTAATCATTATTTTCTGAAAACTATACCTGTCTTTGATCCTAGAACACTTGCTCTAAAGGGTATAAAACATTCAGTGAAGGCAAAGGTGTGAGCTACTATACATTTTCAGTAAGGCTAAGCTAAAGGGCAGGAGACAGAGCTCATTTCCTCAAACTTCATCAGAGAGGAAATGGGCTTTGGGGGTCTTGCGGGGCACATGGTATCTAGTTCTCAAGAGCTCCAGGAGACTGGTCACCTTTTAGAAGCCAAAGGAAGCAATCAGTAACAGCCGAACCGAGTTACCCGAAAGCCATGCCCCCAGTACAGTACACAGAACAGACATCGCTATTATTAGAGCAATATTTATTGGAGAGAATCAATATTCCTCACAAGGGATTATTTTGGGGTGGGAAATATCCCCCCGTGGAAATTCTGGAGAAGGGTTTTCTGCCTAAATAGTAGAGGCAGATCTCTGAACACAGTGCCTCCAGCAGTGGTGAGAGTGGCCGGAGGCCCCTGGCCAGCTTGATGCCTGCAGGTGGCATGTGGGTGGGGTGCAGGCTCCCTGTGGGGCATGGATAGGGGATGCAGTCGCTGGTCCTTAAATGCCACAGCTTTCTGGGGCTGTCTGTCCTTGTCTCTGATCTGTCTAATATTTCCAGTATGGCCCTGGACAGGCTGTGCCTGAGCCTGCACTTGTGCTTTCTGCTGAGTTTTCCCATACTTGGTTGGGAAGGGAATGGGCTGTTGAGGGCAGGTGCTATCTATTGCATGCCAACGCCCCATTTTCTCCTCTAGGAACGTCCCGTCTGTCACGATTTTCCGAGCTTCCGTTGCCCCAGTAAAGGCAGTTCTACCTTTAAGTAGGCCTCTGCTTTCCACAGATGATCGGGGGCTGCCCTTTTCCTGGGAGTTTTCTTGCCTCTTGCATTTTATCCCTGGCTTAAGCCATTGCAAAAAACGCTTCATTTTTTTTCTGCAATGGCTTTCAGAAGGAGGCTGACCCTTCTGTGAAAGGCTTTCAGGAGGCGGCTGACCGTTCTGTGATAGGGTCTGGGAAGGCTTGCTTCCCGGCTTTTCCGATAGCACGTCCTGAGTAGGGAACCTCTTGTTCAATGCCACATCCTCAGTAGGGAAACTGTTCCTTTTAGGTTGGGATGTCCCCAGTCCTGCATCCCCTCCACCAAGCTCTTGTGCCTTGGAGCCTGGAGGGCTCATGGTCACCGCAGCTGGTGGGAGATTCTTATTCTGGCACTTCCGTAAGACATGCTTACGGACCCCAGGCTCCTGCTGTTGTTCCATATTAATTCCTGTGTCCTCTGTATGGACATGCAGCACCTGAGAAGCTCCCATGTCCCCACTGGACACACCCTGGGCATGAGTCAGTGAGGCCTTGTAAGTCAAACTATCTGAGGCAGGGGGCAGGCCAGTGTGGTGGGCTTGCGCCCGGCTATGCTCTCTCTCCTCCAATTTAAACTTTAGCTCACACAAGAGTTGTTGTTTAAGCTTTGATGATTTAGGATCTTGGGGAATTGATATGTTTGGTGGGGGGCTTTTAATGGGGATGGTAGTTTTGGCTTTATTAACATTCACCTTTATGGTTTGGGAGCTTACTGGCTTGCTGGTTGTCAAGATATTAGATTGTGATTGATGAGCATCAAGTTCCTTGACCCTGAATATCACCCTGGACACTGTGGGCACAAAGACAGGTTCTAGATTCTTTTTGCCCTGTTGCATCCCTCCTCTACCTCCAGAATTTGCACTCTTATCCTTTGGCTCATGTCCGGCCCCAGCTTCCCTTGCAGGCAGCTTTGGGGGCCATCTGTTGCCTATGGTGTCATGTTTGACAGGTGTAAGAGTCTGTGTGCCATCCTTAATCTTCTGAACATCCTCTGCTAACTCATGGTTGATATCAGAGGGTGATTGCCTCAGACTTCTCTGTTCTTCCTTGCCCACAGTTGAGGCGGCAGGGAGAGGACGATCCAGGATGGAGGCTGAATTTGCTGTTCCCACTTTGTCTCCATGGAGAGATTTAGAGCTTCCTCTGAGGGAGTTGAAGCCCCCAGGTTTAGAATTTAGCTCAGAAATCAGGTTGGTTGAGGAGGAAAAGCTAGAATGGGAAGTGTCCTTTATCAATTTAAAGAGCTCTATGGATTCAAGGACCCTGGAGGGAAGGCCCTGTGTCATCATCATACGAAACCTTTTAATATGGGCTTCCAGCATCTGTTGTGCACTAGATTCAAGAAAGGGAAGCTCCCGGAAGGTATTCAGGGAGTAGTCCTGAACCTCTGATGGTGGCAAACTTCTGTGTTTTATTTCAGTGTGGGAGTTCTCAAAAAGAAGCGACGTCTGCGTCATAGTATGCCATGAATTATGCACAGGCCCGGGGAGCTGACCCTCATTAATTTCCTCACACTTTTTGCTCAAGTGAATTTTCAAGACATTTTCAAATTGTCCCCGACCTATAGTCTCCACAGACACTGTTGAGTTTTTCTCTGATGGTCTCCTAAGTTCTTTTTCAGAATCATACCCCATATCATTACCTGAAGAGCTCTCTGGGTCACTCAACAGATAATCTTTTGGGCCATTCTCTGGGTTGTGTCGCTGATCCTTCTCCAGATCATCATTGTCCTTCTCCAGGTCATCGTCCTCCAGCTGACTCATTTCTGAGTCCCCCTCATCGCTTTCAGATTTGCTCGATTTACTCTCACTCTTAGAGATCCATGTGCGTCCATGATAGCGCTGCAAGTTAGGTGTCTCTGAAAAAATACTCGGACCCATCAGTGATAGAGACTTACAGATCCTACGGGACAGGCCCCACTGGTGTCGGATGAGCCTCTTTCGAAGGTGACGCTCTAGTTTTCTTCGAAGCTCATCGGTGAGAGGAAACTGTCCAGGAAGGATAGAGATTGCAACACGGGCCTGGGAGGCCTGGTGAGTAAGAGGTTTAGGAGCTGAAGGACAGAAGTCCTCCTGGGATCTTTGGACAACAGTGGGTAAACCCCACACAGTTTCCTGTTCCTTCTGCAACACGTTCCATTCCAGATGTTGCATTTCATTTGGTATGAGAGACTCTGATTCCATCTCAGGTCTGTGCAAACACACTCCACAGACCTTAACCTGGGTTAGAGGACCAGATGACAGGATGGGGAGTGGGGACTGAAGGTGGGCCTGGGGCTGGACCTGAGGGATAGGTAGGGGCTGGGGTTGGGGCAAGGACAGAGGAAGAGGATGGGGAACTACTGGGGATTCCTGCTCTGTGGAGGCATTCGAGACTCTGTTAAAAATTAAGATGGAGGAACAATTATCTAAGACATGGGCAACAGAGAACAAGGACTCACTATGCAGAGTTGGGAGACCCCAGAAGAACTGGATAGGGGTTTGCTGTAAATGGCCCTCCTTCAAGGTGGTTGTAGGATATGGGGGCTGCCGATGCACATGCAGCTCCTTTGATTGATCTTTGCTGCTCCAGAAAGGAAGGGAAACTTCCAAGTCATGTTTTTCGGCAATTGTTTGTTTTGGAACAGAACTCTTTTTCATTTCCTTCCACATCCAGAAGTCACTCCTCTTTCGGACTTGTTCCTCTAGGAGTGCCAAGCCATCGGGGCTGAGAAGTGAGAGGTTAGCAGGCTCCACAAGCTTGGCTGCAGGGTCTTCCCCGGAAGAAGCCTCTGAAGAATGGAGGGCCAGAAACTCTTGATGGAAATCATATGGAGCCAAGGTTGAAGGGAAGAAATCTTTGGCATGAGTTTGCCACGAAGGGAAGTCTAAAATTGACAATCTGGAGGGGTTAAAGCCTGTGATTGTTGGGACATAAGTAGACAACCCACCAGAGCTATCTGGAGATGAGATCTCTGGAACAGGCTTCTTTGAGATGGAAATCGATTTAGGTTGAGTCATAGTTAAACTGCAGTCCGGTGGTGGTGAAACAGACAGGGTTGGTGGTGCATTATGACAAGCAAAGGTCTCAGTGGGATTTACCATCTGGGACAACTCCGGTAAGGGGTTGACATCTTGGGAAAGGGCAGAGTCCGGACAGAAGATGGTATTTAGAGACAAAGTGGCCTCTGGATGGACAACAGGATCCACTGTCTGAGCATGATTTGGTGGGATTGGAGGAAAGGCAAGGGACTGGGGTGGGAAACTGTCCTTTGGGAATTCGGAATGCAAGGGAGGAAAAGACTCTGGTGGCAAAGAGCCACCCGGTGGTGAGGGTGGAAAAAAGTCAGCCAAGGGGGTCACTGGGTTAGGTGAGAAGGTGGAGGCAGGTGGTGGGGAAGGCTCAGGCAGAGAAGCTGATATTAGGTCTCCTGGAGGGACTGCTGAGGAGTCAGGGGAGAGAGTGAACGATGAGGAAGTCACAGGGGCTGTGGAAGCCAAGGGAGTAGCATCTTCCAGGGCCTCCGGGAACAGCAGCCGATTGATCTCAGCAGTTGTTCTATTACACACCTCACAGGAGGGGTCTGGGCATAGCAGTTGATGAAAGGAGATGGTATCATGATGCCGGCCTACTGGGCTGCAGGAGACAGGAGGTACAAAGCTGCAGCCAGGATCAGAACAAGGGAAGGGGGACAGGCTGGCCCGGCAAGGGAGGGGCCACCTGAAGCCTGCTGCCCCTTCCCAATGCCCCACCTTTATGACTTCACAATGTACTTGGTAGCCTTCACCCCAATACCTGTTCCTATGGCTACCCCCTCCCATGGCTATAGCAGGCTGCATTGAATCCTGCAATTGCATAAAACGGACTCTAAGAGGGATCAGGATAGAAGGGGAAAGACTGGTCACCTTCTTAAAACAGAGATCAGCTTCTGGGCTTCCTCCACTTCTCTCTGGTAGCATCTGTAGTCTGGGAAACCGGGAGAATGGGATATATGTAGTGAAAGTAGAAACGTAAGTATTAGTACAGGAGTCCCCTTTTGGGACACCCATGGGATGTTAGACTCTGAAATCCCCAATAATCAATAGATGAGGTCAAATGGTCAATGATGTGATCCTGGTTAGTATTCTTGCTTCATGGATAAAGTACTCGCATGTAAATTATCTCATGTGATACTCAGACCACCTCTGTGAAGCACAGAGGTCAGTGGTTACCTCAGGGAAGAATCCTGAGTATCCATGATGTCACAAGGTTTTCACAAAGTCAGGAGACAGAAGTTCTGCCTCTTGACATCTCACACAGCCACCTATTGGGCAACACCCACTGCCCAGGCTCAACAATGCTTCATGCTCAAGGATGGGCAGAGCAGGGACTCTAAGGGTCTCAGGTTCTGACTGCTCTGAGGCCTCTGTTTCCTAAGAGGGACTGTGTCTAGCAGCTGACCTCCTCAGAGATCATGGACCTGAGCCATCATGGACAGGACAGGAAGGGTCACCCTTGGAGAGCTCAGGTGGAAGAGGCAGAACCTTACCTTTCAGAGTCCCACCTTTCCTCCTCCTCTTGGCTCTGCCCTGACGCTAGAACAAAAATAGAAGAATGAGGGGTTGGGACTCATCTCTCACCCTTCTCTTAGAATGGAGACATTATTTATCCAAGAATAGTAGGACTTTATTTTAATTAACAGAATTTTGTGTTCCTTGCTTTTATCAATTTTTAAAGGTGATAAAATGGAAGATTTTGTCTGGGAGGTCCATACCTAATGTTCTCAGTCAGAAGTCCTTTGTTCAGTAAGGACATAGAAAATGAAGTCCGGGGCGCCTGGGTGGCAAAGTCAGTTAAGCGTTGGCCTTTGGCTCAGGTCATGCTCCCAGGACCCTGGGATCGAGCCCCACATTGGGCTCCCTGCTCAGCAGGGAGTCTGCTTCTCCCTCTCCCTCAGCCCCTCCCCCTGACTTGTGCTCTCTCTCACTCTCTCTGATAAATAAAATCTTTAGAAAAAGAAAAAAGAAAATGAAGTCCAACAGTCACATCTGTATTCCCTCAGGAGGACCCTGTATCCTAGGACATGGCTCAGACCCCAGTCTCTTCTCAGAGGCTCAGCACCGTTCTCCTGATCAGCCCAACATGAAGGAAGGCTTGATCGAGTGATGCCTGACATGGGAATGTGACTTATGATCAAATGCTGGGAAACGTTCTCTTACAGATTCCATACTCTCTAAATAAGGACTACAGAATCCCTGTGTTTGGGATTTTACCAGATAGCCTGTGAATTTGAAGTAGAAACCTTAGGCCTTCCTTAACCCTTAGCCCTGCCAGACCTCTTGTCCTAGAGGAGCGAATGTCTGGTCTCTTAGACTTCCCATTTTAGGTGTTTCTCTGATCCTACCAAACTCATTTTAAATTTTGGGATTAGGGGTCAAGGTAAGCATCTGCCGTCACCTCAGGTCATGATTCCAGGATCCTGGGAATCAAGCCCCACATCAGACTCTATGCTCCACAGGGAGCCTTCTCCCTCTCCCTCTGCCCCTTCTGCCCAACTTGGGCTCTCTCTTATTTATCAAATACATAAATAAAATTTTTAAAATAAATAAGATTTGGGATTAGAAATGGAAACCATAATAATCTGTGTTGAGGGCTCCTTACCTTTTGGGTGGGTTTGGTTTTCCAAGTTGGAAATGGAAGCATCAGGTAGCACAGGAACAGAAGAAGCAATCCCAACCCACACAGGAAGGTGAAGTTGGGGTCAGTCTCTAACCATGTTGAGCTGAAGCTCAGACATGGTTCAGTATAGGTATTCAGACATGAGAGAACATTCCAGGTTTTGAACTCCATTGTCTGAATCGCAAGGCTGCCTGTAGGCAACTGAGCTCTTAAGTGTGCAGAGGCTGAATATATATCCTCCCCAAGCTTATATCACAGACCACTTAAGAGTCACAAAGGGGGGCAACTGAAGAGGGTGTGTCCACACCCCTCCCTCACCCACTATCCCAGAAGACCCCTCCACCCCTCCTAGGTCCTTCAGGTCTCTGCCCTACCCTGCCATCCTATTTTCCAACACCTTTTCATCATATCATACATGCTACCTTAATGAAATTTTCTAATTGTTCCACGTATAGCCCATATATTACCTGGGTCCCCCTTTACTGTTTGGAGTCCTTGAGTTCGGTCTTACCAGTTCCGCTGCCTGGAAAGTCTGCAAAACTACCTGGAATTTTTGCTTGTACCCTGACATCTATACTCAGGATCACATATGTTCTCAAATCCATCTTTCCTATAGAATGTGTTTGCCTTACATGAGCCCAGATATAGACCTCAAAGGTCTTTCTTATTTATTTAGTTTTGTACATGTTGCATAGCACATTTTAGTTTTTTGTTTTAGCCTTTAGCACCTTCACTCAGAGAAGCTGACTCAATTAAAATCAATAATTCATTATTAAATATTCCCAAAACTAAAATCAGTATAGAATAAATATAAATAATTAAACCTTCAAATGATCTTGGGGGTAAGTCTGTAGCACTTACTTTTCTGAGTGTTAGGGAAGCTTAATCCGCATAAAACCTTTGGGGTAATGCCCCCACCCTCCCCCGCCACAACACACACACAGGCAAGAGTGGGGAGAGGGGCAGAGGGAGATCTTCAAGCAGACTCCCTGCTGAGCATGGAACCCAGTGCAGGGCTCCATCCCACAACCTATGAAATCACGACCTGAGCCAAGACCAAAAGTTGGGCACTTAACCGACTAACCCAGGCAGCCCTATAACTTCACATTTTAGATGATAAGCTTCAACTACTCTTCATGATATTAAATGAATATAGATTATAGAACTTGAGATTGGACTCTGCCTAAATGCAGCAGTATTTTCTGCCTACAGACACTGATTAAAGTACTTATCTTCTTTTTTTTAGGTATATTGATCTTAATTCAAAGCAAACAACACAACAAAAATAAAGAAAAGCCTCATTATTGATTTTAAGGATTCTTTTCCTTTTCCATTTGCTCCTCCCTTAGTTGGCATGTTGTTATACACTATTCCTACAATTGGCTCCTGGGAACCTGTGGTAAATCACAAACAGTAAATCCTGAGTTGGTATTTACTGGTTTGGCAGTAAGGTGGCATCTCTTAACCAGCTGTGAGGGAATTAGCTGAGGTGCGACTACAAGAAAGTATATTCTGTATAAAAGGGAATTGAGTTTTTCCTCCTTGTGCTGTCAACTCCTCTCAGGCTTAAGAACAGCCCCTCCTCCTCACTCAGAGCATTCTATAGGATAACCAGGCTGTTGGGATCATGGAACCACCTGATGGCAGTTTAGGGAACTGTCTCTTCTTTATTGTGCCCTTTTCTTCCCCATGGTCATCTCTTTTATTTCTTCAGAGAGGGGTTATGTATACTTGAAACTTCTCTACTTTCTATAACCTCGATGACTCACTGATCTCACACAGAGAAACCAAAACGCTGTGGTTTTGTCCAATCCCTCCCACATTCACCCCTTTTCACTGCCTTACTTCCATCTGTTCATAAACACAGCAAAACTATAGAGACCTTTCTATATTCGTGTTAAAGAAAATCAAATGCATACACCTTCAAGGAAAATTATATGTATTCAAAGAATTCACTCTTTTTAAACTCTGAAGAGCTATATAGAAATATGGCACTTCCAAGCTGTATTTCACCTACTTCCTGGTTTAATCAGATGAACTTACTTCTATCGTGATTTAATCAGAAAAATGTATGTTACTGTCACTATCCTTGAAAAGTAATGAAGTTACCCTCATTCATCCATTCATCAGTAAATATTAAATGCCTCTTATAGGCTGGGCACTATTTTAGGAACTGGAGAATATAGCGGTGAATAAGACAGACGTAGTTCTCAAAAAAGTTATATTCTATTGTTTATGTGCATGGAGTTGGGTAGTGGAAGAGGGCATTAAAGTTCTTTCTCATTCTTTGTCCAGGGTATTTAGCTTTCGTTCACTACGGCAGACCAGCATTCAGCAGGCCTCAAATGTCATCATTTGGTTTGATGGTGGGCTGGGTTGCTAACTGAAGTACAACCCACAAGCCTCTGTATTATCTTTTGCTTCCAAAAACTTTTTAGATCTTATATTTTTCTCAACAACGTCTGGAAGACAACTCTGTATGCATCTGTTGTGTTTCTGCACATCTCATGAGCGAGGCATTTCCTGCCCTTTGTTTCAGGCTGTCTTTTCAAGGATATTTATATATAGAAGAGTCTTAGTAGATAGAGTGTCTCCCTCAAGAGTAAAGGGCAGGCATGCTTCCTGTCCAATATAATAAAGATGATGTCTCCCTCTGGAATAAAGGGAAGGCCTGCCTAGTGCTCATTATAAAAGATTCAAGTTCCCCAACCTCCGGGTTCCTCTCTTGTAATGCAACCCTCTGCGTGGACCGGTATCTTCTTGCTTTCTTCACGTCACCCTGTGGGAATTGGGCTTCGTGGAACTACCGCAAAAATGCCAATGCTCTAGCTACTGCTGTTGCTGCGAGTTATAAACTGCCCTTCATCTATGACCCAGGAGTTTTGGGTCTTCTGCCGTCATCCATGAAACTCGGCAGGATAACCTGTTAGCTTGCAAATGGGAAAAATCTCAGACCTTTCACAGCTCTTGAAGGTAACTTCGTGAAGGAAACCATATTGAAATGAATGCTCTTCCAAAGGTCTTATTGGTAAATGATTATTCACTACTCTAGAGCTTAAAAGGGAATAAGGCAGGGATAGGAAGAGGTGATGTTTCCTACATTCCAGTTCTTGAGAAACATGGCTACATTCCCCACATTTGGAGGGGACAGTGGAGTCAGAGCTGCGAGAACAAAAGTGAAATGTTGAGGTATCTCCTTCGGCACTAATCTTTTTTGGAGTGACTATTTTCATGTGCGTTTTAATAAAATACATTCTCTAATATGATGCCTTTTTAAATACAAATATTAAACAGGATTCCAGCCTTCTGCAGGAGGCAAGCTCCTCATCGCAAACTAATTTACTGTATTTAACTACAGCTGTGTTCTTGCTACTTTGCAGATGCCCTAGGCTGACAACTAACTTTGCTGTCTCCTTTCTAGGTGTTGAGTGCCACTTCACCAGAACACAGCCTTGTTCTCTTGTTACTTCTTGTCTGCAGACCCACATTTTTAGATCAGAATACTGAATTTCACACAACTTCTGGGCCCCATTCTCCCACGGAAAGGAGGGCAGCCTCTCCTACGTAGTAAGTTGGCAGCTCCCTGAGACTTTTACACTTTGGGCTGTGTCTTACAGATAGATGTGGTGGATGTGATGTGTTATCATCTTCATTTTCTAGATGCCTCTCTTTTCCAAGTGTTAAGAATTGTCTTGTGTATCACTTATGAATTAACTGTACAGTGAGTCACTTTTCTGTGTGTGCTCTGATGTCTGTTTTGCAACGGGTGTGATAGTCATGTACTAATTACTAATTTACTTACTTTCTAACTAATGATAGTCCTGATTTAAGACAGTGCTTATTTTAAGTTATTTATTTGTTTTATTAATAATATTTATTATGTTAGTGTATATTATATTTTATAATACTGAATATATTATTGTATAAAACATTCAGTTACTATTTATATAATGTATATAATAACTTATTCTTACCATATATGGAACACATAACTAAAGATAATATGTATATATTTATGTAAATTCATATCAATAACTATCTATATACAAAATAATTATATATAAATATTTGCCTAGATAGAATGCTAGATGGATAGGAAGGTAGGTTTTGCTGTGGTGACAAATTAACCTCCAAATCTCAGTGGATTAAATTACAAAGATTTATTTCTTGTGCACACTCTATGTCTCTCATGATTGGTGAGGGAGCCTGTTCCACACAGTTGCTTGGGGTTCCAGGTTGAGCCACCTTGTGATGCTGCCATCTTAGCATGTGGCCTTCGAGTGGCCAGTGAAAGAGAGGAGAGTACAGAGAATTCATACCTTCTCTTAATTGCCTCTGACCAGATATAGCACGTGGAATTTCTACTTAGACCACTGGTCAAATCTAGGCACATGTCCTCCCTAAGTGCAGAAGGGACTGGGACATAAAGGGAAGCACATGGACTATTAGGTGAATATTATTGCATCTGGCACAGTCACAACTAATAGAGCTGAGTGAGCAGTAGAGTCATCTGCACTCCTACCCTTGGCATGGTAAGGATACATATGCTTCCTGTGGCATTGCAAAAAGTAGCTCAGCTTGAGTCTTCTTCCTGTAGCCATCGGAGGAGAGATGCCTACCACCCAAGATGACCCGAGAAGCAAAAATGCTATGCAATACTGTTGAGAGTAGGAAAAAAAGGGAATGAAAATGGAATCACGCAACCGGGAGGAATTTGTAGAACCAACAGATGTGTCTCATGAGAGAGCCAGCATTTGAACACCTATCGTGCAGATGGCACTGAGGCCTTAGCCAGAGAAGCAGGGGCAAATAGCAACAGAATTTCAATCACATGCCCAGTTAACAAACAGGCTTTGGTCCTTTGCTCCCTATTCCTTCTCTTGGCACCTGTCATGAGTGAAGTTAGGTTTTGTATATGTGCTGCCGAAGCGAGCACTGAAGTTAGGTTTTGTAAAGGAAGGAGAACAAATGACCCCAGGATAAAACCTCCTAGCCAGTCCTACCTTGAGGATGGAGGTGGGAGGAGGAGCAAAAGACCACATGTGTGTCATGCATGTGTGTGCATGCACATACACAGAAATACAGACACACATGCCTGCAGAAACACACACACACACACACACTCTCGTTAGTGTCCTAGAACTAAAACCTCACCGGTGTTGGATATCACTTTAAATCAGATATGAGATTGGAGTTTTAAAGTGAACTAGATAGGATTCTTGTTATGGTCATCTGCAAAGGCCAACGGACTCCCTCCTGCCCTCCCCTCTGTTAGTTGTGATGTCGAGTGATGACACCAAACACACACACAAAGGAGGTATGAAAACATTCATTACTTACATTATTGAGGTTCAGAGTTCTTTGAGGGAGCCAGAAAAGGAGACTGGCCTGAGTTTTTATAGTAGTTGGGAGTGGGGCTGGGCCTACCTGTGTGCATGTAGGGGCTTGTGTGATATTAATCTCCCTTCGGAGTGCCAAAGGACAAAGTACCTAGGGTTCCTTATCAGCTCACCCAGATGGGCAGCACAAAGGGAAGAGTGAAGGCAAGGCTTAAAAGTTATTAGCATCAAACATCAAAAAATGGAGTCAGAATCCTCATTGCGACTCAGTAACTGAAAATGATGAGATATGGTGGAATCTCCCTGAGGCATTCATTGGTTGAGGGTCAGAGGAAAGGTGGCATTTTGCAGCAGAAGAAAGGGAGGGTGAGAGAACTCATGTCAAATCTCCTTTATGGCAGAACGGCCTCTGAAACAGGTTGAGACACAAAGAACTGACTCTCAGTTCTTATTGTAGACTTAAAACATAAGGTAATATGTGCCTGTGTTCCTGTTGCTACTTAAGTGACCCCACAGAGGCAAAGAGATTCTAAAAAGTGCTATGTTTTATTAAAGATCTGTTTAGTAGAGCACCACCCTATTAGTGTCCATCTGACCAAGCCAGGACAGGAAAGTTCAATTCTTAGGACTTGAATATAAGGACTAAATCAACCAGCTCTAAGGTGAGGTCTGCCCACTAAAGCATAGGATCTGATGTGGTAACGGGGCTTGTAGAGAGTTAGCCCACTAGAGCAGAGGTTGAGAGGTGAAGGACATCAGGGTATCTGAAAGCGCATTATGAAATGATGGCATATATCTTGATAAGTATTAGTATCTTCCTCAAATAAATTATTTCATGTAACATTTAATTAGCCATGTAAAATAGTTAAAAGGCTCATGGTGGAATTATTTTTAAAAGGAAGCCTAGGTTAGGAGAGAAGAGACACTTTGGATAGGAAAAATCATGATTATAAAATATTACAAATTAAAATGTCCTCTATTTTCCATTGCCTTTAAAAGTTATTCCCCATAGCTTTAAGGCCTTCAGTTTAAGGCCTTGGGGGTTTTGGATTAAACTGAAGTTTTATAAAAGCAAGTGTTAAAGTGTTAAAGAAGGAATTATATACCCTCCCCCTGCCTTTTCATGTTGTATATATATAAATTACCCTAAATCCTAACGTTATTTAGGGCTATTTCCCCAAATCTAGCTAATAAATGTAATTATCTGGGACCCATGTTAAAAAAAAAAAATGATTTCTAAGCCTCACCCCAGACCAACTACAGCAGAATATCCAGCAGAGAAGTTTATGGATTTGTATTTTTGACAATTCCATTTCCCCCAGATGATTCTGACAGCAGCCAACTTCTGATGCTTCTTCAACATGAGGCATGGTATCTACTCTATTTTGGAGTAACAAGATCTCTCCTATCAGCTGAGGAAAGCCTGGGGCCGTATGATAGGAAAACAATGGTTTTTAGAACATATGAACTGTACAAAAGAACTCTTCTGGGTTTAATTACACTTAGTTGATTCTATTTTGGACATGCTGTGGAAAGAGCATATTTTGTTGGCTAATACACAGCTCATTTGGGTTGTTTGGTTGTTTGGTGAGACTATTAGTGGCATTTAGGTGGCCTTTCCTCTTTGGTCTAACAACACCCAGTCCCATACCACCATTAGGACACCTTTCACATACTAATGCCTCTTCAGATATCCATCTGCCCCCTCCCCCACCCCCAAGATTGAGCTTCTTGAAAGCAGAGAGCAAGAATTTTCTAAGGTGGAGCTTTGGCAGTTAGGATAGGGATTATTTGTTAAATAAATGTAAGAATTAATGAATGGATTAATGAATGAATATGTAAATGCATGAGTTGTGATAATTACATTAATTAGAGGGGTTCAAAATAATTATGAACAGGCAGAAGACAAAAATCAGTTGGTAGTTCTTTTTCAAAGAGAGCTTATATGACCATTATTCCCAAAGAGTTACTTACCCACCCAATGTCATAAAAATCTGAGCACTAAAGCTTATGTATAATGAAAGGGCAGTAAAACCCTCTCCAGGTCTTTAGTAAAAAGCAGCTGCTAAAAATTCTTAACAGGGAGAACATCCTAAGAGAGAAATGGTAAAACGTGCCCATATATATAACCTAAAAACATATATGTGTCATGCAAGAAAGCTTTACAAGTAGGAACTTGTTAAACATTTTTACTATACTTTTTATTCATTTATTAGCTTGGGTTCTTGCCTGGCATTGCCACATTTCTCTTTGTTGAAGAATTTTATGCTTGCTTGTCTATCTATTTATATGAACACCTATGTTTGTGCCAATTTTTTTTAACTCTATGTAGTATCTATACCACACTACACACATTGGCACTTAATAAACATTACTTGAGCGTGAAGATTTGATTACTGGCAAATGGCAGCTGAATATTTAATAGAAGACGACATCTTTGCATTTAAATGCACACTCATTCTTAAAACGTTAACCAGAAATAGTTGGGGGGAGAACCTTAAAGAATGAGCTATCATGTTTCTGGACTATGTTGGCAATAATTCTCCACTATATTAGTTCCTTCAAAGGTGAATGATTTTTGATTATGATATAACCTTAACTTGCCATCTGTTCTGAAACAGTGTATGAAGCTTAAACTTAGGATTTTCAGCTTCACAAATTCTCCAACAATTACGGACTCTTACCGACTTCATAATTAAGTCTAGACAAGGTTAACCTGCCATTCTGTTAATGTGATTGTTCAGCTGTGAACCTTGCAAATTCTTGTATTTGTGATCTTTGTTTTGAAAAACAAATATTTTTATAAACCTTTCAGGGAGTGAAAAATCCTATGACAAATCAGAAGGACTTTTGAGGCTTAAGAGACAACTTCAAATCCAATTCTCTGTCCACTTCCCGGGATAGATCCCCACAGTGAAGAACATACGAAGTAAGGAACTTTTTCAACACGGCAGAGTTGGAATTAGAACTCATTTCTTTCTAATCCAAAGTTGGGGGCAGTGTCCCACACAAGTTGAGTGGAAGGATAGTGTATAAACAAAGATGAAATTTATCCACGGCAAAGCATCTAGGAGCTGTGCCTTAATGAGACAATATTCTTGTGATTATGCTGCTCTACAACTCTTACACGGTCAGATAATTCACAGAAACTTGCTGCTATGGGCAGCATCTGCTGTTGCTATATATGACTTGCTGAGTATTTTTCTCAGTAGAATATATACTTTGATTACTGGATAAATAGTCAGCATTTACAGTTCTTATGAACTATAACTTACTTTCCATATAGTTATCACTAATGACCGGAAGTTTAATAACAGTCATAGGTGTTTGCCTCTGATGTGAAAAGATTTCCTAAAATGATGTGAGGCCTACTACCATTAAGATGGAAGCCCCTCTTAGTTCAGCCCAGCTCAGTGCTTGCTCATTCGCTCCCTCTCTCTTTCAGTGGCGGCTCAACTAGTAAGAGGATGATTGACCCCAAACTCTGCGCTCCCAGACATTATTCTATACTGCCGTTCATGTGACCTGCTCCTCCATCCTTGCTGAGCCAGCCTGAGCTAATGGCCACCTCCAGTAGAGTGGTGCAGATAATTCAGGGTCCTTGCTCAAATGCACCATAACCTAGGACTCTCTCTGATCCTGTCATACGCAGCAGGAGACAAAGAAAGCTGCTTGTCATGAATGTTCAACATTTTGTTGTATTCAGGATTATCTTCCCCTTGAATGGAATCAAATTTTCATAGTTGCCAGCAACTGTGGTCCTCTAAAATGTGTTCTTTCATGATGAAAAGCACCCTTTAATCACTTAGACCTGCCCTTTCCACATATACTAAATGCAATCCAATTTAATGAGAACATGTCTAGCCAATCCAGGTCATAAATGAATAAGTCTTTACTCTGGGTGCATTTGACATAATAGAAATTATTCTCAGAGGAGGGTTATCAATTTAAAATATACAATTTGGGTAGATATGCCACTGATTTTACTGCTGCGCTGTTCTTTCCAACACAGTCAAATGTGCCTTTTCAAAAAGCAGGGCTTCACATTGCAGTCAGGGCGTGGATAGATGAGGTCCTAGAATAAGCAGAAAGCCACCCAGTTGTGCAGGTTTTCATTCTCTCATTCGGTCATTGTCTTCCCTTCAGCCTTTCAGAAGAAGAAAAATATTATTCCCCATGGCAACGTCTAAAAAAATTACATTGGGCCCATTTACACAGGAATTCCAGAATGAAAGCAGTATTTTTCTTTTTTTAAGTAGTGGCAAGATAACTCTGAAGTGCTCTGTCATGGAGAAAATTTAAGGGTAGAAAGAGTTGTAGGCTTAAGGTTTACAAGAGACAAATTGTTACCATCCCTTCCTACCCATCCCATTATCCTCACCCCCTGTTGTCTACTGTTTATTCTTTTTACCCTTTGTTTCTTCATTTATTCCTTCCTTTCATAAACTTTTGCTGTGTATCTCCTATATTCTAGACCCGAAGGGGATGGGGGTACACCGCCACCTTCACCTGGGACTGCATGTAGGAAACACACAGCATTGTAGGTTAGAAAAGGGAGAGTGGGGAGGCTCCAGGACAGTGGTTCTCAACCACGGCTATAATTAGAATCACCTGGAAACTTTAAAAAACAAACAAACAAACAAAAAACAATGCTAGGGATGCACCCCAGAACATTTGAATCAGAATTCCTGGAGAATGGTGGATTTTTTTTTTTTTTTCAGGATTCAAAACTATTGCTTTCTATGGAGAATACAAAAGGAAAGAGGAGCTCAGGAAGTAGGGTTAGGGAGCCATTTGATGTTTTTAACTTGCCTATGTTTTATGCAGGTAGCCTAATAGCCCCTGGCAGATCAAGAGAAGTTAGCCACACAAATATTGGTGGCTTTCCTAAAATTAACAAGAAAATATACCTTTAATTCTTCTACCAATTGACACTGTGGTGATTACAAAGCAATCTATCGACCTTTGGAATTGTTTACAGTCCCTGAGCTTGCTGACTTCTACTATGGTGGCTGTCCTCTAGATGAGGAAGCAAGGCTCACCCGACATCTCCTCTCAATTTGGGCAGCCTACTTGCTTTACAGAACCCCAGCTTTTGCTTTATGAAGGTCAAGTTGTAAGGAGTGAGCCTCATAGATTAAAGCAAAGGGAATTGAGGGAAGAGCAGTTTTCCCTTCTACAGATAATGGAACTTCAGGTATTAGTCAGAAAATATTGCCGCGACAAAGAGTATCCAGCCCATTTCGTGGTGGAGGAAATCGAAGCAGAGTTTAAGTGACTTACAGTACTCCCACTGTTCTTGTCTAAGACTTGCCAGAAGTCAGTTCTCTAGGTTCCATGTCCCTATTTCAGTGCCCTGATGCGTACTTATGGAACAAACTATGTTTTGAATAAATGACAAGTATCAATCATGAAGATAAAGAAGGAAATCTCTCCATGAACAAGAAAAACCATATTTATGGAGTAGAGACACTATTAATAATAGGTCCTCAAGCTGAAGGCATGAATTTGAAGTCAGGGAAGCAGAATATTTGCTTGGCATCCCGGCGCCCGGCACAAAAAAAAAGAAAGAATAGGGGGAAAAAAGCAATAGTAGTAGTATTGTGGACTGTCAACAAACCCAAGGTGGTTTTGTGGAGCTATGTTGTTTGTGAAAATGACCACAGGTCTCAAATCATAGCATGGCAAATGCCAGCACAGTAGAGCCATGTTTACACATGAACTGCAGATACCATTCCTTATAGGATACACGAGGTGTTAGCTGAGAAACTCTGTGCTTCGTTCAGTAATAGAAATTGTTGGATATGGCTGAGCTGGAGTCAAGACCCTGAAATTTCCTTGCTATTTTGGGGCAGGGTAGTGGGAGGAAAGGGAAGGGAGGAGATGTGAAAGAGTGGCTAATGTGGAGAACTATCTCTTGGCTCCTATAAATTTATAGTGCTAGTTTTTGTGGAGTTGGTTTTGTTCTTTGTTGAGCAGATAATTACAGGAGATGAGACAGGTAAGCATTGGAGGAAGATGCTGCTGATGTGATTTTTATGTCTTGCTTGGAAGGCAGACTGTTTAAAAGTTTTGGATTTCTAGCCTGACTTGGGTTGCTCTTATGATATTTAAGATAAAATGATCTGGAACATATTGGTGTTGAACTGCATTGGTCTATGTCAATGTCTTAGCGGGGCTATAAAGCAAGACCCCACTTCATTTGGCACAGGTAGAGTTTTATGTCATGGGAATGGTCAATGATTATTGTTGGTCAACTGGGAGTAGATCATTACTGTGCCAGGAATATGGCCTGGAATAAATCCTTACTCTAACAAAGAAAGATACTCTTCCCCTCTCTGGAATATGACATGGATGGTCTTGGACTCTAAAGCCTAGGTACTCAAAATATTCCTGCTGAAAAGGGTGAACTGATCTCTACTGGGTGGGAAGAAATTATAGACTAGAAAGGAAGTGACCCTCTGGATGAACCAGAATATTTCCTTTCCATCATCCTTGCTGTTTAATGAAATCATTTAAAATCTTACAATCTGGATTTAAAGATACTGTGGAGAATTAAGGAAAGAGCATGCTTTATGCATCAGACAATGAAGGCAGATGGAGGTTTGCAGCACCCCCTCTAAAGATACAGCGGTGTAGCAGAAACAGATACTCTTAAGGATGTCCATATCCAGCATAGGGGTGGTCCTGTCACAAGGGGACAGTGAGAGCAGAATTAGAGGACATAAGCCAAAGGACATGAGAGTCCTGATTCTGAATATCAAAGAAGCAGCAGTGGTAACTCAGACAGAACTGGTAGGCAATGTGCAAGTGGGGGCTCTGAGTAATTATAAATTGGAGAATAAATGGAAATATAACTTCAGTTAGAGCTAAATCGGTGACGTTTGTACTCTGACTGGCAAATATCCTTAAGAGATGATCCAGGAACCAAGCAAGTATTCTGAATACATTGCCAAACATTGTCATCTGTTGTCCTTACAAGCCAGGCCTGATAGTAAAAACTGCTAACAAACCTGTATTACATGTTTCTTCTGTGTCACATACAGTGCTAATACTTTAAAATTCTTAGGATAACATTTGGAGTTTCATATCACAAGCTTACTTTTGTCAGTGAGGAATCTGTGGCTTTAAAAGTTTAAATAAATTGCCCCAAATCAACAGAGAATAAATGATGGAGGTGGGAATCAAAAAGAGATCACTTCTTCCAAAGCCTGCGCTCTTGACCACCACACTATGCTATCCATTAGGAACCAAAGATGAAGGCATGCGAGTGGTGGGGATAGGAGGAGCGAGATGGATGGAACTAATATAATTACACAATTTTAGCATATATCAGTATAATCAGTTTTTCAGGAAAAGAAAGAATAAAACATTTAAACTGTGTCAATTACAAGATACTTCTGCTTTCGGAAATATTAAAGTAAGAGAAACGAATATTATAGAATATGGGAAATATGGTACATCAAGTGCTTCCCATGTTCTAAGGCTCTTGTGTATTATCTTATTTAATGTCCATAATGATCCTCAGAGAAGTAAATGACTTGTTCAGAGTTAAATAACGGGTCAGCAACACCACCAGAATTTAAACCCATACCTGCCTGCATCTCAGCTCAATATTTAGAGGGTACAAAGCTTCCATTCCTAATTTTTTCTCCCAAGACAGGATCCCACAATTCCATGCTTGAAAGAATGGCCTTAGATGTGGTTTCCATAACTGCTGCTCCAGAAAGCAATGTAGGTGAGAGTTCTACAATCACCTTCAGCCATTTTGGATGCATTAGAGAAATGGCCAACAGACACATGAAAAAATGCTTGGCATCAGGCAAATACAAATCAAAACCACAATAAGATACTGCCTCACACCAGTCAGAATGACTAAAATTAACAAGTCAGGAAATGACAGATGTTGGGAAGGATGTGGAGAAAGAGGAAACCTCTCACACTGTTGGTGGGAAAGCAAGCTGGTGCAGCCACTCTGGAAAACAGTATGGAGGTTCCTCAAAAAGTTGAAAATACAGCTACCCTACGACCCAACAATTGCACTACTGGGTATTTACCTGAAAGATACAAATGTAGTGAACTGAAGGGGCACCTGTACCCCAATGTTTACAGCAGCAATGTCAACAATAGCCAAACTATGGAAAGAGCCCAGATGTCCATCAACAAATGAATGGATAAAGAAGATGTGGTGTATATATACAATGGAATATTACTCAGCCATCAAAAAAATGAAATCTTGCCATTTGCAATGACGTGGATGGAACTAGAGGGTATTATGCTAAATGAAATAAGTCAATCAGAGAAAAACTATCATATGATTTCACTCATATTGGAATTTAGGAAACAAAACAGAGGAGCATAGGGGAAAGGAGGGAAATATAAGACAAAATCAGAGAGGGAAACAAAGCATAAGAGACTCTTAATCATAGGAAACAGACTGAGGGTTGCTGGAGGGGATGGGGGTGGGGGATGAGGTAACTAGGTGCTGGACATTAAGGAGGGCACGGGATGTAATGAGCACTGGGTGTCATTATAAGACTGATGAATCACTGAACTCTCTCTGTGAAACTAGTAATACACTATGTGTTAGTTAATTGAATTTAAACTAAAAAACAAATAAAAAAACTATCTCTCTCCCCCCTCTCTGCCTCTCTCTCTCTAAAACAAAATAATAATAAATAAAAAATAAATAAAAGGGACAGTATCAGGAGCAGGATATGACAAGAGGAACAAAACAAACATGGTCTCTGCCTTCATAATATGTATAGTCTAGTGGGAAAACAGGCCCCTAGAAGTAAATAACTAAACAAACAATAACTAAACAAAATACGTTCTCTCTCTCTCCTCTGTCTCTCTCTCTTTCATTTATTAATGTGTGTTCAGAGCCCTGAAGAACACCTGGCACAGCAAATGCAACAATAACTATTTTTTTTAAAGATATTTTTTATTTATTTATTTGACAGAGAGGCAGAGAGCACAGGTAGGCAGAGGGGCAGGCAGAGGGAAAGGGAGAAGCAGGCTTTCTGCTGAGCAGGGAGCCCGACACGGGGCTCGATCCGGAAAGTAAATCTCTTTCCATCTCTACATAGAAAGTAGAGAAATGTATACATGAGTGGGCAGGAGTACCAGAGGAAGGAGTGAATGTATCTCAGAGGTATAAAAGCCACTTATATTAGTTACACCACTCACAAGATTCAAATTCCCAGTGGTATGATACTCTAGGAAAATATAGGCTCAACTGGTTTACATAAACATAATCCCTAAACCATAATCCATGGAGCCCTAGCCAGCTACAGAGTTAAAAATACGTCTAGTGCCCTAGTTTAAAAAAAAAGAAAAACAGTGGACAAATGTTTACCTTAATGTATTTACTAAATTCATGAATACATTGGACATGCTATTTTGAAATCTGAGTCCACGGTCAAAGTTGTTTTCAGTTATTTCTAAAAAACATTCTCCATAAAATTTGTAGCACATAATGATAAGACCCCTTTAGGCACATCCTCATGATTTGCCGTCCAAAAGAGAGGCAAAGTCATTTTGATAGATCTTGGTATAAATCATACACAGACAGTGTAAATCAAATAGATTTTATAAATGAGCTTAATTGGTTATAATTTTTACAGCAACTTGCTCATTTGAACAGGGACAAAAAATATTTTCTGAGGTCTTAGGTTTATTAAGAAAATGAGACGATTATAAAAACCATGAAAGAAATTTGATTTCTTTATGAAAAGGTATATTTTCTACCACACTTTCATATGATATGCTCTTGAGAATATTCTTACAAATGTTATATCTAGGGCTCTTTACTTAAATCTCATTGTGTCCATGGTACTACTAGGTGCTAAATATTCATGGGAAGTGAATAATACTCAGAACTAGACCTCAAAGCATTTATGGTCTGCAGATTTTACTCACTTGTAATTGTCATTTGAACTCTCAGTACAGCTGACAATAAAAAAAAAAAATCAAGAAAT
This sequence comes from Zalophus californianus, assembly GCF_009762305.2. NCBI lineage: Eukaryota > Metazoa > Chordata > Mammalia > Carnivora > Otariidae > Zalophus > Zalophus californianus. Next base: position 72,485,879 of record NC_045607.1, read on the forward strand.
TGTAGCATAAAACTATATTTAATGAAAGGGCAGTCATTTCCAATAAGACAGCTCTCAGAGGAAGGCTGGAAAAGCTTGACATTTGGCTTATGATGAGGCCATTGGATCTTATCCTAATACTTTCATTAGAAAAGAAAGGCATTTGATGTTCTCCTTCAGAACTGAGTTCCAGCTAAAACAGCTGCCACCATAACTCCTACCATCCCCATTACCATAGCTTTTCCAATAACAAATATTCATCAACCACAGTTATGTGAACGATATAGACTGGTGAAAACAGCATGGGTTTCAGAATTGAGTAGATATTAAAAAGACTTACTATAGGCCAGGAACTGTTCTAAGTGCTTTACCCATATTAATACATACAAATCTCTCAACAGGCCTGTGAAATAAGGAAATTGATGCAAAATGTTACACACTTTGACCTTGTTTTGTAGATAAGAAAACTGAGGTTTAGAGAGGTCAAGGAACTTGCCCAAAATTAAAAGTGATGGTAGAAGTGGGATTTAGACCCACTGATCAAAAAATCCATGCTCTCAACTACTGAGTTAGGCTATCTTAATACTTAAATTTTATAAAGGAAAATATAATCAACTTCTAATTCCTTTGTCCTTTTTTTAAAAGAAGAAATATAGTGAAAAGAATCACGGAATGCTTTATAGAGGAAGAACTGAGTCTTAAATAATACATAAGAATTCAACAATGAGGCTTGGGGTTGGAAATTTTTCCAGGCAGAGGAAACAGTATTTATAAGGGTTCAGAGACATGAAAGAACAGAACACAACTGAAAGATAATAAACAATTAAGAATGAATGGCTGCAGTGAACAATTGGGAAATGGATTTTTTTTTTAATACTTGGGAATAAATTTAAGAAAAGTGTAAAACTTATACTCTAGAAACGACAAAACACTGAAGAATAAAGAAGATCTACCTAACTGGAAAAAATTATCCCATGTTCATGATCAAGAAGACTTAAACATTGTTCTGATGGCAGTATTCCCTAAAATGGTCGACAGATTCACTGCAACCCTCATCACAATTCCAGCTGACTTCTTTATAGAAATTGACAAGTTTCTTCTAAAATTCATATGGAATTGTACAAGAACCAGAATACCAAAAACAATCTTAGAAAAGAAGAGCAAAGTAGGAGGACTCACACTTCCCTACTTCAAAACTTACTAATATATAGAGCAACAGTAAATAGGACACTTTGGCACTTGCATAATAGATATAGATGGTTGGAAAAGAACTGAGAGTCCAGAAATAAACCCTTACATTTATGGTCAACTGATTTTCAACATCCGTGCCAAGACCATGCAATAGGGAAAGAATAGTATTTTCAAACAAAGGGTGCTGGGACAACTAACTAACCACACGCAAAAGAATGAAACTGGACCCTAACTTCACACCGTATACAAAAATTAACTAAAGATAGGCCAAATACCTAAAGGTAAGAGCTAAAAATATAAGACTCTTAGAAGAAAACATGGGAGTAAAACTTCATGACCTTGGGTTTGGTAAAGGACTCTTAGGCATGACACCAAAAGTACGAACAACAAAAGAAAAAAATAGATTGGTCTTCATCAAAATTAAAAATATTTATGTTTTGAAGCACACCATCAAGAAAATGAAAAGGCAACCCAAAAAAATGAGAAAATATATTTGATTCTAATAATTCATAGTAACTGTGTTCTATAAAGTTACTGCAAATACCGATTAGCAAATAGTGACTTGTTGCTCCCAAGGAAAATACAGGATTAGTTCCCTGCAAGCCTCTGGTCACAACATTTTTATCAACCAATCAATTCATAACCTTTTTTGTGTGTGTTTCCATTTAAAGATAACATTTTAAATATCTACTGTTGATTCCATAACGTTGAACATGACCAACAGCAATATAATGAACATCTGAATAAAACTTATTTAACACATACATTTTCTCCTTAAGGCACATCACAGCTTTCTTGTGCTTACGAACACTAAACAGCATTTCAGCATTACACTTGAAAGTTATTTTAAACAGCAAAGTGACCAACAAAAAGCCCAAAAATACAAAAAAAAAAAGAAAGAAAAATTCTGACACTAAATCGACCAAAAAAAAAAAAAAAAAAAGGAAATCTTTTTACAGCATGAGAGCTGAAACAAAAAAGCAGAAGGCTGCTTTATTGTCATCTCATCTAGGAATTGTACACCAGGCAACTCAAATTTTTTGCCACTCTGCACATTTGAATGTGAAAGTACCACAAGTATTGATTTGGGGCTGCAAATAAATTTCAGTGAGTAGGCAAATTTGCAAATATGGAATCCATGAATAATGAGAAATGACTGGGTATTTGCAAATCATATATGTCATAAGGTTCTTGTATAAAGAACTCTTACAACTCAACAATTAAAAAAATACACACACAAATAACCCAGTTGAAAATGGGCATAAGATTTGGATATACATTTCTGCAAGTAAGAAAGTCAAATGACTAATAAGCACACAAAAATGTTGCTCAACATCATTAGCCATCAGGGAAATGCAAATCAAAACCACTATGAGACATCACTTCATACCCACTAGGATAGCTAGAATCAAAAATAATAGCAAGTGGTGGCAAGGATGAGAAGAAATTGGAAGCCTCATAAACTGCCAGTGGAAATATAAAATGGAGCAACCACTTTGGAAAATACTCTGGCACTTCACCAAATGATTAGACATAGTTATCAGATGACCCAGCAATTCCATATATATATATATATCCAAGAGAAATGAAATCATATGTTCACACATAAACTTGTACATGAACATTTATAGCAACAGGTTTTATTTATTTACTTGACAGACTGAGAGAGAGAGAGAGAGAGAGAGCACAAGCAGGGAGAGTGGCAGGCAGAAGGGAAGAAAGAAGCAGGCTCCCCACTTAGCAGGAAGCTCCCTGCACGGCTCGATACTTGGACCCTGGGATCATGACCTGAGCCAAAGGCAGACGCTTAACTGACTGAGCCTCCCAGGACCCCTATAGCAGCACTATTCCTTTTTATTTTATTTTATTTTATTATGTTATGTTAATCACCATACATTACATCATTAGTTTTTGATGCAGTGTTCCATGATTCATTGTTTGCATATAACACCCAGTGCTCCACTCAATACGTGCCCTCTTTAATACCCATCACCAGGCTAACCCCTCCCCCCCACCCTCCTCCCCTCTAGAACCCTCAGTTTGTTTCTCAGAGTCCATAGTCTCTCATGGTTCGTCTCCCCCTCCGATTTCCCCCCTTCATTCTTCCCTTCCTGCTTCCTTTTTTTTTTTTTTAACATATAATGTATTATTTGTTTGAGAGGTACTGGTCTGTGATTCAACAGTCTTACAAATTCACAGTGCTCACCATAGCCCATACCCTCCCCAATGTCTATCAACCAGCCACCCCATCTCTTCCACCCCCCACCACTCCAGCAACCCTCAGTTTGTTTCTTGAGATTAAGAATTCCTCACATCAGTGAGATCATATGATACTTGTCTTTCTCTGATTGACTTATTTTGCTTAGCATAATATCCTCTAGTTCCATCCACATCGTTGCAAATGGCAAGATTTCGGGGCTTTTTGATGGCTACATAATATTCCATTGTACATATATACCACATCTTCTTTATCCATTCCTCTGTTGAGGGACATCTTGGCTCTTTCCATAGTTTGGCTATTCTGGACATTTAGCAGCATTATTCTTAATAGCCTACAAGTAGAAACAACCCAAACGTCCACCAACAGATAAATGGATAGACAAAATGTGGAACATCCATTCAGTGGAGTATTATTTGGCCACATAAAGGCCTGATACAAGCTACAACATGAATAAAACTTGAAAACGTTATGCGAAGTGAAAGAAGTGAGTCACAGGGTGCCCGGGTGCCTCAGTCAGTTGGGCATCTAACTCTTGATTTTGGCTCAGGTCATGATCTCACGGTGGTGAGACTGAGCCCTGCAATGGGCTCCATGATGGGTGTGGAGACTGCTTAAGATTCTCTCTCTCTACCTTTCCCTCTGCCCCTCCCTGCCCCATCTCTCTCTCTCTAAAAAAATAAAAATTAAAAAAAATTGGAAAAAAAAAGCGAGGCACAAAAGACCAAGTACTACACGATTCCATTCTTATAAAAGTCCAGACCGTGAGATTTATAGAGATAGAAAATAGATTAGTGGTTGCTTATGCCTGAGTGGTGGGTTGGGGGGGTTGGGATGGTGAGATAGGGTGATAGCTAAAGAGTATGAGATTTCTTTCCAAGGTGATGAAAATGTTCTAAAATTGGTGACAGTCTTACATATACTAAAAACCACTGAACTGTATACTTTAAATGGGTGAATAGTACTATATGTGAATTATATCTCATTAAAGCTATTTTTAAAAAGGAATACATGGAGCATAGAATTTAACAGTGGTCATTCTGCGATAATGGCCTAGAATCAAAGTAGACATACCATGAGGCAAGAGAGAGCAAAGAGCAAGCCAGTATCATGTTCCACTCCATACCAAGCTATCTCACTCATTTTTCCTCTGGCTAACCCATGTAAAAGGAAATTTTCTGCCTTCAGCAACATTGCTTAGGAGATATCAAAATTGAATATTGTGTGTTATCACAACAGATTCTAACAAACTGAAGCTGACAAATGACCACAAACTCTGAATTAACCCAGGATGCCAGACCCTTCTAGACCTATTTAAAGACTTTTTCCTCACCGATGGATAACAGGACTTATTTTAACCAACTATGTAGAGACCAAAGAGTATTCCGTCCTATCCAGAGTGCTATTTTTCAATCCTTAACTTCACTATGTGAAATTCCCTTTACAACACATATCCCCCTTTGTGGCCACTCAGTGAATCTCTTCCCTGCCTGACAAATAGATTCACCTTTGCTTTTTAAAGTTCCTTTGATTTTTTAAGTTGAAAATAGAGCTACCATACAATCCAGCAATTGCACTACTGGGTATGTACCCCAAAGATACAAATGTAGGGATCCGAAGGGGTATGTGCACCACGATGTGTATAGCAGCAATATCCACAATAGCCAAACTGTGGAAAGAGCCAAGATGTCCCTCAACAGAGGAATGGATAAAGAAGATGTGGTATATATGTACAATGGAATATTATGCAGCCATCAAAAGAAATGAAATCTTGCCATTTGCAACGACGTGGATGGAACTGGAGGGTATTCTGCTGAGCAAAATAAGTCAATCAGAGAAAGACATGTATCATATGACCTCACTGATGTGAGGAATTCTTAATCTCAAGAAACAAACTGAGGGTTGCTGGAGTGGTGGGGGGTGAAGAGAGGGGGTGGCTGGTTGATAGACATTGGGGAGGGTATGGGCTATGGTGAGCGCTGTGATTTGTTTAAGACTGTTGAATCACAGACCTGTACCTCGAAACAAATAATACATTATATGTTTAAAAAAAAAAAAAAGATAGCAGGGGGGGAAATCGGAGGGGGAGACAAACCATGAGAGACTACGGGCTCTGAGAAACAAACTGAGGGTTCTAGAAGGGAGGGGGTGGGGGGATGTGTTAGCCTGGTGATGGGTATTAAAGAGGGCACGTTCTGCATGGAGCACTGGGTGTTATACACAAACAATGAATCATGGAACACTACATCAAAAACTAATGATGTAATGTATGGTGATTAACCTAACAAAAATAAAAAAGAATGCTTATAAAGCTAAATAAGATAATGTCTTAAAGTACCAAGGCAGTGCCTAGAATCTAGCAAGTTCTCAATAAACCGTAGCTACTTACTTTAAAAAAATAAAATAAAATAAAAAAATAAAGTTCCTTTGATTTTTGTTTTGTTATTTGGCACCCCGTACCCATGGTCCCCCCTCTCCTCTCACTTCTTACCACATTTGCCCTCCTCTTCTACTTTAATTCTTTCCTTCCTTTCTATCCCAAATCCATCCCCTAAATTTCCCAAATAAGGTATCTCAGGACTGCTATCATCACAAACCACTGTTTTCTTTCTTTTGAATTTTACAAGAGTCTGTACTCACCACCTTCATCTACTCAGCTCTATTCACATACATCCCTATGTGTGGAATGCCCTCTTTCTTCCTCTTGACATCTTCTCCTGTTGAAATCACCCAGTACATAGAAACCCACTCTAAATTGCTTGGTACTGCTTCATAGAGAAAGCTTCCCCAATGGCGTCAGCAAAGAGTGATCCTTGCTTCTCTGAACTCTTGAGAACTTTCCTTATAATTTTCGCATGTCATTTATCACTTTCCATCAGAGGTTCCAGCTATCGTTATTATTCAAGTAATTTTTCTATAAGATAGAAAACTCTTTGAAAACTGGGTATTTATAAGCAAACGATACATAGTCCATAGTCATTCCAGAGGAAACATTGGCTGAGTTTTTAGCCTTTGGGCTATTTCACTTTTTGCCAAATTTTCAAGGTATTTCTTATACTATAAAAACAACTAATAAATCTATAATGCTTTATATTTGAAGATATTTTTCAGTGTAATCTGTCATTTAAGTCAACAAAAGTATGCTAAGAGATAAGTATTTTTATTAGATCTATTTTACAGATGAAGGAACTTAAATAATTTAAGAGACCTGATGAATGTCGTACAATGCTAACTAGTTCCAGTTTGCAAATCCCACCCACTGCTTTCTGCTGACAGCGTCATCAATAAAACCTGGGGGTGTTCTACAGGATATCTTACTAGAGTGATTGGCAAAGCCAGGGCAATATTATAGTCTTCAGCATCTTGGATTTCCTTACCTATTAACAAACCACCCACCCAGTGATATCCTGCACTCTTAGTGGTTGAACCCAGCTCACCTTTCCTCTAATTCATATTTAATATCTACATAATTCTAGTGATTTATCTAGCCTGTTGATGTTGAATCCCATCTGAAAGTCACAGGATGCTGAAAACTCACAAAGAAGAAACAGGTAATCTCCAAAAACAAAACATCTCTATTTCAAGGACAAAGATCATACTAGAAGACTGACAGTTCCTTGATAACCCCATCTTACAATGATGGGGAGAGACAACTAGGAAGACAATGCAAAACACTATAATGACAAAACAGATTTTCCCTCTAATTTACAAACCCTATTCAAAATGTGTAATTTTGAGTTAGGTTGAAAACACATATGGCTTCATATCTATGGGTCCAGTCAGAAATCATGAAATCAACAAATCAACTGTGAGATTCTTAACCCAGACAAGCCTGTGTCTTCTTATAAATTGCTCTAAGACTCCAAAGGAATCCAAGTTCCTATAAATGGGACCCTGACAAGAACAACACAGGCAAACCGCTTTTTATTGTACTTCCCTTTACTGTATTTCGTAGATACTGCATTTTGTACAGATTGAAAGTTTGTGGCAACCCTGCATGGAGCAAGTCTATCAATGCTAATTCTCCAACAGCATGTCCTCACTTCATGTCTCTGTGGCATATTTTGGTAATTCTCATAATACTTCAAACTTTTTCATTATTATTGCATTTTTTGTGGTGATCTGTGATCAGTGACCTTTGATGTTACTATTGTAATTGTTTTGGGGCACCATGAACTGCACCCATATGAAATGGCAGACTTAATAATTGTTGTATGTATTTCGACTTCATCAACCAGTCATTCTCCGGTCTCTCTCCCTCCCTTCAGGCCTTCCTATTCTCTGACACAACAATATTGAAATTAGACCAATTAATAACCCTACAATGGCCTCTCAATGTTCAAGTGAAAGGAAGAGTCATATGTCTCTCACCTTAAATCAAAAGCTAGAAATGATTAAGCCCAGTGAGCAAAGTATGTTGAAAGCCTAGAAAGGCTCAGCCTCCTGTTTCAGTTAGCCAATTTGTGAATGTGAAAGAAAAGTTCTTGAAGAAATTAAAAGTACGAGTCCAATGAGTACACAAATGGTAAAACAAAACAAAACAAAACAATAACAAAAACAAAACAGCTACAACATTCCCTCAAGCCAAAGCCTAATCCAGGGCAAGGTCCTAACTCTTCAATTCTATGAAGCCTGAGGGGGGTGAGGAAGCTGCAGAGGAGAAGTCTGAAGCTAGCAGAGATTGCTTCATGAGACTTAGAGACACCATCCACATAAAATAAAAGTGCAAGGTAAAGCAGCAAGTACTGATGTAGAAACTGCAGCAAGTTATCCACAAGATCTAGCTACGATAATTAATGAAGGTGGCTACACTAAACAACAGATTTGCAATGTAGTTGAAACAGCCTTCTATTGGAAGAAGATGTGATCTCAGATTTGCATAGCTAGAGAGGAAAAGTCAATGCCTGGCTTCAGAGCCTCAAGGAACAAGCTAACTCTCCTTTTAGAGACTAATGCAACTGGAGACTCTAAGTTAAAGCGAGTGTTCATCTACCATTCTGAAAATCCTAGGGCCCTTAAAAATTATGCTAAATCTTCTCTGCCTGTGCTCTATAAATGGGAAAACAAAGCCTAGATGACAGGACACCTGTTTACACGATGGTTTCCTGATTATTTTAAGCCCACTGCTGAGACCTGCTCAAGGTAAAAAAGATTCCTTTCAAAATATTACTGTTCATTGACAATGTACCTGGTCACCCAAGAACCAATGTACCTCGTCATCCATCACTCTGATGGATATGTACAACAAGATTAATGTTCCCATGCCTGCTAGCACATCACTCTGTAGCCCATGGATCAAGGAGCAATTTCAACTTTCAAGTGTTATTATTTAAGAAATACATTTCATAAGGCTGCAGCTGCCACAGTGATTCCTCCAATGGATCCAGGCAAAGTAAACTGAAAACCTTCTGGAAAGGATTCACCACTCTAGAGGCCACTAAGATCATTCATGATTCATGGGAAGAAGTCAAAATATCAATATTAACAGGAGTTTAGAAGTTGATTCCAACCCTCATGGATGACTCTGAAGGGTTGATGACTTCAGTGGAGGAAGTAACTGCAGATGTGGAGGAAAGAGCAAGAGAACTAGAATTGGAAGTGGAGCCTGAAGATGGGCCTAAATTGCTGCAATCTCATGATAAAACTGTAACAGATGAGGAGTTGCTTCTTAGGTATGAGCAAAGAAAATCATTTCTTGAGATGGAATCTACTGGTGAAGATGCTAGGAAGATTGTTGAAATGACAACAAAACATTTAGAATATTACATAAATTTAGTTGATAAAGCAGTGGCAGGGTTTGAGAAGACAGACTCCAATTTTGAAAGAAGTTCTACTGTAGGTAGAATGCTATCAAATAGCACTGCCTGCTACAGAAGTCATTCATGAAAGGAAGTCAACTGATGCAGCAAGCTTCACTGTTGCCTTATTTTAAGAAACTGTCCCAGCCAGCCCAACCTGTAGCAACCACCACCCTGATCAGTCAGCAGCCATCAACATCGAAGCAAGACCCTCCACCAAAAAAAAGATTACGACTCACTGAAAACTTAGATGATAGCTGGCATTTTTTAAATTAGGGTATGTACATTGCTTTTAGACATAATGCTATTGCACACTTAAAAGACTACGGTATAGTACAAACATAACTTTTAATGCACTGGGAAACCAGCAAATTCATTTGACTCACTTTATTGCAGTATTCACTTTTTTGCAGTGGTCTAGAACCAAGCCCACAATACCATCAAGGTATGCCTATACCTCCCATTTAAAAAATTCTGTTCTCAATTAGATTTTAAGTTTCCTGTGGCCAGGGACCACAGTTTACAAATCTTCTCTATTCCTCTTTAGCATCTCACTATCTTGTACAGACATTGCCTAGTGAATATTCCTTGCCTTAGATTAACTATATTAACTAAATATTCCATATTTAGCATAGACGTTACAATGTACTTCTCAGGAAGTCATGTCTAAATAGTGCTCTACATTAAAAAGCACTATTAAAGACGGATGGTTTGGGGGCACCTGGGTGACTCAGCCGGTTAAGCGTCTGCCTTCGGCTCAGGTCATGATCTCAGGGTCCTGGGATCGAGCCCCCTGTCAGGCTCCCTGCTCAGCAGGGAGTCTGCTTCTCCCTCTCCCTCTGTCACTACCCCTGTTTATGGTCTCTTGATTATGCTCTCTAATAAATAAATAAAATCTTAAAAAAAAAAAGAGGGATGGTGATTCTTGTTCTGGATCCCTTTAGCAATCCCTATTTTGCAGGTAGCAGATCAATAGAAATCCCTCTCACATATGGAAAAACTGAAGCATATGATTTAATTTCCAAATAATTTATACAAAATAAAATTTAAGAGCTTATCAGAATATCAGTTACCCTGTACATTGTACATTTAGACTGCTCATTTAATTTGTGACAGTGAGTTTTTAAATAAGAATTGTTCATATATACTAAAAGAAAGAAATGTTAAGGTTGTTCCTTCTGCGACGTTTAAAAAATAATTTACTAAACAATGAAATGCCCAATGTTTTAAGCCAAACACTCTTCCTTGGCTCCCAAATGTTTTCAGAAATAACTTTTTCCTTGTTAATTTCCAAATCTTGGCTGCATTTCCTGCTAATTTCAAACATATGTCATATATGAAATGTTATTTTTCCAAGCCTAATTTTGGCAGGAGGGCATTTTGGAACTGGCATAGAAAGATCTGGGGGCAAACAAACAGGACAAGTTGAAGCTGCCATAAATTCAAGACAATTTTATCTTTTTCATATATCTCCAGGTCCACAAAGGCAAGGGCAACAATGAGGGGTGATTAGGCTCTAATAAAAATTTCAACATGAGGTAAAACACATCTTGAAGTTTTATATCTGACCCTGTAACTTGCTTTCCAAAAAGAATCACTTCTAAATAGTAATAACGTTTTTAGGATATAGGATGTAAAGTGAACTTAAGACCATGATACAATCCTGATATTTCATTCTACTTCCTTGAGATTTCTAGTCAAAAGAAATAAATGGGTAAAGCAATGTTAAAAATTCTTCTTAATCTTCCAAAGTTTCACTGTACTGATAACATTTGGAAAACACCAGACATTTACAATTATATAAAATCTATTTTCTTCAGATACTCTAAAACTGATTTTGTGAAGTACGAGGACTCAAAAGATAAAAAGAAAGTGAATTCATCACAGCTTTCCAGATCACTCTTGAGGACCAACACATACACCAGGGCACAAACATTTTTCTCCCTATAACCACTCAGATTTATACTATAGGTAAGTAGGAAGAACAGTGTAATAAAAAGGAACCTGGTCTGCAGGCATGAAACAGGGTCCTGGTCCAATTCCATCCTTTTCGAAAACAGTGGATTGAGTTATAGATACCCCTTCCCTGTATCTACAACCTTTCAAATATTACTTTGCAGTTCATCAATAGCTAGAGTCTCTCTTACCAACCCGTGTGACTTATGAAAGGATGTGATACTTTGACAGTTCCAAACCTAAGCCTCAAGAGAGACAGTACACTTTCTGTGCTTGCTCTCCACATCCCTTTTACCACAAGCACATGCCGAAGCTAGCCTACTGGAGATGACACACATGGAAACAGACATATGAGAGAATAGGTCAAGATTAGCAAAGTTACCTAGCCTGTTCACAGCTGACCACAGACACATGAAGGAGCCTCACTAAACCCAGTCCAAATCAGCAAGAACCACCCAGCTGAGTTATTAGCTGTTCTAACCTTCTGGCTGCTATTTTAAACGTCTAAATCTAGGATTTTTTTTTTCATGCAACTATAACTGATACCTACTCAAGTGACTCCCTTGTTTAACTGACACAATAGTGTAGGTAATAACAAGTACCTTTATAAACTCTATGTGAATTACTAAGTAAATCTAACTTTTAGGAAAGTATTAAATTAAAAATCTACAAATGCTTATAATAATCTGCATGTTTCATCTATTGGAATTAAGTATTAAATTTAGGCCCAAATGCAAAAATTGGCTCAGTTACAGATCAGCAGATGGCACCTATTCAAATACCAAGAGGAGCTTGATTCGCAGATTTAAAAAGGTTTAAAAACTCAAACAATAAAATTATTTTTGTATGTCACCACTTTTTAAATGAAGAAATTATTTTAACAACTTATAGCACACTCAAATCAATTTTTAAAAACTCATTTTCACTTAGACTTACTTTTAAATTTCCTTTAAGACTAGCTTAATCTGGGAGATTTTAGTTCTAAAAGGCATCAGGCTGGCTGCCACTCCCTTCTCCTAAAATACATATAAGGAACCAAACACAAGATTAAAACCAGTAACATTTAAAACTAAGTATTGTCTAAATTTGGAGGGAATTTCCTGAAACTATTAAACCAACAAAGCTGAAATGAGAAAGCAAGTAATGGCTGCTCCATGCATCACTCTGAAAACAAGGATGGCCCACCTGGAGGGCAAAAAATTTTCTTTCTCACTCACTCTGACCCTCTGGCTTGGAAAAACATACCTACATCCAACCAGAAAAAAAAAAAAAAAGATTATTTCTGAATTGAGTAAAAGGAGATATGAAATAGCCATTAATACACTTTCCACTTCCCCTTCTCAGACTCCCCAACATCTTTTTATATTCTGCAGCACCCCCAAAAAAAAGGGGAGGCAAAGCATACACGGGGATTAAAAGTCACATATTAACGTCCTGGTGGTATGATTCATAGTTCTATATGGTAGGGAAAAGAGACTGAAAGAGACTTTAAAAGTTCCTTTTGAGAGACTTATATATAGGGGCACCTGGGTGGCTAGGTCATTAAGCATCTGCCTTCGGCTCAGGTCATAATCCCAGGGTCCTGGGATCGAGCCACCATCAGGCTCCCTGCTCGGCGGGAAACCTGCTTCTCCCTCTCCCACTTCCCCTGCTTGTGTTCCCTCTCTCGCTGTGTCTCTCTCTGTCAAATAAATAAATAAAATCTTTAAAAAAGAGAGAGAGAGAGAGACTTATATATAGTCCATTAACTCATATTACCAGAAAATTAAATTTGGGGCTAAGAGGTGATTCTCTCATAGTTTAGCTAAAACAATGAACTTGGTAAACGCCTATAATCTAGATAATAGAATTTATATTAGAGACTCAGTGTATCTACACATCCTGCAGCTAGAAATGGGTTGTCTTTTTTAGGGAGCAAGATGGCAGAGGAGTAGGAGACCTGGATTTCGTCAGGTCTCAGGAATTCATCTGGATAGGGATCAAACCATTCTGAACACCTACGAACTCAACAGGAGATTGAAGAAAAGAACAGCAACAACTCTCTGAACAGAAAGGCGACCACTTTCTGGAAGGCAGGACGTGTGGAGAAGTGAATCCGAGGCAATATGCGGGAGGATAGACGGCCGCTTCCGGCAAATGATAGAGCGGCGGAGCACAAAATCAGAACTTTTAGAAGTCAGCTCCACTGAGGGGCGTCGCTCCAGTGGCCCTCAAGGGACAGTGTGGTCTCAGGACCCTCGGGGTCACAGGAAGACCGGGGGTGCCTGAGTGTGGCAGAGCTCCCAGGTATCGGAGCGGGGAAGCCGGCTGCAGAGACGGAGGCGAGGCGCAGGCTCTCAGCTCGGGGTTGCCATAAACTGATCGGTGACACAGTGGGGCCACTGCTCCTCCAGCAGGGACCAAACAAGCGGCCGATCCGGGGACATTCCCCTTCCTCCCCTGGGAGGAGCGGTGCAGGAGCACACCGCAGGGATCTGCTGGGTTTGGAGACTCAACACCGAGTCAGGTGCCAGAGATAGAAATGCTCCGTCACAGGCCTGGTGAGCACAGAGTGTGGCTGGAGACCGGGGAGATGGGAGTGATTGACTGCTTTTCTCTGGGTGCGCACTGAGGAGCTGGGCCCTGAGTTCTTGGCTCCTCCGGGGCGGAGATTGGGAGGCCGCCATTTTCACTCTCATCCTCCAAAGCTGTACGGGAGCTTGCAGGGAACAAAAGCTCCTGAGAGCAAACCCCAGCAGATTACTTAGCCAGGACCAACAAGGGTGGGGCAATTCCGCCTCTGGCAAAGACATTTGGGAACCATGGCAACAGGCCCCTCCCGCACAAGATCAACAAAAACAGCCAGCCAAGACCAAGTTTACCCATCAACGCGAACGGGAGAACTCCAGCTCTAGGGGAATACTGCACTTAGAATTCATGGCTTTTTTACCATGATTCTTTAGTCTTTCATTTTTTTTTAATTTTTCTTTTTCCCTATTTCAACCAACATCTTATCAATCCCTTTTTTAAAAAAAATTTTTCATTTTTCATTTTTAAAGTCATATTCTACCACTTCATAGTCATTACCCTTATTTTTGGCATATATATATATAAGTTGTTCTCTCTTTAAATTTTGAGATACAGTTTCTTCTAACAGATCAAAATATACCCTAAATCACTAGTGTATGGTTTGTTCTAGTCTCCTGCCTGATCACATTCTCTCCCTTTTTTTTCTTTCTTTTTTGTTTTAAATCCTCTTCTTTCTTTTTTCAAACAACTTCTTATCAATTCCTTTTATAAAATTTTTTATAATTTTCATCTTTACAGACATATTCCATCCCTTCATCGTATCAACCCTTATTTTGTACATTTCTGTCTTTCTTTCTTTAAAATTTTGGGAGGCACTTTCTTCTAACAAACCCAAATACACCCAAAATCTAGTGTGTGCCACTGATCTATGCACCAGCCTGATCAAATTTAAACATATTCTGGTTTTTTTCTTTTTGAATGTTGAAAAGAAAAGCAAAGCTGGCGGCATCACAATTCTGGACTTCCAGCTCTAATACAAAGCTGTCATCATCAAGACAGTATGGTACTGACACAAAAACAGACACATAGATCAATGGAAAAGAATCGAGAGGCCAGAAATGGACCCTCAACTCTATGGTAAACTCATCTTCGACAAAGCAGGAAAGAATATCCAATGGAAAAAAGACAGTCTCTTCAACAAATTGTGTTGGGAAATTGGTCAGCCACATGCAGAAGAATGAAACTGGACCATTTCCTTATACCACACACAAAACATACACTCAAACTCGTTGAAAGACCTAAATGTGAGACAGGAGTCCATCAAAATCCTAAAGGAGAACACAGGCAGCAACCTCTTTGACCTCAGCCACAGCAACTTCTTCCTAGAAACATCACCAAAGGGAAGGGAAGCAAGGGCAAAAATGAACTATTGGGACTTCATCAAGATAAAAAGCTTTTGCACAGCAAAAGAAACAATCAACAAAACCAAAAGACAACCGACAGAAGGGGAGAAGATATTTGCAAATAACATATCAGATAAAGGGCTAGTATCCAAAATGTATAAATTATATGAACTTATTAAACTCAACACCCAAAGAACAAATGATCCAATCAAGAAATGGGCAGAAGACATGAACACACATTTTTCCAAAGAAGACACCCAAATGGACAACAGACATATGAAAAAGTGCTCAACATCACTCGGCATCAGGGAAATCCAAATCGAAACCTCAGTGAGATATGACCTCACACCAGTCAGAATGGTTAAAATTTACAAGTCAGGAAAAGACAGATGTTGGCGGGGATGCGGAGAAAGGGGAACCCTCCTACACTGTTGGTGGGAATGCAAGCTGGTGCAGCCACTCTGAAAAAAAGAGTATGGAGGTTCCTCAAAACGTTGAAAATAGAGCTACCATACGATCCAGCAATTGCACTACTGGGTATTTACCCCAAAGATACAAATGTAGGTTCTGAAGGGGTACGTGCACCCCGATGTTTATAACAGCGATGTCCACAATAGCCAAACTGTGGAAAGAGCCAAGATGTCCATTGACAGATGAATGGATAAAGAAGATCGGTATATATATACAATGGTATTATGCAGCCATCAAAAGTAATGAAATCTTGCCATTTGCAACAATGTGGATGGAACTAGAGGGTATTATGCTGAGCGAAATAAGTCAATCAGAGAAAGACATGTATCATACGAACTCACTGATATGAGGAATTCTTAAACTCAGGAAAAAAACTGAGAGTTGCCTGAGTGGTGGGGAGTGGGAGGGATGGGGTGGCTGCCTGATAGACATTGGGAAGAGTTTGTGCTATGGTGAGCGCTGTGAATTGTGTAAGACTGTTGAATCACAGACCTGTACCTCTGAAACAAATAATACATCATATGTTAAAAAAAAAAAAAAAAGAAGAAGAAAGCAGGAGGGGAAGAATTAAGGGGGGGAAATTGGAGGTAGAGATGAACCGTGAGAGACTATGGACTCTGAGAAACAAACTGAGTGTTCTAGAGGGGAGGGGGTTGGGGGATGGGTTAGCCTGGTGATGGGTATTAAAGAGGGCACGTTCTGCATGGAGCACAGGGTGCTATACGCAAACAATGAATCACGGAACACTACATCAAAAACTAATGATGTAATGTATGGTGATTAACGTAATAGTAAAAAAAATAACAAAAAATATAAAGAAATAAAATAAAAAAATGAAATAGTTCTGAAATCAGAAATCTATATTCAATGAAATTATCCTCCAGAAATGGAGGCAAAATCAATATATTATCAAATGAAGGAAAACAAAGATAATATGTTTTCAGCAAACACTCCCTTAAAAAAATGGTTAAAAGGACATTCTCTAAATGACATCAAATAATTAAATTAGGAAAAATGCAACAGCAGGAATGAAGAAAGATAGTAAGCAAAAATACTGATAATTAGGATTGAGTTCCCTTCTCCTCTTGAGTCTCTTAAAGTTTATTAGATGGTTCAAACACAAGTGTAACACTATCTGATGTGGTTTTAAATGTATATATAGGAAGTATTTAGGACAATTTTAGTATAAATGGGGGAAGGCAAAACAAGATAAACGGAGGTAAGTTTTCTGCACTTCAATGCAAACTAGGAAAATACCACTAACAGACTGATAGTTACATACAGATAATACAATAGTTACAGCAATCACTGAAAGGCCATATAAAGGGATATACTCAAAATCACTATAAATAAATCAAAACAAGGTACTCAAAATTTTTTAAGTAATTCACAAGGAGGCTAGAAAAAGACAAGAAAGGGGAAAAAAAGAAGAGGAAAACAAGAAAACAGCGGACTTAAGCCCTAACATGTCAAAAGTGCATTAATATACATAGTCTAAATACACTAATTAAAAGACAAAGATTAGGACAGTGGATGACCCAACTATATGCTACCTATAAGAAATTCACTTCAAATATAACAATATAGGCAGGTTAAAAATAAAAGGACATAAAAAGATATAAAGTAAAAATTACAAAAAAAAAAGCTAAGTGGCTACATTAAAGCTGATAAACTACAGAGAAAAGAAAATTACCAGAAAAAAAGAGGGACATTATATAATGATATAAGCACCAATTCACCAAGAAGATTAACAATCTGAAATATGTACCAAACAACACAGCTGTAAAATATGTAAAGCAAAAACTGTTAAGAACTGAAAAGAAATAGAAAAATGTACAATTATAGTTGAAGATGTCAACACTCCTCTCTCAACAATTAATAGAACAACTAGACTGAAAAGCAGCAAGGAAATAGAACTCAACCACACCATCAACCAAGAGGACCTAATCAATATTTATAGAACATTCCACCCAACCAAAGCAGAATATACATTCTTTCCAAATGCTCACAGAACATATACCAAGGTAAACTATATCCAAGACAATAAGATAAATTGTAACAAATTTAAAATAACTGAAATCATAGGGTGTGTTCTCGGACCACGATGGAATCAAATTTGAAATCAATAAAAGATATATAAGAGGAAAATCTCCAAACACTTGGAATCTAAACAAAACCCTGATGAATAAACTGTGGGTTAAAAGAAAATCTCAAGAGGAATAATAAAATATTAATTGAATGGAGGAAAATTAAAATGTAATATATCAAAATTTGTGAGATACAGTAAAAGCAGTGCTAAGGGGGAAATTAATAATACAAAATGCATACATCAGGAAGCAGAAATCTAAATCAATAATCTATTTTCCCAACTCAAGAACCTAGACGAAGAACAAAATAAACTCAAAGCAACCATAAGGAAGAAAAAAATAAAAATAGGAGGCGGGAGCAAGATGGCGGAGGAGTAGGAGACCTGGATTTCGTCTAGTCTCAGGAATTCAGCTGAATAGGGATCAAACCATTCTGAACACCTACGAACTCAACAGGAGATCTAACAATTGTAAATATCTATGCCCCTAACATGGGAGCAGCCAATTATATAAGGCAATTAATAACAAAAGCAAAGAAACACATTGACAACAAACAATAATAGTGGGGGACTTTAACACCCCCCTGACTGAAATGGACAGATCATCTAAGCAAAAGATCAACAAGGAAATAAGGACTTTAAATGACACAGTGGAACAAATGGACTTCACAGACATACTCAGAACGTTCCATCCCAAAGCAACGAAATACACATTCTTCTCTAGTGCCCATGGAACATTCTCCAGAATTGATCACATCCTAGGTCACAAATCAGGTCTCAACCGGTACCAAAAGATTGGGATCATTCCCTGCATATTTTCAGACCACAATGCTTTGAAACTAGAACTCAATCACAAGAGGAAAGTCAGAAAGAACTCAAATACATGGAGGCTAAAGAGCATCCTACTAAAGAATGAATGGGTCAACCAGGAAATTAAAGAAGAATTTAAAAAATTCATGGAAACCAATGAAAATGAAAACACAACTGTCCAAAATCTTTGGGATACAGCAAGGCAGTCCTGAGAGGAAAGTATATAGCAATACAAGCCTTTCTCAAGAAACAAGAAAGGTCTCAAATACACAACCTAACCCTACACCTAAAGGAGCTAGAGAAAGAACACCAAATACAGCCTAAACCCAGCAGGAGAAGAGAAATAATAAAGATTAGAGCAGAAATCAATGAAATAGAAACCAAAAGAACAGTAGAACAGATCAACGAAACTAGGAGCTGGTTCTTTGAAAGAATTAACAAGATTGATAAACCCCTGGCCAGACTGATCAAAAAGAAAAGAGAAATGACCCAAATCAACAAAATCATGAATGAAAGATGAGAGATCACAACCAACACCAAAGAAATACAAACAATTATAAGAACATACTATGAGCAACTCTATGCCAGCAAATTAGATAACCTAGAAGAAATGGGTGCATTCCTAGAGATATATCAACTACCAAAATTGAACCAGGAAGAAATAGAAAACCTGAACAGACCTATAACCACTAAGGAAATTGAAGCAGTCACCAAAAATCTCCCAAGAAACAAAAGCCCAGGGCCAGATGGCTTCCCAGGGGAATTCTATCAGACATTTAAAGAAGAATTAATACCTATTCTCCTGAAACTGTTCCAAAAAATAGAAATGGAAGGAAAACTTCCAAATTCATTTTATGAGGCCACCATTACCTTGATCCCAAAACCAAAGACCCCATCAAAAAGGAGAATTACAGACCAATATCCTTGATGAACATGGATGCAAAGATTCTCACCAAAATACTAGCCAATAGGATCCAACAGTACATTAAAAGGATTGTTCACCACGACCAAGTGGGATTTATCCCTGGGCTGCAAGGCTGGTTCAACATCCACAAATAAATCAACGTGATACAATACATTAACAAAAGAAAGAACAAGAATCATATTATCCTCTCAATAGATGCAGAAAAAGCATTTGACAAAGTACAGCATCTTTCTTGATCAAAACTCTTCAGAGTATAGGGATAGAGGGTACATACCTCAATATCATAAAAGCCATCTACGAAAAACCTACAGCGAATATCATTCTCAATGGGGAAAAGCTGAGAGCTTTTCCCCTAAGGTCAGGAACACGGCAGGGATGTCCACTCTCACCACTGCTATTCAACATAGTATTAGAAGTCCTAGCCACAGCAATCAGACAACAAAAAGAAATCAAAGGCATCCAAATCGGCAAAGAGGAAGTCAAACTCTCACTCTTTGCAGATGATATGATAATGTATGTGGAAAACCCAAAAGACTCCACCCCAAAACTGCTAGAACTCATACAGGAATTCAGTCAAGTAGCAGGCTATAAAATCAATGCACAGAAATCAGTGGCATTCATATACACCAACAACAAGACAGAAGAGAGACAAATCAAGGAGTCGATCCCATTCACAAGTGCACCCAAAACCATAAGATACCTAGGAATAAATTTAACCAAAGAGGCAAAGGATCTGCACTCAGAAAACTATAAAATACTCAGGAAAGAAATTGAAGAAGACACAAAGAAATGGAAAAATATTCCATGCTCATGGATTGGGAGAACGAACATTATGAAGATGTCAATGCTACCTAGAGCAATCTACACATTCAATGCAATCCCCATCAAAATACCATCCACTTTTTCCAAAGAAATGGAACAAATAATCCTAAAATTTGTATGGAACCAGAAGAGACCCCAAATAGCCAGAGGAATATTGAAAAAGAAAAGCAAAGCTGGCGGCATCACAATTCCGGACTTCCAGCTCTATTACAAAGCTGTCATCAGCAAGACAGTATGGTACTGGCACAAAAACAGACACATAGATCAATGGAACAGAATCGAGAGTCCAGAAATGGACCCTCAACTCTATGGTCAACTTATCTTTGACAAAGCAGGAAAGAATGTCCAATGGAAAAAAGACAGTCTCTTCAACAAATGGTGTTGGGAAAATTGGACAGCCACGTGCAGAAGAATGAAACTGGACCATTTTCTTACACCACACACAAAAATAGACTCCAAATGGTTGAAAGACCTAAACGTGAGACAGGAGTCCATCAAAATCCTAAAGAGGAACACAGGTAGCAACCTGTTCGACCTCAGCCGCAGCAACTTCTTCCTAGAAACATCGCCAAAGGCACAGGAAGCCAGGGCAAAAATGAACTATTGGGACTTCATCAAGATAAAAAGCTTTTGCACAGCAAAAGAAACAGTCCACAAAACCAAAAGACAACCGACAGAATGGGAGAAAATATTTGCAAATGACATATCAGATAAAGGGCTAGTATCCAAAATCTATAAAGAACTTATCAAACTCAACACCCAAAGAACAAATAATCCAATCAAGAAATGGGCAGAAGACATGAACACACATTTTTCCAAAGAAGACATCCAAATGGCCAACAGGCACATGAAAAAGTGCTCAACATCGCTCGGCATCAGGGAAATCCAAATCAAAACCTCAATGAGATACCACCTCACACCAGTCAGAATGGCTAAAATTAACAAGTCAGGGAACAACAGATGTTGGCGGGGATGTGGAGAAAGGGGAACCCTCCTACACTGTTGGTGGGAACGCAAGCTGGTGCAGCCACTCTGGAAAACAGTATGGAGGTTCCTCAAACAGTTGAAAATAGAGCTACCATTGGATCCAGCAATTGCACTACTGGGTATTTACCCCAAAGATACAAATGTAGGGACCCGAAGGGGTACGTGCACCCCCAATGTTTATAGCAGCAATGTCCACAATAGCCAAACTGTGGAAAGAGCCAAGATGTCCAACGACAGATGAATGGTTAAAGAAGTAGTGGTGTATATACACAATGGAATATTATGCAGCCATCAAAAGGAATGAGATCTTGCCATTTGCAACGACATGGATGGAACTGGAGGGTGTTATGCTTAGCGAAATAAGTCAATCAGAGAAAGATATGTATCTTATGACCTCACTGATAGGAGGAATTCTTAATCTCAGGAACAAACTGAGTGTTACTGGAGTGATTGGGGGTGGGAGGGATGGGGTGGCTGGGTGATAGACATTGGGGAGGGTATGTGCTACGGTGAGCACTGTGAATTGTGCAAGACTGTTGAATCACAGATCTGTACTTCTGAAACAAATAACGCAACATATTTTAAGAAAAAACAAAAAGACAAAAAGAAGAAGATAGCAGGAGAGGAAGAATGAAGGGGAGTAAGTCGGAGGGGGAGACGAACCAGGAGAGATGATGGACTCTGAAAAACAAACTGACGGTTCTAGGGGGGAGGAGGGTAGGGGGATGGGTTAGCCTGGTGATGGGTATTAAGGAGGGCACATTCTGCATGGAGCACTGTGTGTTATGAACAAACAATGAATCATGGAACACTACATCAAAAACAAATGATGTAATATATGGTGATTAACATAACAATAAAAAATTTAAAAAAACAGTAAAAATAAGCAGAAATCAATGAAATAAAAAAAGGGGAAAAATAGAAAAAGATCAGTGAAACAAAGAGCTGATTTTTTGAAAAAAAATTCAATAACATTGACAATGCTCTAGCAGGAATGACATAAAAAGAAAGATGACACAAATTTCAACAGTAATGAAACAAAGGATTAAGTACAGATCCTCTAGATATTTAAAATATAAGGGAAAACTATAAACAACTCTACACACTTAGATGAAATGGACCAACAGCTCAAAAATCCAAATTACTGCAAGTCACATAATATGAAATATTAGATCAATAGAGCCATAACTAATAAGAAACTTGCATTATAATTTTAGAACTCTCATAAAAGAATCTCCAAGCCCAGATGATTATACGGGAGAACTCAAAAAACATTGAAAGAAGAATTAACACCACTTCTACACAATCTCTTCCAAAATATAGAAAAGAGCGCTTCCCAGTTCACTTTATGAAGCTAGTGTTACCTTGATACCAAAACCAGACAGACAAGTCACACACACATACAAAACTATATCCCAATTCCCCTCATGAGTATGGCTGTCAAAATCCTTAACAAAATATCGGCAAATAGAATTCAGCAATATATAAAAAGAATTACACATCATGACTAAGTGGGAATTATTCTGGGGATGAAAGGCGGGCTCAATATTAAAAAAATAAACTATCAAGGGCTTAACATACAAGGTATCAATACACAACCTGTTAATGTAATCTAACAGACTAAAGAGAATCACAGAATATCAATGCAGAAAAACATTTGACAAAATTCAACATCTATTCGTGTTTTAAAAAAACTAACTCAGAAAAACTGAGAAGGGAACTTCCTCAACTTGATAGAGAGCATCTACAAAAAAGACCTACTGCTAACATGTTATGGTGAAAAACTAACATGGGGAACAAAGAGGGTCCACACTCATCACTCTTATTTAAATACTAAAATTAATTCTAATCAATACAGTAAGCAAAATTAATGAATGCAGATAAAAAAGGAAGAAATAAATTGTCTAAATTTGCAGATGACAGAATTATGTACATAGAAAATCCCAAGGAACCTAAAGGAAAGTCTAAGAACTAAGTGAGTTCAGTAAGGTCAAGGATACAAAGTAAACATTTTTTTTTTGTATTTTTACAGATTAGCAATGAGCATGTGAATCCCTAAATTAAAAAAAAAGTCCATTTACAATTGCTCAAAAAAGTAGGATTTATATGCTGAAAACTACAAAACACTGATGAATAAATTAAAAGAATATCTGAGTAAAAGAAAAGATATAACATGTTCATGGATTGAAGCTCATCATAGTAAAGGTATCATTTCTCTCCAACTTGATACACTGACATAACATATTCCTATCAAAATTCCAGCAAGATTTCTTTAGACCATATTATCCTAAAATGTATATAGAAAGATAAAATAATTAGAATAGCTAAAATGATTTTGAAAAAGAATAAAGTGGTAGGAATCAGTCTACATGATTTCAAAATTTATTTTATAGTATATATTTATATGTATGTTTTCATTTATGTGTATTTATGTATAGGCATGTCTATATGTATGTAGGTATATTATACAAATATAATGATTATAGTAATATATATACTATCCAAGACTGTGTAGCATTAGTGGAGAAACAGACACATAGGTCAATGGAACATAATAGAGAACCCAGAAATAGGCCCACGCAAATATGTCCAGCCAATTTTGACAAAGTATAAAAACAATTTGATATAGTAAAGAAGCCTTTTAATAAATGGTGCTATAGCAAATGAACAACCATAAACTAAAAAAAAAAAAAAAAGATCTCAACCTAAGTCTCACACTTTATCTAAAAATGTGTTCAAAATGGATTACAGACTTAAATGTAAAATATAAAACTATAAAGATTTTAGAAAAATAAAAACATAGAAGAAAATCTAAAGCTAGGTAAAGAATTTATAGACTTAACACCAAGGGCATAAACCACTGAAAGAAAAAAAAAAGATAAGCAGGACCATGGGCCATGACAAATATTTACACTAATAATATGATTTATGGTTGGGGGTGAGGGTACTTTGGGCCACATGACAGCACCTTGACATCTGGAAGGGCTACAGACTGGTCAGTCACACAGGTAGTCAACCATATCTACATGACCAAGCCCCACTGAAAACTCTGTAGTTGGTGTCTCTTACATCCTATCTCATGTACCTCTTTTCTTGGTTGATTTTAATCTGTTTCTTTTCACTGTAATGAACTGTAACTGTGAGTATAACAGCTTTGCTGCATTCTGTATATTCTACTGAATTTTTGAAACTGAGGGCAAACTTGCAGTTGGTGTCAGAAGTGAAGGTGTCTTGGGGACCTCCTAAACATTGCAGAGACAAAAAAAAGGTAACAGAAAATTATTTCGAGGCCAGATGATTTTACTGTTGATTATTTGAAATTTCTAAGCAACAAATGGTACCCTGGTTATAGAAATTATATACAAATATTTTTAAAGATGCCAAATGACCCAATTAATCTTATGAAATTACCATTAAAATGATACAAAATACTACTTTTAAACAATAGCAAGCACTTCAAAATATACTAAGTAAAAAAAAAAAAGTCACAAAGGACCACATATTGTACGATTCCATTCATATGAAATGTCCATAACAAGCAAATCTATAAAGATAGCTGCTAAATCAGTGGTTGCCCAGGACTGGGGGGAGGGAAGGGACATAGTGTAGTGGGGGGGGGAAGGCGGGGACAGCTAAAGATGAAGTTTTTTTTTTTTTAAGATTTTATTTATTTATTTGACAGAGAGAGACACAGCGAGAGAGAGAATACAAGCACGGGGAGTGGGAGCGGGAGAGGGAGAAGCAGGCTTCCCACGGAGCAGGGAGCCTGATGCAGGGCTCGATCCCAGGACCCTGGGATCATGACCTGAGCCGAAGGCAGACGCTTAACGACTGAGCCACCCAGGCGCCCCAACGTGAAGTTTCTTTTTAGAAGGAGAAAATGTTCTAAAATTGATTGTGGTAAGGGATGCATAACTCTGAATTTAATAAAAGCTACAGAACTGTACATTTAAAATAGTTGGATTATATAGTATGTGACATATCTCAAAAGGCTATTAAAAGTATAAATAGCAATCATTCATACAAGTTGATAGATTTCATTTATCAATATAGATCCTATAAAAAATACTAAAATACCAAATGTAACTGAATTATGTATGAACTATCCACTATGACTAAGTAGGATTTATCCCAAGACAGTAATGGTGGTTTAATACTGGGAAATAGATTAACACATGTGAAAATTTTCACCAAGTGTATTTTTTTAACTAAGTTTCATTAGATAGCAGAAACATACTTGATCAAAATTAATAAACACACAGTTTTTAATTTATTTTTCTAAAACTAGGCATATTGGGGATTCTCCTGGCAGTGACTATTATGGTTGACTTCCCAACACTGATTCCATCTTACTTTCTTGAATAATTTAGGTCCTGGTTAATTTAGGACACTCTCTTCCTGCTAGTCAATGATTAATTCAAGGACAGGTAAACTTATATTCATTAGGAAAGTAGATTTCTTACTCTTAAGAGAGTTACAAGAAATTGACTTCTATCATTTGCTCAATGTGAATATGTACAGTGTTATTACTGGAATCCACCATCAGACCATGAGGGAAAATAAGTTCAGATGGACTAAATAGTATGGGATAGGAAAGCAGTGTTTTGGTTTATGGTCACACAGTTTAGTCAGTATGCTGGTATCTGTTACTTGTAGCCAAAACCAACCTAACAAATAAACAAATGTAATAAATGTACATTGTTAAAAGAAATAGTGATAACAATGTTTTAAACTTAAAAATAAACCTATTTACCAATGGGCACTAAAGAGTTCTCCATAAGAATTAGGAACAAGTACACTTATTATCAAAGATCACTATATTAAATTGTTTTGGAAACAATTGCAATAAGACATTAAGTAGAAATAAGAGCTATAACTACTGAGCAAGTATATAAAATGGAATCTAATACAGTTATTAGGTGCCAGAATTAATTGCCTTTATATACATTAACTCACTGAATCCATAAGACAATCTCATTATGTAGATGCCAATGTTATCTTCATTTTATAGGTAAAGCATGCAGAATTAAAGTAAGGGGAGGAGTTGGGAGACTGGTTTCAGAGACCACAGCATTAATATACATACCTCTTTCATAATTTGCACATGAAATAACTATTTGCCTCTAACACCCACAAACACAAGATCATAAACTCTAAAAGTCAGAATTACAAAGAATATTCAATTCAAGATTAAAAGAGTTAACAACTGCTTTCTTTCCTGAAACTAGCCTCAAGGATGGCTATGACTAACTCAAGAAACTGTTAGGAGTATATTTGCAGTGGCTCCAAGATAAATAATAATCCCCAGCTAAGGATTTGTCCTGGCCAAGCACCTGCAACTCACTGTTGAAATTATTTATCAAGTAGTAAAGAATCTACATTGCTAAGGGCACTGGAGAATGGGCCCTACTACTGTATCCCTAAAGAGGCTACTTAATAAGCTGTATAAAAGTTGAAGGAACCCTGGAACTAACAGTTTCCTTAAGTTGAGATGGTTAACACACACAGCCTCATCTCCCAATCTCCATGAATATATCAAGTGTGAAGTAACTGGGATATTGGAATCTGTGCCGGAAAATCATAAAACCCCTTCTATGTTGTTGTTGTGCATGCTGTTTCATTGTATATCTGTATTTTTCCTAATGTTAAATTGACTTAAAGCTGCATGAAGCCGGGGTGCCTGAGTGGCTCAGTCAGTTAAGCAGCTGCCTTCAGCTCAGGTCATGATCCTGGGGTCCTGGGATTGAGCTCCACGTCAGGAATCCCTGCTCAGCGGGGAGCCTTCTTCTCCTTCTCGCTCCGCCTGCTGAACCCCCTGCTTGTGCTCTCTGTCAAATAATTAAATAAAATCTTAAAAAAAAAAAAAAGCTGCATGAAGCCTATTGTGTCTTGTGAGTTTGGTTGCTACTCCAAAATCAACAACTGCTGCAAAATAGGCATTGCACAAGAAAATACCAATTGATTTCTTGAATGCCTGAAATAAGCGTTTAGAAGGTATATTGCAGAATAGCATCCTTAAACAAAAAGTATAAAACAATGCTAGTAAAAAATGTAATTCAATATTTAATGATGGCAAAGGTGAAATAAGCATTTTCTTACCCTTCTTTGGTAGGAATCTAACATAATATACTCTTTCTAGGGAAAAACTGATATATATGTTAATATGAACCTTTAAAATACTCCTTTTTGGGGGGCAGCTGGGTGGCTCAGTCAGTTAAGTGACTGACACTTGATCTCAGGTCTTGATCTCAGGGTCGTGAGTTGAAGCCCCATGTTGGGCTCCACACCCAGTGTGAAGCTTACTTAAAAAAAAAATAAAATAAAATAAAATAAAATAAATAAAATAAAATAAAATAAAAATAAAGTACTCCTGTGTTTTTAACCATTCATTTCATTTCTAAGAATGTATCTTAATGAAATAATCAGGGCCTAGACAAATATACATGAACAAAACTACTCATCACAGTGTTATAATTTAAAAAAGATTTCTAGAAACAATGAATCATGGAACACTACATCAAAAACTAATGATGTAATGTATGGTGATTAACATAACATAATAATAAAAAAAAAAAGAACACGCAGCTCTAACTTCCAAATGAGCCCTCAGGGCAGGGGATAATTCCATAAGCCTTTTTGGTAATTAAACAGCCTTCAAGTGCAAAAAAAAAAAAAAAAAAGATTTCTAGAAAGGTAAATAAATATGCCTTATTTTTAGTGGTCATTATACAGTAATGTTTTTGAAGAATGTTAAATAGCGGGGTGCCTGGGTGGCTTAATAAGTTAAGCATTTGACTTGATTTCGGCTCAGGTCATGATCTCAGGGTTGTGAGATCAAGCCCAGCATTAGGCTCCACACTCAGTATGGAGTCTGCTTGAGATTCTCTCTCTCTCCTTCTCCCTCTGCCCCTCTGGCTCATGCTCTCTCTTTCTCTCTCTCTCTTCCTCTCGCTCTAAAATAAATAAATAAATCTTTTTTTTAAAAAAAGAATGTTAAATAGCTTAAGGCAAGAATCAGGATAGAAAGCTAAAGGAAAAGAGCAGAATCCAAGACTGCATGCAGAGCATAATTTCAGTTGTGTTATACACATACCACTCAAGCACATATGTTGAAAATACACTAAAATATCAACCGTTTCCTTTCAGAGAGTAAGATTATGGCTCATTTTTGTTTTCTTAGTACACCACTAAAATTTAATCTCCATGAGAGCAAAACTGTATCTGTCTTGTTCACTGTTATATTTTTAGAATGCCTCATACAATTCTAAGTGCTAAAGAAATATATCTTGAGTATTTTCTCCATTTTCTAAAATAACTATTTATTACTTTTTATTATGGTAAATTCAATCATTATTTTTAACTGTGTGCATGTATTTATAATCTGTTCTTGAATAAATTCTATTCACTAATTTAAAAATGGGCAAATTTCTGTATATAGGAATTTATCCATCATACAATTCTAATCCAAAAATCTTGCTTCCAATCTCAAGTATGCATACCCAGAACACCAAACTTTTATTTGGTTATTTCCTTTGCTCAAAAAAGAATATTTAGGAAGTGTATCTATTTCCAGAATCTTTTTGACTTTACATTTTCCCCCTTATTCTCAATTTCTATACCAAAAAAAAATATATGGTAAAACAATAATATAATTCAGGGGGATAAATTTGGGCCACATTAATGAAATGTTTTCATAGAGATAAGCTTTCTTCCTTAATAAATACAAATTTAAAGTACATGTGAAATGAAGTTCTAATTGATTATCAGGATTATACAATAATAAGGAGACTCTTGATCAAAATTTCATTCAGTAATACATGTGGAGCTTTGTGATTCTCCAGGAGAAACATTGGGTCCAAAGAACAGATGTTTGACAAACTTTTTGACTCCAATGGTGAAGGTCAGTTCAAACCTGTTTCTGCAAAAAGGAACATTTAATGATTTACTGAGTCAGGAAGCCATGGATACGTATGACGTCTGGCACAGTAAAATCAACGGGTTCAAACAATATTATCAGGGCTCTCTTTCTCTCCCCATTTCATGGTTTTATTACTCTGCCCATCTACATTCTTCATGTGTCTATCATCACGTGGTAGTCCCCACGACCACCAGCAAGCCAGCCATATCTTCTCAGCTTAACATCCCCAGCTTAACATTTCCAGAAATAGAATTTCACTCTCCATCCATTTATATATCCTATGGAATTCTCTGCTTTCCCCTTACCCAAAGTTGGTGAAACTCAAGGTGTAAGGCACAGTCCTCCAGATTGCCAAATCTGCCCAAGACTTCTGACACCAACTGCAATGATTAAGCCAAAGTGCAAAATCAGAGGGAACAGTCCCCACAAGACTGCTTTTTAGACACCAGCCACAAGTTCAGGGGTCCCAAAGGACTATGCTCACTTCAGACCAGCTAGTTACAAACTCAGGGGTTCCCATGTCCACCTTCAGTTTCACTAACTCACTAGAACAACCCACAGGACTCAGGAAAATATTAGACTTATCATTATAGTTGTATTTTTTTTTAATAGCAAAAGGATACATGTTAGAGCCAGCCAAAGGAAAAAATGCATAGGAGTAAAGTCTGGATGATGTGATAGATATATCTTTGTGTACACACACACACACATACACACACACACACACACACACACTGGAATATTATTCAACCATAAAAAGAATGAAATCTTGCCATTTGCAATAATATGGATGGAGCTAGAGAGCATAATGCTAGGTGAAATAAGTCACTCAGAGAAATAAATACCATATGATTTCACTCATATGTGAAATTTCAGAAACAAAACAAACAAGCAAAGGGAGAAAAAGGGGAGAGAGAGAGAGAAACCAAGAAACAGACTCTTAACTATAGAGAACAAAGTGATGGTTACCAGAGCAGAGGTGGGTGGGGGGATGGGTTAAATAGGTGATGGGGATTAGGGAGGGCACCTGTTGTGATGAGCACCAGGTCTTGTAAGGAAGGGTGGAGTCACTATATTGTACACCTGAAACTGATACAACACTGTATGTTAACTAGAATTAAAATAAAAACTTAAAAAAAATAAACCTTATCATAGGTATGTATGTATAAGAAAAAACAAGGTATACACCGGGTTCGGTACTATCTGTGGTTTCAGGCATCCCCTGGGGGTCTTAGAACATATCCACTGTGGATAAGGGGGGATTACCATACTTCATTATCCAAAAATATTCAGACTTTAAAAACTAATAAATAGGTGTCTTAAGGGAGATAGGAAGAAATGATTCTTAAAAAACTATCATTAGAAACTAATCAAATCAAAATCTAAGTAAAACATTAGGCATACATATAAGAAAGCTATTTGAAGAGTATGGTTTCAAAATATTTGTCTGTAGTATGAACTTCCCGGTTGAGAATGAGGGAGAAGTGCATAAAGAAAAGCGATTTGAGTTGGGAAACAAAAGTCCTGATTTCATGCTTCCTTCCCACCACTTTATGTACTAAGGAACCATGGGCAAGTTACTGAACTGGCCTCAGCTATTACAGATGTGAAGTGGGGATAATAGTCCTTATTTCCTATCTTACTGGATTCTTCATGTGATATGTTGAGAAAATATTATACAAAAAGAGTGGCACTAGTAATTATGACTGTTTTTTGCTGTGTACATATAAGGAAGTATCACACAATTAAGGCAAAATACGTGAACTTCAATTGCTTGCATAATTATTGTGTCAAGAGAGAAAAGTTGTTCACATTACTCCACAAAGAGACACCTCACCACATTTTAAAAAAGCATAAAATATTAATGTGATGTCTAGCAATACATGTTATGAATGGTTTAGAATTTATGACTAAGAAGACAGATGGCTATAAACTTACTTATTTAGCGATAATAATAGCAGAACTAACCAGTGCCAATCCTGTCAACCAGAATATTGACACTAGCATAGTATGACAGAGGATTATGAACACCATCTTCCGAATACCCAAGCTCCAAGTTCCATGGGAACAAATTTCCCAGGTCACATAAGATATAATTTTATTATCTTAAGGATCGTTAAGATTTAAACAATCACTTTTAGCCTGAATTAGCAGAATTTCTAAGTTGTGACCAAAGAATACGTAGGTCCCCTGACAAGCTTCCTCATTAATAATAACCATCTTCCATTTTCCAGCTGACAATGTCAAATGACTGGACTGATACAATTTTCCATACAGTCTGAGCATTACAGTACTTCAATGAACATTGCTTCAAAGCCAGACTCCCAGCCGGGAAATCTTCAAGCCACCTATGACTCCTCTGTCCCTTCAAGCCCTCACATTCAATGTTATTAAATTTCCTGGATATTTCCTTAAGATATCTCTCAAATTTGTTCCTTTATCTCCATTTTCACTGCCACCATCAAAGTCCACATCATTACCCCAATACTCTAGTCTCCATTTTTTTCTCCCTTCAATCCAGGCTATAAATCCCTGCCCATTTAGCTCCCTAAAATATTGCTTACATCCTGCCACATGCTTGCTCAGGAGCCTATACTCAAGTAAATCCTTTGATCTCAGGGGAGGAGCTTTCAAAAAGTACTGATGCCCAAGTCCTACCTAAAGAGGTTCTGATTTAATTCATCTGGGATGGAACCCAGGCATTAATTTTTCTTTAAAGGTTCCTCGGGTGTTTCTAATGTATAGCCACGTTTGGGAACCACTTCGATGAATCTCTAGTGCCTATTAAGTCAAACTAGGACTCCTGTAGCAGACATTGCAGGTGCTCTCCTGAGATTCCCTCCCATCCCTTTGACCTTTCTATGCACCCATCCCCCGGCTTCAGGTTTTCTTTTTTTTTTTTTAATGTTATGTTAATCACCATACATCATTAGTTTTTGATGTAGTGTTCCATGATTCATTGTTTGTGTATAACACCCAGTGCTCCATTCAGTATGTGCCTTCTTTAATACCCATCACCAGGCTAACCCATCCCCCATCCCCATCCCCTCTAGAACCCTCAGTTTGTTTCTTAGAGTCCATAGTCTCTCATGGTTCATCTCCCCCACCAATTTCACCCCCTTCATTTCTCCTTTCCTACTATCTTCTTTTTTTTTTAACATATAATGTATTATTTGTTTCAGAGGTACAGGTCTGTGGTTCAACAGTCTTACACAATTCACAGCACTCATTCAGGTTTGTTTCTAATGGCCATCAATACGTTACTCTTCTGATGACTGCCCTTGTGTAACTAGTGCTATTGCATCCTTGCTCCAGCAGAGAAAACATTAAGGGTCTGGGGATTTATATCCCCTGGGGTAGCTCTAAGTCAATCCCTAAGTAATGTGGGAGTATGAATGCCTAGCTCCCTTGCCTGGATCTGGGCATATTCTGAGATGTAATTTGCATTTCAGAACTCCCTGGCAGACCAGACTAAGACAAAGACTACCTAAAAACTCACACACCCTTGACTGGCTTTTTCCCCTTCCCTTTACTCTCTTACTTGTTTCATCTGGGAGCACTTCCTTAAGAAATCACTTGGACGCAAAACCTCATCACAAGGTCTGCTTATGAAGAATCCAACCTGTTTGACATCTTGCTCAAAACAATTCATAACTTGGTCCCACCACGTTTTCTGCAATTATCCATCATGTACCAGGGGTGCTAGTTTTCTCATCCACTGTACTTACCCACAGTACTCTTTAAGTCTGCTATTTGCCAAGTGACCTCTGTGACTATCAAAACTTCCTGACTTTCAAAAACAAACTCTAGAAATCACTCCCATCCCATGCATAGCCCAAAACCCTACCCATGATAGGTGCTCAATAAATGTGGTTTGAACTGGTGTTGCCTCCCCCATGAAACTTGCTTTGACAATTCTAGCACACATAACCCTAGCTGTATTCTCTAACTTCTATATTTAATGTCATACCCACATTCATTTGTTGACTTATTCAACAGATATTTATGTGATTACTATGCCCCAGGAACTGTGCTCATCATGGGGAATGAAACAGTAAGTATGGATTTTTCTGTCCCCAAGGAGCTTAAAGTCAAGTTAAGGATATAGATATTAAGCAAATAATCGAACTAATAAATGTTGATTTCTGAGATAAATGGTGCTGTGAGAGAACACAGAAAGTAATAAATGTCCCTAACTAGGACTTCTCAGCATAAATAATGAAGAAGTGGCTACCTAAAATTACTGTCCTGTTCTCTATTGTAGGGATTCTTGGTCCCACCCCCTGAAATTGCATACAAATTTTGTGTGACCATGTATTATTCTTTTAATAGATTTTCAAGAGGTCCATAACCACAAATGTTGCACAATGCCAATCCTGTAGAAAACATGCCACGTTTTCTAACTGCCTCCGACGTGTGCCGTCTGTAGGTCTCTGTTCATAGAAATGTTAATATTTTCTTTTGTATTTGATATCATTTAGTATAATGTTAGACATATGCCCATCACTTAACAAATATGTTTTCCTCCCCGTTTTTAGCCTGAGTATTTCCACAGACCTCAGACTCTCAAAAACAAATAAGGAAAGTGTCTTTATTTTCTTTATTGAACAAGAGCCCGTTTTGAGCAGTTGTGGGTGGGGTGAAAACGATTATCTTGGTTTTCTTTGGGTACCAGGAAAACAAGAGCAACAAAACAGGATTTGCATGTTAAAACCTGCTTGTACTAGGCTAGTGCCAAACAATTGTCACTACATAGGTTTCAGCGTTCTGCTTCTTCAGGGATTTAACACTTTCATCCTGGCAACTCCCTGCTGCTTTTCCCATTCCCAAACCTTAGCTGTGCCCTAAAAGTATGTTTGTTACCTAAAAGGTAAAAGCAAAAATCATTCATTTCATGCACAAAAAGATGAAAGCTGATTTCTTAATCAAGTATACTGATCAATTTCAAAGAAAAATAGAATGAAAAATTAAATTTCAAATGCCACTGAAAAATATCTGTGACTATACATTGAAAATAAATGTTATAGCATTAAGGAAGGCATGTGATCTGATGAGCACTGGGTGTTATATGTAACTAATGAATCACTGAACACTACATCAAAAACTAATGATGTTGGCTACTTGAACTTAATAATAAAAAAAACAAATGTTATATAGGTACAGACTAAAAAATCAATATGCATTTATATAATAGAAATAAAAACTTTTAATTTGTATACTTCTAAATGCATTTATACATGTTACAAATAGAAAAATGCATAAACCACAATGCCTGACATCAATAAACACATGAACGTAAAAAAAGAAAATAAGTAAGATTAAACCAGATTCCAGGGGCGGAGCAAGATGGCGGAGGAGTAGGAGACCTAGATTTCCTCTGGTCTCAGGAATTCAGCTGAATAGGGATCAAACCATTCTGAACACCTACGAACTCAACAGGAGATCAAAGAGGAGCGTAGCAACAACTATCTGAACAGAGAAGCGACCACTTACTGGAAGGTAGGACGTGCGGAGAAGTGAATCCGAGGCGATATTCGGGAGGATAGACCGCAGGGGAGGGGCCTCCGCCGGCCGCTTCTGGCAAGTGATAGAGCCGCGGAGCACAAAATCGGACCTTTTAGAAGTCGGCTCCGCTGAGAGACGTCGCTCCAGTGGCTAAGCGGGGGTGGAACCCTCGCGGGACAGTGGGGTCTCAGGACCCTTGGGGTCACAGAAAGACCGGGGGAGCCTGAGTGCGCCAGAGCTCCCAGGTATCGGAGCAGGGAAGCCGGCTGCAGAGACGGAGCTGAGGCGCGGGCTCTCAGCTCGGGGTTGCCATAAACTGTGATCCGCGGCCCAGTCGGGCCACTGCTCCTGCAGCAGGGACCCAAAGGCGGCAGATCCGGGGAGACTCCCCTTCCTTCCCAGGGAGGAGCAGCGCGGGAACGCACCGCAGGGATCTGCTGGGTTTGGAGACTCCACACGGGGTCGGGTGCCAGAGATACAAATGCTCGGTCACAGGCCGGGTGAGCACGGAGTGCGGCCAGAGACCAGGGACAAGGGAGTGACTGCTTTTCTCTGTGGGCGCACTGAGGAGCGGGGCCCCGAGTTCTCAGCTCCTCCGGGTGGAGATTGGGAGGCCACCATTTCTGCCCTGGTCCTCCAAGGCTGTACGGAGAGCTTGCAGGGAACAAAAGCTCCTGAGATCAAACCCGAGCAGCTTGCTTAGCCCGGACCGACAAGGGCGGGGCAATTCAGCCTCCGGCAAAGACATTTGGAAAACACAGCAACAGGCACCTCCCCCAGAAGATCAGCACGAACAACCAGCAAGCCAAGACCAAGTTTACCCATCAAGGAGAACGGGAGAACTCCAGCGCTAGGGGAATACTGCACATAGAATTCATGGCTTTTTTTTACCATGATTCATTAGTTCATCAAAGTTAATTTTTGTTAACTGTTTTTTTTTCTCTTTTTCTTTTTCCCTTTTTCAACCAATATCTTATCAATCTCTTTTAAAAAAAAACATTTTTTATTTTTCATTTTTAGAGTCATATTTTCTCCCTTCATAGTAGTTACCCTTATTTTTGGCATATATATATAAGTTGTTCTCTCTTTAAAATTTTGAGATACAGTTTCTTCTAACATATAAAAATATACTCTAAATCACTAGTGTATGGTTCTGTTCTAGTCTCCTGCCTGATCACATTCTCTCCCTTTTTTCTTTTTTTTTAATCTTCTTTCTTTTTTCAAACAACTTCTTATCTTATCAAGTCGTTTTATAAAATCTTTTATAATTTTCATCTTTACAGTCATCTTCTATCCCTTCATTGTATCAACCCTTAATTTGTACATATATGTCTTTCTTCCTTTAAAATTTTAGGAGGCACTTTTTTCTAACAGACCAAAATACGCCCAAATTCTAGTGTGTGGCACTGATCTATGCACTAGCCTGATCATATCTGATCACATTCTGCTTTTTTTGTATTGTTCTGTTTTGTTTTTATCTTTTTTTTTTTCTTCTCTTTCTTTTTTCTTTCTTTCCCTTTCTTTTCCCCTGGTTTCAGGTCTTTTCTGATTTGTATAGAGTATATTTGCTGGGGACGTTGTAAACCTGTTAGCATTTTGTTCTCTCATTCATCTATTCTCCTCTGGACAAAATGACAAGACGAAAGAAATCACCTCAGCAAAAAGAACAAGAGGTAGTACCGTCAGCCAGGGACCTACTCAATACGGACATTAGTACGATGTCAGACCTAGAGTTCAGACAGGACTTTAAAGATACTAGCTGGGCTTGAAAAAAGCGTGGAAGTTATTAGAGAAACCCTTTCTGGAGAAATAAAAGAACTAAAATCTAACCAAGTCGAAATCAAAAAGGCTATTGATGAGGTGCAATCAAAAATGGGGGCACTAACTGCTAGGATAAATGAGGCAGAAGAGAGAATCAGTGATATAGAAGACCAAATGATGGAAAGTAAAGAGGCTGAGAAAAAGAGGGAGAAACAACTACAGGATCACGAGGGCAGAATTCGAGAGATAAGTGATTCGATAAGACGAAACAACATTAGAATAATTGGGATCCCAGAAGAAGAAGAAAGAGAGAGAGGGGCAGAAGGTATATTGGAGCAAATAATAGCAGAGAACTTCCCTAATGTGAGGAAGGAAACAGGCATCAAAATCCAGGAGGCACAGAGAACCCCTCTCAAAATCAATAAAAATAGGTCAACACCCCGACATCTAATAGTAAAACTTACGAGTCTCAGAGACAAAGAGAAAATCCTGAAAGCAGCTCGGGAGAAGAGGTATGTAACCTACAATGGTAAAAATATTAGATTGCCAACAGACCTATCCACAGAGACCTGGCAGGCCAGAAAGGACTGGCAAGATATCTTCAGAGCACTAAACGAGAAAAATATGCAGCCAAGAATACTATATCCAGCTAGGCTGTCATTGAAAATTGAAGGAGAGATAAAAAGCTTCCAGAACAAACAAAAACTAAAGGAATTTGCAAACACGAAACCAGCCCTCCAAGAAATATTGAAAGGGGTCCTCTAAGCAAAGAGAGAGCCTAAAAGCAGCAAAGAGCAGAAAGGAACACAGACAACATACAGTAACAGTCACCTTACAGGCAATACAACGGCACTAAATTCATACCTTTCAATAGTTACCCTGAATGTAAATGGGCTCAATGCCCCAATCAAAAGACACAGGCTATCAGATTGGATTAAAAAACAAGACCCATCCATATGCTGTCTGCAAGAGACTCATTTTAGACCCAAAGACACCCCCAGATTGAAAGTGAGGGGGTGGAAAACCATTTACCATGCTCATGGACATCAAAAGAAAGCTGGGGTGGCAATCCTCATATCAGACAAACTAGATTTTAAAACAAAGACTGTAATAAGAGATGAGGAAGGACACTATATCCTACTTACAGGGTCTATCCAACAAGAAGATCTAACAATTGTAAATATCTATGCCCCGAACATGGGAGCAGCCAATTATATAAGGCAATTAATAACAAAAGCAAAGAAACACATTGACAACAAACAATAATAGTGGGGGACTTTAACACCCCCCTGACTGAAATGGACAGATCATCTAAGCAAAAGATCAACAAGGAAATGAAGACTTTAAATGACACACTGGACCAAATGGACTTCACAAACATATTCAGAACATTCCATCCCAAAGCAACGGAATACACATTCTTCTCTAGTGCCCATGGAACATTCTCCAGAATTGATCACATCCTAGGTCACAAATCAGGTCTCAACCGGTACCAAAAGATTGGGATCATTCCCTGCATATTTTCAGACCACAATGCTTTGAAACTAGAACTCAATCACAAGAGGAAAGTCAGAAAGAACTCAAATACATGGAGGCTAAAGAGCATCCTACTAAAGAATGAATGGGTCAACCAGGAAATTAAAGAAGAATTAAAAAAAATTCATGGAAACCAATGAAAATGAAAACACAACTGTCCAAAATCTTTGGGATACAGCAAAGGCAGTCCTGAGAGGAAAGTATATAGCAATACAAGCCTTTCTCAAGAAACAAGAAAGGTCTCAAATACACAACCTAACCCTACAGCTAAAGGAGCTGGAGAAAGAACAGCAAATAAAGCCTAAACCCAGCAGGAGAAGAGAAATCATGAAGATCAGAGCAGAAATCAATGAACTAGAAACCAAAAGAACAGTAGAACAGATCAACGAAACTAGGAGCTGGTTCTTTGAAAGAATTAACAAGATTGATAAACCCCTGGCCAGACTGATCAAAAAGAAAAGAGAAATGACCCAAATCCACAAAATCATGAATGAAAGACGACAGATCACAACCAACACCAAAGAAATACAAACAATTATAAGAACATATTATGAGCAACTCTATGCCAGCAAATTAGATAACCTGGAAGAAATGGGTGCATTCCTAGAGATGTATCAACTACCAAAACTGAACCAGGAAGAAATAGAAAACCTGAACAGACCTATAACCACTAAGGAAATTGAAGCAGTCACCAAAAATCTCCCAAGAAACAAAAGCCCAGGGCCAGATGGCTTCCCAGGGGAATTCTATCAGACATTCAAAGAAGAATTAATACCTATTCTCCTGAAACTGTTCCAAAAAAGAGAAATGGAAGGAAAACTTCCAAACTCATTTTATGAGGCCACCATTACCTTGATCCCAAAACCAAAGATCCCATCAAAAAGGAGAATTACAGACCAATATCCTTGATGAACATGGATGCAAAGACTCTCACCAAAATACTAGCCAATAGGATCCAACAGTACATTAAAAGGATTATTCACCACGACCAAGTGGGATTTATCCCTGGGCTGCAAGGCTGGTTCAACATCCGCAAATCAATCAACGTGATACAATACATTAACAAAAGAAAGAACAAGAATCATATGATCCTCTCAATAGATGCAGAAAAAGCATTTGACAAAGTACAGCATCCTTTCTTGATCAAAACTCTTCAGAGTATAGGGATAGAGGGTACATACCTCAATATCATAAAAGCCATCTATGAAAAACCTACAGCGAATATCATTCTCAATGGGGAAAAGCTGAGAGCTTTTCCCCTAAGGTCAGGAACGCGGCAGGGATGTCCACTCTCAGCACTGCTATTCAACATAGTATTAGAAGTCCTAGCCACAGCAATCAGACAACAAAAAGAAATCAAAGGCATCCAAATCGGCAAAGAGGAAGTCAAACTCTCACTCTTTGCAGATGATATGATACTGTATGTGGAAAACCCAAAAGACTCCACCCCAAAACTGCTAGAACTCATACAGGAATTCAGTCAAGTAGCAGGCTATAAATAAAATCAATGCACAGAAGTCAGTGGCATTCATATACACCAACAACAAGACAGAAGAGAGACAAATCAAGGAGTTGATCCCATTCACAATTGCACCCAAAACCATAAGATACCTAGGAATAAATTTAACCAAAGAGGCAAAGGATCTGTACTCAGAAAACTATAAAATACTCAGGAAAGAAATTGAAGAAGACACAAAGAAATGGAAAAACGTTCCATGCTTATGGATTGGAAGAACCAACATTGTGGAGATGTCAATGCTACCTAGAGCAATGTACACATTCAATGCAATCCCCATCAAAATACCATCCACTTTTTTCAAAGAAATGGAACAAATAATCCTAAAATTTGTATGGAACCAGAAGAGACCCTGAATAGCCAGAGGAATATTGAAAAAGAAAAGCAAAGCTGGCAGCATCACAATTCCGGACTTCCAGCTCTATTACAAAGCTGTCATCATCAAGACAGTATGGTACTGGCACAAAAACAGACACATAGATCAATGGAACAGAATCGAGAGCCCAGAAATGGACCCTCAACTCTATGGTCAACTTATCTTTGACAAAGCAGGAAAGAATGTCCAATGGAAAAAAGACAGTCTCTTCAACAAATGGTGTTGGGAAAATTGGACAGCCACGTGCAGAAGAATGAAACTGGACCATTTCCTTACACCACACACAAAAATAGACTCCAAATGGTTGAAAGACCTAAATGTGAGACAGGAGTCCATCCAAATCCTAAAGGAGAACACAGGTAGCAACCTGTTCGACCTCAGCCGCAGCAACTTCTTCCTAGAAACATCACCAAAGGCACGGGAAGCCAGGGCAAAAATGAACTATTGGGATTTCATCAAGATAAAAAGCTTTTGCACAGCAAAAGAAACAGTCCACAAAACCAAAAGACAACCGACAGAATGGAAGAAAATATTTGCAAATGACGTATCAGATAAAGGGCTAGTATCCAAAATCTATAAAGAACTTATCAAACTCAACACCCAAAGAACAAATAATCCAATCAAGAAATGGGCAGAAGACATGAACAGACATTTTTCCAAAGAAGACATCCAAATGGCCAACAGGCACATGAAAAAGTGCTCAACATCGCTCGGCATCAGGGAAATCCAAATCAAAACCTCAATGAGATACCACCTCACACCCGTCCGAATGGCTAAAATTAACAAGTCAGGAAACGACAGATGTTGGCGGGGATGTGGAGAAAGGGGAACCCTCCTACACTGTTGGTGGGAATGCAAGCTGGTGCAACCCCTCTGGAAAACAGTATGGAGGTTCCTCAAACAGTTGAAATTAGAGCTACCTTTCGATCCAGCAATTGCACTACTGGGTATTTACCCCAAAGATACAAATGTAGGGACCCGAAGGGGTACGTGCACCCCAATGTTTATAGCAGCAATGTCCACAATAGCCAAACTGTGGAAAGAGCCAAAATGTCCATCGACAGATGAATGGATAAAGAAGAAGTGGTATATATACACAATGGAATATTATGCAGCCATCAAAAAGAATGAGATCTTGCCATTTGCAACGACGTGGATGGAACTGGAGGGTGTTATGCTGAGTGAAATAAGTCAATCAGATAAAGACATGTATCATATGACCTCACTGATATGAGGAATTCTTAATCTCAGGAACAAACTGAGGGTTGCTGGAGTGGTCGGGGGTGGGAGGGATGGGGTGGCTGGGCGATAGACATTGGGGAAGATATGTGCTATGGTGAGCGCTGTGAATTGTGTAAGACTGTTGAATCACAGATCTGTACTTCTGAAACAAATAACGCAACATATTTTAAGAAAAAACAAAAAGAAGAAGATAGCAGGAGAGGAAGAATGAAGGGGAGTAAGTCAGAGGGGGAGACGAACCAGGAGAGATGATGGACTCTGAAAAACAAACTGAGATTTCTAGAGGGGAGGAGGGTAGAGGGATGGGTTAGCCTGGTGATGGGTATTAAAGAGGGCACATTCTGCATGGAGCACTGGGTGTTCTGAACAAACAATGAATCATGGAATACTACACCAAAACAAATTATGTAATATATGGTGATTAACATAACAGTAAAAAAATAAAAAAAAACAAGTGAACAAAGAAGAAGAAAAACAAACAAACAAAAAAACTAGACTCTTAACTATAGAGAACAAACTGATGGTTACCAGTGGGGAGGTGGGTGGGGAGGATGGGTGAATTAGCCGAAAATAAATAAATTTAAAAATTAAAAAAAAAAAAAAGATTATACCAGATTCCAATATATTTCTAAGGTATTGTTAAAAATGTAACAATTTCAACAACTTGTACTTGACTCTCAGGTCCAGCAGACCTGAAATAATGGTGCAAAATGTGCAAAACACAAAAACACAGAAAAATATTAAGGCAATAATTAAACTGAATAATCAAAAGACAAAAAAGCATCAAAGATCTTAAGAGGGAAAAAGACTTAATTCCACATTCTCATTTCATGCTTCTCTTAA
The DNA here is from genome assembly GCF_009762305.2 of Zalophus californianus. Lineage (NCBI taxonomy): Eukaryota > Metazoa > Chordata > Mammalia > Carnivora > Otariidae > Zalophus > Zalophus californianus. The sequence goes on from NC_045607.1 coordinate 72,527,730, forward strand.
ACTTGAAGCTCAGAGTCTCAAAGATTGGCTGTTACTAGAATATCCTGAACAGATGACACCATATGCACACATCAGTATTTTAACAGACTGCCATTCTTGAATAGTCCAGGGACGAAACACCAAACTTTAAAAATTTATTTCCCACTCCCGTAGGTTGACAAGCCATGTGCCCCTGTACTCCTGCTCAACACTTCCATCCTAGGTATGCTGCTGATAAAGAGAGAAGACATCAGATGCAAACAATGCTGGCACTTACTAACAACTCAGGTATAAAGTCTGATCAAGTAGCTGAAATCCACTGTTCATTCTGAAAGCAAGATTTGATTCTTGTTAACATATATAATTAAATGCATGCTAAGTAGTTAGATATTAGAAACCAAGTCTCCAAAACTACTTTAAGAAGGAAGCATGAGGTACCAAATTATTTTCCATCCAGGGAATGATGACAGAGTATGAAAGAGTATAAGGCCATCTAATTTTGCCATCTATTGCTTCTACGTTTCAGGGCCTTGGAGCCTCAATCTGTTTCCTAAAATGTCCTCCCAGGAATGTCACACTCCCATGGACATAGTCAGCAATTCTCCATGTTAATTCTATCCTCTCTTCCACTACTTCAATGCAAGTAAAGAAAAAATGATTTTACTATAAATAAGGGCAGCTTTAACTCCCATTTTTAAGTAATGTATTCTTAAACATCAGCATTTTAATTATTAATGTCAAATTACCTGCTACACATTTCATGAGTGATGAAGACTAACCAATATATTGATATCCCAAAATAGACTTTGCTGGCCCCAATTAATGCTAACTTGCCTATTCCAACCATGAGATATTTTACGTGATATTACAGAACTGAAAGAAATACTTAGTAGCCATTTGGTCCTATATTTTGCAACTCCTCTGTCTGGAACTCTCACATACACTGAAAGACTTTTACAATTCTTCTTTCATTCCCTACTGACAGTTCTAGCCAGGGGGAGGGGAATGAAGGTGACGGTAACCATAGTAGTAAGGAGATAAGCTGATGAATATGATGGAGGAGTTTTCACATTCACATAGGTATTGCATATATAATGTGATCGTGGATGAGTGTTATGGATGAAACAATGTCTAGAGGCTAAGAAATTGGCAGCTTCACTGTCCGAAAAAGGTTCACTGGGTTGTCACTGACCAGGGAAGATTCACTAAAAGCAGTGGGATAGACCCCAAATGTTTTTAGTTCACTTCATTGTCAGCCCAAGTGCACTACTGTTCAAATAAGATTCATACTTGGGTTGATTTCACTATACAAATAAAATCACCCAAGAATTTTTCTATAACAATGGACGTTTTAATTGGCATAGTAAATTCCTCCCTCCCCCTACCTCCAAGCCAAGGCACCCCTCCAATGACTTTGATTAATCCTTTTGTAGAATTATGAACTTGGAGAGCTTTTTAAAGGAGAAAGGGATTGAACGCCAGGTGGGATTTAGTCAAAGCTGTCACAGCTCTGGTTGTTACCCCTCATAATCCATCGTGCTGAATCAAAAAGCAAACTGTGAACAAACAGCTTAGGCAGTTTGTTTGAAGATACACTCCTGTCTTTCTAGGAGGGTTTAAGTCATGGCTACAGTTTGTTTGGAAAATGATTATCCACACGAAAATTATTAAATTCATGTGGCATCTCTTTGAGCCAAAACGTTTTATAACTTTTCATCTCTGGATCGTAGTGATAATAATTCTGTAGTTTTTATACTGAAACACAGACCCTCTCCACAGTCTTTCAGAACATTGTTAAACTTTTTGCATTTGCCACAAGAATACACAAGATGTTGACTTTCAAACTTTTAAATAATAAGGATTCAGACTCTGCCTTTAAAGAGGAATCACAGCCATACCAGGTGCGGAGAGAAGGGGATTATTTTAGCATTTATTCCAAACACTGGGCTCCGTAAAAGCCACATTCGTGCCCTGCTGCAACAGGGGAAACAGATTAGGTAGTTAAGAGCTTGGGCAAGAAGGAAAGAATAAAGCCAATCCTGTGATATATTTCAAAAATAAAGTGTTTTCCCTTAGAATGGGAATTTTCATCATGGTAAATGCATCTAAGTCTTAGAATACAGTATAATCTTTTTAACTATCTAAGCAATAAGCCTCCTGTGTATCACCATATACTCCATTTTTGATACTCAAGGTATTTTTGGTATTCAAGTAATCCTTGAATGGAGATGGGGGCAGGGAGGGTATTCAACAAATACTAAACGGTTGCTATGTATCAGGCACCATGACAGGTCTTAGATAAACAGGATTAAAAAAACAGTGGCCCTCTCTTCCTGAGCTCATAGTCTAGTAAAGGAGACAAACATGTAAACAAGAGACTACTAAGCATTATGATAAAAACCACAATAGAAGGGTAACCATTGGGTTGAATAAGCAGAACTCCAGAGAATACAGGGGCGGGGGGGGGGGGAGGGGGGGGGGAGGGGGGGGGGAGGGAGGGGCGGGGGCTTCATCCGTTCCCTTCACAGGCTCTTTGTAACCAATCTACAGACTCATTTTTCTCTTGCCCTTTGAATGAAAAGTTGGGTGAAGAGAGGTCCCGTAATTTCCTTAAACACACTTCTGTAGTGCCAAGAATAATCTAACTCAGTAATTAAATGTCCAGTCCAGTATATTATTGATTAATAAGCACCAACTTCGTTTAAAGTTAAAGGTTCCCTCTGCCAAACTGGTAGTACTTTCAGGCTGGGAGAGCAGAGAATGATATGGTCTTCTTTTTCTCTATTTCCCCACCTTCCATTTCCTCACCCATCCCACACCCAGCTGCACATACAAATTTGCCTCTGCTTTCATCAGGGATGGAGTCAGGCAAAGAGAAGAGGTGGAAGCATCTGGAAATGTCTTGACTTGACTAGTACTATCAGAATCTAAACAAAATAGACTCCTTCTCTCAGAAGGTGCTTTTATTTATTTATTCCACTGAGACTAACTGAATACCAGTTACATTCTAGGCACTGTTCCAAACACTGGGGACACTTAATAAGAAAAGCAAAGTCTTTGAGTCTATGGACTTTATAGCCTAGTGGGGGCTATAAGTAGACATGGACATGCTGTAAGTTGACAAATGCTATGGAAAAAAATTAAACAGCATAAAGGAGATAGGGAGCATGAAGAGGTAGACGCTATTTTACTTAGGTCAGTCAGGAAAGCTCTTTCTGATAAGGTGATAATTGAACAGAGCCGTGAAGAAAAAAAAAAGCAAAAAGCTGAAGGATTTAAGCTAAGTAAATGTCAGAGTAAAGAGGATTCCAGCCTGAGACACTAATAGTTGCAAAGGCCCTGAGGTAGGCAAATGCTTGATATAAGAACAGCAAAATGGCCAGTAGCATGGCTAGAGTAGAATGATGGAAGGAAAGAACGTTGGAGATGAGCCCACAGAAAGAGAGGGAAGGTAGAGCATATGGAAGGAACTCAGAGGCCACTGGGCTTTTTTCTAAGTCAAAAAGAGAAGCTTTTGAAAGTTTTGAGCAGAGATGTAAAATGACACATGTTTTTTTAAAAATCACCCTGGCTTCACAGTAGAGAATAAACTGTAAAGTAAGCATGGAAGCAGGAAGACAATTGGGAGGCTACTGTAAGAATTCAGATCAGAGATGATGATGGCTTGAGCCATTATGATAGAGGAGAAGGAAATACAATTGGACAAGATTCTGGATATACTCTAAAGGATTTAATGAGGAACCAATTATGGGGTATAAAAGTGAGAAAGAAATCAAAGCTGACTCTAAACTTTGACCTGAGAAACCTGAAAAAGGATGTTGCTATTCACTGAGATAGGGGGAAAATGTGAGAAGATAAGGTTTGATTAAAAAGAAACAAACAGGGGGCGCCTGGGTGGCTCAGGCATTAAGCCTCTGCCTTCGGCTCAGGTCATGATCCCAGGGTCCTGGGATCGAGCCCCACATCGGGCTCGTTGCTCAGCGGGAAGCCTGCTTCTCCCCCTCCCACTCCTCCTGCTTGTGTTCCCTCTCTCACTGTGTCTCTCTGTCAAATAAATAAGTAAAATCTTAAAAAAAAAAATAAAATAAAAATAAATACATAAAAAGAAACAAACAGGGACCCCTGAGTGGCTCAATCGGTTAAGCATCTGCCTTCGACTCAGGTCATGATCCCATGATCATCAGGCTCCTTGTTCAGTGGGAAGCCTGCTTCTCCCTCTGTCTGCCGTTCCCCCTGCTTGTGCTCTCTCCCTCTCTCTGACAAATAAATAAAAATCTTGGGGAAAAAAAGAAACAAACAAAAACAAGGGTTTTATTTTGTATATGTTAAATTTAAGCTTTCTCTTTGTTATCTAAAATAAATATAGAAGTAACCTGTTCAATATTCAACACTGGCGTTCAGAGAAGTCCAGCCTGCTCAGCACATACATCGTATTTAAAGACATAAACAGGGAAGTGCATGGGTGGAGAAGTGATGTCAGGCCAAACACCGGAAAAAGAATAGTTGATAGTATTTAAGATACTTTAAATTATTTGGAAGAAATACGTTATCACTGATAAATCAAATATCACCTTTAACGAAAGATTCCTTAATTTTAAAACATGTAAGTGTGAAAAAGTATAACATTTTAGATCTAATTCCAATGTTAACCATAATTCTTGGAAAGCAAAATAGTAGCTGGCAGCTTAGAAAATTACCAAAGAGATTTTCCAACTAAAGAGAAAAAAATTGAAATAAATGCTTAAAGTATGAAAAAGTCTAACATTTTATATCTGATTCTAATGTTAACTATAAATCTTGGAAAGTAAAAGGGTAGCTGGCATCTTAGAAAATTATCAAAAAGATTTTCCAACTAAAGAGAAAAAATTTTAAATAAGTGTTTAAAATAAATCCATACACGGTTGCTCATAGTTGCAACCTGGAATCAGTTGCTTTTAGTGCCAACAAAGATGTAAAGCCAGTAAGATTTTTTATAAAGACAGTTTCATATCAAATAATTCATTTCCCTCTACTGAAGTATAACTATGATTACCTCCTGTGATGTCAAATTAAGATTTTGCTTCTCTCGACAGTGATAGCACAGTATAAATACCTACAAATATGAAATTTGAGCTTCTACTCCATTTGACATTTTCTAAGAGGATACACGTAGATTAAATTATCAAATAAAACTCAAACATATATGCTTTCATGTTGTACGATTATTGCCCCTAGTACAACCCAAGTCAGAGACAGGAAAAATTAATATTAGCTTACCAAATATCACTAGTGTTCCCTGTTTTAAGAATAATAGGAGCCTGTTAAATGTCAATTATATCTTAATTAAAAATAATAATGGGAGCCAGATTTCTCACTATTGGAGAAGGGGATTACAGATATGAAAAGGGAAAAAACTAAAATTAACCCTGAAGTGTTGGATGTTTGACTGGAATTGGAGGTATTAGTGTAAACTCATAGTTTTTAATGTATATAGGTATAGGATAAATACAGATGTATAATATATGTCTGTGTGTACACTGAGAAGGCATGCGGACAATAATACTCCAGTAACAATGAACACAGCACTCTTAGCACCCATATATTGGCTTCTAAATACCATATTCCAGCAAACAGAACTAGGATATCTTAGAGAAATGGCTGGTTCCAGGACTGGTACAGGGAAAATACCAGATGGTCTTGATATATGGTGCTACATGAAAAAGTAAGAAAATGTTCAAAGAATAATAGAGATCTGTCAAAAGTACCCAGAAGTTAGTTCGAAGTGGCGCCCACTGTCCAAACCTGTGACGATATGAACATCAAAATAAATATTGATAACAAGACTATAATTATCTAAATAAGACAGAAACCATGAGACCATCTGAATAGAAATGAATAAATGAAGAATGAAAAGTTTGATGAATAAAAAGATATATACATGGCCTCAAAGTACCTCCCCACAAAATAGTAATTACAAAGAAAAAAAGTATAGAAGTCTGGCACACAACACCTTAATCAAGTGATTAAATTGAACATTATCAATCATTACGGCATTGATAAATTGATAGGACAAAATAAGAAATCAGCCTCACTTGTGTGCTATTCCTACCAAAGACATCTAACCTAAAACTAAATATGAGGGAACATCAGACGAATCCAAACTGAAAGATATACTATAAAATTAATGGTTTGTAATATTTAGCATTTAGGACCATCAAGCATCAGCAGAGGAACTCTTCCAGACTAAAAGAGACTACTTTTCATTACAGAACTTTTCAATATTTTTTTTTACCATGTGCATTTACCTCCTATTCAAAAGTTTATTCATTAAAAATTTTAATCAAACAAACACAATTTGGAAAAACTGCAAAGAAGGGTGCCTGGGAGGCTCAGTCATGAAGCGTCTGCCTTCGGCTCAGGTCATGCTCCCAGGGTCCTGGGATCGAGCCCCACACTGGGCTCCCTGCTCAGCGGGGAGTCTGCTTCTCTCTCTCCCTTAGCCCCTCCCCCTGGCTTGTGCTCTCTCTCACACTCTCTCTCTAATAAATAAAATCTTTAAAAAAAGAAAAAGAAAGAAAGAAAGAATGAAAAGAAAACTGCAAGGAGTTTGACCCAGAAATTACATTTCAAAGGTAGGTACTCGAGAGAATGACTCGAAAACAAGCACAATGAGACATATACAAAGATGTTCATGGCAGCATTATTTATACTAATGAAAAATAGGAAACAAATGAGCAGCAATCTAAAAAAAAATAAACTGCTGAATATCCATTTAGGGAAATACTACGCAGCAGCTAAAAGGAGTAACGTGTATCTACATGCACTATTATGGGTAGATTGACAAGATATCTGTTGAATTAAAAAAGAAAACATGCTGCAGAGCAATATGCACAATATGATACCTTTTTATCTGAAATAAACCATACATATTCTAGGTCAGTACATAGCACAGAATGTATACCAGACTGATGACAGTGGTAGAGTTTACCTCCTAAGAAGGGGTGAGCAGAGGGGCTATTTAAACTTATAGAGACTGTTTTAATTTTTTAATGTAGATAATTTAATCATACATTACTTACATTTTAAGAAGTAATTAAAAAAAAAAAAAACCTGACTTAAAGTAGTTGCAGTGTGGGACGCCTGGGGTCGCTCAGTTGGTTAAGCCACTGCCTTCAGCTCAGGTCATGATTCTGGCATTCCAGGATCGAATCCTGCATCGGGCTCCCTGCTCAGCGGGGAATCTGCTTCTCCCTCTGACCCTCCCCCTTCTCATGCTCTCTCACTCTCTCTCCCTCAAATAAATAAAAAAATAAAATCTTAAAAATATAAAATAAAAATAAATAAAGTAGTTGCAGTGTATTTCGGGAATGTAGTGAAAAATGAGAACGCTAGTGTTTCTCTTCTGTCAAGCATACTTTTCCATCCAATTCACCTGATCTTTCAGGAACTGCACTCCCACTTCATGTTATCTCATGGAGCAATCAACCCAGTGCTATTCTGATCACAAACGTGGGCCCATAACTTAGTCTGGCCCATCAATACCTCTATCCCTATGACCACATTTTGGGTTCAGGAATTAGCAAATATTCCATATGAGTGTTATTTATTATTAAGCTACTTTGGGTTAGACTTCTATCCACTTGTATCCAAAATAGTTCTGACAAATATAGGGAGACATATTTAAACAGATATTTTCAATAGAATAAAACAAGTAAAAGAGAAACACTACAAAAGACAGAGACAATATATGAAGTGGCACATTATAAATAGTTCTGACAGATATAGGGAGACATATTTAAACAGATATTTTCAATAGAATAAAACAAGAAAAAGAGAAACACTAAAAAAGAGAGACACTATATGAAGTGGCACATTATTTAAGATAGACTGTTATATTTTAAAGATATGTATGATGAACCACAGAGTTACCACTAAAAAAGCACAGAGCTAATAAGCCCCAACAATAAACGACATATAAAATATTCAATCCAAATGAGGGGTGAAATATGTTAAAGGATTACAAATCACACAAAGAGCAAATGAACGGCAAGAAAACAGATTCAGACCCAACTAAATCAATAATCACATTATACATAAACAGTCTACCGTAGTTTTCTATTGCTGCCATAACTAATTACCACAAACTTACTGTCTTGAAACAATACAAATGAATTCTCTTACAGTTCTAAACAACAAAAGTCTGGTACAAGTCTCATCAGGCTAAAACCAAGATCTGCAAGATGTATTCCTTCCTGGAGACTCTCTGAATCTGCTTCCTTGCTCTTTCAAGTTGTTGGCAGAATTAAGACCCTTCCAATTGTAGAACTGAAGTCTATTTACTTCCTATCAGCTGAGGGCTGTTAGAGCTTCTAGTAACTGCCTGAATGCCTTAGCTCATGCTTGCCTTCCCCCATTTCCAAAGCCAGCAACAGAAGATCAAAGACACTCTCACATTTTGAATTTCTCCTGCCTCTCCTTCTGTTTTCAAGTCTATCTGATTTCTGCTAGGAAAAGTTCTCAGATATTAAGGGCTCACGCTGGACCCACATGGCATTCCAGGATCTCCCCATTTAAAGGCAGCTGATAAACAACCTTAATTCCATCTGAAGACTTATCTTATACCATATAAAGTAACATATTCATACGTTCCAGGGATTAGGACATGAACATCTCTTGAGGGCCATTATTCCACCTATCACCTGTCTAAACATTCACTAAAAGACAGAAACTTGGGGCGCCTGGGTGGGTCAGTCAGTTACGTGTCCAACTCTTAATTTCGGCTAGGGCCATGATCTCAGGACTGTGGGATCAAACCCTGCATCAGACTCCGCACTGGGCTGGGAGCCTGCTTAAGATTTTCTCTCTCTCCCTCTCCCTCTGCCCTTTCCCCCATCTCTCTCTTCCTCTCTTAAAAAAAAAAAAAACAAAACTAAGACAAGACAGGAATTGTTAGATTGGATTAAAAAGCAAGACCCAATTACACATTGCCTACAAGAAACACACTTCAAATATAAAGAAACAGTCTAAATAAAAAAAAAAAAAAGAAGATAAACCATCCTAATCAAAACAAAGCTGGACAGAGGAAAGTGATGCAAAATGGCAGACTAGGGGACTCCAGGAAGCTTTGAAAAGTTCTCCCATACACCAGAGAATCTAGAAGCCACAGACATGTACACAGCAGGACATATGTACTGAAAAGACCTGAAAAGACAATACCCTTTCACCTGTAGCTAATCTTTAGGCTCAACAAAAACAGGAAGTGAGTGCTCCAGCACACAGCCAATCTGCAAAGACCTGAAGTCTCTTCTTTCCTTTCTTTTCTCCCCAGTCATTTAAGAAAATCTCTAATAAACCACTAGCTGAGCGCTAAGCTAAAAAAAGAGACTTCAAAGACCACACAACAACAAACAATAGTCTTAACGTTGATATACCTAATAACAAAGTTTCAAAATATGTGAAGAAAAAACAGCACTTCAAGGAGAAATACATAAATCCACAATTATAGTCAAAGATTTCAATAGCCCTGTCTCAGTAAGTGACCAAACAGATAAAGAAAAAAAAAAACCAATATGGACATAGAACATTTGAACACACTGTCAATCAATTTGACATAATTAACATTTATACAATACTCCACAAACAAGAGAAGAATGTACAAGATTTACCAAGATAGAACACATTGTGTATTGAAACATAAATCCCTCACACACACACACACACCCCCCACCAAATAAATGTAAACTATTCAAACTGGACAAAGTATGTACTTCTACCACAGGGAATTTTTTAAAATCAATATCAGAAAAATCTGTGAAAAATCCCCCAAATATTTGGAAATTTAAAAACATCTAAATAACCCATGGATCAAAGAAGAAATCAAAAGGGAAATTAAAACTGTTTTGAACAGAATAAAAAAAAAACACAACATACTGAAATTTCCAAGATGTCGTTAAAGCAGTGTTAAGAGAAAAATTCATAACCCTAGATGCCTATATTAGAAAAGTCTCACACCAGTGACCTTTGTTTCTACCTTAAGCAACTGAAAGAAAGAAGTGCAAATTAAACACAAAGTAAAATAAATTAAACACAAAGTAAAATAATAAAAACTAGAGAAGAAATCAATGAAATAGAAAACACATACCAAAAAAAGTAGAGAAAAATTAATGAAACCAAAAACTAGTTCTCTGAAAAGATTAAAAAAAATTTAATAAAACTCTAGCCAAACTTATCAGGTAAAATCTAAAGAAGTCACAAATTACCAGTATCAAGAACGAGAAGGGGAACATCACTGCAGATCCTAAACACATTTAAACAGTAATAAGGGAGTGTTCTCAACACTGTTTTGCCAGTAAGTCTGAAAACTTAGGTGAAATAAAGTTCTTAAGAAACGCAAACTATCACAACCCACTAATATGAAACCGATAATTTGAATAGCTCTGCAACCGTAAGGGAAATGAATTTTTAACTTAAAAACTCCCAAAAAGAAAATCTCCAGAGTCAGATGGCTGCACTGGAGAATTCAACCAAATGTTTAAAGAAGAATTAACACCAATTCTACAAAATGTCTTCCAAAAACTCTCTTCCAGAATATAGAGGAAGAGGGAACACTTTCCAATTCGTTTTATGAAGTATGACCCTGATACCAAAAATGATAGCTATACGATGTTCATAGGTTGGAAGATTCAACACACTAGAGACGTCAATTCTCTCCAAATTGACATACACATTTAACACAACTGCTATCAAAATCCCAGCAGATTTCTTTGTAGACAAGATTCTCTATAGTTTATATGGAAAGACAAATGAACTGGAATAGCTAACACAATTTTGTAAAAGAAGAAATCAGAAAGAGTCTATCTTAGACATAGCTTATTTTAAGACTTAGCTTTTTACAGCTACAATAAGCAAGTCCATGTGGGTAATTAACAGACAGATACATACACCTATGGAACTGAATAGAGAATCCAGAAATAGAACCACACAAAAATGTTCAATGAACTCTTGACAAACTACAAAAGCAGCTCAGTGGAATAAAGCTAACTTTTCAATAAATACTGTTGGAGCAAGTGGACATCCACACACCAAAAAAAGGAACTTCGCCTAAGTATCACACCTTATATAAAAATTAACTCAAAATGGATCACAGACTTGACTGTAAAACATAAAAGTATAAGACTTTCAGAAAAAAATCAGAGGAAGTCCTCAGGATTTAAATCTCAGCACAGAGTTCTTCAATGTGACACCAAAAAAAATGACCCATAAAAGGAAAAGTTGATAAATCGATCTTCATCAAACTTTAAAACTATTGCTCTGCAAAAGACTGTTAAGAGGATGAAAAGACAAGCTATAGACTGGGACAAAATATCTGCAAACCACAAAGGCAACATAAGGCTAGTATCAACAATATAGAAAGAACTCTGGCAACTCAATGGTAAAAAAAATAAATAAATAAAATAATCCCATTAGAACATGGACAAAAGACATGAAGAGACATTTCACCAAAAAGACAGATGGCAGAAACGCCCAAGAAAAATGTTTAATATTTGTCATTCAGGAAGTGCCAATTAAAACCACAATATCACATCACTACACACTTATCAGAATGGCTAAAGAAATTTTTTTTAAATAGTGACACCAAATGGTGGTAAGGATAAAGAAAAACTGGATCACTCATGTTGCTGATGAAAATATAAAAGAGTACAGCCACAGTTTCCATCTCTTAAACCTGCAACTCAGCAATTATACTACTGGGCATTTATCACAGAAAAATGAAGGCTTATGTTCACACAAAAACCTGTACACAGATGCTCACAGTATTTTTATTCATAACAGCCAAAACTGGAAATATCCCAGCTGTTGTTCAACCAACGCTTAAAAATAATAATAATAAAAAAAAAAAACTACAGTACATCCATGCCATGGAATATTACTCAGCCTAGATGAGTCTCCCAGAGAGCTAAGCTGAGTAAAAAAGGCAAATTCCAGCAAGTTACACTGTATGTGATTCCATATATATAAAATATTACTGAAATGGCAAAATCATAAAAATGGAAAACACATGATGTAACAGTAGGGGCAGGAGGTAGTGTGTCTATAAAATGGCAACAGGAGGAATACTTGCAGTGATAGAAATGTTCTAGATCCTGACTATACCAATGTCAGTATCTTGGTTGTGATAGTATACTGTAGTTTTATAAGATAGTATGATTGGAGGAAACTGAATAAAGTATACATGAGATCTCTCTATTTCTTACAATGCATGTGAATCTGCATTTATCTGAAAATAAAAACTTTAATTTTAAAAAACTCAAAATGAATGGGAAGAGATGGATATGTTTATCTTGATCATGACAATTCCATTATCAACTCTCAAGTTGTACACTTTTAAATACATGCAGCTTGTTGCATATCAATTATGTCTTGAGAAAGGTAGAAGGAAAAAGATACAGCATTTTACTTCCTTTTCCCTTTCTGAATAATTCAGTCTTAGAGCCAATAGGTGAACCAAGCAAAATGGGCATTCACACCAAAAGGGGAGGGAGGAGGGCTGTGAGATAGAGAAGCCTCAGCAGTGACCCAGGGCTGAGAGTCAGAGCCCAGCACGGTGAAGAGGGGCTTGGTATACAAGGGTTGCCTGGTGCAGTATTGGTGTCTACATAACACAGCTGCCACACACATTGTTATCTAAGCACTAGTGGTAGAAGAGGACATCCATACACGGAGGAGACAGTGATGGTCATGAGAAATTGCCTCCATACAGGAGAACTGACTGAATAAGTACATATATAAAAAAAATAATGGAGCCAGATTTCTCACTGTTGGAGAAAGAAGTTACAAAACTGGAAAGGGAGAAAACTAGAATGAACTCTGTGGTGGTAGACTATAACTAGAAGTATCGGTGTGAACTCACAACTTTCAACACATGTAGAGACAGAGAAAAATAAATATTTAAATGTGTGAATATGTGTGTGTGTGTGTGTGTGCATATATATACATATATTCCCTAACTCTTTATCAAGAGGGTCCACAAGCAGCAACATCCTAATAATAATGAACACATCTAGCAAACTGACCTTGGCTTCTAAATACCATTTTCCTTTAACGAAGTCAGCAACTGAAGGATTATGCAGGGAAAAGAATACAATGAGCTTGAAACATCTTTTTGTGTCAGAAAGTAAAAAATGATTGAGATAAATCAAAAGAACACAGAAGTCAGACTGAAGTAATTGGCTAATATGACAACTTTGGCACCAAAATAAATACTGATAGTAGCAGACTGAATTGAATCAGTAGGAAACCAATAGTCTATATTGATATAAACAGCAAATTAACTAATTAATTAATTACTGTGGAAAGAGACACTTTATTTGAAATGGGGTATTTAACTGTAATGAGAATGTTTTCATTCTGACTAGGGAGAATGCGAACATATATTACTAATATAATTAAAATTAATTACAAAAATATAGCTCATGCCCTGAAGGATCTTATAATCTATTTGGCGGAATGTAGTATACTGTGAGAGTTCTAGGATTTCTCTGCACAGCATATTTATCTAGCTTCTCCATGTAGTAGCTGACTAGCTACAATGAAGAGGGATGAATGTAAAATGGCTCTTGTGTTTCTTGCTTGGATTTTCAGGTGCTACCGATACCGGGACTGTATGGGGAAGGGAAGGTTAGTGATGAAGACAACAGGTTCAGTTTGGAAGATCTTACATTAAGGATGTTCAGCAAGGGGCACCTGGGTGGCTCAGTCGTTAAGCGTCTGCCTTCGGCTCAGGTCATGATCCCAGGGTCCTGGGATCTAGCCCCGCATCGGGCTCTCTGCTCAGCGGGGAACCTGCTTTCCCCCTCTCCCACTCCCCCTGCTTGTGTACCCTCTCTCGCTGAGTCTCTCTGTGTCAAATAAATAAACAAATTCTTACCCCCAAAAAAGTATGTTTAGCAAGCAGTTGGTTTCATTGGCTTCATAATCAGAGGAGAGTCTAGTGCTGAATCAGCTAACCACATGAGCGCATAACTCATCCAAGGAGGCTGGAGAAAGAAAAAAGCATTTGGCCTAGGGCAGAATCCTGGGTTAACCAGACACTTAGGAAAAGCTTTATGCCGTTTGGAACAGGACAGTTTATAAACAAGTACAATTATGACCAAATATCGCAAGCAAAATATTAAAATTTCAAAAGTTAGAAACTAACCAAATGTCAACAAAAAGTAGAGTTTAATATTCTGCCACTTAACAGAATGTTATCATAAAAATGTTATGAAAGTTTATACTAACATAAAAACGTTTATGATAGTTTTTCAGTTAAAGTACGTATTATTTAAGCAATGTTAACAGTAGCCACAGCAAAATCTCTAAGAAGATGCATCAAAACGTTAATGGAAGTTGTTTTGAAGGTGGGACTCTATGAGGTTTATTCTACTTTTCTGTATCTTTCAAATTCACGTTTAATACTTTCTAATAGTGGAAACAGTCACAAATAGGATTCTCTTCCACCTCTTAATATGATAAACACGGTAACGCTTCCTGACACAGAACCAGGACACACAGTAGGCGTGAATATATCAATACCTGCAATTTAAGCAAATCACCTGAGAGTTTCTGCCTAATTAAAAAACCCATAGTCCTTCCCGCTGGAGAGGCTCACGTCCTGCTGTCCTGGATCATGCAAGGCGTGACAAACGGCTCTGCCTCTGTCCTGTCCATAATGCCTCGATTGGTCTACACCTAAGGTTTCCACGAACCATTCCTACTGGACTCACCGCTAGGTCCCAGCGATTAAAGCTCTTTTTGGCTTCTTTGAAAATAAGTAGCAAACTGTGGGTAACCTTCCAGTTCTGTGGAGAATCAGGAATGGTGACTCTTAATTTATTGTATGAACTCGCATTTTGACGTCTCACTGTCCTGAGTGCACTGGCAGGCACTCCCACGGCCCTGGGCTCTCCAGGAGCTGGAAGGCCCACGAGGTCACCACAAGCGCCCCCAAACCCTTCAGTGGTATCAACCCTTAACGCTACTCAAAACTCTTCACTTCTTCATTCCAGGTCTCAGGGCCACGCCTGTTAGATATTATTATCTCTGCACATAATAGATGCGATCTGAGACAGGGTTCTTGTACAAGACCAGGCAGCCGGTGCAAGGCGAAGTCTTACCAGCGGTCAATATCGCAGCTATATTTATTACGAGGCTCACCTCCACAAGTTCCATCCGGTGACCTCCGCAAAACGGGCTCGCGTGGCCCAGGCGGGCCCCACCCCCAAGCCTCAGCACGTTCTCTGAGGCTGTTAGGCGTTGAGAGGCCTCGAGGCCCAGCAGCCAGGATGGAAAAGGCAGACGGTGGGAAGAGTCCTTCTGGCAGGGCAGGAGGGAAGGTCACTGGGATCCAGAAGCCTTCGTCAAATTCTGATCTGAGGCAAATCAAACCTCTCAGCTTCCAGAAGTGATGGAGACAGGCTCCAGAAGCCTGAGGTGAGAGGTTTAACCCTCTGACAGTCCAGCACCGCCGCCATCAGGAAGCCAGACGCCACAGCCTCTCAGCCCGGGCAACTGGGTGTGGCTCGCCCTGGACACCGCCCGCCTCTGGGTGTGCTTTACCCTGGGCGCGGCCCCGCCCAAGGTGAAGCTCGCCCCAGACGTAGCCCGCCCCCGGGTGGTCGCCCTGGACGTAGTCCCGCCCCCGGGTTTGGCGTTTCCCGGCCGTAATCCCGCCCCAGGATGTGGCTCGCCCTGGACGTGGCCCGCCCCCGGGTGCGGCTTCCGCTGGACCTAGCCCTACCCCTAGGTGTGGCTTGCCCTGGGAGTGGCTCCGCCCCCAGAGCATGCTGGTCGGAACCTCAGCTTTTAAATTCCTGCGATCGCTCGTCTGTCCAAAGATTTCTGAACTCTGCTGGACGTGCCAAACTCTATTGAGGTAAATATGGTGTCGGTCTTCTAGAAAAGCGGATGATTAAGCCAAATATTCCAACAGTGCAAAAAAAAAATGTTGTAAATTGGAAAGCAAGGACAGATCCCCGAGGAAAACCTTCCAGTGTAAGAGATAGGAAAGAGGAAAGAAGGAATGGGTGTTCACGTTTTGGTTTTGTTACTCTTTCAAAATTTTTTTTCGATGTAAGGTTCTGGTGACTTCTCATTCCCCTGTCATGGTCCAGCACACATGCTCAACGAGTGAGGAGTGTGGAGAAATTGTAGGAAAGTGAAATCCTTTTGAGCACTTGGGCAAGAGAATTGACTAAGGAACAGTCATGAGCTCCACCAAGACAGGGAGCTTTGTTTCCTCCACGGTGTGCCCCTAATGCTTCGAAGAATGCCAGTACACAGTAACCAACACAACAAACTAATGGATTGTTTTCAGGCAGTGTTGAAGCTGACCATTATTATAGAACATTTATGGTGGCAGCAACATACTTACTTATGTTGATTTTATCCTAGAGGAATCAGCCCCTTATTAGAAGTCGGGTCTAAAAAAGACACAACTGACTTTTGCCACGCATGGCAGATGAAAGGCGAATGAGAGGCTGTTGAACGTAGAGCTATTTAGGTTTGGAATTAAGGGATGAACCATGAAGTTTTCCTTGGAGAGGGAGGGAACGAAGACAAAACATTGTCAGATGGACAGGGAGATGTATAAAGTATCTTGTAGTTCCTGAACAGGTTGAAGAATTGGCATATTGAGGGCATAAGCTGAAAGGATAAAATCGAGTGGAATGTCGGGGAGCCCACTTCTACCTCTCCCTCTGCCTGCAGCAACCCCTGCTTGTGTGCTTTCTCTTTCTCTCTCTCTCTGTCAAATAAATAAACAAAATCTTAAAAAAAAAATCAAGTGGAATGTCAGGCTGTCTTTTCAGATGGCAGAAGGGTTCCTGGTGATAAGTTCTAGGATATGGCCATAACTAAACTGGAATGGAGGTAAAGGGCTCAAGGATGAGAAGGGATAAATGGTAAGGAGACAGATTATTGGATGGTCTATCCACATGGATGTTGGGGACTCTGATGCCTCCTACTTCAAGTTCCTCTCCTGGGCCCCATCCCACCTCTTTCCTATCCCTAAGTCTCCACAGAATCAGCATTTACTGCAACTCCAAGCTTTAGTCGTGGCATAACTCTGGACAAGAAAGCAGAAATAGGGCAGTGAGAAAGAGGGCTGGAGTAGACATCAGTTTTTGTTTTGATACCTACCATTCACTCACCTTCTGGAAACAGCCCCTTTATTGACCTCCAGGGAACTAACCCCATTCTCAGTCTCAGTCTATGTGCAGGTGGAGTTGTCTTTCCCTGACACCCCTATTCTAAGAATGCATCTATAACTCAGGCTTGGCCAAAAGATGACTTTATGCTTTTGACAGCAGTGATTGGTCAGGGATGGGCATGTGACCCAACTGGAGCCAATAAGGCACAATGGGATTTTTGCAGGGACTACTGAGAGACACAACCCATTTTTAGCTACACTTAAAGCTTGAAAGGTACACTTAAAGCTACAAAATTGTCAGGCAGAAAGTCAGTCCAGAATATAGAGCCAAGAAATGGATAGAAAGTGAATCTTGAAGGCATCAACTGAGCTCCAGCTCCCTCCTGCCTTAGGCCAGCCTTATTCACAGACTTTTTCACGTACCTAAGGCAAAAGATTCTCTTTTTTAAGTCAGTTAAATTGTATTTGCTGTCATTTACATCCCAATAATTCCTCACATTATAAGGGGGCTCTCCATCCCTGGCTCCCTCTTCCATGCTAGCCCACAAAATACACATTACCTTCTCTGTCCTTCAGGTTACCCTTCTATAAGAGGGGATTAAGAAATCTACTGAGATTGGAGTCCAAGATGGCGGAAGAGTAAGAGACCTTAGTTTCATCTGTTCCCCGGAATTCAGCTAAATCATTCTGAATACCTGCGAAATCAAGAGGAGATCTAAGAAAAGAATAGCTGCAACTCTACAAATAGAAAAGTGACCACTTTCTACCAGGTAGGAGGTTCGGAGAAGTGAATCCGAGGCGATATATGGGAAGATAAACCGTGGGGGGCGGGAGCCTCCGTCAGCGGGCTACCGTATAGAACAGCAGAGCACAAAATCGGAACTTTTAGAAGTTGGCTCTGGTGAGGGACGTCCCCACCTGAAAGGTGCTCAGGTGGTGAAGTGGGGTGGAATCCTAGGTGGGACAGTGTGTTCTCAGGATCCCCAGGGTCACAGAAAAATGGGGGTGCCTGAGTGTGGCAGGATTCCTGGGCATCAGACCTGGGAAGCCCACTGTAAATCAGCAAGCCCAGGAGTGGGCTCACAGCTTGGAGTTGCCATAAACCACAAACCCTGGCCCGGTCGGGTGACCGCTCCCTGAGCAGGGGCCCAGCAAGCATCAGAACCGGCAAGACACCCCCCCTACCCCCGCCACCCCCAGGAGGAGCTGTGTGGGTGTGCACCGCAGGAGTCAGCAGGGTTTGGAGACTTGAAACAGGGTTCCATGCCTGAGATAGGAATGGTCAGGCACAGGCTGGTTGAGCACAGAGAGCAGACAGAGACCAGGGAGACAAGGGCGATTGACTGCTTTTCCCTGAGGCCACACTGAGGAATGGGGCCTCGAGCTCTCGGCTGCGGGCCAGAGACTGGGAGGCCGCCCTTTTCAGTGTCATCTCTAAAGCTGTGAGGAAAGCCTTCAGGGAACAAAAGACACATAGGGCAATCCAGCAGATTACTTAGCCTGTCCCCCTGCAAGGGCGGTGCAATTCCACCTGGGGCAAAGACACTTGAGAATCCATGCAATAGGACCCTCCCCCAGGAGATCAGCAAGAATATCCAGCCAAGACCAAGTTTACCAGTCTTTGAGAATGGCAAAACTCCAGACCTAGGGAAATACAGCACAAAGAATTCATGTTTTCTTTCCCCACGATTCTTTAGTCTTTCAATTTTGATTTTTTTCTCTTTCCTTTTTCAACCAGTTTCTCTCTTCTCAGCCCTTTTTTAAAATCTTTTTCTAATTTTCATTTTTACAGTTATAGTCTATCCTTTTACTATATTTAATTTTGTTTTTGTAAATACATAAGTTTTTCTTTCCTTTTCATTTTGGGATACAGTTTCTTCTAACAGACCAAAATAAATGCAGAATCCAGTGTATGGCTCTGTTCCCTTCACCTGACTGATCGTATTCTCTTTTTCTCTTTTCCTCCTCCTCCTCCTTCTCCTTCTTTAGTTTTTTTGTTAAAACACCCTAAAGCAACAGAATATACATTCCTCTTGGGTGTACATGGGACATTCTCCAAAATAAATCACATACCAGTCCACAAAATCAGGTCTCAAATGGTACCAAAAGATTGGGGTCATTCCCTCCATATTTTTGGACCACAATGCTTTGAAACTGGAATTCAATTCAATCACAAGAGGAAATTTGGAAATAACTCAAATACACGGAGGCTAAAGAGCATCCTACTAAAGAATGAATGGGTCAACCATGAAATTAAAGAAGAACTAAAAAAAATTCATGGAAACAAATGAAACTGAAAACACAACTGTTCAAAACCTTTGGGATGCAGCAAAAGCAGTCCTAAGAGGGAAATATGTAGCAATATAAGCCTTTCTCAAGAAACAAGAAAGGCCTCAAAATCTCAAGCTAAACTCCAGCTCCACCTAATGGAGCTGGAAAAAGAAAAGCAAAAAAGGCCTAAACCCAGCAGGAGAAGGGAAATAATAAAGATTAGAGTGGAAACCAATGAAATAGAAACCAAAAGAACAGTAGAACAGATCAACCAAATTAGGAGCTGGTCCTTTGAAAGAATAAGATTGATAACCCCCCAGCCAGACATATCAAAAAGAAAAGAGAAAGGACCCAAATAAATAAAACCATGAATGAAAGAGGAGTGATCACAACCAACACCAAAGAAATACAAACAATTTTAAGAACAAATTATGAGCAAATATATGCCAACAGATTAGGCAGGCTGGAAGAAGTGGATGCATTCGTAGAGACATATAAACTACCAAACTGAACCAGAAAGAAATAGAAAACCTGAGCGCATCCCTAACCAGCAAGGAAATTGAGGCAGTAATAAAAAATCCACGAAGAAACAAGAGCCCAGGGCCAGAGGCTTCCCAGGGGAAGTCTACCAAACAAAGAATTAATACCTATTCTTCTGAAGCTGTTTCAAAAAATAAAAATGCAAGGAAAACTTCAGACTCTTTCTATGAGGCCAGCATTACCTTGATCCCCAAACCGGGCAAAGAACCCACCAAAAAGGAGAACTACAGACCAAATCCCTGATGAGCATGGATGGAAAAATTCTCACCAAACTACTAGACAACAGTATCCAACAGAACATTAAAAGGATTATTTTCACCCTGACCAAGTGGGATTTATTCCTGGGCTGCAAGGGTAGTTCAACATCCACACACCAATCAATGTGATACGCTACATAAGTAAAAGAAAGGACAAGAAGCATATGATCCTCTCAATAAATGGAGAAATAAGCATTTGACAACTACAGCTTCCTTTTTTGATTAAAACTCTTCACAGTATAGGGATAGAGGGAACACACCTCAATATCGTAAAAGACATATACGAAAAGCCCACAGTGAATATAATTCTCAATGGAGAAAACCTGAGAACTTTTCTCCTAAGGTCAGGAACACAGCAGGGATGTCCACTATCACCACTGCTGTTCAACATAGTACTAGAAGTCCTAGTTTCAGCAATCAGACAACAAAAAGAAATAAGACATCCGAATCTGCAAAGCACAAGTCAAACTCTCACACTTTGAAGATGACATGATACTGTATATGGAAAACCCAAAAACTCCACCCCAAAATTGCTAGACCTCATACAGGAATTCAGCACAGTGGCAGGATATAAAATCAATTCACAGAAATCAGTGGCATTTCTACACACTAACAATGAGGCAGAAGAAAGATAAAGTAAGGAATCAATCCCATTTACAATTGCACCCAAAACCATAAGATACCTAGGAATAAACCTAACCAAAGAGGCAAAGGATCTGTACTCAGAAAACTATAGAACGCTCATGAAAGAAATGAGGAGGACACAAAGAAATGGAAAAACATTCCATGCTCAAGGTTTGGAAGAACAAATACTGTTAACATGTCTATGCTACCTAGAGCAATCTATACATTCAAGGCAATCCCGATCAAAACACCATCAACTTTTTTCCCAGAGCTGGAACAAATAATCCTAAAATTTGTGTGGAACCAGAAAAGACCCCGAATAGCCAAAAGAATGTTAAAAAAGAAAACCAAAACTGGTGGAATCACAATTCCAGACTTCAAGCTCTATTACAAAGCTATTATCATCAAGACAGTATAGTCCTGGCACAAAAACAGACACATAGATCAATGGAACAGAATAGAGAACCCAAAAATGGACCCTCAACTCTATGGTCAACTAATCTTTGATAAAGCAGGAAAGAATATCCAATGGAAAAACGACAGTCTCTTCAACAAATGGTGTTGGAAAAATTGGACAGCCACATGCAAAAGAATGGAACTGGACCGTTTCCTTACACCATACGCAAAAATAGACTCCAAATGGATGAAAGACGTAAATGTGAGACAGGAATCCTTCAAAACCCTAAGAGGAGAACACAGCCAGCAACCTCTGTGACCTTGGCCATGGCAACTTCTTGCTAGACACGTCTCCAAAGGCTAGGGAAACAAAGGCAAAAATGAACTGAACTATTAGGACTTCATCAAGATAAAAAGCATTTGCACAGCAAAGGAAACCGTTGACAAAAAACAAAAGACAACTGACAAAATGAGAGAAGATATTTGCAACTGACAGATAGAGGGAGGGCTAGTACCCAGAATCTATAAAGAACTTATCAAACTCAACACCCAAAGAACAAATAATCCAATCAAGAAATGGGCAGAAGACATGAACAGACATTTGTCCAAAGAAGACATCCAAATGGCCAACAGACACATGAAAAAATGCTCAACATCACTCGGCATCAGGGAAATCCAAATCAAAACCTCAATGAGATACCACCTCACACCAGGTAGAAGGGCTAAAATTAACAAGATGGGGAACAACATATGTTGGTGACGAACTGGAGAAAACGGAACCCCCTTACACTGTTGATGGGAATGCAAGCAGGTACAGCCACTCTGGAAAACAGTAGGGACATTCCTAGAAAAGTTGAAAATAGAAATACCCTTCAACCCAGCAATTGCGCTACAGGGTATTACCCCAAAGATACAAATGTAGTGATCCAAAGGGCACTGGCACCCCAATGTTTACAGCAGCAATGTCCACAATAGCCAAACTATGGAAAGAGCCCAGATGTCCATCGACAGATGAATGGATAAAGAAGATGTGAGATAGATAGATAGATAGATAGATAGATAGATAGATAGATAGATAGATAGATGAAACATTACTCAGCTATCAAAAAAATGAAATCTTGCCATTTGCAATGACGTGGATCGAACTAGAGGTTATTATGCTAAGTGAAATAAGTCAGTCAGAGAAAAACAATTCTCATATGATTTCACTCATATGTGGAATTTAAGAAACGAAACAGGATATATGGGAAAGGAGGAAAAAAATAAAACAAGACAAAATCAGAGAGGGAGACAAACCATAAGAGACTCTTAATCATAGGAAAGAAACTGAAGGTGACTGGAGGGGAGAGAGGTGGGAGGATGAGGTAACTAGGTGATGGGCATTAAGGAGGGCATGGGATGTAATGAGCACTGGGTATTATATAAGACTGATGAATCACTGAACTCTACGTTTGAAACCAATAATACATTATATTTTAATTGAATTTTAAAAAATAAAAAATCTACCTTGAAGAATCGTAAATATTAAATGGGATAAGATACATAAAAGCATGTTTTACAAAACTGAAGTACAACAAGCAGCACTTAATTTTTCTAAATTAAATTAAATCTGGATCAGAGCCCCCATGTTGAAGGAAGGTATCCAATATTAGTCATCACTGGCAATGGGGATGGGGCGGGGAGAGGCTTTTGCCATCAGGCAAATATAAAGTATCAGGCAAATATATAAGAAAAAGACTCTGCTCTTGGGTCTATCATGGTTGCCATTGGGATGTTCATTGCCCAAGCTCCACTGGCCCATTAATAGGCCAGTGGTTGTATAGCCTCTATGCCCAGTGCGGCAATGCAGAATTTTGATGCACCTCCCAAGGTAATGCCGCTTGATGATCATTCATCTCAGCAAACATCATTTCATCCCTTAGAAAGATTGTGCTGTCTCCCAGAGGACTTCCACACAGAACCCATCCACTCAGGAACTCACCTTACACCCTTAGTATCAAGTCACTGGAGCCACTGGTACCTTTAGGCAACTCTCCTTTCAACCCAGCACCTACATCAATGCCTATCTCCTCTCTCCTGAGAACACCTGGTGAAAATTTTCCTCACCCGTAAGAGTCTGGACAGGACTGTACAACAGGTGCCTCACAACTTCTCTTTGGGGGTCAGGAAACATGAAAACCATTAATAACCCCTGAGACCAGAAGCTCAGAACTTCCTGTAAGACAAAAGGGGAAGTTAATTTTTATTCCTTCTGGAGTCCCCTCTGGCAGGGAATAGAAGCAGCAATCAGTAGCTTGGTAAAATATCCTGCCTCAAATGAAGGCTGCCTTAAGCTGGGAGAGAATCCCTACAGAGGAAAATTACCCACTCTTGTCATTGCCAGCCCAACCTCCTCCCCACAGGGAAGCACGGCTACACTTATATATGAATCCGTTCTTTCCCTGCTTCCCCCACCCCCACCAATGAAGGAAGGAAGAGACCTTGAGTCTCCTGGGAGAAATAAGGAGGCAGCCTCTACAAGTCTCTGAACCTGCCACGTGGCCTTCCTAATGAAGACCAAATGCGCCCTTGTGACGCCAGGAAAATAGCCCAGTTTAGGCTCTGATCCAGGACCACTGGAAGTTCTAGGGGAAGAGCCTCAAGAGAAGAGCCCTTTCTCATAGCCTGGGCTCTTTCACTGCAACCACCGACTGTGGCACAGTTATCTGTGTTAGTCCTTCTGATGGCTGCCTCAAGGAATCTGATCGCCTTAGGCACCACCTGGCACCAGAGAAATTCTCAATGCCTGAAGCTGGGAACTGGGGTCACCATGCCCAATCCACATTAAGGTACCAATCAATACATGCGTTTTGTCAACCCTGACGTTACGTTTAGAGTTTAAGCTTGAGGTTGTAAAAATTCAGGTAACCCATTCCCATTGCATTATGTGTCAGGGACAATTCTTCAGGCACCACACTATATCACGTAAATGACACTCTCCTAAAATTTCATAACACTGTGATCCCTGACTGTGGACACAAAGCACATCTTTTTCTAGAGAAATTGATCTTCATCTCTCTAATCATTTTTCAGCTAATACACTTTCTTAGTTTTTTATGATCGTGATGCTTTCCTATAGGAACAGGAATCTGGAGGAAAGGAAAACAATCCTAGAAGCAGAAAAGTAGTATGAGATCACTCATGGATGGTGTTACTAAGTCATTTGGACAGATCACTTCCTAGGTGTTCTAAGTGTCCAAATTCTGTCTCATTGCCTCATTCAATATTTCTCTGAATGGAAGCAATAGACATTAGATATGACTTGTTATGTGGCCCCAGCTTATTAACCCTTTCAGCCTTCACATCTCCCTTAGTTAGACGTGCTCAAGCCATAGGTAACGTGAAAAATGTCTCAAAATGGGAGTTACATGCTGTAAGATCCCTAGTACTGGCTTTTCCGTCAACTGGGTGACCAATTCTCTCTCATGTTCAAGCTATGAGAGTTAAATTTGAAATGACGGGTGTACTATATTAAATATATTAATTAATAAGAATAGAAATTAAACCTTGCAACCTGAAGGGTTTCTTCCTCTATAAGCTTGACTAGGTCTACAAAAGCTGAAGGTTACTTCTTTAGACCTATGGTCTGGGAGCTAGGGCAAAGTGGAGAGACTGTGGTAGAGCCGTATGAGACATAGTGAGCCGGATGAGACATATGACACCTACTTTTTCCTCCCCTCTAAGGCTGACTACAGTAGTAGTCAGGTGGTCCTGAGGGCTCATTTTACTTTACAATTCGGAAAAAACCCATACAACCTTTACCTCTCTATACCACCTTTCCTTCCTTCTTTGGATGCTCCAATCACTTTGATGTTTACTTACCAGCCGCCACTTCGTTTAGCCATTAAACAGTTTTGACCTTGATGACTTGGATATGAATGAGGACAAAGATCCACTTGGCACCTTTGGCCACTTTTGCTTCAGCAAATTGAGTAGGGTGTCCAAGAAGAAACCCTTGCATTAGGAAGACTTCTAAGAAGAGTCCAATGATCCCCACTTCCTGATGTTCACACCCTTGTGTAATTACCCCTCCCCTTGAGCATAGGCAGGACTTAGTGATTTGCCTCTGACTAAGAGAATAAAGGAAAGGTAATGGGATGTCATTTCCGTTATTAGTTTACCAAAGATTGTAACTCCTGTCTTGTTTGTAAACTCTCTCCTTGCTTTGATGAAGTAAGCTGCCATGCTGGAGAAGCCCACGTGACAAGGAACCAACCAGCCCTAGCCAAGAGCCAACAAGGTTCTGAGGATCCCAGTCCAACAGGCTTTGAGGAACTGCATCCTGCCAACAACTGTGTGAATGGGTACAGGAGTTGGCCCTTCCCGAGTCAAGCCTTCGGATGAGAATGTAGCCTCAGCCGACAGCTTAATTGCAGCCTTGAAGCAGAAAATCCAGGTAGGCCTCGCCTGAATTTCTGACCCACAAAAACTGTGAGATAATAAGTATGTATTTTTTAAGCCACTACATTTTGTAG
Organism: Zalophus californianus; assembly: GCF_009762305.2. Lineage (NCBI taxonomy): Eukaryota > Metazoa > Chordata > Mammalia > Carnivora > Otariidae > Zalophus > Zalophus californianus. The sequence continues at coordinate 72,553,478 of NC_045607.1, forward strand.
TGTCCATTACACAGCAATAGATAATTAGTGCAGTCCTAAATTACTGTAACCTTGGCGTAAAATGTTGCATGTTTGGGAAGGCAGGCACCATAGAGGAGGACAACGTCCCTGGCAACATCCCTGGAGGTACTGTCTTCCTGCTCAAAGACTATCCCGTATACTCTTATGCTGAAATGGTATCATTGGGTTCTAATAAGCCCTGAGTAGCCTCCAGGAGGTGAGGCCTAGGTGACATAGTAACTCATCCCACCCAACAGATAGTTTGGGCGCAGATGAAGAGAGAGTTTGAACCAAGTTCTGCTCTTTAAGGGTTTTTCTCACTTTGTAAAGGCCTGAAGGTTTTCAGAGTAAGCTTTTTGTACTTTTTATGAAAAAAAAAAGTAAATGTTTTAATACAGGACATCTGAGCAGGGTCAAATAAAGGACCCCAGGATGAAACTGAGAAGGCCACTGTCCAGCTTCTTACAAGGGACTGGTGCACTTATAGAAGCCAGAGAGGAAACCAGTAAGAGCTGAACACACTTCTTCCTTTCCCTAAGCACAAGCCCCAGCCCCAGTCCCAGTGCAGCACACAGAGAACAGCACTCTCTATTAGAAGAAACATTTATTGAGGAGGATTGATATTCTTAGTTGTGCTGAAGGTTGTCCTCATCAGAGGATATATTGTCATGACAACTGTGAGGCTTTCTTAACAAGGATGGAATGATTTCTTCAGGGAAATTTTTCTCTGTGGAAGTGCTGGAGAAGCATTTTCTGCTTGAGTAGAAGAGTCAAATCACTAAACACAGTACTTTCATCAGGGTCACCCCTGGTGGCCGAAAGGACCTGGCATACTTGATGCACACAGGTGGGGCTTGGATGAGACACAGGCTCCCCGGAAGGCAGAGAAGAAGGGGGTTGACTCTGGCTTAATAGCTGGCCCTTGAAGGTCACAACTTTTCGGGGATCTCTGACCCTGTGTCTGTTCTGTCTGACACTGCTAAGACGGTTCTGGTCAGCACAGACGGCTTCATGGCTGCAGGACTTGATACTTGCCCGTTTCTTTTGTTGTGGCTCAGAGAGAGCCCAATAGTTGGAGGAATATCTCTGGGCAGGCCCTACCTGGGCCTGTAGTTCCTCCTGCTGCTGGCTTACTGCTGAGGCCTCAGATCCGTACCTACATGCCAGCTTCTCTTCTAGGACCTTCCCAGTGGTAGTCATGAGCTTGTGAGCTTCAGGGGGCCCATCGCTCACAAAACTAGTCACACTTTCAACTGGGTCTTGGTGCTGCACTAAGGTTGACATGAACTTGCCTTCTTGCTGGGGACATTCCTGCTGCCCTGTGATTTTTTTCTTGGACTTGATCCACTGAAGGAAGTGCCTCATCTTTTTTCTGAAGTAACTTTCAGGAGGAAACTGTTCATTCTGTGACAGAGATGGGGAAGCACTCTCTAATTTTCTGTCCTCAACACGGTAGCTCTCCTTTCTGCCTGCAGATGTCCCTACTCCTGAGTCCTCACTTCTACATTTTCTTGCTTTGGAATCATCCTGAGGTCTCACTTTCCTTTCACTTTTTCTTTGTGGGAAATTCTTAGTCTGACACTTACGGAAGGCCACCTTAGAGTCCCAGGACTCCTGCTGCTGCCCCATGCTAATTCTGCTATCCTCCAATTGGACATGCAGCACCTGGGATGCTTCCAAGACCCCGCTGCAGACACTCTGGGACGGAGTCAGTGAAGCCTTGGAAGTCAAGCTATCTGAAGTAAGGGGCATGTCAGTGGGACATCTTTGAGCCTGGTTATGTTCCTCACTCTCCAACTTAAACTTTAACTCACGCAGAAGCTGTCTTTTCAGCTCTGATAGCTTAGAATCTTGGGGAACCAGTATTTTTGGTGACGGATGTTCAGTGGTCAGGGCAGTTTCTACCTTACTCCTACTGACACTTCTCATTTTGGAGCTTCCCAACTCACTGGTTGTCAAGGTGTCACAAGATTGGGATTGAAGAGTACGGAGCTCCTCGGTGTCGAATATATCCGTGGACAGGTTGGACATGGCAAATTCTTCTAAATTCTTCTCCACCATCACTTTGCCCTGTACCATTTCTACTCTGTTGCTGGAACCCACATTCTCATGCCTTGGCTCATGTCCAGCCGCAGCTTGCCTTGTGGGCACCTCTGGGCCACATGTGTTTTCTGGTACAGTCTCACTGGGTCTGACCTGAGCTCCGATGCTGTGTGTAAGGGGCTGAAAAGTCTGGCTGCCACACTCAGGTATCTGGATGCACTGGGCAGGACTCTGGTCAGTGTGAGAGTGTGATGCCTTCAGGACCCCCCATCCTGCATTGCCCACAGATAACATAGTAGGGAGAGGATGATCCAGGGTGGGGACTGAATTTGCTGTTCTCACCCTGTTTCCCAAAAAAGTTTTGGAGCTTCCCTCAAGGGGTTTAAAAAACTCAGCTTTGGAATCCACCCCAGAAATATGCATGGCTGAGGAGGGAAAGTCAACTTGGGGAAGAGGCCATGTTTTGGCTTCTCTCAACATATAGAATTTTATGGATTCAAGAACCCTGAGGGGTAGACCCCACCTCTGACTCATGCGAAATCTTATAATATGTGCCTCTAGTACCTGTCGTGTATTGGGATCAAGAAAAGAAAGTCCTAGAGTGGTGACCTGGCAGTAAACCCTACCCACCAGAGTCTTTTTTGAATTTGTGTTTTCTGAGGTAGTCTGGGAACTCCCAGAGAAAGGCAATGTATTGTCATCAGCCAGCCATGAATAACACACACCTATAGGAATCCTACCCGCTGTGATCTGCCAAAACTTCTTGCTCATATGTAATCTAAGAGCGCTTTTGATTTGATTCTGGTCTGTCTCCTTCCTTGAGACATTTAATAATTCATTCCCTGAGTGATTCCTTGAATGACACACACAGTTACTTGTTGTCTCCAAGGCAGCCCTGCGACCCTTCACTAGGTAGCATTCTGAGACCCTTTGTGGGCTCTTCTCTAGGATATACCCAAGATTCCTCCTCATATCCTTCCTTAGCTGGGACTTTCTTGGGACCCTCTCACGGAATCTTCCTGAGAGATTCAGTTCAGTCTTTGCTAGATCCTTGCTACTATGGCCCTGAAGCTCATAGAATTGTGAGTGAACATGTCTGCTTTTTCGCTGAGAGATTCCTGTTAATTTACACTGAGGCTCCATCAGTGCTAGGGACTCTAGGTTTCTACAGTCATGGAGGCAGGAGCATGGGATTACCTCCCTTGGACTATGTAACTCCCATGTGTCCTGGGGTTCACAGGTGATATGAAAATGGCCAGGAAGGATGGAGACTGGTACGTGGGCATGGGATGACCGGCTAACCAATGGAAGGTTGGGAGCTCGAGGACAAATGGTTTCTTGAGATTTCTGGAACACAGGGACTAAACCCCACAAGCTTTCCTGTTGCTTCTGCAACAGATGGCATTCCAGGTGTTGATGTTCAGTCAAGGTATGAGAGTCTGACTCATTCTTGGATCTATGGAAAGACACTCCACAGTCCCTAACCTGGGATGAAGAAGATGGTATGATTGGGAGGCGGGATTGAAAATGGGCCTGGGTGTTCACCTGAGTGAAAGGTAGGGGCTGGGATTGGAACAGGGTTTGAGGCAAGGGTTGGAGATGTACACTGGGGAGAGGAAGGTGATGGGAACGAGAAAGTGGTGCAGATACTAGATTGTGCATTTTGACTGCAGAGGTATTATGAATTCCATTGAATAAGACAAAGTGAGACCCTAGTGGGGAAGTACTACTAGAAAACAGGAGAGTGGCTACTAAGGACTCACTGTGCAAAGAAGGAAGACCCCAGAAGAATTGGCTATATTTCTGAGGCAAGTTCTCCCCCAAAGACTTGACGTGGAGGAGCTGCTGATAAATGTGCAGCTGCTCTGGTTTGCCTTCAATATTCCAGCCAGTTTGGGGGGCTGTGGTGACCTGTACATCAAATGGCTGCAGCAAATTCCCTTCAGATGTCCATTGGTATTCTGACCACATTTGTTTGGAAAATGGCCCCTCCTCTTTTACTTTCTTCTTTAAAATCTGGAAAGCCATTCTATTCTTCATTTCTCTCTCCAAGAGTGCCTGGAAGTGAAGGCCAGGGAAAGAAATTGCACTGACCTCCTTGTGCTTAGTAGCAGAGTCTCTCCAGAGATAGGTTTCTGGTAGATGGAGGTAAACTTGCTCTTGCTGAAAATTGGAGTGTGCTGATGTGGGAAGGTACACGTTCTTGGCCTGAGCCTGACAACAGGAGAATTCTGAAACTGACAGGCTTGAGCAGTCACTACCTCTAATTGTTGGGACATAAGTGGACAACCTACCAGGGCTATCTGGAGATGACTTCACAGGATCAGGCTTCATTGAGATGGACATTGATTTAGATTGAGTCACAGTTAAAGTGCAGTCTGGCGGTGGTAAAACAGACAAGGTTGGTGGTGTATGATGACAAGCAAACGAATCAGTGGGATTCCTTGCCTGGGACAGATTTGGTAAGAGGGTGATATCTTGTGAAATGGTGGGGTCAAGAGCAGAGATGGTATTCAGAGGTAAAGTGGCCTCTAGTTGGACGACAGGATCCCCTTTCTGAATGTCATGTAGTAGGAGAGGGGGAAAGGCGAGGGGCTGGGGTATGGAATGGGTCACTGGGAATTCAGAATCCAAGGTATTTGGCTCTAGTGGCAGGGACTGCCCGGGGGGTGAGGGTAAGAAAAAGTCAGCTAAAGAGGTCACTGGGTTAGGTGAGAAGATAGTGGGGTGGGGTGGGGAAGGCTCAGGCAAAGGCACTGGTAATAGGTCTCCTGAACGGACTGCTGAGAAGTCAGGGAATGAAGTGAAGGATGAGTCAGTCACAGGAGCTGTGGAAACCAAGGGGATCACGGAGGGAGTAGCATCTTCCAGGGCCTCTGAGAACAGCAGCCGATTGACCTCAGCCGTTGTGCTATTACACACCTCACAGAAGGGATCTGGACATAAGAGTTGACGAAAGTGGATGGTATCATGATGCTGACCTAGGGGGCTGAGGAGACAGGAGGTACAAAGCTGCAGCCCGGACCAGAACAAATATATGTGACCCTGGCAGATCTGGCAAAGATAGCCCCCCCCCCCGCCCCCACCAACATCCCCAAGACTTTCACATTCTAACTCTGATTGAATTTCCATCCCATGTCAATCCCGGGTTTCCCTGAGGCCCTTAGAAATTCATAGACTCTGCTTTAAAGGGGGGGGGGGGGGGGGTCCAAGATAGAAGGTAATGTTTAGTCACCTTTGCAGAAGAGAAAGCACCTTTCTTGCCTCCTTTACTTCACTCTGGCAAGTTCTCCCACCTGGGAAACCAGGAGAATGATGAAGATAGAAGCAAGAGATCTTATAAGAGACTGAGTAGAGTGTCCTTTCAGTGATACCCTTGGTAGATTGGACTGGGACAACACCAAGAATTAGGATATAAGATCACATGATCAATGAAAGTAAGACTTATATTTTTTTCATTCACAATGGGCTTTTGTATGTATTATTTATCCTATGTGATACTGAAAACCACCCTATGAAGAACACAGGGCAATGGATACCTCAAAGAGGAAGCTGAGTATCCATGACGTCGTAGGTCTTTCACAAAGTCAGGAGACAGAAGTTCTGATTTTGACGTCTCACACAGCCACCTATTGGGCAACACCCATTGCCCAGATCCATCACTGCCTCACGTAGAGCAGGGAATCTGAGAAGGGTTTTGTGCTCTGATTGCCTTTCCATAAGCCTCTCCTCTGAGGCCTCTGTTTTCTAAGAGGGACTGTATCTAGTAGCTGACCTCCTCAGAGATCATGGACCTGAGCCATCATGAAAAGGACAGGAAGGGTCACCCTTGGAGAGCTCAGGTGGAATAGGCAGAACCTTACCTTTCAGATTCCCACCTTTCCTCCTCCTCGTGGCTCTGCCCTGACGCTAGAACAAAAATAAAAGAATGAGGGGTTGGGACGTATCTCTCACTCTTCTCTTAGAATGGAAACGTTCCTTATCCAAGAATAGCAGGACTTTATTTTAATTAATAGAACTTTGTGTTCCTTGCTTTTATCAATTTTTAAAGGTGATAAGATGTTTTCAATACTTACTTCTTTGAAAAACTCAAAAGAGGATTTTGTCTGGTAGATCCACACTTGATATTCTCAGTCAGAAGTCCTTTATTCAATGAGGACATAGAAACTGAAGCCCGACAGTCACATCTGTGCTCCCTCAGGTAGGACCCTGTATGCTAGGACATACCTTAAATGCCTGGCTCTTCTCAGAGGCTTAGCACTGTTCTCCTGAGCAGCCCAACACAAAGGAAGGCTTGTCCGAGTGATGCTTGACATGGGACTGACCCATGATCAAGTGCTGGAAAACTTTGTTCTCTTACACAGATCCCATACTCTCGAAATGACCCAATCCAGGACTATGGAATCCCTGTGTTTGGGATTTTACCCAAGACAAGCCACCATACCCACATAGACCGTGAGTTTCAAGTAGAAACCTTAGTCTTTCCTTAACCCTTACCCCTGCCAGATCTCTCTTCCTAGAGCAGTGAATGTCTATTCTTTCTTTAGACTCCTCATTTTAGGTGTTTCTCTGACCCTAGCAAACTCATTTGGAAATGTGGGGAGAGGAACAGGAAAATAAAAAATCATTCTCTGAAGGGCAACTTCTGGTTCCAGATCTAACATTTAAAAAGCCTGGGAGTCATCACTTCAGTCTGTGAAAGAAGCAAAAAGCTGAACAGATTAAAAATCAATGACTTTTCTTGGAACCATAGTGAAAACCCACTACCCCAAATCTTCAGAGGGTGTCAATGCAGAAAACCATAGTTTAGATTAGTTTACCTAGAACAGAAGCCACCGGAGGCTCTGCACTGCTCTCCTGGTAGGAACACTTAAATAGACACTTTGACAAATTGCTGGAGGATGCATATGGGCTAGCATGAGAGTGAGAAACTGCTGGAGTCACAATCTAATGGGGGACCCCCACTTATTTATGGTTTTTCTTACCAGGAACCCCACCTGATTCTCACAGTAAAGAGCTACAAAAAAAAACAAACAAAAAAAAACAAAATTGCTCATATTTCTGGCAGGGGAGTGTAGGGTTGGAGAGAAAGGTAACCATTCGAAAATATTCCCAGAGTGTTCTCCATAACAGAAGCCTACTCAGCAGGGGAAAACCCTACCAGAGCCTTATGACACATGGGAGAAGGCAAATTACCCAACTACAGCAGCCTCCTTAAGTCCTCCTGTCTCATCCATGGAGTGGAACGGAACAAAACAAAAAAACCTTCGAAACTCTTGTGAACATCACAGTCCAGGGACATAAGCCCATTAAAAGACTGTATTTAATCATATCCTCTCCCCTGACACCTTACCAAAGTATTGACTGGGCTCTGGTGTAGTAACAGGATCATAGCTATAAAGAACTGCAAGGTATGTGTTCTATTTAGGGAGATTTAGGGAAACCTAAAGACACTAGGGGAGACAAAAACAAGGACACTAGAGGAAACTGAAGCCTCTGACATGTATAGCTACAGTAAATATTAAACACAGCCCAACACCTAAGCAGATTAACGTAAGACATCACATTAAAGGTCTGTTTACTTCAGTTCCAATTACCCAATACATCATGTTTGGCTTTCAAAGAAAAATTGCAAGGCATGCTAAAAGGCAAGAAAAAGCAATCTGAAGAGACAAACCAAGCATCAGGTGTACGTTCAGATATGACAGATTTCAGAATTCTCATACATGGTATCAAAAATAACCATGATTATTATGTTAAGGGCTCTAATGGAAAAGGTAGGCAACATACAAAAATAGATGAGGAATGTAAGCAGAGAGAGGGAAATTCTAAGAAAAAAATCAAAAGAAAATATTAGAAACCAAAAGCACTATGAGAAATGAAGAATGCCTTTGATTGACTCATCCGTAGGTTGCGTATGGTCTAGGAAAGAATAAGTGAGTTTTCATAAAACTCAGTAGAAACTTTCCAAACTGAAATAGAAAGAGAAAAAGAATTTTTTTAATGCTAAAATCTAGAATATCCAAGAACTATGTTCCAAAATGTGTAACATATAGGTAATCGGGATACCAGAAGGAGAAGAAAGAACAGAAAAAAATGTTTTAAGTAATAATGGCCAAGGATGTTCCAAAATTAATGACAGATTAACCATACATTGTGGAAGTTCATACATGGACATATCATATTCAAACTGTAGGAAAACAAAAGGAAAAATTTTGAAAGAATCCAGAGGAAAATAAAAACCCTACCTCTAGAGGAAAAAAACATAAGAATTATCACCTATTCTCATAAACCATGCAAGTAAGAGATTGGAGTGAAATGTTTAGTATTGAAAGAAAAAAACCACCAATCCAAAATGTTATACCTCGTGAAATTATCCTACCAAAGTGAAAGAGAAATAAAAACAGGGAACTCATCAGCAATAGACCTGCCCTGGAATAAGTGGTAAAAGAAGTATTTTGGGGAGAAGGAACATAACTCAGATCTACACAAAGAAGAGAAGGAATGAATGAAGATAAAATAAAACTTTCATTCATCTTATTCTCAATTGACCTAATAATAATAATAATAACGTGTTGGGTGATTTTAGTATATGGATAAGTGAAATGAATGGCATCAATGTTACTAGGGACTGGAGGAATTGGACACTCCTGCACTATGAATTGGTATAGCGTTACATGAAAGTGGACTTAGATTAGGTGTAAATGTATATTACAAACTCTAGGACAACCACTAAAATAGTTTTAAACAAGGAATAATTGGTATGCTAACAAAAGTGAGAAAATGGAATTATATATAATGCTTGTTTAAAACCAGAAAAAGCAGAAAAAGAGGGGAAGGATAGGTATAATGAATAGTAAATAGTACGGACCGGTAGAGATATTAATCCAAGTATATTTAAAAACCACTAAATGGAAGTGGTCTAAATTCACCAATTAAAAGAGAAGACTGTCAGAGTAGATAAAAACAAGACCCAATTATATGTTGTCTATAAAATACCCACTTTAAATATAAAGATACAGATAGATTAAAAGCAAAGGGACAGAGAAAAATGTACCATGCTAACACTAACCGAAAGAAAAGAGGAGTAACTGTATTATTTTGGACAAAGCCGACTTCACAACAAGGAAAATTGTCAGGGGTAAAGAGGAGCATTACATAACAACAGAGAGGTCAATTCTGCAAGAAGACACAACACGCCTTAACATGTACACATGTAACAACATAGTGTCAAAGTATGTGAGGCAAAAACTGATAGAATTGCAAGAAAATGGATGAATCCACTGTTATTGTTGGAGATTTCAACAGCCCTCTATCAGAAATGGGCAGATTCAGCAGGTAGAAAACCAGAAAAGATGTAGTTGACCCAAACAACACCATCAATCAACTTGATCTAATTGACATTTATAGAAAACCTCATCGAACCGCAGAATACACATTCTTCTCTAGCTCACATGGAACATTCACTAAGATGGACCACATTCGGGACCACAAAACACACCTTAACGAATATAAAATAGAAATCACACAAAGTATGTTTTCAGACCATAGTAGAATTAAACAAGAAATCAACTACCGGAAGATAGCTGGAAACCCCAAAATGTTTAGATTAGATTAAATAACGCACTACTAATACACAGGTCAAGGAAGAAGACTCAAGAGAAAAAAAATATTTTAAACCAAATGAAAATTAAAATACAACTTAAGGGGTGTCTAGGTGGCTCAATCAGTTAAGCACCTGGCTCTTGGTCTCAGCTCAGGTCTTGATCTCAGGGTCATGAGTTCAAGCCCTGTATTGGGCTCCACACTGAGCCTAGAGCCTACTTAAAATAAAAATAAAATAAAATAAAATAAAATAAAATAAAATAAAATAAAATAAAATAAAATAAAATACAACGTAAAATTTGTAAGATTCAGTAAAAGCATCATTTGGAAGTTGTTAGCCTTGAATTCATCTATTTGAAAAGAAAGATTTAATATCTCTGAGGGACTTTACTTACCTGACTGACGTCTCTCTGTTTCAAAAATACTGGTGAACAAGGTTTCCTCTTTAGGTAGCACAGCACCAGAAGAAGAAGCCCCACCCCACAGAGGAAGGCAAGGATGGGAAAACCTAGCAAGTTTAATTGGAGTTCAGCCATGGTGCAGTAAGGCTTCTCAGACAAAGATGATTCACATCATTTGAAATGTACTGCTGCCTCAGGCAGCTGGGCATTGAGAATACACGTTCTAGACTAGAGTTCCAGGCCCACATCACAGAGCTTTAGTACAGACACCAAAGGTTCTTGAGGGTGGGGGAGGGGACAATACAGGCGAAAGAAACTCAATGCAACCCTTCCCCCACTCACCAGCGCAGCAGATGTGTCCATCATTCTATGGCCCTTTAGATGCCTCCAACCTACCTTCCTCCTCCACCTATTCACCATATCATATCTTTACCTTAGTGAAATTTCCTCGTTCCACCTGTTACGCTGATAATACCTGAGACCCTTTTTACTACGTGGTGATCTCACTTTGGACCTCACATCATCTCTGAAAGTTTGCTATACCCAGGGATTTACATGGCCAAGGTCTACTCTCCCTTCAGCTGCAGCTCTCCCTCATGCATTTTTACCTGGATGAAATTAGAAATAGACTCAGCGCCAGCCCCCCCATATCTCCTCAAAAGTACTCAAGTTCACTAAAGAACAGGAGAAAGCAGAATAATCTGTACCAAGGAACAGAAAGGATGACAAAGAGGGAGACAAGGGCATGACACACCCATGGACCTGTGGCACACAATTTAAAAATTTTAGTAATTCTTTTATTTCCCCAAATCCCTCTTAGGCTATTCACGCCCTACAGGTTCTCTTCCACACATATAGTGTCCACCCTGCTGCTCCCTCTTTCTTCTCTCTGTCAAATCCCCCTTCTTCCCCCCAACATTTTTGAAGATTCCTTTATTTTACAGAGCAAATGTGCTGGATCACAGCCCACAGGACCAAACTCATCTTGATTTAGGAAGTGGGCTCCTCTAGCATCATGTCTAATGAGCACAATTGTAAGTATATTTAGCAATACCATTTGGCATTTTTTGAATGACACCTATGCTTACTTTTTCCATGAAAAGTATTTTTCCCACATACCTTCAAACTTTTCACCAAAATACCTATTGTCATCGCTACCAGTTTTAAAAATAATGTCATTTTTGTTGATGGTTTATATGTATTTATTTCATCTCCACATGCCACCTAGTCATTTAATTGTTGGAACCCTTACAGCTTCATTATTTAGATTATAAACTGTTGAAATTAAGCCCTGTATCATTTCCTTACTTGACTTGCCTATATTCCCTCTCTGATGAATCAGTCTTGGCCCTAGACACCCAATCCTTTCCCTCCCATATGAGGAGAGTTTACCAATAATGACAGCTCCTTTCTTTACCTCTCTTCTCCTGCATCCACAGCTTCAGCATTGTCTCTACCCAAAAGGAAGGTACACTTCAAACCCACCCCACTTCACATACCCTCCCTTGACTGAAGGAGGGATGTCTGTTAAGAAAAATCCCTCCACATATCTTTGCATCTCTGGAATTGTTTTTAAATAGGAAGTGTGATCTTGACAGTCCCTAAGGCCCCTAGGACGCACAATTATAAAAACATCCTTTAAAGTCCGAGCAAGATAAGCTCCACCCAAAAAAATTTCCAAGTGAGAAGGGGTTATAAATATGGTACATCAAATTTATTTTTCAAAAATGGCCTTGTTCTAAAAGAGGTTGGGAAACTGATCCAGATTAAAGGAAACTAAAGATACACAACTAGATGTAGTATGTGATCCTAGACTAAATCCTGTAAAGGAGGTTTATACACACACACACACACAAACGACATTACTTGATAAATTGATAAAAATGGAATGTGAATGGGAGATTAGTTAAAAGTTTCATGTCAATGTGAAATTTACTGAAGGAGATAACTGTGCTGTAAGAGAATATTCTTTTTCTTAAGAAATACACAATGAAAAATATTCAGGGAGAAAGTGCATGATTCATGAAATGTATTCTCAAATATTCAAGAATGTATACATAATTTTTGTATGTGTGTATGTGTGTTCCTATGTAAAGAGAAGGGGAAGGAGGAAAGGAGAGAGAGATTATAAACAGGTCAAAATCTTACTAGGTAAATCTGGATAAATGGTATGGTTTTACCATGTATGCAACTTTTCCACAAGTTTATTTTCCAATACATACATTTCAGAAATGAATTTAACCCAACCTTTGAAATTTCTGGCATTGATTCCAGCTGCCGCTACCTCCACCATACTCAGACCCCAGATGTGTGCCATGCCAACTTTAAAACAGTTGTCTCAGGTTCTGTCCCACGCGAGAAACCTGGCATCCTCTCTGCACATTTGAAGCATGCTAACATTTCAACAAGGTTTTACAAAATACTGGCAAAGAGCACCCCCACTCAAAAAAAAAAAAAAGATTTTAGAAATTATGTGCAATATAAAACAAACAGAAAAGAACAAAAATTCAACTTGTTAATTAACACGGAACCCCTAATTTCTTTTTCTCTAGTGCCACCAGGTTGCTCGTCTCCTGGGTTTTGCAGTGTGAATGGATTTGCCAGCATTTTGTTTGCTCTGCTAGTCAGTTTCCACTCCTCCACCAGATTTCCATCTTCCAAAAATATGTTGACATCTTTTGTCTTATATGCTCCCCTTCATGTCATCCTTAAGCACTTATTTTTAAATCTTTTACTTGTCAACACCTTTACTGAAATATAGTTCACATACCATAGAATTCACCCACTTAATATGTATAATTCCTTGATTTTCAGTATATGCACAGACACATGCATCACCACAGTCAATTTTAAAACATTGTCATGACTTGAGAGAAAAAAATCTGCAACCTTTTGCTATCATTCCCCTATCCCATCCTCCCACCAGCTCTAAGATGAATCTACTTTCTGTCTCTAGACTTCCCTATTCAGAACACTTCATGTGAATGGAATCGTATGTGGTCATTAGTGACTGGCTTCTTTCATTTCACATAATGTTTTCAAGGTTCGTCCATGTTGTGGCATGGATTGGTCTTCTTTATTCCAAAAAATATTATATCATATGGATATGTCATATTTTATTTACCCATTTCACAGTTGATGGATGTTTGCATTGTTTCTGTCTTTTGACCTTATGAATAAGATAACTGTGAACATTTGTTTACAAGTTTTTGTGTAGACCTATGTTTTCATTTCTCTTGAGTATATACCTAGAGGTGGAACTGCTGGGTCATATGATAACTCTATGTTTACCATTTTGAGCAGCTGCCAGAATGTTTTCCAAGACTGCACCATTTTTTATTCCCACCAACATTGTGGGGGGGTTCTAATTTCTCCACATTCCCACCAACACTTGTATTCTCTTTTTGATTATAGACATCCTTGTGGGTGTGAAGTGTTAGCAAATACTGGTTAAGATTGGCATTTCCCTAATGGCTAATGATGTTGAGCATTTTTTTCATCTAATCTTTTACTTTTAATGGCATTTTGGGAAAGAGGGGAGTGTTTGATCTACTGTGTTTAACTTGAAACACAATAGTTCATTTGAAAAGTGACAGGACAAATTTTTCTTCTAAATATTTGAAAACAGAGCAGTGTCAAGTCTTTATTAACATAAAGTGTTCTCCTATGTTTTTTGCAAGTTACAGTTACTGTGTGATTAAGGGACAGTGAAATCGTGCCCTGAATTTGCTCTGTAAGATTACTTCTTGTGTGGAGTTGAGGAATTCACTCAAATGGCTCCTCGGGGTTGACTCTAAGGCAGAGCAGAACTGATTGCCAAAGCCTCTAAAGCTCAGTGCTTTTTCGTCACCAATGCTGCACACATCTGTTGGGAATAAGTATGTTCCGCAGGTGATAAATATCAAAGAAATGTGAGAGCTTTGACATTGGTACATAGCATATGTCTCAGAGAGGGATGGCAAGATGTTTAAATGGGCTTTTGCACTTTAATCATAGCGTAAAAGATGGGATGTATGTATCACACCTGCCAAATAATAGTGCAAGTTGGGTGAGGGATATGTGGGAAGTTATATTGTTCGATCTGCTCTTGTACATGTATAAACATTTCTGTAGTAAAAAGCATTAAAAAAAAAGATGCAGGTGCCTCAGAAGGACAGGAAGAGGGGCAGAAGGAGACGTGGAAAGGGTAGATCAGTCCGTTGAGACTAGAATTTAGCTCTCTCTCAATGAAGATATTTCAAAAAGTATGTTTCCTTTGAGATTGGGAAGGAAACCTCTTTCCATATAACAGGAAGAGGAAAAAGAGGAATAGGAAAATACTTTTTGGAAGGTTTTTGTTTTTTCTTTTGTTTTGTTTTGTTTTGTTTTGTGAAAAGCTCCCACGTCACGGCTTTCTTGCTCCTCTGTGAACTGTGGTCCAGCACATCTGCTGGGCAAGTGAAGATGGCCTAAGTTTGAGGAAAGTGAAGGAAGTTTAAAATAGATCTGAGGGGCACCTGGGTGGCTCAGTCAGTTAAGCGGCTGCCTTAAAATCAGGTCATGATCCCAGGGTCCTGGGATCGAGCCCCATGTGGGGCTCCCTACTCAGCGGGGAGTCTGCTTCTCCCTCTCCCTCTGCCACTACCCCTGCTAGCGCTTGTGTTCTCTCTCAAATAAAATTTAAAATAAAATAGATCTGAGTAATAGGAGAGAAAGTACTAAGGAAATAGTGACCTAACTCCATTTATTTTGTTCACGTTAGTAAGCCTGGGATAAGTATTTGTGGAATCAATGAATGATTTCCAGGTAGTGCTGGGGCTGCATTTCTTGTGGCCTCAGTAGACTCAATTGTGAGTAGACTCCATTGTGAGATGTGAGATTTAATCCAACAGTAATCAGTTACTTACAGAAAGGCATTTCTAGAAAAGGCAGAGAGACAAGATTTTGCCAGACAGGAAGGATTGAAGGGAATTAGATGGGGCCCACTTGTACGGGAGCCTGTTTTTTTTTTTTTTTAATTGAATAGTTGATGCAACATCATTAGTTTCAGGTATATAACTCGATACTATGCTGTGCTCACCACAACTACAGCTACCATTTGTCACCAGATAACACTATTACAGTACCATGGACTCTCTTTCCTATGCTGTTCTGGAGTTTTTTAAATGTTGGTTACCTGATAAGCCATCAGTTCTACCTTGGAGAGTGAGGAAAGGAAGACAAGGCCTTGGGAGATTGTCGAGAAGTGGAAAATGAATGACGTGTCGTTGAAAAATTAGCAGGGGACATATAAACTGGAAGGATAGGGGGATGAGGCAAAAGGACAGAATGTCAGGCTATAGTATTCCTGATGCCAGAAGTATTCCCAGTAATAAGCTCGACAGAGGAGTGGTAACTCACTGGATTGGCCATAAAGGACCCTAAAATGAGATTATGTAGGAACTGGCAGGCTGTGTCATTGGCTGGCTTATCCACATAGATGTTAGAGCCTCCGGTACCTCCTCACTTCTTCAGGTTCCCTGCTGTTGGCCCCATCCCACCTATTGTCCCTCTCAGGGCCTCCACAGCATCAAAGTCTGCATTCTTTCAGTGCCCCTAACGTTCAGATACTGGATGGTCAATGATAACCCTGGACAAGAAGGTACAAGTGTGGTAGTGAAAGAGGTCGTAGACATCTGGTTTTTTGTTTTGGCACTGAACGGTCATGAGTCTGTCCCAAAGACTACCTCAGGTGCTCTCTAGGACACTCACCCCATTTTTGAGTCCCAGTCTCAAGTGGAGTTGCCTTCCCTCCAAAACCCTATTGTAAGTGTGGGTACGAGTGCAGTCTTGGCTGAAAAAAAGCATTCCGTGGAGTTCCATGATAAGCCCCCAAACATCTGTACCCTGGTACGCAGTCGAGAACTCACCTCTGGTTCATAAGTTGCACATCTTCTGGAGAAGATCTACCACGGCTCCACTGAGGCCATGAATATGAGAGGTGGCACCTCCATCCTACCCATACTGAAAGCAGTATCTTACATATTGCCATCAAGCATGGATGGAAGGAAGGCACCAAGATCACCAAAGGCGACACCATGCCTGACCGCCTGCAGATATTGTTGGAGTGCTCAAGGAGCAGCCCCATGCCTCTTTGGTATAAGGCATCAGTAGGCTGTGCCGTGGTGGTGCCTGGATCAGACCGAGGAAGGAGGGGAGCAGGACAGGGTCATGATAAGGGGATGAGTAGACATAAACCTTTGTTCCACCAGCAAGGTCACTCTTTCACCTTTTCATTTCTTCAAAGGTGTCTTACCCTGGAAGGTGGTAGCTGCCTGGTCAACATTCCTGCCACTAACAGCTACGTGATGCTTCTGTTCTGCATTTGTTCTGCAAAAAACGTCATCAGTCGGGCAGCCTGAAGAAATGCCCAGCGAAGGGAAGCACTTCCAGTGGGAAACCTCAATGTCGAGTTTAGCGTGACTCACATGACAGATTCTTAAGCAGCATCTATGCGGTTCTTCTACCCTACCCCAACCAGCCCAAGATCAACTGGGCCACCCTCCCCCAAACACTCCCATTCAGAGTTCACCCACCTGTGGGATCCTCGGATCACTGACTTCTACATAGTGATTAAGCTACTGTGTAGTAACAGTGAAGAAAAAACAGTGGCTTAATCATTATTTTCTGAAAACTATACCTGTCTTTGATCCTAGAACACTTGCTCTAAAGGGTATAAAACATTCAGTGAGGGCAAAGGTGTGAGCTACTATACATTTTCAGTAAGGCTAAGCTAAAGGGCAGGAGACAGAGCTCATCTCCTCAAACTTCATCAGAGAGGAAATGGGCTTTGGGGGTCTTGCGGGGCACATGGTATCTAGTTCTCAAGAGCTCCAGGAGACTGGTCACCTTTTAGAAGCCAAAGGAAGCAATCAGTAACAGCCGAACCGAGTTACCCGAAAGCCATGCCCCCAGTACAGTACACAGAACAGACATCGCTATTATTAGAGCAATATTTATTGGAGAGAATCAATATTCCTCACAAGGGATTATTTTGGGGTGGGAAATATCCCCCCGTGGAAATTCTGGAGAAGGGTTTTCTGCCTAAATAGTAGAGGCAGATCTCTGAACACAGTGCCTCCAGCAGTGGTGAGAGTGGCCGGAGGCCCCTGGCCAGCTTGATGCCTGCAGGTGGCATGTGGGTGGGGTGCAGGCTCCCTGTGGGGCATGGATAGGGGATGCAGTCGCTGGTCCTTAAATGCCACAGCTTTCTGGGGCTGTCTGTCCTTGTCTCTGATCTGTCTAATATTTCCAGTATGGCCCTGGACAGGCTGTGCCTGAGCCTGCACTTGTGCTTTCTGCTGAGTTTTCCCATACTTGGTTGGGAAGGGAATGGGCTGTTGAGGGCAGGTGCTATCTATTGCATGCCAACGCCCCATTTTCTCCTCTAGGAACGTCCCGTCTGTCACGATTTTCCGAGCTTCCGTTGCCCCAGTAAAGGCAGTTCTACCTTTAAGTAGGCCTCTGCTTTCCACAGATGATCGGGGGCTGCCCTTTTCCTGGGAGTTTTCTTGCCTCTTGCATTTTATCCCTGGCTTAAGCCATTGCAAAAAACGCTTCATTTTTTTTCTGCAATGGCTTTCAGAAGGAGGCTGACCCTTCTGTGAAAGGCTTTCAGGAGGCGGCTGACCGTTCTGTGATAGGGTCTGGGAAGGCTTGCTTCCCGGCTTTTCCGATAGCACGTCCTGAGTAGGGAACCTCTTGTTCAATGCCACATCCTCAGTAGGGAAACTGTTCCTTTTAGGTTGGGATGTCCCCAGTCCTGCATCCCCTCCACCAAGCTCTTCTGCGTTGGAGCCTGGAGGGCTCATGGTCACCGCAGCTGGTGGGAGATTCTTATTCTGGCACTTCCGTAAGACATGCTTACGGACCCCAGGCTCCTGCTGTTGTTCCATACTAATTCCTGTGTCCTCTGTGTGGACATGCAGCACCTGAGAAGCTCCCATGTCCCCACTGGACACACCCTGGGCATGAGTCAGTGAGGCCTTGTAAGTCAAACTATCTGAGGCAGGGGGCAGGCCAGTGCGGTGGGCTTGCGCCCAGCTATGCTCTCTCTTCTCCCATTTAAACTTTAACTCACACAAGAGTTGTTGTTTAAGCTTTGATGATTTAGGATCTTGGGGAATTGATATGTTTGTTGGGGGGCTTTTAATGGGGATGGTAGTTTTGGCTTTATTAACATTCACCTTTATGATTTGGGAGCTTACTGGCTTGCTGGTTGTCAAGATATCAGATTGTGATTGATGAGCATCAAGTTCCTTGACCCTGAATATCACCCTGGACACTGTGGGCACAAAGACAGGTTCTAGATTCTTTTTGCCCTGTTGCATCCCTCCTCTACCTCCAGAATTTGCACTCTTATCCTTTGGCTCATGTCCGGCCCCAGCTTGCCTTGCAGGCAGCTTTGGGGGCCATCTGTTGCCTATGGTGTCATGTTTGACAGGTGTAAGAGTCAGTGTGCCATCCTTAATCTTCTGAACATCCTCTGCAAACTCATGGTTGATATCAGAGGGTGATTGCCTCAGACTTCTCTGTTCTTCCTTGCCCACAGTTGAGGCGGCAGGGAGAGGACGATCCAGGATGGAGGCTGAATTTGCTGTTCCCACTTTGTCTCCATGGAGAGATTTAGAGCTTCCTCTGAGGGAGTTGAAGCCCCCAGGTTTAGAATTTAGCTCAGAAATCAGGTTGGTTGAGGAGGAAAAGCTAGAATGGGAAGTGTCCTTTATCAATTTAAAGAGCTCTATGGATTCAAGGACGCTGGAGGAAGGCCCCATGTCATCATCATACGAAACCTTTTAATATGGGCTTCCAGCATCTGTTGTGCACTAGATTCAAGAAAGGGAAGTTTCCGGAAGGTATTCAGGGAGTAGTCCTGAACCTCTGATGGTGGCAAACTTCTGTGTTTTATTTCAGTGTGGGAGTTCTCAAAAAGAAGCGACGTCTGCTTCATAGTATGCCATGAATTATGCACAGGCCTGGGGAGGTGACCCTCATTGATTTCCTCAAGTTTTTGCTCAAATGAATTTTCAAGACATTTTCAAGTTGTCTCTGACCTATAGTCTCCACAGACACTGTTGAGTTTTTCTCTGATGGGTCTCCTAAGTTCTTTTTCAGAATCATACCCCGTATCATTACCTGAAGAGCTCTCTGGGTCACTCAACAGATAATCTTTGGGGCCATTCTCTGGGTTGTGTCGCTGATCCTTCTCCAGATCATCATTGTCCTTCTCCAGGTCATCGTCCTCCAGCTGACTCATTTCTGAGTCCCCCTCATCGCTTTCAGATTCGCTCGATTTACTCTCACTCTTAGAGATCCATGTGCGTCCATGATGGCGCTGCAAGTTAGGTGTCTCTGAAAAAATACTCGGACCCATCAGTGATAGAGACTTACAGATCCTACGGGACAGGCCCCACTGGTGTCGGATGAGCCTCTTTCGAAGCTGACGTTCTAGTTTTGTTCGAAGCTCATCGGTGAGAGGAAACTGTCCAGGAAGGATAGAGATTGCAACACGGGCCTGGGAGGCCTGGTGAGTAAGAGGTTTAGGAGCTGAAGGACCGAAGTCCTCCTGGGATCTTTGGACAACAGCGGGTAAACCCCACACAGTTTTCTGTTCCTTCTGCAACACGTTCCATTCTAGATGTTGCATTTCAGTTGATATGAGAGACTGATTCCTTCTCAGGTCTGTGCAAACACACTCCACAGACCTTAACCTGGGTTAGAGGACCAGATGACAGGATGGGGAGTGGGGACTGAAGGTGGGCCTGGGGCTGGACCTGAGGGATAGGTAGGGGCTGGGGTTGGGGCAAGGACAGAGGAAGAGGATGGGGAACTACTGGGGATTCCTGCTCTGTGGAGGCATTCGAGACTCTGTTAAAAATTAAGATGGAGGAACAATTATCTAAGACATGGGCAACAGAGAACAAGGACTCACTATGCAGAGTTGGGAGACCCCAGAAGAACTGGATAGGGGTTTGCTGTAAATGGCCCTCCTTCAAGGTGGTTGTAGGATATGGGGGCTGCCGATGCACATGCAGCTCCTTTGATTGATCTTTGCTGCTCCAGAAAGGAAGGGAAACTTCCAAGTCATGTTTTTCGGCAATTGTTTGTTTTGGAACAGAACTCTTTTTCATTTCCTTCCACATTCAGAAGTCACTCCTCTTTCGGACTTGTTCCTCTAGGAGTGCCAAGCCATCGGGGCTGAGAAGTGAGAGGTTAGCAGGCTCCACAAGCTTGGCTGCAGGGTCTCCCCCGGAAGAAGCCTCTGAAGAATGGAGGGCCAGAAACTCTTGATGGAAATCATATGGAGCCAAGGTTGAAGGGAAGAAGTCTTTGGCATGAGTTTGCCACGAAGGGAAGTCTAAAATTGACAATCTGGAGGGGTTAAAGCCTGTGATTGTTGGGACATAAGTAGACAACCCACCAGAGCTATCTGGAGATGAGATCTCTGGAACAGCCTTCATTGAGATGGAAATCGATTTAGGTTGAGTCATAGTTAAACTGCAGTCCGGTGGTGGTGAAACAGACAGGGTTGGTGGTGCATTATGCCAAGCAAAGGCCTCAGTGGGATTTACCATCTGGGACAACTCCGGTAAGGGGTTGACATCTTGGGAAAGGGCAGAGTCCGGACAGAAGATGGTATTTAGAGACAAAGTGGCCTCTGGATGGACAACAGGATCCACTGTCTGAGCATGATTTGGTGGGATTGGAGGAAAGGCAAGGGACTGGGGTGGGAAACTGTCCTTTGGGAATTCGGAATGCAAGGGAGGAAAAGACTCTGGTGGCAAAGAGCCACCCGGTGGTGAGGGTGGAAAAAAGTCAGCCAAGGGGGTCACTGGGTTAGGTGAGAAGGTGGAGGCAGGTGGTGGGGAAGGCTCAGGCAGAGAAGCTGATATTAGGTCTCCTGGAGGGACTGCTGAGGAGTCAGGGGAGAGAGTGAACGATGAGGAAGTCACAGGGGCTGTGGAAGCCAAGGGAGTAGGATCTTCCAGGGCCTCCGGGAACAGCAGCCGATTGATCTCAGCAGTTTTTCTATTACACACCTCACAGGAGGGGTCTGGGCATAGCGGTTGATGAAAGGAGATGGTATCATGATGCTCTCTCTTTTCCAATTTAAACTTTAACTCACACAAGAGTTGTTGTTTAAGCTTTGATGATTTAGGATCTTGGGGAATTGATATGTTTGGTGGGGGGCTTTTAATGGGGATGGTAGTTTTGGCTTTATTAACATTCACCTTTATGATTTGGGAGCTTACTGGCTTGCTGGTTGTCAAGATATCAGATTGTGATTGATGAGCATCAAGTTCCTTGACCCTGAATATCACCCTGGACACTGTGGGCACAAAGACAGGTTCTAGATTCTTTTTGCCCTGTTGCATTCCTCCTCTACCTCTAGAATTTGCACTCTTATCCTTTGGCTCATGTCCGGCCCCAGCTTGCCTTGCAGGCAGCTTTGGGGGCCATCTGTTGCCTATGGTGTCATGTTTGACAGGTGTAAGAGTCTGTGTGCCATCCTTAATCTTCTGAACATCCTCTGCAAACTCATGGTTGATATCAGAGGGTGATTGCCTCAGAATTCTCTGTTCTTAAGAGTCACAAAGGTTTTTGGGGGGTCGGGGAGAATTGAAGACGATGTGTCCACAGCCCCTCCCCCACCCACTATCCCAGAAGACCCCTTCACCCCTCCTAGGTCCTTCAGGTCTCTCTGCCCTACCCTGCCATCCTATTTCCTATACCTATATTCCTATATGCTACCTTAATGAAATTTTCTGCTTGTTCCATCTATAGCCCATATATTACCTGGGTCCCCCTTTACTGTCTGGAGACCTTGACTTGGGTCTTACCAGTTCCTCTGCCTTGAAAGTTCTCAAAACTACCTGGAATTTTTGCTTGTACCCTGACATTTACCCTCAGGATCACATATGTCCTCAAATCCATCTTTCCTATAGAATGTGTTTGTCTGGGGCACCTGGGTGGCTTAGTCAGTTAAGCGTCTGCCTTCGGCTCAGGTCATGATCCCAGGGTCCTGGGATGGAGCCCCACATGGGGCTCCCTGCTCAGCGGGGAGCCTGCTTCTCCCTCTCCCTCTGCCTGCAGCCCCCCTGCTTCTGCTCTCTCTGTCAAATAAATAAAATCTTTTTAAAAAATGTTTTTGCCTTACATGAGCCCAGATATAGACCTTAAAGTTCTTTCACACTTATTTAGTTTTATCCATGTTGCATAGCACATTTCAGTTTTTGTTTTATTCAGCCTTTAGTATCTTCAGTCAGAGAGGCTGACTCAATCAAAATCAATAATGCATTATTCAATATTCCCAAAACTAAAACCAGTAAAAAATAAATGTAAATAATTAAACCTTCAAGTGGTCTTGGAGGTAAGTCTGTAGCACTTACTTTCCTGAAGTAAATGAAACTAAACTGCATAAAAAGTCTGGGGACATGCTACACACACACACACACACACACACACACACAC
This sequence comes from Zalophus californianus, assembly GCF_009762305.2. NCBI lineage: Eukaryota > Metazoa > Chordata > Mammalia > Carnivora > Otariidae > Zalophus > Zalophus californianus. Next base: position 72,576,016 of record NC_045607.1, read on the forward strand.
ACACACACACACACCCTTTGACAAAAAAAATCCAGTGTTTTTCAAATTGAAGAATAAAGTGTTTTCTCCTTTTATTTCACTCTTTCATAAAATTTTGACCCCAGTTCTTACTCTACCTAAAATATAGACTATTTGTGTTCTGTACACTAATTCCCTATGAGGTGTACAAATCTCAGTGACTTGTGGCACTGTAACAGAAGTACCATAGACTGGGTGGTTTAAACAACACATATTTTTCATAGTTCTGGAGGATAAGAAGTCCAAGATCAAGGCACAAAGGAGACTCAGTGTCTGTTGAGCCCTACCTCTTGGCTCACAGGCAGGTCCCTACAACCTCACGTGGCAGAAAAAGTGGGTGAGAGGTTTCTGGGATCTCTTTTCTAAGGGTACGAATCTCATTTATGAGAGCCCCACCCTCATGACCTAATCACCTCCCAAAGTCCCCATCTCCTCATATCATCACATTGGGATTAGCGTTTCAACATATGAATTTGGGGAGGAACACAAACAGTTCATAAACTCCCCAAAGGCCGGGACAGGTTACAGTGTGCTAAGCCAATGATCCCCTGAGGCCTCTGGTGGCCAAGGGTAGTCTTGAAGAGCCTCATCTGATGGCCCTTGTGGGCCTTGTATATCTTTTCCTGAGAATACCTTGCCATGAAAAAGGGTTGAGAAGCTCCATCCTATATAATCATCCCCACATATGTTTCAAACTGTGACATTTTTCCAGGCTCCTTTTGTTAGGTTTAAATAATCCCAATATTTCCCTCCACTCTTCCTACATCTTCTTTTCTAAATTCTTTATCTTCATGACAGCTCTCCTCTGAATGGCCTCCTAACTTCTCACGTCTTTCTTAAACTGTGATGCCCTTTATTTGACACCCCTGGCCTAGCACTGTTAACTCATCCTCTGTGAAAGGGTAGGACAGCCTTCACCCTGGCCCAGCAGAGTCTCCTTTCAATTATGCAGGAACAGGTAACCTGCCCGGAAGATCAAATCTGCCAAGAGCACCACTTCCTCCTCATCCTGACATGCAGTCCCAGCCACATTTTCCTTTAATATTTACTTTTAGAAGCCAAGAGACGCAAACATCTGTAAGTCCTGGTCTCTGTCCTTAAGGGCCTCATGGTGCTGTTCTAGGGAAAAGCCCTCTACAGGCCGAGAGTCACATGTGTATCAGGACAGGTGTCCTGCTGCATTTGTGAATTGCCAGGTGATCTCTGGAACACAGGAGCAAAGTGACAGGTACTATGGGTCGCAAATGCTCAAACACATCATGCTCCTTAGAAAAGGCAACTCTGCATGTCCAACCTCTCCAATTTTCTGATACAAATTAATGGTTCTTTGAGAAGATAGTCAAAGAATGTCTTTTCTCCTTATGCACATTCATGTGCCTTGAGTTAAAAGTTTTTTCAGAACCTGGTAGAAGTTCCTTCAAAATTTAAAGGAACAAGATATTAAAGGTATATATATATAATCTCACCAAAAATAACCTCCACTGATATTCAGTAGGGGTGGTTCACAGCACTTATCTTCTCTACACTAAAATCAAGTGTAAATGATTTGCTAATTTTTAAAGAAGTTTACTGGGAGCAACCTCACAATCACCCCATGATGTGAGCAGGACAGGTATTATTGTGACCCTATTATGAAAGAACAAAACTGAAGCTCAGAGAGGGTAAGTGACTTCTCTAGATCACTCAGTTGTAAGTAGCAGAGCACTGACAATGAAATCCCCAATGTTCTCAACACCTCTATTTTAAACAATAAGTGATTTCTTAAAAATCACCCTAGTCCTAAAATTAAAGCAGTTGTGTGGCTAAAAATATCCACTTTGTCCATTAAATGCTGGCAAGTTTGTGAAGAAAAGAAAAGTTCTTTTTGTTATTCTGTCACCCCTTTGGGTACCTTTTCCTTTTCACACTTGGCACCAATGTCTTTACAGGTTTTCTCTACTGCCCTCTGAAAACCTGCTTTCAAGAGCCATATTATGTATGACTCTCAGTAAGGTATAAGTGAATAAGAAAAGTTTAAAATGCCATCCTTCTCAGGAATACATCTCACACAGTTTACATACATCTAATCCCTAAGCTTATAATAAAGCTTTCACATGAGCAACTCAGGCAGCCATCCGGAGGAGGCAGAGATGGCTTTTGGTGGAGTGAGATCTTTTCACAACCCCAGCTGACCTGTGTCACCACATAAGTCTGGTCCTGGATTTTATACTGCACTTGGTCGTACTGTCTTCAAGGAGGAGTATTTTCCAAAAGCTCTAGTAGAATAATACTCTTCTATTTGAAGAGACTCCATACAGGTAAGTCTAGATACGCCATTGGTTTAAGATTCTCATATGTCCTCCGTTTTCTAGGGACAGTCCTCAATGCTCTCTCATTCCCATCCTCATCACTGTCCCTGGGATGAGCCACACGGGGAAAGCTATTTTCAGGATAACAAAAGACCTGAAGAACAGATTCTGGGGCAAAATTCCTTTTAAAGTATATTGAAAACAGTAACGAGCTGTAAGATGTCTCTCATTCATTCACACACCAAACTTACTGAACTCTATATGTAGTATTTCTAATAGAAATAACAAAACAAGCTATTGCCTCAGCCCCTGAGCAGGTCATAGTTTAGTGAGACCTGCAAACAACTATAATAAAGTGATATGAACTGTAAAGGAAGTAGGAATAAGAACACAATGTAAACACAGATTAAGGAGTAATTAATTCTTCTGCCAGGAAGGAGAAGAGAGAAAGGTCAGGGAAAAATTTATAGCTGGTGCCAACTGAGATGAGCTTTGTGAGGTATTCAGGACTCCTTCCTCTCCCTCGCCCTCTTGTCCGCCTCTTCTTCTTTCTGTAGACTTTATTTTTTAGAGTAGTTTTAGATTCACAGCAAAACGGCAGAAAGTACAGAGTTCCCATATGTCCCTCTGCCTCCCTATCACACACACAACTTCCCCTGCTCTCAATATCCAGAACCAGCATGGGGCATTTATTACAGTCAGTGGACCTACAATGACACACATCATTCTCACTCAAAGTCATAGTTTACGTTAGAGTTGACTCGTGGCGTTTTATATTCTATGGGTTTGAACAAATGTATAATGACATGTATCCTCCATTATAGTATCATACAGTGTAGTGTCACTACCCTAAAAATCCTCTATGCTCTGCCTGTTTAACCCATCTTGCCCCATCATCCCTGGCAACCACTGATATTTTTACTGTCTTCAGAGTTTTTTCCAGAACGTCATCTAGTTGGAATCCTACAGTGTGTAGCCTTTTTCAGATTTGCTTCTTTCACTTCATGATATGCATTTAAGGCTCATCCATGTCTTTTCATGACTTAATGGCTCATTCCTTTTTAGCACTGGGTAATATCCATTCTTTGGATGTACCACAGTTGATTTGTCCATTCACCTATTGAAGGACATCTTGGCTGCTTCCCAGTTTTGGCAACTATGAATAACGCTCCTATACATTTTCTTTTTTTTTAGACCACTTTATTGAGACTTAATTCACATACCATATAATTCACCCCTTAAAAGTGTGCAATTCAGCGGCTTTTAGTGTATTCACAGTGTTGTGCATTCATCACCACAATCAACTTTAGAACATTTTCATTATTCTAAAAAGGAACTCTTCCCCATAGGCTTCATTCACCCTTCAGTCTTCTCATTCCTCCTGCTCCCACCCTAGGTTACCACTAATCTACTTTGTCTACTGACTTGTCAATTCTGGATGTTTCAACCTACAATATATGGCCTTTTGTATCTGCCTTCTTTCACTTAGCATACTGTTTCAAGGTTCGTCCGGGTTGTAACATGTATCGATAACTTCTTTCTTTTTATGGCAATTCATATTCCCTTATATAGATATACCATGTTGTATTTATACATTGATCAGCTGAATATTTGGGTTGTTTCTACTCTTTGGCTTTTATGAATAAATCCGCTATTTCTGTACATGCTTTGGTGTGAATGTATGTTTTCATCTCTTGCTTATTCATTTTTATAGTAACTAAAGTTATACTTTGTCTAAGCATGCTGCTTTCTGAGATTTGCTTAGTAAAACCATATTAGATTCCCTATGAAATGAGATCTCTGGGGTCTCAATGCAACTTTTATCAAATGTCTGGGTGCATCAATTTGCCCTCCTGCCAACACTTGCAAAATTAGCCCTTGAATCAGCAGGAATGATGGTGATGCGTAATGTTTCAGAATAATGGACACCTTATGTTCTCAAGGTTCTATTCTTAGAAAGTCAGAAAAGGGTGTGGGAAGAGTAAGTGCAGTCCAGCCAGAGGGAACATGAGCGAACCTAGAACATATATAAAAATACATGTCTGGTCACGCTAAACACGGTACGTGCCTGAGGATGAGAGTAGCAAAAAATTGGGCTGAAAAAGTAGAAGGGGAATCAACGGTGGAAGACTTTAAGTGACAGTTTAAGGAAACTTGAACTTTGTACTGAGGGCAGTGGGAAGCTTCATAACCAGAAGAATGGCATACTCTGTTTCAGAAAGATGACTGGCAAAAGAGAAACTAGTTGAGAGTTCATGAAGAAATATGCCAGTTAATCACGGTATCACATAAGACCCCCCTGCAGATGAGAGCCAACCAGATGAATTCTGGCTTGCTTAATTTTAATTTTAATTTTAATTTATTGGCTTATATTTCTCTGCAATATAGGAGTAGATCCGGGTTCTGAATCACTATCCCTTGGTTCTGCTTTCTCAGTGTTGACTCATTCCCAAGCCGCTTCTCTTGTGGTCCCAAGATGGCATCCAGCCAGGAAAAACAGACAACTGTTGCCCCAGTGTTCTCAACTAAAGTCCCAATATTCAGGTGAATGGCACCAGCTCAGGTCATAAGAACACTCCTGAGATAATTACCGGTAACTGGAGAATACTACTGGCCTGGTCTTAGCCAGTGCACTCAAAGTGTGGTCCATGGACCAGCACTTGTTTCCACATGGTTATTACCTTCTGCAACAAGTGTAGACATTGAGGATGATAGACACTTCTATTACAATCCAACAGAGTAATTGAGTCTAATAATTAAAACTGAGACTTGTATTTTGTTTGTCATTGTTTTTTGTGTCATTTTATTAAGTGATTCATTTGTACTGCATTTTGTGCAAGTATCAGCCCACGGTGGATGGGGGAGTGGGAGAGGAAGCAAACTGGTCCTTCACCACAGAAAGTCTGAGAAACGAATGTACATGCTCCACTGTGGAGTCTGGGAGTGAGTCAGCATTCTGGAAGCACACTGGGAGACTTTGGGAAGATCTTTCCCTCATGCCATGAGAGGGGGCAAAAGTAAAAGTCCACTATAATTGTGAGACTTAATTTGGAGAAGGAGAAGGAAGGATACTCCCAGAATTACTTCAGCTCTTTCATTTTCTCATGCTTTCTTCCACATTGACCTGCCCTTATTCAGAGTCCCTGGTAAGAATTTACTCTGCATAAGCTCTGGATATGGCCATATTTATAGGCTAAACATTACATATACATTCACCTACCCTCCCCATTGGAACTTTGATGACTAGAATCAAAGCATTTGAATGGCTCTCCTAACCCATTAAGAGAAAAACAACTTTGAGCAAGACTAGCACAAGGTAATTACTAAGCTGAGCCGAATTCATTTGCCATGCTCTTGGCACTGAGGTATGGAAACTCCAGAGCCCTATAAGAGGTCTAAAGGAAAAAAAAATGTTCAAGACAAATTTCAGCGATCTCAGCTTCTCATTAAAAATACATTTTAGAAAATTGTTTTAGGTTAACTTGCTAGGGCAGTTGTATGGCAAGAAAAAGTGTGCAGCAATTTGGCAAACTGCAGCTTTCATTTCTCTTTTAAAATAAAATGGAAACAATAAAAATACAATTAAAAATAAAATTAAAAAAAATAATCTGAAAGAGAATTTTGATTCTTTTTTTAATTAAAGCTCTGCAATTAAAGTTTTGCTGGAGAGCAACCTGTGTTCTTCATCTCCCTGTCCACAAAGGGCTAATACAGGTCCAGCATTTGAGATGTCTGCTACACTCAGAGCAGGAAATGGCTTTGGAGAACCTTCTAGTCTGGCTTTCTCATTTTACAAATTGGAAACTGAGGTCATGGCAGGTTTACTTCTTCTCTCCTTAGTCCTCTCTTTCATTCATGTGTGTGCATTTGTGTATGTGACTGCGTGGATGTATATGTGTATTTTCTCTCAGAAGGCTTGGAAACTTGGAGTCTGCACAGTTTTAACATAATTCAGACACTCAATATGGGACTTCTTTCTTTCCAGGGTCCTAACTTACCTTCTAGTATGAAGGTGGGGGGTTCAATAAGAACCAAATTTTATCCTGTGCTGCCTCAAAATGTGCAATTTTTGCCTAAGTAAACTTTACAAACAATAGAAATTTTTTTGTGTGAAAATCTAATGGAAATCTAGTGCATGCCTTCATTCCATCTGCAGTAAAATAAACTGAATGTAATGTTCCTTCATGACCCAAGCTTAGTCTAATAAAAAGCTGTGGTACTCCAGAGGAGCAGGTGTATTCCAGGATATAGACACAAAGGCACACTGGTCCCAAAAGCTACCATCATTTAAAAAAAAAAAAATCCATCACTTACAATTTAGTGGATTACTTCTTTTTCATATAAATGTAGTGGTTGTTTATCAACTACATACACAGTGCAAAACCAACCTATGACAGAATGACCTTTAGCAGGGCACAGGACTACCCTTAAGGGTTAATGCAGTTTAGGTCAGCCCTGGGGTGGGGGGGTGAGGGAGGGAACTGTAAGGAGGAAATGGAACAGAACTCATGTGTGGCGGGTACTTAATATGTGCCCCAAACTTTCACTCATTTCATTTCTTAACTATCCTGTGAAGGAAGAAATATTTTTCTCATTTTACAGATAACAGAACTGAGGCCCCGAAAGACTAAATAACTTGCCCCAGGCCACAGAGCAAAAAGCTAAAAAGTGAGGCTATGACCCAAGCTTGCTGTGGTTCCAGGCTTGCATCTTCCCTCTGCACCATGCTGTCCGAGACAGCAGAGTCCCTGGGCCTTGGTCCTTGATGCTTCTCCATTATGTTTTTGTGATATAACAAATGGTTATGTTTTGTGATAGAACAAACCAGCCTAAAACTTCCTGGCTTAAAACAATGGCCATTTTATTTGCTCACAATTCTGTAATCTGGGCCGGGCTCAGCCAGATGACTCTTCTGTTGACCTTGCCAATGGTCGCTCTATGGATTTCGGTCAGCAGGGGCCTGGGCTTGGCTGGGCACTGAATAGCTGGGCTTTTCTCCCATGGCCTCTCGACAAAGTGCCAGCAGAGTAACAGAATCCTTATAAAGCAGATCGGGACTCAGAGCCCAGAAGCAGAACTTCTTAAGTCTTCCTATATAGACATAAGAAGGTGTACAGCATCACTCCACCACTTCTAGTCAGTCAGAATGAGTCACGGGCCCTATTCCAATTCAAAGAGCGAGGACTACACAAGGGCAAATACAGGGAGATGTGATCACTGGGGGCCAGCAGTGTAATGGGTCACCATTAACACTGAAGTTTCCTGTGTTTTCTGTTTCTTATACTTTTATGTCCAGTTTTTCTCTCTTCTCCTGTAAGTTTCTCCACTTGTTCCTACCAGTTCTCAGTTTCCCTGCATTGTAACTGGCCTTCCTTAGTCCGCTGCAGAGGATTCCTTTCCTTCACATCTGGGAACTGACTGATCACATCATGTCAACTCTGTTCTACAGGTCGTCCATCTTTGCAGCTCAGGTGTTCTATTGTTGGAGAGTCCTTTGCTTTTTGGTTGCTGTTTTGCTTTGCTCTTGCACCCAGCCCCAAAGCTAGAAGAATAGTTTAAAGGAAAAAAGACTTCCCTGAATCGAGAAGCAACTTAAGTGGATACACTTCAATGCTTTGCCCTTATAAATAAAATCTAGAACTTGTGATCTTTAGTTTTACCTGCAAGAAGGCAAGATGTCCGGTTCAATGGCCAAGTCAACAAATTGATGTTTACCATGTTTTACATGCCTTAAATTTCAAATCTCAGCCATCATTCACCAGGGCAGAGAAAGAAGAGAGGGCTGCAGGAGTCAGATAATTCCCAGCATTACAATTCTGGTTCACAGCAGTTTGCTTCTTACCTATGGCCAAGATGAGATCAGATTACATTTCCATTGAATCATTCAACCTGTCTGATCACTGCTTTCTGCTGTCAGGAGAGATTCAAGAGTACCAAGAATTAACCAGAGCCAGGAGAACAGGCTGTTCAGATACTACCAGCATGAGAAGGGCAAAGGAAATGAGAAAAAGAAATTTTAAAACACCCCAGGTGAAGATCCTTGCAGAAGGGATCATGGGTTTCCATTTGAAGTCCTGGGGAATTAATATGAAAGTTAAAAGTTGAAATGTGAATTACCCTTCAAGAGTTTCTAAATTCTTTCACTGACAATATTTATCATTGTTTCTTTAATTCTGCTCCCTGAGGCCAGTCTTTGGATCCTTGATTGTTGGATTACACCTAGACCAGACATTTAGGTGCAAAAATGAAAGGAATTAAATTCAATTTGGCTATTTATACGTCTAAATTGCTCAAGTTAAGGGGGCAATGGAGATAAAATGTCTTCATTATTATTTTAGATTAATTCATTGACTGAAATCTGATCTGTGCTCTATAGTCACAAACATCAAAAGTTGATTGAAAATGTTCATAAATTCATACAGAATGAATTATACCCGAATTCATTATAAACCGCACAATGACTTACACAAAATCCAATTAACATTGTATGAAACTTCTGGAGAATTTGACTAGATTCTGATGTTCTCAGGAAGAAAAATAAGTTTATCACAGAAAATCTTGAAGAAAGCATATGAGATGGGACTAGCCACACTACATATTTAAATATAAGGCCATATCATATCATTAAAGTAATTTAATACTGAAAGAAACAATGTATAGATACAGAAAACAGACCAGAGCTAGTCCGGAAATTGATTTGGATCCATATAAGAATTTGCTAGAAAATAAAAATGACATCACCAAAAAGGAACTTGTACATGAGTAACTGAGTAGGAATTTAAGGAAAATAAAATTAGTCTAGATGCATCCCTCATAGGGTACAAAAAAATAAGCCCCAGATACATCAAAAAGTTAAATATTTAAAGTTATCTTTTTCCAAATGCCCAAACAAGGTGTTAGACCTGTGAATTTAAGACCCAGGATGAGGGGCGCCAGGGTGGCTCAAGTCATGATCCCGGGGTCATGAGCATCTTGCCTTCAGCTCAGGTCATGATCCCCGGGTCCTGGGATCGAGTCCCACATGGGGTTCCGTGCTCAGTGGGGAGCCTGCTTCTCCCTCTCCCTCTGCTCTCTCTCTCTTTCAGATAAATAAATAAATAAATAAATAAATAAATAAATAAATATCTCAAAAAAAAAAAAAAAAAACCAGATGACTTTCTGAGCTTAAAATCCTTTTAAGAAATCATAAAGGAAAAGACCCAACTACTAAGATTACATAAAATTTAAAACTTCTATTTGTTGGGGGGGAAAAAAAGGCACAAACAACTACTTTTTAAAAAGCAGACTGGGAAAATTACATTTGTGAAATTTGGCAAAAAGTTAGCATCTTTAGAAAAGGCATGATTTTACTACTATAACAGGAGAGAACATTTTCATATTTATTATTTGTTGGTGAATATTTTCTGTCCATGGCCTTTGTTCAAGGCAGCAGAATTAATCTCCTTAAAACCCCATTTTCTGGGGTGCCTGGGTGGCTCAGTCGTTAAGCGTCTGCCTTCGGCTCAGGTCATGATCCCAGGGTCCTGGGATCGAGTCCCACATCGGGCTCCCTGCTCGGCGGGGAGCCTGCTTCTCCCTCTCCCTCTCCCCCTGCTTGTTCCCTCTCTCTCTCTCTGTCAAATAAACAAATAAATAAAATCTTTATAAAAAAAACCATTTCCTTATGACATTTCCTTGTGACAAGAGTATAGCAATTCGGTCACTTACCATTCTCTGACCTCAGCCATTTTAGTACATATATACTCGACATATCCCTATACCATCTGCACACAAAATTTATTTAATAATTTTCTTTAAATCAACTCTCACTTAAATAAACTTTGTTCTAGCCAATAATTTCTGTGACATCATTGTTAGATGTTAAAATTTAAATCAGTAAACCTCGAGCAAAGCAAATGATCTGACCCTCCACAATGTGGGTAAGCCTCATCCAACCTGGTGAAGGACTTGAGAGAAAAGAATGAGGTCCCCTGAAGAAGGAATTCTGCCTCCGGACTGCCGGACTGCCGTAGGATTCAAGATTGCAACATCAGCTCCTGCTACAATTTCCAGCCTGATCACCTGCCCCGCAAATTTTGAACTTGCCAACTTCCACACTCACAAGAGCTGACTCCTTAAAAAAAATGCCCACCCTTACCCCTGTGTGTGTGTGTGTGTGTGTGTGTGTGTGTGTGTGTGTGTGTGTGTACATCTCTATCCTATTGGTTCTGTTTCTCTGGAGAACCCTAATACCCTTACCAGCCTTCGGAAGCACTGACTTTCCAAATTGCATTCAAATGTCTTGGCCTAGATGCCCATGCTTACCTCAATCTAGCTCTTCCTTCTGATTCCATGTTCATTTCATGTGACTTCGCAGTGTGTACTCCTCGTTACTAAAGCTGGTCACCTCAAATCTTTATTTGTGCTCCGCATTCTGCCGAGAATGCCTTGCTTTGCCTGCCAGTCCTTCCCCGTTCCTACCTTTGGGGCCTGGATACATTTCCACATGAGGAGCTGAGGAAGAAAATAAAAGGCGGAATGAGATCCTTGCACCTAGAAATATGCAAAACCAGCTTTGGCAAGTAAGGTTTCATCTTGTGTGCCAATTCTGACCAATTGGTGGCAGTTACTTGGAACGTTTTAGGAAGGATTCGGAGGCTGTGTCTGTCAGAAAGCATTCAGGGATCTATTAGGGATGTCTGACAGTAGAAGGGCCAGGGTGGTAATAAACTTCCTACGTAACTGCCACCTCTGGCTTGGTTATTAAAGGAAACTGGCCAAGAGTATTTTCCTGGGCCTTTTCCAATTGCCTATTCAAACAAGGTATTAGATCTATAAATTTTTTTTTACAAAAACTAATCTACATTTACATATGTAGAGAAAGTCAACAAGAGCATTGAAACAAAGGAAGGAGTACAGAGAACAGGCTACATTTGCCTCCCAAACATCTCCTTTTTCACAGAGTACCGAATGTTAAGACAGAATATGCCTGCTGGGGCGAGTGCTTTTGGGAATACAAACAACCCAAGATGTCAGTTTAGCTATTCCTTGATCATGCTGCCCAGCAGCTGAATACTGGGACCTCCTCATAAATGCCTTTGCCCCAGTTCTCTTGAGGCAGCAAAAGTTGCATTGGTCCCTCCCCCACATCCCTGCCTTCCCATCCCTGAATTGCTGAAATGAGAACAGGAGCCACCCTGTTCAGCACACCAAGATCAGAGTAATCGATACAGATCTTCCTGAAAGTGAACCCAAAACTGTCCTAGTAGAAAATCACCCTATGCCTGGTTTTCAGTGGCTCTTTCCCATAGTCTTTAAGGTTGGGGTGGGGGAAGCATGATTATTTATGCAGCTGCATTAGGTTACTTTCATTCATTCTGGACTTGAGCACTTCTTTACAACAGGACAGTGTCATAGGCACTAAAGATACAAAGAGAAATCGTATTTGGTCTCTGCTTTCAGGGAGCTCCTAGCATAACTGATAGTCAAAGAATATTCAGAAACATTATCTTAGACCAAGGTCAGCAAACTTTTTCTGTAAGATAATAAATGTTTTCAGCACTGCAGGTCATGTGTTCCCTGTTGCGACTGCTCAACAGTGCTCAGTTGTAATACAAAAACAGTCATAGACAGTACTTAAATAGATCGTCATGGCTATGTTCCAATAAAAATTTGTCTACAGAAAAAGGCTGCTGGCCAGATTTGGCCTTTAGTTTGCTAATCACTGCCTCAGACTTATTGGGCAAATTAGGACCTGAGATGAACATCTCTCAGAGGAAAGGGTAAAAAAAAAAAAAAAGTGGATCCGTTTTTGGTTAGTGTGGTTGCTTGAGTAATCAGAACCTTATTCCTTGATGGTGATTCTTAAAAATTTATTAAAACTCCATACCTTTATCATGTGTATTAACAGGTAAGTGGTGAGTATTTGGTCTTGAGAACTTATTTGGAGGTACTACTTGGAGAACATAGCTATTCATTCAGATACCCCCACCTAAGAAGTCACAGTCCCATCCAAAGATGCAACTTTAGAATTTGTGTATGTGATGCAGGGACAAACATCTACCCAGTGACCCTGACGAGCTAACTCACCTTGGTCATCAATTCAATGACAGATTAACTTATTTGGCAAAGGTTTACTGGAAGATTATGATGTCCCAGGCCCTGTAGCAGATGCTGAGCATTAAGAAGAAAATGATACAGTCCTTGCCCTCCAGTAGCATCTAGTTTGTGAATATTCCAGCATGTCATATTCATCCTTGCATATATTGAACAGTATTTCTCAACCAATTTTTGTTGTTGTTGTCAAACAGCGAGAAGATTGGAAAAGCCTAGTTTTATGGGCAGGGTATTTATGGCTGAATCAGGGATAAAAGAAAGCTATTAAACAATAAATGCACCTAGCTCCCTCTCCTCCTGTCCCCAAAGCAAACGCTTTTCTTTGGAACTTTGAAAACATGGCCAGATTTTCTTCCAGCATCCAGCACTACTGATGAGAAATGTGCCACATGGAGGAATGAAGGGAACTACCCTGGGGCAGTAAAAGCTACCTTAGCACCCTCTCTAGCCGGTACATCTCTCTGCTTGCTCTTCAGCACCGAGACACTAATGGTCAATGCAGGAAAGAAAGAGCCACTTCAGGGAAGAAAAGGCAAAGAAAGCAGGAGTCTGGGCTCCACTGTGCCCAGACAGTCCTAACCAGGGACACCTGAGATTCAGAAAAGACATTCTGCAGAGACAGTACATACTAGTTTCTTAGGGCTGCTGTAACAAAGCTCAACACACTGGGTGCCTTACACAACAGGAATTTATTCTTTTACCGCTCTGTAGGCTGAGAAAGTCAACAGCAAGGTATCAGCAGGGCCATGCTCCCTCCGAATGGTCCAGGGAAGAATCTGTTCGCTACCTCTCCCCTAGCTTCCTGGTGTTCCTTGGCTTGTAGCTATGTCACTCCAATCTCTGCCTCCAACTTCCCATTCGCCGCCTTCCCTCCGTGTCCTCTCTTCTTATAAGGACGCCAGTCCTTGGGTGAAAGGCTCACCCGAATCTAGGATGTTCCTCTAAATTTAACTAATGATATCGCCAAAGACCCTATTTCTCAATAATCACATTCTGAGGTGGAGATGGACTTAGGGGAGGTGACTGTTCAACCCAGCCCAGTCTCAGTAGAGCGTGGTTTTAGGAGGAGACGGTGACAAGGCAGGGATGGGAGCAAAGGTGGACAGAAATGACTGTGCACTTAGCATCCGGCGGCACTGAAGTAGTCAGGGCTGCCTTCCACATATTCCTACCTCCACCAGCAGGGCCCCCATAGCTACAGGAACAATAGGCACAGGCCCAAGTTACTTTAGGGGCCCACAAAAATGTTTTAAACTCTTAAAATCTACAAAAATAAACAAATACGATCCAACTGGATTACACGTATATTTATATGGACACAGTCCATAAAATACAGCTTTTACTATTCTAAGCAAAAATGCCTAGGGCACACAAAAATCACAGGGCAGCCCTCTTCACTAACATCCCTGCTCAACACTTTCCACCTGAAATTCCCTTCCTCTCTGCCACCATGTTATCTTACCTGTTAGGACTCAATTTATGAGTCAGTGCCTCAGGGAACATTCCTCGACAACCACCCCCTCTCCCGTCCATTCCATCCCCCTGGCGCATCCCCCCACCTAGCTTGGTTACGTGCTCCTCATGCACATAGCTCTACCATTCCACATCCACACTGTCCAATCACCCATCGCGTGGCATCACTCAGAGACTAAGTACCACCTATCACTGTGTAGCAGATGCTACACCTCCTCCACGCAGATCCCCCTTGTCCTCAGAGTGCACTCATCCCCCAGATGTCACGGGCATCGGCTACTAAGGCTCACACCTCAAGTCACCCAGAGGAAATGTCCTTGTCTGACAGAAGTGTCCGGGGGCACTTGGGAGTTTACATTAGCCTCCACTCACACTCAGCCCCAGGGTGGACCACAGCCCATCGGCGACTGACAGCAGGGATGTAACAGCCCTGCTTCTTCCCCTGTTCCTTTCCCTCCTACCTTTCCAGCATTCCCTCAGTTTATCACTTACATCAGAATTCCCACCTCAATCTCTGCTTCTAGGGAGCATGACCTAAGAGGCTTTGTATCTCTCCGACTGGCAGTAAGTACTACGTGGCAAAAATTCTCTAATAAACACACTGAATGAATGAATGAATGAATGAGATGTTAGAGAGACAAGGAAGCAAGTATCAAAGACTCACCCAGGCCTCTACGAAGGCTGAACTGCTAATAAAAGAACTTCCGTCCTCCATAAACTAAAAACCTGAACAGGAAGAAAAGACAGGATGTAGGTTCCAGAACAGCAGTACAAGAAGGGTTCCTGACAAAAACTGGAGAAGGGTCTAACAATGAGACCTGAGGAACAGCATCTACTGTGTGCCCGCACGTCACTCACACACACACCAGCAGACTAATGATAGTAAGCCATCAAAACGGAACCAGGTTTCTTTAGATTCTCTAAGACTGCCTCCGCCCCAGAGCTGGGCATGAGATGAGTTTTCGAGCGCGGACTATGAGGTTGGTGCAGGTGAATTTTTGTGAACAATGGGTTGGTGATAAACGGGTTGCCTTTGAAGACCTGAGACCTCATGAGAGTGCCCTGATGAGCCTAAAAGTGTGATCCTCTGGAGCCAGCATTCAACAAGCTGGAAAGATGAGAGAGGGTTTCTTGGTGGGATTTCTGTCATAGATGCGGTTCTTTGTAAGTTAAGTAGCTCCTCTCAACCTTTGCAGCAGTTTTGGAGCTGAGCAGATGGCAGGGGAGGGCTTGACTAAGTGGTGAAGTTTCAGCTGCAAAAGGCAATTCCTAGAATGACAATTCAGAAACTCATTTCCCCCAACACTTATATTGGCAGAGGGTTCGTGAATCTTTTTAGGAAAATGAGAAGGAAGCAGTGCATCAGAATAAGGCGTCCTATGTTTGGTTAGGTTCTGCGGAAGCAAACACGACCGAATCCAATTCTTCCCTTGTGTTTGCTATTCCCAAGGAAAGGGGCCAGACTTGTTTGTAAATTAAATAATGCCAAAAACGCTAAAGCCTAGGGTCTGTGGTATAACAAATCTCCAGCACACAAAGCAAGTGCTAAATGCATTCTGGAACCGGTGTAGGATAGTTTCAGCTGAGCTGCTCCAACCCTACCTGGCATTACAGACCCATGTAGCTTCTAGTTCTATCTTACAAAGAAACGGCAAGCTTGTAGAAAGAGCGTAATCTGGACTCAAAGCCTGTCTCTGATACTAAATAACTATGATCTTGAACAAATTACTTTTCCTTTCTGAGCCTGTTTCCACAAATGTAAAATGGGGGGGGGGGGGGCAATAGCTATCTCAAAGGATTATTGTAAGAATTCAGTGTGATGATGTATATGAAAGTCACTAGTAGTCAGTATGACCTTAAAGTGTTACCAGTTGTGTTTTTGTTTGTTTGCTTGTTTTTCTGTTTATTTCTATTCTGCCTAGCTTGGCACAAGTTTATGTCAAAGTAACTGTTGTCCTTTCAAATTCTTTCAGTTCTGGCTCATCAATAATTTTTCCCTTATCTTTAAGCAACTTTAATATTAAGATAATTAATAAAAAATTTTGTTTTCCTTTAAGTTCCATAGCCCTTATTCTGTGTGAATGAGGCAGTACGGTTCGGCTTTGGGGGTTTTAGTTTTGATCCTTTACAACGTGCACATAACAGAAACTGTAAATGTATTCGATATTCAGAAGCTATAAATGTATTGTCTTTTAATGAGGACTGTTTTAATCCAGTTTAATTTACTCAAATGCCACAGAAGTGTTATCGGTGAAGATTGTTTCTGTGGCAAATAACAGAAAAGCTATTTAACTGCTTTACACAATGAAGGGAATTTACTGGCTCCTATAACTGAAAAGTCTATAGGACTTTTCACGATTTGGTCCAGCTCTGGCTCAGTTTTTCTGCAGTTTTTTTTTTTTTTTTTTAGTTCTGTCTGCCTTCAGACATTGGCTTTGTTCTTGGGCTGGCCTCCTAAAATGGTGGCCAGCAGCACAGATAGTGATTCTGCATTCACATCCAAGGGCAGAGCAAAGGCCAAGGTCAGTTTTTAGAACCATCGCACCAAAGTCCCAAGCTTTACTCTGATTGGACTACCCCGATAACAATCTTGGTGCTAGGGAAATGCTATGCACTGATTGGCTTAAAGTCCTATCAATTACTATGGCAAGGAAATGGGATTATTCTGAGGGGCTTAGACCAAGCAGGACCCTCCTCTGGATCTGAAGATGAGATTCATCCCAGCTAAACTTCATGGTTGTCACTCAAGGAAGATGAAATGGCTATCAGAGAAGCAAAATCAAATGTGTGCTACAATTAAAAAATAATTCCTAGCAATTTAATACAGTGTTCCTCAGTGCCTACTTTTGGGGGGAAATTATCACTAATTTCACTACGCTGAACTCTTTCCAAATAAGATATCATACTTTAGCATCCAAGGCAATGTTAGAATCTACTATTATAAGGCGAGACTTTCAGGACATCTGGGTTAGGGATCTCTTCTTGTTTTTCCTCTCTCCGCTTTTCCTTATTTTTCTCTCCCCTTATTTTCTCACTAAGTTTTTCTTTTCCTCACTTTCTTCCTTCCATCTGTATTCCTCTTCTTAATATGCCTTTTAATATACGCTCACATAACGGGATGCGAGATTAGACATTTCCTGACGTCTCAGGATTTTAGCTAAAGCTGTAAAGCTGTTGAAACAGGTAACAGTGTCCTCCTAGGGAGGCACCAGACACATCCTCTCAGGAATTATTAAAAGGGGACCACGCTCATCCATTGCTCACCTCCCCGGCAGCCCATGAAAGGGAAAACTAGAAATTCATTAGAAAGAAAGTTCCTTGATGTTCTGTATGGTGACTAACAAAACATAATAAAATAAAAAAGAAAGAAAGAAAGAAAGAAAGAAAGAAAGAAAGAAAGAAAGAAAGAAAGAAAGAAAGAAAGAAAGAGAGAAAGAAAGAAAGGAAGGAAGGAAAAGTTCCTCAAAGGCAAATTTATATGCACAGGTGAGAGGGATGCCGTCGCCTGTCCGGAGCCAACCGAGGAAGGCTTTTCCAGTGATTCACTGAGAAGGCCAGCGCTTGCCAGAGGGGAAGCTGGTATCTTACCCCCACCCTGGATGTTTACAAAAATCCACAGTTTGGGAGTCTGGGGGGACAGGGGAAGAAAGGAGAGAGTGGAAGGACAGTACTGCCCGTCTTTGCCACCGTCAAACCCCAAGCTTCCAGTCAGAATTGAGCTGAGGAGAGGGTAGAGAGCTTGAGGGAAGCTTTTAAATTGCATACAGGATGGAAAGTCTGGGGTTGTGTTTGTGTGTTTGTTTTAGGGTGAACTAGGTTTTCTAATACCCCAAAATATAACTCTTCACTAATAACCAAAATACAACTCTGCCTGAGGCGTTTTCAAGAGGTGAGGAGGAAAAAGCCCTAAAGAACATTGTTAGTTGTCAGTACATCTTTAAGATGTTTTACGTTACATTTCGATGTAAACGAAAAAAAGCTGTTTTCTAATTGTACTCCACTGAATGCAATTTATTTAGTAAACTTATGAAAGCATCATAGATGTATCTTCAATGTGCTTTCTGTGAACATATCTACATAATGCATCAGTCGGGTCCTGCAGGAAACTGGGAATGTTCGGAGAGCGACTAAGGAATTAACAAAGATGTAGGTGGGGCTGAGGGACTGAAGATGGCAGATAGGAGCTTCCAACAAAAGGGAGCATTCTGAGGCCTGTGGAGAGAAAGGGAGGGGGTGATTGCCCGAGTCCTGAGAGGGATGGAGCGAGCTGGTGCCTTGGACATCAGCCGGCAAGGAAGCCCAGCCGGTGGTGGGCACAGAGCAGAATGGAGACAGGTGAAAAGCTCACTGGGATTGGCAAATGGCAAATACTCGGCACAGGTAATATATTTCAATTGTGAAACCCTGGCAAATATAATTGTAACTGATGTATGGAATACTCAAATTACTTAAAACTGGTGATAAAGTAGAATTTTCCCATTGAGTCTCTTGGCAAAAATGGAATTATATTCCTCAAGGAAAAAAAATTAACCTCAGGCCAATGAAATCAGCCTTAGGAGTACAGAAAATGTATTTAAACACAAATGTTATTCATCTAAAATGAATATAGATAATCATACGATAAAAATTAATCACCAAAAGAAATCTGGAAATAAAAATTCTGAAAATGAAAGCTGAAGAAACAGTGACACTCTGTAGGATCACAAATGGCGGCCATAAGCCTCTGAGCCACTTCACCCACACTGACGTGCCTACACAGATCATTAAAGCACCTTCTCTGTTAACATCTTTGCTGAGACAGGCCCTCAGTGGTATATTTCCTGACATCTGCCGTCTAAAATCATGATAATCATCTGTACTCCTAGGAAAACAGAAAGCTTTGTCCTTCTTGGCCTTTTTCCCCCTTTGAGTCCTTTTGCCATGACTCTCTGCTTTCTTACCTTGGTGAGCTAAACGTGGGCCTGCTAAAGCTTCCACATCTTTGTTCCTTCTCACTGATGAGCTAGGGAAGCGAGATGTGTTCAGGTGACTCTTTCCTGGACCTACCTCTCCCTCCAGCTGATTCCCACACTCCAGCTGTGCAGACCTCTTTCTCTTTCTAAATACAAACGCAAAGAGTTCTGGGTTCTTCCATTGCTCTGGAAAACTTTCTTCTCTGTCCCCACCACACAAACATATACACACCCTCCCACTCCCTTCCCATCCAAGGAAATTCTTCAAGGTCCAGTTTAAATGCCATCTTTTTTCTCAATCCCCCACTAATATCACCCCATATCACACCCATACCCCCAGTCTGGCCAACAGAATTCAACATCCTTTCTCCTCTGCTCCCCTGGTACTCTGTCCCCAGACTTTAGAATGGTCCTTATCACCTATGCTACAGGTAATAGCTCTTGTGGTGACCATCTTCCCATGACAATGTTATCTCCATATATCCAGTGGCAGAGGCAGAAGGTCCATAATTTATGCTGAAAGAAAGAGAAAAATATCTAAAAAGTTTTTCAAGGTATCTTTAAGGTTTTATAAGCAATAGAGGGAACCCTCCACTCCACAGGTGTGTCAGGGCCCAGGGTTATAAGGAGATAGATGACAGACATCTGGGCTTCCCACTTGAGCCAGAAATCAGATCAAGTCCACCTCAACATCCCTTTAAAACAAATACAAGAACAACATGTAATCAATTAAGACATCCATTTGCTGCTTAATTTTTAGCCAAGTTCTATACGTCAAGTTGCCTTAAAATGAGAGGTGGCTGTTTATTAATACCTTCTTGTTTATTAAGGAGCAATGAGGTGGCTGTGTATATGAAATGGGCTGTTGCTACAACACACTTACATAGGTGTAAATAAAGCAAACTGCAAAGAGATTAGCAATGAAAGATCTGAGATTTTATTTGTTTTCACGAGGACTCTCCCAGTCTCTTCATGCTTAATGGCAAAGTCATGACTGTACCCTAAGGTCTATTTACACAAGACTAAGTGGTCATCGCCAGCCCCATTAATGCCTCAGCAAGCTCAGCAGTGCTGCTTACAGACCAGGGAGGAGAATGATGTCACTTGGTTTTTAAGAGATACAATTCCGAAGTCTTTGAGTTTCCTTTGCAGTCAGTACAGACAGACCCCCCCCCCACCCAAGTGCAGGTTAGAGACGTTTCAGACTGTGAACTTTCAAGAGTTCCCTCCAGGCCCACCCTCCCCTTGTCATATTTACTATGCACATTACACAGGTCACTCAGGTACAGTAAGTTCTGATTATTTGCAACCCATTGTTCTCCAAAACTGCTTGGTAAACTATAAAGGACATTAAAATTGTATTTGTTTTCCTGCCTAAGGTGGGAACATTCCTCTTCCATCTGCAATTATCAGCACACAGATCACAACTGCCCAGCAGTAAGGATAAACTTTCCCTGATTTCTAAAGCAACATACTGACGTGGAAAGAACAACGTGGAAAGAACGCTTTATTTAGAGAACTAAAGTCCACATTCTGGCTATATTACCAGGGCGGGGACTAGGGTGCGGTAAGCACTCACTCTCTGGGTCTTCCTGTTACAACCTCTGTGACTTGGGTTTGGTTTGTTGTTGTTGTTGTTGTTGTTGTTGTTGTTGTTGTTTTGAGAGTAAATTCATCATACCATAAAATTAATCATTTTAAAGTGTACCTTTTTGGGGCATTTAGTACATCACAATGTGGGACAACCACCACCTCTATCTGGTTCCCAACATTTTCATCATCCCGCAAGGAAACCTTGTTCCCGTTAAAGCAGTCACACCCCATTCCCCCCTCCCCCCAGCCCCTGGCAACCACCATCAGTTTTTCTATCTCTATGGATTTAATTCTCCCGATACAACCTGTGTGCTTTTGAGCAGTAGTCCTAATACCTAATTTACCTTGTGCCAAGATGCGATTTGAAGAGTTTTATGTGTATGAATCCAATTAAACCTCACAAAAACCCAACAAGGTGGACACAAATAGCCCCAGGTGAATGACTTATTATTTAATTCTCTAATTATGATTTCTTCATCTGCAAGATAAAGACAAAAGCAATACTCTAACAATAATTTGCTAAGCATATTTATTTATGGGAGAGGCATTGTTCTAGGCCAAGCATAGCAAATAAGATTCATCTCTAATCAAGTGGGAGTGACTTTCTGTCCAACAGGGGGAGAGAGATCTTTGAGATGGCTCATGGGACAGAGTATAATCATTGACTCGCACTGTCTGTCAGGGACAGAGGAATGGGTGAAGTATCATAAGAAACAGAGAATTTGCCTTCACTCCTAGGAGAGTGAGGGGAAAAAAAAGGAAAATGCAGACTCTTCTTAGCTGGGACAGGAGGGAATCATGACCCATATGAGCACAATGAGAATGTGAAGGTAATTTACAGAGTATTAAGAGCAGAGGTGTTGGAAGTCAAAACAAACAAAATGGAATATGTTCAAATCTCAACTCTACAACTCTTGAAAAGGGTAACGTCTTGAAAATTATTTAACCTTTCTTGTTCCCATTTCCTCTTTTGTAAAATGAATAAATAAATCTAACTCATAGAGTTCTGGTGGGAACAGCATGTGATAATGCAAGTGAACTGCTAAGCACATCTACACATAGTAAGAGCTTAATAAGAGGTAATGAAATAAAATATATATATTGCATATTATATTGAAACATTATCAATATACTTTATATATGTGATATATATATATATAGAGAGAGAGAGAGAGAGGAGAGGACATGTAGGTATATGTCTGCATTGTACCAAAAACACATATACATGCTCTCCTCTTTATGGGACATACAGTGGACAGAAAGAAGGAATCAAGTCTACTTACAAGAGGAAGAAGAAGTCAGAAAAGCCTCATAAAAGAGGAGGCCCTTCAGATGACACTAGAAAGAACAGACCCACTTGGCCGCCTCACCCTGTTGTTTTGAGGATTTGGTGACATCATTTATTTAAAGCATTTAGCACAATGCCCGTAGTCCACAAAATGTAAGCTGAATATAAATGTTTTGGTTCATTGCTTTATTATTCCACTGTGGCCTTCTGAATCAGTCAGGGTTCTTGATGGCAAATGACAGAAACCGCCTCCAGCTAACCCAAGCGGAAGAGAACTTCCTTAGGCAGGTCTCGGGGAGCTCACTGAATCAACAGGAAGCAGGCTCAGAGCAGAGGTGGGAACCCAGGGAGGCTGGGCAGTGGCAGACGTAGCCAGGACCGGCTCCCCGGAGCCCCACTGGGGGTCACTCAGCTGCCATCAGTGAGAGTGATTCTCAATGTCCCTGGGGTTTCCTACCACCACCTCAATGTAACACCCCTGGTGAGAGCTGTCTACACCTCAGCTGCCCGCTGACTGACTGGGTCTGTTGTCTACACCTCAGCTGCCGGTTTGGTCCAGAGAAGCCATCTGGCCCTCCTCAACTTCCACAGTGAGAAGCGGGGCCCTTTTTCCTACTGAGAGTCACACAGCAGGGATTTACTTCGGCGATAGAAAGGGAATCTGGATGTAGGGTGTCAAAAGAGTTTCAGCTGTACCTTAAAGAACACTGTTTTGACATAGCAGAGAACACTGTACCAAAAATGTAGAAAATCGCCACAAAGCCCAGAAATTTCTATTCAAAACGTAAAATATTTAGAAATCAAGATATTTAGGTCATGTTGAGGTGTTTCATGCCAAAGACCTGCTCTATAGGAGGCAATCAATAAAAAGTAGTGGAGTAAATGTAAAGAGAGTCAGTAACTGTGTGATTAATATTAATCATAAAATATGATTTCTTCAAATCTTTAAAAATTGCTCTAAAATGTTAATTTCTCAGTTTGAACTCCCCACACAGGCCAATTTGAGATGTGGGAAGATTAGTTCTGCTCTCTTTACCTCCATTTACAAATCTGAGAGATGTTTTTATCTAATGTGAGTGGAGCATCTGGGAAGTAGTCAGAGGGGAATACGGGTTTATGAGTTGATAACAAAAGCTGGTTGTTAAGAGTGAGTTGATAATGGATTAGCAAGAGATCATTCTGATGCTCCTAAAAGATCTGCTCTGAGATTTCCAGGAACTACACAGACCTTTAGACAGAAGGCAGGAGCCAGAGAAGAGGAAAATTACTTCAATAGAAAAACTGGCCTCTTACCACCAGTACTGAAACATGTCCAACTCTCTCCCGTGTCAGACAAACCTTCCCTCTACATCTTCCCCTGTGGGGCCTGCCCTACTTCCCTCCCCTCAACTGTCCTAAACTTCTTCATAGCTGCTCATATTTGTTTTTCTACTTCCCACCTCCCACTCACTTCCCAGCCCACTGCAGTCTGGCTTCTGGCCACACCACTCCACTGAACCGTCACCTGCCAAGGTCACCAATAATTGCCTTATAGCTAAACCTAACGGATGCCTTTCCATCTTTGTCTTCTTTGGCCTCACACTGGCTATGGATGATGCTAACGCCCTCTCAGACATACACTTCACGAAGCTTTCCTAACTCAAGAGCCTCATGGTTTGCCTCCTCTGTATATTCAATTGTAATATATTGTCTTAGATTTTGCAAAGGCACACCCAAAACTCCCAGATTGAATTCATCTTTCTCTGCAGATACATTTTTCCTACATCCTCCTTCAAAATGAATGCCTCCCGTTTGCATGGGTGCTAAAGCTAAAGAATCTGCACGATGTTTGACTCTTCCCTGTCCATACTCAGTCTCTCAACAGCCCCCCCCCACCACCACCACCAATCAGTCAGTCAGTGCGGATATTACAGTTCCTAAATAGTTCTCCAATGCTTCTACTTTTCAGCATCCTTTCTGAAACTATCCTTGTCCAAGGAACCAACTAAATAACTGGATGAGCTTAATGAGCTCGCACCTCTGAGTCTCAATTTCCTGGTTTGTAAAATGAGACAGTGAGAATGAACACCAAGTTTCTTCCTTTTCTATATCCTGTGATTATAGGAGTTTAATACCAAGGAGGGGCTCAGGGTAAAATCAATTCCTGTGCTTTGGGAGATGACCTCACTTTCTGCACTTAAGTGAAATACTGGAGTGGCCAAGATTGTGCTTCACATCCTCCCACGGCAGTACTCTTACATATAATCTCAGGGTCTTCAAGACAACTTAAATAATAAGGCCCTTCTTCTTAAATAGGGATCTGCCTTATGCCACATTTTGAGCTGTAGAAATTAGTTTCCAATGAGACTCTAATGTTGGTAACAAGTTATCTACTTTGTTTTATTAACTGGTCTGAAAGCTCCTTGAAAAGAATAAGACTCTTATTTCTTGAAAATGTCCTATACAGGGAAGAAAAAAAAAGGCCGCGGTAAAGCTTGAGTCCAACTTCGTTGACTACCTCTTGAGTGTATATTTGAAAACCTGGTTAACAAGGTTGATGGAGATTGGCGGGGTGGAGACTGCCGTGATGAAGAAGTTTGGTTGATTTTCAGCAGCAGTAGGATCAAAATGAAAGCATTATAAGAGAGTAAAGGATTTATTTAGGCCAGTGCTTTCTGTGAAAGAAAAAATTAAAAACCGTAAGAAGATGGAAAAAGTTAAGCAACACAATATGGCGGATTCCACTAATGAGTTTAATGGGCAGCCATTTTAATGGGAGCAAAACTAGACTGCAAACACTGTTCTAAAGTTATAGGTTCCAGCTACACTAGACATAGTCAGGTGTCCCAGTTTTTAAAAGGCTCATTAAAACATATCATCAAAAAGTAGTATTTGCTGGAAGAATCTCAGTCCCCATAAAAAAAAGCACTATCGGGGATTCCTACCATAACCACCAAATGAGTAACCAGCCTTCCCTTTGAGGGAAGAGCTGAGATGTGAGCTGAACATCAAGTGAAAATGACATGGAATCAGAACAGAGTTGGAAAAGGAGGACCATCACCAAATTGTAATGTGGGGTCCCTCTGGAAAACATAAAGCAGCCTAGAGTGAGGCCAGGGAAACCAAGCAGAAAAATATATATATTAATGGAGAAAAGATCAAGTTTGTAACTTCATTCCCGGGGTTCACAAGTTCCATTGTCCTTTCCAACCCATGAGACAGAGTAATACTCAGGATGACTCCACTAATCATGTGGCCTTGAGTATCTCAGCAGACATCATTTAAGTCATTTAAAAGGATAACTGCAAATTAAATTAGTTCATCCTAATTATGCAAAAATGATAAATTCAAATAAGCAAGGTAATTCACCTCCAAATTAAAAAATTTTTCAGTCACTTGGCATCTCAAATCAAAGCAAATGGGTAATGTTACCAATTATATCAATTTGACTCTTAAATTTAAATACATAAACATATGATGAACTGAATTAAAATTCTTATTTGGTATGCACTTAACTTATTAACATTTGTACTAGGGTAGAGAACCACATTCAAGATATGAAACAGGGTCATGTCCTTGAACAACAAAGAAGGTGGTCACGAAAGTACTTTTGTGAGGATCTAGCAACAGAATGAGTCCCCCAGATCTACTAAACAAGTTAGCCCTCAGGAAAAGTAAAGTAGATCACATTACAAAAGTAAAGGCAACACTATGAAAGCTTATGAAATATTTATCAAGGGGAATATTTGATAACTAATAAAAATATTCAGTTTTAGGAAGCAGTATGATAATATGTTAAGTTTCGACATGGTTGCCCTTATGAGCATGAGACTTTCATAGAAATGGAAAGAGATGAACATTTATTGAATAGGTTGTGTTAGGCAATACTAAAGACTTTCAAATACAGTATAGTATTGGAAACTAGGAATCAGAGACATTAAATAACTTGCCCTCGATCACACAGTGATAAATGACAGAGCTAGGACTTAAACTCCATCTTTTGATTACACAGGAGAATTATTTTTGTCACATCTGTATCACTTTATCCTGAGCCAGTACTCAAAATATGATGGTGTTTAAAATATTTGCTGGGGCACCTGGGTATCTCAGTCAGTTAAGCATCCGACTTTTGATCTCAGCTCAGGTCTTGATCTCACGGTTCTAAGTTTAAGCCCAGCGTTGGGCTCCACTGTGGGTGTGGAGGATACTTTAAAAATAAATTGAAATGATAAAAAAATAAAATATTTGCTTAAATATTTCCCAAGATTGCTGATCAAGGTCAATTCAGATTCCAAATTCGAAGCTAATGAGCAATAAAGTGATTTTTAGGAGGAAAAAAAGAAAAAATATATGCATGCATTCTGGGTGGCAGTATGAATCTTTCAAACACTGGATAAAGCATTCTTTATGTCTCATATAAGGATGAAAGAATTATCTACTGCTATATAAGAAATCACACCAAAGTGTAGTAGCTTAAAACAGTAATTTATTCCTGTGTCTTATTATTCTGTGGGTTGACTAAGATTGACTGGGCAGTTCTTGCTTAGGGTCTCCTAGGAATTGCAGTCAGATGTCAGCTGGGGATACAATCATTCGTAGCTCAATTGAGCCAGACGTCAAGATGGTTCACTCATATGACTGGCAAGGGATGCTGGCTAGCATCTTATTTGGGGCTGACAACTGGAGGGTCTCAGATGACTTGGGCTTTTCTCAAAGTAGCCTGGGTTCCAAAAGGGAGCTCCAAAAGACCCAGACTTCTTACAATCTCACCTCAAAAGTCCCAAAAAGTCATTCCCAGAGCATCCTATTGGTTGAGCCAGTCACTAAGGCCTAGAGGTAGGGATTTAACTCCACCTTTTGATATGAAGAACATGACCTAAAAGAACAGAAGAAGACTACCCATCACACCTTCATCTTCTGCCTCCTGGCATCTCTACTTTACCAACTGACTTAGAAGGGGAAACGTATAATAAAATTACAGTAACATAAGTCATTTTGTTGTATTTTCTCTTATCTTTTTGGCTCTGTCTCTTTCTCTGGAAACAGCATTCTTTTTTTTTTTTTTTTAAAGATTTTATTTATTTATTTGACAGAGAGAGAGAGCAGGAGAGCACAGACAACGGGAGCAGCAGAAGGAGAGGGAGAAGCAGGCTTCCCGCGGAGCAGGGAGCCCAATCTCGATCCCAGGACCCTGAGATCATGACCTGAGCCGAAGGCAGATGCTCAATGACCGAGCCACCCAGGCACCCCTCGAAACAGCATTCTTGAATGAATAAATAAACGAAAGTGTTTCTCTTTTTTTCATTCTACTTTTTTTTCTTTTATCTTTTCTTTTCTTTCCTTCTTTCAAACTAAAGATAAAAGGCATAAAACAATTTTTTAAGCAGCAACATATTCTAATTAGTTAGTGAATCTAATGTTTAATGTCTACCCATATCTCCCATCTGATATCTGCCTGACTGACTCAGTTATCCTGTATAGGAAGGTAAAAGAAAAAATGCAGGCAAAAGAAAGAAAAGAGGGGGAAAAAATAAGAAAGAAAAAGTAGATTATCAAGGGAAGAAGGAAAATATAAATGGTAAGGAAAATAAATCAGGAAGACTGAACAGTATTAAGCCTAAGTGACTGAAAAAACCAAGAGAAAGAAGCCAAATTCTCCCCTTATAATGCTGCACCCACCCCTTCCTTTCTGATCCATCACCACCATCACCAGCCCTGTCCAACCTTATTTTCAATGCCCGAATTATTGCTGTATCATCTTACTGCCTAGTGTCTTCATCCCCTTAGAAACCATCAAAAACACTGTTTTCCTCATGGTGCTCCCGATTAACAAACAAACAAAACACTAAATGACTTCTATGGATAAAGTCCAAGATAAGCATTTTAAGGATTTTCATAATCGGACCCAACCTTCCTCACCAATCTTGTTTCTCATGAAACTATTCATTCAGCCATAGCACTCTAGTCACTGTATCTAAATACACAGAAAAATGAGAGCAGATATCACTATTTATTACATCATAAAAAATAGGAAATCTGAATCAGGGAAAATAATTAATAAATAACAAAAATATGATGTTTCACAAAGAGGTGGCAACATCGTAAGCTTATATTTATCGCACTTGAGGTCCAGATTGCTTCTCATGCATACAGCCTTCTCATTTTTGCCTTCTGTCCTTTGCTTCAGCTGATACCATCCCTGGAAGCTTTCCCTGCTGCTCTCTGCCTTCCCAAATCTTCTCTCACCAGGACTCACGAAGACCTCTTCTTCACAGAAAACGACATTAGCTGATTAACTTGGAAGAAGTGTAATGAGCAGGATTATCCTGGATCCGAAGTACTCTGTTAAAACGACAGCATCTGATCTGATTCTCTGTGGAGACCCAGTTGCCCAAGTTCCATTTCATTCTACTCTGTGGATTTGTTTGCTACACAGTAGTTTAAAGGACCACTTCATCCCAGTTTGGTAGATAATTCAACTGGCATCCAATCACTTATACAACTTTGATTTGCAAGAATTACAAATAGCAATTAGAGGAACAGTTAAAAAAAAACACCACTGCAAATATTACAACTCTTTGGGACCCTGATATAAACGGGATTTTAAAAAAATAGGATATTTGAAGATCATGATGGGTATAGTGCATGATCAAACAGATTTTGCGGCAAGAGTTTATTGTCAGGTGTAATTAAAGACGTAGATACCATTTTGAAAGTACAGCCTTTAGGGGGCAAGGGAAGACTTTTGAAGCAAAGTAAAAATTAGGAGTAATTACAATGATGATCATGAGATAGCAACATCCATTCTATGAGGAGCTCAGTATTCTTCCAAGTCCCACTGAATCCAGGAAAGCATGTGTATGGGAGAAAAGGCAGCTTTGGAAAGAATACCTTTGAAATATGAGAAAGTGGAGTGACTAACAGTCAGCAAACATAAAAGTGCACCAAAGAATAAATGTCCTGATTACCAATAGAAATTGTACACTTCAAAATATCTTTTTTTTGTAAGTTTTTTTTTTTTTAAGGGAGAGAGCATGTGAGCTGGGAGGGAGGGGCAGGGGGGCGGAGAGAGAATGCAGAGCCCAACACGGGGCTCAATCTCATCACGCCAAGATCATGACCTCAGCTGAAACCAATTCAGACGCTTAACTGACTAAGCCACCCAGGCACCGCTACACCTCAAAATATCTTGTTAAAAAAAAAAACCTAGTTCTCTTTTTCATGTCCAATGTTGAATATGCAGGCAGTTGTTGTTTTTCTTTTTTAATCTACTCTGATTTCAAAACTGGGTGAAATGAAACTTTTTAGGGGAGCTCCTAAGGGTGGTAAAATTATAAAGAAAAGTCAGTAAAAGATTATTATATTAGACAGGAGAGTGGAGGCTTCTGGGGTGATATCAAAGTTGTATTGCCTATAGTTCTACGGGTGCTCACTTCATTCTAATCATTTATGTCTTACGCATTTTGCTGTTTATGAAGATGTTTTGGAGAAAACCATGGATAGTAAAATGTTCAGCTTCTACAACTCATCAGCTCTTAGGTATCTGTTACAGCTGTAACCAGTGCTTTGCTCACATTCGCTTTTGCCCAAATGAAGCTGGCTGTGCATTGAGAGATGACTTCTTATTTTCCAGAAGAAATAGTGAACCCAGTCTGGCCCTTGTTGATATTTCAAAGCAGCCTTTTTGTGCATGGGCATGAGAAGATATCCTTCTTAAGCCAAGGATGAAGTGTTTTACTGTGTATGATTTAAAGTACCTGATATAATGCTACACAAGCAGTATGTATTCCCTCAATCATCTGACAGGTATTTATTGACCTACCCATCCACTGACTCCCTGGAAAACCAGAGCAGTTTGCCAAAAATATGGTTAAATGGCATTTGATAAGTGCTATAAAGACATTAGAGTTTTGGCAATTCCTCCCAGCTATCAAATTTATTTTGCATAATGGATATCACTCTCATTCCCACTGAAGTTTTACAAAGGGATACTAGAAGAAGACTGGCCAGTTAGAAGGCAGAGACTTAATAAAAATTGAAATAGAAAGAGTCAGAGACAGGAGGAAATAAAAAAAGGAGAGGAAGGGGTGCCTGGACTGGCTCTTGATCTCAAGATCATGAGTTCAAGCCCCACGTTGGGCATAGAGTGTACGTAAATAAATAAATAAATAAATAAAATAAAAATTTATAAATAAATACATAAAAAAAGAGAGGCATAAGAGGCAGAGATTGTACAATAGCAAGCCCTCAGTGTCCTGCACAGTTTAAGTTGAGCCAGGTACTCTTTCCTGTTTCTTTGCTTGGTTTTTGTTTGATCCTTCCTCTTGGGCATGCCGCCATCTGGAGAAGTCAAGACCAGCATGGGTGCCACCGAGACAGGCCAAAGCCAGGAAATGATCCTGGGATCAAAACTTGGCTGTGTAGGGGCAAAACTTCTGAGCAGCCAGAAGTAGAAAGAGCCAGAAGATACACATAACCCATTTTTGAAGGAGTGCCAAAGGTGAAAAGTGGGAAAGCCAAAATTACTCATCAAGTCCAAAACGGGTAAGCAAAAAGCAAAGTGAAATAAAGGATCCAAGACAATAATTGGGAACCATTGCTTGGGGTTTGATACCGGATTTTGTTGAGTATGGGTTAGCTTAATTTAAGAGTACAGGATCCAAGGGCACCTGGGTGGCTCAGTGGGTTAAGTGTCTGACTCTTGATTTCAGCTCAGGTCATGATCTCGGGGTCCTGGAATTGAGCCCCCCCCCACCCCGGGGCTCTGTGCTCAGTGAAGAGTCTGCTTATTTCTCTCTCCCTCTGCCCCTCCCCCAATTTGTGTGCTCTCTCTCTCTCTCTCAAATGTATAAAAAGAGCACAGGATCTGAGCAGGTACCTTCCTTCCTTATGACTTTATCGCCCACCTATTGACGACCATTATCAACAAGGCATTAAAAACACTAAAGAAACTGGGGCACCTGGGTGGCTCAGTCAGTTAAGTGTCCAACTCTTGATTTCGGCTCAGGTCATGATCTCAGAGTCACAAGATGGGGCCCTGCGTTGAGTCCTGCCTCGAGCCCCCTGTGGAGCCCTGTGTGGAGCCACATGCTCAGCGGAGAGTCTGCTTGAGATTCTCTTTCTCCCTCTCCTTCTGCCCCTCTCCCCTAATAAATAAATTAAAAAAAAAAACTCACCAAACAAAATTTGAAAGCCTTAAACCACCTTTGCCTAGACTCATTTGACAATGAGGATAACCACATCTCCTGAGGACAGTTGTCCTTACATTCCTCCACTGACTATTCTGAGATACAGAGCACTTAAAGAAATGGTATACTTAAATAAATGAGTTCAGGTTTGAACCGCCTGAGACACTCGTAGGTAGAAATGCTTTACTTGCCAGCAGAAAATTTACTGAGCACTTACTTTGTCCCATGTTGCATGCTCACCCAAAATACTTTACATAATATCATAATGTGATGCCCCAGTATACTTAACATTTTAAAATTTCTCCATTTGGGCAAAATCAACTGATGTTTTTGAGGCTCTTGACCCTCCCTCACCCCAATTTAAACCATAATTTCCTGAAGACTAGGATTATCTTGCCATATTCTTTTTAACCTCTCTAATTTCTAGCGCAGTGTGCACTGGGGGCTCTTAGCACCTCTGAGGTCATCTCGAGTCTACCTGTCCTATAGTGGGAAAGTGACTTGCTCAGTCAATATAGAACCAAGTGTTTAGTATCAGCCTTAAAATAAGTGTTTTTTAATTGTCTTCTCTTCCTGCTTTTCAGAGGAAAAAAAATAATGTAAACTTTTCTGCTCTGTGGCCTACACCGCACAGGCACTGCATAATAGCTGAGCCAGGGTTTAACAAAGGATTGGGGGGTATGCAGGTGTGCACGTACTTGTGTGCATCACACAGTGTGACTGTCCCACGTGAGGTGCGAGACAGGAAAGAGTGTTTAGGCACATGCATATTTATATCAAAGAGATGGTAGGACCCTCCCCCCCACACACACAAAAGAATTCGTTTTCTTGTGGCTTTAATGTTAAATTCCGGAAGAGGCTTGGCAGGGAAGGGTGAAGAGCAGCTAGGGAATGGGTTCATATCTCTAATTGTGGAGGGAGGATCGGGTACGAAGCTAGCCAAAGTCTTTCCTGGAATTGGGATATTTCATTCTAGAAGGGAAAAATGCCATGCTCATTGCCCTCTTCCCTCCCGCCTCACTTCCTTGGTGCCCTTCCAAGGT
Organism: Zalophus californianus; assembly: GCF_009762305.2. Taxonomy (NCBI): domain Eukaryota; kingdom Metazoa; phylum Chordata; class Mammalia; order Carnivora; family Otariidae; genus Zalophus; species Zalophus californianus. Next base: position 72,607,933 of record NC_045607.1, read on the forward strand.
AGGGCCCCTTGGTGCTGGCTTCTCAGTCCTGCCCCCGGGGAAGGCTTAGCAAGGCCAAGAGGGCCAGATGGGGCTGCTGGCAGAGATGCTGCTGATCCGGCTCTTTCTCATCCCACTTTCCGTCTGCCCATGCTTTTGGTGGTGGCAGCGCCTAGTCCTGACGAGTTAGAATTACCACCCTGTGGCAGGTGGCGTGAGCACCAGCAAGCATGCCGTGGCCTTCACCAGTCATCCTGTACCTGCTCTGGGCTGTACTGTGCCATTATCTTGCTACTCCCATTTTACACTTCACATACCAGCTTTCTCTCAAGACAGTTATTTGATCACTAACACTTCGAATATCATGATCATCGGCTCATTTATTTTTTCTATTTTAAAGGATAGTGTTGGCGTGCGCAGGGAGCAGCCGTATCGATTTCCCCATTCGCCAAGGCATCCGAGTGTGAGCTGCCTATCACGGTGCTGACTTTAATAAAAGGTTATTACTGTGATCATTATTTAGCATTTATATAGCTCCTCACAATTGTTTAGCCATTATGCCTCAGAGCACCCCTGTCAAGGTGATCAGTATTAGCAACCCCCATTGTAGAGGCGATAGATCAGGGGTCCTGGAGAGGTTTTAGTAATATCCACAAAAGGACCCAGAATAACCACAGACCTGGGATGGGCCCGGTCTCCCTCCCTCTGGCATACTTGGTGAGCTCATTCATGCCATCATTCTGGTTAGCAGGCCTGCACAGGGTGGGCTCCTCATGGCAGGTTGTAGCTCAAATATATACTGAGAGGCCTTGCCTGGCTACCCTTCTAAAATAGCATCCCCTCCCCAAGGTACTCAATATCCCATTCCTGTGTTGATGGGTTTTGCAGTGCTTAGAGCTACCTGAAGTTAGCTTGTTTGTGTATTTATGTTTCTGTTTATTGTCTGTCTTCACCATTCAAGAAGATGATCTCCATGACAACAGCAGACTTGCCTGGGTTGTTCATGGCTACGACTGTACCCATCCTCTTTGTTGAAAGCACCTGGCATATAGTACGTGCTTAATAATGCTTGTTGAGTGAATGACAATAACAAGAGCCCCATAAATACTGCTACTTATGCATCATTTCCTATGGCTTTTCATTTCTTTCTGGACTTTCTGTATATAATCACACATACAGTCAATTATTCTTAATTACCCTGGAGCTAATGATCTAGTTTGTGGATGGCCCAAGTCCTTGGCTTCCTCTCCTCCAGAGATTCCTCCAGATTTTTCAGTCATTTCTCACCTTTAATTGAGATGGGTCAAGGAGAGAATAGGGCAATGAAAAAGCCCTGTTAGACAATTTCACTAGTTCTAATAGCTTTGGAAAGGTAGAAAGTTGAAATTACTGATTCCAAGATTTCTTTTTTACCTTATTTGTGGATTTCAAAAAAAATCCATCTGTTTTATATATGCGATACAGTGAAATGTGCTTTGAAGAAGTTAAAAGCACTGTATAAATGTAGTGTATAATTATGTATGCACATAGTCCCATTAACCTTGGTAATTGAGAGTTGGTTATACATTTCAGGTTTAATTAGTTTTGATAGAACAGTAGCTCACACTTTTCTAATGGGTAGGGCCGGACAAGGGCTTAGAAAATGTGTCTTTGGTTGACTTTTTTTCTTTTTTTTTCAAATCAAGATAAAGCTTGAAAAATCCCTTCAAAGCCTGAAAGGTAGGCAGTAACGCTGATTTCTCATCAACAAGAATAAGGAAATGGTACTAAAGTTTGAATTTTCTTGCTTCAAATTTCAGACCATAAGATTTCAATTTCCCTAAAAAAATCTTAGGCTAATCTTGGAAGAAAGACCCCCTGGATAATCTAAACATGAAGTTTTCTATTTAAAGGTTGTCTTTAATGTTCTTAATAGCCCTATGTGCAACCAGAAAACGGGTTGTCTTATTTTAAATGTAAGGAATCAACGTAATATCTTATTTTGATAATGTGCTGTTGCATTTGGTCCTCATTGCAACTCTGCCCAGAGATATTATTGGTGCCACTTTATATAAATGAAAAAATAGAAGCAAAGCCATTAAATGCCATACCCAAGGTCTTAGAAGAAGTCACCAAAAAGCGTCATCTGGCCTAAGTCTCCTGACTCCAGTTTAATATTCTCCACAATGTGAGAAAAACCACATTGGAAAGGAAAAACTCATTCCTAGTCCTGCTATCACAGTACAGACTTCAATGTTCAGGCAAATACTTTGCTTTATTGTTAAATTGGCCACACTTACTCAACGTGTAGTATATCCCAGGCCCTGTGCTTTGCTGTGGGAGGACACAGAGTCAAAGTAAAAGACAGGTTAGATTTCCCCGGCTCTCACACTCTGTTTGGGATGGGAGACACACACATATAGACACTGTCAACAGGAGGTGGGAGCATGCACTCAGGGAGTCACAGTGCTCTGAGGGAGCAGAGGAGAAGCAGTATCTGAAAACATTCCACAAAAGGGGATCGATAGCCTTGGCATGAAATCAAGATTTCATCGAGGATACATTAAGAAGAGGGAAAAGGAAAATGGGATGTCTACTAAATTTGATCTACCTACCTACAACCTTATGTACCATGACAAGAAGGGAGTAGATAATATTTTCAGGAGCGGTGGGCAAGGGGATGGGTTAAATGGGGCATGGGTTAAGGAGGGCACTTACTGTGATGAGCACTGGGTGTTGTATGGAAGTGTTGAATCAATTTATGCGTGAAACTAATATTACACTGTATATTAACTAACTGGAATTTAAATAAAAACTTGAAGAAAAAAAAAAGAAAAGAGTAAGGTTTCTAGAAGGAGGGAGGAGAGGGGGCATTCCTAGCCGAGGAACCAACGTTAACGGAGAGAGGCAGCAGAAGGGCAGAGAGAAGAGCAAGTAGTCCATTTGGATTATAGGGTGGAATGCACCTGCATGGCTAGGAAACCAGCTGGTGCTGCTGGAGAAGACCTAGAATAGAAGGACATGGATATAGATGCTTCCATGGCTGTTGGTCAGGATGCCGACAAAGGGAACAAAGTGGTGACACACTCAGAACTGAGCTTTACCTACTATAGCAGCAGTGGTCCTCACATTTGAGATGACCTCCTTGTTAAAACCGAACTGCAGCGCCCCATGCCGAAGTTTCTTTTTGAGCAGGTCCAGGGTGAGGCCCCAACATTTTCATTCCTATAAAGTTCCCAGGTGATGCTAATGCTGCTGGTCTGGGAAGCACAAGCTGAGAACCAGTGACGGAGTAAGGAGCAACAAGGAGAAGTCAAACCCAGAGTCTTTAGAAGGAGAGGAGTAAAGGGACCAATCCAACAGCGCAGACCAGAAGGAATTGTGTGTTGGCGGGGGGGGGGGGGGTCCTGCCCGGGGATCTGATGGTGGGAAAGCAGGGAACAGCAACCAGGAGAACAGACAATCGCTTCAAAGGACAGAGGACCACGGGACCACATGCCAGGTCATTTCCAATCACAAATCATCGGGAAACCTCCAGCGCCCATGCCAGGTACACAAGAAGCATTTGAAATTTGTTCTGAAAGTAGCAATCCTATCTAGAAATTAAGCTCTGAGTTTTATCTTACTTTCCCCTCCTCCCACGTCAATAACCTCATTCTAGTGCAATTTAGGTTGCTAAAGTGTCTTTCAAGGAGAACATACATATCTGCACCCAGCCGGCAAGCGTATCTATCTGTATATATAAAATTGTACTAAAGATGATTTCCTTATTATTTCATGTTAGAACACCCTTGTCACGAAATAGTGTTCAAAATAAATATGGAGGACTGGAAGCAACCATTTCTACCTAGTGGGGCAAAAACTTATGAACTCGCCACACCATATAAATACCCCATGAAAACACAGATGAATCCTTTCTCCAACTAACGTGCACTGAGTATGTACTAAGTGACGAGCCGCAGGGATGTGCCTGGATACAAACAGGAATAAAACATGGGCTATCCTCACCGCAGTTCAAAATTTAGCAGTCTTTCTCCTATGCTCTTAAATCCGCCTAAGGATGGTGTTGGGCTTGTAATAAAAATTCTAAAGCAGGGACAGAAGATAGTTAGCTTTGGAGTGCCTGGGTGGCTCAGTTGGTTGGGTGTCTGTCTTTCGTTTCAGGTCATGATCTTCAGTGTCCTGGGATCGAGCCCCGCATCGGGCTCCCTGCTCGGCTGGGAGCCTGCTTCTCCCTCTCCCACTCCTCCTGCTGGTGCGTTCTCTCTCTCAAATAAATAAAATCTTTTAAAAAACAAAAACAAGATAGTTAGCTTTTCTAACTTGACCACCACTGCTGTCTAATTATTCAACTGAAGAGAACACGTTGGTCCTGGGTTGTTTCCCTGAGCTCAGATATATTCTGCTGACACATGGAGAGAGTCTGGGGAGCATCCAGCACCGGTTCACACCCGCCCCCCTTGCTCTTCAAGTATGGTGACCATTTTTATCACTTACACCTTTCAATACCCAGAGAGGGTGCCACTTGGGTTTTTAAAATATCATTTCCTTTACTATGTCCCAAAATAACAGGGTCACTTCAGGACCCGTGAGTGATTGGCCCTGTGACGTGTTTCCCACAAGTACTAATAGTTCTGGAGAGGAGCAAGTATTTTCACAGCTGCAGGTCTGGGTGCTGAACTTTCTACTGTCAGTGAGAATCATGTCCCAGGGAAAATACAGAAGTGGAACCGACCGTCAAAGGGATAAGGTGACAGGGAGCATTGTTTACCCGAGTCAGAGAGCAACCGAAAATGATTTCTGCAGCTGGAACAAAACAAAGACAAGGGTTGAAGGTCAACTTCCTCTTTTATTTTGGCTAATCAGCACGCCTAAGCGGCCTTTCCCAAATGTTTCGGGGCTGCGGGCTTTTGCTACTCTGTAAAAGACCCCAGGGTGTACTGACCTATACCTCTTGGGCACTGGAGAGAAACAAAAAGGAAAGTGTTCAGTCTCATCTTAATTCATGAAGTCATCCGTGGCACCCGGCTCTCTCTGCTCCAACCCCAACCTCATCCATCTCTAAGCGTTATGGGATTTTATTTGTGAAATGCCCTCACATCCATGCAAATCCCCCACCTTGGCCACCCCCAGCACCGGCCGCCATGCGGACATCATCTGTCGTTAGGTGACCGGGATAGCCTTCTATTTCTTAGCCCCACCCCCCAACCTTTCTTCACATTAATTCATAGTATTAATTAACAATAATTCATTCACAGTAATCTTTTAGAAATTCAAATACTACCACTAAAATCAGAATACCCCCCACATACAGCTAAAACCTATCTTAAAAACTTTTCTCTGGCTACAAACATGCTTGCCAGAGGGTAGGTGGGGGTGGGGGTAGACAGGGGGAGGGGATTCAGAGCACACTTATCATGATGAGCACTGAGCAAGGTAGAGAATCATTGACTCACTATATTGTACACCTAAAACTAATATAAGTTTGTGTGTTAATTATAGAGGAATTTAAAAAATAAATAAAAATTAATTTTTTTCCCCTCTGGCTCCCCACTGCTCCAAAGACTAACTCAAATGTGTACTCTCTCCCAGGTTTGGCCCAGAGAGCTCTGCGGGCATAATCCAAGCCTCGGGCTCCTTTCCATCTCCTTGTTGCATCACATTCCTCCCCCTTCAACGGCTCTGCTCTCATCACCCAGAGTCCCCTGCCTTGAACACTCCCGCCTCCCTGCTTTGCCATATTGTTTCCCATATGCCTTTTAGCGCTTAACCCTTATCAGCTCCTGAGGGATGCTTGAGGAAGACCCTCTCCTCCCTGGTTGGGCCAGATCCCCATGTTCTAAACTCCCTGGGCCCCCTCAACCAGCTCATGAACCCTTCATGGAATGTATCACGGGACATTTACACCATCTTATAGGACTGTTGCATTCTGCCTGCCTCCCCACTAGACTGTAACTGTAATCTTCACTGCCCCCATGAAGGTAGGGACTCGGTCTCCTTTGGCTTATGTTGTGTTCCAGAGCCCAGCAGTTTCTGACATATTAGGTACCAAATAAATATTTTCATTATGAAGGATGGAAGGAAGGCAGACAGGGCAGCAAAGCGCTACTACTAGGATAAGAAAGAGGAGGTCTAGCATCTTTAAGTGAATGATAATAGGTACCAACTTAAACTTCCAATGTTAGGTAAAGTTTTAAGATACATTTATAATTCATTCCTCACAACACCCCTATGAGGTAGTGAGTCTGATTACCCTCATTTCACAGAGGAGGGAACCAGGCACACAGAGATTAGCTACTCGAAATCACACAGCTTAGCAAATATAATGTACGTCATAAGGAAAGACAGTGCGATCATACGTAACCACATGAAGCCAATCTGCCTCGGAGCTTTTTTTTGCTCAACCATTTTTAAGGGTGTTAGCAACCACTGCTTTTGAGGGTCAAGGATTTATCTTATTTGGAATTGGGTACTGAAAGCAAAAAATTCCATGTCCTCCTTACAAATGTATCAATAAATGAAGATCAGAAGAAACCCTTACCTGGATTTCAGCTGCCTCTGTGTCACTTTTCTGGATGAAATTTTTCTACATGAATGTAAGGATGGACCAATGCAAACGAGCACAGAGTTAAACAACAGCTCACTCTGACCTCAGGGCCGATGGTCTTCTTTTAAAGTGGGCAGAACAGAAATTGAAGAAGCTAAATGGATAAAAGAAAGGGGGCAGGGGAGGAAAGAGTGTTCAGAGTATGGGAAGAAGAAGAGAAGAGCCGTTCCCTAGGAAGAAAGATGGAAATAGAGATATATTTGTTTGGAATAGAGGATGAAAAGAAATGCGCTGCCCCTCCAAATATCTACAGGAAGCCACTGGCTGTGCACGCCACCATAGGTCAGTTTATTTTGGGCCCAACCTGGAATAGAAAGCCTAATGTTTAGACAAGGCAAAGGCTTCTGGGGTGGAGGGGCAGGGAGGATGGGAGGAAGGCACTATACGGAACAGATAACAACTTACTTGCAAAATGAAACTCTAGATGGAGCAGTTCCCTCTATTTGAATTTGCTGTGGCGACAGAGTATTTTCACTGGATTAGGAACTACTGAAAAGATGCCTGGTAGGAATACCTTAGCTCTGTGAGAGGAAATAGAATTGGATGATCCCCCACTTACAAAATAGAATCTGATGCATGGGGTGGATTCATGGAAAGAGGGGAAGGCAGATTAGGAGGAAGGAGAGAAAGAGAAGAGTTAGAATGGGAAGAGCTTTGAAACGGTGTATGAAAACATGAAGTGTGCTACAGAATATGATACAGAGGGCAAGGCTCTGGGGTCCAACTGCTGGGATTTGAATCCAGCCTCCATTATCCTCCCGAAACCTCAGGCTCCCCATTTTTAACATTGGGGATATAGTTGTATCTAGCTCATAGGATTTTCTTTTGGGATTAAAGAAACTAATCCTTGTTAACTTCATAGCACATAGTAACTGCTCAATAAATATTAGTGCCACTGTGGCTAGTAAAGATGATTTATCACCCAATAGCGTGAACCTGAAGTACTAGCTATGTTGGATAATGGTAGAATCCATCAAAAATAGCCAGGAATAATGCTGCATTGGACTCTCTTCTGGAGGAACGTCAACGGTGAGTTTTCTCTCTTTGATGCAGAAACCCAAGGCAAGATGCCATCTTCCAGAAACCGATTTCATGGAAAAGCCTAGAATGGACATCTCCTCCTCTCCCTCTTTTTGCTTGTGTTCTCCATTTTTTTCCTCTTTGCTTGCTCTCCTACTTTGTACTCTGTTTTCCAGTCCTTGGAAACCTCTGCTCCTCTCCCCATGTAAGGATCCTGTCGAGACAGACTAAGCAGATCTGTTTCCTCTATGCTTTAAACACTGGGGGCCGAGAGAGAAAAATGTTTCCTTTGGGTGGGTGCCAAGTAACTACAGGGAGTGGGGGAGAGAGTTTTTAATGATACGGTAAGAAAGAAAATATTTATGTTTCATTTTAATTGAACTTTTCTTAAGCTCACTACATTTTAGTAGGTGAAAAAAATCAACATATGAGAACACTGGGAACGAAAATACACATAGCTCCGGCTTCATGCACAGAAGTAGAAAAGCAAGTGGGGAAAAAGGAAACCCAGTGGAGGCATCTGTGGGAAGAGTTGCCCTACCAAAACTCTGAGCTTAGTAGAACTGCCTTTATCACTTCATTTCCATGATTAGTGTAGATCCTGGTTCATTGGCCCATAAAATTGGCAAGATAATGAACAAGTTCATTACTTTAAATATATTTCATCTATTGGGTCCACTGCAATACCTCAAGGAACAAGTTTATAGAGTGTCGCACCCCAGTCAAACCTGGAACCGTTGTTGAGTATTGTACAAGGAGGCAGCTTCCCTTGTTAGGCGACTAGAAAGAGCTACTATTGTCACTGTTTCTTAAGCATTTACTGTGTGCTAGGGACTGTGCTAACTACTTTATACCTCTGCGCTCATTTAAACTTCCCAGAAGCTGTGTGAAGCAGGTATTATTAAACCTATTTTACTTATAGTTGACGTCAGGCAATTGACTGGGGCCACACAGCTGATTAGTAGTCACACAGCTGATTAGTAGCAGAGCCACCATTTGAACCCAGGTCCATTGGACACCCAACCCTGCACTTAACCTGCACCATCAGCGGAGGCCACACACCACACCCCACCCTCCGCATCCAGCGACCGGCCGCTAACAGCCCCTGGAAAGATGCATTATCTTAGGGTTTATGAAGACAACAGAGTAGCTGAGAGTGAGAACTCGTGTGTGTGTGTGTGTATGTGTGTGTGTGTGTGCAACATAATTAAGTGACACATAGTATCATTGTTCTCTTAAACAAATCATAGTGGGGGGCACCTGGTTGGCTCAATCCATTAAGCAGTTGACTCAATTTTTTTAAGATTTTATTTATTTGACATACACACACACACACACACACACAGAGCACAAGCAGGTGGAGTGGCAGGCAGAGACAGAGGGAGAAGCAGGCTCCCCATTGAGCAGAGAGCTGGACGTAGGGCTCGATCCCAGGAGCCCGGGATCATGACCTGAGCCAAAGGCAGATGCTTAACCGACTGAGCCACCCAGGCGCCCCAAGCAGTTGACTCTTGATTTCCGCTCAGGTCATGATCTCAGGGTTGTGAGATTGAGCCCCATGTGGAGCTCCGAGCACAGCGGGAAGTCTGCTTGAGATTCTCTCTCTCCCCCTCCCTCTGCCCCTTCCCCTGACCCCCAGTAAAAGAATCATAGCGGGACTAGGATAGAAACTTGTGGTTCCTCCCACTATTCCTGACTTAAAGGAAGCTCTGTTCCTTGTTCAGTTTCTCTTCTCCTAGGGTTATCTAGGCTTGCCTAATCCATTTCTGTGTGGACCACCAACCTTCACATCCCAGCTCTGCCTCACTGTTATCATCTGTATAAGCCATGCTGAACTCCCAGAGTCTTCAGGATTAAGAGAATGAATGCTTTTAAACATTTGAAAGAGTACCTGGCATGTTCTTGGTATTTTGAAAATGTTCTCTCTTAGCACTGGGCCACTTCCTTGAAATGGGGATCACACTCCCATTTGAAGAATTCACTTTAGTCCTTGTTGATGGACTTCCTCAAAAATACAGATGTTATCATAATATCTCTCCTCTCCAGTGCATCTGTGAAATGCTCTTACCTGACTGGCTTGTTAACTGCCCAGAAAAGGCTCCCTCTCTGTCCATGCACCCCCACCCCCACCCCGTAGCTCCTCAGAATCCTCTGAAGGGCGTGAGAATGTGTGTTCTATGCCCTTTGTCACACCGAGATGCAGGAAGATGTTTTTGGGTGTTCTGATGGTAACAAGAATCACCTCTTATTTGTGATCAAACTACAAACGGATTTTTTTTTTTTTTTTTGGATGATGGCCATGAAATCTGTGGGTCTAAAATCCCCTGGAATGTAGCAACTCAGGAATGCTTCTGTTTAATGTCAAGCTTTTAAACAGGCCTTGGAAACATATATGTAAAGATACCAATCCTAAACTGATAGGCCTAACCAATACATCTTCAAAAAGGATTTTCTCTACTGTGGAGGATCCCGACTCACAGACTTGCCTTCCAAATCCCATGCCTATTTCAAGTGTCTATTAAGTTTCAGACTCTTCACATTGAATTATCCAGCACAGTGCTCCCAATCTACAGATGAGAAAACTGAGACTCATTCAGGTGGGTGAAGTCAGTGCCCCTGACAATACTTTTCCTCAAATATTTTGTCTCACTCAACTTATCTTTCCTGAATTATAAAGATTTCCCACCCCTAGCCAATAAAGATATTGCTAAATTTTCTAGCTAAACTCCCTCAGTTTATCACTTGTCTTATTAACAAATGGGAAGAGGGAGGGGGGCTTCCATTTCCCTATTTTTGAATCTTTCTTTTCTCACCTGATTGTAACTCCATTGTTCCCCAAGGGTCATTCTGTTTTTATAGGTCAAAAATATCAAATATTGGCAACCTTTTATGTTTCAACCTGCTACCTAAAAGTCAAGTACAGTCTGTATTTTTAGGTTTATGTAGTTATTGATACTGCACATTTTGTTTCTTGCTTCTTTACTTTCTTGGCATACAGTATACTTTAAAGTAAATCTTATAACGTCAAAAGATTTACTGTGTAAATAGCAGTTAAAACATATACACTCCTGAATTTCGGTCTCTCACAACACATCGAGGGATACCGACTTTGGGGTCCCCAAGACTGGCCTGCCTTGTCTGACAAGGACACAGTAAGGCATCAGGAGAAGAAATCAATCCACTACAGAAGTCCAAACCTGTTGATTGACTAACAGAGAACAGCAAATTAGATTTGCAGCAGCATGAGGTTGAGCGGTGTGCCTGGCTTTGACCCTGACAGCAACCCAGGTCTGGGCAGAGGTCAGAGGTCACAGGGTTCCTGACATACATTCCGTCTCTCCTAGTTTGGACCAGCTGGTCCTTCAGAGGTAAACACGGAACAGCGAGCTCCAAGCGTATGATGTTCATGTGTTAGTGCGACAGAAGATGTGAGAAGTGTCTGGGAATGCGACTTCGGGGTCTACTCTCGTACCCTCACAGAGCATCTCATGTGTGACTCAGACCATTCATCAACCACTCGCATGGGCAGAAAATGACAAGCAAATTGCAGGTCCCATCAAACACTTCTTGTGCTGATGCATCCACAAGACAATCGATGGGGAGGACTCCCCCAGGAGGGGTAGAAGTTTATGAGTAAAGTGATTAAAAGTGGCTCCAAATCCAGCCTTTTTAAAAAAAGTGTGAACAAGGCTATAACTCAGTAGTACTTTCCCCAGGACCCCGCAGCCAAGTATCTGAATCCAGTGTAGGCGCCTGCAGGGGCCCTGTATGTCTGTGGGATGAGGCACAGCAGAGCCACCCAGCCGGCGGCTCAGGTCCCGCACACAGAAAGCCCCACTGCGCCCCTCCCTGCTTGGATCACTTTGGGCAAATGACCCCACTGACACTCAGTTTCCTCCCCTGCAGAATGGTAGCTACCTAGGTCATAGTGTTGCTGTGAGCAATAGCGTTAGCTGGTCATTAATTCTCTCAAAAGCTGTAGTACAGTGCCAGGCAGGTAGCAGGAGATCAGGAAACAAGAAGTAAGAAGGAGCACCCCAGTGTTTACTCTGTGCCAGGTATAGTTTTAAGAACTTTAAGTGCAGCCTTTATGTCATTGTCTCAACAACACTAAGACAAGCATTAATATGATCTGCATTTTGTAACTGAAGGAGTCAGGCCTCCAACCCAGGTGGTCATCTGACCCCCAAAGCCCATGCTCTTCACCAAAAAATGGTGACCACTGTTTGTCCTGAGAATGACCTGAAGGGGACAAGATCCTATCAACAAACGGGCCGAGGCCTTCCTTTCTTCTCCCCCTATTTCCCTCCACACCATGGAACCCCCTCTTCCTGCACTCAGGGGGAAACCTGGGCTTCTAGGAGCTCCCAAGCCCTGCCGGGGTTGCCGAGGCCAAGCTAAATGGTTCAGGGCCGAGGGGAGATCATTCCAGAGTCTTTTCAAGCTTTGCTCTGGGCGCTGAGCCTAACCTTTATTTTGTAACTGATTTACTCTACCCAGAAGTCAACTTCGGCTACCTTCTGTGAGAACTAAGTAGACTTGGGAAATACTCGGCTGGCCAACCAGAAAATTAAATAAGAAAATCATCAGGCCCTGAAGCCTAATTCTCAAATGCCAAACAATTCAGAACAATGAGTCACTTTTTCAAAACAGAAAATATTCGTCATCCAGTGTTTAAGTTCTTGCAGCATAAAATAGCGTTAAGGGTTCAAAACACAGTGTGAAAGCCTGAGTTCTAGTTCCAGGAGTAGCTGTGTGACCCTGAGTGAGTTTCTTACCCGATCTGTGCTACAGTTACCTCATTTATCACATGGGAATAATAATAGGCCCTACCTCAGAAGCTGCTGTGAGGATTAATGAATATATGTATGTACTTTAGAACATGCCTGGCACATCATCAAAGCTATATAAATATTAGCTTTTCTTATTATTCTGTTATGTTTCAGTACATGTATACAGACTGTGCAGCAATGTCTTTAAAGAATAACTTTGCTGATGTTTTATTCCTTTTGAAAATGGTTTCCCTGTTTTTACCATCTCACTACCAGCCGCCACCCCTCCCCTATAAACTCCCCTCCCCCCATCTCATCTTTTCCTTAAAAGCAAAGGAAATTACATCTAAAAGCCTCATGGAATTACAACACTCAACATGCTCATAAAAGTCAGGAAATGCAAAAGTTAGAATTCTCTGAAGACATTAACTCAGAATCAGACTCTGAGATATATTTCCAAGGGCTCAAAGTAGCCTCTTAAAGTTTCTGGAGGGAGACTTGAGGCCTTCACTAACTGCCCCCTCCTCACCAGTCGCTCTGTCCTCTAGAATGCCTCCTGCGGACATCCACTAGGCCATTTCAAAGGCATACTGCCTTGGTGCAAAACTCACACCCAGCCACCGCACGGAGTAGTGGTCCTCAGACTCCACGAGCCTTGGATTGTCCTGGAGGGCTTGTGCAAAACACGGAGGTTCCCGGTCCCCACTGCCAGTTCCCACTCAGTAGGTCTGGGGTGGAGCCTTAGAATTTGGGTTTGTCACAAGTGCCCCAGTCTGGATGCCAATGGTTTGGAGCCCACTTTGAGAACCATGCCACGGGCATGTGCCTGCACTCCAAATACACTCTCCTCAAGTCCCACAGACCCCGACCAACTGCACTGCAAACGGGATAAAAAATTCCATTCCCGTGTGTATATTACTCCTCGGTTTTTTGAGAAATGGAAAGCAAATTCTGTTCAAAGCCCAACACAGCCTCTGCAAAACAAGGTTCACCTCATTTCAGGCGCCTGCCTCATTCCACCCACCTTTATCCTTGCAGTCGGTTTCTGCCTCTCTCTTTGCACAGATGGTCAGGACTGTGTGTATGTTTATACGTCTCCAGCCCTGCTTGTTTACATGTACACATTTGTGTTTCTCCTTCTCCCCCATTAAACTATAAAGTCCTTGAATGTCTTTCTCTCTAAGGCTCCAACAGCACCTGATGCTGAACACACAGTGGGTGTTTAATACACACAGTTGACGGATAAATGTTGACTTTTTTATTGTACCTGGGAAGCAAAGTGAAGAAACAAATATTGCCATGAGAACTTTAAACTTTGCATCAGAGACCAAAGACTGTTTATTTTTGCAGCATTAATGTAGCCAAAAGATGACTTTCCACTCACATGTAAATATGCGATATGTTGCCAATGAGCATTTTAAATGCTTTGATGCCATTCTCAGAAATACCATCTGTGCCTCTTCTTCTCACATAGTTATCAGAATGAGTAATTTAACATAGGGGAGTCTGTTGCATCCTTATAGGGAATCACAAGAGAGAGACAAGTTCTAGGAATATTAATGTAATTGTAATCAACTTTTATTTTATGGGACATTCATGCACATATGTACACCAACTACGTCTCAATCTTGTCTTCTCAGGATTAGATAAAGCGATGGTATTGGCCTGAATACTTTTTGAGAGTTAACAATTAACCCAGAAGTTATTATTATTATGTACTGATTTACAAGTCACATGAACTTACATCGTCAGTGGATGAGATCATTATTGTCTTAGCTATTGAACAGCTAGGAATTGAACTTCACCAAGTTAAGGACCAAGTATATTATCAGTCTTTTCCAAGCAAGCAAAGGCTAGGAGGGAGCCAATCAGAAAGCACGGCTTCTGTCTCAACGTCCTCTGAGGTCCAGAATATACATTAACCGTAATGACATTGGAGGTCAAATATTTACCCAATTCTGTTGAAAGAAGTCAGTGTTATACCTACTCCCAGTCGATGTGACAACGTGTGGCCTTTTAAGATTTTTTTTTAAAGGATTTGATGCTACGTCTAACCTTCTACTGATCCTATTCTTTTCCAATCATTAAATTAAGGAGAATTTTGCTGGTGCATTCTGAACACTTGGTTTCTTTCAGCTTAAATCTTTCCAAAGTTCAACCAGGGACCAATAATGAGTTCTAACTGAGAATAAGTGTAGGTTGTTTCTGAATTTTTAAAAAAATGATTTCATGCTATTGTTACTTTCATAATAAAACGTAGTGACATCTGGGTTGATTTCTTTCACTGGTCCGATTCCCAGTGTTGCTTTTATTCACCCAAGTCAGGTCTTGTTTTATAAAAGAAGCTGTGTTCATGCACTTGACCTAGCCTTTTCTTACACATACCACATAATTACAGGCGGCACACTTCTTCCCCTTGCAATTAATTAATCTTTATCCCCCAAAGAAATCAGGACAGTAGAGGATAAAGGGTATTCTTTTGTCTTTAAAGGTTAAAATCACATTTTGCCATACCACACCCAGATTTCAAGCCAGGCTCTCTTTTTTTTTTCTTTAGGTAGGCTCCATACCCAGAGTGGAGCCCAGGGCAGGGCTTGAACTCACGACCCTGAGACCAAGACCTGAGCTGAGATCAAGAATCAGATGCTTAACTAACTGAGCCACCCCAACGCCCCTCAAGCCACTCTTTTTAATTTTTTTTTTATTTTGGGGGGGCACCTGGGTGGCTCGGTCAGTTAAGCGTCAGCCTGCGGCTCAGGTCATGATCTCAGGGTCCTGGGATGGAGCCCCAAGTCCAGCTCCCTGCTCAGCAGGGAGTCTGCTTCTCCCTCTCCCTCTGTCTGCAGCTCCCCCTGCTTGTGCTCTCTCGCTCAGTCTCGTTCTCTCTCTCTCTCTCTGAAATAAACAAAATCTTTATATATTTTTATTTTTTTAATTGAGATGTAATTGACATATTACATCGTGTATGTTTACAATGCATGATGTGTTGATATGACACATTTATATTCTGCGGTATGATTACCACGGTAGCATTAGCTAACACCTCTATCGTGTCACATAATTATCTCTTTTTTGTACTAGGAACAATTAAGCTCTAGTCTCTCAGCAACTTTCAAGTTTATAATGCAGTCTTGTTGAGTGTGATCACTATGCTGTGCGTTAGACCTCCCGAATATATTTCTCTACTAGTTGCAGGTTTGTACCCTTAGACAACATCTCCCCAATTCCCCCAGCCCCCAAGTCCCCGGTAACCACCATTCTACTCTGTTTTTACAAGCTCAGCTTTTTTAGATTCCACATATAAGCGAGATCATATACTTAGTATTTGTCTTTCTCTGTCCAGCCGGTCAGACTCCTGGCTCATTGGAATGGCCTTAAAACCAAAAAGGCAGGTGCTTGTACATTAAAATAGGCCAAGAATAGCTATGGTCAAGCAAAGGGGGGAATAATCCTGATCTTCTTCTGCTACTTCAGAAGCAAAGTTAAAACTGACTTCAAAGGAAACCGAAATTCGGATCAATTCCGAGAAGATGAGAATTCAATCCAGTTCAACCACCGCAGGAAACTGTGGATAATATGAAAGTAATAGTCAACACAAACCCAGTCTTCAAGAAAGTTAGAGAACATCAAAGGGATGATAAGAGGTCAAAACCATTTGTGGCAAAGTACTTTTATTCTTCTGGATTTTGTTGTGGTTTATTTCCTAAATTGTGTTGTTTCCAGTTAATAGGCGCTTCTTAGACTTTGGAATTAATAAAAGATTATAATCAGTGGTATAATTAACAATGTGTTTTCATTAATACAGATTTTTCAAAGCTAGCTAATAGTCCTTTAGTGAAGAAATTCTTACTGAGAAAAAAAAAACTAATCCTTTTTTTTTGTTTATTAAGTTTACCTTTGTGGGGCAAAAAAGAAAAAGAACTAAATCTTTAGTGAAAAGACTGGAACTGAGCCCATTTTTGGCATTTCACTTACGGGAGAATGCTGGCAACTTAGCATTTTTGCAATTGGGCACTGGTTCTTTGCCACAAGGTAAGATTCATAGAGGGTTTGAGCTCCTCACATATAAATTAATTGGAGTTGTTTTAGGCTGAGTCTACCACAATTTCTCTTTCCATGCTGCACGTTTATACCTGTTTTTTTTTTTTTTACTCAGATGTTGCCTGTTGCAAAATTAATTGCATCCCCATAAAAGTCTTCTCAAGTACCCAAATATATCATCCCATCCGTCAGCAAACTTTCAGAATCTCCCCAGGTATAAGCATTCCATGTATTTCTAAAGACATGTTCCTTTGAAGTGTAATGATTTGCAAAAACATGCTTCGGTGACCTCAAGCTCTGTGGTTTTCTCCACTGCTCTGAGGGTACCATACAGGGTGGTGGAGGTTACCTGGCATGTGGTGGCCTGAATAGGCACCTGAGCTTCGGAACCAGACCTGGGTTCAAGTGCCAGCTCCAGTACTCAGCACCCATGTGACCTATGAGATTTTGTAAGCCTTCCAAACCTCAGTTTATCATCTGTAAACCAGGGATGAGAAAGACCTAATGGGATGACTGCTAGCATTTAAGAAGATAATGCAGGTAAGCCACTTTGGTATCAACACACTGGGTATCAACACATAGTATCCACTCAATAAAAGGCACTTGCTGCTGTTATAATTGCTTGGTTGTGGTTCAGTAACTTCCTCCCCAGAGGAAAGTGCTCTTTTCGCAACAGTTTAAAAACACACGAATATTTCCCCTGAGAAATGGCTCATCCACATTACTCTGCTCCAACACTGCCGAACGCTTGTTCACCTACAAGCTGATCCTCATTCAATGTCTTTATGACAACACCCAGCCCACAAGCATTTGGTAAGTGCTTACTTTGCACCTGGGAAAGAAAATAATGCTACCCTGTCATATAATGCCATCCCTGCCCTTTGAGATCTCACAGATCTCATAATTTCATGGAAAAAGACAGATTGAGAGAAAAAAAAAAATCAGTGAAAAGGAATTAGGGAAATGGCAGACGAAGGAACCTTTTTAAAATAGTCCATCTTGAAGGATGACTAGGAGTCTGTCAGGCAGAAAGGATGGAGGCCAGGGGAGAATGGGGCTCAGAGCAAAAGTACTGGATGAGGCAAGTTATTAATCAGAAGTTGACTAGCGATGACAAAATCAGAACAAGAGAAAGAAAACAAACGATGGAGGGGAGCACTCTTGCACCTAAGGTTTGAGGAGAACACTGAGCTCTCTCGAGCTGACCGCAAAAAGCAGCTCTCGGAGACAAGAAGACTGTGTCTGTTACCAGGACTTACGGGTCTCTGCTTGAAAAGCTGTAAGTTTTGCCTCTCTATGAACTCCATTTTCCATACTGGCATGTCCATGACATATTGTTTCTTTTCTTCCAAATGTATATTCTCTATCTGCTAAATGCTTTGCTTATAAATGTAAATGATAAAATCCAGATGACTTCAGCAAAGAAACAGAAAACAAAAAATCATGCTCATCTAATGACAACTCCTTTCGACATCTCTGCTTTAAGTCTATAGTCTGTCCTTGGAAGGGTTGGGGGAGGGGGGGCGGTACGTCAGTCCTCTGATAAGAGCTGCCAAGTTCTGTACCCTCATTATGCACCAGTCCCTTTCCCTTGCCTCATGAAAGCCTCCCAGTAGCCTTAGGAAGAGTAGGACAACTCCTATCCACGTTGTATACAAGCAGAGATGAAACTTGAGAAATACCTGGCCCAAGACCATACACACCCACTTGTGACAAGGCACAGACCTGACCACAGGTCATCTGACTCCACTGCCAACATCTCGTAATGCCTGGAGCAGCGGTTCCCTATACCAGGTCTTGACCTGGGGCCAAAGAGTAAGGGCAAGTTCATGGCCTGTTGTGGAATGAAAAACCAAAGCCCACTGCAATGAAATTTTACATACAGATAGGTTTATTAAAGAATGGTTCTTTCTGAGATTGTACTTACTTTTTCTTTTTATATCACACTGTCAGTCTTTTATTTTATGGGATGATGAAATTGAAGATGGTAGTGCTTTCTTTATGATGCCCTACTTATGAAACAAAAAACCCAAAAGTTGGCATCTGCTGTCAGTTTTTAATTTTAAAAATTTGTTTTCATTCCCAGAAACCCAAAATCTAAAATTTACTCCTGGGTGAGAAAATATCTTCCTCCCTGGAAGGCACATGTTTATTTTCTGTTGTCCACATGATTAGCCATTGTCATCTTGAACTTGCAATTTTTCATTGCCTGATCTTTAAGTGCTGCCACTTCTCTTCCCCAAACTTGGACCCATCTCTTAAATGCATTTATATTTACAGGAGGAGAGTAAGTGAATAGATAATAGAATAGATTTCTTCTACTGTGGTTTCCACAACAGTGAAAAATCCAGGCTTTTCTTATCAGAACTGGCTGGAAACATTCCACACTGGAGATGTCAAGTCATAACAATGTGGGGGGGGGGAAAAGCTCACTTTGCTCTCAGAACAACACAGTTCTTCTATAGAAAAGACATTCTTAAAAGCTGTTTGCAATATCCTACATTAATTTCCTCTGGAAAGGCATCTCATACAAAGGGGTCTTATAAATGGATTAAGTGTGGTTGAGTGCAAAAGTACAGTAAGCCCTCTGTCAGATGCTCTTGAGGGTTGATACCACAAACAGGGGCTTCCTTCATAAAGGTTCCTTGCAAATAGCTGACTTGGAAGTTTTGTGACCAGTAATAACCTCCTTAAAAATAAACCACTTATACCATCTGCTTAACAGTAGTCTCTAAATTATACCAGGAATGTGTAGCTTTTCTGCCCTGGAAAATGTCTTCCATGTTGACAAAAGGATAAACAGAGGGAGGAGGCAGGGGCTGGGCAGCCCTGGATCTTGGAATCCCATCGCTCGCTGTGCACCAGCATTGTTTGGCCCCTGCCTACTTCGCTCAGCATCTTCTGCAGTAAGAGTAAGTTTCAGACGGGGAAGAGCAAGGACCCACCTCAGCATTTCCGAGACCAAATGAGTCAAAGTTGGACAAGGACAGGTGAGGACAAGCAGGCGGAGGAGCTAGAACGAGCCCTCGGGGCAAAGAGGGTATTGGTTGGAGCCCAGGCTTTCTGAGCCAACTGAGACATGAATGGAAGAGTGGAAGAGAGATCAGGATACCGTTTTTAATATCTGACAAAGGGTGTATTAGAAATAACTACTTGGACCAGAGACCAATATGGTTTTTATATCTTTCCTCAAAATGTGGATTCAGGTAAATCCATAAGGGGAAAGCGAGTTTCGCAGAGAATTCGTTATCTAATCTAACTTACATCCACTGGGACGTAGCATGACTCGGATTCCACTGAGAATTCGGGAGAAAATGGCCCCCTGTGAGCCGTTTCACCCACTCACTCACCCCACTGAGCCATGTGGGGCTCTCATCATCTCACATTTCCCTTCTCCGTGGCGAGAGCCCAGGAGAGAGCGAGGGGAGATGGCCATTTCTCCCCAGTGCCCCTCATAAGGAAAGTTCGCTGGGAAGGGTGAGGCAGGCACGCGAGGAGAAGAACAAGTGAGAAACTGCAGCATGTCGCGCCCAGAGGATCTCCCCAACAAGATCGCAGTTTCTGTAAAGCAACAACTTCAAAATCCCTCCAAACTCAAAAAAGCTGGCTGAGGCCACCTCTCAGATGGTAAGAGAAACAATTTTGTCCCACACTTACTCCAAAGTGCTGTGCCTTGAATCACAGAATTATAGAGTTTTACTTGGCTTTTCTTTAGTTAAGTAACACAAGCAGGCGCCAAGCTAATATATAAAACCTAATTGAGCCTTTCTCTTAAACAATTTTTTACTCTTCAAAATGCAGCCAAACATGACAACAAGAGCGGGATGAAACAATTCTCAGAAAGAAAGCACTGTGTTCAGGAAATGAGAAAATTTAAATGAAAAGAAAAATACTTGCACTTGCACCAAATAAACTGTATTTTAGTGGGTGTCATCCAAGCCAAGAGTTTTCTCAAGCAAAGTGCAGACAAGCTCATTTGAAATTAGAAGTCCTCATGCTTCACCCAGTCAGCAATCTCTGAGGTCAGTCTCCATTATGTCCTGAAGTACTAGAAGGACGTTCCATGGCTGGCTCCAGCTGGATGCATTCTCTCTGTGATGCAAGTTTTCAGAGGAGTGCATTACACCCATGTGTGTACATGTGAACGCGGGCACGTGCGTGGTGCGTTCAGGAGCACCCAGGTTGCCTTTCTGCTCCCGAAGGGTGGAATGAACAGAATGCCATCACGCTGTGGACAAGCTTCTGGTCCTGTGAGCAGGTGGGCTGCTGGTCTGCCTTCAAAACCCCCTCCTTCCTCTCAGGCACTGTCAGCCCTCCTGCAGATAAGAAAGGGGAAAGAAACAAGAGGTACCCTGAGCCAGGCAAGAGGTCGACAGTGCATACAAGAAGGAAGACTGAACTCCAGCTACTCCCAAATCCCACCTGATTTGTGGTTCTTCCTTTTACAAGATTAGTCAAGGCAAAGTTGGGAGCTGACGATGAGAACTTATGAACCTCAAGATGTTGAGACAAAGGTATCTCATGGGACAAAAGAAGAGATGTGAGGCAGAGTCATATGGATACTTGTCTTGGCTGAATCCAAACTCAGACTCTTCATTGTTGCACTTGGTCTTCAAATGGTGGACTCTCGCTGACATTTTGGCACTTCTGGGATTTCTCTATCATATTGCACATATTTATTTGGGTAGTTGGGCCTCAATCTTCTTCAGATGGTTTTTAAAACATCTCTTATTTCATCAAGTTGGAGAACAACTGCAGGAAAACTCAGTACAGAAGCCTACTTGAGTTCCCCTCAAACTTAGCACATGTTTTCCCCTTCTTCCTTTCATTCTAGGCTCCCCTAACCCTCACCTTCTTTGTTCCTTTCCTGTAACTTATTTAACATACGCTGCCTGGGACTGACAATGAATACATCCCTTTTAAACCTAGAAATTAACTACTCTTGAAAACTTCTTAAGGCAACATTCCTCGGAGTCCAACAATCATATAATAAACTATTTATGAGCAAAGCATCCTATTATGTGCTTTGGAGACAAAGCAAAAGCATGCCAGTCCTATATATTTAGTTATCTATGGCTGCATAACAAATGACTCCAAAACTTAGCAACTTAAACAGTACACATTTATGATCTTATAGTTTCTGTGGCTCAGGAATGGAGAAGCAGCTTCACTTGGTGGGTCTAGCTCAGGGTCACTCAAAAGGCTGCAAATCAAAGTGTGGGCAGGGTCTGCAGTCACTTCAAGGTTCAACTCAGGGGAGGACCCACTTAATACGCTCGCTCACAGGTGCCTTTCCTCAAGGCCACCTCCACGCTTCTCCATGTGGCCTCTCATCCTCCAGGGCCCTCCTAGCAGGATAGCCTGGGCTCGTTTACATGGTGGCTGGGCTGGTGGGTGGGGAATGGGGTGGGGGGAGAGGGAGAAGGGGGAAGAGGGAGGACAAACAAGAGATCATGACCAAGATGGATGTCGGTCTTTTTGTAACCTTATCTTGGAACTGACATCCCATCACTTCTGCCACAGAAATAAGTCAGCCCACATTTAAAAGGAGGGGAAGACCAAAAAATAAGAAATAAAATAAAAATAAATAAAAATTTTTTAAAAAGGAGGGGTATTTACAAGTTATGACTACCAACAGATGGGGATCATTGGGGGTCATTTTAGAGGCGGCCTACCACACCCTGCCAGGCTCTACACCCTGGGCAAAGATTGACACAGACCGATACAGCATTGGAAGGAAGTTCTAGTAAGTTCTTTGACAATGGTAGAAGGGAAATTCTCCAAGATGGTAGGAAAAGGGGAACTTAATTTCATTTGTGAGATGCTGGCAAGGTTTCTTGAAGAAAGCAAAATCTGAGCAAAGTCTCAAGTAGACCTCAAAAAAGGCATTCCAGGCAGCCAGGAGAGCTTGAGCAAGCGGTCTGGGATTTGAACAAGCACCAAAATCCCCTGGAGGGCTTGTTTAAATGCAGATGGCTGGGACCCACTTCCAGAATTTCTGTTCAGTAAGTGGTTGGGGCAGGGGCAGACTGACCATTTTCACTGCAGGCCATGCTGACGTCCTCAGTCCAGGGACCACACTTAGAGAAATGCTGAGCAAAGGATCAGAAATAGAGCATATTTGGAAAGTGACAAATAGACGTTTTTCTTTGTCAATTTGGACTTACTCAATTAGTTTCAAGATCCTCTTAGAATCAGTGGAAATGAAAGGCATTAGTCTGTACTTACTGAATGCCAAAACTATCCACTTTTAATGCTGGGAGGGATTCAGAGCATCTAAAACCATCATTTTTCAAATGAAGAAAGTGAGGGTAGGGGGTGAGATAGAGTTTTCTTTAAAATCAGATGGATTTTTGTGGTTCCCTCACTCAAGGGCTCCTGAAAGTAATATACTGGAGTCTTTTTCCTTTCAAGTCTGAGTGCATTCTATTTGAAATGGGCTAAGGAGTTTGTGATTGACTCTCCCAATAGAATACTCACCCTCCATAAAATGCATATGCCCATACTGTGGTATGGAAGGGAGGCTGAAAGCCCTCTCACAACACCTTGGGGTCCATTACACAAGCTTCCTTGTGCAGAAGGCTGTGTGTAACTCCTACCCGGCTTCCATGTCATGAGAAGCCTTCCCCACACCTCTGCGGTCCATTAGGCTCCCTTGCCCTTTCTTTCACAAAGCCTCAGGTGTACAAAGTTGGGTGCCCAAACCTCTCTGCAACACTTGGATTTGGGTTGCTGTTTCTTTTCAAAGTCTAAATAATTAGTAAGATCTAAGTGCAAACGGGGATGCATCCATCCTGGCTCCTGAAACGTGCTTTCTTTGGAAACAGGAGAGTGAAACCCTGTAGTTTACTCCTTGCAATGTGTGCACAAAATTAGCTTGGTGCCTTTGTTCTGTTGTCTGAGCTTTTGACACCTTTTATTTGACTGTACTTAGAGAAACAGTATGAAGACATTTAAAAGAAGCCCAAGGGAATGTTACTTGCACATTCAAACACAGGCATTTGTGACATAATTCTCCTCTCCCTGACTTCCTCACTGTTGCTCTTCCTCCAGTCCCCTCCATCCCACTCTGACACAAATTCTTGCTCCAAAAGAAACGAAAAACTCGAAAGGCAACTGAACTGTCACTCCCTTTCCACTTGTGGTTTCTGCATCAACTTGCAGAAGCACAGGTGTCTCTTCAATTGTGACATTCTGAGAAGTCCTCGAGCTCACCACCCACACTTCCTCCTGAGGGCAGGACCCGTCCCGAGCCTCAACCTTGGATAAGAAGGTAACCTACAGACAGGCTGAGGTTAGCCAAAACCTCACTCCAGCTTCTCTCATGCCCAGACCTGGTTTCCGAGCACACATTTGCTCACCGGTATAAAAGGATGCCATGTAGCTAACGTCTCCTTGAAAAGCGGAGAGGTGAGAATGGCAAACTGTAAATCCATTTTATTCATTGCCTTTACCAATTCAACCACAAATTGTTTCCTCTTCTCCCACTGAGCACCATTTAATGAGCTGTATCGGGCGTACAATGGAAGCAGTGAACCACAGATGGGAAGAGAACACATCATGTGAGCAAGCGCACGGGTCAGACCCTGCTTTCCCCACTTCCCAGCTCTTTAGCCGAGTTACTTAACATCTCCGGGCCTCGGGTTCCTCATTTGGGCCTTGGCTTCCCTCACCTAAAATGGAGGGGGTAAACTGGAGCTGTTGTGAAGATCACAGATTCCATGTGAATACAGCAGGTGTTCAATAAATGGTAGTTGTGACGGACCAGGCATTTAATAAACACGTGATGTTTGTCCCAAAGAAGCTCATGATCTCTGTAGACATTGTTCGCAGATGGTCTGTTCTTCATTGGCTCAGGACCACTATTGTGTTATCATACTCTTAATTCCGTCTGAACAAGAGAAGTCCAAATTTACCTGAACATGAGTCCAGGGTCGGCCTCTGCCTGAAAACCTCTGCGCTGAAATGCCCCGTGTGCTTTTTCCAACCAAGATCACGTTAGGAACAACGTTATTTTCTAAGCCATTAGTAGGGAACCGTCAGAGAGGAATCATTCCCTGTATCTTCTGGGGGTTGGTAGAAAAAAAAAAAAGACTTAAGAAATGTTGGAGGCTGAAGCATCAGCCACTGACCTATATTCATCGGAAACAAAGATGACTTTTCAGAAGACGAATCTGTGGTGCACAGAGTCGTAGAAAGAAAGACACTTGGGCTGTGGAATCCCCCCACCTTCTCAGGGGAGGCTCCTGCCTCCGCCTGCCGTTCATCAGCCTTGATTTTGATGGGGCGATTTTTAGTCAGCTGCCTCGATCATTTTGGCAAGAACAAAAATCCTTTAAAAAATGTTACACTTCATCAAAGTGTATCATGAGACTTCACAGTCATTATGTGAATGGCCCCTCTGATGTGCTACACTTGGCAGAGACACAAACGGTAGGGGGTGTACGAGAAGAAAGCCAGCGTTTCTTGTGGAAAGCCGGCAAGCCTCGCCAAGCTTCTGTCAACAACTCCGCGCTCTGATCCGAGGCACTGAGCGTGCTGATGATGCTCTTGTTTCTGGAGGAAGTAAACAAGAAAATGAATTCCACCGCGCAACACAGCCTCTTTGTATCTTCAAAATGGTGTGACTGGACCCGAGCCAGCCGCGTTGAAAGTTTGGCCATTTATGTCATCAGGGACCCGGTACTGATGGAGGCTTGGATTACGACTTGGACCCAGCTAGAAGACCCTTCAGGGGCAGCCACGCAGCAAATAAAGGCATTGATTGGTTGTTGGGTCAATTTAGCCGTAAGGGTCCAGAGCACGGCTCTTTTGAAAAGCCTAATGGATTAGCTACACAACCAGTCCCACTGTAGGCCTTATTTTTCAAGTAACTTCAGGACGGTTTTCCAGCTTGGCAGGGAGCTAACTCTTCCTCCAGAGCAAGCTTCAGAGCAGTGCTTGTTATCAATAGTGGCGCTCAAAGGATTAGACACAGCGGGCTTTACAATTTAATGAAAACAGCTGTTGAAACAACAATTAAGGCAAACAATAGTTTGCATGGAAAACTATTAATTATGTAAAGTTATGCAGAAAGTGGAATACCCTTCTATTCAGGGCCTTCTAAAGTGACTGAGCCGCCTTCCATGCCAAGGCTTCAAGTGTCAGGAAGTGGGGTGCTTGTAGGAAGCGGCTCGCTGGTGGGTTGAATGTGAGTAGGGCTCCAGGCTCCCAGCTTGCTGCACCTCGAGTCATGGGTAAAATATTCGGGAAAAGAAGATGAGTTAAACTTACATTACCTTGGGTGCCTCAGATTTTTCAGACTAACTCAGAGCTGTCTTTTCACAAGTCTCTGAAATCCAGTTTAAGCCTTGTGGTTGGGATCTCTGCTTTTGCTTTAAACACATACACACACACACACACACACACACACACACACACACACTCTTACAAACCCCCCAAAACCATTTTTTTAAAGATTTATTTATTTGACAGAGAGAGAAAGAGAGAGAGCACAAGTAGGTAGAGAGGCAGGCAGAGGGAGAGGGAGAAGCAGGCTCTCCGCTGAGCAGGGAGCCCGATGTGGGACTCAATCCCAGGACCCTGGGATCATGACCTGAGCCAAAGGCAGCCGCTTAACCGACTGAGCCACCCAGGCGCCCAAAACCATTTCTATAATATACCCCCCTTTCGGGCCTCACTCACCCTGAGAAATTATTAATGGCAATGTTCTTTTCTGAGTCATTAGTAAGGAACTGTCAGAAAGGAATCCTTCTCGGGGGAACTGCTGGGGTCCCTTGTTCTTTGGCCTAATAAGTAGGTTTTCCCTGCATCAGCATGGTCCAGTTTGGACTCAACCATTCCTCTCCCTTCCCGGCCCCTCGCACCTCTCAACTCTCCTTCCTCGCTCTCTGCTTGCTGGGGCTTTTAAATTCATTGCTTCTCTCCTTGCAATTTCCATCCTTGACTAACAGCGCTGGGAATTGACTTATGGCTCTTCGCCTACCCCGTGTTCCACATCTTACTTTCCTCCCCATACGGGAATCACCAAGCCAAGCAGTCCCATTAAGAAGGTTATTAACTGTATACATAAACATTGCCTCCTGCCTACAGTTAGATTTATTTCTCGTCACTTCCAAGGAACTGGTTTTAACACTCTTTCCAGCGCACGCAACACCTTTTATTTGACTATATTGTTTTAGAAAGGCCTTTGGGAATTTAGCTAATTTCATGCTGGAACTTATTAAGTGGGATTTGACACTCTTTGATAATTCCAATAAACCATTAGTCAAGTCTCACTCCCTTCAGGGAAGAAATGAAAGCTTTATTAGTCATAGGGTCTCTATTCTAAACATGTCACTGGAATTTAGTAGCGCATCTGTGTTGAAATGCAATTGACTTTGTGAATAAATAGAACTTCCCCTGAAACTATAAGAAAGCTGTCATTGGCTATCACCAGTAAGAGAGCATGTGCCTTTTTCAGAAAACTCTCTTTAGATTCACCTGTGCATTTTGAAATAATTCAATGAACTTAACTGACTGACCTGTGAATATTAAGGAAATGAACAGCACATATGGGCGCATGCACGCATGCACACACACACGTTTGCAAATTCTCTCGAAAGTACTTGGTTTAGGGCACCTGGATGGCTCAGTCGGTTAAGCGTCTGCCTTCGGCTCAGGTCATGATCCCAGGGTCCCGGGATCAAGTCCCACATCGGGCTCCCTGCTCAACGGGAAGCCTGCTTCTTCTCCCTCTCCCACTCCCCCTGCCTGTGTTTCCTCTCTCGCTGTGTCTCGCTCTATCAAATAAATAAAATCTTTAAAAAAAAAAAAAAAGAAAGTACTTGGTTTAGTCATTTCTTTCACTCAGGATACAAGAACATGAATAATCTCCTTCCCTTCTGTGGACAGTTTAAAAATCTTGAGAGATCATATCTCTCTCTAGAAGGCCCCAGAACATAATTGAGTGTGCAAATGAAATTCATTACCAGGGTCACAAACAATAATCCAATTAACGTGTATGTGTGTGATGCCTTTAAAGTCATTCAAACTCAAAATCACATTCATCTTTGAAGTATCACACAAAGTACCACGTCCCAGCATACTCCAGTTCACACTTTGCACCGGAGAGTACAAAACAGCATCAAGATTGCAAAAGCAATTATTCCAGTTATCCAGATGTGGTTTTTCAATCATTCTAAGAATTTTTTTATTTTTATTTTTTTAGCAGTTCATATTCCGTGGCACCACTCACAGCTCTCATGCTGGCACGGTACTTACATCTCTTCATTATTAATTCAGCTCATGGAGCTTAATTGGACAAGGCTAGAGCGAATTTGACAAACATCACAGCAGCAGAAAAAGCAATCACTCTTTCAAGATGAAAATTTGTTTGATGTCTTACTGTGTAACTCATTTACTCTCCTTGGGAATCATGTGACCTGAATGTTAATCAGCCATTGATTGGTTTCTCTCCTTGGACAGTCACATGACTCGAATATTAATGGACTGGCACTCGGTAGCTATACTGTTAGGCAACCTTGTGATTGGCTGCCAGGTTAAGATACGGAGATAAGTGGGTGCTTGATGAGCACTTGACAGAACTTCACAGAAAATTAAGGCCCTAAAATAGCATGAGAAAGTCTTGTCAAATCAAGCATGATTATCATTGAATGCTTAAGGAATTCATCATCTGCATGAAATTGATACACTTCAGCACCAGCAGGCCCTGGAGTCAGCAGGGACTCATCAGATTTTTATTTATATGTGTTCACCAAATCACATTAATTCTGAGAGCTAAAACATGCTAAGGATGAAGGTTATTTTCTGTTCAATCTAATTTATCTATGACAATAATCATCACTAATAATGTGTCAAATTGGATTGCAGTCATTTTATGCATGCATGCTGATTTGGAAAATAGTGTTAAACCATCCCGTGGTAATTAACAACCGGTAAAGGTATGCCGGGGCCTGAAGTAATCAGCATATCTAGATGGAAAATTAAGTTTTATAGAATGGATTTATAGATACATATCCTTATTTAATTCGGAATATAAATTATTCCTGGTAAAAGCCGACATCATTTTTATAACACCATTAAAGCCAATAACCATTGAGGGACTCGCATCCTTAATTTGCTCCATCCTTCATTTTTTCTCTCATTTTCTGTGGTTAACTTTCTAATGGGTGTCACTTCCTTCTTGACGAGTCCTCATTTTAGTGGGGTTTGGTAGGGCTAAGAGATGAATGAATATGCACTGGTTTAAGTGTTAATCACAGATGAAGGACATGCATCATACCTCTTAATACACAATGCTTTCTAATTATTGGCGGGGGGGGGGGGGGGGTTGGGAGGTAGGCAGCAAGGAGAATACAAAGAGGGGGGTGGGGCCAGACTTTGGCCTTTGGGTGTTTCTCTATTCTTTCTCCTCACAAAGGGACAATAGGAAATTTTGCAGATTAACTCATAAGGGATTAATGTTTCTTGGGGAATCGTTTAAGCCTAAATTGCTTTTATTGAAATACTTTTTATGGAACAGAAGTTGGTTTTGGTTTGGTTGTTTTTGTTTTTTTTTAAATAAACTCCTGCTTTATAGGGCATTATTGGAGTAATGGAGTATTGGAGTAATGAGATCTTACAGAAATGTTTACACCCTTTGGTGAGTGTGGCTGAAATGTTTCAGAGGAGAATTACATCTCGAAAAGGGGGAACATAAATACGTGTAAATGTTGTTCCTTTCCCACCACCCCCCCACCCCCATCTTAATCTCCGGAGCGACCAGGACAGGCCGCTATTCTCTGCCCCTCTCTCAGGAGGTCTCTTTATTGATTAAATGAATCTGCTCCAAAGACTGGCTCCCAGGCTCTTTGATCTAATCCGATCTGATTTTATCCTATCGCTTCAGCAGGACATCGGGGAATTAACAATAAGCAGCTTTACCACAAGTGTTTAATAACTCAACACAATCTCCTTATGGCTCCGAGCTGCTCATGTTCCCATCCAGTCCACGGCAAACAGTGTAACAGATTGGCCAACCCCCTCCCCCGAACCTGAGGAATTTTCATGCACTGTGAAACTAATCGCTTCAAGTTCCTTCATAAATCACACAAAGCAGATTTTAGCATCTTAACAAATTGAAACACACACACACACACACACACACACAACCAGGCAGAGTGGAGTAGGGGGCGGGGTGGCAGAGAACTCACCCTCCAGCTATGGGGGGGCAACCCAGGAGAGTTGAGCTCCCAGATCCCAGAGAGGGTAAGGGGCCGATGTAAAATCACTTCTGTCCTCTCATGCAATATGTTTCTCATCTCCTTACATTCTAAAATGAATGAAATAATTTGGGCAGGCTCAAACATCACAATGCTCCGAGCTCACAATGATCTTATTTTTTTTTCCCCACTGTGATGGACACGAGGTGGTTTCAACAACAGGCCTCTCATTGTTGTTCCTGTGACAAGCCCTTGAAGTATGCGAGGAGCACACAATTAAGCAGGGATTGTGCATCCTGTGTGGCGCAGAAAGCCAAGATGTGAGGCTGAGACGATAGGGCCCTTGGACTTCAAACCTGCGTACGTGCATAAAGGAACCTCTGAAATAAGCATTCTTGAAATGCCCTTTTTTTTTTAACCTGGAGCTGCCCCTCTGTATACATCCCTAGCTCTAAATTGCAAAGGCAGAATTCACTTACTATCTTCCTTACCACCCCCACCACAAAAAAAAAAAAGTGCACGAGACCCCTCTTTTCTAAATATCATGAGCACAGTTAGTAAAGGTGATTCTCTCCTTTTCTGAGACTGAAATGCGGACGCGGTGGCTCGCCCTTATGTCAGAACACACAGAGCAGGGAGCCTGGGAGAAATTGGGCAGGGAAAGCTGCTGGATTATTAGTGCCATGGGGAGACTATCACTTCAGTACTAATCTCAAATAAAACATCATTTAGTTGCTCTATTTAATACCTACTGTACATCAGAATTACCTATAAAAACAGGTTTTGTCACAAAGAAAACAGCCCCATTTCCCCATCCCCCGTCACTCTCTCTCCATTACCCTGGCAGGGCCGTGATTTCTCGCTACATCCGCAGAGTAACCAAGTGCCCTCTAACTGAACATCTGGGGGCAGAGGGAATTTTATGATTTAGGTTTAGGACAGATTATTATTATTACTATGGTGAGATCTTTTTCCATATCCCCAGGGCCCAAGGTACTTAAAAATTCACTCAGATACAGCTGGATGCTTCATTATTGTTTTCCTAAGTAAAAACATTTATTTTTATATCCTTATATCCCTCTCCACCCACATCCATTCATCAGGATTTATCCAGATTTTCCCACACTCTATGAGTCCAGCATTTTGAGACACCTCCTTCTCCCCAAACCAGCACCCCCACCGCCACAAAAAAGTCTACTCTGATTTTGTGATCTACTCAATATGGAATGGCATGCTAACATGAATAGTGTTATTATTTCCTCTTTGGAAATGCCTTTTGCCTTACATTTTTTTTTTTTTTTTTCCAGATAAACTATGTCATAACAGAAGAATCCCTGTGAAGTTCTCCAAAGAACTCTATGCTGCTTCCAGACCCTGGAACTATAATTATGCCTTGCGAAATTAAAACAGAAAGAGTGTCCCCTGCCAACTGTGAGTGCCCCTGTTTATATCACAAAGAGATAGCAAAATGTACTCAGGAAGGTTCCAGCCAAAGTAATTGAGAGGACTGCCTGAACTGAGCTCTGCTTTCTAAACATTGTCGCTGGGTCAGAATTGAGAGCCCGGGAAAGGAAAATAGAGGAGGAGAACCCGAGCCAGAGGCCTGTTACTTTTCCCGCCTGGGCATGATGTCATGGAGTTCAGTGACTCTGGAGGCTGGTGTTGACTGAAGTCATGTTGCACATTTAGGTCCAGGTGCTTCTACTGGGGAGCTTCGGACCTGTCACTCCACCGTGCGGTGGCCTTCAAATGTTCTGAACCCCTGCACTCACACACAAAAGTCCAGAGCATTAGGCCAGGGTGTCAACACATTCCCGACGTCAAGTAGTACAAAGACGATTCTTCTGCTTGCGGTCAGTCACTTCGCAAGCTTGTCTTTCTTTGGAGCCTTCTTTGTAGGCTGTGGAACTGGAACATAACACAGAGAGACAGAGAAAGACAGGGAGACAGAGAGGTTTAGTGAGAGAGAGAGAGAAAAGAAAGGGCACTGAGGAAAAAGGGGGGCAGAGCCAAACCGAAGCCACAAGTGAAAAAAAAAAATCCCTATAAAATAAAAGTGCATTATGTTTTTGTATATTTTCGAAATGTAGCCAAACTAAACCATTAAATGAGGATTTTGTTTCACAAAGTCTGCAAACTATTCAACCGCTAACCCACTATACCAAGAATGTGGTGCCAACCAAAATATGTCAAGATTAGTAGTACTCAATAAAATCTCAAAACCAAATGACATGCAAGCTGTATTTCATGATTAGAGCGTTTCCTTATGTCAAGGAACATACATATTAACTTGTTTAAACACAGCGATGGGCTGTCACTCTGTTTGTCAAAAGCAGAGGAAGGAGAATCTAGTGCTTACCAAACCCATCCAGATGATACCTCATGCTTTCTATCTCCCTGGCAGATAGAAAGCATGGACACCATCCAATTAATCTTTACATCATCTGAGAGAAGAGGAGCTGAGGGAGGGACAGAGGGAGGAAGGGAAGGCGGGCGACAGAGAGACACCACTTCCCACTATACAGAGCAGGGTAGTGAGAGCAGCGTTTGAAACTGCCTTACCCAAGGTCCTGACCCAAGTACAGAGCTGGGGTTCGAATCGAAACGCTTCCTTTTTTCTACCCAGTCACCAAAACTGCCAAATGCGAACACCCTGAATCTTTTTCTTTTTAATCTTAGAAGCTGACATTTGCATAATGCATTAATAACTACAAAGGGCTTTACGTTTTGTCAGGAATCCTCACCCCCGTTCCTAGTCAGGTATGTCTCGTTCTCCCCTTTTTACAAAAGAGAAGCCCAAGTCTCAAAGAGATGAAGTGATGTGTGCCCAAGCAGCTACAAGCACGCACAGGGACAACCAGAGCAACACCCGTCTCCGGGCTCCGAACAAAACGGGACCCACACAACACGATGCCGCTTTCCCAGCACGGCACCTTTTTTTTTTTTTTTTTTTTTTTTGCACTGAAGCGCTTGAGTTTGAGCTGGATTCTAAAAATGGAGAGGGGTAATTATCTCATTCTCTGACTGTCAACAGCACGGCGCGGCTGTGTATTTCTACCTGGCAGGAGCCCGAAAGGGAGGCTGCTCTCTCATTTACAAACTATGGTAGTAAGACACGTGATTATGTGAGGAACACTTGAGGGGCCTTTGGGGTGAAATGGAAAAAGCAGAGTCCGCTCCATCTGTTATTCAGGTGCTGCTTCACGTGCGCCAGCCTGACAAGCCTGATGCAGCCAGAGCACCTGCCCCCCCCCAACACCCACACACATCCTTGTTCTCAGGGGCCTTCTTCATGCT
Source organism: Zalophus californianus (assembly GCF_009762305.2). Classification (NCBI taxonomy): domain Eukaryota; kingdom Metazoa; phylum Chordata; class Mammalia; order Carnivora; family Otariidae; genus Zalophus; species Zalophus californianus. The sequence goes on from NC_045607.1 coordinate 72,640,830, forward strand.
GGGGAATCACTACCTCCCTTCAACTACCACCTAAGCCCTGGGGAGTGATGGAACAGAACTGGAATTCAAACCAGTGTCTCCTCTGACACTACACTGTGGTTCCTTCCAGTCCGCACCTCACCCCTCAGCCTGAGGGGGCCCACAGAGCCTACATGCTCCATTCCCAGGCCCCCACCCCCAGTCCCCGACGCCCTCCTTAGCCTGATGAGAAGCCGGCCTTTCAAGATCCAGGCATCACGACGGCGTCCCCTGAGACTCAGCCACATGCACCTGACTCCAGCCAGACTTCACAGATGCCTTCCGTGAGGGCCTGCAATGTGTCCCTTGCCCAAATTCAAATGTGCAATCCTTAACCCCCTTGTACCTGAGAATGTGACTATGTTTAGAGAGATGGCCTTTGAAGAGGTAATTTAGGCGAAATGAGGTCACATGGGTGGGAACTTAGCCAACGCGACAAGTATCTTTATAAGAAGAGGAGATTAGGGTACAGAGAGAAGGCCAAGTGAGGACACAGTGAGAAGGAGCTATCTGTAAACTAAGGAAAGAAGCCTCGGGAGAAACCAAACCTGCTGATACCTTGATCTTGACTCTCAGCTTCCAGAACTGTGAGAAAGTTAGTTTTGAGCCACCCCCCTCTGCGGTATTCTGTTATGGCAGTTCTACTAATAAAACTTCTTATTCCCGATCCCCACCATGGTCTTTCACACACAGCCATGGTTCCACGCATGCTGCCCCCTCTGCCTAGAACACCTGTCCCTTGACTGTTGGCCGAGTGGACACTTCTTCCTCTCCAGCGTTCAACTCAAATGCCAGGTCTCCTCCTCAGGAGGCCTTCCCAGCTAACCACAGGCACCAAACAGTTGGTCTGTGATAACCTGGAGGCTGCAACACACCTCTATCATGTGGCCATCGCCTACACTTCTCCGATGGCCCGTCCCCTCACAGACAGTGAAAAGGGAGCCTCTCTCCCTCATTTCCCCAGCCCGCCACAATGCCTCTCACAGAGATGACATTCACTTCATGTGTGATGAGGGGACAAAGCAGGGACTGGAAGGAAGGAAACAGCAACTGCAGTAGCAAGAACTAAACCTCACTGTTTGCTGTGTGCCAGACACGGGGCTAAGTGCTGCACGGGTACAAACCAACTCTAGCCTCCCAATAACTGTAGGACGCAACTAATATTGTGGTCCTCATTGTTCCGCCGAGAACCAAGGCATTCCAAGATAAGTAACTTGCCCAAGGTCATGCAGAGCCAGGGATCTAAAAACCACGCATCGGCTTCAGAATCTACCTTTTTAAGAAAATGTCTTCCGAGGAAAAAGAAAAGGAGGAAAGGGAAGGTGGGAAGGGAGCAAAAGATACTTCACGTGGCCAGATCTTAAATTCCTGGAAACCCAGTTTGCTCATCTGCTTCTCTCAGGAGAGGCTCAAGTGAGAGAATCTAGAACGACCGAACACACAGCCTCTATTTTCAGGAGGCCTGCCCCTTGAAGACAGGATTTCAGGGGGAGACATCTTGTAGAGTGGATAATCCTAAGAAGAGACATTTCAAAGAAAGAAAAAAATTCCAAGATGAGAGCTGGAAAGTAATGCTTGTCTCTTCCGAGCCAGCAGCGCCCTGGGGGCACCTCCCCTCTCCCCCTTTCCCTGCCCCCCTTGAGGATTTGTGCCTTCCCACTGCCCCACCAGGAGGGTCATCCTAGTGGGGTGTTGCTCCTGGTTCCAAAACCACACATACCACCCTTGAGAGTCCTACAAATTGGGGTTATATTAAAATTTCAGTTTATTAATCTGGTTTACTGGACTTAACACGTAGAGCTGGGCGGAAGGGTCTCCTGCTTGTTTCCAAACTGGACTTCTCTGGGTTCCGTTTGTTTTAAATACGGTCCTCAATGCCGGGCCTTAGTATCTCTTTTTTCTTTGATTCATAAATGCATTGAGCATCACACAATGACTTAATGAGGCCTGAGAAAGAGACATGTCTAGTCATTCTACACCTGCAGGCTACGCTCTTCTTTGAAGGTTTTTCAGATGACCTACTTACCTAGGCTGGGAGCGGAACGGTTAAAGCGCTCGGAGGAAATCAACTGTAAATAGAAAGGCTATGTTTAACATAATCCCTTCCAGAAGACTCTCTCTCCTGCGGTCACTGTAATCAACCCCGTAGTATCAGGTGAAGGTTCTTCATTATCTCCCTGTGGCATTATGTCTCACCACATAGCTGATAATAAACTGATGGATTATCAAACAAGATTACAGCTTTAGCAAATAAAATCATGTTTTCTGTGAAGAGAGAAAAACGCTCACTATCCCTATCTGCCTGGCTAAATATTTACATATCACAGGCTTTCTAGAGTCCCTGTTCTTGCAAATCTGATTTTTAAAAAACAACACAGAGGTTAAGTTAACAAAAAAGGGAACACACTGTGCTTTTGACACTAAGCTAAATGCACCTCTGGGAGAAAACAGGGACTGCCTAAAAGGTAGAACCAAGTAAATCCAAGGCCTCAGATGCTGGTGAGATCAATGGGTAGGTGTCACAAAAGACAAAGCTGAATGTGTTTCAAGGGATTCAAATGCCTACTTTAAAGGGAACATAAATGAAAGAGAATAGAAATCCAAAGCATGCATGCAGCCCTGTGTGTGTGTTGTGTGTGTGTGTGTGTGTGTGTGTGTGTGAGAGAGAGAGAAGGGGAGCAATGGGCTTGTATAAAGTCTCACGCTGGTCTGTCCTTTACACCTTTCAAAGCCCTTTCTACTTCATTATCTATATCCTCTCCCCTGCCCCGTCTTCCTCAATTCCCCCAATCTCTCCATTTTACAGCTGACATAAAGTGAAGCCTAGGAGAAGTAACTTGCAAAAGATCCTGGAAGGCAGGCCTCAAACCGATTTTTGGATTCCTAGGGCAACCCCCTTTCTGCTCCAACACAGGGTAACTCTCCTAAGGGAAAAGAAGGGCAGAAGGTTGGTGTTTTTTTGTTTTGTTTTGTTTTTTGTTGTTGTTGTTTTTTCCTTAATTTTAAGCTTCTTGTATTCATATTGACAAATCTGATGTTGAATTACTATTTGGTTTAAGATTCGTGGACAGAAATGGATGTAACTTAAAGTAGGAAACAGACATTTTAAAAAAATGCCTGTCTTTTGAGAGACAGACAGAGGGAGACGGAAAAAAAGAGAAACAAAGAGAGAAATTGCTTTGGGAATTGTACTATACTGGACAGTCTAAATTTGTTACCGTCCCAGGGCAGAGTACAAAGCAGTGATAACAACCACTATGGCTAGTCATACAGCAAGTTATTTCAGACGACCTAACTTCCTTCCATGAATGACAGATCTTGCAAACATGGAAGGGCAAAGAGGCGTGTGTCTCTGCATGTGAAATTCACAGAAGCTCTTGGTTCCAGTGATTTTTTCATCTGCTACACACAATACAGCACCAGGCTGACCTTCGCTGCAAAGGAATTTTTGTTCAGTGGACTAGGGCGGTCCACAAAAGCACGAGGGTAAGATGCTCTGTGCTTCTGCCTCTACTTTGTCAGGGGGCATCCGGTCTTCAGGCAAATCAACCAGAGTAATCCTGGAGTGAGAACAGGCCACCCCTCAGGCACCGTACCTGAGGATCCAGTGTTCTGTGCACATTCTGGTCACCCAAAGAACAGTCCTGAGTGCAAAAATCATGAGCGTAACACGTAATAAAAATGTAAGGCTGGGCTGTTTTTCCTCTTCTCTTGATACTGGGTCCTCCTGTGCTCCGCGAAGATGCAGCTCAAACCGATGGAGATTAACCCCGAGATGCTGAACAAAGTGCTGACCCGGCTGGGGGTGGCCGGCCAGTGGCGCTTCGCGGACGTCCTGGGGCTGGAGGAGGAGGCCCTGGGCTCGGTGCCTGTGCCTGCCTGCGCGCTGCTGCTGCTGTTTCCCCTCACGGCTCAGCATGAGAACTTCAGGAAAAAACAGATTGAAGAGCTGAAGGGACAAGAAGTCAGTCCTAAGGTGTACTTCATGAAGCAGACCATTGGCAACTCCTGTGGGACCATCGGGCTTATCCATGCAGTGGCCAATAACCGAGACAAACTGGAGTTTGAGGATGGGTCAGTCCTGAAACAGTTTCTTTCTGAAACGGAGAAGCTGTCCCCTGAAGACTGAGCAAAATGCTTTGAAAAGAACGAGGCCATTCAGGCAGCCCATGATGCTGTGGCACAGGAAAGCCAATGTCAGGTAGATGACAAAGTGAATTTTCATTTTATTCTGTTTAACAACGTGGATGGCCATCTCTATGAACTTGATGGACGAATGCCTTTCCCCGTAAACCATGGCACCAGTTCAGAGGACTCCTTGCTGCAGGATGCCGCCAAGGTCTGCAGAGAATTCACTGAGCGTGAGCAAGGGGAGGTCCGCTTTTCTGCTGTGGCCCTCTGCAAGGCAGCCTAATGCCCTGAGGGGGATGTAGCCTTTTCCCACCCCTTTCCCTTATACATGAAACCCACCCTCACCAATGCAGTCCAAAATGCTTCAGTACTTGTGGAACACAACTGTTCTCCTTTGGTTCTGCAGATACGGTCTTCCCCTTGGCCACACCCAAGCACTAGCAGAGCTCAGCTGTTGATCGAGCACTTTGGTATAAGCTTCAGATGGCGAAGCATTCCCCTCCCCCCCATGTATGTATTGTACCTCAATAGCTAATGCTTTAAATGGCTACTACTTTAGTTTGTGTCTGTAAGTTAAGGCCTTGGATGTGGTTTAATTGTTTGTCCTTAAAAGAAATAAAACTTTTCTGCTGATTAAGAAAAAAAAAATGTAAGGCTGTAATTCCCTTTTGCAACGCTATGTCATCTACAAAATAGATCAAATATAAACTAGCAAAACCATGACTTTCCCTTTTAATAATTAGAAGTTTGAAAAGGAGATAGTTTTTTTAAATATAAGAAATATATCAATCAATACATTTCAAATTATCTACAACTTGATATAAATATCAGCAACAAATGTGCATCTTTCCTCTCCCACATCTTTTTCCCATCTCCACAAGAATGGTCTCTTTACAGTTTGGTATGTGTCCTGCCAGTTCTTTTTCTATTTTATATATATATATATATATATATATATATACACACACACACACACATATATATATTCTCCTACTATATCTATTATACACACACACACACACACACACAGACACACACAGATATGTATACCTCTACCAATATCTGTTTTGGCCTTTTTTTAACACATTATATAGTTGAGGTTATACTTTATACACGGTTTTGTCACTTTTTTAGAAAAGAAATATTATATGTCAAAGATCTTCTCAGGTTAGTAGTGCCTCATTTTCTCTTTAACTGCCTTAACTTTCAAGAATATGGATGTTCCATAAGTTACTATGGATTCTCCTACTTAGATCAATTGATAATGCCATAAACATTCAGGTGTGTATATTTTGTGCACATGGTGGGAATACTGAGTTAAAAGAAATGTTGGGTTTTGGGCTCCTGGGGGCTCAGTCAGTTAAGTATCTGCCTTTGGCTACGGTCATGATCTCAGGGTCATGGGATCGAGCCCCTCAGCTGGCTCTCGGCTGGGCATGGATTCTGCTTAATATTCTCTCTCTCAAGTTTTAGGAATTCTATATATTATTGATCATAATCCATTTTGAATTACATAAGCTACAAATACACTATATGACAAACTTTTGGTCATAGATTTTTTTTATTGCCTTTATTCTATAGAAGTTCTAATTTTATGTTATAAAAATCTGCTATCTTTTTTTTTTCCTAATGGCCCCGAGTTTTGTGCCTCATCCCAAAAAGGACTTTTCCACTAAGTTTTTACACTTAGCTCCTTGATGCATCTGAAATTCATTTTTCTAAGAGACAGGGCTCTCACTTTATTTTCTTTCCAAATCAAAAACTAATGTTCCCAGCACCATTTATGAAATTGTCTGCACTTTTCTATGTAATCTGAAATTCAAACTTGTCCATATAATAAATACCCACACTTGCTCAGGACTCTCTAATGCCTATTGCAATTAGCCATCTATCTTCTCTCCAATCATTTCAACACCGTTTCAATTGGTATGGCTACATGTCATGGTCTGGTATCTGGAAGAACAAGTCCTCTTTCATTGTTCTTTTTTCAAAATCTTTATAGCTGATATTGTACATTCTCTCTTTTAAACCTTTTACTAGACATCAAAGAGATAAATAAGAATTTTAAAATATGTGTGTGATACAAAGAACAACAATAAAATGAATATGGGGCGCCTGGGTGGCTCAGTTTAAGTGTCTGCCTTCGGCTCAGGTCATGATCTTGAGGTCCTGAGATCAAGTCCCGCATCGGGCTCCCTGCTCAGTGGGGGGCCTGCTTCTTCCTCTCCCTCTCTCCTCTGCCTCCCCCCACTTGTGCTCATTTGTGCTCTTTCTCAAATAAATAAATGAAATCTTAAAAAAATCCACAATAAAATGAATACATATATAACCCCCATCCTACATTTTGTCCTCCAGAAAAATTTTAAAATCAGTATATCTAATTCCACAAAAAATCGTGCTGGAATTATAACTGGGACTGCATTAAATTTATAGGTTAACCAGAGAGAAATGAACTGACACCTTTTAAACATTAAGTATTCCCAAACTGAAACATGGTATTTTATTTTAATTTTTAGAGGGTTTCTATAACTGTCAGTTACATCTTATATTTTTCCTCATATAGGCACACACATTTCCTAATAGTTTCTGTTGCTTTTGTGCACAAGGCATTTTTATGAAACTTTCTGATTACTTACTGTGAAGATCCAGGTAAGCGACTGGTTTTGATAAGTCGATACTGTAATTCTTACTAAATACTCTTAAGAGTGCTAATGTTTTTCAATAGATTCTTTTGGGTTTTATAGACAGAATATATATATATACACATATATATATATGTGTATATATATGCACACACATACATATATAGTATTTATATAAATAAAATTTATATAAATAATACATAATGAAATATTTTCTTTCCTTGTTTCTTCTTATTTTTTATTCTTATCTAAAAGCTTCAGCTAGGACATCTATTATTATTTTGAGTAAGGGTAGTGATAATAAGCCTTCCTGTCTTATTCCTGCTTTCAATAGTATACTCTATTTTACCATATAATTTTGTATTTGCTTTAGATTTCTGGTAGATACCCTCTACCAAGTTAATGAAGTTTCCTTCTCTGACTAACCTAGGAATTGTTTTATTTCAAATCACAAATAGATGTGGACTTTATATCATGCATTTTTTAGCACTCCTTGGGGTGAACCAATGGTTTTTCCTCCAACTTTTTAATGTAGTAAAATACATTAATAAGATTTCCTAGTGTTCAGCTATTATTGCATTCCTGAGATTAATACTACTTGGTAATAATGAATTCAACTTGATACTCTTTTACTTGGAGTTCTAGATGTATGTACATAAGGAAGCTTGTCCCGAAGTGGTCATTTTGAGTATGCATGCAGTCACTGTCAATTTGGGTATCTTGACTGTATATATAAAGATAGCTGAGTTGGGATGATTTCCTTCTATTTATTTACAACAGGGATTAACTGGTCCTTAAGCATTTGTTGATTTAAAGCTCATAAAATAGTTAAGACTGCATATCTTTGGGAGGGTTGATTTTTTTTTATTATTTTGTCAATTTCATCTATTGTTCTCTTTAGGTTTTCTATCACCATTTAACATAATATTAGTAATTTACATTTTACTAGAAAAGTGTGTCTTTTCAAATAGATTTTGAATATGTTATTTCAAGGTCGAAGACATTATACTTTTATGATTTTTAAAGATTTCCTCTGAATCTGTAGTTAAATCCTCACCCTTGTTTCTACAATATATTTGTATCTTACCTCTTTTTCTCTGGATCAGACTCAACAAAGGTTTTGTCTGCTTCATATACCACTTCAAAGAAGTAGCTTTGGGTTTTAGAGAGAAAGTCAATTGTTCTGTTTTTTCTATGTCATTAACTTATTATCTCCATTCTTGTACATTCTTGTTTATTTTACTGCTTCTTTTCTCAATTACTGAATTTTTCAACCCCTTCTTATTTTCTAATAAGTGAACTGAGGCTATAAAATTTCCTCTAAGTGCTGCTTTAGCTACAGCCAACAAGAGATGATTGGTAGAGCTTTGTTTATTTATAAATGATTAATAGTTCCTGTCTTTATTTCCTCTTTAAACCAGGAGTTATTTAGAAGAGAGTCTATCCTTTTTTTTGAAATATGTAGATTAAGGCTAGAGAATTCTCCTTTTGTTGTTACTATTTAATTTTATTATATTTTTTAAAAGATTTTATTTATTTATTTGACAGAGAGAGAGCATACATAAGCAGGGGGAGCAACAGGAGGAGGGAGAGGGAGAAGCAGGCTTCCCGCGGAGCAGGGAGCCTGATGCAGGGCTCGATCCCAGGACCCTGGGATCATGACTGAGCTGAAGGCAGACGGTTAACTGACTAAGCCACCCAGGTGTCCCTAATTTTACTATATTTTCTTCAGAGAATATGAATGACTTCTGCTCTTTGGAATTTATGGAGGTTTTCCTAGGAGACTTACATATGATCAAATTTTGTAAATGTTCCATGGATGCTTGAAAATTGTGTCAATTCTCTAGTTGATGATCATCAAGTTTATAAATATTTAAAATGGTGAATTATACATGTTATAGCAAGGTTGTTAAATGTGTTTTAAAATTCTATCTCCTGAATTTATTCATTTTTGAGAAAGTTATAGTAAATTCTCCCACTATGATTGTGGGTTGTCCACTTCTCTGTATTTTCATCATTCCTTTTTTTCTTTGCTTTGCTTTATATTTCATAACTTTGTCCTGCATACAACTTCATGATTATTGCATGTTCTTGTCAAACATTTTTTATTGCTTTTATTTGGGGACGTCACAGAGTTTAAGAGCGTGTTAAAACAGGAGAATGTAAGCCATTCACATTTAGTGTCACTACTTCTATGTCTGACCTACTTCTGAGGACCTATTTTCATGTTTTCCATTTATCATTCTTTTCCATCAGTCTCTTTTGTCCTCTGCCTTTTGTTGAATTAATGTAGTTGTTCCATTTTTTCTTTTTTAAATGTTTTAAAAAGACATGTATTCTATTCTTTTCCTATTTTTCTTAGGGGTTGCCTTGACATTTTAATATTCACATATAAATATATATATCTTGGGGCACCTGGGTGGCTCAGGTGTTTGCCTTTGGCTCAGGTCATGATCTCAGGGTCCTGGGATCGAGCCCCACATTGGGCTCCCTGCTCTGCGGGAAGCTTGCTTCTCCCTCTCCTGATGCCCCTGCTTGTGTGCTCTCTCTCTCTGTCAAATAAATAAATAGAATATTAAAAGTAAATAAATAAACAAACATATGTATCTTCTCAATATCTAGAAATAATCAGGATCTCTATTATCTTCCTGATCAAGGCAAGAATTTCAAGACATCTTCAGTTCTGGCCCCACCAGAATTCTGGCTTCCTATTCTCTAATCCCTCTATTCCTACATCTACTACTTATAGGTTGGAATTTTAGTTCCTTATTATTAATAACTGTTTCTTTATTATGTGTCAATAGTTCTTTAGACTCAGTGATAACTTTAATAGTTTTGGGCCCAAATATTTCTTGTTGCTGTATTCATTTTGTTTTCCCTTTTCTTATTGTTTTACAGCAATATATTTTGGAATATTACTTTCAAAGTAATCTGCTGGTCATGTCCAAAATATCTTTATTTAGTTCTTTCACTGGAACACAAATTTGGTTAGGTATAAAATTTGAGGTGTAAAATTGTTTACTTTCAGTAACATAATCTTTAGTAGTTTGGCTGTAAGTGCTAGTCACTGTTTTTTTGTGTTTTTTGGGGGGGGTGTTTTGCTTTGGTTTGGTATTGCTATTGTTGTTGTTTAATGAGAAGAAAAATGTGTTAAATTTTCCTGTGTGGGGAAAAAAAATTACTGAAGTTCATGTTTAAAACATATAGGAGCTGTCTTTTTTTAATCTAATTTTGTATGGGGCAAAGAAGCAAAAAAACTGAAACTTAAAATGGGATTCATTCTTATAAATTCTTATGTAAAATGAGTTCTAAGTACCATCTGCTAAAACGAAGAGATTAATGATAGAAAGGGAACCAAAAGAGCTTCATATGCTATTCAAGTCACTTTCTAAAAGCCTTGGAACTATATTCACTCTATAAGGGGTCTGATAAGGGTAGGTAAATTGTTTACTACAATAGTACTTTGCTCAAATAATTAGCTATTGATAATAGGTAATACTAGTAACAACAAGGGAACCAGAGCATACCAATGTATTTGTATTTCTTTAAATTTTGCTCTCATGCACTATGTTGTTAATACAATAATTTGCCACTAGAAATTGTCATGCTTTATCATTTTAACAGAAAACTTTTTTTTAGAGAAACATCTATTTATGAACAAAGAATTTCACCACAATCTTTGTTCTCATTCTAGTCAATGGAAAACTTAGTCATTGAAGTCACAAAACTTAATCCAAAATATACCACTAAACACATAAGTTTCATGGGCTGTTGTGAAGAAGGAAATAAACTTTCTGATGACCACTTTTACACATGGAAATCTATAAAACGACAGAAAACATTTTTTCCTCCCTCTGCCCTTACCACCATCTCCTTCCCCTCAAGTTTTCTTGTCATTGGAAAGGGAAAAAACTAACTTCACAGAATCTTATTCAAACCAAGAACAATTCACTGTTTGTATTTCAAATCTTCTGCTGAAAGCTCGTGCCTTTTCGATCACCCACACCATTCCTCACCAGCACAGCCTCCTGAATGACTAACAGTGTTCAAAATAGAATGCACAAATTATAGCTGCTAAAAGGTCACAAAGAATCAACTTTGTTTGACAAAGTTTTATTGGACAAATTAATCAAGAAATGTTAGTGTGAGTAGTTATCTTTGGCTATAAAAGGAGGGGTAGGAGGGGCAGTGAAGTTAAGAGGTCTCTACAATCATTTTCTGTATATCTGGGTACTATTTAAAACCTTTACAATGACAATATAATCATACAGAATCATGTAATATAAAAAAAAGGCAAATATTTCAAAAACACAAAAGAGAATATAAGCCATTAGAGATGACCTAGTCACAAATCCCTCAGTTGGAATAAAACTGGTATTAGAGAATGTAACTGACATACCCCAGGTCACAGAATAACCCAGTTTCTAACTCTTACCCTCCCTTGAAAGGAGGGAGGTGGGGAACAGCAAAGAGCTGCTCTAACAACAGGCATCCTCCCTTGAGAAAACAAGAGATGCCAAGGCTTGAGAGATGAGTTAACCCAGAAACCACACAGGAAAACTTTGGTTCATATACTGGAGGAAATAAAGAAATATGCCAAAAACCAGTGGATATGAGTTGAGGAAAGGTTAAGGATTCAAGTCACAGAGTCAATCCAAAGATTTGGAATCTGGGCTATGGGAACCAATCAAGACATTAGCATCAAACTGGACCAACAGGTTGCCTCCAACACCTCTAGAGATTGAACCTTTCCTTTGTGAGTTTATTTAGTGGCTCGGTTTGTTATAAACAATCACAGGGATGGGGTGGTAGCTGACAGTAGACTGCTGTCTAGAATGTAAGAACAACATGTTGAATTCTAGTTTAAGCATCCTTGCACTACTCTATCACATGCCAAACACCGGCAGTAATAATTTCTCATCTGCTTATCTGTGAGTGATGCAAAAACAGATATAAAAGGTGGGCTAAACCCTTGGGTAAAAAGAGCTAAAATCCTTCAACAGGAGCAATAAGGAATCACTAAGGGCTATATTTTCTTATATTCCTATAACTTAGCAATATTATTTTCATGTGATTGGGACTGAGTCATAGACAATCTTTCAGTCTATTATTTGGGAGAATCAAAAATGAGAGAGGTGAAAAAATGTAAAGACTTGGGCACAAATGGATCTGGTAATTGTAATGATTTCTCTTCGTGTACCCATGCTCTCCTCAGATGAAAAAACAAAGCGGTGTCTTCCAGGACGATATTAGAAAATACCACAAAATTATAAATACCAAAGTATACTGAAGTTCAAGTTAAGTTTCACATTTACTGGAAGTCTAAACAAACTTCTTGATAATTAATCTCCAAAATGTATAAATCTGCTGCAGATATGTGCACATAAATTATAATAAAGAATGCTGGTATGCAATTTGATTCAAAGTGCTTTTTAGTAAAGTACATAATGATGCATGCTGAGGAGATTCAGGTATATTTAATTGGATATAATTAAAATAATGATGTGTGTTTAAAATAATGATATATTAAAAAAATTTTAAATGTAAGTGGCTGAAGAACCTGTAATAAAAAGCCAAAGCAGTAAGTACTTTTTGATTACCTGATTATTCACAGAGTTAATACCTTTCATTTAACAAGTAATACCGTAATGTGTTAATAATGTCACATTGGAGGGATTCAGGGAACGCTGCTGACAATTTGGGCCTTTGCTTGCCCCTCTTCAGAGTATGTTTCTAGGCCTCTTCTGATGCCAACTTCCTTCATCAAAAAGAATTTTCTCCAAGATAGATAAAATGTTGGTGAAGCTGGGCAATGGGTACAGGGGGTTTAGTGTATTTTTCCTCTTCTGTGTATATTTGTGATTTTTTTTATCAATGAAAAAAAAAACCGGAAGTTATCTCTCTACATCCGAATATACATTATATAATGTTTGGTAACTTTGCAGCTTCCCTATGCAAAGGACATAACTTACTAATGTGTCTGTGCATGTCTACTGCATGAAATTCCCTTCAAATTTCTACTAAAATTTCCCTTCTGGTGAGTGGACTAATAGCAGATAAATGTACATTTCCAACTCTCAGCCCTGGTTAGGTAAGGTCCCCTGTAAAGACTGCTTTTAATCTCGGCTATTTCCCACCATCCTGAATTTTTCTTTGTTCCCCCTTCTTTGTGTTCACCATTCTTCCTGCTTCAAGTTGAATCAGTGAGTCACATCCGCCTCATCCATGCGCCAGGATTTCTCAGATGAGCAGCTGAAGAGCTACCCCACTGCCCAGACATCTCATTATCTTCTGTCCTCTGCTGCTGCGTGGTGACCTCAAACTGAGTTCAGTTCAACTCCCTGCAGAGTTGTATGGGCAATCAGTGTCCTTGAACCCCCAGCTCTATAATTTTTATTCCTGCTTATATGACTAAGCTTCTGCACTCAAAAAGGGAAACTAGGCTTGTGGTGCACATATAACATTTCTTAAGGATAAAAACCACATTGTACAGGTTCTCTATATTTCCTCCCTCACTCTTAATGTTTAAAAATTGATACTATGTTTTCATTAGTTTGAAATAGATATTCTAGACTTTAGAAAAATCATCTCAAAAACACGTCGACTCCTCTAACAGTTGTGGTTTTACAGCTTCACAACTTCATCTTAAAAGTGATCATGAAGCAGGTCTATCTTCTTTGGAGAAACACATGTAGGGCATCCAGAAAACATACATTAGAAATAAAGGTCAATAAACTCTTGGCGTTATTTTGTCATATAGCAATTTCATTTCAACTTGCATAGGCTATGATCCCAGACTTTTGATTATTCAATGGTGATGATTCAGTTTATAAACTGCACCCATCTCCTATTTCTGTTTTATTTGGCCCATCTCTTAATTACGTTACTACACAATATTAATACCAACTTTACAAAGAAAAGGCAAAGAAATAAAGGTAGAAAAAAACACAAGCTAATCTACTGTACACATTTTAGCGTCTCTCCAATAAGATGGTTTGGAGGGAAACCTAAAACCACTGACCAAATGAAATCTCTGGAGATTGAAGATTCATGCAATTACTCTCCTCCCAGTGCTAAAAGCAATGAGGAAGTTGTTTTTATATCCCAACTTTAGCAAGATAACCATGGAATCCAACGCTTGAATACTGTGACTGAATTTTTATAAGATTTTCCAGCTAACATAGTTTATGTAAACAAGTACACTGAATATCCAGGACCAAGCTGGATGTCTGAAAAAAATCATAGTCTATGTCCCATGAGAGTGTTTACATTTGAATTCTTACATGTTATCCTATGTTTCAAAGGGCAGTTGAAATTCAATTAATTAAAAAATTAAAAATAATTAAAAATAATTTTAAAAATAAAAAGAAAATTTAAAAGACAGTTAAAGTCCTCTTGGCAAGTCTTAACATTGCAAAGTTAGTTTTTTTAACATTTCTCCCCGTTCCCTTTCATTTCCTTCTTGTTCACCCACTATCACTGACCCAGATCTCTACCACCGAATTGTAACATGGTAGAGAACGGGGAAACACACAGAGAACAACGGAGGGCGAGGAGGGATGACAAGAGCCAACAGAAACTTTTACGAGGGCCAGGGTTTGGAGATAATGTTATAAGCTAAACACAAAGCAGCCAAATTATTTATTTTGCAGTTAGTGGAATTTTCTTCTTCAGTGTCAAGAGGCAGGAGCCAAACTTTAGAAAGTCACAGTTTTCCCAAGACTTAAAAGAAAGATAGCCTTGATTATGCACATATTCTTGGAATGCTCGTAGGTTCTAACTGATGTTCTTCCACTGGATGGACTTAACAGGCCAAAATGCAATCAAGCTTGGGAGCTCCTAGCTCCAGTTACAACTTTGCAAATGAGGTAGACAGATTTCCAAATTACATCTTTGAACTGCCACTATATTCTCTGTAATACACCTCCTCCATCGCCCCAATTTTGAGATTCCAGTGACTACTCCATGTTCTTTGAGGTATTGTAATCTAAGATTTTCTAAGTCTCTGAAGAACAAGGAAAGGTATGCAGGAGTGAAAATATGTAAGGTGTTACATGCCATGGAAAGAAATAATAACTTTCCCTTCAGGAGGAACTATGTATGACAGGTTTCTAAGCAGGATCAAGATAAGACCAGATTTATTTTAGAAAGATAGTTCTGAAGATGCCAATTTCTTCCAAAAAAATTTATAAATTTAATACAATCAACATAAAAATTTCAACAAAGTTTTTTTTTGAAACTTGATTAAATGATGCTAAATTTTATTTGGAAAATAAAATGCAGGGGGGTGGGTAAAGTAAATCTCTGCCATACCAAAAAAAAAAAAAAGCAAATAAATAAAGAGCAAAGAGGGGAATTTGGCCTATCAAATATTAAAACCTATTAGAAAACTACTAGATTTAAAGCAACAGGGCATCTTTGCTAGAATTTGTAGCCAGACTGATGGAATAGAATAGAAAGCCCAGAAACAGACTTGAAGTTCTATAAGAATTTAGTGTATGACAAAGTGCTGGCATCTCAAATCACTGGAGAAAGGTTGGATTGAACTATAAATAATAATCGGAAAGCTGACCAACCATTTTAGGAGAAACAATGTTGAGACCATTGTTTCATACCTCATACCAAAAAATTTCCAATTGAAAACAATTATAAATCATGAAACCACAAAAACATTAAAAGAAATTACATGTGATCAGAAGTGGCATTTCAAGTAAATTTTTCCTAAGAAAGTGAAACAGAAAGAGATATAAGTAGATAAATATTAGAAAGATATGCAATATAATATCATTCATAAAAGCAAAATGATCTGAATGGCTCTCAAAAGGAAGTTATTTAAGTAAATTATAGTACGTCCATATAATGAAATAATACAAAGCCACCAAAAATGATGTAGATGTGTATTAACTCATTTAGAAAAATACTGAAAATCTATTTTTAAAAAAGACAGATCATCAAACAGAATTAGGTTATAATCTAATTTGTGAGTATGTGTGTATAGTCATAGAAGAAGGTCCAGAAGGATACACTCTGGGATTTTATTTGGTGATAGGATTTGGCTATTTAACAATAAGAAACTGTTTTTGTAGTGGAGATAAAACAGAAAAGAGCTTGCATTTTGTGGAAAAAAAAAGATTTGGTCTGGCAATAGTTTGAAATGGGGCTGGAGGTAAAGAAGATTAATGATAATTTAGGGAGTGGCTGCAAAAGTCCAGGTGATAGCCGATGAGAAACTGAAGAGATGCAAGGACAATAAAGCTGAGTCTGAGAAATACTTGGGTGGTAGAAGCAGCAGGGCTTGGTCATCAGCTGGGTTTTTGTCACTGGTTGCTGTTTAGGATGCTTTTAAGTTAAAAAAGTAAATTAACAGGTCATTAATTATAAAGGAGGATACCACTGTATGGTAGGGTAGGTGGGTAAGCCAATAGATCTGCCTTTAGACATAAATCTCAGGACATCATGGAGGAGCTGTCCAGCAGGCAACTAGAAAAAAGGGGCTGGAAATTGGGATATGGGGTTTATTAGTATAAAGGTAATCATGGTTTATCACCATAAAATCATGGTAATTCTCCAGGTAAAATAACCACTGGGTCCACAAAGTTTCTAGAGCTCTTATCTCACTAGACTACATTTTCCAAATTACATGAGATTTTATTTCCTGAAATCCTAATCATTCAAATCTCCTGTATCATTAGGACTCCCAGTCTATCATCATCTGGATTAAGTAACTACCAGACCCTCCTTTAAATCTTCCAGTGGCTTATCATTTCAGTTAGAATAAAATCCAAACTCTTGGCCAGGATCTACCATCCCTACATGATCTAGACTGATGCTCTCTCTGATTGCATTTCCCATCATTGTCCCATTATTCACTGTGATCTTGTCATTCTGGCCTTCTTTCTGATCCTTGAACACACTGAGTTCTTTCCCATTGTGGGCCTTAGCAAATACTCTTTCCTTCGCCACAAAGGTTCTTCCTTGGCTTGTCTCATGACTGGCTCCTTCTTATCTTTCAGGTTTAGTTCAAATGTCACCCCCTTCAAGAGGCATTCCTTAATCTCCATTTCTAAAAAACCACTCTCCTCTACATCCTGCCGCTCTATCACATCACCACATCACATTTCCTTCACAGAACTTACCTCTACTCAACATTAGTTTACTTGTTTACTATCGATCTTTCCTTCCAGACTGTAAGCTCCATAAGAGATTATGTCAATACAGCACCTATAATAGAGCCCAAGACACTAGGCTTTCAAATATTTGTGGAATCATATAATGTGGAATGAATGTGGAAGCATTTATATTAAGTAGCACTAGATTTGCCATCAGAAGACCTAAATGCAATATAAGCTTGGCTAAGTCACCCTCAATTTTCATGTATCTAAAATGTGGCCAGAAAGGTTTACCCTGCCTACTACGTATTAGGGTTTTCATGAGACTTCAGTTACCTATTCATTCATCAACAAATGTTACCCACGTACCTTCTATGTGTTAGGTACTGTGTTAGTTGCTATGCTCATGGCTACGAATAAGGAGTTCAGTCTGGTGGTTGAGACAGCCAAGTTTAGAGGCAGTTATGAACAGTAAAGCTATTGAAAAGACCAAGTACAGGGTGCCATAACAGCAAATAGGACAGGTACCAAATGCATCCTCAGGGAATCAGAGAAAGGTGAGTAGAAGTAGGTAGAAATCAATCTGGTAGGGGCACCCGGCTGGCTCAGTTGATAGAGCATGCGATTCTTGATCTAGAAATCGTTGAGTTCCAGCCCCCTGTTGGGTGTAGAGATAACTTAAAAATAAAATCTTGAGAGAAAAAAGAAAGAAAGAGAAAGAAAGAAAGAAAGAAAGAAAGAAAGAAAGAAAGAAAGAAAGAAAGAAAGAAAGAAAGAAAGAAAGAAAGAAAGAAAGAAAGAGAAAGAAAGAAAGAAAGAAAGAAAGAAAGAAAGAAAGAAAGAGAGAGAGAGAAAGAGAGAGAGAGAGAGAAAGAAAGAAAGAGAGAGAGGAAGGAAGGAAGGAAGGAAGGAAGGAAGGAAGGAAAACAAAAGAAAGAAAGAAGGAAAAAAGAAAGAAAGAAGGAAAAAAGAAAGAAATCTGTCAAGGAGAAGGCTGGGCAAGTGGGTGGGAAGAGAAAGGGAAAATAGTCCAGACAGAGGGAACAATGTCTGCAAAGGCCCAAAGACAAACAAGGACAAGGCATACTGATGAACTGCATGTCAGTCAGTATGGTGGAGACTAGGAAGGGAGAGTGGCAGCAAATTCAAAACTAGAGCTTTAAAAAGAATCAGGTCAGGATGGGCCTCTGCACCAGTGTGGACAGTCTGGAGAACTTTGGCAGGAAACAAAGGAGGCAGGGGTGAAGGGGGAGGCTGATTAGGGCATGCCACAGATGAGTCTAGAAATAGGAAGAAGCCCAATTAGGGTTTTGGATGCCATGTTAAGGAGTTGGACTCTATACTTAGGGTGATGGGGAGTTACCACAGAGCTTTAGGCTGGGTAGTGACCCTTCCAGCATGGAGAAAAATTGGAAGGAGACAAAATAACAAACTCACACGTGTTCATTACATCAAGAGGGAAGTTATGGGTGGCTTGAATTAAAAGGATGATGGTGATGCAAATAGACAAGTTCAAGAGATACTTAACAGAGAGATCCGATGTGACTGTCAAACCATGTTTCTGGCGGGGGTGGGGGGGCATCAGCATATTGAGGGATCCTACTGATAAATCTTTAATAATAGCAGTCTTTTCATAACTCATTGAAAAGGTAATAATTAATGGATAGGATTTCCTTAATAGTAAGCTCTTCTATAATTTTTTCTTTAATTTTGGATTTTGTTTTTGTTTATTTATAACTACCTGGCTCAAGAGAGAATTCATACTTAGTGATTGTTTGAGATTGGGGTCTCTAGGAAGCCAACTCTAAGAGTTTAGTGGGCAGGATGTTTATCAAGGAGTATCCTTGGGATCAATACCTGTGGAAGGGACGTGGAAACCGAAATCAAGTGCAATATGAGCCTAATGACAACCTGGGACAGCTCAGCCAGGAGCTAAAATGGCCTGCCAGAGCTGCCCCATGCTGGAAGGAAATGACCAGGCCGTTGAACCCATCTCGATCAGTTGCTGGGAATGGGCCACCACGAGAAGGATGTAACCTTGGGCAAGGTAGTTTCCTGCAGGTGAGGTAACTCCTTAAGGCTCTAATAACTGAAGTCTATCTGCAGACTGCATTCCCAATAGCTAGGTCAATAAATTCTTCACTGAAGAGGGATCTGAGCTGGTGTACCTCCATGTCACAAAGCGATTGCAAGTCTGTTGACCCTGGGGAGACACCCTGACAGGCAGGAACTATGTCAACCTAAGAAAATTGGGGAGCTTCTTCCCTTCCAACTTTTCTTTAACACACATTGAATGAGCACATTTTTGTGTGTGTCAGGCACAGTGTCAGATGTGGGGTCAACATATATATATTATATATTAAAATTAAAATATAATGGGGAAATGTTTTTTAAAGAGGATACAAAAAACAATAAAATAAAATAACAATAAAAAGGAAAGATACTAGGGCACCTGAGTGGCTCAGTTGGTTAAGCGACTGCCTTTGGCTCAGGTCATGATCCTGGAGTCCCGGGATCAAGTCCCGCATCGGACTCCCTGCTCAGCAGGGAGTCTGCTTCTCCCTCGGACCCTCCCCCCTCTCATGCTCTCTATCTCATTCTCTCTCTCAAATAAATAAATAAAATCTTAAAAAAAATTTTTTTAAAAATTAAAAAAAAAAAAAGGAAAGATACTGTACAATTAAACAAAGTATTTTCCCATAGAGATACTGGAACTGAAAGGAAGAGAAGAGGGTGAGTAGCCGAGAGGAGTGTCCTTCCACAGCGCCCAGGGAAAGCCCCTCCAAAGGCCACCCACATTCCTTGGCTCATGGCCCCTTCATCTTCAAAGTCTCCAGTGTGGCACTTTCTCTCTCCTCTGACCTCTGCTACCATCCTTATATCTTCTGACTCTGACTCTACTCCTCCTGACCCTTTAATATAAAGACCCTGGAATCAGGTCCATTTAGATAATCCAGGATAATCTCCCCATTGCAAAATCCTTAACCTAATTACATCTGCAAAGTCCCTTTTGCTATGTAATGTAACACATTCACAGGTTCTGGGGATTAGAGTGGAGACAGCCTTGGGGGGTCAGTATTCAGTCTACCATACTCAATTTCCTCATTTAAACTGGGTATAAGACTGCCTCACACGGTTGTTGAGAAAATTAAATTCATAGCATGTGCTCAGAGCTCTGAGCTCTGCCTGGCACAAAGAAAACCCTCAACAAATGTTGCTATATGTGGACCTCCTTCGCTATACCCTCCCCTTCATCCCTAGTGTTTCTGCCTTGGTTTGGGCCCTAATCATTCGACTCTTTCCATATCATCTGTTGTCTTCAGTTTTGCCTTCTTATACATGAGTCTCTAAACCCCACCCTTCCCACCCTCCATACCACCACAAGAGCGGAACCACAATGATAACGTTTCATGAATTCATTCACTTAATAAATATGTATTAGATGTCTACTGTAAGCCACACACCCGCAATCACTATCTACGTGGCTAATTCCTGGGCCAGCTGGACATCTTCAGCCAGGTATTGAGTCTTGTTTATCTCTTTACCCCAGCATTATACTGTTCCTGGACTATAGTAGGTGCTCAACAATGCCTACTGAATGAATTGATGGATGAATCTAGTTATAACATTCTATAGTTCTATGATTCTATAAGGGTAGGAGCTGTATTAAATTCTCATCAGAGGAACTTATTCTGATTACTTTTAAAGCAGTTACGGTACTGTAAAAATTTATGACTATAGCTCAGTTGCATCCCCGGGAGGCGTTTCTGTGCCTCCACACCTCCAAAGGCCTCCTGAGCCAGAGCTGTAAAGAGCCACTGGTACAGAGGGAGCATCTGGGTAAACTGTCCAAGAGTCAGGCTTCAGAGCCAGGCATCTCTTTGCAACATTTAGAAAGCAGAACCAAGTGACCCTGTGATGTGTCTGCCATTTTGGTTAAGATATATTTTTTTCTCTTCCAATGTAATCTCATTTCCTCTCCTCCACAGCCAAAAAAAAAAGCAAGATACTGAGAAGGGCCCTTCTCTGTGCTCCCCATTCAAGAGTGCCTGCCAAACCAATTAATACCTCCTGAATGTTATCTCCCTGCTATGTTAATGTTATGTTAATAAATGCAATTAAGATAACATTCAGGAGGTGTTAATTGGTTTGGCAGATGTACATGAATAAGAAGCACAGATATTTTGCTTTCCCTATTTATGGAGGCAGGAAGTGACACAAAGTTGGACAAAAGGAAACTTAATTTGCCTCCAGTCTCTTTTGATACTACTTAGGCCTTTTCTGTTAGGTAATATATGGGATTCTTAAAAATGCTAATTTAGATGGTATTACAAAGATGAAGTGATTGTCAAATGTTGCAAAAACACTGAAATTATCTTTTGCCATAGGAATTAACTACATGGTGTTTACTCCCTTTAAAATGTTACATATGCCATATATACTATACACATGCACACACTTTCAAATGCACCCATAGCATATATGCAAATAAGCTCTCGTGCTAATTTATGAGGCAGATTGTTCTAGAAGACTAATTTCTAGCCTATTCTTGATGTAATTATTTAGTATATTCCAGTGATTTTAGAGCTAATGTTCTTTTATTCTAACTTACAGTAAGATGGTAGCTTTTACTTTTTGTTTAGAAAGTACATATATATTATATATCTTTATTATATAAATTACATATACTATAATTACATATATATTATAAATTATATGTGTGATATATATATATACACACAGTGTATTTTACCTTGCAAAACAAAGGTTTTCTCTGAAATTTATATTTATACAAATATATATTTGTATAGATTTGAAGCAAAGAGACGTTACATTGTATTGCCATCAAGGTCACTGTGTTTGTTTCTGGAACTTCGCATTTGCCAGCACATCACAAGGCCTTTGGCAGGCTTAGTCCTCTCAGGGCCTTGTGAGGACACACCCCTGATAAGAACCCTGCTAAGAGAGGATGTCAGAGCACAGATCCACTGAAGTTCCTTCTAATCCTGGAGGGCAAATCATCAGCGTCTACACTGTGAACCAAATGAGAACTAAATGGAAATGCTAGTCTTCAACCTGGACTTCTAACACATTGGAAACACTTGACCTCCATTCTAAGACATGGTTTTCTGTAAAATGCACCAGCTCTCTTTAATAAGGGTTTTCCAGGGAGGAAAAAGGAGAAGTGGAGGAAAAAGAGGAAGAAGAGAAGGAGAGAGACCCCATGAAATTTTATATTTATTGTAAAACTGAAGTCCCATTCCAGAAATGCTAAAATGTGCTTCTCGAATAAAGAATACTATATATTATCTAGGAAAAAAAAGGTAACAGAGTAGGTAGCTAAAATATAACCACTGCTTTGTCTCAAGTGGATTGTTCTGAGCCAGTATCTGTTGCACAATTCTGGAGAATTCACCAATGCTTGAGAAATACATTCGTATGTTCTTTGCTAAACGCCGATCTGCAGGCCTTAACATCCCTTTGTCCCATTTCTCAGTGTAAGTTCCCTGGATGTTACATTTAGAATAATGGGACTATTCCTAGCTCTCAATCTGTGAGTGTGAGTAATTTCTTAAACGATAAACGGTTTTCGTCGCTCTTCAGTGACAATGGCTGTTAACTGAAGTTTGTTAAGAAATATTCTTCTAATCTGTGTGCGTGCATGTGCAAATGTGTTTGCAATGTTTTCCAGTGAGATAGAAGCACTGTGGCTCAAATTTTTTAGGTTTTACAATCCTGGCTCCCCTCCAGGCTAAGGAGGTAGAGGAACACTCCCAAAGGCAGCGATGCTGACTCAGTGTTTTAGGGCAGTCCCCTACAGCTCTTGGCTTTGATTGACTCTGGGGTGGCAATGAAGCTTTGACACAGATTCCATTGAGAAACCATTTCCAGATGATTCTGCTGCACCCTTGAGGGGAGTATTGCTCTGGGCACCTCCTGCCCCACTGCCTCAAGACACATGAAGGCTGCCTGAAGATGGGATCATGCAATAAACCCCTCTAAAGCAGTATACTCTGGTTCAGGGGTTGGCAAATATTTGCAGTTAAAAAAAAAAAAGGTTATACTCACTTTTTAATTATTCTTAAGTAAAACACTGCATTTACAATCTGTGGCATAGATAGCAAATAGATTATATGTGAGTGGAATGAGTGGAAGAAGCTGAATTGTGTGTCCTGCTCCCCCCCCAACCCAAATTCATATGTTGAAACCCCCAGTGCTTCAAAATGTGATTGTTTTTGGAGCAAGGGTCTTTAAAGAGGTGATTAACTAAAATGAGGCCTTTTAGAGTGGGCCCTAATCCAATCTGATTGGTGTCCTAGGAGGAAAACACACAAAACAGACACCAGGGAAGTGCACACACAGAGGAAAGAAAGACAATGGGAGGACACAGAAGGAAGGTGGCCATATATAGGCAAGCCAAGAGAGGTCTCAAAAGAGACTAAACCTGCTGATCCCTTGGTCTTGGACGGCCAGGATTCAGAACTTTGAAAACTAAATTTCTGTTGCTTATACCACACAGCCAGTGGTACTGTGTTATGGCGGCCCTAGCAAACCAATACACCGTTGGCTGCCCAAAGCAACTATGTGAAGAAGAATTCGGGCAGGGCACGCACGAGTATGGGAGGGATCGCAGGGGAACACGTGCACGATATTAAGTCATCCTTACTCCATGGGATGGAATGGAGAAGATCTGAATATCTACATATTCACCTGCATCCAAGATCAAACCCCAAAGTACTTAAGTAGAAAAATCCTGGTCTTATTCAAAGTTATTTCTACCTTCCACCTACAGTTAGAAATAGATGGAATGTATGTATCTTTGTCAGTTTCCTTAACTTCCACAAAAGAATGTCCATCTCATTCCCAACCTTGCTAATTAGTAACCAGGGCACTGCACTGAGCAGAATCAACAACCCAGAACAGATGCTTTTCTGGTCAGAAAGGAAGTCTAAAACTTAATTGAGGTTCAATATTAGTAGGAAACCTATAAATATTTTTTATGATTAAGTGAATCTCATTTGATGATTTTCTAATGTATTTTTATTTTTTGAGAACATCCATTTTTAGTTTCATTTCTCCCTCCAAAGGACTTTGGAAAACCAACATTTCTTCCCTAAATAATTGAGACCAAAAGCCATAAGTCATCTATTTATGAAAGCCAGGCTTCTGCAAGATTTCAGTTGAGAGTGCTTGATTTTTTTTTCTCATTGATCTTCTAATACTTGTGCTCTAACTCTTGGGTCTTTTAAGAAATTTAACATATACTTTTGGTTCTAACTAAATCTTCACCTCAAAATTGGATAACTGGGTTTTGGGGTTTTTAAGTTTCTTTGTTTGCTCTAGTTTAATGGCCCATAACAAATAAGAGCATTAATTTGGAAAATGTCCCCATGGGGTGCATTGTTCTCAGAGTGGCTCAATGTTTTAGAGAGACCGTTGTGTGGAAACACAACTAGACACTGACTGCCTGATGAACCCAGCCTCCCTTACTAGTGAACAAGTAGGAGGGTAAGGGGATGTGATTAAGCAAAGTTAGGACTTCAGAAAAGCTTCTATTCCATTTAGTATAGACCTGGCCAAGGAAACGAGCCCCGTTATCACCAACACAAGCAAACTCAATTTGGGCAATTCAGGGGAGTCCATTACTATGCACTAAATGTTTGTGTCCCCCCCCGCCATTCATATGTTGAAATCCTAAGCCTTAATGTGATGGTATTGGAGATGGGGCCTTTAGGAGATAATTCAGTCAGGAGGGTGGAGCTCTTAAGATAGGATTAGTGCCCTGAGAGACACAAGAGAGCTTGCTTTCTTACTCTCTCTCTGCCAGGTGAGGATACTGAATCTGCTGGTACTGACCTTGGACTTTCCAGCCTCTAGGACTGTGGGAAATAAATTTCTGTTGTTTAAGCCACCCAGTCTATGGTATCGGGTTATAGCAGACCACAACAGATGAAGACACTCATCAAGTTAAGCCGCTTTACCCCTTTCACACATGTAAGTCCTAACAACCACTCTAACTGTGCAGTACATTTTCTAGCCCATACGCTTAATGATCCCCTGCTATTTAACCCAACAGCACACACTCCATTACCTATCTACAGACTTTTCTAAAATAATTGAAGTACCATTGGGATAGGAGCACAGAAGTTAGATTCTCTCTTCTCAACTTAGTGTGTCTGTGTGATTTCTAACCTGAAACTGTACTGTTACTTTTTAAATTTTTATTTTTAATCCACATACAATAAAATCCAACCTTTTGATGTGAAATTCAAAGAGTTTTGACAAATGCAGTCATTTAACCACCACCCTTATCAAGACACAAAACAGTTTCCATCACTCCCCTACCCCCTGTTTTTAGTCAAACATTCCACCACTGACCACAGAAAACCACAGATTTGTTCTTCATCCCTGGAGGTTCAGCATATCCAGAATGACATGTACATAGAATCACATAGTATGTAACTTCGAAAACTTGGTTTCTTTCACTCAGCAGAATGGTTTTGACACTCATTCAAGTTGCTGGATATATGAAATCGTTTATTTTTTTTATTGTTAAGCAGTATTCCATTGCATGGATATACCACAGTGATTAATCTATTCACTCATTAAAGGACATTTGGGTTGTTTCACATTTTGGCAATTTTGAATAAAAGCTGCTATAAGCGTTTTTGTACAAGTATTTGTGTGAATGTAAGTCTTCCGTTCTTCAGAATAAATACTCAGGAATGGGATCAGTGCATCATATGGTAAGTATATGTTTAATTTGATAAGCAACTTCCAAACTGTTTTTCAGAGTGGCTGTACCATTTTGCATTCTCACAGCAATGTATGGGGAGAGTCCTAGCTATTCTGCAACCTCATCAAGACTTGGTATTGCCAGTTGTTTGTTCATTTTTAATTTTAGTAATTATAGTAGGTGTGTAGTTTACCTTGTGATTTTTATTTGTCTTTCTCTAATGACTAATACCTAATAATGCTGAGAATCCATGCACTTTTTGCCATCTATATGTCTCCTTTGATGAAGTGTCCACTGAAATTTTTTGCCTTCTAAAAAATTGGGTTGTATTCTTATTGTTGATTTTGGAAAGTTCTTTATATATTCTAAGTGCAGGGTCTTTGCTAAATGTATGATTTGCAAATTTTTCCCTCAACCTGTGACTTGTGTTTTCATTGTCTTAACAGCAACTTTGACAATCCAAAAAGTCTCTAAGTATGATAAAGTCTAATTTGTCAATTTTTCTCCTATAAATCTTGCTTTTAGTGTCATATTTAAGAATTCTCCACCTAATACAAGCCCACAAAGATTTTTTTCCTAGGCTTTCTTCAAAAGTTTTATAGATTTATGATTTGCATTTACTTCTATTACCCATTTTCAGTTAGTTTTGTATAAAATGTGAAGTATAGGTCAAGGTTCATTTTTGGTTTTTTGTACATGGATGTCCAGTTGTTCAAGCACAATTTTTTTGAAGAGACTATCTTTTCTCCATGGAATTGCCTTTGTATCTTTTTCAAAAATTAACCCACCATAATTTTGTGAGTCTATTTCTCAAGTCTCTATTCCATTCCATTGAACTGTGTGTCTATATTTTCATCAGTATCTCATTTCCTTGATGACTTGCCTTACAGTAAGTCTTCATGTTGTAGTATGAGTCTTCCAGCTTCGTTCATTTTCAGAATTGAAATGGGATATTTACTTTGCCTTTCCACATAAATCTTAAACTCAGTTTGCCAATACAGACAGACACAACGACTGGGATTTCTATTGGAATTGCATTAGATATATAGATCAAACTGGAAAGAATTGACATCTTAACTATAGTGAATCATCCATTCCATGGGCATGGTCTTCTTTTTATTAATTTCATCAGTGTTTGATAATTTTAAGCATACAGATCATGGTAAATTTATACCTAAGTATTGATTTATTTATTGAGTTACCATAAATGGTACTAATTTTCAATTTTGGTTTCCAATTGTTTATTGTTATTATATAGGAATACAATTGCTTTTTGTATTTTAATCTTATAGCTTGAGATTTACCAAACTCACTTTTAAGTTCTAGGAACATTTCTGTGAATTCTTTAAGGTCTTCTACTTAGGCAATAATGTCATCTGGAAAGTTTTATTTTCCAATCTGAATGCCTTTTTTTCTTTTTCTTGCCTTACTACACTGGTTAGGATTTCCATTATGTACATTGAATAGGAGTGGTAGAGCAGACATCCTCGCTTTGTTCCTAGTCTTAGGGGAAAATACTGTCTTTCATCATTAAGTATGATGTTAACTACAGGTGTTTATAGATATCCTTAATCATGTAAAAGAAGTTCCTTTTTATTCCTAGAGTGCTGAGAATTTTATCATGAATCAATGCTGAGTTTTATCAAAAATTTTTCTACAATGATTGAAATGATTAAGTGGTTTTTCTTCTTTTGTCTGTTAATGTAGTAAATTACAGTGATACTGAATCTTAAAACAACCTTGCATTACCAAGATAAATCCTATTTGGGGTGCCTGGGTGGCTCAGTTGGTTAAGCATCAGCCTTTGGCTCAGGTCATGATCCCAGTGTCCTGGGACCGAGTCCCACATCGGGCTCCTTGCTCATCGGGGAGCCTGCTTCTCCCTCTGCCTCTCTCTCTCTCTCATGAAAAATAAGATCTTTAAATAAATAAATAAATAAATAATAACTAGATTTTAATTTCATTAATTTTCTCTAATGTTTGTTTTCAGTTTCATTGATTTCTGTTCTTATCGTTACAATTTTTTCTCCGATAGCTTTGAGTTTAGTTTATTTTTTTTAGTTTCTCAAAATGAAAGACTACGTATTCGAGACCTTTCTTTTTTTCTAATGTAAACATTTTAGTGCTATAAATTTTCCTCTGTGCATTGTTTTAACTGAATCCCATAGACTTTAATATGTTGTATTATTTTCATTCAGCTCAAAATATTTTATAATTTCTTAGGAAGTTTCTTTGACCTATGAATTATTTAGAATTATGTTTTTAAGTTCTAAATATTTGGGAGTTTTCCAGATATCCTTCTGCTACTATAGCTTAATTCTGTTGTGATCAAAAAACATACTTTGGGGGACTCTGCTCTATAAGCCCTTGGAAACGAGCCTTGGAAATCCCTTTTACGAAGATGGCGCCAAAGGCTAAGAAGGAAGCCCCTGCCCCTCCCAAAGTTGAAGCCAAAGCAAAGGCTTTGAAGGCCAAGAAAGCGGTGCTGAAAGGCGTCCACAGTCACAAAAAAAAGAAAATCCGCACGTCACCTACGTTCCAACGACCCAAGACACTGCGTCTGCGGAGGCAGCCCAAATTTCCTCGAAAGAGCGCCCCCAGGAGAAACAAGCTTGATCACTATGCCATCATCAAGTTCCCCCTGACCACTGAGTCAGCCATGAAAAAAATAGAAGACAACAACACACTTGTGTTCATTGTGGATGTCAAGGCCAATAAGCACCAGATCAAACAGGCTGTGAAGAAGCTCTACGACATTGACATGGCCAAGGTCAACACCTTGATTAGGCCTGATGGAGAGAAGGCGGCATATGTTTGACTGGCTCCTATGATGCTTTGGATGTTGCCAACAAAATTGGAATCATCTAAACTGAGTCCAGCTGGCTAAATCTAAATTAAATTTTTTTCACCAAAAAAAACAAAAACAAAAACAAAAACATACTTTGTATGACTTCAATTCTTTTAGGTTTGTTAAGATTTGTTTTGTGGCCCAAAATTGGTATATCTTGGTGAATGTTCCATGTGATGATGAAAATAACGTGTATTCTGCTGTCATTGTGTGAACATTCCTATACATGTCAAATAGGTGTTGGTATTATTCAGATCTTCTATATACTTGCTGGTTTTCTGTCTACTTGTTCTGTTAATTATTTAGAGAGGGGTTTCAAGGTCTCTAAGTATAATGGATTTGAATATTCTTCCACTTAATCTTATCAGTTTTTATCATGTATTTTGAAGTTGTTTTTAGGTGCATAAACATTTAGGACCATCATATCTTCTTGATGAATTGATGCTTTTTATCAGTATGTAACGTCCTTGGTATTTTCCCTTGTTCTGAAATCTATGTCTGATATTAATAAAGCCACTACCACTATCTTTTTATTCGTATTTCTATTGTATATCTGTTTGCATCACTTTGTTTTTAACCTGTCTATATTATTATATTTAAAGTGAATTTCTTGCAGATATCCTATAGTTGGGTTTTGTACTTTTTTAACTCTGTCTTTAATTAATGTGTTTAGAGTATTTACATTTAAGGAAATTATTAATTTATTTAGATTTAGTTTTGCCATTTATTTGTTTTATGTTGGTCCCCTCTGTGTTGATTTTCTTGTCTTCCCTTTTCTGCCTTTTATTGGATTTAAAAAATATATATTTTAGTATTTTATTTATTTGCATAAATATTTTAGAGTTTGTTCTAGGGATTACAATTATATACCCTACTTTTTTCAGTTTACTTAGAATTCACATGTTACCCTTCAAGTGAAATGCAGAAATCTTACAACCATATAGTACATACAGTCATAAGTACTACATCTACTTACACTGAAAATCCCATTAGACAATGTTAAAATTTTTGCCTTTGATAGTCATCAATATCTTAAGATTTTAAGAGGGGGAAAAATATTCTCCTTATCCAGATATTTACCATGTGCATTGCCCTTTCTGTCATAGTTTTCTGCATCTCAGTGACCATTCATTTGTGCTCAGGCCCAAACCTTTGGTATCAATTTTTATTCTTCTCTTGCCCTCACACTCCATATGTAGTTCATCAGCAAGCTAGCTCTACCTGAAAAATATATCTTGTATGTGTCCTTAAATCTCTCCTGTCTGAAACAAGTATTCTGTAACTGTAAAAATTAAACTTTAAAATGTTTTTTTAATGAAGACAAAAATTTTACCTCCCAGCATTTTAATAAAAAGCAAATTTCTTTTAAAAAATCCTCTATTTAAAGTTATGTAGAGAAGAAAAATGTTATTTTCAAAGTCTTTTGACTAGTCAAGTTTAGTGTAATGAAAGAAAAAGTTCTAATCCATATCCAGCACTGGAGCCATCCTATTTCCATTTTATAGTCAATTGGATAAATTTTCTTTCATTTTGCCTCTCAGAATTTTGTCCTTTTGAAGCAGGCAAACAACTCAGCCTTGGCAATATTGTTTCTCATTTAACAATCTATTTCAGTCTTATCCTTGGCAGTTAACAATGACCTCGTGCTGCTGACACATTTTTAGTGTGTGCGTGGCTGTGTATGAAATGTTGTTATTTTCCTACGTTGCTCTCCCCTTTGATCATCAACCTTGTCTTGTCTCCTACTCTCTCTTGGAGCTCTAATTGTTTTTACTCCTTTGAAACCTTCTGAGGAAAGGAAGTCCTAAAAGAATAGTCTCCCCTTTCCAAGGCTGCCAGCTTAGAAATTTTCTAGTTTCTTTCTTCCTGAATATTTTTGGTTTTGTTAAGGCGTATTTTTCCTTTCCATCTAGCCTAGATTAATCAAGACCTATCTCCACCCAGTCTTCTTCCATCAGTAACATCTCAACACCCTCAGATGTCACAGTGGAAGAGTATGAAGTTTTAAATAAGAACACTTGATATAAGTCATAATCCTATCACTTCCCGGCTAGAGACCTTGGGTAAATCACTGAGCGACTCTGGGACTGAGTCTCTTCATCTGTAAAATGGGGGTGATCATGATATCTAAATTTTGAGGGCTGTTTTAAAGGATTAAATAAATATATATGAATGTTCTTGAGAAGTGTGATGCAGTGATATTGATTTTTGTTCAGTTTAATAAACCTCTGTTAGTAACGGACAGGGGTAGTAAACTCAAAGGACTATAAGTAATATAAATACATGCAGCAGGCAGGATTCCATGCATTAGGGAGCAGGGAGGTGTGTGTCTAAAGAATTAGAGATCGCAAGCCTGTCTGAGGAGGGCAAATACTGCTCAGCTCCTCCCAGTGACTTATCAGGTAGGGGATGCCTAACCATCCCACTGCCAATTTGAAGCAACTCTGAAAAGTCGTTCTAGCTCCAGAGTTCTTTATGGTGCCAGATGAGACAAGTGGGTTTGCATCAAGGCTTAACTTCTCCCTTGGCCCACTCCTGCTTCCTTCCCCTTTCCAAAGGTGTTTCCACAAGGGTGCTTCTAAATAAAGATCTTGTACACTAAACTCCATCTCAGAATCTGCTTCCTGGGGAATCCAACCTGCAACACCATTCTTGAACCCATGGAAAAATCTGTATGCTAAGCTAGGTAGACAGATGATTTCAATACCATGTGATAAGTGCTAGAATATATACATAAACAAAAGCTATGCAATGAAGGAGGGGGTATCTAAATCAACCAAGGGGACTCAAGTCTTCCCAGGGCAGGCAATGTTCAGGTGACTTTTGATAGCTAATGAGGCTGTAACCAGATAAGGAAGGGAACAGGTATTCTAGGCAGAGAAAGAAACACTAAAAACAAACAATAGAAAGATATCCAAGGAATAGAGACCCTACATATGCATGGAGAACCACTAGCAGCATGGTACTAATAGAACTTAAAAGACCTAATAGAACTTAAAGAGAACTAATAAAACTTAAAATGTAAATTGGGGATTGGCATGAGATAAAGTGGGAGAGAAAAGTTACAATTTAAGAGCTTGGCCTTGATCCAGTGGATATGGAGATTCATTTCCCCTCCTAACTCCGAACACTTGTTCTCTCTTTCCTCCCACAAGCTTTAAAGTTGGTCCTTCATGGAGCCTATTTTCATTCAATAGGCATGACTTGAGAAATCTCATCTCCTACTGTAATTTAAAATCTAGATATGAATATCTAACTCAATATCTCCACTTGAATGGCCCATAAGAACCATAAAATTCAGTGTGTCCAAAACTGAGTTCATTACCTGACCTTCCTGTACCTCATCTTTCTGAATTATCTACTTTGGTGAATACTAGCAACTGCCCATTCAGTTGCCCAAGCCACAGTCCCATGTATCAGTCTTGATTCCTTTTTCTTTTTTACTCTTCAAGTTCAATCCTTCAATGGATCCTATAAATGATCCTATTTATTATATTTTGGATCATTACATATTTACTGCTACTTCCTGAGGTCAGTGAAAGCTTTTAATAACTGATTAATCTGCCTCCAGTCTTACTCCTTTCAAATCCATTTGCCAAAGAACTATAAGAGTAATCCTTCCAAAACACAAATTTGATCATGTCAAGCCTCAGCTTAAAATCCTCCAGGGGTCCCCATAATCTTTGAGATGAAGTCCAAAATCCTTAACAAAACTCTTCATTGTCTGGCCATGGATTTCATGCTTTCTGCTTTACACACACTATATTACCTTAAAATTTTCCAGTTCTTTATGCCCTCCCCCTTGCTTTCAGATCATGTACCAGGTTGCACTCACAGCCTAAAATATCTTTCCCTGCCTGTCTTTCCTCCTCTTCTTCCTTTTACCTGATTAAGAACTATTAGGGGTGCAGGGCTCAACTTAACTGTTAATTTCTCCAAGGAGTTTTCTCTGCCACCCTCACCCTTATTATAAGCTAAGTGCCTTGTTTATAATACTATGAATCTATCCTTACTTCTCTCTACCATGAGATTACAATTAAAGGCAGAAAACATGTCTTATTTATTTCTGAATTTCCAACACTTAGCATAATACCTGGCACACAATAGTTTTCAAGAAATATTTTCTAAATAAATGAATAAGTGGATCAGAATTTGATTTCCAAGGATATACTCTGATGGCAATGAGAGTCATAGTTTCAAAAGAGAACTTACTGAAAAAGACAAGAACTAACAAGTGCTGGCAAGGAAGAGGAGAAAAAGGAACCTTTGTGTACTGCTAGTGGGAATGTAATTTGGTGTAGCCAAACCAGAGGTTCCTCAAGAAATGAAAAACAGAACTACCCTATCATCCAGTAATTCCTTTATGGAGTATTTACCCAGAGAAAACAAAAACATTAATTTGAAAAGATATATGCACCCCTATATTTATTGCAACATTATTCACAATAGCCAAGATATGGAAGCAACTCAAGTGTCCATCAAGAGATGAATGGATAAAGAATCCACACACACGGGGGGCGGA
Source organism: Zalophus californianus (assembly GCF_009762305.2). NCBI lineage: Eukaryota > Metazoa > Chordata > Mammalia > Carnivora > Otariidae > Zalophus > Zalophus californianus. Next base: position 72,673,837 of record NC_045607.1, read on the forward strand.
GCAAGATGGTGGAGGAATAGGAGACCTAGATTTCGTCTGGTCTCAGGAATTCAGCTGAATAGGGATCAAACCATTTTGAACACCTACGAACTCAACAGGAGATCAAAGAGGAGAGTAGCAACAACTATCTGAACAGAGAAGCGACCACTTTCTGGAAGGTAGGACGTGAGGAGAAGTGAATCTGAGGCGATATTCGGGAGGATAGACGGCGGGGGAGGGGGCCTCCGCCGGCCGCTTCTGGCAAGTGATAGAGCCGCGGAGCATAAAATCGGAACTTTTAGAAGTCGGCTCCGCTGAGGGACGTCGCTCCGGTGGCTAAGCAGGGGGTGGAATCCTCCCGGGACAGTGTGGTCTCAGGACCCTCGGGGTCACAGAAAGACTGGGGGTGCCTGAGTGCACCAGAGCTCCCAGGTATCGGAGTGGGGAAGCCGGCTGCAGAGACGGAGCTGAGGCGCGGGCTCTCAGCTTGGGGTGCCCATAAACTGTGATCCGCGGCACAGTCGGGCCACTGCTCCTCTAGCAGGGACCCAACAGGCGGCAGATCCGGGGAGACTCCCCTTCCTTCCCGGGGAGGAGCGGCGCGGGAACGCACTGCAGGAATCTGCTGGGTTTGGAGACTCCACATGGGGTCGGGTGCCAGAGATAGCAACGCTCGGTCACAGGCCGGGGGAGCACGGAGAGCGGCCAGAGACCGGGAACAAGGGAGTGACTGTTTTCTCTGTGGGCGCACTGAGGAGCGGGGCCCCGAGTTCTCAGCTCCTCTGGGTGGAGATTGGGAGGCCACCATTTTTGCCCTGGTCCTCCAAGGCTGTACGGAGAGCTTGCAGGGAACAAAAGCTCCTGAGATCAAACCCGAGCAGCTTGCTTAGCCCAGACCGACAAGGGCGGGGCAATTCAGCCTCGGGCAAAGACATTTAGAAACCACAGCAACAGGCCCCTCCCCCAGAAGATCAGCAGAACAGCCAGCAAGCCAAGACCAAGTTTACCCATCAAGGAGAACGGGAGAACTCCAGCGCTAGGGGAATACTGCACATAGAATTCATGGCTTTTTTTTTTACCATGATTCATTAGTTCATCAAAGTTAATTTTTGTTAACTGTGTTTTTTTTCTTTTTCCCTTTTTCAACCAACATCTTATCAATCTCTTTTTTTAAAAAAAAAACAAAACATTTTTTATTTTTCATTTCTAGAGTCATATTTTATCACTTCATAGTAGTTACCCTTATTTTTGGCATATATATATAAGTTGTTCTCTCTTTAAAATTTTGAGATACAGTTTCTTCTAACAGATCAAAATATACCCTAAATCACTAGTGTATGGCTCTGTTCTAGTCTCCTGCCTGATCACATTCTCTCCCTTTTTTCTTTTTTTTTTTAAATCTTCTTTCTTTTTTCAAACAACTTATCTTATCAAGTCCTTTTATAAAATCTTTTATAATTTTCACCTTTACAGTCATCTTATATCCCTTCATTGTATCAACCCTTATTTTGTACATATATGTCTTTCTTCCTTTAAAATTTTAGGAGGCACTTTTTTCTAACAGACCAAAATACGCCCAAAATCTAGTGTGTGGCACTGATCTATGCACTAGCCTGATCATATTTGATCATATTCTGCTTTTTTTGTATTGTTCTGTTTTTGTTTTTATCTTTTTTTTTCTCTTTCTTTTTTCTTTCTTTCCCTTTCTTTTCCCCTGGTTTCAGGTCTTTTCTGATTTGTATACAGTATATTTGCTGGGGACGTTGTAAACCTGTTAGCATTTTGTTCTCTCATTCATCTATTCTCCTCTGGACAAAATGACAAGACGAAAAAAATCACCTCAGCAAAAAGAACAAGAGTTAGTACCGTCAGCCAGGGACCTACTCAATACGGACATTAGTACGATGTCAGACCTAGAGTTCACAATCATGACTTTAAAGATACTAGCTGGGCTTGAAAAAAGCATGCAAGTTATTAGACAAACGCTTTCTGGAGAAATAAAAGAACTAAAATCTAACCAAGTCGAAATCAAAAAGGCTATTGATGAGGTGCAATCAAAAATGGGGGCACTAACTGCTAGGATAAATGAGGCAGAAGAGAGAATCAGCAATATAGAAGACCAAATGATGGAAAACAAAGAAGCTGAGAAAAAGAGAGATAAACAACTAATCGATCATGAGGGCAGAATTCAGAGATAAGCGATACGAAAAGACGAGACAACATTAGAATTGGGATCCCAGAAGAAGAAGAAAGAGAGGGGCAGAAGGTATATTGGAGCAAATAATAGCAGAGAACTTCCCTAATGTGAGGAAGGAAACAGGCATTAAAATCCAGGAGGCACAGAGAACCCCTCTCAAAATCAATAATAATAGGTCAACACCCTGACATCTAATAGTAAAACGTACGAGTCTCAGAGACAAAGAGAAAATCCTGAAAGCAGCTCGGGAGAAGAGATATGTAACCTACAATGGTAAAAATATTAGATTGGCAACAGACCTATCCACAGAGACCTGGCAGGCCAGAAAGGACTGGCAAGATATCTTCAGAGCACTAAACGAGAAAAATATGCAGCCAAGAATACTATATCCAGCTAGGCTGTCACTGAAAATAGAAGGAGAGATAAAAAGCTTCCAGAACAAACAAAAACGACAGGAATTTGCAAAGACGAAACCGGCCCTCCAAGAAATATTGAAAGGGGTCCTCTAAGCAAAGAGAGAGCCTAAAAGCAGCAAAGATCAGAAAGGAACACAGACAACATACAGTAACAGTCACCTTACAGGCAATACAATGGCACTAAATTCCTACCTTTCAATAATTACCCTGAATGTAAATGGGCTCAATGCCCCAATCAAAAGACACAGGCTATCAGATTGGATTAAAAAACAAGACCCATCCATATGCTGTCTGCAAGAGACTCATTTTAGACCCAAAGACACCCCCAGATTGAAAGTGAGGGGGTGGAAAACCATTTACCATGCTCATGGACACCAAAAGAAAGCTGGGGTGGCAATCCTTATATCAGACAAACTAGATTTTAAAACAAAGACTGCAATAAGAGATGAGGAAGGACACTATATCCTACTTAAAGGGTCTATCCAACAAGAAGATCTAACAATTGTAAATATCTATGCCCCAAACATGGGAGCAGCCAATTATATAAGGCAATTAATAACAAAAGCAAAGAAACACATTGACAACAATACAATAATAGTGGGGGACTTTAACACCCCCCTGACTGAAATGGACAGATCATCTAAGCAAAAGATCAACAAGGAAATAAAGACTTTAAATGACACACTGGACCAAATGGACTTCACAGACCTATTCAGAACATTCCATCCCAAAGCAACGAAATACACATTCTTCTCTAGTGCCCATGGAACATTCTCCAGAATTGATCACATCCTAGGTCACAAATCAGGTCTCAACCGGTACCAAAAGATTGGGATCATTCCTTGCATATTTTCAGACCACAATGCTTTGAAACTAGAACTCAATCACAAGAGGAAAGTCGGAAAGAACTCAAATACATGGAGGCTAAAGAGCATCCTACTAAAGAATGAATGGGTCAACCAGGAAATTAAAGAAGAATTAAAAAAAATTCATGGAAACCAATGAAAATGAAAACACAACTGTCCAAAATCTTTGGGATACAGCAAAGGCAGTCCTGAGAGGAAAGTATATAGCAATACAAGCCTTTCTCAAGAAACAAGAAAGGTCTCAAATACACAACCTACCCCTACACCTAAAGGAGCTGGAGAAAGAACAGCAAATAAAGCCTAAACCCAGTAGGAGAACAGAAATAATAAAGATCAGAGCAGAAATCAATGAAATAGAAACCAAAAGAACAGTAGAACAGATCAACGAAACTAGGAGCTGGTTCTTTGAAAGAATTAACAAGATTGATAAACCCCTGGCCAGACTGATCCAAAAGAAAAGAGAAATGACACAAATCAACAAAATCATGAATGAAAGAGGAGAGATCACAACCAACACCAAAGAAATACAAACAATTATAAGAACATATTATGAGCAACTCTATGCCAGCAAATTAGATAACCTGGAAGAAATGGGTGCATTCCTAGAGATGTATCAACTACCAAAATTGAACCAGGAAGAAATAGAAAACCTGAACAGACCTATAACCACTAAGGAAATTGAAGCAGTCACCAAAAATCTCCCAAGAAACAAAAGCCCAGGGCCAGATGGCTTCCCAGGGGAATTCTATCAGACATTTAAAGAAGAATTAATACTTATTCTCCTGAAACTGTTCCAAAAAATAGAAATGGAAGGAAAACTTCCAAACTCATTTTATGAGGCCACCATTACCTTGATCCCAAAACCAGACAAAGACCCCATCAAAAAGGAGAATTACAGACCAATATCCTTGATGAACATGGATGCAAAAATTCTCACCAAAATACTAGCCAATAGGATCCAACAGTACATTAAAAGGATTATTCACCACGACCAAGTGGGATTTATCCCTGGGCTGCAAGGCTGGTTCAACATCCGCAAATCAATCAACGTGATACAATACATTAACAAAAGAAAGAACAAGAATCATATGATCCTCTCAATAGATGCAGAAAAAGCATTTGACAAAGTACAGCATCCTTTCTTGATCGAAACTCTTCAGAGTATAGGGATAGAGTGTACATACCTCAATATCATAAAAGCCATCTACGAAAAACCTACAGCGAATATCATTCTCAGTGGGGAAAAGCTGAGAGCTTTTCCCCTAAGGTCAGGAACGCGGCAGGGATGTCCACTCTCACCACTGCTATTCAACATAGTATTAGAAGTCCTAGCCACAGCAATCAGACAACAAAAAGAAATCAAAGGCCTCCAAATCGGCAAAGAGGAAGTCAAACTCTCACTCTTTGCAGATGATATGATACTGTATGTGGAAAACCCAAAAGACTCCACCCCAAAACTGCTAGAACTCATACAGGAATTCAGTCAAGTAGCAGGCTATAAAATCAATGCACAGAAATCAGTGGCATTCCTATACACCAACAACAAGACAGAAGAGAGACAAATCAAGGAGTCGATCCCATTCACAATTGCACCCAAAACTATAAGATACCTAGGAATAAATTTAACCAAAGAGGCAAAGGATCTGTACTCAGAAAACTATAAAATACTCAGGAAAGAAATTGAAGAAGACACAAAGAAATGGAAAAACGTTCCATGCTCATGGACTGGGAGAACCAACATTGTGAAGATGTCAATGCTACCTAGAGCAATCTACACATTCAATGCAATCCCCATCAAAATACCATCCACTTTTTTCAAAGAAATGGAACAAATAATCCTAAAATTTGTATGGAATCAGAAGAGACCCAGAATAGCCCGAGGAATGTTGAAAAAGAAAAGCAAAGCTGGCGGCATCACAATTCCGGACTTCCAGCTCTATTACAAAGCTGTCATCATCAAGACAGTATGGTACTGGCACAAAAACAGACACATAGATCAATGGAACAGAATCGAGAGCCCAGAAATGGACCCTCAACTCTATGGTCAACTTATCTTTGACAAAGCAGGAAAGAATGTCCAATGGAAAAAAGTCTCTTCAACAAATGGTGTTGGGAAAATTCGACAGCCACATGCAGAAGAATGAAACTGGACCATTTCCTTACACCACACACAAAAATAGACTCCAAATGGTTGAAAGACCTAAACGTGAGACAGGAGTCCATCAAAATCCTACAGGAGAACACAGGTAGCAACCTCTTCGACCTCAGCTGCAGCAACTTCTTCCTAGAAACATCACCAAAGGCATGGAAAGCCAGGGGAAAAATGATCTATTGGGATTTCATCAAGATAAAAAGCTTTTGCACAGCAAAAGAAACAGTCCACAAAACCAAAAGACAACCGACAGAATGGGAGAAAATATTTGCAAATGACATATCAGATAAAGGGCTAGTATCCAAAATCTATAAAGAACTTATCAAACTCAACACCCAAAGAACAAATAATCCAATCAAGAAATGGGCAGAAAACATGAACAGACATTTTTCCAAAGAAGACATTCAAATGGCCAACAGGCACATGAAAAAGTGTTCAACATCGCTCGGCATCAGGGAACTCCAAATCAAAACCTCAATGAGATACCACCTCACACCAGTCAGAATAGCTAAAATTAACAAGTCAGGGAATGACAGATGTTGGCGGGGATGTGGAGAAAGGGGAACCCTCCTACACTGTTGGTGGGAATGCAAGCTGGTGCAACCCCTCTGGAAAACAGTATGGAGGTTCCTCAAACAGTTGAAATTAGAGCTAACATTCGATCCAGCAATTGCACTACTGGGTATTTACCCCAAAGATACAAATGTAGGGACCCGAAGGGGTACGTGCACCCCAATGTTTATAGCAGCAATGTCCACAATAGCCAAACTGTGGAAAGAGCCAAGATGTCCATCGACAGATGAATGGATAAAGAAGAAGTGGTATATATACACAATGGAATATTATGCAGCCATCAAAAGGAATGAGATCTTGCCATTTGCAACGACGTGGATGGAACTGGAGGGTGTTATGCTGAGTGAAATAAGTCAATCAGAGAAAGACATGTATCATAGGACCTCACTGATATGAGGAATTCTTAATCTCAGGAACAAACTGAGGTTTGCTGGAGTGGTCGGGGGTGGGAGGGATGGGGTGGCTGGGTGATAGACATTGGGGAGGGTATGTGCTATGGTGAGCGCTGTGAATTGTGCAAGACTGTTGAATCACAGATCTGTACTTCTGAAACAAATAACGCAACATATTTTAAGAAAAAAGAAAAAGAAGAAGATAGCAGGAGAGGAAGAATGAAGGGGAGTAAGTCAGAGGGGGAGACGAACCAGGAGAGATGATGGACTCTGAAAAACAAACTGAGGGTTCTAGAGGGGAGGAGGGTAGGGGGATGGGTTAGCCTGGTGATGGGTATTAAAGAGGGCACATTCTGCATGGAGCACTGGGTGTTATGAACAAACAATGAATCATGGAACAGTACACCAAAACAAATGATGTAATATATGGTGATTAACATAACAATAAAAAATTAAAAAAAAAAGAATCCACACACACAGCCATAAAAAAGAATGAGATCTCACCATTTGCAAGACAGACTGAGAGTATTATGCTTAAGTGAAAGAAGTCAGACAAAGACAAATACCATATGATTTCACTTACATGTAGAAACTAAAAAATAAGAGAAATGAATAAACAAACAAACAAACAAAAAGCAGAAACAGTCAGTAAATACAGAGAACAAACTAATGGTAGTCAGAAGGGAATCGGCAAAATGTTTGAAGGAAAGCGAGACATACAGGCTTCCAGCCAAGGAATGAGTAAATCACAGGGATGAAAGCCATAGTATAAGGAATAGAATCAATGGTATTGTAATAGTGTTGTAGGGTGACAGATGGTAGCCTCATTTGTGGTGGGCACAGCATAATGTACACATTTGCTGAATCACAGTATAGTGCACCTGAAACTAATGTAACACTGTGTGTCAACTACAATAATAATAATAATAATAATAAAATGGGAGAGGGGCACCTGGGTGACTCAGTTGGATGAGCATCCAACTCTGGGTTTTGGCTCAGGTCATGATCTTGAGATCATAGGATCGAGCCCTGCCTCAGGCTCTGCCCTTGGTGGAGAGTAGGCTTGAGAATTCTGTTTCTCCCTCAGCCCTTCCCTCTTTCGTACCCACACACTCTCTCTCTCTAAGGGGGAGAATCTACTGGAGGCCAGAACATAAGATTATAGGACGTAGTAATGACCTAAACCAGAAAAGTGGGAGTAGAAATACAGAAAACAGGAGCTAGATACAAAGCTAGGTAGAAAAACATCTTGGAGGTAAAATCAGCAGAATTGGGGAGTGGATGATGGGAGTGAGGGAAAGACTGTGGTATAAAATGATCCCCGGATTTCTGACTTGGACACCAAGATGGGGATACCTTAACCATGACAATACAAGAGAAGAAGCAGGTTGAACAAAGGACACAAAGATGAAGAGTGTGATGGTCCGTTCGTTCAGGACATGTTAAGGGTGAGGTGCCTCCAGAAGATTCAGGTGGAGTTATTTGGACATCAGCCTATAGGGTAAAGTAGTAGATACCATAAATGGGATGGCCCGTGGGAATAGGGCTATGAGAACGTAGCCTAGAACAGTGATCTGGGAACACCAACTTGGCTACAGATTGTTCTGGATCTCTTGCTGTTGTCCCTCCAGATCCATTCTCCATCCTGCCTCAGGAGAGTGACCTATGTGGACTTCAATGGTTTCCTTGCCCTCTGGTTTCGTGTGGCTTCAGTTAATGTGGGGAAGCAGCAGGAGACAGAAGGAGAGAGGACAGTGAAGTGTGGATATGTATTCTCCAGCTTACTTCCTGCTTCATCTATCCACCAAATGTCATAGCAACTTTCAGGTACCCTCTTCATACAGCTACCTCTCCAGGTTCCAGTAACTGACCCTTGCACCATCAGGTCTAGGTATGGTAATGAAGCCCATGTGTCACTAGCATGGGCTGTTCCTAAGCCACACACACTTTGCTTTGTAAATAGCCCCTTCATTAAACTCCTCAATTACCCAGCTTGACTAGGTTGTCCATATCCTGAAGAGAGCCTGAGTGATATAGAGGGGATTCTGGAAAAGGAAAGATAGGCAAATTAATCTGATAAACTAACTCTATTCAAGTGATTTAGCATTACCTTTCCTAAATAGTCTTCTCTGAAAACTAAAGGAATTACTTCAAGAGTAGAAATTTCAAGCACCTAGGACAAATGAGTAAGTGGTTGTTAACTAGGATGAGTATAACAGGAAATTAAGTTGGGAATCCCCGAAATTAAATTTCAATGTGGCACCTTCCAAAGGGCTAAATAACTGTACAGACGGATTACTTGTAGGTATCTATGGTGACACGGTCTCATAATGAACTTCATAGTTCATTAAGACATAATAATGGCAGGGGTTACTAATAACTAAGTATAAAATACTGGTGGACTGGGGAAGTGGATTTAAAAGTATTACTCTTGGGGCACCTGGGTGGCTCAGTCATTAAGCGTCTGCCTTCGGCTCAGGTCATGATCCCAGGGTCCTGGGATCGAGCCCCACATCAGGCTCCCTGCTCCGCAGGAAGCCTGCTTCTCCCTCTCCCACTCCCCCTGCTGTGTTCCCTCTCTCACTGTCTCTCTGTGTCACAAAAAAAAAAAAAAAAAAAAAAAGTATTACTCTTGCCAATTCAATGACATCCCTCCCACTTGGTTCCACTAGCCAGGCATCAAAAGAGAGCAAAAGAAATGCAGAGATGTTAGGGGAAATTCAGCTGTCTTACTCTACTGAAACCACAAGTTAGTAACATTTATGTATCTTGTATTAAAGATGGGATTTTGATTCATGTACAGCCTCAACATTATTTTTATTTATTATTATTAATGAATAATAACACATTAAAGCTAGACAATGGCCATTCCTTAGACTCTTCAAATGTAGCATATAGGCCACCGCCAACTCTGCCCAGCTCTGTGATATCTCCTTCCATGTCTGTACTCTCTTGGTCTTTACTGTTCCATAGTTTATGACCCACTTTCTAAACGAACCCTGTAAACAAATTCCACTTGACTCAAGGCAGCTACTATCGTAGCTACAACCCCTGAGGACCCTTATATTGCCAGCTTGTTTACTGAAAGTGGCTAGATTGCAAATTTAATTTGTTTTATCCTATGATTTATCTAATCAATATTGCCAAAATGCAGGGGAAAAATAATGGAGGCCACTCAAGGACAATTAAAATGTCAACATGTTGGGGCGCCTGGGTGGCTCAGTCGTTAAGCGTCTGCCTCCGGCTCAGGTCATGATCCCAGGGTCCTGGGATGGAGCCCCACATCGGGCTCCCTGCTCCGCGGGAGGCCTGCTTCTCCCTCTCCCACTCCCCCTGCTTGTGTTCCCTCTCTCGCTGTGTCTCTCTCTGTCAAAAAATAAATAAAAAATATTTAAAAAAGTAAAATAAAATAAAATGTCAACAGGTTTAGAAAGAGACCTATTAATAATGCAAATATGAAATACTTTCAATGTTGATATTCAGGTCATTAGAACTCAGTGTGAATCAGGCCATCAGGACTTTGAACTGACTTACAGTTAGGTGAAGAAAGCAGACCCAGGGCTGTGGGTGGTTTGCCCTGCTTAGCTCAAGTCAACATCTAAATCAAATCAAAGAAAAATTCCACTTCGAAATAACTCTGGAGTTCATTTCTTTTGACTTGCTTCTGAATTCACTAATTCCTTATATGATGTCCCTGGCAAAGTCACTCATTCACACATTTAACAGATACAAATTGAGCACCTATCCCTGCCAAGCATTATTTAACCCCAAAGATGAAAGCACTTGGTTGCTATGTCCACATCAAACCTGTCCTTGAATGCTGGCTTCATGACATAAATCCTTATCATCAACTTGCCTTGAACCAAAACCTGCCCCCACATGGTTCCAGAAGAAAAAACTCTGTCTTCAAATATTTTTCAGAAGTGATAATACTTTTGTGCCATCCATTCCAACCCACGTCTTTTTTAGGCAAAATATACCATGTTTGTTCCATCACTCCTTACATGATTTGGTGTCCAAACCACTCATGACCCTGGCCATACTCCTCTGTACATTCAAGTCTGTCTAATCTCCTCTTACTGTGAAGAGCCCAAACTGGAAGATACACCCAACATGTGTTCTGTAATGACCTGGACACTGTGTTTTTACTAATACAATGCCTCAACTTTTTTAAAACACTCCTGTGATTCTGTTACATGAGTATGGGCTTTGGAGTCAGACCTGAATTTGTATTGACAGATAATTTTGTAATCTTGGGCAAGTTAGTTCACATCCCCAAACCCTAAATTCATCTGTGAAACAGATATAATCATTATTTCCTTATGAATTTTGAGGGTGAAAATAGATGACATATATAAAGCCCTTAGCACCGTATCCAATACATAGCAGATGCTCAAAAATCATTAACTGATGCCATCTACTTTCACACACATACACTGTTATCTTTTTTTATTTTTACTGACACCCAATCTAGTACCATCCATCCTGTACTTAACTGCTTTTCTCCCTGAAATTTAAGATTTCACATTTATTATTGTCACAGTTCATGTGCTTTCATCTTCCCAGTTTATTAAGATTTCCCCTAACTTTTACATCCTGGTGTGTCACCTGCAGATTTGACAAGCCTGAGCTTTAAGTCCTCATCCAAGTCACTGATAATGCTATGACTAAGAAGGACCAAGGACAAAAAGCCCTGTGACACATCAGGGGCCTTCATTCAGGTTTCTATCTATTTCCACTTTTCATCAGTTGTTTAATGAGTTGTGAAGAGAGCTTACTGCGTTGACATCTTACACACATTCCTTTATCTTTCCACAAGAACATCTTAAGAGAAAAACCAGGCTGACAAATTTGTCCCTGGCATTTTCCACATCTGTCTGCCCAGTAACTCTGCTAAGTAAGAAAATGATCTTTGCTCTGATTCAGTGAATTTATACTAGCTCTTGATGCTCATTTTCTTCTCTAATTACCTGTAAATCATCTCTCTAATAATCCATAGTATTTCTTTGCCTCCTCCTTCTTCTTCGTGGTAAGCAAAATAACGTCCCTCTCCCCAAATATGTCCATGTCCTAATCCCAGACCTGTGAATTTGCTACTTTATATGGCAAAGGGACTTTACAGATATGATTAAGGCTCAGGATCTGGAGATAAGACAATAATCCCAAATTAACTAGATGAGTATCACACGAGTCCTCAAAAGCAGAGAACCTCTTTTCTGGCTGTGCTCAGAGGGAGGTCAAGGTCTCTAGTGACTACAGAAAAAGATGAGAGAGGTTTAATGTTGCTGGCTTTGAATACAGAGGAAAGAGGCCACAAGCCAAAGAACATGAGTGGTCTCTAGAAGCTAAAAAAAGGCAGGAAACACATACTCCTCCAGAGTCTCCAGAAAGGAATGTAGTTCTGCCAATACCTTGATTTTAGCCAAGTGAGACCTGTGTTGGACTTCTGACCTTCAGAACTGTAATTTAATATACTTGGGTTGTTTTTAGCCACTAAGTGTGTGGTAATTTGTTACCAATTTGCTACTATTTCCTTCTACTCTTCCATTGTAAATACATACTTTCAGTTCACATAAATTTTTCTTCAAATTCACTTTTGGCCCGTTGGGGCTTAAAATGGCCAAGGCACAGGAGACAAGTATAAGAAAGGTCCGGTGAATTGCAGGAAATCATCAGTTAATCTCTTAATAACAATTTATCCTTATCTCGTCATTAATGTGGGGTGTAATGAAATGTCTCCACAGCAAAACGTCGTTAGAATATAACCATGCTGACTATGTAACTATATTTCTTTAAAAACAAATAAACAAACAAAAATCTTAAACATCTTTTGATCTTTACTCCCTCGCATCTCTGATGTAATTCAATAAAAATCAGTTTTATTGAACGCATTTTATTCTTTTTTTTTTTAAAGATTTTATTTATTTATTCATTTGAGAGAGTGAGAATGAGAAAGAGAGAGAGCACATGAGAAGGGGGAGGGTCAGAGGGAGAAGCAGACTCTCTGCTGAGCAGGGAGTCCGATGCGGGACTCAATCCTGGGACTCCAGGATCATGACCTGAGCCGAAGGCAGTCGCTTAACCAACTGAGCCACCCAGGCGCCCTGAACGCATTTTATTCTTATAACACATGTAATGTTGCAGATGGTACATTTGTGAGCCAGAGCCCAACTAAAGCCTCTGAGTTTTATGACTTTCAATAGTCACTTCCATCTCTCTGGACTTCAATTTTCAATACCTAGAAAAATAAGGACACTAGACAGCATAATTTCTAAGGTCTCTTTCTTCCTCTAAATTGCTTTGTTCTATCAGCGTACAGGTCCAAAAAAATAAAAATAAAAATAAAAAAGAAGTCCCTTTTTCTTTGCTGAGGGATAAACTCATTGAAGTACAGCACTTCAATTCTTTGCTCATGCCAGTCCCTCTACATGAAATGGGCTGTTTTTCGCCCTTATTTTCTGTTACCATTTATATCTCCAGCTAGGAAAATCCTACTCTACTTTCAAGTTCCAAATCAAATGTCACTTCTCATGAAAACTTCCTTGATCTCCTCTGAAATGCTACAGCACTCACTGTGGGCTGATCACAGATGGAGTTATTCTATTCTGTTGCAAAGTCTTGCCCCTCCAATGGGACTGCAGCTTCTCGAGGATAGGGTCTATGTTCCTCGTTGTTTGCCAACAGCAGGTATGGAGTAAATATCCTGTCTTCCGTCCTATCAGTGGGAGTGGTACCCTACTCAGTGTCAGCCCATTATGTCCTGTCTTCTTATTCTATCCTTCCTGCCTCTTGCAGACTTGGTGACATCATCTTCAACTCCAGCTTCTCTTCTAGCCTCAGACCGTAAGCTCAACTACCTCCCATTTAAAGAAAATTCCTCCCTTGGCCCTATGTCCAACTCTAGCTAAATCCTTGGATCTCCCAAATTTCATAAAGGTGTTGAGTTGTTCACCTTTACTGCCTCAACTTCCCCATCTCTTATGCTTTTGTCCACTCCAGTCTGGTTTCCACCCCAGCACTCCAATGAAATGTACTTCCTCCAAGGTTACCAACATCCTCCAAGTCACTACAGTTGAGGGACACTTACTATATTTATCTTCTAGGCAGCAGATCACACCGCTAACTCTGACCTCCTTTTTGAAACACTCTCTTGCATTGCCTTCCATGAGACTATACTCCTTCATTCTGCCTAGATGCTCCTTTAGTGTCCGTTGCCAACTCACCCTCTATTATTCACCTCTTAAATACTTAACTTCCTTAGCCTTACATCCTGGACCCTCTTCTGCGCTTGGTCTACAAGATCTCCCTAGATTTTTTCCGTTCCCAAAGTTCCAACTATCATGTAAAAGAGTGAATTAGACAAGCAAGGCCTTTGCTCTCCAGAAGCTTATATACTAACGTAAAAACAAAAACAAAAACAGACAATAGACAAGCAAACAAATAAATCACATAGTGATAAACTAGACATAAAGGATTTTTGCATACAGATAACATACAACAATAAAATTAAAACAAAGTTGCAGATCAACAAACACAGAACTCATAATATTCATATGAATGATTTTAATTTAATGGGATAGGTGCAGATGGCCACTCCACCCCACAACCTGAATATGGCCAATGTGCAGGCCGAGTCTAGTGTGCTGACATGCTATACAATGACTCGATGTTTCTACCTCTTGTCTCCAAGTTATGCAGAACCTTCCTTCATACATCTTGTGATGAAGTCATTTGGCCTTCACTTAGTGAGAACACAACCTTCACATTTTAACTACCTGTGTGTTCTTTTTTCCCCCCAAATCATTTGTCTCCGACAATTAAAGTGGCACTCTCTGGCACCACAAAATCTTAAACACTGACAGAAATGCAGGCCCTGAAAGCATGTGGCAGCTTTCTGTTCAGCTGCTCATCCAAAGGAACCAAAAGAGGCTGATAGCCATTTATTATCATCACCAAAATGGAAACACAAAGTTAAATTCTCATAGAGAACCAGAGACCCCTTAAGGATACAGCTGAAGACTTCCAAGGATCGTGAGACCCTAATTTGAGAAGTATGAATGAAGTGAGAAAGGTCCTTAACTTGAAATCAAAAATTGTGGATACACATCCCAGCCCTGACCTGGACAGCCAGTGGGCCTAGGATATTTACCTTATAGACATGTTAGAAAGATTAAATACTACCATAGTAATAAAATTATTTGTGAAATCATCTTTGTAGCATGTGAGAAGATGCTTTAGCCAGGTTTCCTGGAAAATAGAGGATGAGTGTAAGCAATATGCTCATCCTGTGCTGTCCCAGGGAAGCAGGAATGAAAAAAAAGGCAGAAAGGTCTGTTCTTCAGTAATCATCAGGGATAGGAGTATTGCCCTTTCTTTGCCCCTGTCAGAATGTTCAGTTTGTTAATACAATTAGAAAAACCCTAGCCTACAATTTTTTTAAAGTTTTTATTCATATTCCAGTTAGTTAACATACAGTGTAATATTAGTTTCAGGTGTACAACACCGTGATTCAACACTTTCATACAACACCTAGTGTTCATCACGACAAGTGCACTCCTTAGACCCCACCACCTATTTTACCCATCCCTCCAACCACCTCCCCTCTGGTGACCACCAGTTTGTTCTCTAGAGTTAAGAGACGGCTATTTGGTTTGCTTCTGTCTCTCTTTTATCCCTGCTTTGCTCATTTGTTTTGTTTCTTAAATTCCACATACAAATGAAATCATATGGTATTTGTCTTTCTTGGACTTATTTCATTTAGCGTGATACTCTCTAGTTTGTTGCAAATGGCAATATTTTATTTTTTTCTATGGCTGAGTAATATTCCATTGTGTGTGTGTGTGTTTGTGTGTGTGTGTGTGTGTGTGTGTGTGTGTGTGTGTGTGTGTGTGTGTACGTACATACACCATGGTTTCTATAACCATTCAATAGTCAATGAACACTTGGGCTGCTTCCACAATTTCACTAGCCTACAATTTTTCATTTAAATTATACACTCGGAACCGCTGGGTGGCTCAGTTGATTAAGCATCTGCCTTCAGCTCAAGTCATGGTCCCAGGGTCCTGGGATCGAGTCCCGCATCGGGCTCCCTGCTCAGTGGGGAGCCTGCTTCTCCCTCAGCCTGCTCCTCCCCTGCTTGTGCCTTCTCTCACTTGCTCTCTCTAATAAAATCTTTTTAAAAATTATATACTCAATTATACTGTTTTTTTTCTTAAAGATTTTTTATTTTTAAGTAATCTCGACACCCAATGTGGGTTTTGAACTTACAACCCCAAGATCAAGAACTGCATGCTCTGTGGACTGAGATAGCCAGACGCTCCTCAATTGTACTGTTTTTAAAATAAAGCCAAACCTTCCTCTTCCCTCCCAAATTCTCCCTATAAATAGAAAATGCCTTTCACTTCTATAGACCATTTGGGGGGTTGGTTTTAATATGGTTTCATGCCATATGTACATGAAAGTGTATTTGCTGAAACTAGTTGCCTGATTTGAAATGCAAAACTTCAGAAATGCAAACACGCAAACATGATTGCAAACATGTAAAGCAAAGCATCTTATCCGAATGACCCCAATGAAGCCAATGTCCTGTTAAATTAAATAAATAAAACAGATTTTGGAGCAGGCTAAGAAGAAATAAAACATCTAAAGTGGCTAATTGTCCTTGGTTCACCAAGAATATTAATCTTATTTAACCTATAAAAGATAATCACAGGGAAAAGTATCAAAAGGCCTCTATGTGTCCCATTTTTTTCCCACCCAACTATTCTGCAATATTCACTTCTCACTTCCAGGCTCTGCGCCTATTTTTAGACATTCAATAACACTTAGCATAAGCCAGTGCATGTTAGGCATGAATTAATGAACAGTATCTAAGTTGCTGGCAATATATTGTGTCAGGGAGTCAGGTGAGATGGATGGTGGAGAGAAAGAGTGTTTCATGATCTTACATAAGGTAACACCATGGAGTTTAGTAAAGGAATAATCTCCCTATATGCTCTTCAGACAACAGTCAAGAGAAGATTCATCCTGCCCAAGGGGCTTCGAACATTCCACCTACCATCAGCCCCTGGAGAGAGAGTAACCCAAGAGAGTGCCTACAGAGCTCACTCAGGTCAGGGGGCCATGGTGAACACAGCCATTCCAGCGGATCAGCAGAGGCAATACACAGAGGTAAAAGCTCCAAGATAAAAAGTGGACACCTACCAAACCAGATAAGACAAAAATCAATGGAGAGCATGCATAAGAGAATCCAGTCCAAACAAGCACAGAAAATTCCCTTAGCTACATAATTTTGCAGTGGTCACTGCTTTCAGAAGGAGGAACTAGAGGTAAATATAAGAACTCACAGTTCTTGGTCCTCTTGCACAATGAGAAGGGTAAATAGGAGTGTAAACTACTCTGTATTTGATTTTCTTTAGAGTGTGGATCCAGTTATTCTTAATATATTTTGTCTTCTTTGGAGTCCCAAGTTAAAATGAATGAATGAATGAATCCTATGGTTCTTGCCATATATACATATCATATTGATTTCTGACTTTTATCAAGAGTCTGGTTGCCAAATGGCCAACACCAGATAAGACCCATTTCTCAGGTCTATGTGCAAGTATATTATATATATTTATAGTGGGTATCTGCTATTTTGTTTGACTAGAACTCCTTCTTCCTTCCAAGAAACTCTCTTCTTGTAACTGCTCCATTGCATATTCCTTATGTGGTTCAAAGAGATTGGGCTGCCATGTTGCCGTGTTTTTTAGATGGCCCCAGGCCATTGACACAATTGATTGAACCAGGCTGGTGCCCCTCTCTGAGGCCAGGATAATCAGGGCCTTCCCCAAGACTTCTCTGTCTGGAATTAAGAAATAAAGTACTGACTCTTTGGTGTTTTAGCCACAATATGTGGAAGTCAGTATCTACAATGAGAGAATGACCTGAACAACCAGGAAGAGTACAGATGAAAAGAATACTAAAAGCAGTTTGCTCCCTGGGTCTCATTTTATTTTACTTTGTGTTAAATTTCTGGCTATTTCCTTGTCTTTCCCATAGATTGACTTTTAACTACACCTTTGGTTACTTACAATATTCTAATATTCCCCTAATAAATTCCTCCCTTTTTCCTAAACAAATTCAATTTGGATTTGGGTTGTCAGTAACCAAGGGGATCTTTTTTTTTTTTTTTAGAGATTTTATTTATTTATTTATTTGACAGAGAGAGACACAGAGAGAGCAGGAACACAAGCAGGGGGAGCGAGAGAGGGAGAAGCAGACTCCCCAGGGAGCACGGAACCTGATGCGGGGTTCGATCCCAGGACCCTGGGATCATGACCTGAGCTGAAGGCAGACGCTTAACAACTGAGCCACCCAGGTGCCCCACCAAGGGGATCTTGAATAATAAAAACAATACACTGTCGAGGCGTCTGGGTGGCTCAGTCAGTTAGCGTCTGCCTTCGGCTCAGGTCATGATCCTAGGGTCCTGGGATGGAGCCCCTGCATTGGGCTCCCTGTTCGCTCTCTTTCTTGCTCTCTCTCAAGTAAATAAAATAAATTGTTGTCTTACTTTTCAAAGGATGAACATGAAAATGTACAACAGCTAAAGGACAAGGTGGTGATCCCCAGTTCCAACTTTGTTTTAGCTAACCTGGATAGATGGCTTACCACAATTTTAAATTCAAGGGTTAGGCAGATATCAAAGTGAAAAGAAAATTTCCACATTGTCAGGCCAACACTAATGAAAAGGAGATAGTCAGAAACAGTAAGGATTTTCAAAGAGGTCTTCTCCCTTTTGTTCTCTTTTTATTTTATTATAATTATATTTTTAAAAGTCTTTTGCTCTGAACCCTTTGCTCCCCAGGTAGTGCAGCTGGGAAGCCACGGGTTGTCTACTCCTCACCCCGCCAGGATGGCCCAAGATGACATGCCTCATGAGCAGTGCCCCTAACTAAGCAGAGTCCAAGGCTGGGACAAATCAAAGGAGTGATTTTTACAAAACAGGTTTACTTTGCTTGCTGTGCAGGGCCAGTCTAGGACTGGCTGGCTGGAAGCTGGGATGTTTCCGAAATAAGTGTAGCAAGAAAGAAACAGCATGGAAGATACCACTGCTTAGCATTAGTGTCCGTCTGAAGACAGGCCTGCTGTTAGCCAAATGAATTCTAGAATGTTACGTTTCTAGCTATTATGTGTGTATGTGGTGACAAATATACATTAAGAAATGCCCAGAAATGAACCCCTTCACAAGTGGGCTAGCTCTTCTGTACCCTGGCAGAAAGGTGCATGCCATGCAGAGACAATCTTCAGTCAGGGTCACACAAGCTAGGCTAACTTTTCAATGTGTCTTTGAATTAGTACAGGGATGCCTGGTTGGCTCAGTCAGTGGAGCTTGTGACTCTTGATCTCGGGGTTGTCGGTTCAAGCCCCATGTTGGGTATGGAGATTGCTTAAAAATAAAATCTTAAAAAAAAAACAACAAAAAACTTTTGCTGAGTATGAAAATCAGTGAAGATGTCTTATTACTCCAGGTGTATTCAGATCTACTGTTTGTTACTTTTTACTGTTTTTAAGCCCTGAATCAAAGATTTCACCGCATTTGGGCAGAATTCTATTGGTTGTTTTGCAAATGGACTTCCATCTATGTTAATGGTGACTTTTAAAATCCCAAATTTATAGAGTCAGATGTATACTGTTCCTTTTAAAGCAGTCTCCTGAGGAGACAACAGTAATGCTGAAACTGTTTCAAGTCTTTCTGGACCCTCCCGAAGTGCTGCCTAAAGAAAGAGCATGTGCTTTAGAGTGAACGAGATCTGGGTTTGAATTCTCGCTTTACTACTCATTTGCTGTCTTATCTGGTAATTAACTTCTCAGTCTGTGCTTTCATCTGGAAAATAGGGTTACTAATTCCTACCTTTCAGGGTTGTTGAGAGATTTAAAGGAGACAGTTGATTCGAAGCACCGGTATAATTTTAGAAACCTATAAAGGCTAAATAAATAGTTATTCTAAAGATTGCTTTTTAAATATCCCAGTGGTTACAACCTATGTTCTCTGCATTTCTGAAGTGGCCTAAATCTACCCCAAACCCATCCCCATGGCAAAGGTGATCCAGCCGGGGCAACACAAGTTTTGGTCAAACACAAAGCAGACCTTGTATGTAATGAGGTTACGTTGGTAGTATTAATTGAAAACTGGTTCCGAATTGCCAAAGAGAATTCCAAAAAGTGGTTGCATGGCCTTCCCATGATGATTGTAATCTTCCACCTCAAGTCTATACAACGTCATCCATTCCTGCCCCTCTATCCCTCCTATAGCCTCACACCCACAATCAGGCCCAACCAAGGCTGCTTGGCTTGCCAGACATTTAGTGGCTTAACTTTTCATCACCTTCTCAGACTTGGTTTCTGGAGTCACATTTTCAGTGGCTGGACTCCTGAATCACTCTTTTGACAACCAGATCCAGAGTCCACGAATGATCGATATTACCTTCTGAAGAAGCTGATCTCACCGTCAGCTTCCAATACTGCCCCCCCACCCCACCCCCAGTTCATTCAACCAGACTTTCCCAACTCCTAGTCCTGGCAGGTTACCTTACTGAGCCCTCTCTACTGTCCCAGATCTCCCGTTGTGCATGCCAATTCTCCTGCTGTTTAAAATAGGTCCTGCTATACAGGGGGAGAATCCCTGCATGGAAATTTGGTCAAGTTCTTTTTCATATGCAGTAGAATCCAACTCTGGTTGGTTTTAATAGAAAAGTAATTTATTAAAGGATATTGGGATTAACATAGATCAGGGAAGACTGGTCAACCAGGCTCAGTAAATGGTAAAGAATACACTAGACATTGGTCAGGGCCAGAGCCAAGATCATGTCTAAGTCTTGCTGCTAAGGACACTGCTGCCAATACCATCGCATGCTGGACCTCATGGCTTGAACTACCATCTCAGCACCGTATATCAGACGCTGCCATGCTCACAGCTGCTGCCCCTACACACATCCTCCAGATGGATTCTCTGTTGTGCCTGCTTCCTTGCATAAATAGCTTCATCCTCAAAGTGTGGAAGAGGCCAATCTGATTGGTCTATCCCAGGTCACATGCCAATGCCCTCACTTCTAGGGAGTCTAGTCTATGTCCCCTTTGAAGAGGACATCCATTCCAATGCAGTAAGCTTTGGGATTTTTAAAATTTGGAACACTTTTCTGGAAGGCCTTAAAAGAGGTTATGCCTTTAGACTCAGAAATTTTACTTCTCTATAATGAGACGACCTCAGA
The DNA here is from genome assembly GCF_009762305.2 of Zalophus californianus. Classification (NCBI taxonomy): domain Eukaryota; kingdom Metazoa; phylum Chordata; class Mammalia; order Carnivora; family Otariidae; genus Zalophus; species Zalophus californianus. The sequence continues at coordinate 72,694,664 of NC_045607.1, forward strand.
ATAATCTCAGCCTCTATAATGAGGATATAATGTAAAACAGACTAAAATTTCTTCAAAAATATGTTTATGATATTATTTTTAACAATTAAAAACAATTGGAAAAAGCCTAAACATTCAACAGGAGATGACTGCAAAATCATGGTACATTCACTTAACAGCACATTATGCAACCATTAAAAATCATAATTATATTAATTTTAAAGAATAAGAAGGTACAAAATGTGATATAAAATTGCCTACACTAAAGGCAAAATTCTATACAGAATAGTCTCAACCATATAAAAAATACTGAAAAATAGGTAGGTAGATAGAAATAGATAACTATATCAGGAAGGTAGTCATGCTCACAATTGGTGGCAGATATAAAAGCACTTGTTTTTTTCTTACTTCTACTTTTTGCATGTCAGATAATTTTAACAAACAAGATGTACTGACTGAATTTCTTATACACAGCTTAAGAGTGATTTTTAAAATATGTTTCATATCATGACATAGTCTTAAAAGTCCTATATAGTCCTCCTGCAGGTACCACTTGGATCCTATTGATTGTTGACAGTTTCCTTGGAATCCTTGTGTGTGTTTTTTTCAACCTTTTTAAGTATGATACACAAACAGAAAAGAAAAATAAATAAATATCTGTGTCATTTCCTTTATAGTCAGTCACTCTTGATACAACAGTGTATCAATTAAGTTAGCTTATTCTAGATTTTAAAAAGACTAGTAGCAACACAGTCAAATGCAATGACCCACACAGTTATAAAAATCACCTTACAGGCAACTGGTAGTATTTGAGTATCAGCTGAGTACTAGATGATATTAGGGAATTATCTGGGAGGGATATATGCTAAAAATTAGTTTGAACAGTCACAATATCTTTAATTTAACTTTAAATGGTCAGCAAAAATATATAAAGGAAATATGGTAGAATATAAAAAGAGACACATGTAAAATATTTTAAAAGATTGAGAGCATTTGGATAGAAAAAGGAAAAGGAAGATAAAGACGATGCAAATATTAACCAAAAGAAAGATGGTACAGATGTAGTAATATCAAAGTAGGAAAGCACCAGTTGAGATAAATTGGAACACTTCCTTGTGGGAAAAAGGTTACATTCACCAGAAGATAGATCAATTCTAAATTTGTATTCACCTAATAACTCTGCCTCAAAACATATACAGCAAAAACTGAAGGAATGAACCTATACATACATTTAGTGAGAGATTTAAACACCCCTCTTTCAGTAAATAATAGAGTGGGCCAACAGTCAAAATAAGCAAGTTGGTAAAAAATACAGACGGTTTGAAAGAGATTAACAAACCTGCTGTAACCCGATGTAGAAGGAACATTCCCAGCAACAACTACAGAAAACATTTCTTTCTTCGAGTGTACCTGGAGTATTTATAAAATTGACATAACCTGGATAGCAAAGCACGGCTCAGCAACTTTCACACAACTGAAAACACACAGAATCTGATCCCTGGGGGCACCTGGTTGGCTCAGTTGGTTGAGCATCCGACTCGATCTTAGCTCAGGTCTTGATCACAGGGTCATGAGTTCAAGCCCCATGTTGGGCTCTACACTGAGTGTGGCGCCTACATTAAAAAAAAAAAAAAAAAATCTGCTCCCTGGACATTGCAGGTACTAAAACATAGTAGAAATACAGGTCCCATTGCCAAAAAGATAACTAGGAAGTCAGAAATATTCACAAATTAAGAAATACAGCTCTAAGTATATCGTGGTACAAAGAAGAAATCACAAAAGAAACTAGAAAAAAATCTTGAAGTAAATGAAAAAAAAACTCATCTCCTCTAAAATGATTTATGCCACACTACTAGTCTGCTAAACCAAAGATAGTCTGTTTGGTTTAAAACAGCAATACTTTCCTTTCTCAAAAAAGACCTAAACATGACCAGACAAAAAAAATTCAATGTCAACATTGAGAAATACCAAATCTATCTTCTTCAAAGAACAAGGGCCAATCTTTGGGTGTTCTTTAATCTGTCCAATGCTATATAATTTGAGCAAGGAAATTAGTCCAGCTAAGGGATTTGAATGCATTTTTAATATGCATGTGACGGTGTTAATTCAGGTTCATTACCCAGTACTTTTCTCTGTGAGAGCAGAGAGAAATAAATAACGGAAGCCTTCTAGCTGACTGACAACACATGACAGCACAGGAAATGTCACCCAGTGCAGCTTGAGGAGCTGCAAGTCTGAAATAGACTCAGGGAGCTTTAACTAAGCATTTCGGTAACCTACACCATAAGGAAAGAGTCCCTTGGTCAGGAATTTAGAAAGGAGACATTTGGTGTCTGTGCCAGGCGGCACATTTTCAGCAAAAGAAGTCTGTTGTGCAATCAGAACTCCTAATTTGAGTTCCCCCACTGATTCCTCTGTGTCCTTGGGCGAAGCAGGAAACACATCTACCTCCATGAAAGACGGTGTGTATCCAACACGATAATGAATGCGGATGTGCTTTGTAAACTGTAAAGGGCTGCAAAAATGTTAATGATGATTGTGTCATAGCACTGTCGCAGGTGAACATTTACCGAGGTCACCACATAAACACTGTTGGAAAGTGGTTTGAAGTAATCATGTAGAAACTGAATATTCTTCTCTCCTTTCTTTCTTCTGCCCTCTTTTCAAGTTCAACTCTTTCTCTCTCACTTTGGCAAATACCACAACAATAAGAATAACAGTGGTGATGTATAAAGCATATAATAACGCAGCAGACTCTGTCCTATGCCCTTTACCTGTCTTACTATTAATCTCCAATTCTCACAGCAATGCTTTAAGGTAGAGATTTTTCAAATTTCTCAGATGAGGACACCTGGCACAGAACACTGGTGGCATTTAGCCCTGGGTGGGGGTGAGAAGGGTGGCAAGAATGAGGGGTAGTCAAAACGAGCCATTCTTTTAGAAAATGCTAAGGAGGGGCGCCTGGGTGGCTCAGTCGGTTAAGCATCTGCCTTTGGATCAGGTCATGATCCCAGAGTTCCGGGATCAAGTCCTGCATTGGGCTCCCTGCTCAGTGGGGAGTCTGTTTCTCCCTCTGCTCTACACCCTGCTTGTGCTCTATCTCAGTCACTCTCCCTCTCTCTCTCAAATAAATAAATAAAATCTAAAATAAATAAATAAATAAAATAAAAAATGCTAAGGAGGGGGAATGGAGGGACAAGGGTGCACATTTCAAGAAAATTCCCAGAGTAATTGTCTTCTCTGGCCTTTTGAGGAGAACCAAATGACTAGGTTAATTAATGTGGTCAAGCTGTTAAGAGAGTACAGAACCTGCATTCAAATTCAGGCCTCCCCCAGCAAAACTTACGCTTTTTCCACTTTATTTCAATGATATATCATGCAATATACATTTAAATTTATTTCCATTTTTGAATCACAAGTAGTAAGTGATCTTTGTAGAAAATTTAAACTACATAGCACACCTTCATCTATAGAATATTTTTGCCAAGAACTTGTAACATAAATCTAATCAAACTCCTAGATTCACTTCCACATTACAGTTAAATACATGGAATAGGGAAACAAGTTAAATGACACCACAGAGAAACAGGCAAATCCAGAATTTTGTATATTCTACAAGATAATTAGCTTGGATTCTTCCAAAAGTCAGTATCATTAAAAAAGAAAAAAAAGGTGGGGGAATAGTTTTTTATTAAAAGGTACTACAGGGGCGCCTGGGTGGCTCAGTCATTGAGTGTTTGTCTTTGTCTCAGTTCAAGATCCCGGGGTCCTGGGATCGAGCCCCACCTGGGCTCCCTGCTCTGCGGGGAGCCTGCTTCTCCCTCTCCCATGCCCCCTGCTTGTGTTCCCTCTCTTGCTGTGTCTCTCTCTGTTAAAATAAATAAATAAAATCTTAAAAATAAAAAAGGGACTATGGAGACTTAAAAACCAAATGTAATATGTGAACTTTGACTGTTGAACTGGGATCTGGAGGGAAAGATGATGAAAGACATATTTTGGGATAATTAAGGAAATCTGAATATGGAATGGACATCATATAATTCTATAAGATTGGTGATAATTTGGGGGGTTAGTTAAGTTAGGTATGATGATGGTATTATGGTTATTTATGAGAGTATACTAATTCTTGGAGATGCATGTTAAATTGCATAGGGGTGAAGCATGGTGTCTGCAACTTTTAAATGATAATACACACACATATATACACAGAGATAGAGGAGGGAACAAAAAATGTTAATAATGCGTGAATCTAGGGGATACAGATGTTCAAGGAACTCTTCCTTCAGGTTCTCTATATGTTTGACATTTTTCAGGAAAGAAGAAATATATATATTTACTCATATAACTGTGAGGGATGGGTGGGGGGAGACGGATTGTAAGCTCCATGAACATGGGACTGACATCTTGTTCACTCTTGGATCCCAGGACTTAGCTAGAAGGCTTAGCTCATGGAAGGAGCTATAAATAACTACTAAAAGAAGAAATGAGACAGGGAAGGAAAGAAAGAGGGGAGGGAGGAAGGAAGGAAGGAAGGCAGGCAGGCAAGCAACAAGGCCATCCTTGGTCCCGGCACTCAGGAATAACCAGCAGGAGCATGTGGCTGTACAGTGTCCAAGACTTTTTCCATCACACAGATAAATCCATTTCTAAAAATGCTGCATTAGTAGAAACATCAGGTTCTAGAATCAAAAGTGCCCTGGGAATCATCCACATCCTTACACAGTTGAAGAAACTGAAACCCCAGAGCAAGGTGACTAAGGTCACCTGGCAAGTTAGTGACTGAGCCCTAGTCCTCTGTCCTATGACCAAGGCTCCTCCCATCACACTAAACTGTCTTGCTTCCAGCTTTGGCAAAACTAGTCACCTATCCATTGTAATTTAAATGGAAATCATACAAGAGCCATGCTTAGTTACTCCTAGGCTTTCATTTTACTGAAAGGAAAATTCTGTCCAGCACAGCAGTTTTGATGACCTATCAAGCTTGCCAAACTAAGATTCCTAAAAGGACAGAAGAGTAAAAGTAAATATTGGATGTCATGCATTGTGCTACGAGCCTCCCTAGCTATGGTTTTATTTACTTCTCCCAATGGCCCTGTGAAACGCATTATATTTTATAAAGTCTACCCCCTACAACCTACCTTTTATGGTTAAAAGGTGAAAACAATTTCAAGATGGAAAAGGGAAGGGAAGGAAAAGGAAACAGATAACAGACAACTGAAAAATGTTCCTGAACCCTGTGAACACTTAATAACTATTTCTCCATGAAATAGAATAAATATTCATATAGCCCTGTGGGGTTAACAAGAGGGGAAATCTAACATGTCAAATAATAAACTAGCTTAGTAAACTGACAAATCCAATGATAAATTATTGGATGGGGGGGAAATTCAAACAATAATTAGAATGTAAGAATCCATGAGTTAAGAAGTTATAATAGGAAGGCCTATATGGACCATAATTTATTAAAAAGTAGACACTGATGCTAATATAATTCATTTCAGGCTCAGCACTTTCACTTATTCTGTCTAGCATTTCCTTTCAAGGAAAAAAAAATACAAACCATTGTACAGAAAAAGAGTGAAAGGAATGGTACAGTCTAAAATTTCAGAAAATAATCCACAAAAGGTTAAAGTAATGCCTCTTTCAAGAGCAATCTAATCTGGACAGAAGCACGTTTGGACCTAGATTTTAAATGGGCAGTATTTTAAATCTAGTTTGTAAGGATTTTAGGGTGAATGCGGCCTGGGTCCCTGTCCTCTTTAAATCATATGTTAACACTTAACATACATTTTGAATTATCTTCCTCTTTTGTTTTGTTGTTTTTTTAAAGATTTTATTTATTTATTTGACAGAGAGAGACACAGCAAGAGAGGGAACACAAGCAGGGGGAGTGGGAGAGGGAGAAGCAGGTTCTCCACTGAGCAGGGAGCCCAATGCGGGGCTTGATCCCAGGACCCTGGGATCATGACCTGAGCCGAAGGCAGATGCTCAACAACTGAGCCACCTAGGCGCTCTGAATATATCTTCCTCTTAAAAATATTATTTCTACCTTTACTACACAAGGGAAAGAGAAGTGGGTGATTGAAGACAAAGTTCACTTTTGTATGAAAAAGAGACACAGGAATTCTGAACTGGCCTTGCAAGAGTACTCAGATAATTACTCCAGTTTTATATTTTGTGTAGACAGAGTCTAAAAGTTTAAAAACGGAAGGCGCCTGGGTGGCTCAGTTGGTTAAGCATGTGCCTTCGGCTCAGGTCATGATCCCAGGCTCCTGGAATCAAGTTCCATATCGGGCTCCCGGCTCAGTGGAGAGCCTGCTTCTCCTTCTGACCCTCTCCCCTCTCATGTGTTTCTCTCTTGCTCACTCTCTAATAAATAAATAAATAAAATCTTTTAATAAATAAATAAATAAATAAAAGTTTAAAAACGGAATTATTTAGGCAAGTTGGCCAGCTATTATTCTACAATAAAACTAGGGACTTTAATAGATCACAACATGATTAAAACAGTTGTATTCAAGTGATTTATAAGGTCTATATAATTATTTATAATAGAGCTTATTTTTCTTTAAAATATGTGAATTTTAACTGGAGAAATGAAAAACTTTATGATCGTAAAAGGATGATTTCATGAGAATGGAAATGGAAAAGTTCCTTGATATTCTGTCAGTTAGGAAAAACACTTCTAGCAGTTTTAAGAATTATACTTGAAAAATTTACTGATATATTTATTAGAAATAATATTTCCTGGGGGGTGTCTGGCTGGCTCAGTCAGTGGAGCATATGACTCTTGATCTCAGGCTTGTGAGTTCAAGCCCTATGTTGGGTATAGAGATTAGTTAAAAATAAAATCATTAAAAAAAAGAAATAATATTTCCTTATAAAGTGTCATTATAATATGCCAATCAGCAACCAAAGTGTCTGATCACCTAGTTCTTCTACCCAAATACTCACTCACATACATGTTCAAATTGTAAAGCTATAGAATCAAGATGGATATTTGTCTTCAGAGCATGGAGGGCTGTCTACTTCCTGTCAACCAGGACATCTTCACTCAGAGGTAACTGATTGTGTATGGTATATGACATTAGGACAACCCACTCCACTGTCACCTGATTTTCCACCTTTAGATGAAACAGCTTTGTGTAGAGAAAAGGGACTGGACCATGTATTGGAAGGCCAGGGTTTTTTTCTTAACTCCGCCACTAACAACTGTGGCAATGCTGGTGATCCCCAGACAGCCTCAGTTTACTTATCAGCAAGATGAGGGAGCTGGTCTGCCTCAGTGGTTTTCAAACTTGTTTTATTTATATTTATTTTTTTAAGATTTTTACTTATTTATTTGAGAGAGAGAGAGAGAATGAGAGACAGAGAGCACAAGGGGGGGAGGGTCAGACGAGAAGCAGACTCCCTGCTGAGCAGGGAGCCCAATGTGGGACTCGATCCTGGATCGACTCCAGGATCATGACCTGAGCTGAAGGCAGTTGCTTAACGAACTGAACAACCCAGGCGCCCTTCCAACTTGTTTTAAAATCCACAGATCCTGGGGTGCCTGGGTGGCTCAGTTGGGTAAGCAGCCAACTCCTGATTTAGGCTCAGGTCATGATCTCAGGGTCCTGAGATCGAGCCCTGCATCAGGCTCTGTGCTCAGCATGGAGTCTGTTTCAGGTTTCTCTCTCTCCTTCTCCCTCTGCCCCTTCCCCTACTTGCGCACTCTCTCTCTCTAAAATAAATAAATAAATCTTCAAATATATATATATTTTAAATCCACAGATCCCTTCCTTCAAACAGAATCTCACACACTGCTATCACATCAAATGGGTAATAAGGAAGCAGAAGTTTAGGAAGTCAAGTGGATCTGTCCACTGTTCCCAGAGCCCCCAGGAAAGTTCCATAAAGCACCTCAGTGGTTCCCCTAAGTACAGTGTTAAAACCACCAGAGTTTAGCTTTTCTGTAACACAAAAGTCCTTAACAATAGACCCCCTGATAAATAAGAATTATAAACAAAATTTTGTTTGGTCTGCCCAGTGTTTTATTTATTCATGTATTTTCATTTAAATGTCATTAGGTAGACTTGTACCCTCCAGTTCCACCCATCCTATACCACACTCTCTGTTGCTGACACCAGTGGCTTTTTCACACACACATTCATGCTAAATGCCAGGGTCCTGAGTTCGTGAGTTTGTGACCATGTGATCTAACATCTTCTTTACCACTAACATCCTATGATTATTTTTTTAAATTGAATATTGCTTCCTAACTGGTTTCCTCTTTTAAATTGCAAACAATTCTAAGAAAGGTAATACAACCATTCCAAAACAGTTCTAAGGTAAATAAGTTGATCAGAATTCTCTCTCTAGCTTGATGCTGAAAATCATGGTCACAGTAGGGACTCATGGGACAAGTTAATGAAAGGTGAAGGGAAAAGTGAGGGTGGGCATAAAAGATACATTCGATTTTCTTACCAAAGTTGACCTAGGGGATCATTGGGGAAATGAGTAATTCCAGGGATGAGGCAGAGTAAATAGAAGATGAGCTAAAGAGAGTGAGGCGGTGCGTCGAAGCATCATGGAATCATAGCACAAAGACAAACCAGGATGAAGGTGCCGCCCACTGGGCAAAGCTGGGAAAATCTGGATTCAAAATTAAAAAATGACAGTAAGAGATTATAACCCACAGAAAAACATAAGAATCCATGAGTTCATACTTAAATAAGTAAATGGGAGAATGGAAAGCTCTTCCTCACAGCAAAATCCCAACTAATAAAGCCATAAGGAATAATGGAGTCAGAACATCAGCAGTGGATGCTAAAGTAGTCAGAAAACGTTTTAGAAACAAGATATTGACATAGTCTCAAAATATCTTCCCAGAAATTACTTGTAATTTAGAAAGAAAACCTGTAACGTTATCGTGGAGAAAGTAACTTAACCAAGAGATCAATGCCAATGTCACTGATATTGGGATGAATGGACATCAGGTAATTCCTGATATGGTACATCAACAGACATCACCTCAATGGTATCTCTGCCAAAAAATACATAATCCAAGTCTAAATATGAGGAAACCCCAGCCAAACCCAGAATGAGGGGGCTTTCTACAAAATTTAAAAACCAAAACAAAGAAGAGTATTGATCTGCCCTCTTTAAAAAATGTCAAGTTCATGGGGTACCTGGCTGGCTCAGTCAGTTAAGCATCCAAATCTAGGTATCATCTCAAGGTCGCAGGATCAAGCCCCACATGGGGCTCTATGTTCAGCGTGGAGTCCACTTCAGATTCTTTCTCCCTCTCCTTCCCCTTCTGCCCCTCTCTGTTCACACATGCATGCATGCTCTCTCTCTCTCAAATTCATAAAATCTTTTTTAAAAAAATGTCAAGTTAAGAAAGCAAAGGCTGGGGGAGGAGCAAGATGGCGGAGGAGGAGACCTAAATTTTGTCTGGTCCCAGGAATTAAGCTAGATAGGGATCAAACAATTATGAACACCTACAAAATCAACAGGAGATCAAAGAAAAGAATAGCAGCACCACTCTGAACAGAAAAGCGACCACTTTCTGAAAGGTAGGACGTGCGGAGAAATGAATCCGAGGCGATATTCGGGAGGATAGACGGTGGGAGATGGGGTCTCTGTAGGCCACTTCTGGCAAGTGATAGAGCCGTGGAGCACAAAATCGGAACTTTCAGAAGTCGGCTACGCTGAGGGACGTCGCTCCAGTGGCTAAGCGAGGGGTGGAACCCTCACGGGACAGTGTGGTCTCAGGACCCTCGGGGTCACAGAAAGACCAGGGGTGCCTGAGTGCGCCAGAGCTCCCAGGTATTGGAGCGGGGAAGCCGGCTGCAGAGACAGAGCCAAGGAGTGGGCTTTCAGCTCGGGGTTGCCATAAACTGTGATCTGTGGCACAGTCGGGCCACTGCTCCTCGGGCAGGGACCCAACAAGTGGCAGATCCAGGAGGACTCCCCTTCCTCCCCCAGGAGAAGAAGCGTGGGAGCGCACCACAGTGATCTGCTGGGTTTGGAGACTCCACGCGGGGTCGTGGGCCAGGGATAGAAACGCTCGGTCACAGGCCAGGTGAGCACAGAGTGCAGCCGGAGACCGGGCAGATGGGAGTGACTGACTGCTTTTCTCTGGGGGCTCATGAGGAGTGGGGCCGCAAGTTCTCGGCTCCTCTGGGGAGAAGATTGGGAGGCCGCCATTTTCACTCTCGTCCTCCAAAGCTGTACCGAGAGCTTGCAGGGAACAAAAGCTCCCGAGAGCAAACCCAAGCAGATTACTTAGCCCGGACCCGGGAAGGGCAGGGCAATTCCGCCTCCGGCAAAGACATTTGGGAACCACGGCAACAGGCCCCTCCCCCAGATCAGCAAGAACAGCCCGCCAAGACCAAGTTTACCGATCAATGAGAACGGCAGAACTCCAGAGCTAGGGGAATACTGCACATAGAATTCATGGGTTTTTTTCCCATGATTCTTTACTTTTTCAAAGTTAATTTTTTAATTTTCTTTTTTTTATTTTTCTTTTTCCCTTTTTCAACCACCATCTTATCAATCCTTTTTTAAAAAATCTTTTTTGTCTTCCATTCTTAAGAGTCATATTCTATCCCTTCACAGTAATTAATCTTATTTTTGGTATATATATATATATATATATATATATATATATTTGGTATATATATATATATATATATGTTGTTCTCTCTTTAAAATTTTGGGATACAGTTTCTTCTAACAGACCAAAATATACCCTAAATCTCTTCTGTATCGCTTTGCTCTAGTCTCCTGCCTGATCATATTCTCTCCCTTTTTTTTTTAAATCCTCTTTTCAACCAAATTCTTATCAATTCATTTTATAAAATCTTTTATAATTTTCATCTTTACATTCATATTCCTTCTCTTCATTGTATTTACCCATATTTTTGTACATATATAAGTATTTCTTTCTTTAAAATTTTGGGAAGAACTTTCTTCTAACAGACCAAAATATGCCCAAAATCTAGTGTGTGGCACTGATCTATGCACCAGCCTGATCATATTTGATCATATTGTTTTTTGTTTGTTTGTTTTTTGTTTTGTTTTGTTTTTTAACTTTTTATTTTCTTTTTTCTTTCTTTCCCTGTCTTTTCCCCCAGTTTCAGGACTCTTCTGATTTGCTTAGTGTATATTTTTCTGGGGTCGTTGTTACCCTGTTAGCATTTTGTTCTCTCATTCATCTATTCTTCTCTGGACAAAATGACAAGATGGAAAAAATCACCTCAGAAAAAAGAACAAGAGGCAGTACCGACTGCCAGGGACCTAATCAATATGGACATTAGTAAGAGATTGGAACTAGAGTTCAGAATCATGATTTTAAAGATACTAGCTGGGCTTGAAAAAAGCATGGAAGATATCAGAGAAACCCTTTCTGGAGAAATAAAAGACCTAAAATCTAACCAAGTCGAAATGAAAAAGGCTATTAATGAGGTGCAATCAAAAATGGAGGCTCTAAATGCTAGGATAAATGAGGCAGAAGAAAGAATTAGTGATATAGAAGACCAAATGATAGAAAATAAAGAAGCTGAGAAAAAGAGGGATAAACAACTACTGGATCACGAGGGCAGAATTCGAGAGATAAGTGATACCATAAGACGAAACAATATGAGAATAATTGGGATCCCAGAAGAAGAAGAAAGAGAGAGAGGGGTAGAAGGTATATTGGAGCAAATTATAGCAGAGAACTTCCCTAACTGGGGAAGGAAACAGGCATCAAAATCCAGGAGGCACAGAGAACTCCCCTAAATATCAATAGAAATAGGTCAACACCCCGACATCTCATATTAAAACTTATGAGTCTCAGAGACAAAGAAAAAATCCTAAAAGCAGCTCGGAAGAAGAGATATGTAACCTACAGTGGTAGAAACATAGAGACCTGGCAGGCCAGAAAGGACTGGCATGATATATTCAGAGCACTAAATGAGAAAAATATGCAGCCAAGAATACTATATCCAGCTAGGCTGTCACTGAAAATAGAAGGAGAGATAAAAAGCTTCCAGGACAAACAAAAACCAAAAGAATTTGCAAACACGAAACCAGCCCTACAAGAAATATTGAAAGGGGTCCTCTAAGCAAAGAGAGAGCCTAAAAGTAACATAGACCAGAAAGAAAACAGACAATGTACAATAACAGTCACCTTACAGGCAATACAGTGGCACTAAATTCCTATCTTTCAATGGTTACCCTGAATGTAAATGGGCTAAATGCCCCAATCAAAAGACACAGGCTATCAGATTAGATAAAAAAACAAGACCCATCGATAAGCTGTCTGCAAGAGATGCATTTTAGACCAAAGACACACCCAGATTGAAAGTGAGGGGATGGAAAACCATTTACCATGCTCATGGACACCAAAAGAAAGCTGGGGTGGCAATCCTGATATCAGACAATTTAGATTTTAAACCAAAGACTGTATTAAGAGATGAGGAAGGACACTATATCCTACTTAAAGGGTCTATCCAACAAGAAGCTCTAACAATTGTAAATATCTATGCCTTTAACATGGGAGCAGCCAGTTACATAAGGCAGTTAATAACAAAAGCAAAGAAACACATCGACAACAATACAATAATAGTGGGGGACTTTAACACCCCCCTCCCTGAAATGGACAGATCATCTAAGCAAAAGATCAACAAGGAAATAAAGACTTTAAATGACACACTGGACCAAATGGACCTAACAGATCTATTCAGAATACTCCATCCCAAAGCAACAGAATAGACATTCTTCTCTAGTGCCCATGGAACATTCTCCAGAATAGATCACATCCTAGGTCACAAATCAGGTCTCAACCAGTACCAAAAGCCTGGGATCATTCCCTGCATATTTTCAGACCACAGTGCTTTGAAACTAGAACTCAACCACAAGAGGAAAGTCGGAAAGAACTCAAATACATGGAGGCTAAAGAGTATCCTACTAAAGAATGAATGGGTCAACCAGGAAATTAAAGAAGAATTAAAAAAATTCATGGAAACCAATGAAAATGAAAACACAACTCTTCAAAATCTTTGGGATGCAGCAAAGGCAGTCCTAAGAGGAAAATATGTAGCAATAAAAGCTTTTCTCAAGAAACAAGAAAGATCTCAAATACAAAACCTAACCCTACGCCTAAAGGAGCTGGAGGAAGAACAGCAATTAAAGCCTAAACCCAGCAGGAGAACAGAAATAATAAAGATCAGAGCAGAAATAAATGAAATAGATACCAAAAGAACAGTAGAACAGATCAATGAAACAAGGAGCTGGTTCTTTGAAAGAATTAAGAAGATTGATAAACCCCTGGCCAGACTTATTAAAAAAAAAAGAAAAATGACCCAAATAAACAAAATCATAATGAAAGAGGAGAGATCACAACCAACACCAAAGAAATACAAACAATTATAAGAACATATTATGAGCAACTCTATGCCAGCAAATTAGATAACCTGGAAGAAATGGGTGCATTCCTAGAGATGTATCAACTACCAAAATTGAACCAGGAAGAAATAGAAAACCTGAACAGACCTATAACCACTAAGGAAATTGAAGCAGTCATCAAAAATTTCCCAACAAACAAAAGTCCAGAGCCCAGATGGCTTTCCAGAGGAATTCTACCAAACATTTCAAGAATTAATACCTATTCTTCTGAAACTCTTCCAAAAAAGAGAAATGGAAGGAAAACTTCCAAACTCGTTTTATGAGGCCACCATTACCTTGATCCCCAAACCAGACAAAGACGCCATCAAAAAGGAGAATTACAGACCAATATCCTTGATGAACATGGATGCAAAAATTCTCACCAAAATACTAGCCAATAGGATCCAACGGTACATTGAAAGGATTATTCACCAAGACCCAGTGGGATTTATCCCTGGGCTGCAAGGTTGGTTCAATATCCACAAATCACCCAATGTGATACAATACATTAAGAAAAGAAAGAACAAGAACCATATGATCCTCTCAATAGACGTAGAAAAAGCATTTGACAAAGTACAGCATCCTTTCTTGATCGAAACTCTTCAGAGTATAGGAATAGAGGGTTTAAACCTTAATATCATAAAAGCCATCTATGTAAACCCACAGCGAATATCATTCTCAATGGGGAAAAACTGAGAGCTTTCCCCCTAAGGTCAGGAACACGGCAGGGATGTCCACTATCACCACTGCTATTCAACATAGTATTAGAAGTCCTAGCCACAGCAATCAGACAACAAAATAAAAAAAGGTATACAAATCGGCAAAGAAATCAAACTCACTGTTTGCAGATGATATGATACTTTTTGTGGAAAACCCAAGAGACTCCACCCCAAAACTGCTAGAAATCATACAGGAATTCAGTAAAGTGGCAGGATAAAAAATCAATGCACAGAAATCAGTGGCATTCCTGTACACCAACAACAAGACAGAAGAAAGAGAAATTAAGGAGTTGATCCCATTTACAATTGCACCTAAAACCATAAGACACCTAGGAATAAATCTAACCAAAGAGGCAAAGGATCTGTACTCAGAAAAATATAAAATACTCATGGAAGAAATTGAGGAAGACACAAAGAAATGGAAAAATGTTCCATGCTCATGGATTAGAAGAACAAATATTGTGAAGATGTCAATGCTACCTAGAGCAATCTACACACTTAATGCAATCTCTATCAAAATACCATCCACTTTTTTCAAAGAAATGGAACAAATAATCCTAAAATTTGTATGGTACCAGAAAGGACTCCAAATAGCCAGAGGAATATTGAAAAAGAAAAGCAAAGCTGTTGGCATCACAATTCCGGACTTCAAGCTCTATTACAAAGCTTTCATCATCAAGACCGTATGGTACTGGCACAAAAACAGACACATAGATCAATGGAACAGAATAGAGAGATCAGAAATGGACCCTCAACTCTATGGTCAACTCATCTTCGACAAAGCAGGAAAGAATGTCCAATGGAAAAAAGACAGTCTCTTCAACAAATGGTGTTGGGAAAATCAGACAGCCACATGCAGAAGAAAATGAAACTGGACCAATTCCTTACACCACACACGAAAATAGACTCAAAATGGTTGAAAGACCTAAATGTGAGACAGGAGTCCATCAAAATCCTAAAGGAGAACACAGGCAGCAACCTCTTCGACCTCAGCCATAGCAACTTCTTCCTAGAAACATTGCCAAAGGCAAGGGAAGCAAGGGCTAAAATGAACTATTGGGACTTCATGAAGTTAAAAAGCTTGTGCACATCAAAGGAAACAGTCCACAAAACCAAAAGACAACCGACAGAAGGAGAGAAGATATTTGCAAATGACATATCAGATAAAGGGCTAGTATCCAAAATCTATAAAGAACTTATCAAACTCAACACCCAAAGAACAAATGATCCAATCAAGAAATGGGCAGAAGACGTGAACAGACATTTTCGCAAAGAAGACATCCAAATGACCAAGAGACACATGAATAAGTGTTCAACATCACTCCGCAGCAGGGAAATCCAAATCAAAACCTCAATGAGATACCACCTCACACCAGTCAGAATGGTTAAAATTAACAAATCAGGAAATGACAGATGTTGGCGGGGATGCGGAGAAAGGGGAACTCTCCTACACTGTTGGTGGGAATCCAAGCTGGTGCAGCCACTCTGCAAAACAGTATGGAGGTTCCTCAAACAGTTGAAAACATAGCTACCCTACAACCCAGCAATTGCACTACTGGGTATTTACCCCAAAGATACAAATGTAGGGATTTGAAGGTGTACGTGCACCCTGATGTTTACAGCAGCAATGTCCACTATAGCCAAACTATGGAAAGAGCCAAGATGTCTATCTACAGATGAATGGATAAAGAAGTCGTGGTATACACACACACACACACACACACACACACACACACACACACACACACACCATGGAATATTATACAGCCATCAAAAAGAATGAAATCTTGCCATTTGCAAGGACGTGGATGGAACTGGTGGGTGTTATGCTGAGCTAAATAATTCAATCAGAGAAAGACATGTATCACATGATCTCACTGATATGAGGAATTCTTAATCTCAGGAAACAAACTGAGTGTTGCTGGAGTGGTGGGGGGTGGGAGGGATGGGGTGGCTGGGTGATAGACATTGGGTAGGGTATGTGCTATGGTGAGCACTGTGAATTGTGCAAGACTGTTGAATCACAGTCCTGTACCTCTGAAGCAAATCATACATTTAATGTTAAAAAAAAAAAAAAAGATTGCAGGAAGGGAAAAATGAAGGGCGGGAAATCGGAGGGAGAGACAACCATGAGAGACTATTGACTCTGAGAAACAAACTGAAGGTTCTAGAGGGGAGGGGGCTAGGAGGGTGGGTTAGCCTGGTGATGGGTATTAAGGAGGGCACATACTGAATTGAGCACTGGGTGTTATATGCAAACAATGAATCATGGAACACTACATCAAAAACTAATTATGTAATGTATGGTGATTAACATAACATAATAAACTAAAATTAAAAAAAAAAAAAAAGAAAGAGAGCAAAGGCTGAGAAAACTTTCCAGAATAAAGGAAACAAAGGAGACAAGACAACTCAGTTCAATGTATGATGCTGGTCTCAGGAAATAATTAGCTTAAAATTACTGGGACAATTGAGAAAATGTGATTTTAAATTTGGAATGTAGCTTATGTTATATCATTATTAAGATACCTAGTTTTGATAACAACCATGATTATTAAAGAAAATGCTGTTTGGGGTACCTGGGTGGCTTGGTCATTAAGCGTCTGCCTTTGGCTCAGGTCATGATCTCAGGGTCCTGGGACTGAGTCCCACATCAGGCTCCCTGCTCGGCAGGAGGCCTGCTTCTCCCTCTCCCACTCCCCCTGCTTGTGTTCCCTGTCTCATTATGCCTCTCTCTGTCAAATAAATAAATTTTAAAAATCTTAAAAAAAAAGAGAGAGAATGCTGTTCTTAGGAACATATCCAAATATTTCAGGGTAAAAGGGCATAATGTCTCCAACTTACAAATGATTCAGGAAAGAAAAAGTTTGCAATAAAAATAGATTCACAGAAAGATAGTGAATGGTGTAAGACATAAATAAATATGAATCTCAATAAAGGTCATATGGGGTTTCCTGCACCATTCTTGACACTTTCATATAAATTTGAAATTATGTCAAGATAAAAATGTTATTTACCCAAATGCTAAAAGGAATAGATTTCTGGGAGTGACGTGGCCATCCACAATGCCCTAAATCCCATCCTGAATGACTGATCTGTACCATGTAGGAAGTATAGGATGTAAAAATGTATCAGCTGCTGAACAAAATGGCGTTTACCAGATGAGGTAAAGCTGATGCTAACAGAAGTATGGTGACACCAGAAGACCACATGGTACAGCTGGGGACTACACTTATCTTGGTGAGCAGAGTAATATGCAGAATTGTTGAATCATTATGTTGTATACTTGAAACCAATATAACATTTTATGTTAATCATACTTCAAATTTTTAAAGGTAAAAGTTCTGTACTAATTTTTTAGACCCAACTTTACTTGACAGGAAAGGGAATAACTATGCCTGAGCCATCATTTTGGAATGGGTAGGAACACAGCCAGCTGTGTTTCCTTTTGGCCTTCTAATTTAAAGTCAATATTTTAATAATCTCTTTGACTCTCCAGTTGGTTGCTCTCAGGCTGCAAATGGACCACCACCAATATGTAATTAAAGGAGAATAACAAATAGTTAGAATATAGATTACACAGGTGCTGACTTACAAATGCAAACGTTGTAGCAGAAGATTAAGCTCCCAGGAGGCTGGAGGTGTGTGTCTCTGCTTATTGCCATCATAATTCATTAATGGTCAAAGTGAAGCTGAGATCAATATTCCTGCAGTCACAGGAATGAGAAAAAATGATCAGCACCAAAATAAGATACAAAGACAGTCTCAAAATGTTTCTCCCTACATAATTAAGAAACCGGTCACCGTCATGAATTTTAAACCTTAACAGATTCTCTTAGCTGTTCTATGTTCAAGAGGTGACACAGCTTAAAGGATCTTGAAAAGAATTATTCCCCTAGATAAGACCATATGCAAAAAGAGAGAGAGAAGTCATCTTTTTTTCCATATTGGTGGTAAAGAAATAAAAAGGAAGGATGCTAGGATATGGTAAGCACCACAGAAGGCAAGATAGCATGTAATGATCTCACAAGAAGCTCAATCCTGAAATACAGTTGAAGAGGATGAACAAATAAACATTTTAGTAAGATCTATGCCTAAACCAATAGCTCCAATGGCAATTCCTGGGCCCCAGGAAAGGGGATCAAATTCAGCAGGACTATGTTTGGAACCAGGGAATCTGCATTTTAACAAGTATTACAAGTATCTTAACAAGTATTTCTTCGAGAAATAGTAAAAGAGGTACAATACTTAGTGTTAAGAGTAGTAAATACACCTTATAAATAAATTAAGCCGTATAGATGAAATGGTACAAAGAAGCTTATGATGATTCCTCCCAACCCCAGTCATCTCCTGTAAACACTGTTTTAAACATTTCTGCTTTTAGTTCTCTGGTTGTAAACAGCCCCAACCCATCCCCCAATTTTAAGAACTAAATACTGACTGCTCTTTTACAATATGGTTATATTTTAGATAAATTAGAATAATGAATATTTGAAATAGTGTAATTGGCCTATTGGGTAAGTACTTGTTTTGTGCAAAATTTGAAATAGTTTAACTCCTGCCAAGAGTAATCAAGAATTGCATAATTTAAAGCTAGCAGGCAGTGTGTATGGCAACTGTGTTTATCTGTGTGGCTATGTGGCGTGCCACTTTAGCCAGTAATCAGAAGTACAGTGGAACCTGTAATTACACCCCCCTGGATAATGGGAATTTGCATATGACAAGTTTGGTGATTGGCTCCTGTCCTCTTGCAGCTGGCTCACCTTGCTCATTTCGTTAACTCTGCACTAAGTTGACTCCACATGTTAAGTGACTGAATTTTTTGGATCTCGCTTAGGAAGTTATGGCAGAGTTTTACTTGCACCTGCCATCATCTAACAGTAGCTTATGAACCATGCTGTTATTTAAATGCACAAGAATGATGAGACATGATTCAAGTGACTTTTATGTTAGTTTAATCTTTAGAGTTATAATTTTAAAATAGTTTTTATCCAGTAACAAGGTCATCTAAGCTTTCATTCACTGAGAGCAAAAATCCAATTCTGAGAATTTTTTTTTGGAACAGAAGTTAAATGAAATAAAATACTGTAAGGAGGCCACATGGCTATGTACTACACTATTGATTTTGGAGAGAGTACTCTGTGAAATATTAGAGATAATTCTGAGAAAATTTAAAAGAGTATTAAAGCATATACAACTTTAAGTTTGCAAAGATGATCTTATCATCGGGCATGAATATTAGAATGGGAAAAAATGCCATGGCTGCAAGAACATCGGCACCATAATGTGTCCTTAAGCTATAGAGATTGCTGATACCTGTGCTCTGAGATTGTGCCCCAGGATCTTACATGTATGCCTATGAAAAACCACTCATGAATTATGCATTCTTTGAATATATGGGCTGTTTGGAAAATCATTCCTCTTTTCAATTGGTTGTAAATGGCCTCCAGTTATGAAATAATAAGAATTCAGCTCATTTTTGTTATCTTCTTCTTCCTCCCAACTCCTCTGAGTTTGGGGTATTCACTATCATTATTTTTAAGTTTTGTTTTGGTTCCGTTGTTAACTTTAAATAGTATGCTATGCTATGCCTCAATTTCTCATTCTAAAAACTTGAGTCACTATCTTGACTTCCCATTATAGAAGTTGTGGGTTATCAGTGATACTATCTTTCTTCTCCTATTTCCTTCATTTTCCACTTCCCACCTTCTGTCAGCTACACTTTTATATTATGAAGATTAATGTTTGCTTTTTTTTTCCTGCAACATAACCAAGATCTTCCTTACTTTGTCCTTAGGGTGATTGCAAGAGTTTAAAATCAATCAGAGTACTTACATTAAGACTACATCAATATTGTGCACTACCAAGCTAAGTACCATATTAGGACTATTTCCTTTTCTATGAGGGCAATGTCATAACCTCTCTTCTACTTCAAAGGACAACGTTTTAGCACCATGTGCTGGTCTTTCTCTGACACTCCATACAACATACTATAATTCTTCAAAATTGGATAGTAGTCTTCATTAGCCTTTTGTTTTTCTGGATTTCTTAATTGCCTATCTTTTTTATTGACTAAATATATACTTTATTTTATTCTCAAGGTTTTCTTCTTGGTTTGTTGATTGGTTTCTATTCTTTTCTTTTTTTTTATATTTGATTTATTTATTTGACACAGAGATAGAGTGCGCATGCAAAAGCAGGGGGAGTGGGAGAGGAAGAAGGAGGGAGCCCAACTCGGGGATCAATCTGGGGAGTCCAGG
Source organism: Zalophus californianus (assembly GCF_009762305.2). NCBI lineage: Eukaryota > Metazoa > Chordata > Mammalia > Carnivora > Otariidae > Zalophus > Zalophus californianus. Next base: position 72,715,035 of record NC_045607.1, read on the forward strand.
ATCATGACCTGAGCTGAAGGCAGATGCTTCACTGACTGAGCCACCCACGTGCCCCAGTTGGTTGATTTTCATTCTCTCAATCACATTATGAACTGCTTGGAGTTCTCTTTTGCCCTGGAACACTTACCTTTGGAGCTCTTCATTGTCCTGCCCCAAAATGGAAGATTTTAGGGGTGCCTGAGTGGCTCAGTCAGTTAAGCTTCTGACTCTTGATTTCAGTTCAGGTCTTAATCTCAGGATCATGAGTTTAAACCCCATATTGGGCTCCATGCTGGATATGGAGCTTACTTTAAAAAAAAAAAAAAAAGGAAGATTTTATATCATATTTGACTTCCTTTTCCTGTGTTAGATCCCTTGAATTCTTCTTTGTTGGATAACCTCCTCATTCTGCTGGAATACATATTCAAGTAACTTCTTAAGAAAGGGGCCCCGGGAAATAAACTTTCCTAGTGCTAGTTTATGTGAAATGCCTATGTTCTCTACTCTCACAGTTGATTGATAGGTTGGCTGAATATGGAAATTAGTTTCAAATTCAATTTCCCCCAGAAGTGAAAGGACTACTCTATTATCTTCTAGCAGCCAGAGATGTTAATGAGAATTTGGCTCCTCAATTTTCACTCCTCTGTAGGTGGCCTAATTTTTCCCTCTGGAAGCTTTTAGAAAGTTTTATTTATTCTTAGAGTTCTAAAATTTTACAAAGTTGCATCCAAGTGGGTTATTCCCCCCACTTACTATAGTTGGCCCTTAGGAGACTCTTTTAATGTAAAGATGCATGTCCTTTTCCAGGAGATTTTCTTATATGATTTCTTTTTTACCATTCTCTCCCTTTCTGGATCTCATATTACTTGCTGTTGGATTTCTTAGACAGGTTTTTATATCTCCTCTTTTCTTTCATATTTCCCATCAGTGATGGAGAATGCTATTTGTACCTCAACATCTTCTTCTCTACTGTCACCTTCTTTGTTCACATCAGTTCATTAAAATAATAATACTATTATTAACAAATGTGTCAGACTGGAGCAGAATCTTGGCTTTTACTGCTCTGATCCAGAGACATGCCCATCCAACTGCTGTTGTAGGTAGCATCCTCTTGGAGAGTTGATGCTGAAACTGTCAGGGAATGGATTTAAAAACAAAAGAAAATGAAAAAACTTTACTGAAGTCCAATTGTAGTATTGCTTTCCCTTCTGCCAGGCTCATCAGTCTCTCATAGATAAAATTAAATTGGTCTGGCATAATTTGTACTTCACAAAATCACGTTGATTACTACCCAGTACCTTGTGCTCTTCTAGGTGGTCGCAAATTGATTGTTTGATGATTTGTTCTTGTATCTTCCCAGGTATCCAAGATAAGCTGAATAGTCTATAATTACTATGGTTGTGCTTTTCCCTGTTTAAAAAAAAAAAAAAGGCAGGTACTCCATCTGCTGATTCCACTTGTCAGGACCTTCTCCTGTCCAACCTTCCTTTTCTAAAATAAAGGCTTGTGGTCTTGCAATTACATTTGCCAATTCCCTGAGTACCCTGGGATGCAAGTAATCAGGCCCTGCTGATTTGAATGTCCTGAGCTCTCTAAAGTGCTCTTCAATCACTTCTTTCCCCTTGTTTGCCTTTGTACCTCCAATAAGATGGCACTTAATCTGGTTTAGTTTCCTTATCATTGCTGATTAAAAAGGAAAAAAAATGGGTTAAAAGCATAGTGAAAACCTCTGCTATTACAGTTATTTGTTAATAGTTCTTGTTTATCAGTACTTGTTAATGGTTTTGTTTTGTTGATAGTTTTAATGACTGTATTTTGCATCCTATAAATTCCTGCCGGTATTCCAACTTCTCTCGTTCTTGGCTTCCTTCCTTTCCCCCTCCCCCCTCCACTCTCTCCCTTCTTAAATTTCTTATACAGGGTAAAGTAAGGGGAAGGGAGGAAAAACAAAAGAGACACAGAGCTCCATATAATTTTATAGCAGAGACATTTACTAATCACAAAATACCCACATGCTCCACCAAATTTCCTAGCCTGCTTATAGTTGGGACAAGAGGCATGTGACCAGTTCTGGTCAATAGGTACTCAGGAGCCATGAGTTAGTTCCCCATTGTCCTCTTTCCTCCTAGCCTGACTAAACTGGAAGCCATATGTTCTAGATGGTGTACTAACAAAATGCAAGTGACCTGGACCGCTGAGTCACCACTGAACAGAGGCAGAACTGGGGAGCCATCAGACCCCCAGAGGACCATGTGTTAAGCTGCCAAAGTTTTGAGGTTTGCTTTTGCAGCAGAACCTACCCTATCTTCACTAATAATAGACCTGATTTCTGGATTAGTCTGATTATGCCAGGTTTTCCTAAGGGAACGAATTAACCCTGAAATCTAAGTGGCTTAACATAGCGAAGATTTATTATTTCTTTTTTTTTTTAAGATTTTATTTATTTATCCATGACAGACAGAGAGAGAGAGGCAGAGGCAGAGGGAGAGGCAGGCTCCCCAAGGAGCAGGGAGCCCGATGCAGGGCTCGATCCCACGACCCCGGGATCATGACCTGAGCTGAAGGCAGACGCTTAACCATCTGAGCCACCCAAGCGCCCGCAAAGGTTTATTCTTATTTGTGGTATGTGATGGCTATTCTCCAAAGAGGGTCCTCAGTGACTCTTCCCTCATGGAATCACACCCTTGGACAGTCACCTTCCTCTCTGCCTCTGCACTGATCCCGTGACTCACAAGAAAATGTAGCAGAAGTGATACTGTGACAGTTCTCGGCCTCAAGCTTAGGAAATCCCAACAGCCTCTGTATTTGAAGTCACTCATGATATAAAAGTCTGGCCATCCTATGGCAGAGAGAGGCCACACACAGATGCCTAGAGAATAAGACTCCATGTGGAGAAGCACTGAGGTACCAGATGTGACTAAAGAAGCCATCTTCAGTTCAATTCCATTCAGGCCTTCCAAGGACTTCAACCCCAGCCACCATTTGACTACAATCACAGGAAACCCAAAATGAGAAGAGCAGAACTGTCCAGCAGAGACCAGTCAACTCACAGGGTTGTGAGACATAACAATAAATTGTTTTAAGCCATTCTGTACGGGATGGCTTATTACGCAGCAATTGCTAAGAGAAGCATTGTAGACAGGCAGTGTTGGTATATGGGGACATTCACAGAACCACGCTGATACAGGTTGTGTCTTACATCTTCTATCTGTACCACTGGGAACATGTGACTTCCTTTACTGCAGTGGCAAGGCAAGAGAGGGCTGGGCATTGCATATCAATTTTTAAGTGCTTCCATCTCTGTTCCCAGTTCATTGGCCCATGGGAAATGTCAACGAGTAAGCAGAAATTCAATGAGCATTAAATGTCCCTGCCACAGAATGTGCCACTTAAACTTTGTCTTTTTTTCCCCTTAGTATTATAACAAGATTTATCCGGGATTCATCCAACTACCTTTCCAAAAATTGTAAACAGTGGTGTGCAGGACTGGCTCACAGAGCTCACAAGAGCCCACTGAACATATCTCCCCTTAGTTCTGCATTCTGTGATGCCATGTTGGTAGAATGAAATCAGTCATGGTGGAAATATTTATACCACAGAAACCGGCAAATGCTGTTAAGTCAGGGCTCCCTTGCCTGAGAGCTGTTTGTTATATATTTATCAGACCACTCACTACCTATACAAGATCCAAAATATACCTATTATTCAGCTGCCCCTGTATTCACACATATTCATTTATTATTATAGGTAGAATTTTAAAAACTTGCCATCAATGGTTTTATCTTTTTTTTAAAGATTTATTTATTTATGAGAGACACAGAGATAGAGAGAGAAAGAGACAGAGAAAGAGACAGAGACAGAGACAGAGAGAGGCAGAGGGAGAAGCAGGCTCCCCACTGAGCAGGGAGCCTGATGTGGGAACTCAAACCCAGGATCCCGGGATCATGACCTGAGCCAAAGGCAGACACTTAACCATCTGAGCCATCCAGGAGCCCTGGTTTTATCTTTCTATTCCATATTTCAAATAACAGCTGAACCTATGAATTGAAGATGTTTGCACAAACCTGAGTAACCTTTAATAATAATAAAAAGATGACAACTTGAAGCTTTCTATATGTAATCAGGCTGCACCTATTTTTATAGTTAACTTCACTTTTGTACAGTATGGGAAACGTTGCCATAATGTTAAGTACAAAACATACCTATTTTCATCCAGGCATCAACAAGGATGTAATCCCTCCAGTAATTATTACATCTAATAACATTATCTTAGCTACTGATTTATTCTGGAAGCTTCAGTACCATTTAGGCTTTAGAGTTTATAAAAACAAATTGTCTCTTTTAAACTTTGTTGAAAGAGTTAATTCAGCTTCCTGTTCCAGTTCATCACCTCTTGCTCTCCCAGCCTTCACCCTCCACACACAACTGAGAGAAAGGCCATCAATAAGGTTCAAGTCTCTATTACAGGATATGAAGCAATAACATTTTAAATAGCACCTTGGAGGCCTGAAGGAGTTAATACATCTTTCGGCAGTGCCTACTTTACAGCTCTGGAGTATTGTGGATCCTGAAAACCTGGATCATTATTTATTAAAAGCATGAGAAAGATCCAGTTGGAGGGAAAACCTCACTCACCAAGCAAGAAGAAAGGATATGCTTACAAATGACATTTGAAAATAAGATGACCAGAAACCTTTTGCTATAAGTAACAAGGGATTTGAACTTGATCCATGCCTAATTATATGGTAAAATAAAATACAAAATGGTTCTGGAATCAAGGACACAAGTCATCTTTAAAATGCTGCTTCCTAGGTAAAACCAGTGAGACCACCTATGGATACATTTTTTAAAAAAAGATTTTATTTATTTGAAAGAGAGAGCAAGAATGAGAGCATGTGGGGGGACAGGGGCAGAGGGAGAGGGAGAATCAGGCTCCCCTCTTGCCTGAACAGGGAGCCTGAAGGGGGGAGGCTCGATCCTAGGACCCCAGGATCATGACCTGAGCCGAAAGCAGACGCTTAACTGACTGAGCCACCCAGGGCCCTGGATAAATTTTTTTTTTAAGATTTTATTTATTTATGGGCGCCTGGGTGGCTCAGTTGGTTGAGCGACTGCCTTCGGCTCAGGTCATGATCCTGGAGTCCCGGGATCGAGTCCCACATTGGGCTCCCTGCTAGGTAGGGAGACTGCTTCTCCCTCTGACCCTCTTCCCTCTCGTGCTCTCTCTCTCATTCTCTCTCTCTCAAATAAATAAATAAAATCTTTAAAAAAAAGATTTTATTTATTTATTTGAGAGAGAGAGAGGACACAAGCAGGGGGAGAGGCAAAGGGAAAGGGACAAGCAGACTCCCCACTGAGTGGGGAGCCCGACACAGGGCTCAATCCCAGGACCCTGAGACACCAATGTGAGTCAAAGTCAGACACTTAACCAACTGAGCCACCCAGGTTGCCCCTACCTATGGATAAATTTGATGTTCATCAGTTCAGAATAAGAAGAAAAAGAATTCTCACTGTATCCACCAACGGGTATATTTTCATCACCACGCGGATAATTTTCTGGGATCTCTGATAACTTTTTGAGTTTTGGGGATTTTTCCATGTATGAATCAAGATTCTTTTGTGAACAAGTATGACTGATCCTATTTTCTGAAGATGTCCACCCTAATATACATTCTGGCCACATGCTTGTCTCCAAACATGATACTGACATTTCTTCATTGAGAGGCAGCATCCCTTTGAACCTGGGGTGGGAGGAAGGGGTATCTACTGTCTCCACAAATAGGATGAGGCAGAAATAACACTTCATGACTTCAGGACTAGGTCATAAAAGGTGAGATGGCTTCCATCTGGCCCCTTCTCCTTGGGACGACTGCAGCGACCCCATGGGAGGATTTCTATGGCAGCAGCATTCCCAAAAGGTTCTCTGGTTCTTTCTTCCTTAGTTCACTGCTGGTGCTCTTTCCAGTTTTACCCATTTCAGTACTGAGTGGGGTGAACAGAGCAAATCCTCTGGCTGGGTTTCCCTAAGAGGAACCTGGCAAGATAGGAAGGTGAAGCAAGATGTACTTGCTACTGTGTTTGTTTTTTGCTGTGGTGGTTTTGTTGTTTTGCTTCACCACATCACCAGTTTTCGTTACCTAAGTAGTAACACCCTGTGTAGTCTTTGTCACACCAGTATTATTTTAAGTAAACGTAAGGAGGTGGGACAAAAGAAAATGGCTATTAATCAGAACTTCAGTCCTGAGCAGCACTCCCCACAACCAGGTGCCTTCAGAACCATCCAAGTCGAACAGTTGTTTGGAGGTCATTTGTAACCAAGGCGATCTGCAGTGGACAGGATCAAAAATGATTAGTTACCTCCTTCAGAATTCACGGTTACAGTCGTCTCCAGAGACTCCCGTTCTTTAGCTCACTTCTGATACTGTAGCAACAGATAAGCTGAGAACCCACTGAAATGGGATTGGTGAAAACTGTAAGGAAGATATAGGCAAGCCTAATGCTCAAGTGATTGTCAAAAACAAAAATGGAAAACAACAACAAAAAAATCAAAACCCTATAACAGTGTATTTTATTTTTTTTCCCCTTCCCGCCTTCCTGAATAATCAGTTTCCTGAGACCATGCTGATATATATTCTTCTTTCCTTTCCAATACAGAATTGAGTGCTTTGCAGCTTGGTTTCTCACCTGTCCTTGCCCAGCGTGGTGCACAGCTAGTGAAGGGGGCAGGAAGGAAGTCTATAACTCAGTAATGAGCAGTAGGGTCAACAACCCCCTTCCAGCTTAGGCACCCCACCCACCCCGCACTGCAGCCTCAACATGTGGATGATAAGGCATCTCACCCACTTGGTTATTTCCAAGCAGGATCATCTAGTGGTTAAGGGCTTGTTGCCTAAATGATTGGGTTTGAATTCTGGCTCACCCACCTACCATGTGGTTTAACCCCTTTGTGCCTCAGCTTTCCCATCTGTAAAATGGCACTGATAATAGTATCTCCTCCTAGAGCTGTGGCAAGACTAAATAAGTTGGTATCTGTAAAACACTAAACCAGGGCCAGTACATATTAACCCAATAAATGTTAGCTATTATGACTATCACCTAGGAATATTGCAGTATCATAATTACAACACATTATATTTTATTGTCCTCTAGCTGCATACCATGAAATCACCATATAGACAAAAATTAGCCAGAACCTATTTCAGTTCCTAAACACTTCATTATGAGATCCAAAATGTAACAGCTTGGAGTGACTGAAGTCAGTGAAGACTAACGTGAGGTCCAGTAATCCTACTTCTAGGAATGCCATCTATGGAAATTTTCAAATATTGACGCACAAGGTACAAAGAGGCTCACTGTGGCATTATTTATATAGTGAAGAAGGAGAACCAGCCTACCTGTGGAACAGTCTAAGAACGACTGAATAACACTACAAATATTATGAAGCCACTAAGAGGCGTGCTTTTGAAAAATTTTTAATGACTGGTAAAAGCTCATGAAATAATGATGAGTAGAAAAGCCGACTTCAACAGACCACATTTGGTAACTATGGACGCACACCTGCAGAGAAAACCAAACCCTAGGGAAATGCATCAGGATGTGCACAGTGGGGTTTCTGAGGGTGGAAGGATTTTACCCATGGTTTTTGTTTATATTTCTTGACAGTTTTTGGTATCACAAATTATTTTACATTTGGGGAAAAATTAAGTCATAAAGCCAAAACATTTAATAAAGACTCTTTCAGAAGACACACAGAGGACCAACAGAACCTGAACGCATGTTTCCTAAATCCCTAGGTATTTTCTCTTTGTGTGTGTGTGTGTGTGTGTGTTAGCCCCAGCAATGCCAAATAACAGAGACAGGTGTTGCTATTCTTCAACTTATCTTTGCTTTGGGAAGAAAAACTGAGTAATTTCCTGGCTAAAAACAAACAGAGAAAGACAGAGAGAGAGAGAGAAATGGGTGAGGGCAGTTGGGGAGGACAGCAAGGCCTTCCTAAGGCATTAGGGTACAATCTGGCATTAACTAAGTACAACCATTTGTTTTCACAACATCAGGTAGAAACATCCTTGGCCCCGAGCAAAATGGAAGAGAGCCCTCTACCAGTTCTTTTGGAAGTTTAAAAAAAAAAAATGTAGTCTGGGGTTTTAAAAAATAAAAAGAAAAGAAAGCAAAAGAATACTAATGCAAACAGGACATTAGTCAAATCCAAATAGACAAGTAACAGAATTCCATGAATTCCGATGCCCCTGCATCCCGCACCTTGCTAATAAAGCTCCCTCTCTGAGTCCTGCACCTAAGGAAAGATTACTAGGGAGAGCCGTACTCTGAAAGGCTCGGAAACTCAGGGAATATCCGTTTCACCTGAAGGCCTCCTAATGCCCTTCAGCCAGGGGCCCAGGTACTGTCCTCTGCCTGGAGGCATTTCCCCTCCAGCTGTGTGCTCAGAAGGGCAGGGAGCCTTGCAGGAGCTGCGCTTCAGCCTGAGAGGCAAGATTAATAAAATTAGGATTATTTATGATACTGGAGTGATTTAATAATATTTTTCAAGAACCTGAAGGATTTATGTAGAGGAACTGCTGTTTTAGTAACTAAACCCTTTTGGATGGACTCCAAGATAAACTAGTCTTGTCTGGTTTCCGCCCCGAGCCCCTCCACCTTTTCCAGTTTGTCTTGGCAGAGAATCTCTTCTACTTCACTGAAGGGTGATGGTCAAGGAGATGACCTTCCTAGCTGCTTTATCTACCTTGTGCCACCTCAAAATGTCTCTCAGCTTCTCTTTGTTCCTTCAAATCTCAAAGGAAGAATCAAGAGGGGAGGGAAGTAACATTTGCTGAATGCCTGCTACATTCCAGGAGCGGGCAGATACATTACCTCATTTAATTCCCACAAACAACCTTGTGAGGTAGGCATAATTAGCCCTATTTTGCTTGTTAGGGGATAAAGGAAATTTATTCTTTTAGCAGCTGGTAGAACAGTACCTCCTGGGAACAGAACCATCTTTGTGGGAAAATGCCTTAATCAGCCTCTTCGGGCTATAAAGCAGGGAGATGGGGCAATGTGTGGAGAATTGGGGGTGGGGGGGATCCTGGGGGCTCCTCACTCAGAAAGAAGAGACAGAAGAAAGAGGAGAGCAGGGGGTTTAGAAAAAGACTGTGGGGTGGGGCGAGGGCACAACACGCTCCACTCTCCAAAGGGACATTCTTCTGATCTCCAATAAATGTGCTAAACTTAAGAAATGCTTGCCGAAAGAGAATTCTCAGAATGGGCTTGCTGGCACAGGGTGAAACAGAAGCCCCGGGTGTAACACCTGAAATGGTGACAACTGGTACTGGAAGGGTATGTTTCCTCAGTCAAAGAATGGAAAGGCCCCCACTTGACATCAGAGGTACATCAAGGGGCGAGCAGGGGACTGAGGCTCAGAGAAGTCCGTTGACCTTACTGAGATCAAACAGCAGTGATGGATACATGCATCACCAGCTGAGACTGAACTGACCCCAGGTGTGTTCACCGCCAATGTCCTTTGTTTTGATTCTAATTACAGGCCGCTCAGTGAGGTGGCTCTCTCCTCTCCAAGGCCAGTTCTTCCGCTGGTGTACTCCATCCAATCCTAGTCATAGCAGTGAATATTTATTGAGTGCCTACCAAATGCCAGGCATTGTTGCATGCATTTGCTCATCCGCCCCTTGCAACATCACCTTTATATTTGAGTATAATTATTCGGATTTCAGAACGTGAGAATTGCTACCTAGAGAACTGAAGACACCAGCTCAGGGTCCCACTGCTGAAAGTGGTGAAACCAGGCCATTTGTTTTGTTCTCTCCTCTCATCCCTTCCCACCTCCGTCAGGAATGATTCCTCTAATTAATCCATCGAATTAACCTGTTCCTTCCTTGCTACACCCTGGGCTGCACCCTGAGATGGGACCTGGTGGGGTGCGCACAGGTCATGTAGCTCAGCTCTGCTGAGCTCAGGTCAAAGTCATCCTCACAGCTCAGGCTAGTAGTGTAACTCGGGGTTGACAAACCTTTTCTCTAAGGGGCCAGACAGTAAACCTTTTCAGCTTTATGGGCCGAAAATGATCTCTGAGGCCAACTACTTAACTCTGCCTTTGTAACATGAAAGCAACCAGAGACGTAAAGGAATATGCATGGCTGTATTCTAATAAGGCTTTATTTATGGACACTGAGATTTGAATTTCATATAATTTTTACCTGTCACAAAGTGTTACTCTTCTTTTGATTTTCCCCTCCAACTACTTAAACAGGTAAAAACCATTCTCAGTGCAAGAGGCACCTAAAAACTGGAGGCAGGCTGGATTTGGCCCATAGGTCACAGCTTGCTGACCTCTGGTTTTAGTAAACGCTCCCTCCTTTGGGGTTCTGCATCCAGCTGGGCCTGCATCCAGGCTGAACAGCCTCTGGGCTGGGCTTTGATCCTTCTTTCCTCTCGCCTATAAAACCACACATGTTCAGTTCCTGAGCTTCTGCCCACTGCTCTCTCATTAGGAGCTCTCTTCCAACACTACAGCTTCTCCTGCTGAACCAGAAGAAAGGTTGTTTGCTGTCCCTGAAGAAGGTGGCCATAAGATAAGACAGAACTGCCATCACTTAGGTGACCCCGTGAAGCTAAGCTCCAGGGCAGGTGAAAGGAGTGTCACCCTTAGGCTAGGACAAACTTTGAGAACAATATGCTTTCAAATAGACTGAACATCCTTGAAGGAAATCTCCAGGAAGGGTGGAGAAGACATTGCTAAGAATCTGATTCCAAGGAAGGAGTTCCTGGAGCCCAAAATGGAAATGCCTTTCCCATCTCAGGAGGCCAAGACAAGAGGACAAGGGATGGTACGACAGGCGAAGGACAGGAATGCAATTCAGCCCATTGCCAGGGGACAGCTTAGGTCCAGACCCAGAAAAATGATTAAAATGCCCTAAGGAACAACCGAGAATAACTGCTAACATTTTTATTAATCATCTGCTATGTTCCAGACAGTATATTGCAGGGTTCTTTACATATATTATTTCATTTAACCCTTTTAACACTCTGGTAAAATAGGCATTTAAAAATATCTCCTTGGGGCGCCTGGGTGGCTCAGTCGTTAAGCGTCTGCCCTCGGCTCAGGTTATGATCCCAGGGTCCTGGGTTCGAGCCCCACATCAGGCTCCCTGCTTGGCGGGAAGCCTGCTTCTCCCTCCCCGCTCCCCTGCTTGTGTTCCCTCTCTGGCTATCTCTCTCTCTCTGTCAAATAAATAAAATCTTAAACAAACAAACAAACAAACTCCTTGCATTTATTTAAGAAAAACAAAAACAAATATTCATCGTGCATCTTCTATGTAGAAGACACTGGGCTAGATGCTGAGGACATGTGAATAAGCAAAAGCAGACCTTGTACCTGCTCTCATAAAGATTATAGTCTAGTACGGAAATTGGCAAATTTTTGCTATAAAGAGACAGTAAATATTTTACTAGGTCATAAAGTCTCTACTGAAACTACTCCACTCTGCCATTGTCATATAAAAATGGCCATAGGTAATATGTAAATAAATGGGCTTGCTCATGTTCCAATAAAACTTTATTTACAAAAACACGGTACAGGCCAAAGCTGGTTATAGTTTGCTGAACCCTGGTCTAGTGGGAGACAAACATTGAGCAAATAATTTCACAAATAATAACCATGAAGTGTTATCACAGCAAAGTTCCTCATAACAAAAATGCCTATAATAATAGGAAGGAGTTTACCAGTTCAGGGAGATCAGAGATTTCCTATAGGGAGTTGGCTTAGATCTAAATGCAGAAATTACTGAAGAGGGAGGCAAGAACTATTCCAGAGGAATCATTATGTGCAAAGGCCCTGTGGTAGAAGGGAGCATAACAAACACAAGATTGAAGGATCGTTTATGTGGTTGGAGCAGAAAGAGTGGATGAATCTAAGATGTGGCTGAAAAAGGCATGTAGGGCCCAGACCACAGAAGATCTTATGGATCTTATTAGGGAATTAAGTCTCGATTTAAGTACAGAAAGCACAGCACAAGGACTTAAATAACATGCTCCAGGCAGTGTAGCTAGTAAGCAATATAGCTAAAAGTTTTGTCTGTTTACTTCCAGACCCAACTTCTGTATTCTCTTCGTTCACTTTGGTTTTATGTTTGCCTCGTGTCTTTGCAAACCCCCTTTATGAAATTTCAAAATCTCTCATCGAAATTAAAAGGAAAGGGAATTTTGTCTACACCTAGACTGGAAGGCTAGCCAAGCCCTGACATCAGGGCTTACTTGAAAACCAAAGTAAACTGGGTAGAGGAGTCCTAGTTTGAGAAAAGCATTGGAGATAGCTGTCTATTCTCTTTCATCTCCAATGTCCCTTATATGGAGCCGTATTAAATTGTCCTTATACTCTATGTCAAATAGTAATCTTCAGAATATTACCAAATTCCTGCAACCTGCTCTGACATTCCTTCCTTTTTTTTTTTTATGATTTTATTTTTGAGTAATCTCTACACCCAACGTGGGGCTTGAACTTAAAACCCCGAGATGAAGAGTTGCCAGCCAGGTGCCCCTCTGATGTTCCTTCTTGATCTAGCCCCTGCCTACCTCTCCAGCTCTGTCATCACCACCTCATTTGTCACCCACCCCCTTTGAGAAAATTGAATGACTTGCTGCTCCATGAAAACTCCCTGCTCCCTCTTTCTTTCTGCTGGAAGAGCCAGGCCACCCCTGCCCTTTTGTCTGGCTGCCTTCCCTTCCTGAAAAATCAGCCTGGGAATTACTCCTCAGGCTTCCAGTTCTGCAAGGAGGCTTTCAGGCCTATTCTCCAACTAACCTGAATGCTGTGTTCCTCCTCTGTATTCACACGGTTCCCTGTGTAAATGGCTAACATCCTAAACTCCCATTCATGGCCAGCCTCGCTCACTGGCCTCTGAGCTTATGAGCTCTGTGACAGCAAAGAACTTCTCTGATAGGCATTTAGCATTTTCTACGAAGAGGTTAATTTGTTTAACATCACTTTCCATATGGAGGTTAACTTGCTTAACTTGTTGTTAATCTATTTGTTTCTGCCTCCTAATTATTCTCATATTTCTCCTTGAGAGGTTCTACAATCAGCAGTTCTCAAAGTGGGGTCCCTGGTCCAACAGCATCAGCATTACCTGAGAACCTGCTAGAAATGCAAATTGTCAAGCCTTCCTCCACCTCCCTAATCAGACACTCTGGGGGGTGGCATCCAGCAATTTATGTTTTTGTTTTGTTTTGTTTTAAGATTTTTATTTATTTATTTGACAGAGAGGGAGACAGTGAGAGAGGGAACACAAGCAGGGGGTGTGAGAGGGAGAAGCAGGCTTCCCATCAAGCAGGGAGCCCGATGTGGGGCTTGATCCCAAGACCCTGGAGATCATGACCTGAGCCGAAGGCAGATGCTTAAGGACTGAGCCACCCAGGCACCCCAATACATGTTTTTAATAAGCCTCCAGGTGATTCTGATGGTCTCTAAAGTTTGAGACCTGCTGCCTTGTAGGAAATCATTGCTCATTAAATGGTTGTTGATTCCTTAAAGATAGTACCCACTTATTTTTAATCTGGAAAAGAAAAAGTCACCGAGAAAATGACAAGGGAAGCTTTATTAGACCGGATTTTTAGAAAAGTCATTTTCTGACATGGTATTTCAAAATACATGTTCAGAGAAAGCTCTCCTTCGTATGGCTTAAGACTGATTCTCCTCTGTCTGACTCAGTCTGGCTTGGGTATGGTCTTGGAGAAGGGCAGGGCTTTGGACAAGATAACCCCGCTAGGTGCCTTCCAGTGCTTAGGTTCTCTGCTTCTAGGATATTCTATATACTACAAAAGAAATACAAGTTAGGGAGCCGGGCATCATTAGTTGGGGACTTTGGGCTTTCCACCCACAAGGAAGTATATGCTTTTATTCCCCTCATAAGTTGAGTCTGTGCCAGTCTATACTCATAAAGAGAGAGGACCAGGACCTTTCGAGAACGGTAATTGTTTGTTTTTAGGTCATAAAAATGAATCCTTGCATTGTTTTCAAAGGAACATGCTCTTCATGCAATCTATACAAACTGAATGACAAGTAGGTGAGGCCCAAGATTGGGAAGATAAAACTTCATTTGTTGATTTTTGGCCCAAGAGCTGAAACAATGAGACAAAGGAGTGGCTTGTTGGTATAAGCTCTATAAAACACAATAATATTAGTCATGTAAACAGAAGAAAATAGGAGAGGCTTAATGAGATAAATTACACCAAGTCCCCACATTAGGGATTAAAATAGTCTGATAAAGCAAACACACTAAAAAGTCCAAAAGAAAGGATAAAGGGAGGAGTGATAACTTCAGATTTGGAAAACAATGGGTCCTTCTATCCAGGGAGCTGACAAGAAGAGCTTTCAGAAGCTGTCTGAGCTGACTGAACGCCCATTAAGATCCTACTTTTCATCCAAAAAAAAAAAAACAAAAAAAACCCACCCTCTACTCAAACCACTGGCAGACAAAGCCAACACATTCTTTTCTTCTTTGCTTCCCTGTTCTTTTTTTTCTCCCCTTCACAATTGCAAAGCAACCCATTTTGCTATATAAGTCTGTGAAGAGAATAAAAGCGTTCACAGGTTTCCAACTCTCTATTTGCATTTGCTAGATTTGTTGGCCTGACTTCCAAAGTGTGAATCGGCCGCTGTTCTCAAGCTCAGGGGAAAAGAGCCAACTTATCACTGTTTAAGATTGCTCATGTACCTGTGTGAACAGCAACTTTTCATAACCGATTTTATAAGGACATTTGAACAATTGAAGTATAGTGCACGGATTTGTGCTATTTAAGCTAATAGCGCTGCGAGGTCTTGAGTAGATATTATATATTTCTATAGCTGTCTTTATTAAGGGTACATCCATAACTATGAAGAAATAGAACTTTTTCCAAAACTTGGAACAGGTAAATTCTCACTGGTTCACACTACGATAAACTTCTTGGCAATGGTGATGAGGTTGCCAAAAGCCCGTGAGCAAAAACATAGAAAACAGTAGTAGTAGTAAATAATAATAATAATAATAAATAACCAGGCTATCAGACCTAGCCCCAGGTCAAGAGCCGACAATATTACTGCTAGAGATAGGACTTCAGCTGAGCTTTTCAGGAATATTCCTCTTGGGTATAAAAACTAAAGCCTATGGGGAAAAACACAACAAAACGAAACACTTGGGCCTAGGTATTTTCACAATAATCTTTTGATGATTTGTTTGGTGCTTTTATTTATTTATTTATTTTAAAGATTTTATTTATTTATCTGACAGAGCTAGAGAGCACAAGCAGCAGAAGCAGCAGAGGGAGAGGGAGAGAGAAGCAGGCTCCCCACTGAGCAGGGAGCCTGACTCCGCGGGCTCTATCCCAGGACCCTGGGATCATGACCTGAGCTGAAGGCAGACGCTCAACCATCTGAGCCACCCAGGCACCCGTTTGGTTGCTTTTTATTTTTTTATTTATTTATTTTTAAGTAGGCCTCATGCCCAACATGGGGGCTTGAATTCATGACCCTGAGATCAAGAGTTACATGCCCTACTGACTGAGACAGCCAGGCACCCCTGTTTGGTTGTTTTTAAAAGTAGTATATATGCATTTGTTGTGGAAAATATTAAAAATGCAAACAAAAAAATTAAAACAGCCTTGATCATAAGATCTACATACAGCCATATTTTGGTTTATTTCCTTCCAGGCTTTTTTTCTGGGCATATATTAAGACAAGCACACATATACAAATACACACAAGTATTCTCCAATCCAATACCATACTATGATATACTAATATCATATACTACTGCATTATGTACTTTTTTCACTTAATAATTATACATATTTTCTTGCCGACAAAAATTTTAAGGCAAGGGTTGTAAATTGATGGCCAATGAAGATGTTTGATTGGCTCACACAGTGGTCAACCAAATGGAGCTGAGAATAGCTAATCCTGTGAGACAGGGCCTATGCTCTCTACTTTACTGAAGTCTCCACTACTCTCTTGCTCTCCATCTGATACTGGCAGCTACTATGTCTGATTTCACTTGAACTCTTAAAAAAAAAAAATTAATAGTAGGGTTAAGAGGAAAGTGAAGCAATCCTTCTCTTCTCCATGTCTCTACTTTATATCCAGACTACCTCACTCAATTCTGTTACCCTCTTGGCACCCGGTCTGGGATCCTTTTACTAAAGCATGTTTTGTAAAAGCTGCAGAAAATACAGCAGTGGGGCACCTGGGTGGCTCAGTCAGTTAAGCGTCCTGCCTCTTGGTTTGGCTCAGGTCATGATCTCAGGGTTGTGAGATTGAGCCCCATGTCAGGCTCTGTGTTTAGCAGGGGGTCTGCTTGAGATTCTCTCTTTCCTCTCCCTCTGCCCTTCCCCCCCTTGCTCTCTTGCATGCTCTCTAAAATAAATAAATAAAACCTTAAAAAAAAAGGGAAAATACAGCATTTATGACTTCCATTAATTTACTGAACCAAAATTATTGCTGTTGCATATTTAAGTTGTTTCCAGCTTGTTGATATTACCAATAATACTGGAAGGAGCATCTTTTTACATAAATGTAAAAGAGAAATTCCTAGAAGCAGAATTGATTTTGAAGGGCAGGAGTATTTTCTTTTTGATATATACTTCCAAATGCATTTCAGAAAAATTGCACCAAATGCATTCTACTAACAACGGGTGACTTTGCTTATTCCCTATTCTCTATGCCAGAGCATTACTATACTTTCTGTAAAAGTAGTTGCCAATTTGAGGAATTAAAAGTGGCATTTCAGAGGGCACGGGGTGGCTCGGTCAGTTAAGAGTCTGCCTATTTGGCTCAGGTCGTGATCTCAGGGTGCAGATCGAGCCCCCGAGCTGGGCTTCCTGCTCAGCGGGGAGTCTGCTTCTCCCTCTCTCTCTGGCCCTACCCCCACCCGTGTGTGCGTTCTCTCTCTCAATAAAATCTTTTTTAAAAAGTGGCATTTCAGGCATGCTAAGTGAAATAAGTCAGAGAAAAACAAGTACTGCATGATCTCACTTATATGTGGAATTTTGTAAAACGTGTGTTAAAAAATAATAAAATAAAAATGGCATTTTTAGGGGTACCTGGTTGGCTCAGTTGGTAGAGCACACAACTCTTAATCTTAGGGTTGTGAGTTTGAGCCCCATGTTGGGTGTAGAGCCTACTATTTAAAAAAAATTTTTTAAATATGTATTTCATACTCATTTGTTTCATATATAGACAATTATATTTTCTTGGGAATTGCCTATTCATGTGTTTGCTCATTTTCTACTAAGGTATTCATAATTTTCTAAATGGATTATACAAGTTCCATATATTAAAGATATGATTTTACTTGGTCATTATGCTGCAGGGTTTCCCCAATTCCGACTTTAATTTTGTGTGTGTGTGATTTTTTTTTTTTGACATAGCTGAAGCATTTAACATTCACGAAGTCAAAACCTAGCCATACTGTGTTTCCTTCGTTTGCTTGTATGCTTACAAAGTCTCTACCCTTGTGACTGGGTAAAATTTTATGTATATTTTCTCCTGTTTGGTTTCATGGTTTTCCCTTTTATATTTATGCTTTCAGTATCCCTTCTGCCCTCTCAACAAGATTGGCCAGGGCTCCATAGTGAAATTCTTGGCCATGCGGCACTAAATCACCCAGCTGTTCTGCTCCCTGAGGTGGGACCCAGAAAAATTCATTTTCACCAAGGACCTGAGAGAAGTTTCCTGCAAAGTGATGAAGGAATTACTGGGCGGGCCCTTTTACCAATCTGCACTCTGTCTGTATCTACACCTCTGTGTCTATACAAAACTACGTCCCATCCATATCTGGGTAGTACCCACCGAACACCTGTAGCTGTCTATCCCCCAGGTACCTCAAGCTCAATCCAAAGTACAATTCACTACCTCTCCACTCAAAACTGCTCATCCACTCACAACAAAAGGTTTCCCTACCCCAGATCTGAATCGGCCATTTCTCCAAGGATCTCTAATATCTTTTATTGGATAATGGTATTTAGAAACTAAGATCTGGGCATCATATACCTACCATTATCTTGTCTTAACTTTGAACTGTTTCCTCGGGACACAGTTCCAGCAGTGAGATTATTGGATTACAGAAGATGAAATATTTTATGGCTCTTGATTCAATATTGACAAAGGTACAACCAGTCCATTCGTGGGCCCTGTTGGGACCATATATCTTTGCCTCTCCTCCCTCAGCTTGTGTCAGTCACTAATATTAAAGCGGTAGCATTACCTAACATCGTCCGATGCTAGAAGTTCAGAGGAGAGTTCTGAAATACAGCTCCTATTCCTGCCTTCTTTGGTTCCCCAGGGTTTTTTTTGCTGATGGAGAGAACAGACACACTCTGAACAAGAGCCAAAATGGGAAGAAAGAACTAAGTGGGCAAGTGCACTAACCAGCTCCCACTCATGCCCCCTGTCCAAATCCAGCGCATGTCTGGTACATCTGTAGAGGAAGATGAGGCCAAGGCCAGGACCTGTAAGCAAGGCTTCCCACTTGCATTTACCTCCTTAGTCTGAGCATCTTCAGAATGCACCAGGAAGACTAAGCTGGCCTTTCATGATGGCAGTGAAAAAGAGAAAGATGGGCATGATTTCTGAACTTTAATGAACAGTAACAACATCCACCAAAAATGTGTGACCCAGATTAGCTTATTGGAGGGAATGGAGGATGGAGAGACAGGTAGTCAAGAAGAGGATAGAAAGGGGGCAGAAATGTGACTTCTCCTAGACTCCCTCAGTTATCATTTGTGACAAGAGGGGGATAGAATTCCCTCTCCTACAAGTACTACCAGGCATACTCTCCAGACATGTTTACTCTTCCTTGCCTCAGATAAAGCCCACATTTGCTCACCCAAACTAGGTCCAAAAGACACTGTGAGGCCCTTGGAAAGAACAAGACTTGCTATAAGCTGTCTCGATTTCCTTAAGGGCCAGAAGTGAAGAAAAAGATGCCAGGAATATAACACTGGATGTTAACTATACTGGAATTAAAATAAAAAGCTTAGTGGAAGAGAAAAGAAAAGAAAAGAAAAGAAAAGAAAAGAAAAAAAAGAAAAGATAAAAGAAACGAAAGAAAAGGCAAGGCAAGGCAAAGCAAAGCAAAGCAAAGCAAAGCAAAGCAAAGGAAAGAAAGAAAAAAGATGCCAGGGGAAGAATCAGAGCAGATATCGATCATTCGAACAAATCTTGTACCTGAGCTTGAGGAGAGATCTCTTTCTTTTATGGTTCTTCTGATGCTTCTGGGTGACAGGAACTCCTAACATCTCCAAACTGGACTGCTTTAAGTCCAGCTCCTTCAGTTAAACCCAGAGGTTTGGCCTTAGCTGAGGGGTGGTCAGTAATCACCTGAGAGGCGGCCGGCATCCGGGCTAAGAACGCTGACGGCAATGTGGCTCTGCCACTCACTAGCTGTGAGATTTCGGGCTCAGTTTCCCATTTGTGAAACGGAGATGTATTCTTCAGGGTTCTCTACAGAAACAGAACCAATAGGAGATATATGGGGGGAGGAGGGAGGGAGAGAATTATTACAGGAAATGGCTCATGTGATTATGGAGACTGAGAAGGCCGCCTGCAAGCCAAAGCTGGCGGTGTCATTCAGTCGGATTCTAAAGGCCTGAGAATCAAGAGAGTTGATGGTGTAACTCTCAGTTGAAGGCAAGAGTGAACAAGAATGAGACCATGGTAGGGGTGATGGGAGAGTGGTGACGGTTGTAAATCCAGTCGGAGTCTGAGGACCAGCAGTGCTGTGAGAGGGCAGGAGAAGAACGGATGTCTCAGATCAAGCGAACAGCAAATTTGCCTTCGTCCTATCTTTGTTGTTCTATTCAAGGGCCTGAGCTGACTGGATGATGTCCATTCACACCGGGTGAGGGCAATCTTCTTTACTCAGTCTGCTTCAAACACTAATCCTTTCCTGAAATCCTGCCACAGTTACACCCAGAAATAATGTTTTACCAGCTCTCTGGGCATCTCCTTAGCCCAGTCAAGATGACACATAAGATTAACCATCAGGTGATAACCAGTAGTGACTTCAGAGTCATTGTGAGGAATAGATGAATTCATATGTAAAGTACTCAGAACAGGGAACTCGGGAACAATAGTTAGAAGGTGGTAATGACAGTAATGGCGACCATGAAGGTGCCGAAAGGCATCTTCCTTCAACCTGCCAACCTGCCGGTACTAAAATTCCCTCTGACCACCGCTATAGTTTGAAAGCGGTCCCCAAACTCTGCTTCAGGGCATGCTACTGTTTCAGGAGCTGGGCCAAAGAAATTTATTGCTACAATAGAGTCGTGACAGTCTTCTCAGGCCCTCTCTCCACCAACTGCAGACCAAGTTAAGTTAATGGATGGAATTTCTTAACTTAAATTTTCATCCCATTAGTTTTTACACCTTTAGTGCTAAGTGAGCATTTGGAAAGAATCAATGAGTAGAAAACAATTATTACCGGAAATGCTCAGAAAGAGACGCCGAAGCATAGCTGAATAGCCAGATTATTTTTCATGAAGATGTACCCAATTGTTTCTAGATTGCATAAATATAAGTTATTTTCTGCTAGTAAAATTAGCTTTAATTTGTATGAGAGAATGAAATATGTCAGTATTTGGTTTTGCCCTACCAAGAGGATAGTAGTGTCCAGGTTCAGTGCTAGCTGAGAGAATCTGGGTCCCCAACGTGAGGTACTGAAGGCCTTCATGGTCATCTCCAGGTACAGGGCTCACTGATCATAACACTCACCTGACCCTTAGCATGTACTATCTTACAGAGTTTATTATTCTTATTTTTATTATTACTCATCATTTAAAACATTAGTTTTTATTTCCTAGTATATACTTACACTCTCTGAAAGAAGAACTGACTTTTACATAGTTCCTTATGTCTTCAATGGCTAAAAGAGAACTATATTTTTAATGTCTATCTAAATAAAACACATGGGTTAATAACTTGTTACTTGGAATGGATTATGCTTCAAAATTTTTAACTTCCATTAACCGCCCCCCAAAATGAGTACGTGGGGCAGCTAAGTCTTAATAATTAAGGAACTAGAAAATGTCTGCCTAAGGACCAAAAGCCCACAGTATGAGGTCTTAGCTGGAGCTTTATGAGTAGGGCATTAGCCCCTAAGAGTTGTTGCTGGAAAAAAACCCTGCTCCACGGAAAAAGTTCCATTCCCTTTAAAGGCTTGCTGGAGGCCATCATTACCAAACTGTAGATGATTTGCCCTTTTCTGGGTCCTAAACAAGAGGCTATTTCCCCTACTGATTCCTTTCACATATGGAAGAACTGTTGCTTTTGCTTTCTACATAGATCACTGAGCTAAACTTGGCGAAACTAAATTTAGCTTGAGATTCTTATTGGATATCTGTTGCGATTATGGAACTATATAGTATTCTATTATCAGGGACATTTTTCAAGAAACGTGAATGATAGGGTTCATAGAAGGAAGGCTCTTTTTGCACTGGAAATCAACATTCTCAGCCTTAACCTCTTCCACTCACAATGAACACCCTCCTCCCCACCCATACCTTTCCCCACCACCCATCTTGGCTGCTATAGTCCAATCCAAAGGGGTGATGGAAATGAGAATACTTCATGCCCTAGAAAAGAATCTCCTAATTTGGGGCACCTGGGTGGCTCAGATGGTTGGGCGTCTGCCTTCAGCCCATGTCATGATCCCGGGGTCCTGGGATCGAGCCCCCACATCGGGCTCCCTGCTCAGCAGGGAGTCTGCTTCTCCCCCTGCTCATGTTCCTCTCTCTCTGTATCTCCGTGTCTCAAATGAATAAATTAAAAAATCTTTAAAAAGAAGAAAAAGAATCTCCTAATTCTAACCCGGTGCAATTATGGACCTTCCAGTCCATGCTCATCCTAATGCCTGTGAATGAACATATTATTATGTGAACACACTTACTGAAAAAGAGGAATGTATTTCGAAGGACCTGTTTGAAGATAACAGTTGGCAGATTGTAAATCCTTAATATGCCTCCCCATATGACACTGAAGGAATTCTTATTGAGTGAAATTTAAGAAGAACTAAGTACCACCTTCTGCATGTTCATTATTCCTTCTCCATCTCCCCCTCCTCCAATCCTGGGAGCTCAGTACTGTTCACAGCATAAAGATAGGCCTTGTTCTATCTTCCCAAACAGAACTTTTCCTGAAATGGCTGCCTTGGGGGAGGGAAAGCGATAGGATTGGTATACACACACAGCAATGCTAAACATACTATGTCTTATAAATCATAAGGTTCTCTCTCTCTCTCTCTCTTTTTTTTTAAAAGCCTAATTTGAGTAGCCAAGACTGTTTACCTGATGGTCTAATTTTTTCCAGACTGGAAATAGCCACACCTAGAGAGAAAAACCCCTTCTTCTTTTCTCTCACTCTTCTCATAAACATAGGTTTTATATTCCAATTTTTTCCATCTTTCTAAAGTAAGCTGATTTCAAATGAAGAAAGACACAGAGAAGAGGTCCTAAAGAGTCTCTTGGTAGACACAGAATTGTTGAATTTAAAGATAATTGAGTTTGACTTCTACCATATAAGCAACCCACGGCCGTTAGGATTCTTACTTAGACAGGGCTCATCAATTCTCACTAAACCTTATTCACAAATTTGAGAGACCTCGGCCATTGCTAATAAAATAGATGATGTGAAAGGAAGTCTCTGGGAGGAAAGTGGAAGTTCCCAGTTCAAAATTAATCCTAGACCCAGACCACACTCCTAAAAAAAGTTCATTAATATCTAAATGACTTCCTAATTTCTATATGTGTTTCTCAAGGTCTTTCCAACGCACAACTTCATATTTGTTGGGTGAGATGTGTGACATTCAAGAGGAGCATATGTGAGACCTAATTCCATTAAGCTCTCACTGGTTAGCCACATTTTTTTCTTATTATATTATCTAAAGGGGCAGCCCCGGGCATTTAGCCACCAAAAGCAACTGTCATATGTTGTGATGAACTGTTGTTCATTATTTTTCAAAGCCCCTCCCACCCCAAATTCCATTTTCACCTTCCAAAAAGATATGTGTATTAGTGTTATTTCTTCTTGCGTATGAAACAGCCTATGAATGTAGTGGTAGGGGGTGGAGGGGGAGGGCATTCAAGGTCAGTGGCTCCTGCCCTTTCCCTGAGATCCACTTATCCTGTGCCAAGAAACACCATGATGATGTACTTCTTGAGCCCCCAGAGGACTGGGCCATGACCAGACCCAGACTAGAGTCCCACAGAAAACTCCTTGGGAATCAATCCATGCTGCTCTGTGATTTTCCAGGCTGCATCTTGGCAGGGTGGTACTTCCCCAGCTGCTAGGCGAAGGGTGTTCATCAAGGCCCAGGCAAAAAAAAAAAAAAAAAAAAAAAAAAGGGGGAAAGGGAACAAGGCTGTTAGGGCCAACCACTGCGTTAAGGACTAATACTGTTATCTCAGCTCATCTCATTCAGTCTAGCAACCACCATGAGAAACCCATTGCTATCATCCTGATTTTATAAGTGAGGAAACTGGCCCAGAGAGGGCAAGTGGTTTGCCCAAGCTCATATAGTAAGAAGCAGATAGGAATTCCATTTCAGGACCCTCTGCTCTGAGCCTGGTACTCTATTTTTATGTTTTTGTTTTTGTTTCTAGGCTTGGGGGGGTGTGTGTGGGCAGGGAGATGGGTGAGGGCTACCCTGGGATGTGGACGCTGGGATGGGGATGGGCGGGGGGAGGCGCAGAAAAGGGCCAGCCAGAGCAGGGAGTGACAAAAGGATATGCAGGAAATTCCCTGAAGAGCTCTGAATCCTACTGATTTGGAACTATGACCGACTTAAAGGCAGGGATTATGATTTATTGTTGTAAAAAGTGTAAAGGAAAGAAACAATCTGTCCTCATGTTATTGATTACAGTTTTGGGGGTTCATGACTTTTTGTAAGTCAGAGGTGTTAATCAAATTTAAAAATTGTATAGCTGGGATGGTTCACTTTATGTCAATTTCACTGGGCTAAGGGATGCTCAGATAGCTGGTAAAACATGATTTCTGGGTGTGTCTGTGGGTGTGTTTCCGGAGATTAGCATTTGATTCAGTAAGCCTCACAATTGCAAGTGAGCATCATCTAATCCATTAGGGGCCTCCCAAATAAAACAAAAAGGTGGAGGAACAGCAAACTCTCCTCTTTTCTTGAGCTGGGGTATGAAGCTCCTGGTCCTCTTGCCTCCAGACTCCAAAACTTTACCAGTGGTCCCTCTCTTCTCAGGCCTTTTTACACGGACGGGATTATACTACTGGCTATCTTGGTTCTCTAACTTGCCAATGGCAGATGGTGGGACTTCTCGGCCAGTTCCTAACTTCGGTCCCCTACTGGTTCTGTTTCTCTGGAGAACCCTCACTCATATGACTGCAAAATTGAAAGCAGTCGTTTTTAAACCAGGTGTTGCCAAAGTGTGCTTGTGACCTGTAGTGCGCGTGCGTGTGCATGTGTGAAAGACCGAGAACTAGACTGAGATTTAAAAAAATGTGTTTCTTACTATGGTCCTGGTCAAAGATCCTTGAAAGCCATTGATTTTAAGAGGGCTTTGGAGGCTAGGAATAAATCCGTTCCACATTCAACAGGCCAAATGTTTCCAGATGTGTTATCAGGGCCCTGACTACATGTCTACTGTTACCAGGACATCTCAAACCACTATTAATCACAGAACTACCTATGCCTCCCCCCCCAATTTTGTATTTTTATTTTTAAAAATGTTATCATTTGTGAAGCTGTAAATAAAACAATTTGCCCTGCTGTCCTAATCGAGTTAGGACTCACGGTCTCCCTCATTCCTCTGCTAATGAGCCCGTCTTTATTTGCTGCTTTTGCAATCTGGGGTATGGATTGGGTGCTGCCAGAAAGCACACGACTGAAAGTGGCTGTGTTTCTCTGCTGGCAGGCACAATTCCAGAGCCCCAAGGCAGCTGTTAGCTCTGTTTGCAGGAATATAAATTCTTAAAGCATCAACCTTACCTCCAAAGTGCCAAGAGAAATCCTACCAAACTTGTGGGCAAAATACATATAAACATTTTTCTATCACTAGGTCAATGAGGGATGTAATCCATGAGAGGAGAGTGAGAAATGGTACCTAAGTACTCAGCTGTGGGACGTGGCTCCTAGTGAGCTCTCCCGAGTGCCAGGGTTTCAAAACCAGCCCTCCCAACTGGCGACTCTGAGGAAAGTACTGGGCTTCAGGTTTCTTGTCAATAAAACATGGATGATAATGGTACTACCTAATAGAAATGATGTGAGGGTTAAATGAGGTGATACAAATAAAGCCCTTAGAAGAATGTCTGACACATAGTAAGTGCTCAATAAGCAAGGGTAAGCACAAATTTAGGAAATTAACAGATGAGAATCCACTGTGAAACTGGTGCATGACCAAAAAAGGAATCCTATTGACTCAAAAGAGACTGGTAACATACACATAACATACAAATGTATCATCTTAACCATTTTTAAATTAAATAAAAAAGAAAACTTTTTTTAAGAAGCCTCTACACACCCAGCATGGAGCCCAGTGTCGGGCTTGAACTCACAACCCTGAGATCAAGATCTGAGTCGAGATCCGGAGTTGGATGCTTAACCAACTGAGCCACCCAGGCGCTCCTTCACCCTTTTTAAGCACAGTTCAGTGGCATTGAGTACATTCACATGGTTGTGGTGCCATCACCACCGTCCATCCAGAGGACATCTTGCAAGACTGAGCCTCTGTACCTATTAGGCAATAACTCCCCCATTCCCTCCCCTCCCAGCCCCTGGCAACTTGACTTCCTGTTAACGGAATTTGCTTACTCTGTGTGCCTCCTCTAAATGGAATCATTTAGTATTTGTCTTTGTGTCCTGGCTTATTCCACAGAGCATAATGTCCTACAGGCTGGTCCACGTTGTAGCACGTGTCAGAATTCCTTCCTTTTTAAGGCCTGTTGACTTTTTAACCTATCAACTGCTTTTTCCTTTGAGTTTTCAGAAATTAAAGATGTAAATATGATGATACCCCCTCTCACCAACAAAGGCAAATAACTTCTTGAAACCCTCCCCGGAGTTACCTGGAGATACGGTCTCCATAGAAATGCTAATGGAAAAACCAGTTTTCCCTAAGAAAGGTATGATTCCTTGAGGCAGGCTGTTTACATTAATCAACATTCCTCTAATACTTGTCAGTGTTTTGTAACACTTTTTTCAAGTGCCAATTGTAGCTTGCCAGTTCTTCTGAAGTGTGGAGGCTGTTAATGGGGGAAACCAGAATGGGAACTCTGTCCCCTGGGGGCTTTTTCTGCAGGGTGAAGCTGTTAATTTTTATCATTTTCATTTTATACAATCGTTGCTTAGGTGGATGGTGGCTAGAAATATTGCACGGACGGATTAGTCAGTGTGTGAAAAGTCCCGGTCGCCCTGTATCTTCCTATTCGCCTCCCTGTAAGGTACTCAAGTTTTTCGCCGAAAGTTGTGGATTTAATCTGTTCACACACCAACCAGAATCTGCTGACCACTGTCACAGAAATTTTTCCTTTCAATAAACACAATGGTGATAGGAAAAACAAAACACACGTGAAACAGCTACAATGAGAGAAAAAGAAATGATAGATGGGACCTTCCAACTGTCAACTCTTAGATTATGCCTTGTCACTTTTCACGACTTTTTGGGGGAAACTATTTATTTATTAGCACATCATAAATATGTGCCTCTGTGATTCTAGTTGAGCATAACATCAGTGTCCGAGATTTAGTGCTATTTTCATTTCTTTCAAGATTAATATTCAAAGCTTAGTACACAGAGCAATCATCTGTTTCAGCATTGTATTTCAAAATATTAAGGAAATTCCAAAATTAAACCAACAATTTATAAATTTCACTATGAGCCTCAAGCAATGAAAAGGCCAGTAGAATCATTATTTATAATGGGAATTAAGAAATTAAAATTTATTTGCTGCTACCTTATTTTTAATATATAAAGTTTTGTTTTTTTGTTTTATAGATTTTCTGGTAATTCTGAGCTTGATGGCCCACAAAATGATACATCAGAGCACTGTTAATGTAATGCGTTAATTTATTTAAAGATTTCCATTTTATATTAATTGATAACTAAGGGTCATTTAAGACTGCAGAGAAAACAAACAAAATAACATAAATAATAAAAGAACTAAAAGAGCCAGAGCAGAGTAGGTAATCCTTTGGTTATTAGTAGGACAACTTTTCCATGATCAGAGAAAAAAATAAACAAACACAACACCATTTTTTTCCTACTTTTTAAAACTAGAAACACCATGAATCAATCTTTTAACTACAAAGGAAATTTCCATTTTGGCACATGAAGAAAAAAGATGTAACACCAGCCCTGGAATGGTTTTCCCACTTTCTATTGTGAAAAATTTCAAACATACAGGAAAGTTGAAATACTAAAAGGAGTAGTGACAGATTCTATCCCTCAATTCTGTGACGGTAGACCCTTCAGCAAATTTGCTTTCTCTTTCTGCACACACACTTTTTATTTGCGGTTACAGACATCATTTGAAGTTACAGGCTTTACCAAGAATCTTCTCAGAATAACATCCTCCTACACAACCACAATTTTCTCACATCAAGAAAATTAACCATGATTCCATATTACCTAATATCTAGTCCACATTCAAATTGCCCAAGAAAGTCTTTCATAGTTGTTGGGGGGGTTTTTGTTTTGTTTTGTTTTGTTTTTTAAACAAGGAGCCAATAAAGATTCACATATTACATTTCCATCATATGCCTTTGTTTTTAGGGAACAGTCCTCCCTATTCCCTTCCCCATACGCGTAACTCTGGCTTTTTATTTTTATTTATTTGTTTGTTTGTTTATTTTAAAGTAGGCTCCACACTGAACTTGGGGCTTGAACTCAGGACCCTGAGATTTAGAGTTGCATTCTCTAATGACTGAGCCAGCCAGGTAGCCCTAACATTGACTTTTTAAAGAGCACAGGCCAGCTGTCTTGTGAAATGTCCCAACGTTCTGTATTTGTATCATTTGACTTGTTCATCTAGGCCTAGAATAGAGACTACAAAGACATCTGGAATGCTGCCTAGCGTTCTAGCTCCTTATCTATTCCCAGAGACCCGCCTTCAACCGTGAGGAACACCAAGAGATCACAGCTAAGCTGAACTCCAGCTTCAACTCTTCAAAGCAATTGCTAGTTTCAAGAAGAAAAGGTACTTAAATGATATTGCCAAAACAAAAGCTTTTAAGGTCAAGGGAGAGGTGTCCTGTTTTAATGTTGATCTAGCAAGTCCAGGGTCTGCAGCAACGTGGGCCATCCCAGACAGCATTCAGGGGTCAAGGTCAGCTCTTGTTTTATGTGAACATGTAGGAAGGACCAGCAAAGGTGCTTCCTTTAACTTCCTTTTGCCTACCAAATGACTCTGGCTTCTGTTGAGCTAAATGCTAAACTGAAAGAATAACAACAACAAAAAAAATGTTATTATCTCAACTTTTATCAGACTTTAGAATGGGTTTAAAAAAGGCAGGGGCTTGCTAACTTCACTGGGACACACTGGTACGTTATGCTCTGAGCTCCAGGAAATGTCTGATCTTGCCCCAAAATACTGTCTTTGCATTTCAAGGGCAGCTCCCCAAGGACTTGGAGAGCTCTGACAGAAAGGCCCTCTGCTTGAACCATTTCAAGGAAAACTAATCATGAATCTACATGAACACATAGGAGTGTGCCATCCATGCGCTTAAGATGTAAACAGGCCTAGAAGGGGGCATTAGTATATGGGAGAAAATGTTCAGTGGCATTTGTGGCTGCACTTCTCTGATAGCTTATGGACACAGGCTATTTTGGACTGGTACCTCTCTAGAAATACAGACTTAAATAAACAAAAGTGCAGCCTCCACCGAGGTGGTGTTCTTCTCTAGGCCAAGTGTTTTTAAAAAAACGTGATTGGCCAGCTAAGAAGTGTATCCGCCTGGTGCCTCAAATTCTCAAACACTTTATTTGAATACCATGTGAATGGCTAATCTCCTACAAGTTTTGGGGCTTTAACAAGGTAAACAAATGAGTGGCTGTGAAAGTAAACACCTGCATTTCCTCCCAGGCTCCTCCTCGGATCCAAAATTCCACTCCCTCTGTCCCTTTCACTAGCCCCAGCCTTCCCCTTCCCAAGCTTGGTCTCTTGTACCCTGCAGAAGTACTGAATTTGCAAAGGAGACATTTTTAATTATAAGTACTACAGTAATGAATTCAAGTACACTCGTTTATCATAAAGGGCTTTCCCATCTGTCTCTAAAGTATACTTAAAAAGGCTGTGTATTTGATAACATTAGCACCGAGCATCTTCCACATGTTACTGTTCAGCATTTTAGATGTTAGCTTCCCGCACATACCGCCCCCCCCCAACATGGTGGTTGTTCCAGAAAAGGCACATTTATCTCTGTGTTGGGGAGTGCCTGTGTGGTCTCTTCCTAATTTATTTGCACTCTAATCCTCAGGGATAGCATCCCAATCCCCGTAGGCAAAGGGAGATTAGGGAATGGGGCTTTCTGCTTCTCCCCACCCTAACAGAGAAGGGAAAACAACTTCCTCAAGTCCCTCAAGTTCATCTGGCCACTGTACAAATTGTTCTTGAGCATGGAGGGTTTCCAAAAGCCCTAATTAGCAACTCACAGCAAACATTTCTTTGCATTAGCTAATGATCCGGCTACACTTGTAAGCAAACAGAACCAACATATCTAATCAATGCTGAAAAAACCAACCAAATGCCTATTAAACATCTGGATGTAATTTTCTAGTTAGAACAAAATGAAAACATATGCAGGTTCCTTTGATCTGCATCTTAACAAAGAAATTGTTGATAAAAAACCATACTGGTCAGTCAATGTGTCATTTTCATAAACTCTACTCGTTTCTCTTCAAATGCTCCCAGTTTAATTTAGCTGGTTTCCTGCAATCTCTAATTTTACCATATTGTGTGAAACCACAAGAGATTCTTTGGATGTGATTTTATTTGAGGTTTTACTGCTGCATGGATCTGCTACTGATATTTTTTTTTTTCTTTCTTTGCTTTCTCTCCTCCATGCCCCACGCCCATCCTGCTCTTTCCTTTGGTAAAGGGCTGAGGGAAAAGGTTATAAAGCAATGCTGGGAAAATTCTTCTGGACTCTACATTCATGGGTTTAATAAAACTCTCAGTTAAAAAAAAAGTCAAACGAGAAAACGTATAAGCAATAACTCACAGCTAAAAGGAAGAGAAAATAACAAGTGATCTTCAGAAATTGACATACTTATTTCAAATAAAAAAGTAATAGATTTAAAAGATGCATAATTTCCATGACCAGCATCCATAGCTTTTTCTATTGTCTAGAACCTATATGATATATAACATCTAGTTTTTGTAGTGACTTAGGCCATTGGTTGAGTTGAAAATTTGCTAGTCAGCAACAAATGAATGGAAATATACCCATATATGCATCAAAGATAAACAATCTGGCAATCTTCTTGTTTCTTTGCAGAGGATAAAAAGGGGATTTTTTTTTCAGAGATAATTTTCTATGGAAGTGGAGTACTTAATATCATTTCATGGAAAAACATCATCAACATATGAATATGTTAAAGGTAAAAAAGATTATGGTTAACAGGCTTTAAATAGAAGACTAAAATGATAGATTTCATGAGTAGGATTATTTTTTTAAATAGGCTGTAGACAATCTGCACATATATTATTTATTTAAGACATAAGATTAAAGCTACTTGATTGTTTAAACACCATCATTTGTAATGCAGTTTGATGAGAGTTTTGTAGTATAATTATTACAGCATGACAATCACAGAGAAAATATGACCTTGAAAAGGGGCCCAGCCTTCTCCCTCTGTCAAAGATGGGATGCACTCGAAAACCAACCATCTTTATGCACACAATTAAAGGTCTTCCAATTTTAAAATCATCATGCTTTCTTTTCTCCAGATACTACATTATAAGAAATTTAGAAGGCTCCTTTCTCAAAATATACCGTTTTAATTTCTCTGTTTAAACCCAATTACCAGTGTGTGCCAGTAAATCAAACTAAAGCTTGGGTAAGCCAGGGAGAAGTGTCAGTTGCCCCAGCTGACACAGCATGCACAGGCTTATTTGTGGCATTCAAATTCCTTCTACACAGTCCTGGAGCTGATTATGGGATGAACTGACCACAGACTGACACAGGGCCCAGTCACTAGATGAAGATTTCAAGGAACACAGGTTCAAGGAACGCAGGTTGCCAAAGGACAAAAAACTTAGCTGCCCATGAATCACACTATTTCAAAAAGTCCTCTATGTGGAAAAAGCCGGCTCCAGTCATCACTCAATTTAACTTAGGAAAGAGGGACAGTGCTTGCTTCCTTTTCATTCTTCATGTTAGCAAAAGGAATACTATAACCCCCTCCCCAACCCCACTTAATGAGAACACTGCAAAACCACATGCCGAACTTGTTTAAGAATTTACTGTGGCCTTGTACAGGCTGGCTAAAATGGCTCCCTTAATTTTTCATTTATAATTGATATTTGGGATTGATGCAATTATAGACAAATCAATATCATGCATATTTAAAAACAACCCCAACAGTGAAATGTATTATCTAAAATGATTCTTTTAATATTTCAAGAAAAAGATCTGAGAAAGCAAATCTTCGAATAAAATGTATTTCTCTTTAAATAAATGCCTTTCCATAAGTCCCTTGAAAGTAAAATAATGAGAACGTGAAGGTTATTAATACCCAAAACTTGTTAAGTATCTTCCAACGTAGGATGAGTGTTTGTCAAAGATGTGTCTTTCTTACGGAAGAACTCACCACCATTGGGCTACAACAGCATTATTCACTCACCAATCGTATGGAAATAGCTCAACCTAACTGTTCTTTAAACAAAAGTATAAATGCGGCAACACTGAAGGTTTTCTGCTATGTGGTGTATTTGAAGAAAGACAAAAACTGGAGATTTACACAGTATGCCCCATTTATTTAAAATCTCAAAATACCTTTCAGGTCAAGTTCCACTCACAAGAATTTTAGCCACGTCATGTACCCAACGCTTCCCATTTAGCTCCTCACGCAGCTCAGCCCTGGGGGTACCACCCTAAGTATGGGGTAAGGGCGGGCAAGACAGGTTCCAGGTCTCCAAGCTGGTTTATCCCATTTTTTCCCTTTGTTTTTAGTAATGGGAAACAGACTCGTGGTCATGTTGCTGAGAGGCCCCTAAAACTCTCAGCGGCTCCCTACCCCCGACTCCTTCGACAGCGAAGTCGAAGACAAGGACGGACCAGAGATTTCGAGCGCGGGCAAAAGCCTCGCATCTGCAACTGGGACGTGCGTGCCTTACCCTGGGGGCACCTTAGAGTATCCTTCCCGCCAAACGAAGGCAGGCCGACCTTTTTGCAAAGTCGTTTGAAATGCTCCAATAAAAGCCAATCCCTACCACCTTGGGTGCAAAGGGAGGGCATGAGCATTAAAAGCCTAGTCTTAGACGGCCGGTGTACGTACGCCAACCAATGCGCTGCCGCATTTTCCACGAAGTGCACAGTCCAATCCTTCTCACGAAAAGGCAGCTCAAGGAAAAAACAATCCTCATAGAAATTTTTGAATGTGACCTCACTTTCAAAAGAGGAGCATCAAACAAGGGGCAAGCACCGAAAGACGCATTTGGCTCGAACTACCAACCCCCCGCCCCCCCATAAGAAACTACGCGGTTAGTCTCCTCTGAGTTACTTTCACTGAGATCTGAGGATTTCCATTAAAGGGAAAAGTGAACAAGTGGCAGGATTTTTGCAAATTCGAGCCCCCAGCTTCCGCGGCTGCACGCTCGTCGGTCCCTCCCGCTCGCGCGCTCCCGCGCGCACCCTCGCCGGCCCCACGTTACTTTGATTGACAGCCCGGCCCCGCCGCTCTCCTTCCCACCGACCTTCCCATCCACAGTGCCAATCTCCGCGTCTCGCTTCTTCCTATTGGCTGCTTTCGGCGTCCCGCGGCTCCTCCAGGAACAGTTCTTCACCGAGCCCGGGAGGACGCGGCTGGCGGAGGAGGGGTGGGGGTGGTGGGAGGGGAGACCGGGGAGACGGCGGAGATGGAAGCGAGTCGGGTGGGAGAGGAGGGGGAGGACGGCCCGTCCAGTGTTGCGCTGCCATTGGCTTCGGGGAGGTGTTGCGTCAGCACCCCACGTTGGGCATGGCGCACGCGATTGGCTGGCGCACGCTTCCCCGCTTCCCCCCCGCTACCGCCCGGACCCACGTCCCCCGCCGGCTCTGCGCTCCCGCCCCCCCGCCCGCGCCGGGCTGGGCGGGGCCGGCGCTGGTTAGCTCCGGAGTGTGAAACCGCGTGTTAATGTAACCGGCGCGAGAGGCGCGGGCGGCGGCGGCGGGAGCGGCGGCTGCAGGAGCAGCAGCAGCGGCGAGTACCCTGTGCCCCGCGTCCCCGAAGCAGCCGACTGCGCCACCCCCACCCTCTTACGGCCGGGCGGGACCCGTGCCGCCAGCCCGGACCTCCGCCGGCCCGCGGCGACCTAAACACCAACGCGACTACTCCGGACCGGTCTGCGGAGTTTGCCCGCCGGGTAGGGAGGCCGAGCGGCGGAGCGCACTCCTGCTTTTTTTCCCCCCACCATCTCGTGGATGTCGCCCCCCGGGTCGTGAGAGAACTTTGTAGCGGGCTGGAGCGCCCTTTGCAGAGAGGCAGACGAAGGGAAGGAAAGAAAGAGGGCCCAGGAAGGGGCTTGGAGGAAGAGTCCAGAGCTGCCGTGAGGGGCGAGTGCGCGCGGGGCGCGGCGCCCGGATGCACCCCGGGATCGAGGAGCAGCAGGCGGCTGCGGGACTGCTCTCCGCGGTGTAGCCCCGCCGGGCCAGGAGGGTTTGTGCAACCGCGGAGAACACCAAGTGTCGGTCGCACGGGGCGTGCCGAGCCGCCTCCCGGCGCGCCCTCCGCACTTTCCCCGCCTCGTCGTCATCCCGCGCTCCTCCGCCCGGGCTGAGGCAGCCGAGCGCCAGGCGCGGAACCTCCGCGGCCCGGACCTCGCTCCTCACCGCCTCCCGGGAACCCACGAGCGCCCGGCTGAAGGCGCTGCCCTGACCCGCAACGGTCGGTCCCGAACGTCGCCAGGTTTGTTTGTGTGGGGTTAGCCGGGGGCGCCGGGCCACCTGCACCTCGCCCGCGGCCGGTGCCGCGGGGAAAACCCGGAGAGGAGGCGGACCGGGAGAAGAACGAAGGAAAACAGCCCGCCTGGATTTGTTTGCTCGGGACGGGTGTCGCGTACGGGGATCGCCGAGGGGAGCGCAGCCGGAGTCACCGCGCCCCCACCTCTCCGCCTGGGCAGCGGAGGCCCGCGGTTTGGATCACAGCCCCCGCGCGCTCTTCTTGGGCGCCGGCGTCACCGCGCAGGTTCTTGGTGCAGCCGGGCCCCGGGTGCCCCGCGATGTGGCCCTGAGCGAGGGAACCCGCACCGGCGGGAGCAGGAGCAGCCGAGTGGCCGGTGCGCCCCGCCGAGCGCGCCTGCGTGCGTGGCCAGCGCGCTCTCCGCGCTCCCGGTTTCTGCCTGCCTTCTCGGCTTAATTTTCCTCGGCGGGATTAAAGTTGGAAATTGAGCGGAGAATTGAGTTGCCCGGAAACAGAGCTACGGCCGCCGCCAGAGCGATGTTCCCGCAGAGCCGACACCCGGTGAGGCGCGGCAGGGTGCTGGGTGGAGGGGCCGAGCAGTGGGTTGGGGGTGGGGTGGGGATAGGCGCTCTTCCGGTGCTGTAGGGAGACGGGTGTCTGCTACATTCTGGAGGACCCCCCCAGCCTCTAGGGGTGCAAGGCTGGGGAGGTCCCGTACCGTCCCCTCCTGTGGTGGGGAGTGAGCTGAAACTCAATTTTTCCCCTTTACTCTGGGCCCCCTCCGAGTTGACGTCTAGACAGGGCGGGCGGGGGCGCCGTGAGAGGCTGAGGTTTCTTTCCCGTAGCGACAGCTCCCCCCCCAATCACCCCCCCGCCGAGACGGGTAGGGCGCCCCCCCTTTGTTTCTTGTCTCGCCTATTTACATGTCAATGCGGCCCCCGTTCCGGCGCGCCTGAAGGTGGCCCCGGCGACTCTGGGAACGGGGAATGTTAGGGAGTTGTTTTTCTCCTCTGATTCCCGGGGTCGTTATCGCCCCCGTGGGGAGGGGGTGGTGGCTACGACGACAATTTGGCCGGGTCTTTCCCGGCTGCCGGGGAGCCCCTGTCCCTCCAGCCGGTGACCCGGGCGCACGTACTGCGACCCGCCCTGGAGCACGGAGGAGGTTCGGAATCTTTGGAGACTCCGGATCCGGCGACGGTCCGCTTTCTCCCCCGGATAAAGTGCAGCGCAGACTCGAGTTTAGGGTTCCGTTTTCCGCCACTTCTAACTTAATTTTTGCTTACGTCCCACCCGCTCTTCCGTTCTCTGACTTAACTGTTTTTTCTGTCTACCCGCATCCCTGTCCCTCGGTTCTCCTCGCCGGTCGCCCCCAGACGCCGCACCAGGCTGCAGGCCAGCCCTTCAAGTTCACTATCCCGGAGTCCCTGGACCGGATTAAAGAGGAATTCCAGTTCCTGCAGGCCCAGTATCACAGGTGCGTGTCCGGCCGCGCAGGGCGAGTGGTAGCCCAGGGGCAGCCCCGGCCCCTCCTCGCGCAGCCTGGGGGCTGTGGCGGCTGTACTTAGTACTTGCGTCCAGGCGGTGGCGTGTGGAGTCGCAGTTAAGACCTGTCATTCATGTTACCCCCTTTCCAGGTTCTTCCCGGGCCGCCTCTTCTCTAGTCTCCTCCTCCTACCATTGTTTCCCTTTTGCCCGTTTGCTGCGGTTCCAGGGAGCCTTTTTTTTTTTTTTTTTTTTTTAGTATTTAGAAGTTGCATGAGAACCGTCAATATTTGCCCTTCGTTTATTTATTTTGCAACAGGCTTAGCTGAAACCTTGGTTCAATCGATGCCCCAGCCCTGGAGTGCAGGTTTAGGGAGGCAGAGCCGGTGTTGAAATCGCTCTTTGCCATACTAGAGGATCGTGTTGTCTGAGGCAAAGTCCATAATGGAAGGCTGTAGATGCTGTTAGCTGTGCCCATCATTGGTGGTGAAGAGGGAGGTGGATAGGTGTAGGGAAGGCTCCCCTGCTTTGGCGTCACTTTGGTTGGTTTGGGCAGGACAGGGGATGGAGTCTCAATTACATATATCCCAGCTTAGTTTCTTCATCTGATGAGACCTACTTCAAAAGGTTTGTAAATGAAAAGTGATTGTAAATTTTCCAGAAATATTAGTTTCTTCCCTTGTTCCTATGAAGTCTTCTCTGATTAGAGCTAAGAAGTAACTGTAATGACAGTTTTTATTTTTGTCAGGCTGGAGAACAAGCACACAGATGCTTGGGTGTGAGTTTTCTTATTTTGTCAGAGGTTTTTCTGATTATTGACCTTTTGTCTGCTTGAAGATAGTCATCTCTGGAACTTGAGGCATACCTGCCCACACTGTTTACCAAGTAGGGAGGACTTCAACCCACTTTATTGCAGTAGCTACTTCACATATTTTGGCAGGGATTTAAAAACCGAAGATTTTAAAAGGGACCAACAATTGTAGAAGTAACTTTACAAGTACAGTTTTCAAACCTAGAGACTGTTTGAGTTGGCAGAGATGGGACAAGCCTACGTCTGACGCTGAAAATTGTGCAAAGGCCAGATTTCAGTGGAGTCCAAAGGAGCAAACTGGTGCGGGGAAGTAGGAGTG
The DNA here is from genome assembly GCF_009762305.2 of Zalophus californianus. Taxonomy (NCBI): domain Eukaryota; kingdom Metazoa; phylum Chordata; class Mammalia; order Carnivora; family Otariidae; genus Zalophus; species Zalophus californianus. The sequence continues at coordinate 72,751,733 of NC_045607.1, forward strand.
AACAGATGAGCAGGAGGAGAAATCAATCTTCTGGGTAGATCAGAGGTTTTGACAGATTTTTCATTCTTGGCATCTGACTCAGTATGCACCCAGAAGAAAAAGAATAGTAGCTGAATGGAGACCCTGTCCTGTTCACCTGACCCCTTTTCCCTATAAAATGCAAGGACAAAGCTTTTGCATGTTTACCTAGATAGTTTATGGCTTTTCCAAATTGGTCTGTGTTTTTACTTGAAGTGCAAATATGTGAGGCAGATGTTAAAACAAGTGACATAATGTTTACATTAAGTTGCCTGTTTTGTTTTTGTAGCCTTAAATTGGAATGTGAGAAACTGGCAAGTGAAAAGACAGAAATGCAGAGGCACTATGTGATGGTAGGTATCAGAGATTAGACTTTTCTTCTTTTCACGTAAGGTTAGCTAATGTGTGTTCTTAGCATTGCAAAACATGAGTTAACAAAATGCTTGTTTTTTTTTTCTTTTTGCAGTATTATGAAATGTCATATGGATTAAACATAGAAATGCATAAACAGGTAAGCTTTAGTTAAATTTCTAGTTGAAATGAGAAATCAGTCATGATTCCATAAAGCTGGCTTTGTCCTCAGTGGTGGGGGGATTTGTATGCTGTTTTCTTGCCTTGGTTTCCCTTCCTGTGAGTTGGTGGTAGTATTTTGCAGAAGGGTTGCTTCTTGACAGTTACAGAATCTTTAAATGACTAGGTGAGAGGTGCTTTGGAAATGTGAACCAACCTGTTTCTAGGCTGATAGAAACTGAGTCTCTGAGTTGACTTTTCCACCTGGGTAGATTCTTTCTCCTCTTGAAAGACCTGGGTATCCCGTAGAGTTCTGAAATTCAGCATAGCTTGTTTTTTTGCTGTTTTGGACAGCGGTGTGGTCTTATATTCAGGAGTTCCTTAAGCAGGTTAAATATCGTGTATGACTAACCTAGGTTTTCTTCATGCTTCAGGGATGCATAAAGTGACACTCAAGATTAGTGGCTTATTAGCAAACATCTTTTTGGAAAATTTCTCAATTGATGCAGATTTGGAGGTGAAAAAGCATTCTTTTATGGCCACAGCATATGTTGGGAGTAGCTTCAGTCCTAGTGGTTTTAAAAGCATGAAAAGATTAGTGACTGGAAAGCTCTAGCTATGACTATGAGTTTGCAAGTTCCCATAAAATTCACACTTATGGCTACTATAATGGTGTATAAAAAGAGTATTGAGCTGGAACAAGGCACTAAGGACCTCATAAGAGAAGAAAAGCTAAATGATTGCTCAGCCCAAAGGACCCTCGATTGAGTAGTCATTGTCTGCCAAAGAAAGCATTAATGGCAGGGTGTAAGTATTCTGGAGATATGCTGACATTCACTTTTTCATCAAGACGCTGGTACAATAAGTCTTTTAGAAATCGATTGCCTCTTAAAAAATTATCATCAGATGAAGTTGCACAGTTGGACACATTTCAAAGTGCAACAATACAATTCTTACTTGATGTATATGTGCTATTTCATCTCAAACCCTTGTTTCATTAAATTAAAGAGCATGGCTGACCGGCTGGGGCACAGTGGAGAAATTGATTAGTTCAGCCTTCAGATCTTCCTATATTCAAAGACTTTCATTAAGCAAGTGTGTTTCAGAGTTGAATTCTGCTTTTGTAACTCCACACTCTTTGATTTTTAATTCATCATAGATTTCATAATGTTAAGTCGTGTACACTAGATCTGTTCTCAGATATGTGTTTGGAAGGGGATAGTGAGGTTCAAGGCTTTTCATTAATAATATAATTGGGCCTTTAAAAATGCTGATTTTATCCTGATTTGCAAAATTGGTAGCCTAGATTACGTTGGGCTTGTGCCTTTGTTTTTTGTGTGGTTCAATGGCTTGTGCCTGATTGAGGCAGTTGTAACTTGTTGATAGTAATTGGGCCAGAAGATCTGTGGTCATTTGAATGAATTATGCAAATAAACTGGGTAAAGGAGTTGTAACCTGCCACTTTGTTTCTTCTTTTAAGTTACCCCAAAGGCACATTTTTTTGCTAACAAAAATTCTAGAAGAGTAAGAGAAGAGTGAACTTTTTCTTAAACTCATAAACTCAAAGGATTTAATAACTTCACCAACTCTTTTACAAGGAAACACCGCCTCTGTGTGATGCTGTATGCTGGTATAGGGATTTATTGGGGAGGGGGGGTAAAGGAGGTGTGTAATTCTGTGTTCCTGTAGGTTACGTGGTTACATGACCTCTTTTTATCAAGTAGGAAAAAGGAAGAAGGGGTGAGGAGGGTCAGGAGCCCCATGGTGTGAAAACAGGTTTCTAATGAGTTTTTATACACTATTGGGCATTTGTGGGTAATATTGTCCATCCATGAGCCGGTATGCATTAATAATATGCTGTGTATAATTGGCTCAGTAATTTGAAAAATGTGAAGAGCTGAGAGATGCCATGTTCTTCATAGTAGGGTATTAAGACCCCTGAAATTTAGTTTATATTGTAAATGCTGACAGACCCTTAACTAGAGTGGTGTGCAAAGCAGTGCTGTAATTCAGTTTAAAGTGGCCTTACATTTGAAAAACATCCTTCTGAATGTCACACATTAATAATAAGTTCTGAGGAGGCATTTGGTGCAGCTAGTAATCATAATTCTTATTAAAACTGGTGACGTCTGGCCCCCAGGGTGTAGCCAGGCTCAAATTGATGCTTTTTGCCGCCTGATCACCAGCATGGCCTAAGTGCTCATTATATTGTAGAGAGGGCCTTTGGAGCTCTCATTAGATTTGACAGGAATTCTCTCTGGGGGGAAACTGGGCATTAGCGAGACTCCTGACAGGCTGAAATTAGTCCTGCTTTATGGCTTATAACCAAATGCTAGCAAGGCATCATCAGGGGACACAAAAAATTGTCATTTCTGACAACATCTTTGTTACTGAAAAAAAAAAAAAACGCAGCAATGGGGAAACTTTCCACGGAGAGAGCTTTAATGTTAAGATTTGTCTGTAGTGTGACCGCTCCCTCTCCCCACCTTTCAGCGGGTTTGTCGAAGGAGTGAGTTTTAGAGATTTCAGTGTCAAATCTCACCACCGACTTTTCCGTCTGGAAGTTTTAAAGTGGAAGCGCGTCCAAATAGAGAATGGTATAATTGTGGTTTCCTTACTTGGTTTGGTGCCCACAGTCCATGTTTATGTTGTGTCAACACTTCCTGATAAGCCTTCCCCTCACTTTCTCTGCTCCCATATGTGCTGGTTACTGAAAAGTCAGTGCACTAGGGATGGTAATGGGTACTTAATTTTTTTTACTGTAACATTAAGACAGGTTTTTTGGGGGGTTTTTTGTTTGTTTTGTTTTGTTTTGTTTTTTTGAGGGGCGCCTGGGTGGCTCAGGGTTAAGCGCCTGACTTGATTTTGGCTCATGCCATGGTATCAGAATCTTGGGATTGGGCTCCTTGCTCAGTGGGGAGTCTATCTGAGATTCTCTCTCCCTCTCCCTGTGCCCCTCCCCCGCACACTCATACTCTCTCTCTCTCTCTCTCTCTCAAAATAAATAAATAAAATCTTAAGATAGTTCTTTTTTGTTTGTGTTTTTGTTTGAGTCTTTTGTAGATCTCTGCCTGTCCATCTCTCTCCAGGTAGATTGTAAATTCTAGGTATATCTACCTGGGAGGGGTAGAGACATCTCTTGACACGTCATGATGCCACCAGAGGGTTAGGGTGCGTAACAAAACAGCAAATTAACGTGAGTCTGGTTGTTTGAAGGGCTATGCCTGGTTTGTTTGGCAGTCTGATCTTTCAAGTTTTGTTTTCTGTCATGTGGTATGGTATGACCTCATTTGATATTTTTGGAACAAGATGCACTGTAAATACATATATAAGCCTTATTTATTCCACTTGTGTATCTCTTCAGGATGCTGATGAAGCCATGCCATAAGTTGTCTTTAGTGGCGTGAATTTGTACAGCGCTTAACAGTTTTCAGAAGTGATTTGCCTCATCCTGTGAGGTAGATTGGGTAGGTGTTTTGCTCTGCCTGTGGCTGTGGGCATGTGTTCAGAGTCCGGATTTGTCAAGGCCAGGTTTCTGCTGAAGCTGGAGTTTGGGTCACCTGGTCCCTAGAATTCAGTGCTGCTTTACTTTACCCAGCCCCCTGCCATTGGAGGATGAGGCCAGTGGTGGAATCACCTGTCGGCCTGGCTGCAGGTCTCTCCTGCTCTCTCTCTTTGTGCTGACAACTTGATACACAATCACGTCAAGGCTAGATGCATGTTCTAAGAATTCATGAAAATCAGCAGTACTGACTGGCCTGTGGAGGTCACAGCCATGGGTAGGTAGAAAGTCATAGCCAACTGAGCACTGCTATTGCAGGTTAAAATATGTCTAAGAACAAAAGAAATTGGAAACTGTTGTCAGGACTCCTGGTTGAGGCCCAGGGCACAGTGAGTGTGATCAGTCACTTTGTGTCTCTGTGCCTCTATTCTTCTGAAGAGCGGGCAGAGTGAGTACTCAGTGCTCTCCAGGGCGGCCAAGAATTTAAAAATAAATGAAAGGACTAGCTCTGGAAGGAAAGACATACTCTGCAGTGCTGTGTGGGGTGGGGAAGGAGAGGAGAAAGAGAAACAGATGAGAGCTTAACATAACCAAGCGCCATGTGATGTTTCAGCCAGCACCGTATCTCAGACCACGTAAATTTCGGAGTGAAGCCGCTTTCACAGTTTTGATGTGTGCTTTAAAGTTTCCCTTAAAAAATAAATTGTCCTCTGGTAGTGTTTTTAAAGTGCTTAGGTGGAACTGTTAGGGGTTCACCTGCAGGTTAATCCCTTAGATGTGCCTCTTATAATTTGTCTGCAATTCTTACCTTTCTTCCTGCTTTTTAACCACGTGTGTTTTCCATCTGCAGTTTCTCACTTTGAGATTTTTTTTTTCCCCCAAGTCCAAGTCTCAGAATGGGAAAAGACTATAGTGGAGTACTTGCACTTAAGAGTTAAGCTCCACCAGGTGTTAATTACCTTGTAATACAAAGGGACTAGCTGTCATCAAGATTGGAGTGGTCCCCAACTTCACTTCATTAGCCAGGCCTGCCCTTCACAAGCTTCAGTGAAAAGAGATAAAGCTCCCTGTGTATTAAGAACCCAGATTTTGAGGCACAAGATTAGCCTTTGTTTTTTTTGTATCAGTAAGCAGGGCAATTCCTCCCTACTTTCTCTCACCCTACCCGACCCCTTCAACAGTTGGCTAGTTCACGGTTACTATCCAGAACCGAGACTCAGGTGAGGTGAGGGTTGCATTGCCTCGGGCACAGAATTTAAGGCAGGGGTCAAAAAACATAGTCCTTTAGATAAAAAATATTTTTAAAATTCAAAATTAATGCCAAAAAACTCTAGGAGGCACAAAATATGGGATCTTTAGGATGGGCGTTGGTGTAAAATACAGCTCATTGAGGTCCCTTATTTAGGGGACTTTGATTAGTGACTGGGTAAGTCATTGACTAGTTAGTTGCCTGGGCGTCAGTTTCCCTCATAAATTGAAGGGTTAGACTAGGCAGGTTCTCAGTATGGCTCCTCTTAGGAGAGGAGAGTTGTCCCTCTAGACCACACCCCTCACCAGTGTTTAAAACCCAGTGCCTGCTTGTGTCTGTTGAGTAGAGTCTTCAGCCAGAGGGCTTAAGCTGTTTCTCCAAATAGTGTTTATTAAGAAACAGAATATGTTCCTTTAGCAAATATTTAAATAAATCATCTTGTGCGGTAGTTAAACTAACGATATATTCAGTTACTGGCTCATAGAACCATTTTAGGTTTCCATAGATCTGAGTGTTTGCCTCTTGTATTATTTAAATATTTGTGGTCTTCAGGAGTGGATTACATTGGAGAAAACTAAGAAACTGACTGGTCTTCTCATAGGCTTCGATTGGCTCGATTGTCCCTATGGCCGCCCATCCCTGTTGCTTACTGTTACTTCAGGTTTTGAAAAATTGAGATTTTCAGAACTAGTACCTTTAACGTGGAATATTTGGTATAACGGTTTTCAATTAAATTTTGGGCAGTTGTTTTTATAGGAAGGCTTATTTGACAAAAGTAGGCATTTACAGATTGAGAACAGTCCTCACCAATGAGATTGGTGAGTTTTGTAATATGAAATGTGCCATAGGATTGTTCTAAGACTGTGGTTTGGTGTTTTAAGTTAGAGTGTGTGTGGGTGTACGTGTGGGCACTCAGGTGTGGGAGAGATTTTCTAGGTTTTTTCTGAGGCATGGTTTGATCTGAAAAATGAAAAAAAATTCACAGTGAAATTTTAACAAATTAAGATATTTAACTTGTGTGTTGTTACTCACTTGGCTTGGCAGAAAATGGTTTCTAAAATTGTTTGCAAAACTGTAATGTTTACAGAATCGTTTAGTTTAGAGACCACCCGTTTGCCATGCATTTTATGAAACTTCAAGAAATGTTGACACAAATTTTATCAAGTAACCTGTGATTTTGCACAAACCTGTATTTCATTATTTCACATTTCAGTTTTTAATAATTACTGAGTTTAATTCTGTTTGCCTGCTTGAAGCAACAGGAAAGCAACTGTGAGCCCAGAGGTTAGGCCCTTCCCCCACACATTCTCACAGTAGGCATAACAAACAAATCTTTTAGTTTTTCTAGAAGTTTTATTTGCTACTTAGTCATTCTTTGACCACAAAATGTTAGCTGGAAGAGGGTAGGGTAAAGGTCATTTTGGGTATAAGGAGAAGACTGGGAGGAAGAGACAAACTCTGAGGATTCAATCCATTGAATTTATTTTTTCATCTGCCAGATAGAGAAAAGTGCTGTTAAGCATGGTGTGTCTATATCCCTGCATACGCCGAAGAGGTAGAGGTGTGTGTACGACTGTTTGCAGTGTACTGGTGGATACTCACTAGATTTTCATTATTCACTTGAGATGAGTGGAATCAGTTTTTGAGAATGTAAGTGTATTTGAACTTGCACGTCCAAATCACGTCTTTTGTGGAACTGTTGAAGTACATGCGGGATGTACTAGGTTTGCCGCTATTGGGCGCCGTTATTGGCCTAACTAGATTATTAGTTAGTCCATGGTATTTTGTGAAACCTGTCAGTGAAAAGCTTGAAAATATATCACCAAACTTGTTTGCTTACAAATTTATAAGTTATAAAAGCATTATGTACTAACGTATTGTATCTGTATGTAATAAATGGAAATTGTAAGCAGTGGGGTTAAAATAAAACTTCTCACCTCTTCCACGCACCTTATTGGCATGTCCTGTGCAGCCGCTGGGTAAGTGCACTCTAGAGACCAGCAGCCTACATCCAGACGCTCAGAACTCCAGCCCCAGAATGGGAGCATCTTTTAAAGTGGTGGGTCTTTGGGCATGTTGGTCTGTCTGTTCTTTCTGATTGTGACTTCCCCTCAAGTGGTGGCTCCTGTGCACATCGCTCACAGCCTTGTGTGTCTGCCCCTCATTATTGTCTCTGCTAGTCTTACTTGGTCACCTTTGTCTTTCTCCCACCAAGTCCTTTAATCCAGCCAGTGGGTCTTTTCTTCCTGCCTAAAATATGTTGTGCATTTTTCTGTTTTCTTTATAAAAAGCCCAGGTCTTTTTGTCCAACTTCACATGGCCTTCCTCAGTATCCTTCAAGGTCCAGTTCAAATAGCAACACTCCTTGTTTACTTTAAGGCCTTCCATGACCTCTCCAACAGGAGCCTGTCACATCACTGATTTTTGCTCCAATTTCTGTAATAATGTTTTTTCACGTGTGTCTTCTGTTACTCCAACTAGGCCGCAGTCTCCTTGAAGCGTGCACTTGAGACTTCATACCCTTCCCAGTGGGTCAGAAGGAGTAGGCACTTGTTAGGTAGTGTTTAATGTGCTTCTTAAGAGAGTGATAGTTGTAATCATTTTGGATCCTGAACCCGTATGAAAATCAGGTGGAAGTTGCTGGGCAAATAATCCCACACATTTTTATACACCAAGATAGCTTTGCCCAACAATTTTGGCCATTTGGGGACATCTTAAAATCCTTCAGTAAATCTGTGGAATCCAGATTAAAACCTTGATTCGAGAGTACCAGGCTGGATTCTGATGCTGAAATTAAGAATGAAATCTGTTTGGGGCGCCTGGGTGGCTCAGTCGTTAAGCGTCTGCCCTTGGCTCTGGTCATGATCTCGGTCCTGGGATTGAGCCCCGCATCGGGCTCCCTGCTCAGCGGGAAGCCTGCTTCTCCCTCTCCCACTCCCCCTGCTTGTGTTCCCTCTCTCACTGTGTCTCTCTCTGTCAAATAAATAAAATCTTAAAAAAAAAAAAGAATGAAATCTGTTTAATTTCGCTAGATGTTTAAAGGACCTCAGTTCTCATATAACCACTTTTGCTCAGTTTTTCTTTTGGACAAGTGACTTATAGTCAGAATATCCACAGAGGCTTCTTCATGGGGAGTTTAATTATAGTGATATATTTGGGTTTGTACTGAAGAGAGCAAAAACAGGTCGTGTGTTGCTGAGGCCTGGGTGTCTGTGCAGTGTGTACACGCATCACTGGTCCTGGGGCTGCTGCTGGTCTCCTCAGGACCACCACAGACCTGAAATGGAGTTGGGGATAAGTAGCTCGTAATGCGTTAAGTATAAAGACATTTAACTTGACTGAGTTGCCAGATTTCTTAAGAATCATGATCATACCCTTTTGATTATTTACTTTTGGTCTTTACATAGTTCCTTTGCCCCACCAAACATATTATTGGGAAGAATTTCAAATATACGGAAAAGGAGAAGGAAATAAACAGTGAATACCCATGCTCTTTTCACCTCTATGATCCCAGGATCTGCCTGTCACATATCTTAACATAGAGCTTTTGCTCCCCTTCCCCCAGTAAAGAAGTGAGAAAATAATTCTGGAAAACTTGGGCCAGGCCTTTTCTTAGCTCCCAACCCCATTTTAGACTGACACGTGAAGGAGGGCTTTTCTCCAAGTACATTTTAAGAATTCCATCTCAACAGGTGTTTACAACATCTTATAGCACTGTCCTCCTAGACTTTGCCCTTTGTGTTTTGGCATGGTTATATTATATGGTGTTAGGGTGCTTACTTTTTCAGCTGTCACCTGGAAGCAGAGATTTGCACTTAACAGAGAAGCCACCCTCCCCCCACTCCCCAAGGCTTCCTACTTTTTGGTCCTTCATAATGTGTACGTTTAAGATGCCGTCAGCATGTTCTCTGAGGGGAGGAATAGTTTAAAGTTGTTAGGTAGGAAACCCGGAAAAAATTGTGCTAAACGACTCTGATTTGGAACTTTGGATGGATGGAAACTGTCCTATTGGAGAGTTTACGTTGGCCTCAGAGGCCCTGGGTGGAGCAAGGACTTTGTGAAGTGCCAGAAAACAAAACCTCTTTGAGGGCCCCAACATGCAGAGGAGGCTCTCCAAGACTGGGCCCTCCAGGAGCAACAGCCTTTGTCTTTCCTAGGCACCCTCTTGATGCTTTGAGCAAACAACCGGTCAGAGCCTCTTACAAGTAAGGTGACTAGCCAGTGTATTGACACGCACAGACACAATAGAAAACTGCATTAGGAGGCGAGCCGTTGGGATTTGCAGTAAATATATTACAGAACACAAGTGACTTGCCGATACTGCTTGTTTAGCAGTTTGCAAGGGCAATGGCAGTATGGATTTTTGAATTAGAAGGGAAGGGCTGTTCTTTCTCTGTGCGGGAACATCTAGTTGATGGCTGGGGAGAAAATTGATTTAGAGAACAAAATGCAGCCGCCTTTATTTGTGCCATTTGAAAGGCTTCTATGGATTAGTGAGTGAAAATAAAAAGGTCGCATTCGGTTTAGGGAAGGAGGTCTTAACATTGATCTGCATCTTGGTCTGGAATGGAGAGGATAAGCAGGCTTCCCCACTGAGCAGGGAGCCCGATGCGGGGCTCGATCCCAGGACTCCGGGATCATGACCTGAGCCGAAGGCAGACGCTTAACGACTGAGCCACCCAGGCGCCCCCTGGAATGGAGAGGATAAAGGATGGGCCACTGGGGTGGAGGAAGGGTCCCCCGCCTCCGAGCAGCCTGCCCCTACAGGTTCCCGCTCTGTTTCCCGGTGTCCCCGTTGTCTTTTTCAGCTCTTCGGATTTCAGAAGTGAGCTCCTTGGGCTGATTATTGTAGAGTAAGCTGATTTGGGACATCAGAGTGAGCAGTCAGCTCCCATCCATTGAGTGCCCATGTGCCCTAGGAGCTGTCTGTAAATCCTTCCAGCCCCCTTTTGTGTCGATATTAATTATTCCTCCTCACTGAAGAGAAAACAGGCCAGTAAGTTAGGGGATGGCAACAGCACCTACCCCGTATCGGGTAGTTATCAGGAATAAGTGAGCTTTTGACGCAGGAGCGGTTACATCGGTGCCTGGTGCTTGGGCACCCCAAGGGAAGGATACTTGTTCTTGAAATTGATTATCTACATGTATTATTGGTCCCTGTAAAACTGTAGCCTGCTGTTGGAATCCTAGGCCGGGCTCCCATCTTGTTTTTCCAAGCCCAGCGGCTTTCTTCCTCCCTACATCTGCATTATTTCCTTCTCATTATTTCCCCTCAATTACAAAGGTTTTTATTTGTTTCCTTCTAAGAGCTGAAGCATTTATCTTTAGGCTCAAAAGGAAACTTTTCTTTCTTTCCTTTTTTTTTTTTTTTTTTAAATCACCTATGGGCAGCCTCCCGTTGTCGAGGAATCCAGAGGAATTCAAATGCCTTATTTAGGTCAAACAGCAAAATGTGCCCTTGGAAGGCAACAGCCTTAAGTAGTTAATACCACTACCGGTGAGAACAGAGTTACGTTGAGTTCTTTCATCTAAGGGGTTGGAGGAGCAACAAAGAAGATTTAATTCATTTTGTGGAAGTGAGTTTTGGCAAAATGAAAGGATGAGAGGTGCATTTTTATGTATTTTATTGTATTTTAATATAATGTGGAAAATCCAATTCTTAATTGGAAGAGAGGCTCTGTCATCCTGGGGAAAAAAAAAAAAAAAAGCGAGGTGAGACTTACCAGGTGAAGTTGTTGCTTGGTTAGAGAAGGAAGAAGTCTCCAGCCTCAGTGAGATAGACATACAGACCATTTTCCTTGTAGCTCTGGAAACCTGTAAAACGCTATGTATAAGTTTGAGTAGATACTTGTGTTCCGTTCTCCACATCCTCCATGGGCTTGAGATCTTTGTGGATGGTCGCAGTCACAGCTGCTGCTTATGTGCTAATATCTGGGGAAGCAGGAAAAAAATGCACAGGGGAGGAGGGTGCCTGGGTGGCTCAGTCAGTTGAGCCTCTGCCTTTGGCTTGGGTCGGGTCGTGATCTCAGGGTCCTGGGATCAAGCCCCATGTCGGGCTTCCTGCTTAGTGGGGAGCCTGCTTCTCCCTCTCCCGCTGCCTCTTCTCCTGCTTGTACTCTCTCTCTCTCTCTCTCTCTCTCTCAAATAAATAAATAAAAAATCTTAAAATGCACAGGGGAGAAAAGCAGGGGCATTGGGATTAGACACACTGGAAGTTTAGGTTTTTGGCTCTTATCATCATGCATGATGCCATAGGTGCCATAGAAACTTCTTGGATGTCATCATAAGCATTTGGGATGGAGGAGGGCACCGTTCAGATTGTGTTCAGATAAACTGTGCCGGTACCTGCTCTCACTCTTGCTTAAAGGCTCGGCAGCCTGCTGACATCTGTGTGCTGAGCAGCCCCATATTGCTGTCTCTTTCTTGAGCTTGAGAATCGGTCCTGAAGTCCCGAGTATCTGCAGGGGAAGCACCGGGTTCTTGACAACCCATGCAGCCTGCCAGTTGGCCGGGGTTCTGGAGCCTTTTCTGTTTGTGAGCCCCTGGCTCTTCAGCAGTGCCTGGGCTGTGAGCTCCCGCCTGCGGAGCCCGTCTCTGTGTACAGCTACCGAGAAGGCTGGAATTGGACCACGGAAACGTATCCAACCTCTGTACTTTTTAGCTGAACAAAGGCCAGAAGCATACCACTAACTCAAGAGGGAAATTGCTGACTTTCGAATCTCATAAGAGATCTGTATTCCATAATTGACTTACCCTTGATGCTGTGATATTCGTACATTCAGTGAAGTACAAAGTCGTGTCACATTTTGGCGATGTGGCTTTCTCTCAGGGTACAGAGATTTTTGAGCTAGTTGTTGCATCTGTATTCATTCTTATTTCTTGACAAATGCATCAGATATGGCTTTCCCACCCAAAGAACCCAGACAGATCAATGTCAGTGCACTAGTATAATCTTACGTAGCTATGGCTTTGGTCATTATTTTATTGCAAGTTCCGATACCCCCCAAAGCTGTTTATTTTCTTTTTTCTGATGAGCACTCTAGTCAGTTTCCCTCAAAGTAACTGAAACTGCTCAGGGTTTGTATGGAATGAGTACCAATTGTTGCTTCTCAAATTAAAACAGTATAAAAGGGAAGGAGCTTTTGAGTGGGCTTTGCACTGTGAGAATATTGGTATTGACACCATTTATAATTTGGAGTATAGTTTGAAGACCAGATTCTACTGTTTGTCGCATACTGGTTAATATGGCTGTAAAGAGGAGATGAATGTGGCTACTTTTCCAAGTCTATTACTCAGGAGGACTGTAAATTTGATTGGCTGTTACAATTCTAGCAGAATCATTCGATTTGAGAGCAATAGAAAGATAAGATATCCAATTACCCAAATGATTTGCAGGGTTAGCCAACGTTGTCATGGAGACACGAGTTGGAACAAATTAAATTTTAAGCAATAAAATAATCTTAAAGCCCGTCTGGGAACAAGAAAATTTGGCAGTGGCACTTACCTGAATTGAATCTTAGCTTGACACGATGTTGTTTGACATTGATATACTGTGGGGGCTTAAACTTATATATGGTGCAACATTACCTTAAAAAAAGTAGTTTGGCCAAACCAGTGAAGGGGAGTATTAGTATAAAGTCAGGATGTTAGCATTTATTCCATGGCTTAAATGATAATTAGGCTCTGGGTTCCCAGGAATATTTTGTATTTAAGGATTGAAATGCCTTAATAATGATTAAGCAGCATTAATTGGACACTTGAAAAAAAAAGATTTATTTCGTAGCAGCATGCAGTTTCTGGAACTGCTGCTATTTCCCTTTGTGTGTGCGCTAGCAGATGTAATAGAAATCGTGTGGCTGTCTTTTGGTGGGGGGTGGAGGTGTAAGTATGCATATATTTGCATGTACAAACAAGGAGATTTTGGCACATGCCCCTGCACTGCAGATGATTTCTCTGTATTCGTTAAAATTTCTACTTTGCGGTACTGCTTGCAGACTGGAAAATTGTGTTCCAAACTTCAGCCGATGGCCTAAAACCTGAGTAAGCGTCGGTCTGGGGCTTAGAAGGTTATTTCCCCTTATTAATGTATTGTTTAACTGGTTCCTGGCTTGTGCTGCGGATTTGGAAACAGCCGAGTGGCCCAGAAGGAGGGAGGGGGAGGGCCTTTTATCCACATGTCTATTAGACAGATGGAGATGAAAATTGGTCTGAGGTCAGGCCATTTGCAGCGTTCTCGCAGCCTTCGATTTTCCTCTCATCCTCACCACAGATCATCTCAAATGATTCAGTAATGACCAAAAGTGCAACATTGACCTTTATTCCCTGGTGGATTACTGTGTTTCACAGTCCAAATGGCAGGAAGTCTATTCTGTTCTTCCAGAAGGAGCTCAGCATTATGGAGCCAGCCCAGCCCAGTGGGAACCAGGGTAACAGAATATGGGGTTCAGTTTGGTTTCTGCTGCTCTGGGAAATGAGAATTGACATATCCCAAACCCACATAATTAATGAAGGGGTATCTGGGATGCTTTCTAAAAACACACAGGAGCGCATAAGTTGATTTGTCCACTTGTCAAAGAACTGGTGAGTTACAGAAGCGGTAACTCCTGCGGCATATAACTTGTTCTTACATTCATGACCCTACCTGTTCCCCCGTCTATGTAATGTTTCCCCAGTACAGCTTGGATAGCACAGTAACCTCGTGACGCTGGATCACTTTCACATTATAAGTTGGCATGACTGGGTAAAGGGACTCCGGGCCTTTCTTTGACGTGCTTTTAATTATAAATATTTTTGGTCAATCCATGTAACCCTGAATAAATTACCTCTCATGCAGGACACTTTTTTTTTCTTTTGCCCCGAAAGTAGCTTGATTGTTATCTTGAAGAATTGGTAATTATTTTTCTCTTGCTTTGGTTTATTTCTCTGTGGATTGTATTGTGATGCAATGATCAGGGTTTTTGTTTTGTTTCTGTTTTTTTTTTTTTTTTTTAGTAATTTAATTTGTATTTAAAATGAGATTCCTTTTTGCCTCCGCCTGCTTGGCTGAGTAAATACTCTGTGAATCTTTAATACACCAGTGAAGTCTGTCATCGAGAATTCTTGTACTTACCGTCTTCTAAATATTTAAAAGCTTTTGCAAAAGGAGTACGCGTTGAAAATTTTCGCTAGCAGCCCACATTTCATTTTAATCATGATCCTAGGTGCTTTCAAGAAAATAACTTTTTTGGGGCGCCTGGGTGGCTCAGTCATTAAGCGTCTGCCTTCGGCTCAGGTCATGATCCCAGGGTCCTGGGGTCGAGCCCCACATCGGGCTCCCTGCTCTGCAGGAAGCCTACTTCTCCCTCTCCCACTCCCCCTGCTTGTGTTCCCTCTCTCCCTGTGTCTCTCTCTGTCAAATAAATGAAATCTTTAAAAAAATAAATAAATTTTTTTTTCTTGACTGATGATTTCACTGTGTACAAGCTCTTTTTCTACCTCAGTGGCTTACAGCCTGTGATGCCCCATTCTGCTGCATTCTGGAGCTTAGCGGGCTTCTTGGCACATGATGTGGATTGCAGAGAGAATCCCAGGTCCCAACTGGGAAGACCAGGAACCTTGTCTTACTTCCCAAAGGACCACCTCTCCAGTAGCTCAGCCTGGGAGCAGGAAAGCCCCGGGGCGTGGGGGGGGGGGGACTTCCCGATGGAGACTGAGTTTGGGGCTCTGGAGGCTTTGCCTTGGGTTCTCACCATCACAAACATGTATCTAACTTGTGGTGGCCATTCTGCCACCATATGCCACACGGCACTGATGTCATAGGCCTCCTGGTGGAGTAGCTCTTTAGCCTAAGAAGTTGCTTTGGAAGAAAGGTAGCACTGTCATGTATGTGTGTGGGTGATTCAGCTGCGGCATGCTTTTAAAATTAGGGAACCCTTGGGGCGCCTGGGTGGCTCAGTCGGGTAAGTGTCCCACTCCTGATTTCGGCTCAGGTCACGATCTCAGGGTTGTGAGATCGAACCCTGCGTCAGGCTCTGCGCTGGGCATGGAGCCTGCTTTAGATTCTCCCTCTCCCTCGGCCCCTCCCCCACCCCCTCCTGTGCACATGCATGCGCTCTCGCTTGCTGTCAAAAATGAGATGAAATAAGATAATAAAATAAAATAAGGGCACCCCTGGCTCATGGTCACCCCAGGCTGGAATTTCCTCTCCCACTATATGGGTTGGCTAGGGACTCCAACCTGTTAGGGAAATACTCACACCCAACTGTTTATCCAGTGATCTCCCAACAAAATGCGGGGAGCGAGGCAGTGGTTAATGTTAAAGCTAATGATAACTAGTTCTTTATGGGTAGTGTGCACTGCTTGTTTGCTGTGTCATGATGTAAGATGTGGAGATAGTCTTGTTGACGTTTAGAAGTCAGTACCAACCGAAGACAGCTAGTACAGGCCTAAAAGGTAGCTACAGTGAAAAGGAAATGTTATAAATTTTATTGAGAGGAAAATAATGTTACAAATTTTGAAAAGGAACAGTCTCATAAACCCGGTTTTCAGAGGTAACTGGATTTTTGCATATTCCCATGCAGTCTTTGTCTTTACGTGGGCATATTTTATTTTCCTGATTGTAATTTTAGCCTTTGTGCCAGGATGATGTAGTCTGCTTTTCCTCCCACTAATCCTGCTATTGTATGATATTATCTAATTTCTCATGAGCTCCCTAATGACTAAGACCTGTGAAGAGGGTGAAAGGTGTAGGCTTGCTCTGGGTGTGTTCCAGGAGAGGCTTGTTCTCTTTCCATTCCGAGAACAATAGGTGGTGACTTCATGGTTGTGCTCTGTGATTCACTCCACAGAGTGTCTTGAAAACCTTCTTTGGCGTAGCAGTGCATTTTCCTTTAAGGCCACCAAAAGCTGTCTTTTTCCATCCTGGGACAAGTTGATAGGATTTCATGTGAACAGCACTTGCTAAACTCCATAACAAGGGTTTCTGAATAATGGAAATGTGCTATTTGGGCCCTGAAACAGCTGCGATGCTTTTGTCAAGGATGCATCTTTACCAAAATGACAAATTAAAGCCCAAATGCTCTGCTTGGCAACAGTTGGGTCAAAACATTTAAGTCATTAATTAGAAGGAACTGAAGGGGGAAAATTTTACACAAATACACAGCGATGCAGACTCAACTTCATCTTGGAAAATGCAACTGAATTCTTAAAAAAAGGGGGGGGGCAGCCCTCAAGTGGGGCCTGCCAAGCTTGTCATTTGCAAATAAATCAAAAGACCATCATTGCAGGACAGAGAACCAATGAATAGAGTTGCTTTGTCATTCTTTGATGGGCCCCACACTCAAGCCTGCTATTAAAAATGAATGCATTCAAGAGGCTCTGCATTAAGAACATAAACAATTAAGGGCACTTGAGTTGCTCTGCTGAGAGCTGCTGCGAAGATACGAGAGCTTTCTCCGGAGATGCAGGCCCCTGCAATCTGCCTCGTGAGGAGCCAGAGAATGGGAGCAATTAGTGTTGCTATCTCCGCCCCGGCAGCCTTCAGCAGGGTTTTTGTTGTTGTTGTTGTTGTTGTTTTTTCTCCCCCTTCTTCCTTTTAACCCCTCCCTGTTTTCAGAGAAGCCGCGAGTCTGAAAGATGAGCAGGGAAAGGATGGAGTCTGCGCCCAGTTGGAAAGGGCTCAGGTTTAGAACACGGTAGGAGCTGCCAAATGAGGGGGAGGTAGGACATAAAAGTTATTATCTGCCAGTAATTGGTGACTTCTGTTCTGATTAATTGAGCCACTAAAGGGTTTCTGTCATCTGGTACTCTTTGTTTTGTTTTAATCATAGGGTTTAAGAAGGGGTGAGACTACATTGCCAGGGATGGAATCATTTAAATGAATATTGTTTGAGGTTTCCCACAGTAGGCAAATGTGTTCCTGCACCCCCCGGGCTGTGTTCCTGCCGTGGTCTTGTTTTATAAAAAATGGGTGGAGAAGGGCGCCATGGCTTATTATGGCCAGGCTTTAAAGGAGGAGAGGCAGGGCTGACCTTCCCCGCCTGCTTGTTTCTGAACCTAGGCGGGTTTTGCTAACCTTTCAGCCCCTTCTCACTGGGCACCTGTGCTGGTTGATGAGGCATCAGAGTACCTGGTATGCGTGCTAAGCAGTAGACGCTGCCGCTGCCTTGGCAGAGCCTGTGGTTCTCAAAGTGGGGTCCCCGGTTCAAGAGCTGCAAATCACCTGGGAACTTGTTAGAAATGCAGATGCTTGGGTTGCAGACCTCTTGACTCCGAAACTCTGGGAGTGGGGCCCAGCCCTCTGTGTTTTAACAAGGCTTTCATGTGATCCCGCTGCACCCTTAAGTTTGAAAACCACTGACAACCTCGTTAAACCATTAAAAACTCAGAGAGACGCCAAGCCCTTTTCATTTGGATTTCCCCAAAATGTGGTTAGTCCTTTATCGACATAACTATATTTTAAACAGAGAGCTACTCTGATGCATTAGAATTTAAGATAAAATTACCTTTTCGTGAATGTGCTGGTGAGCAAGGCGCCATCATGGAAGACAGGCTGGTGAAAAGCCGACCTTCTGAAGAAAGTCTCCAGGCAGGGAACCTTTCCCCTCCTCTAAAGGGCAGGGGAGAGTATTGGGAGATTATTTACAGTGCTTTGCATAGATCATTTTAGGCATGCAGTTTTTATTCACACATCCTGGATTTTTCTTAGGTATATCCGATGTCATCTTTAGGATGTAGAGATGTATTCTGTGGATGTGCTTTTGTGGATTTTGCTTTCCTGGAGTGCTGGACTGTCTGATGTTAGGGCTGATGCATGAATTCTCTCTGCCTATGAAGGGGAGGATGAAAGTGCGGTGAGTTGGGTGGCTGCTCTTTGTTTGCAATTTATAACTGAAGTCCATTATAAAACTCTTCCTCTGCCTTGCAAAGCACCTCTGCCATGTCAGTGACAGACGGGGGCCACTTCTTGGGGTACTGTTGTCGGCCAAGGGATGACATGCTCTTGACTCTGTGCTGCCACGGTCCTACTGGGCTGTATTGCTCTGCAGACAAGGCTGAGTTCATCAGCTTTGTTTCTTTTGAGCTTGTCCCCATTTCCCACTTCACTTCCTCGCGACAGGAGCAGGCAGAGGAAGTGGCTTCTAATCTTGCTTTATGATCCTGGGCAAATCATTTCCTTTCGGCATTGGTTTCTCCGAGTGTGGTAAGAGGATTGCCAGAGGGCTGAGCACCCAAAGGGTTTCCAGCTTTGCCAGCATTGTCATGACTCAGCACCACAGTCAATCACAGGCGTGGTGGGCCTGACTACCCTTCTCTCCCTTCCCTGTGCCATCATACATTTAAACAGTCAATCATGGGTGGTGTTCCCGAGGTCACTGGAGGGGAAAAAAAAAGTTACAGATAACCCTGCCACCCCAGCATAATCACTGTTTTTATTTTGGGTATCAAATTTCAGTGTTTGGCCACATGCGTATGTTTAAAAAAAAAATAGGCGCACTAACACCACATCTTTGTTCTTCCCCTCCTGCTCCATCTAGTAAATGGGTTGGCCATTTAAGCATCATTATCCATAAAAATCACCTTAATGGTTACTGGCCCCATGCCTTTGGGTTGGTGTAGTGTATTTAACCATTCTCCTAGTCTTAGACAACTGATTTCGTAGGAGTGCAAATGTTAAGTTTTTCCAAAAGCTCTACAGATGGTTGTGATGTGTGGAGCTGCTGTTATATCTTTACCTGGCTTTTTCTCTTTTGCTTTGGAGAGTGCTGCAGTGAACAGCTTCATGCATGGAATGCTTTTCATCGCAACTATTTCCTTAGGATACATTCTTAGCTGTGGGAAGCCTTACCGAAGGGTTTGAATAATTTCATGCTCTTGAAACACATTGCCCAGTTCTTTCCAAGACGACTGTACCACTTTACTCTGTCATCAGTAATGTATGATTGTTCCAGTTTCCCAGAGGACTCATCATTGTTGGATTTTATTAATTTTTTTCTTTTTTTCTTAAACTAACTTAACTTGTGCGGAATGACCCTCCTTACATACAGCAAAATTTGCATTTTATTTGGTTGTCGGTGAGGTTAAACGTTTTCTTTTTCTGTATTTCAGGCTGTCATTTCACAGACTCAGACTTCTAGTCAGAGGGATTTAGAGAGGGGCGTCTGGGTGGCTCAGTCTGTTAAGCGCCTGCCTTCAGCTCAGGTCATGATCTCAGGGTCCTGGGATCGAGCCCCACATCGAGCCCCGCATCGGGCTCCCTGCTCGGCGGGGAGCCTGCTTCTCCCTCTCCCACTCCGCCTGCTTGTGTTCCTGCTCTTGATATCTCTCTCTCTCTGTCAAATAAATAAAATCTTCACCAAAAAAAAAGGGATTTAGAGATTATTTCCTTTTTTTGTATGCTTTGTTTTTCATGTTCTTGCCTATTTATCTGTTGCCAGACACTTCTTACCAACACTCCACTGAATTTTTCTCTTGGCTTCCCGCTTGGTTCAAGGAAACCAAAAGATCAGTTTGCCAGCCCTCAGCACAAGCAGCATTTTTTATGAGCCATCAATTTGCAATTTAATGGTGGTGGAGTTTCCCCTCCCTAAGCTGACTTTGGGCAAGGTGCCACTGGATTGCTTTGAGACCCATGGGCAATTACTCTTGAGCAGTCTTCGCCCTGTTTGAGCTTCAGACAGCACTCATTATATATTATTCTGCGTGTAATGGCGAAGTGGGCAGACGTCGGGGGGTGGGCTCTTTGGTAATTAGACAAGGCGTAAGGAGTATGAAAAGGTGGAGAGCCGAGCCCTTAGGAATCATAAAATCCTAAAACTTCAAGTTCACATGCCCAGAAGGACATGTGTTCTCTTTAGGAGCCCTGCAGAATACGCCAGGATTTGGTTCCTCGCTGGTCTTGGAGGTATTTGACTATATTGAACTTAGTTAAAATATCCATGCACCTGAATCTCATGCCTCCTAAGATAGGATTTCTTCCTGTAAACAGTCTTATTCAGATGCTGTTGAGGAACAGCTTATCTGGTTGCATCTTGGTCACTGAATTTAGGGTGTGTGGGGATTCCATCTTATTTCCGTGAAGCATTCCTCTGAAAGTGTGTTGAATGTGTGCCATGCAGTCAGTGTTAGTGGGGCAGGTCTGGTAAGGAGCTGTGTCCGCGTTCAGAAGGAGTCTTGCTCTCATGCTTCCCGTCTTGCGTGGAGAATACTTTAATGCCAGAAGCTGTTAGGAAACTGGCTGGAAGCTTTATGTAAACGTGATTTTATTTATTTTATGTTTTTAAGATTTTGTTTATTTATTTGTCAGAGACAGAGCGACAGAGACAGTACAAGCAGGGGGAGCAGCAGGCAGAGGGAGAAGGCGGCTCCCCATTGAGCAAGGAGGCTCATATGGGTGGGACTCGATCCCAGGAGCCCGGGATCATGACCTGATCGGAAGGCAGACGCTTAACCGACTGAGCCACCCAGGCGTCCCTATGTAAACATGATTTTAAACATATAGCCTTCCTTTGCTAAATGACAGTAGGATTATGAAGGGCCTAGAGGAATGTTTATTGGTGTTACAGGGCAGCTTCTAAGTGGATTTGAGGAAGGCCTTGAAGGGTCAGGGTAAGAGTCTAGCACTTTGTAATAGTGTAGCTATAGTTGACATAGTTGCTCCCTTGATTCTGACTAAACGATTGGCAGAGACCTGGGGCCCAGCAGTTGAAGTGACTTCCCTGAAGACACCTAGTACTCATCTGCTGAGATGCAAACCCAAGTTTTTGGATTATCAGGGCCAGCCCTGTTATCATAAGTGAATCAGTGAGGGGAGTTGGCATTGACAAGGAGAATAGCAGATCGTTCTGCGCAGGTAATTTGGATTCCTGCTTCCTGCTCCCCCAGTGTGTGGTGGCTAAATCCATGAAGTAAGGCTTGATGCTGGGGCCTTTCACCTCTGGTTAAGTTTCTGGGCACGAAGTTGCCTTGCAGATCCGGTTTGGGGAAAGCTCTTGAACGCCTTAATGTTGTTGCTTTACACAGTGTCCTAAATACAAGGCACAGGGAAAATTTATTTATAAGTGTCATGACTATTAGCAGGTACTGAATGTATCTTCAGCTTTGGGCAGGAGAATGATTTCTAGGTGGAAAATACGGTTTGCTTTGGGTTTTTTGTTCGTTTTTCCACTGGAGTTGTCCAGCCTTCCGAGCAGGTAGAAGACAGTCTTAAAAGAGTCTGAGAACTTTTCTTAATGCCTGCTTAAGCTGGGTCAAATGTCCCGTTTCACCTGCTTGCAAACTCCGTGGTCAGAGGCCCAGGTAGCAAACTGTTGCTTGTTAATTTGTGCTGAATTAAAGATCTTACCAGAATATCCTTGCAAGAGATAATACTAAAGAATTATTGTCGGTTTTTATGCTGCCGTCCACACTATTTTCAGGGCTGGGGAGAATGTTTATGAAACCCTCCTGGGATGGCGGTGATGTTTTCGAGCTCATAAGGCACTGTCAGGGAAACAGGTTGCATCCTCACGCTGCAGGAGGGTAGGTATAATGTCGTTAGGGAGAATCAGGGCAGCTTGAAGAATTTCAGGGTAAACCAGAGGTGAAATCTGAATTTAGCTTTGTGGCCCCAAATCAGGCTCACTTGTCAGAGGCTAGTTTAAGATGAGGGCTCAGAGACCTGGCAGGAGCAGGGGACAGCTGGGGTAACAGCCTCCTATGTTGCTCTTATTTCCATTCTTTCTTCAGACCATTTATTGAGAATTCCCAGGACAGATGGTATGGCTTTTGATGTCTCTTCATCGGTCTGAGCTTTGATCTTTAACCTCCTTCTGTTTCAATTTTACCTACTCTCACCTAATTTATATTGTTTATGCTTTAATCTGTACTTCTTTTATTTTGTTTTTAGGAACTCTCATATTATTAAAGGTTTATGAGTTCATTCCATTCAGGGTCTTCACTGTCCCCTGACAGTTCAGTTCAGTTCTGCCTTGAAGCCATCCTATGGAATAACACATATCATTATTATAGAGATCATCTTTTCTTCTTAAACCAAAATAAATTCCATTAGCAGCACTAGGAAGAAAATTAAGAATGGCATCTATGATTTTGGGGTGTTCTAACCCTGACCCAAGAGCCGGGAACATAGGAAAAATATTTAGTAAATGACCACATAAAAATTTAAAATTACTTTTGGCAACAAATGCACAGTAAGCAAGGTTGAAAGACAAGTGGCAAGCTGGAAAAGCTATGGAAAGTGTTGATATTTGTCATATGGAAAGAATGACGGAAAGACAGTGATGAATAAATACCAAGGGGAAAAAAAGGAAGGAAAATAGTGGACTAGTAAATATGTGAAAAGATGTTTAGTTAGCTTCAAGAAGAATCTAAGTAATGCAAATAAAAATGAGATCATTGTTTTAATCTATTAGGTGGATAGAGATTAAAAAAAAAAGGTCAACAAAACCCAGTATTGACATTGGGTAGGAGAGCAAGCCCCCGCATAGATGGGTGATACAGTAAATTGGTAACCTTCTCTGCTGGGCAGTTTATCAGCATGCATTACAGGATAAAACATGTATACCCTTTGACCTCGCAGTTTCACTTCTAGCGATTACTTTTAGAGATCTATGTAGAGGGCTGTTTGACACAGAGTTTGTAATTGTGGAAAATTAGATCAAGCGTAAATATCCACTGATACCAGGAGTGTTTAACCACCACTATGCTTATATAGTGGAATGATGTTCTTATTCACCTTTGTAATTTCTTGAGTGGGAGGATATCCATAATACAGTTTTGGGTGGAAATAACATATTATAGGAAAGCCATGTATATAATGGGACCCCTTGGTGTAGGAAGCGCACCTTTCTACTCTGGGCTTGTATGCATGAGCCATGTATATAATGGGACCCCTTGGTGTAGGAAGCGCACCTTTCTACTCTGGGTTTGTATGCATGTGTGCATTGAGAGCGTGGAGTGATCCTTTCCAGAATCACCAAAATCTTACCTGTGGTTATCCCTGGATGATAGACTTGAGTTTCTTTTGACTTTTTTTTTTATATTTCTGTATATATATCTCGTTGTGTGCCTGTGTATGCTCAAAGCGAGCATATATCCTTTAAAAGTGGACCTTAAGTGTGAATTTTGGAGAAGGGGAAAGTACAGAATGGTATTGGAATGTACAGTAGGTAGGGAGTAAGGAATAAGGACCTACAAGTCCACAAAGGGCATCCCTACTCCTATACATGTACTCAAGTATATATTCCTGTTGCAAAGGAAGGGGAAGCCTGCCCATACTTTCGAGGAGAGCCATGACCTTGAGTTAGCTTGAGTGTGTGGCTATGATCAAATGAGCTGGGTGGGGCTGACACAGTTGTTTTTGCACCTGGTACAGCTGCACCTTTTTTGCATATATCTGTGGCCCCGCTGGTTAAAGCAAGGTCATGGTTTTGCTCTCTGTACCAGTCATTTCCCCCTTGCTTCCAAGGCGAGATCTGAAACCCTATCTCATTGGTGGTCAGGGAGAATTGAGTTGTTTGGGCCTAAATCCCATCCCTGAAAACCAAAGGCCTTGTTGCTCAGTTAACTAGGATCATCTTGGAGGATGAAGGCAGCTTTTTTTAATGTACTTGATTATACAGTTTCTGAGTTTTCTACTTCATCTTACTTATTCTGTTCTGTTTCTCAAGGGCATGGTCTGTATGCTTCATAATTTTCTTCTCCTCATGTTCCTTTTCATTGCCTAATTCAGTAATAGAGGTGGCATTAGTAAGCATTGACAGAAAATGATGAAATAAATAAGGTCAAGGCTAGGACTCTTCAGATGACCTTTTCTTTTTCTTTTTTCTTTTTTAAAGCAGAACTGGTTCTTCAGAGTTAGAGGAAAGCAGAGCTGCTTTGCCATTGCAGGAGATTGGAGGACGGGTGGGCAGGTGGATTCTACCCTAGGCTGGAAGCAGAGCACTCTTGTTGCCTCCCTTGGCCAGTTTGTCTCTTCCAGCAGAGGGAATGCTGGGGATTTGGAACTGAGCAGGGACCTCTCCTACTTTCTTTACAAAAGCCTGTGCCACAAACACTCAGGACACATTTTGTGACCTTCAGCTGACCCGTGGGACTCTCTCAGCAAGGTGCTTGCATTTGATGCCGCATTGTGGTGAAACCCGACAGATAACCCAGCACATCTCGATTTGACCCTCATGCTGGACCATGGGTTCTGTTTCAGCAATGTTTTCTTGGCCTGTTGAAATAGACTCAGTGAAGGCTACTAATGTTAAGGTCCCATTTGAATTGTGTAAGAGTTGGGACAAGCAGGAAGGTGGTCCGTGGGCTCCTTTCTTCTCTCTCACTCTTCACCTTATCTTGAAGGCTAGACCGAGTTTGTTGGTGCCCCTGCCCCACTGGCTTCTGACACCAGTTGGAATGAACTTGCTATAACATAAAAATGCGGTAGTACACCATAACTGAAGAAGCATACGAGGGGGTTTGCACTCACCAGGTTAAAGGATCATATAGCCTTAAGCCACGTAGATTTTCTGACTCAAACTACCCATTATCTTTTCTTTAAGTGACCAATAAAGCGTGTGATTATGTCTTACTTTGCAAATGGGATTAATACCTACTGTTTATCTGAAGATAAATATTAGCAACATAGCTTGGGAAAGCAATTTTATGCCCTCAAGAGTGAGGTAGTGGAGGGCGAAAGTTTTGGGTATGATGTTTTATCTTTCTGAACTGATTATGAAGTATACTAAACATTTATATGGCTTTGTCTTTATAGACTGAAATCGCCAAGAGATTGAATACAATTTGTGCACAAGTCATCCCATTTCTGTCTCAGGAAGTAAGTAAAACTGTTCAGCTGTTAAAGTGCAATTATGTTGCTTCTCTGTTTGCAAATTAGCTAGTTTTAAGATGTTAATTTTATCACAAGGAACAAGTGTAAAGAACATCTGCTACAGCTGAAGTGAGTAAACCCCCTGCTATCCCATCTAACAGAGCTGAGGGCACTGTAAACATGGTGTCTATAGCTCAACCCCAAATTAATGTTTTTTTTTTCCCATGGAAGACTGCAAAATGACGATCCACCGTAAAGCTTTGCTTTTCTATGAGGAGTAGTATAAGCTTGGGAAGCTACTGATGATTCAAGTGTCCTTCTAGAGAGCTTTTCCTGTACTGTATTTTTTAAAAATGGTTCCATCAGGGTTGACTTGACCATGGAAGCAGGTGTTTGATTTGTCCCTGTACATC
Source organism: Zalophus californianus (assembly GCF_009762305.2). Taxonomy (NCBI): domain Eukaryota; kingdom Metazoa; phylum Chordata; class Mammalia; order Carnivora; family Otariidae; genus Zalophus; species Zalophus californianus. The sequence goes on from NC_045607.1 coordinate 72,777,214, forward strand.
AAGTCAGGTCTGCGTGGGAAAAGCTCTTTATATGAGTAATCTGTGAAATGGACTCAAAACCAATATAGTTTAGTTTTGCCTTCAAGTTTACTTTTGGATACAAGCTAGTAAATGATAAACTGTGTGTTCAGTGTGTACAGGATGCATGTATCTTGAGACAGTGAAAAGCTTACTGGGACCCACAGCTAGAATACCGGGTATCTGTTCCTTTTGAAATCTGCTGCTCCAGAGTGGATAGCAGGTCTCCTCTTTGCCTTTTCCAGTGTAACGTCTACTCATTGATACAGTTTAGATGTGTTGGTCTTTGGAATGGTGTTAGACTTTAGTAATACTGGTTTTTGCTGCAGTCTCATGCCTCCCAAAGCAAAGATGCAGCTTTGTTTTTATTTGTGAGTGGAGTTGGGAGACATGGAGAGTGTTCCCAGCCTGTGAATTAAGAGTTGGGGGGGGGGGGAATCCTTCCTTTTCCCCTCAGGCGGATAAAAAAATCTTAAGGCTAAAGAAGGAGTGGAATCCCCCAAAACTACTGGCGGGTTAAGATTTGTTGACCAGAGAAGTAATCAAGATCGAATGTTTAAATTTTAAGTATAGAAATGGGGGTTTTAAACTGGCTGTCAGCTTTACCTGCTCAAACTTAACAGTGAACCCCTTTTGCAAACCTGGGTCATCTTCCAAATCCCCAATACCAGTGATTTTCTAAGGCTTCAGGTTACCATTTTGACGTCATCTTTGACTTTTCTATCATTCCAACCCCAAAATTCCCATCAGAAGTGGGAACTAGTGTTGGTTAGAAATAAGGGAAGCCTCGTCCTCTGTTTTCCTTTTCCTGCTGTACATGTGTTCTGTGAAATAATCCGTGCTTGAGAAACTTCCCATTTAAATCCATATTCTGCTTGAATCTGCATTGCATATGCTTTTATATTTTTATTGTTTTTGGAAGGTACAGTGAAGTTCTTTGGCTGCCTTGCTAACACTTTTTCTTCTCCTTATTTTCAAAGCATCAACAACAGGTGGCCCAGGCTGTCGAGCGTGCCAAGCAGGTGACCATGGCAGAGTTGAATGCCATCATCGGGGTACGTGGCCTACCAGGTCTACCTCCTACAGTGTGTATAACCAGCTTTCATTTCTTATTAATTTGATGGCTTAATCTATCTGTATATATAATGTCCTGTAGGCTTAACGTTGGCTTGTCGGTAAGGGTGGGGGAGGAGGGCTCAGGTATGCGAGGTGTGTAGGGGAAGACAGATGAGCATAAGGAAGGTGATAGAAACATTTTTAGGAGGGGAAGAAAAATAGATCTATTCAGTGGGAAAATAGATACAGTTTATACCCTGACACTTAAACCGCTGTTGCTCTCTTAGTCAAGTAAAAAGCTCCAGGTTAGAGTTTTAAATACTTTCCTTACTTCGGGCTTATTATAACTTTGGATCACAGGTTGGTCAAGACATGTCTCAGTGTGATCCTTTCCTTTAGCCACCTTTGCTTTTGCCTTTTCCTTTCTGGGGTGTTAGACCCAAGAGAACTGTTTGCTCTTTCTCTTCCTTGTGCCTCTTGCATGAATTTTTAAGTGGCGCCCCATTGGAAAGAGCGCTCTCTTGCCATTGAAGAAGTGATAATTGTCTGCCCCAGTGCTCTCTAGCTTTTCACCAGGTTTCTGCTCTCCTGCCTTGAGTTCAGTTAGCGCTCCACGCCGACCACTGGTTGTCAGTCACAGGTCGTTTGCTTTGCATTAATGAGCCCAGTGTCCATCTCATCCCCCCGCCAGTCCCCCACCCGTTCCCCCCACCACATCCCCCTGAGTTCGCCCTCACCCCTGCAGGCCCGGGGACCCCGGGATGGTTCTCATGTTTTCTGCCCTTCCAGACTAAGCCAAAGAAGTAGCTGAAACAAGGGACCATCCTTTCTGATTTTATTCATATGTGAGTGCCTTGAGCGGATTCAAATCACTCATTTATCAATTTATGTTAATTGCTTGTGAGAAGATGCCCTGCTGGTCTTTATAGTTCCCTCAGACACTTTGTAATGATAATTAGACATGCTGCTGTACGGATTAAGAGTGCCATAGTCCAATGACGGCCACAGACAATGGAACCAGTTAATCCATCAGGGTTTAAAATTACATCCCAACTGGAGATGGAGAAAAAACATAAGAGCCGAGGAGGATTAAAGAATGAGCCTCAGCTTGAAAACTCTCCTTTCATCAGTTTCTCAATTGCCGATCTGCAGTCGGGTTGCCTGTGGTAAGCTATTGGCAGTCAATTAGGTGAAATAAAGTGGGAGGGTGACCTTCATTTCCTTTTAATAGCTTTTTCCTCCCTGAAATGGGGAGCTTCAGTGGATTTTCAGCTTAAATTTTATTCAAGCTGCTTTATTACACTTGACAGCTTAGCTCTGCATAAACAATTCTCCCCTCCTCCTCTTCCCCCCAGAACCAGGCTCTGCCTTTCTCTCCCGCCCCCCCCCCTTAGATCACATTTTTGACTGTTACTTAGTGGGCTCTCTAATCACATTCAACAAAAAACACAATTACATCTGCATTTGTCGGCTGCCTTCTGTACCCTTTTCTTGTGTAATGAATTGCTTTATTTCAGAGATCAAATCAAATATTCACTGGTACTTTTGCATGTACCGTGTTTGATTAGCAAAGACTAATAGCAAATTGTACTTGTAGCTCGAGCACAGAAATTTTTTAACCCAAATGAATGAGGATGGAAAAGCCTGTTTTGATTAAAGAGAAACATATGCAAAGCAGTTTTCAAGTACCCAGTTACACTTTGTGGAACATGTTTGTTTTCTGATAGTCTCTAGATTTTTATATATCCTTTCTCGATGGTGAACCTCGTGCCCGTAAATTCTCCAAGGCCCTGTCCAGTCCCACACGTTAGAAAGGAGGAAATTGTATTAACCAGATGTTTATAGGTAAGACTCCTTTTGAACTGAATCGGAAAATGAAAATGGCAGGTCGCTTGAGAAGGGCAGATGAATCGCTAATTTTATGAATGGCTTTCATCCAGGAAACATGTTGTTGAGATTATAAAAGCAGATTAGCTCTGATAGCTAGCAACAATAACCCAAATCAGGGAATTGGGCCCCGAGCACAAGACTTAACGCCAATTGCATGTCTTCAGCCTACTAGCATGTGCGGTTTTCCTAATTGTAAATTTTTGGCTCAGTCTATTAATTTATGTCAGAAGGCTCTTTGAAAGTTTGTAGTGATCAATAATTATCGTGCACCGTAAGTTTCATGCTCTGGCATATGCTTGATTTTTGCTCGAAAGGAATTGTGCGTGTCCTGGAAAATTGAAGTGGCATAAAATTGGGTTGACAATTCAGTGGACCTTTGCACCCCTTCATTGAACATGCAGTGTGTCAACCTGTCTCCCCAGAGGGGAGAAGGCTCCAGGAGGCTGTCTGTTCCTACAGGCAGCAGCTGTGCACAGAGTAAATGCAGCCCCCGCTTGATAGCTGCTGTCAGTATCACTCAGGGACCCGCTCAGGACGAAGAACAATGGGAGAGGCCACGCTCTTCGTCAGCATCGACTTTCAGGCTAAGAAAAGAAATAGTAATTTAATGGTTTAGACATCTATTACAAGTGTGAAAGATCATGAAAGAGTAGCCTTTAAAATGCAAAGGAGTCGAAACATTCTCCTTCCCTTTAAGGTACAATCAAGGGGCTTACTGCTTGCTTGGCAGGGCTAAAGACGTTTCTCTTTAGCAGACCTGGAAAACGTGAAATCTTCTCTAGGACGCCAACGCTGCTAAGGTGGGCTCAGCTTGTGTCCTGGGACTGTGGATTGGTCTTGGAGGAGGAAGAGAGAGTTTCTCTTTTTTTCCGTCTGTGTTGAGTGAACTAATGATGCCCATTTCTCGCCAGCATGGGAAACTTAGTTCTCCTACCTGACAGAAAATACTGAATTTTAAACCTTTTCCACTCCAGACACTACCTGCCTTCAACTTACATAGATTACTGGTATTTCAGAAAGATAAGCTTCTTAGATACTTGATATTTGGAGAAACTGTTGAAATAGTTACACTTCATGTGATACTTCTTTTAAACAGTTGTGACGGATAGCAAATTTGATAATTGGCAGAATAATAACTGGAACCCTACTTTTTGAATTTTGCTTTTTATTAACTCTTTTGCTATTAAACGTATTATGTTCTTGTAGCAAGAGTAATAATGCAGAGATCTTAATAGGTATAGGGTTTATTTGGTGTGACTACATAACTCACTTGTGCTTCAGAAAACAGGTTCGTGTGGGAAGGGAACTTACTGGAGACCTTAATTTTTTTTTTTTTTTTTTTATTCCTTACATCAGTACAGCCTCCATGATGTAAGCAGACTTCCTCAAAGATTTTTTTCCCCCAATTTGGAATTCTGTTTAAAATGCTCAAAACAAAATAGATGACAACACTTTGTGGAATGGTTGATAACTTCCTGAAGGCAGGGAAAATGATTGAAGGACTCTTCGAGATCATTTTCCCTTGTATTATTTGAGGGAGCTTGGAACTAAGAACTTTCTTCTACTTGCTATGATAATAATTGATTTTAGTTGAGATTGGACTTCCAGATAATTAGTGTTATCTTTTAGTGGGTTTATATCACATGTAGTTAATACGGATCATATAGTTATAGTTACGTATGTATTTGTACACATACGCTTTTTTTTTTTTTTTTTTAGAATTGAGGTATAATTTACATGTTGTGAATTGCACCAATCTTAAATATATAGGATGATCACTTTGGCATGAGCACACACCCTGTAACCCACACTACTTTCAGGGTGCAGATTCTCTCCTTCACCCCAGGAAGTTCCCTTGTACTTTTTCTCAGCCAGTGTTTCTCCACCCCTAAAGAAGGTTGCTTTTTGCTTAAAAAAGTAAAATATGATTGGCTGAGTGTAATTTAAAAAGAAAAATTGCATAATCAGATATCCACTTGCATCCAAGTACTGACTGCCCAGCCAGCTTCATGGTGCTTTGTGCTCATCTTTCTTTCTTTTTTTTTTAATAAAGATTTTATTTATTTATTTGACAGAGAGAGGGAACACAGGCAGGGGGAGTGGGAGAGGGAGAAGCAGACTTCCTGCTGAGCGGGGAGCCCGATGGGGGGCTCGATCCCAGGACCCCGGGATCATGACCCGAGCCGAAGGCAGACGCTTAACGACTGAGCCACCCAGGCACCCCATGTGCTCATCTTTCTAAGAGCGTTTGCCTTGTGTTTTACCTTGCACAAAGGTAAAGCACAGGTCTAGGGTCAGATGGACTTGAGTAGGACACTTGGTGCTGCCACTTGGTAGCTTTGCGACCCCATACAATCAGTTAACCTCCTTGAGTGTCCCCATCTGCAGATGGGTAATACCATCTACCCTGGATGGCTCTTGTGGGGATAGGACCTTGGCTGGCAGCCTTTACCCAGCATGGTCCTGACTCCTTGAACTGTGGTTCTGTCTACCTTGTTTCTGTAAGTGCCTATAGCAGATCTGTGGGTCCAGTTGGCAAAGTCTCGTGTGAGGGGTGGTGGCCCCGAGCAGCGGGTCACTTCCCCTTTAGTCGTTTCTAGTGGTTACATGGATGTCAGTGTTTGAGATTAGACCCATCCAGATGCTCTGCTCCTGCCACTCAGTTGTCATGCGTGAATGGCCTTTACTGAGGATGTAGCAGTGAAGAAGCCTTGGCTATTTAACTTGATCAACAGACGTAAGGTTCAAAACAGAAGGGTAAAAGTTAAGTTTTGGGAGCAGATGGAGAGAAAATTGAGAAGCAGAAGTGAGTATAAGACATCGTTGGCTTCCTTACTTAGGAGAAAGGGGAACAAGGCCTTTGCTGGCCCTGAGGGGTTGCACAGATCATTGTGATGGAATTGGAAGGAGAGAGAGAAGAGATGGCCAGATGACCAGCGGGGATTGTCCTTCCCATACCACAGAATGCCTGATTTTTGACAGCCGTCCCAGTGCTGACTGTGGGATGTAAGAAAATTTGAGCAGTTGCTCATAGCAATGCCTGTGAACATCAGGAACTCAAAACATTTGGGGTTAGTGTCGGCCACCTTGTTTTTCCGTTCTCATTTAGTTGGTCCTAGTCTGACTTAATGTCCTGTGAACAGAAGAACTTCTGTCAAGGCCTTTGGGGCTCCAGTTATTGGTCAGATGTTTATATCCCTGCTTCATAGGTGAACTTAAAATTCTCTATACTTTAAAACAACTTAGTATAAAATAAAAGAGGTCTAGAGGCTTTTCTGGTGTCTATGTGTAGGGGATGGCTGTGAGTACAAACTCCTGATGTGTCTGTAGAGGGAGGATTCCTGTCCTTAAGAGATTGAGTTGTAGACCTAAAGGCTCCCCATTGTTGCATGAGATGATTGGTTTAAGGATTAGCAAAATGTTGGATTATTTTTCTCCTCAGGCTGTAGCTGTCAGCTATCTATAGGATTGTAGTGTGTGAAGTTTAAGAGGATGAGGTTAGCCTCTTATTCTTATGAGTATGCAGTTAATCCCTGGAAAGCCCATCAGTAACCCAGCTGTAAGTTTCTTTATAAAACAAATTTGCCCTCGGAGAATAATGCCTTGCCTGCTACCAAGAGCAGAAAATGACAGGGCTACAACTAGCATGGATATTCTAGCTCTACTTAGATTTAGTGATCTACCCTCCTCCTGAATTCTAGTAGTCCAGCCCTTCTATTAATTTTCCAAGGAGAAGGAGTTTGCTGTGTATCTTACTTCTCCCTGGGTTCAAGTTAAATTTTTTACTGAGAGTACAGGTAGGTATCTCTTCAGGGCTTGGCTTCAATGTCTGGGTTCTTCTGAATAATCAGCGTGGTTTTTTAGTTGCTAGAAAACTTGTTGAGGCACTTTTTAATTTCCCTGCATATATTCATATGATTTGTACTTGATTCCTTGGAAGGAGACATTATCCTATTTTCTCTCTTTTCAGAGTAGAAAGTAGAGCACCCCATTTTAACAGTTAGACCTATGCATTTTTTTAAATTGATGCATAATTTACATACCATAAAATTCGCCCTCCCAAAGCATACGAATCGGGGGGTTTTGGTATATTCACAAACTTGTGCAACTATCACCACACATTCTAGAACATTTTTATCACTCCAAAAAGAAACCCCATATCCATTAACAGTTACCCGCCTTGCCTCCCAGCGCCCCTCCAGTCCCTGCAGCCACTGATCTTTCTGTCTCTCTGGGTTTGCCTGTTCATTTTGTGTAAAAGGAATCCGCTAACATATGTGGCCTTTTGTGGTGAGGTTCTTTCACTTCGCACAGAGTTCTCAAGGTTTATTCATGTAGCATGTACTTCAGTCCTTATTGATGAATAATATTGCATTGTATCAATACACCACCTTTATTAATCCAGTCACCGGCTGATGGACATTGAGGTTGTTTCCAAACCTTTTGGCTGTTTATGAATGATGCTGCAGTGAACGTTGTGTACGTATGGTGAGGACCTGTTTTCTTTTCTCTCAACTGAACCTGCGAGTGTCCTCGCAAGGTCTTGTGCTAACTCAGTTTAACGCTTTGAGCAGCTGCTAGACCGTTTTACAAAGTAATGGATGAGAATACCACTTTCTCAGCATCTTCTCCAGCACTTGTTGTTGTCCATCTGTTTGAGCCTAGACGTTCCAGTGGGTGTGATGTTCGTGGTTTAGATTTGCAGGTTTCTCTGCCGGCTAATGATGTTGAGCATCTTTTCATCAAAGCCTTCCATGGCTTTAGAAGTGGATCTACCTAAATCAACATGGCTTTTTAAAACTTCACTTGATTCAGGCCTTTCAGTCCAGCGCTCTGATCATTGTCATCGCTGTCATCGTCATCCAGGGCAGGCGGGACGAGCAAGGACGTCAGTGATGATGCAGGAGGAGTGGGCCTTTGTGGATTCGCTGCAATGCAGAAAGAGTAAAGATGAGTTCAGGTCTTTTTTTAGAGTTTTAGGCCTTCATCCTGGTGCCTGCCTCCATATAGGCCATCAGTTTTGTCTCTGGGTGTCATTTTCTGTATGCTCCTGCATGGAGATATGGGGCGTTTCAGTGGATTGTTGTTGTTGTTGTTTGTTTTTTTAAACTATGTTCAAGTGGCTTGAGAATTCTTGGCCCCAGTAAGCAGTTTCTGCCTGTTTATCACCCTTGCCACTCTTCACAAAAGAGGCCATTCACATAATGGGAGGTTTTCAGATAACTCCTATAGTAGTGTCCTTGACGTTTCTGCTCCCACATGGCTCTTCCCCATTTTCCCGGCTTGTTTACTGTAGCATGCCAATTTTCTCCTTCTGCAGTCTCCCCAGGTAAGAGCGGAATGTTTTCAAGAACAGGGAAATAGCAAAAATCAAGGAAGAGTGATTTGGCGATAACTGGGAACAAATACTACTTTTCCCACATTTTTTCCTTCTTTCGAAGTGTTTATAATACCGAATGCTATGAATGTCACTTACTGGCATGCTTTTAAAGGCATGAGAGATGCTATTTTGGGGGCATGGTTTCAGTTCTGGTTGGGTTCAGTTTGTGATCTGTGTGACATGGTTTTCCCTAAGGTTATAGAGCAGGGTAGATTTCCGAAATCCAAGTTGATTCTGTGGTGGGTGATAAAGAGCTTAGCATCTGGTGAGGTTAAGGTGGGCGTTGGCCTTCGTTTTCCTTTTGGGTGTCCGTTCCCGTTGTATAGGCAGCTCGGTGGCGATAAAGCACGTGCTACAGCTGTTTTAGAAACACAACTGTGGAAACCACAACACCGTTACATTAAAGCTCTGAATGTAAACAGCAAAGTCGATTTCATTATAGTAACATAATTGACCCAGGCTGCACTAGGTAAAACACGAATTAAAATTCTGAATGCGGCGCTCTTGTTTGACATGGATGAGGTGACTTTAGTCGTTGTGGGTTTTCATTATCATTAACTCAGGGTTTGGTGTTTGTTTTCCTTGTCTCACTCCCAGTCTGTCCACACTGTTTGGGTAAGAGCGAGTGCATGTCTCTCCTTCTGTCAACAGCGAAACCTTTCTGCGACCACCTTGGAGGCGCAAAACACCGATACGTGGACGTTTCCCGTGTAGCTTTTTAAAGTCGTTTGATGAAATGTGAGCTTTTTGTTGTTGTTTGTTTTATTTTAAAATTGTCAGTGGAGTCCACACTGGGAAGCAGATGCTTGTCTTTTGAGTTGTGACAAGGTACTTGATGGCGATGAAGGGACAGTGAACAATTGAGTGTTGAAAAGCATTTTTAGTTTTTAAGCAACAGTTTGTCAGGTCGCTTGCTGTATAAGCACATGAATTCTGATGTAATGGGACAGAATTCCAGCTTAGATCTCTGCTAAAAACGTTCAGCCTCAGCACTATTGACATTTGCGGCTTGTTAATTCTCTGTGACAGGGGGCTGTCCTGTGCATTGTAGGGTGTTTAATAGCATCTGTACATAGTCCCTCCCCCCATCCTTCCAGGTGTGACAACTATAAATGTCTCTAGACATTGCCAGATGTCCCCAGGGTGGAGAAAGGAGGGGGTGTCAAAATTGCTGTTTGAAGGGCGCCTGGGTGGCTCAGTCGTTAAGCGTCTGCCTTCGGCTCAGGTCATGATCCCAGGGTCCTGGGATCGAGCCCCGCATCGGGCTCTCTGCTCGGTGGGAAGCCTGCTTCTCCCTCTGCCGCTCCCCCTGCTTGTGTTCCCTCTCTTGCTGTCTCTCTCTCTCTCTGTCAAATAAATAAATAAAATCTTTAAAAAAAAAATTGCTGTTTGAGAACCACTGGTCATCTGAGAAACTACCTGCATTGCTAAAAACCACCATTGCTCATCAAAAAAGCCTTTTCTTATAGCTTTACAAACTGTTTTGCCTGTGAGTCCTGTGCAGTACAAATCTGCAAGCATTCACTTTAAAAAAGTTTACTAATTAGTGGAAGGTAATGGGGAGGTAGAAGTTTGGGATTTTCCCACCCTTGCTGTCCAGTTTGAAACATCTGAGTTTCCCCCATTGATCTGTGCAGGTTTGGGTCTTTGGAGGACCATTGCATGCAGATTCCCCAGTTTGTAGAGCCATTGGGGTTTTTTTTTTTTTTTTGAGGTTTTGCTGGCTGTATAACGATGTCAGTACCTCTTTTGTTCCAAAATACATTTTTAAAGTAGCATTCCTTTCCCCCCTGCCCCCGCTTTTGGGGAAGGTGCCAGGCCCCGGATTGTCTCAGGTAAGCCTTGTTGAGAGAAAATGTCCTTCCACACACACGTGGGACAGGTGTGCTGTCTGTGTGGAGTTGTTTACTCTCGTGGATGTGGGCCCTCTATTCATTCCCGTGTGTGTGTGTGTGTGTGTGTGTGTGTGTGTGTGTATCTCAGATATACTGTTTGTTAACCATCTTCTGAGAGTAGCCATATAAGCTGTCACTGTTTGGGCTTGATTCTTCTTTACCTGCTTCCTTGGAAGAGCGCTGGAGTTAAAGAGATCATCCTTTTCCGGATGTAGGGGCGGAGTATTGGGAAGTGGGGACTAGAGAGCTGGGACTCGTGAGGCACGGATCTAAGAACAAATTCCCATCTTGTCACCTCCGTTAGGGCTGCACGGTAAAGGTGGGGCGTCTCAGCACGTGTGGTATTCTACGCCCTTAGGAGCCTCCACTTACCTGGGAAGGGAAAGACAGTGAGGTCTTCGTTGGAGAAGCAGAGCGCCCTCTCCCTTCCCCATCCTTGGGAACTCTCAGCCTAATTCCTTGTGAACATGGCTGGGCTGCTGGGGTCACAGGAGAAAGGCTGTTCTAGGGAATAAAAGGTTTGTTCTCCTCGTTCTGGCTGTGAGCCCTGTGGCAAGCCAGTCTCTGCTCTGTGAAATGGGATCCATGATGCCCACCCTTCCTGCCTTGGGGGTGTTCTGAGGTGAGGCCAGACAGTGGCCGGGGGTGCAGGTATGTAGGCATGCTGCCTGTCAGGATAAGAAGTAGAGCGTGAGGCTGCAGTATCCATGTTCCTGGGTCTACAGCATCTTCAGTAGTTGTGATCCATCCTTTCAGTACTTAATACTCTTTCCAGTTTGGTAGGATTTTGCTTTAAAAAAAAAAAAAAAAAAAGCTTGGGGCACCTGGGTGGCTCAGTTTGGTTAAGCGTCTGACTCTTGATTTTGGCTCAGGTCATGATCTCAGGGTCGTGAGATCAAACCCTGAGTGGGGCTCCATGCTGGGCGTGGAGCCTGCTTAAGATTTTCCCTTCCTCTCCCTCTGCCCTCCACCCCATGTTCTCTCTCAAAAAAAATAAAATATAGCAATAAAAATAAAAAGAAGAAGCAGGAGCAGCTTTCAAAAGGGCCAAGCAAGGGATGGAGAAACTTGGTTGCCTCTAATAACGGATGGTGAGCTTTCTTCAAGGATCCTGGGAAACCAGAGCTGGGTAGAGGTGGGTGTTTCCCAGGGCCAGTTACGGCTGTTGGACATCCCAGTTTTTGTTTTTGTTTATTTTTTTTAAAAGATTTTATTTATTTATTTGACAGAGAGCGGGAGAGAGAGTGAGAGAAAGCACAAGCATGGGGAACAGCAGAGGGAGAGGGAGAAGCAGACTCTGCACTGAGCGGGGAGCCCAACTCGGGGCTCGATCCCAGGACCCTGGGATCATGACCTGAGCCAAAGGCAGTTGCTTAACCAACTGAGCCACCCAGGTGTCCCCGGACATCCCTGTTGATAGTTCTTAGCCTAACTGTGGAGTTTAATCATGTGGGTCTACTTCGCAGCTGTGGCGAAGCCCCTTTATTATATAAGCTAGTTTCTCTTTTCAGTAATATATCATAGAACGCTTTCTAGTTCATCTTTCTAAAAACCAACCTGGATTTGGCAGAAAAGCTCTACTTTCCTTCTCGTGTATCCAGGCATTTGCCTGAGTATGCCTTTGCTGTGACATAAAATCACACCCCTGGAAAAGTCTTTTGGTGACTCTGTTCTGGACTTTTGGGAGAGCGGGGTATGCAGGGAGGGATGAAAGGGTGGTGTCCCCCACCCAGTAGTTAAATCCTTTCCCCTCTGCTTGGCTTCTCTCATCTTGTAATCCGTGCCGTGCTTAATTACCCCGTTGCACTTGCTTGTGTATGCATCATTGCATTTCCCCCCCAGAAGCCGGACATATCTCTTATTCTCTAAGTAATGGTAGCAATTGCTGGTAGGGCAGACCTGTTCCTCATCCTTCTCCGAGCACATTTCTTATGGCAGGTGTCTAGTTCCTAATTAAGTGCTAATGAGCATGCCTAGTGGACCATGATGCCGCTCCCGGCCTCTCCAGTTTTATTTCTTGCTCTTGCCAAGCTCTTAAAAGGTGACAGAGCAAGATTCAGTATCTTTGGGATGACAGGAAGGTGATTTTAGGTGTAAAGAAATTGTTATGATCTCAGATGGTGAATGAGGAGTTTATAAATACTTGCCAAGAATACTATTAATGTTCGCCTCTCTGACCTCTTTCTCCCCTTTCCACTCTTCCTCTGCTTAGCCCTGTGCTCCCACCTTTGAAAGAAGGGGAATTTCAAGAGAAGGTTGGCTCCTGAAGATTTTTTTTAGAAGATGCTAGGAGTGGTTGAAAATTTACTGTAAACTGACTGTAGACACCGATTTCTGGCTTTAAGATGCTATTTTGTCTCACTCTTGAGGGCGGGAAGCATGTTTAGGATTCAATTAAAGATCAGTGGCCTGGGTAGAAATTACTGAAGATCTGGCGTGAAGATTTAATATATTCAGTACACACGAGGGGGTAATAAATAAACGAGTAATTGAGTCCCAGGGAAGTGAGCACAAATCAGAATCTTAAGAATTTTCTAACATCACACCTTAGAAATGAGCTTTAATCGTTTTTACTGTCTTATCAAAAACGAGTTTTATGTTGGACAGCTGAAATGTGGCCAGATTTATGGCTCAGGGGCCATTTGTTGGATACTTTTTCATTTACTACAACGTGCTCTGCACTATAATATATGAGAGCACCGGTACTTTTTAGTGTGAACAGATTTCTAACTTCTGGAATGGGCTAAGGGATAGAGGCAAAGGCATTTGGGAGTGGGGATGTGGGTCACTGTGGGGAGAGTCCCAAACTGTGGGGTTCCTTGTCACGGTCTCTCTGGGTCTCAGTGTTTCCCTCTGTGACATGGAAGGGGGGTGGGTTTGGGGTGTGGGGCTCAGGAGAAGAGAAGCGATAAACACAGTCTCAGGCTACGGTTTCTTCTAGCCGTCACAGCATGGCCCCTGGGGCCTCCCTCTGTGTGTGGTGGGACGGTGACCCGAGTGCAGCCATGAGGGTCATTCCTACATGAACCGCCCCCTACCCCCGCCGCCTGCTGGGAGAACCTCGGCAGTTTCCTTAACGCCCTGCACCTTGGTTTCTTCTGTGAAATGGGAGTGTCCGTGCTTCTTCCTAGGTCTGTGAGGGCTCAGTGAAATAAGGACACAGGGGTACCTGTGAGGGGAAGGGGCGTGCCTAAGAGATGCTAGATCTTTCTCCAGCCTTCCGTTAATTTAAGGTAGTATTTTGGTTACGCCTCATCAGACCATCGTGGTAAGTTAGCACAAGAATCTTGGGGAAACAGAGTCAACTCGTAATTGGTGACTAGTGGAGAAGAGTAGCGTTACTGGTTTGTAGGGTGCACATCTGTGCCTCCCCCGCTTTAACCTTCCTGAAATCAGGAAGAGTCTTGCATTTGGGGACATACTGGATTTCATCCCCGGAGGTGCTTAGAGATGGATCTAACACGGGAGTGCTAGCCTGGCTGGCTGCTCATCCCATACTCTGCAGGCATGACCCATGCCAGAAGGAGGCAGTGTAGATAGATCTCGAATTGTATTTTGGGAAGATGGGGAAAGATAACTGTATAGATGGAAGCTTTTGATGAACTGAAAATGCTAATCACGTTTTTTCCCCTTTCCTCCCTTTGTCTCTTTGTTCCTGTCATGTGTTCATTGAACCTCCTGTTGTGTTCCCTCCATTGTGGGTACCTCTGCCCCTCGATGTTGTTGCCACCTCCACCCTCATCCTCTGCGCCTTCCGCTCTCACCTCCTCCCCTTCCTCTCATCGCTTCCTCCTCCCCTTCCTCTCTTACCTCCTCCCCTTCTTCCTCTCCTTCCACTCTCACCTCTTCCTCTCATCTCCTCCTCCCCTTCCTCTCATCTCCTCCTCCTCTCCCCACCCCCACTTCTCTTCCCCTTCCTCTCTCACCACCACCACCAACAGCAGCAGCAGTTGCAAGCTCAGCATCTTTCTCATGGCCACGGACCCCCAGTGCCCCTAACGCCTCACCCTTCGGGCCTTCAGCCTCCTGGAATCCCGCCCCTCGGGGGCAGTGCTGGCCTCCTGGCGCTGTCTAGTGCTCTGAGTGGGCAGTCTCACTTGGCAATAAAAGATGACAAGAAGCACCACGATGCAGAGCACCACAGAGGTGAGAGGCCGGGCAAGCCAGATTAGGACTTGGTCCTAATACTCATACAGTGCTGCAAAGTTGTGTGCACCGCTAAAGAAAGCCCCACCCCATACAGAGAGCAGACAATGAGCTAAGAGGAACTGTCGCAAAGCTTGGCCACTGAAACCCAGTTCTCCCTGGAAGTTTTCAGGGTTTAACGTGGGCATCTTGTAGATTTCTCGATCTCTTTAGATTGCAGGCATCTTGACATCTTGGCAACTGCCTAGTTAATGCCAGTGGCCTGTACCATATTATGGAAAACTGTTAACTGCTTAATTGGGTAATTTTCAAAGAAAGTAATGTTGTTAAATGGGGCGAAATAAGAAGTTAAATTTGAAAGTGAATGTGTTCAAATGAAAGGTTTGATAATTGCATCTGTTACTACTTAGTTTCATAGGCTTTAATTCTAGTATGCATTAAATATTGGGCAAAATTGCACTTGACTAATTTTTTGAAGAAAAGTAATTTATTCTGTCAAGAAATAAAAAAAAAATAGGCTTTGTGTATGGTTAAACTGTAAATCTTATGTTTACAAAATACTGTAATTTTCAGGAAATCACTGTATTAGGAATGTGCAATGACTTATATAAATAAAAGCCATTTTTAAAACTGTTTGGGGCTTGTGTTCTAATTATTACCCCCTTTTTTTTATTTCTGTTCTTGCCTCTGTGTCTGAACGGGCATGTCTGTGCGTTTCTTGGTAACCTCGGGAGCAGACAGAGAACCGGGCACAGTAAGTACTCAAACGCCTACTGTACATAAACACATTGCCCTTCCAGCAATGCACCCCAAGCTGCCTTTCTTTAAACATGGCCACAGACACGCACATGCTCCCTGTCTCTCTCAGTGACCTGGTTTTTTTCTTCTCTTTTTTTATATTATGATGGTCTACCCTCCTTCCCCCCAACCTTTGTCTTTTTTTTTTTTTTTTTTAAATAAAACTTTTCTGAGATGAGAGGGACATGATTTGGAGGCAAAGCTGTCTGCTGTGATTACTCATTTGGAAATACACTTTGATCTGTATGTGCCCCAGACCCACTTTAAAAATATGTTTATCATTGCATTCCGACTCCAGGTTGCCTGGAGTTTTAAAAGAATATTCGTTTTTGTCTTAAATCAGTTTTACAGGCAAGAGGTCACAATCCATATGTGAAATTGGTTAGTAATGTTTTACTTTTACCTAAACCATTCATTATCCTCCACAAATGCATCTTAGTTGCTAGGTTTCCATATCTAGTTTTCTTTTCGTAATTGTCCTTGGAGGGTGAACTTGAACTTAAATTTATTTTTGACCAAAGAACTGAGTGTCTAAGTAAGCTCTGAAGAACAAGGAAACTCAGTGGACGGAGGCTCTGGGCTTTATAAGGGTTCATTTTCTCATCGGCCTAAATCTTACCCATTTTACATACTGCACGTTCAGTCTGTACGTGTATCTGCCAGTAAGCTGTGGGGAGATCGAATCTAAAATGCATCTCTCAAATGTTGTGGAGCAAATGGAGTGAGAAATTGGCCCCTTTTCAGCGAGGATAACCTACAACTTGTGCCTCCTTTCCTCCTCCTTTCCTTTCCTTCTGAACATGGCAGTATTTTGGCCAGGTTAAATCTAAATATGGTAGCAGAATTGGGATACTGAACTTTTAAATCATTCTGATCCTTTTTTTTTTAGGAGTTTGGGGGAGGGGGAAGACAGGCGAATCACCTGTGTGCAGAAAGTTCTTTTTCCCTCTTCTGTGTAGAATAGTGGCTACTTTTAAAATTCTCTTTGAGACCGATCTTGGTGTTACTTTTTTTGTTTTGTGTTTTGTTTTGTTTTGTTTTTTTGTTTTTGAGAGGGAGAGAGATGGGGGGTGGGGCCGGAGGGGCAAAGGGAGAGAGAGAATCTCAAGCAGGCTCCATTCCCAGTGCGGAGCCTGATGTGAGGCTCGATCTCATGACGTGAGCTGAAATCAAGAGTCGGTTGTGTACTTTATGTAGCAGGATGCTTTGGGGGCAATGGATAAGGGTGAAAAGATGGGGTGGCTAGTTTTAAAATTCTCATAAGTTTTCTCTGGAAAATGTTAGGAGGGCAAGAGGGGAGAAAACACCCCAGCTAGGGAATAAAATACCCTACTCCGAAAGTACAAACCTACATGAACTGACTTTGATGGAGGTGACTTTTATGTTGGTTGCTGTCTCAGTGTCACTGTAGATTGTCCTCTTTCGAGCCACGTTCACTCAGTAGACTGTCGAAAACCCTAATCCTGGACCGAAGAACAGAGATGGCAGGAGATGTTGAGAAAGCTCCTGTCCCGTAGTCTGCTGCAGGTTTTAACTTATTGAACTGATTCTAGGTTTGGAACTGTATTTCTAAATTAGCTTTCTGTTCTCGGTACTGTTTCATCTTAGATCACTGTATATTTGTCGAGTGCTTGCGAGATGTAAGACAAGACAGGAAATGTAGCTATAGTTAGGGATATGTAGGCACACGTATTACAGGCCTTTCTCAAAGCATTGTGGGAAAGGTGACAAAAACACGAGAAGATCTCAGGTAGTAGAAAGTTTTAGCGAGAGTTCTAGATAGTTGTGGAAGGGGCACCATAGTATGTATTTCTCTGAGATGCCATGGCACGAGTGACGAGCTGAGGTGTGCATGCTGAACCCAGTAGAGTCACTTTCCATAGCTCCGCTTGTGTGTCTGCGTGTATCATATAACCTGTTTGTATTTTTGGCTGATAAATGTAAGCAAGAACTTAATTCACTTGGGGAAGTGAGGGTGGGGTGGAGGAAGGGTGAGGAGTTATACCATCCAAATGCAAAACAGTCCTTGAGTTTCGATTGTTCTTAGGTCCTCAGGTTGAGTTCACTGCCAGTGAACTTTCAAGTCAAAATATGGTGGATCTATAGCATAAACCAATCTGTACAATACCATAAAATGAATGGTTACTTAATGTGCTATTTGCATGTCTCTTTCACATCAAATTTTTCACAAGTCTTAATGATAATTTTATTTTCAGAATAAGTATACATACTGTGTGTTTCCGCCTAATTATTATAGACCTCTCTTGGTGGTGATGATATAAAATGGGAAAACTGCACTAATTTGTAACCTAAACATTTAATTCGGTCTGTAGAGGAATGAAACTGTTCACTGTCCACTTATGTAAGTGGGGTTTTGCTGCAGTTATATAAAATGAAGTAGCTCTTTAAACTTGTGTAAAATTGAATATGAGAAGCAGTGGGTAATGAGAGGATGTGTACTGCTAGTGACTAAAATATTGTAGTACTTCTCTATTTAATAAAGTGGTTTGAATTATGAAGTCAAATTTTACTAGGCGAAAAAGTCAGTTGATTACCCTATATTGCTGCTGGGTTTTTTGTTTTTTGTTTTCAAACGAACAGAGTAGTTTTCAAACTTTACGGGCTCAGGATCTTTACATCTTAAATTAAAATTATTGATGACCCCAGGGAATTTTTCTCTGTGTGGATTACAGATTTTGAAATTTTTCTGGATTAAAAAATTAAAAAAAACAACAACAAAATCACTTTAACTGGTAAAGAGCTACTTAATTTGTGTTAGCATAAATAACTTTATTAATGAAAATTAACTATTTTCCCAAACAAAAAATTGTAGTGGGAAGAGTGGCTTTGTTCTACTTGTTTGCCAGTATCTTCAGTGCCTTCAGTTTGCAGAGAGGATAGATGTAGTCTCATCAGCTTCTGTGTCCTCTCTGTAGCAATACATTGTTTTGGTTGAGGTATAGGAAGAAGATCTGCCCCGGTAGAGATTTGTAACAGTCTCTGGGAACCTCAGGGGTCCTTGGACCAAAAGGAGAACCTCTCTCATAAGTAAGACTGAGGAGTTCTGAGACATTCCACGCTAGTATCTGGTCTTATTTTTTTTTCCTGCTGTTCTATCTCTGTATTGAACAAACATGATAATTATCTGTATCAAGTGCAGCAATCAGGGACTTTTTGTAGACCCAGAGGGAATGTGAGTGTGTATGTATTTTCATCTGTGCATCTAAACCCGGTTTGTAGATAGTTTGTGTTTGTTTATTTCTAGTGACAAAATTATTACATTTGCTAGTTTAAGGTTATTTGGTAGGAAAACAAACGAGCCTTACTGTAGGTAGCCTGTTTCAGTGTAAAGCCCAAGAAAAAAATGAAGGTAAGGACAGTGAAAATATGGACACTGTTTTTTAATTTTCTTCTTTTTGAAAGAGATGAATGATGAAGGGAAGAGCTTTGAAGAGGGTTTATTTTGCTATTTGGCTGTTGATTTTAAATTAAGATTGGACTACTGTTTTTACTAATTTGCAAAACTTGTTTGCAAGTTTTTTTTTTGTTTTTTTTTTAACATAAGGCTACTTGTCAGAGTGCTACATTTGAGCAAAGAGATATGACATGACCTAACAAAAAGGACTTTATTTCTTACGTAGTAATAAAAACTTCGGGTATTTCAATTAATGTAAAGATGAATTGTGTTCAGTTTTGGCTGAAGGCAATCTTTCAGTTAAGTCTGCTTGAAAGACCTGGAATCAGAGATTTAACAAAGCATTTGTATGTGTCTTGAAAAAACATGACAGAATGTGTGCTTTGATACTCATTCATTTAAGAAATATTTAACAAGCACGTACTACGTGCCAGGCACTGTGTGAGGCACTGCATGTAGAATTGACCCTTGAACCACACGGGTTTGAACTTTGCGGGTCCACATGTGTGGATTTTTGTTGATAAACACAAGACGGCACCATAAGTGTTTTCTCTTACGCTTTTCTTAACATTCTCTGGCTTACCTTTAAGAATACAGTATATAGTACATATACAAAATATGTGTTAATCAACTGTGTCATCGGTAAGGCTTCCCGGTCAACAGTAGGCTATTAGTACTTAAGTTTTGGGGGAATCAAAAGCTAGGCATGGAATTTTGACTGAGATGGAGGTGCACCCCTAATCCCCACGTTGTTCAAAGGTCAGTTGTACTTGCTGCCATTTTGCAGTGATATCTTTTAATGTCACAGCCACATATTTGTTAAATGAAAAACACTGGAATGCCTAACATGTGTGATCACTATTTGGAACTTTTGGAAGAGAGAGGAGATGTTCGGGATAGGGGTCTGGGAGAGACTCCAGAGCACAGGGTCTGTGGACTTAGGTGGGGTACACATGTGGGCTTCAGGAGGTACTTGAACCCCTCTAAAACTGTGTGCATCATGTTCTGGGTTGGTGCTCCTTTCTGTTAATTGTGGAGAGAAATGATAACTTTCATCAAATTCTCCGAAGGGGTCCCTAGCCCTGAAAAGTGTTACACTGTTCATGTATTTAGAGGTCATAATGGTGCAACACCATCATCTTACCAATAAGACACCAAGCTCAGGGAGGCTAGGTGCTTCTAATTATACAGTTAATTAATGGAGGTAGAGATTTAGATTATGTCTTTCTGAGGAACTGGGTTGTCACTGCCATAACTGACTTTGTAGAATTATCAAGTTCATCTTTAGAACTTAAAAATAGTCATGACAGTCATCATTTTGTTTACTATGAGGTGGTGTCTTTATTTTGTGTTTATTCTGTAGCTGTTCTGCTTAACTGGTTAATTGGTAAGACCAGATCCTACTAGATCCTACTAAGGATCACCCATGATTTTTTTCTCAACTCACACTCAGCACTATAGAGTGTAACGAGAATCTAAGATGTGAGTCTCTTTGGAGAATACTTCACTGTTGGCTTTTTTCTGAAACTTTGCTTCTTTGAGTATCACATTAGCTCCCAGTAGCCCTTCGAGCATGGGGTGATAAAAAGAACACCGGTTTTGGACAGAGGCAGACCTCAGTGGTGTTCTGGCACGGACCAGGTGTTTCGTCCTTTGGAACTTTCCCCTAGCCTCATCTATAAATTGGTGATGGAAGCTGCCTCACGGGGTGAGGGGTTTTAGGGACCACAAACAGGAAGTCATCAGACAGAGCATAGCAAGCCTTTCGGAATGTCCTCCCTATCCTCTCTACCTGTAGAGTAACAAGACAGCCATAAATGCATCATTAGTCACACTCCATGTAGTTACTGGTGGTTTCTTTGCCTGTTTTCAAATGTGTGAGGCAGTTGTGGAGATGTGGGCCGTGACTGATGTTTCTCAGTGCGGAGAGCAGGAGACTGACCCCAGCCCATGTTGAACTTGGTTGGGCTCATGATGCTCAAGTTCTCAAAGGAGGAAATATTTCTGCCTAACTGTGAGTTTATCCCCTGACTTACTTCAAGGAATCGCCTGGAAGTGAAGGATAAAACCGAGATGAGTCACCTAAAATGTCAATATTTAGGCACAGTGGAAAACACTAAGTTTTCTTCAGCAGTTGTCTCAGCAGATTTCCTTTTTGGCAAAATTTAAAACTATGTGCTTGAAAAATAGCTCCCTGCATCACTGCCGTGAGAAGGGTGAAGCCCGGAGGAAAGGAAAGCGACTGTGGCTTCTAGACGGTTGGGAGTGGTCTGTCCTGTACCAGGTGGAGGTGTGTCTTTACTGTGGACACCGTAACTCACCAGGGAGGGTATCGGGGCCCATATGTAACTGGAGAAATGTTCAGGTTTTATCTCACTGTGCTCATGGTGAAGATGGGGCATTGGGCATATTGACTCTAAGAAAGCGGAAAACATTACCTCCCTCCGAAACTCTCTTCAGATTTGTTTGTTCTCTGTAATTAGAAAACGTAACTTACACCCACCATTGAGAGCAGGTTTTTAAAAATTTTATTTTCCGTTTGGATCATTTTTATCATTCCCTCTGAAACGTAGTAAGCAGGAAACTCTGGGTCCCTCATCTTTCAGATGAGGAGAGGTGGAGGTGAGTGCCGTCAGATACCCCAGTTAACTCAACGGCAAGTCTTGACCCAGTGTTTTCTGGTCTCTTGTACTAGAAAGTTTGTCCTCGGGGACTAGAGAACGAAGAGCGACAGTGACAGCTAAGTAGTAGCTCTACAAAAACTGCTTTAAAAAAGTTTGAAATACAGATTTGATTTTTTGCTGTCACCAAGGTCCTGATGAGGGGAATGAAGTCACGAGGGCATTTAAAAGTTATTTTGAAATAATTATATTTATTGTCAGCTCTAAAGTGTGTGTGTGTGTGGGTGTGGGTGCGTGTGGGTGTGGTGTGTTTTATTTTTCTTTACCTGAAGTGGTGGAAGGGCAAACTGGGGACTTTGCAAGTGATGCCAGGGGTATCTATCTCCTGCTCTAGTGCGTCTCCCAGCTCACCTCTTTACTGGGTCTGTATGCCTTCTACGTGGCTAGCTTCCCTTCTGGGAGTTCTGACTGAACCACTCATCTGCATCTGACAGTTGCAGAGTTCCCAGATCGAGATGCGAGAACACGTGGGGTCCTTTCCATATTTTGCATTCAAACTGTAGGAAAAATCGATGTGCACCCTTCAGACCCGCCTCACAGCCAGGGCTCCTGAGATGTGACGCAGTTGCCAAATGGACACATTTCCACACATCTTTACTTTCTTACCCTTGTCCCCGTTGACAGGTGGGGATCCTGTTAATTTTAGGGGTTAAAAATGCGTTCGTTGAAATGTCAGGCAGAATCTGTGAATGACCCGTTGGACTGAAGCAAAAAGTACAGCACAGGGGTGATGGCTTAATTGGTACCAGGTGTAGATGGAGAAGGCACACAGATGTGATGGGGGTGCGTCACTACCTAATTGTTTTAATGTTCACCGAGAAGTTAATTGTCAGTGTGGAGTGTGCTAGCAAATTAGGTTCCTACTGCCTTAGTGTAACTGAGGATAAATGAGGTGTCATG
The DNA here is from genome assembly GCF_009762305.2 of Zalophus californianus. Classification (NCBI taxonomy): domain Eukaryota; kingdom Metazoa; phylum Chordata; class Mammalia; order Carnivora; family Otariidae; genus Zalophus; species Zalophus californianus. Next base: position 72,799,393 of record NC_045607.1, read on the forward strand.
AGTTTCCAGTCTGTACCTCTGACACAGACACTTTTCAGGAGGATCCCAAGGGGCATCAGCATGGCAGCTAAAGAAATCCATTTGAATAACGTGCATTATTTTCACATTAGGGAAACCTGTCTAGCATTTGCTGTCTCCATGAGCAGGTTTTCCTTGCAGATTTGCTGCTGGTGGCTTCAGGGTTTAGACATGGTTGGCAGGAGACTTGCTTTGAGGTCTCAGAATCGATGAAGGAAACATGAAGGTTCCGTAACAAGTATTCTGGTAACACTGACAGGGTAACATTCCCTTAAACCTGCTTTCTTTCATTTTTTCCGAAGTTTACCTTCCAGAATATCTCCGTTTACATGAACAGCCGTTACTGTTAAATTGCTAAAGAAAAGCGAAAGTATTGGAACCAGCATGTACGGACGGGTTTTTATCCATATTGAAGCATCTGGGTCTCTCTGCCTCGATCTTGAGTATTGGGTATTCAGAGCATGAAATAGAAACACCATTGTCCAGAACGGTGAGAGTAAAGGTGACACAGAGTCCAAATCGTGATGTTTTCTTTTGATTCAACTGAATCTCAAGAGCAGCAGACTCTGATGCTTTACCATTGGAAGTTCCTCTATGAAGGTATGGTGTAATGATTGCATTTGGATGTTTATTTTTGCTTTGAGAGAATAATCGTGCACTTCTACCCGCTAGGTTCAAACGCTCTGCCAACTCTCTAGTTAACTTGCACCCAGAGAACTATAGCAGAGGCTAGTCCTGGTACGTGTGTTTATGAAACATGGTTCACCCAGTTAGAATGTGATCTGGATTTGGCGACTGGAGGTAGTATACCCCAGTTGTAACATGAGAAGTTCTGCTACTTTTCCTTTTCTTCTCTGAGTAGCTCTTGTAGTCTTGTCACTGTTCTTAAGCATCACGCCACTGCGAGTGGGAGAAATGACCCTCAGGAAGCATACAGTAATGGTAGCCAACAGTTGGCCTGTGGTCAGTGGAGGTGAACACTGAAATTTTACGTTCTCCAGATTTTTTAAGAGGGAGAGTTCCCTTGGGGTGCATGCTTTCTCGGTCCTTGCCCCTCATCTCTTCATTTCATGCGTAGTTTCCACCTACAAATAGAGAGAAAGGCACACCAGTGGGGCTAACAGGTCCTGTGGACCCTCTTTCTTACTGTGGTACTCAATGCTCCAGGGGAGGATCTTTTTTTCTCCAGAGACCTGTCAGATATTACCTCTACCTTTATTGTTTGACTTGGCTGCATTCCCATAAGTGTGTGCAACATGTAAGGTACAGAAACTCATCATGGTTTTAGAATTTTAGTTTGTTTTGAAGTCATAGTGTGTTTTCGACCTTGATTTGCTCAGATTCATAATCTCCCCTGTGGGCTGTATGAATGTCCAATTTTGAGCTCTGATGGAAGACACAAAGTAAATAAGATGATTTTGTTTAGTTAAAACAATTTTAAAAGAAAGGGAAAGTTTATATATATACAGTCTCAAAAATCCCAGACCTCAGGACATTTGTAATAGAAATCTGCCCAGTAATTATCGTTTTTGAAAAATTCTGGCAGACATTTAAATTTTACCAGCTGCAAGGTGAATAAAACATTGAGTTTCTTGGCTAGCATTAGAGTATATCAGTCAGTGTGGTAACTCTAGTTCTCATGCTGATCAAAAAAAAAAAAAACCTCTGATTCACAATTAAATATTTATTTCGCAGATTAAATGTTTGAAAACGAACTTTACTTGATGAATGCTGTTTGGTAGATTAAAGCCTTTCAAAATATGGACCCTGGGAGGAGAAGTCTGGTGGCAGCTAAGTCTGCAGAGGTCCTAGCGGCCATGAGTGATGTGTGAAGCAGTGCTGTGTGTCTCCGGACCGCTTTGTTGCTCTCTGCTGAGGCCTGTTGTTGTGTGCATTTTGGGTTATAAATGGCAGGAGTAATGAGTGGAAAGGCAGGAATTTTCAGGTGATTTTAATGTTGAGTGTAATTTTTTTAAGATATTGACGGTTTTTCTATGGTGGCATAAAACCAAGTGTGTTTGTGTGTGTGTGAGAGAGGTAGAGACTGTGGTTTGCAGGGGGCGGTCAGAGAAAGCATGCAGCATGCACTAGGCATTATTATGTCACATTAGAATGTTAAATGGTTGAGTGTTAATGGTTGAAGAGCCAGGGTGACTCTTAAGTGATAAGTAGGTGGGGGCAAGTATTTTATGTACGTAAATTGAGTATAAGAATCACTCCTCTGGGAGTGGAGACGCCTTGATTTAATGGGAAGAGCTTGGTGACTTTAGGTAAATTGCCTCCCCTCTCTGGTCAGCCTCCAGATAAAGGAGCGGAAGGGATGAAGAAGTTGAACAATAAATCTTTTAAGGTTGCTTTGGCTTCTTCAAGGTGTGATTCTAATTATCTTCTGTTTTTCCAGTGCACAAGTTTTGAAAAAAAAACTTAAAGTCAAGCAACCTGAGTTTCATTGTTTTGCAAATGGCTTCTTCTTAAATGTTGATTAAATGTTAAATGTGATACTATCTTATCCTAGTCCAGATCTAACAAATCAAAATAGAATCAAGATAAATATTGAAAGATCCAAATGATATTCATTCAATACCCAGGTAGAATCTCTTTATACTTAAAATGTGTACAAAATGGCTCACAATGACCATCAATATGACTGTTATTCCACCCCTGGGTCATGAGGAACATAAGCTGGTGTGTGAGGAAAACACAGAGCATGGGGGCGGGGGGAATAAAACTTCTGGTATCATGAGACATCCAGTAATACCTGTGAAGTCACTTTTGGGTTTCTAAGGAGCTCACAAGGGAACCATGAAGATTAGGGTCACCTAGGCAGTTGTTAACCAAAACAGCTGTTGTTGCTGACAGTGAAGTTCATTAGGCTGGAGCCATTTGATTAAATCAGGAACGACAACGAAAGCAGTGTCAGGGCTGGAGGATGTTGGGGACAATTACACAAAGAACAGGTTCCTGGGAACAGGGGTGAAAGGAAGTGGCCCGTTTTGGGCGGGGCTGCCACGTGAACCAGCTCCCCACTGGCTCCGGACTTTGGCTCCCCCAGGCCTTCCCAGCCCACCATCTTTGCTGCCTTGTTTTGAATGCATTTTACAGCAACAAAGGTACGATGAGACACTGTGTTTTGCAACTTGTCTTGAGTCTGCCATTTTGAATGGAGCCAATTTTCACATAAGTAGCAGTGCTAATTACTAGCCTTGTCCAAATGTAAAGGAACTTCCAGAGCTTTTCAAAACCTATTCAGATTATAGGCCTCATTTACGCCGTTCAAGCAGGAATTACAGTAGTAACTTCTAACATGTAGAAGCAGAGGCCTCAAAGCTTGACAGGCTCTCGGGTCCAACTATAGAACTGTTACTGTTTCTAACAGAAATTGCATTGTTGCTAACAGAAGCGAAGTTTACTTTTATGTTTACAATACCACTTGACTTCATTAAAAAAAAAAAAAAGATCGTTAAAAAGCTATCTTTGAATGGCTGAGCGGTTTGGATGCCCAGCACTGGTTACAGCAGGAAGGCTTCGAAGGTGACCCTGTGGAGAGAGACTACACTTTAAAGTTGCCGGTGGACACCAAGTCTGTGCCACATTCTTCTGGGCTCTGGGGCAGATGTAAAGTTGAGTGCTCTATGGTGCTGCCCTCAGTACATCAGGTCAGAGTCTGGACGAGGAGACTTTGGAGAGCGGATAAGATCTAGAACACGGGCAGGTGTACTGGGACGCTGTTTACACCTGAGCGCACGCTGCTGTTCCCCTCCCGTGGCTCCGCTTTTTGGAGTGCACGTTAGCACTTTCAGGAGTTTGGTTAAGTCTCCTGTGTCCTATCAGCCAGGGGGTCTGGGTCGGAGGGGTTAGTTTTTAGCAGACACTTACCACTTTAGTCTTTAGTGGAGGGATCCGGCCAGTTCACCTTTCAGCCCCATACACTGTGCTAAAGACATTACTCTGAGCTACTCTGTACTGAATCGCACGGGTCCCTCCCTCTGCTTTTATGTAAGCCTCCTGCATTTGTGTAGCTTGACCGGCCATGAATCAAAGCTCAGCTCGCCTCAGTGTCAGTCCCTGCAGTGGGCAAAGAGGCCTCAGATGGCCCCCTGGTCCCCAGTTTTGATTTCCTCCTGTGTGCAGTTGAGCTGGGAATGTTCCCATGGTGGGGTCCACAGTTTTCATGAGGGAACTTAGAGACCCAGCCACCTGGCTGACTACCTTGGGCTGGTTAGGAGTGAAGTCACCCCTTCTCTCCCCCCCACCCCGCTTTTAAAAATTTGCTTCTGGTACATGCCATTGCATTAGAGGTGGTCTGACTTAAAGGTTTCCCCCAGCCCCTTCTGTTTTAAATTGTGGCAGAGAAAGGTAACATAATTGTCTGTTGGCCCTGGACACCCCCCTGGTAGTTCTCCAGCCTCAAAGAAATTGGGGTTATCTGGGCTTTGTGCAGGGGATTTTTGCACAGCTCCTTCAGTATTGTTCAAGGCAGTAACACATCACTGAACAAATTGCCCCCTTGCATATGCTAATCCTGTACTTAAAAGAACTCATTGTAACATGTTCTGATGCTTTAGCCTGAGGGGAGATGGGAATTGAAGGGATGTCAGATCATGTCATGTGACCCCCCAAATATCAAAAATGCCTGTTTTCTTTGGGTCAACAGTTCGTACTCAGCACATGGGAATGAAAGTATCCTGTGTGGTTGGTAGAAAAGATTAGTCCTTGTTCCTGCTTTTGTGTGGGGGAAGCTGGCCTCGCTGTTGAAGATTTCCTTGGCTGAAATACTCGCTTCGGGTCTTGAATTTCAGTGCTGTTGGCGGGGAACACCAAATCTTATTTCCAACAGCAAATTAAAAGAATTCAAAAGAGTTCCTTCATTGTTGCTGTGGAAAATGTGATTTGCCTTTTAGGAAGCCATGCTGTTAATCCCACCTGCTCTCTGTGTGTCTTTTTCGAGGGGCATACACTGTCACAGTCACAGAATACACCTGATAGAATAATCTCAGGGTTCCACTCCTAGGCCGTTTATATTCCTGACCAGGAGATTGCAGTGGGAAAGAATAAAAACACATCCACCTGTAAACAGCAAGCTCCCATCTCTCTAACAGTAAAAAGAGAACGGAAGAGCATTTTGAGTGAGTAGGGCCTGAAGGATCCACCAGGCTCTGGATGGCTTCATTGCATAGTCAGGGTCTCCCTTTTAAGTGCTTACACCTCTCTAAATGTTTGCCATCAAAGTCTTCAGACGAGATGAATTACATGGCGTGAAAGTGGTGTAGGTATCACCTTTCTTAAAATAGCTATCACTTCCAGATTGGGTTTTCATGTGTACAAAGAGACCTGGGAAGGAATTTTTGATTAATTTTTTTTTCTTTTTCTTGTGTGTGTCTTGCAGAGTAATTCCCTCTTGATCCCAGACAGTCTAAGGGGCACAGATAAACGCAGAAACGGGCCTGAATTTTCCAATGACATCAAAAAAAGAAAGGTGGACGATAAGGACTCCAGCCACTATGTAAGTAAATAAAGGACTTGCAACAGTATTTGTTTGCTTACTTGCTCACCTTCTAAGTGAGCATATAAGCATACTCTAAGATCATAGTGATAATTCCACATCTTTTAAAATAATACTATCAAGAGGATAGATTCTTAGAAGGGTACTATTTCCCTCTAGAGCTGTAAACTCTGCTTGGTCAGCTTACATTTTAGGCCTCCTGCCTAAGTTCCTCATAAGAGGGGATAGCAGCGTGCAGGGGCCGAACCTGCAGCCTGTGCATTTGCATGGGGCCTTGCTCTTAAAGGGACCTTGCCCTCGGTTTGACGCTCTGTCCTCACCATCTTCAAATTCTCAGTTTTTGAACCAGGGCCTGCATTGTCATCTGTCCTGGGTCCTGCAAATTTGATAGCCTGTCCTGCTAAGATAACCAGGGTAAAAACATTGCTGTCACAGAGTACGTTTTTGGATGCTATTTTGTTGACTTATTCAGGCTCATGTTCGGTCTTGAGGCAGAGTTCATCCTCTTGAACAGCAAGCGGTTTGGCTAGGTAAGTCCATGGTAAAAATGGAAAAAACCCTGGAGGCATCTAGATCAGACCCTGCAGATTGAGAACGCCTGACTGTGAAGGGAGGGCTCTTGACTCACATCTAGCTGGAACCACATTTCATGAGGAGAGCAAAACCAAGCTAAATGGCAACTGGCTGGCGTCTGAGGGTCATCAGCATTGCAGCTGATGAATGACTTGGAGTTTTCTTGTGTATCCCCAGGTGTGTCTATTTTAAGACGTACACATTCTCGGGAACAGGATGAGAGTAGAACATGGGATTAGCCCACTTCCCGTTGCTTATGGCAAAAGCAGCCGGCGTGTGGGCAAGATGGGGGTTACACATGAGGCCTCTCTGCCTCCTGCTGGCTGGTTCAAGCCAATAGCTAACAGTGGCTAGTATTTCCTGAGCGACAGCTTGTTCGTGCCACGTACCGCGTGCTTTTACATGGATTGTTGCATTTGACTCTTAAAACCGCTCTGTGAATTTAGTACCATTGCCTCCGTTGTAGATAAAGAAACTGAAGCACAGAACTTTTAAGTGATTTGTCCCAAGTTCAGAGTTAGTGGTGGAGCCTGGAGGCAGTCTAACTCCAGAATCCATGCTCTTGATCACTATGCCAGGATCCCCAAGCTGAGGGCCTCAGAGAAGGTATTTTTTTTTAAAGATTTTGTTTGTTTATTTATTTGAGAGAGAGAGAGAGAGTTAGCAGAGAGAGCACAAGCAGAGCGAGCGGGCAGCCTGACGTGGGCCTTGATCCCGCAACCCCGGGATCATGACCTGAGCTGAAGGCAGATTCCTTACTGACTAAGCCACCCAGGCGCCCCTTGGAGAGGGTATTTTGCTAGAGGTCCTTGTATTGGTCCACACTCTGCACTGTGATAATGTTCTAAGAACTTGGGAGTTGTAGGTTCTCCCCATTCCAGTCCGAGGCTTTGTAGGACATAATGTTTGCCCCTCACCTTTGTCCACAGCCGGTTTCCCCTGCAGGTACTTTTATATATGGCATCAACTGTTAATAAGCTATTCAAAACGTCTATGACATGCAGAAATTCGGAAGTTGCCGATAATACAGTTTTGAGTTGTTGTGCATGAGGCTCATGTAGATATTTAGTGGTGAGTGATCTAGAATCCATAGCTCTGCATTACTGTTTTATAACCTCATATTAAGTATGTCCAGATGTATAGGTAGTTGAGGGTGATGTATTGAGTTGATGTTGGAGAATCTGGGGCAAAGTCATCAGACCTTAGCTCTCCGATGACCAGACTACATTGTAGTGTGAAGATTCACATTTGCAGAAGGGTCCAAAACAAACCTAAGTTTGAAATTACAGACTACTCAAAAACTCACTTCATAGTCCCATCGTAATAAATGAGCTGTTTGCTTCTTCTTGCTAGTTTGTATACTATGTGAACCTTTTTAATAAACTTTTTTCTAAGAAAACCTTTGGCTTATATTGTTCTTCACCACCACCATCTTTGGGTTCTTTTTTTTTAAGATTTTATTTATTTATTTATTTGTCAGAGAGAGCACAAGCAGGGGGAGCGGCAGAGGGAAAAGCAGGCTTCCCTGCTAAGCAAGGAGCCCGATGCGGGACTGGATCCCCGGACCCTGGGATCATGACCTTAGCCAAAGGCAGACACAACCAACTGAGCCACCCAGGCATCCCATTTTTTTTTAAATATTTATTTTATTTAATCTCTACCCCCATTGTGGGGGTCGAGCTCACACCCCCGAGTTCAAGAATTGCATGCTCTTTTGACTGAGCCAGCCGGGCACCCCCTGTCTTTGTGTTTTTTTTTTTTTTTCTCTTTAAAGATTTTATTTATTTATTTGAGAGAAAGAGAGATTGGAGAGAGCACAAGCAGGGGGAACAGCGAGAGGAAGAAGCAGATTCCCCACTGAGCAGGGAGCCCAATGCAGGACTCAATCCCAGGACCCTGAGATCATGACCTAAGCTGAAGACAGACCCTTAACTGACTGAGCCACCCAGGCACCTCTGTCTTTGTGTTCTTAACACCTGAAAACATTTGTGCTTTTCTGTTGTCTTTACTAACAGAAAAAGCAAATCTTCTTTTGTTTTATTTTATTCTTTTATTACATGAAAATATTTTTTTAGTAGGCTGTTATTTTGAGTTACCCAGGCTTCCTCATTGGTTATAATTTTATATAGTTGTACTGAATTGCATGGTGCCTTAACAGTGATTAAATTAAATCTATAACAGACTATTGAAGAAAGTAAATTGGGTCTTCCACGTGTAAAACTCTAGGTACAGTTAGAAAAAACATGTAAAAGATATGAATTTAAAGTTGAGGGTAACTTTCTAGCTGGACTTGGAGGCCCCACAGAAAGCCAACGTGGCTAATATTTGCATTTGTACTTATTAGTACAAATTGTCAAACCTTTGTGTATTTGTAATTGACAGTGATTCAGTAAAAGGATTGTGTAGATCATAAATTAGTGACCTACTCCTTTTTGAGAATTAGGTGAGATCCTACTTCTTTCATAGGCTTATTGTATCACTCTGTACTAAAGGACAGGAGGCCTTTTGGCTAAGAAAGTAGACTTTTTCAGTTTGCCCTAAACTTGATGTAGGAGTGAGCACATAGTTGAATAGCTTTTCTAAAGCTTTTTCAAACTTAGGACAACCTTGCAGTATCCTGGGTTAGCAACTTGTACAGCTTTATGAAGGGGGAATACAAGCCCTACTGCAGGATGCAGTGCCTTCCAGATTTTGCCATCCCATGTTCTTCCAACGCTCCTAAAATATTCTGTGTTGATTGTAAAAGATTTTTATTCTTAACATAAGGTTAGATCTTGGTACGTTATCCCAGTCAAGTTGATAGCTTTGTTGTTTTTGGTTTTTAGTGTTCCTTTTTTTCCTTCAGTAATTAGTAACCCCATGGGAACATGGTTGAAGTTTCTCTTTATAATTACAAATTGTGAACACTAGATTTGTTGGCTATCTTCAAGATGATACACACAAAGCAATGATATGAAGTCATGTTCTTAATTTGACATCCAGTGGGGAAAGAGCCCTGATAGAAGGCCATGGGTGGATTTCAGATTATAGGAGAGATGCACCTGTTGCAAACATACATTGAGCTCTTACTGTGCATCCAATGTTTGCAACATGCTCTCACCTGAATGATCTATAGCAGGTATTCTACTGCAACAGTTCCTGCCTGTGCCTTTGGGTAGCCCCGTGTCAGATAAGGGGGGGAAGGCAATATTAATGATTAGGCCTGGCAATCTGGAAGGGGACCTGTAGGCATGTCCTGGGCTGTTTTTCAGTGTGTCTGCTACCCAGAACTATAGGAATTGAACTGGGCCTCCAACCCTTTAATAAATGGTATGAACATCTTTTTTTCCAGGATAGTGATGGTGACAAAAGCGATGACAACTTAGTTGTGGATGTGTCTAATGAGGTAACCACACATTTTCTCAAACTTTATTTTCAGAGTGACTTATGAGAAACAGAAAGTAGAGCCATGGTATTTTGGTTTCTCACAACTTTGCACATTAAAAACTTAGTGGTTGTTCACAGATGGAGCAATAGTGGTCTGACAAGAACGTTTGTTTCCTTTAAACAAAAAAATCTGTTTTCCCAGTCATTTTGGATTCCTAAGTTGGGTACCTGGTGCTCCTTTCCTTCCTGTGCCCTCTACGCAAAGTATTTGAGCATGAGGACACTTAGGATTGTTCCTGGATGTGCTTTCCTCTGTGCTGTCTTCACGGTGTGTTTGCAAACACCATCCTGTTAATTATAACAACATTGCTAGTCAGGGGGCACACTCCCAAGTCCTCCAGATCTGAAGGACTTAGAGTGTCCTCCTTTAATTTAGAGAATTAGTGTGGAAATAGAGTCCGTAAAGGGCAAGGTCCATCCGTTATGAGTGAAATCACACAAGCTTTGCTTATACTTGTCGAGGACCCTTCTTCTCCACGAGCAAGCCCCGCCCATTCACCCAGGGAAAATGGGATCGACAAAAACCGCCTGCTGAAGAAAGATGCCTCCAGCAGCCCAGCATCCACGGCCTCTTCGGGAAGCTCCACTTCTTTGAAATCCAAAGAAATGAGCTTGGTAGGTCTCCTGAGCCGTCACTTTGCCTATGCGGCTGTGTATTTTTCTTTGCGGTTCAGAGAACCCGATGGTATTTGAAAATGTGGGCTTTTACAGAGTGAGAGGTATATTTTTAAGTTTAAAGTGAGACAACTCCTCCTGCTTTTTGTCCCATATGATGTTTCCTTTCTCCCTCTCGGTAGTGTGTCTTGGGCCGTGATTCGAGAGAGACGGCAAGCTTCCATGTCTATTGCTTTCTTATTTGGGGGGTGTGCAACCTCATAGGAATTTGAAGTCCTGAGTTTACCTTATTTTAGACTGACCCACTGTGTTGGGGCATGTTGGGATTGGGTTTGGAGTCAGAATGGGGATGTACTCAAGCAGCCTCCAGAGAAGCCTGGAGCAGGTGCAGGGAGGGTGGAGCCTCCGAGCCTGCTTTCAGCCATTCAACAAATAGTGAATAGCATGTCATCTCTTAACTCACAAAAACCAAGCCATAACAGTCCTGCATTTGATTCATATACAGCCTTCCTAGGCATTATCCCATTTCACCAATGGGGGGGAAAGCCTGAGGAGCTTGCCAAGTTTACATTGCCCATCAGATCCAAGGCCTGAGGGAGCTGCGGTCTCTCCCTAGCCCCATGCATGCTGTTTGCTGCTCCACGGCACTCCTCAGACTGGGATTTAAAGGAATGAAGGGTTGAGATGCAGAGGATGATGCCCTGGGACCCTGTTACTGTCACACTCCTGAAGGCCTCTGTGCTAGTGAGTCCACACCCGTTAGTGGTGGCAGTGCTTAACTCCACACACATCTCTCAAATGGATAGGAATCCTTCTAGGGCTTTAGCCTTTGAGATGCTGGTTTGTTTCTCAACAGATCCACGGCCCTGCTGCCCCTCACCATTAGTCTCAATCCCACTGCCACTAAAAGGCAAGATTAGAAAAGGGATCCTCCCCCTGACATTCTTGGTGACCCAGCCATTTGTTTCTGAGTGACTGGGAATTTTTCGCTGGGTGGTCATCATTTTGACTTGGCCTGGATCCAAAGTCCACACGCCTGATGGAAAAATACTTTTTAAAATAAAATCTGCGGAGGAAGAAGTGTGATCATGTTCTGTGTCTCTAGCTAGAGTTTTAATTCTGGCAGGAAGAGGAAAGGTCAACATTTCTCGCTCACAAGTTAATGCTGTCAACATTGTGTGGATTTATGAAAATTGGCTGAGGGAGTAGCTAGAAGGTGCCCAGTGTCCCAGCTGCTGTTGTGATAAATTGTGTAATATGGCTTGGATTAAAAATAATACTCATTTAATTTGTTTAATGATACCAGCATGAAAAAGCCAGCACGCCTGTTCTGAAATCCAGCACACCGACGCCTCGGAGCGACATGCCAACGCCGGGCACCAGTGCCGCTCCAGGACTCCGTCCAGGCCTCGGCAAGCCTCCAGCCATGGACCCCCTCGTTAACCAAGCGGGTAGAGCCTCGCCTCTTGTGCTTTGTTTTGTTTTTCCCTTTCTGGGCTTGACTCGTCGTCTGTGCACTCCTGACGCCATTTCCCCGTGAATATGAAACACACTCAACTGCCTGCCTCTTTCCTATCCCTGAAAAGCCATGATAAGAAACAGATGTTTGTCCTTAGGTTCAGCAGCTGCACCCTGTTCGTCTCCGACTGTTTACATTTGGCTTTCTCTACCCCCCTCCAATAATCCAAATCCTAGGGACTTCAGTAAAGTTTCCGATAATTATTCCGCACGTAAGCCCCTTACCAAACTGTCACTGCATGTCTGAGTTCCCTAATACTGACCGAAACGGCCAGCCCAAGTGTGCTTCTTGCTTACTTGAGTTGGCCGGTTTTCTCCTGGTCCATCCCTCAGGAATCTGTGGTTTCTCTGTCAGTAGAAACTGGGAGGGTTTCACTGAGACTCCAGCCTGTGAATCACTTGGTAACTTCTAACTTTCTCTTCCTTAACACCTGGGGCCCAGAGGAAAATAAGCCCCAGAATATTCCTCCAAAACCCGGGCTTTGGTTTAGGTAATAAACCCAGGGTGAGGTTTTCATCTGGAATTGGTAGCAGGGAATGGAAAGGAGAAATCTTGGATTTTATCAAAACCTTCTTTTGAGATGAAGTCAGGTAAATAGGTAGTGAGTGCCCTGTGCCTTGGTTTGCCTTCTGTGATTTGGGTACAGTACTGCTGTTTAATTTTAATTGCCCGGCTTCCCAGTGCTGCCAAGCCAAGGATGAAGTACGTGGGCAGTTCTTCTCCTGGGGTCTGTTCTTCCCTGGAGATGAATTCGGCTGAGTTGGTGGTGATGAAACCAACCCCCCCCCCCCCCCACACACACACACCTCACCCAAGCCTTCCTCCTTGTCCTCGCCCCTCATGAATGGTGCTAGAAGTGACTCTGGAACTGACGGTCAGGCTGAGTCACATCACATGGCTTGTGCTTCCTTTCAGCGGCCGGCCTGAGGACGCCGCTGGCGGTGCCCGGCCCGTACCCCGCCCCGTTTGGGATGGTGCCCCACGCCGGCATGAATGGCGAGCTGACCAGCCCCGGTGCCGCCTACGCCAGCCTGCACAACATGTCCCCGCAGATGAGCGCGGCCGCCGCCGCCGCTGCCGTGGTGGCCTACGGGCGCTCCCCGATGGTAGGTGCTACGGGCGGGCCAGGGCCGGGACCCCCGCCCATGCCTGCGAACAGAGCCCCAGTGTCCCCGAGCCCGCCCACTGCCATCAGCATGCCGCTGCATTAAGTTAGGGCGCAGCGCTTCTGGGTTTACTGTTTTTGTGGATGAAACAAGGCAGTGTTTAGGAGCTACTTTGGCGGTTCAGGGGACATCTGGTTTTCTCCCCCCAAGTAGATTTTTTTTTTTTTTCTTTTTGGAAGGCAGTGGAATGACTCAAGTAGCTCACAGAAGCCTTTTCATTCATTTTCTTGAGGGTTTTTATTTTCCCCTCTTTAATTCTTAGGAAAAACTATTTGAGAAGCTGTAATGTTTTCTTTCCATGCCTATATTATCCTTTAAACCCAACAGTGTGACTCAGGTGTAAGCAGTGATCTGAGGGCAACAACGAGAAAACAGAGGTGACTGAACCCTGGGGCAGCTTGCCCATCTTCTTGCCCAGCCTTTTATGACTATGTAAATAGTCTAATTTTTGACTGGAAAGATACAAAACTGTATGCAAAGGGCTAAATCGACTGTAATCCTCAGTTGCAATCCGGGAAAGGAACCAGATCATAACCTGTAGCAAATAGAAGTCCGTATATATTTTTCTTGGCTATCTAGAATACGTCATGTTCAGTTTTCTCCTCTCCCCTCTTCAGATGGCATGACCTCCAGTAGTTTGGTCTGATAGTGAAGTTTGTGGGTTTTTTTCCCCTCATGTTGCACTAGTAAGAAAGGCTGTGCATTGGAGGGCAAGACAGTTTAAAGCAAAGTGGGCAGCTAAAGGACTAGATAACCTTTGTTAGGGCATGAATGTTTAAGCAGTAACTTAGGCCAGTGGTATGAAACTGGGGGTGATTTTGCCCCCCTAGGGACATCTGGTAATATGTGGAGACACTTTTGATTATCAGAAGTGGGGAATGCTATTGGTACATAGAGTGTAGAAGCCAGGGATGGTGCTAAATATCCCAAGACAGCACCAAACAACTGTCTGGCTCAAAACATTGATAGTGCCAAAGTCGAGAAATCCTGACTCAGACAACATGCCTGTACTGGTTTGGGCAAGGCAGGACGTCCTAAGTCCACAGAAAGTCCATTTACTATGGGAAGCTGGTTCTCAATGTACAAATAGACCACACTCCAGCCAACCTCCCCAGAAAGAAGTGTGGCATGTCCATTTACAGGTGGTTATATTACTTCTTGCATTGTAATTTTTTTTTTTTAATGTTTGCACATGTTACTGTTTCTATTTATGTTGCGTTGGAGATGTAGCAATTTCTAGTGAAAAGTCTTTATAGATGTTCACAAAGTGCCTACTCTGCATAAATTGAGTCTTCAATGTCATTTTTGTTTCCAGGTTGGGTTTGATCCTCCCCCTCACATGCGAGTACCTACCATCCCTCCAAACCTGGCAGGAATCCCTGGGGGGAAACCGTAAGTACCTCTGACTCCTCAGTTTTGTTTTAAAGGCAGTTACTTAGTCATGGCTATTAGCAGACTAGAATTCCAAAGGGAACACAGGCTTGGACGTTTCCAAGGAGATTTCTAGTGTCTTTTCCTGAGGAGTGTTAGCACTTTCTATAAATAGGCACCTTGTAGGTGTCATGCCTCTGTCTTCTCACTATGGGTGATCTCATGCATTTAGTTATTTCTGGAGAGAAGCTGTTGTAGACGGGGGCCAGGAGGGAGGCAAGAAGCGGGGGTGGTTGGCCCTCCTTGCTTGACCCCTCTTCAGAAAACTGCTCTGCTCTGCCTTTGGTCAGAGGGTAGCTGCTGGAGGTTTTCAACAGGACTGTGCTGTGGGCAGTAGTAAGCTGTCACGAACTCTTGAGATCTCTGAAATTTGAAACATGTCATCTCTCTACCTGGCTCAGTGCTACCTTTTCCTTATTTTGGTGGAAACTAGAGTTGTATGAAGGATAGTTGTGGCGTCTGTTGGATCCCAGCGTTGGAGATTGGAACCTCCCTGCCCACCCCTCCCCAACTCCCAATAAAGTTTGGGGCGTGCTCGACACGGAGAAGTCCAAGATTACAAAACTAAGAGTGGCTTTGTGGGAAAGCATGAAAGATAGATTAAAGGGACAAAAGAGCATTCAGAATTTGAAAAACCCCATTGGTTATTCTTCCAGGGTCACTTAAAATCACTTGCTTTCCATATGTTAGTAATTAGAAATGAGATTTTGAAGAATTTCTAAAGTCCTTAATTTCCATACAAAGCAAAATCCAAATATGGGGGGGGGGGCGGTCTGTCTTACTTCCCAGCATGTACTCTGCTCTTCTGTAGGGCCTTTTACAATTTTGATTTTTCCAAATAGGGGTATGTGTCATAGGCCTTCAGTTTATTTTTCTGATACTCTCTGCCTTTGTGTGGTTGCTTTCAGCTTTCATTTATGTGTCTGCTGCATGTTGCATATTACATTATTCTGAGTGGTCCATTCAACTACCTGGTCACCTTGGTGTAATTTGAATTAGAGCCTTTCTTCAAATAAACCAGCAGCATGAGGAAAAATGGAATCCTTACTCCATCACCTGCTTTTTGGAAAGCAGATTGCCACAGCTCTACTTTACATGCATTATAATATCTATTTCATGGTAATTTGATTCATGACAAAACGAGACTTTTTCTATACTAAGAACTGGTAGAGAGATGTTAAGAACGTACAGTGACATCTAGGCCCAGGGAAGAGCAGGATTAGGGGGTGGTACAGTGTTGTAAATGTTTTCTTACCTTGTAGATCTCTTCTGATTGAATAACCTTGAACTGCTATGTTGTTTAGTTTTTTGGATCTGCCCCTCTGCATCCAGCCTGGGATTCCCCCGGGCACTCAGTGGGTATTTTTTTTTAAATTTTTATTGTTATGCTAATCACCATACATTACATCATTAATTTTGGATGTAGTGTTCATGATTCATTGTTTGTGCATAACACCCAGTGCTCCATGCAGAACGTGCCCTCCTTAATACCCATCACCAGGCTAACCCATCCCCCCACCCCCTCCCCTCTAGAACCCTCAGTTCATTTTTAAGAGTCCATCCTCTCATGGTTGGTCTCCCCCTCCGATTTCCCCCCTTCATTCTTCCCCTCCTCCTATCTTCTTCTTCTTTTTTTTTTTTCGTAACATATATTGCATTATTTGTGTCAGAGGTACAGATCTGTGATTCAACAGTCTTGCACAATTCACAGCCCTTGCCATAGCACATACCCTCCCCAATGTCTATCACCCAGCCACCCCATCCCTCCCACCCCCCCACCACTCCAGCAACCCTCAGTTTGTTTCCTGAGCTTAAGAATTCCTCATATCAGTGAGGTCATATGATACATGTCTTTCTCTGATTGACTTATTTCACTCAGCATAACACTCTCCAGTTCCATCCACGTCATTGCAAATGGCAAGATCTCATTCCTTTTGATGGCTGTATAATATTCCACTGTGTATATATACCACATCTTCTTTATCCATTCATCTGTCGATGGACATCTTGGCTCTTTCCATAGTTTGGCTATTGTGGACATTGCTGCTATAAACATTGGGGTGCACGTACCCCTTCGGGTCCCTACATTTCTGTCTTTGTGGTAAATACCCAGTAGTGCAATTGCTGGATTGTATGGTAGCTCTATTTTCAACTGTTTGAGGAACCTCCATACTGTTTTCCAGAGTGGCTGCACGAGCTTGCATTCCCACTAACAGTGTAGGAGGGTTCCCCTTTCTCCACATCCCCGCCAACATCCCTTGTTTCCTGACTTGTTAATTTTAGCCATTCTGACTGGTGAGAGGTGGTATCTCACTGAGGTTTTGATTTGGATTTCCCTGATGACGAGCGATGTTGAGCACTTTTTCATGTGTCTGTTGGCCATTTGGGTGTCTTCTTTGGAAAAATGTCTGTTCATGTCTTCTGCCCATTTCTTGATGAGATTATTTGTTCTTTGGGTGTTGAGTTTGATAAGTTCTTTATAGATTTTGGATACTAGCCCTTTATCTGATATGTCATTTGCAAATATTTATCTTTTGGTTTTGTGGACTGTGTCTTTTGCTGTGCAAAAGCTTTTTATCTTGATGAAATCCCAAGAGTTCATTTTTGCCCTGGCTTCCCGTGCCTTTGGCGATGTTTCTAGGAAGAAGTTGCTGTGGCTGAGGTCGAAGAGGTTGCTGCCTGTGTTCTCCTTTAGGATTTTGATGGACTCCTGTCTCACGTTTAGGTCTTTCAACCATTTGGAGTCTGTTTTTGGTGTGGTGTAAGGAAATGGTCCAGTTTCATTCTTCTGCATGTGGCTGTCCAATTTTCCCAACACCATTTGTTGAAGAGACTGTCTTTTTTCCATTGGACATTCTTTCCTGCTTTGTCGAAGATCAGTTGACCATAGAGTTGAGGGTCCATTTCTGGGCTCTCTATTCTGTTCCATTGATCTATGTGTCTGTTTTTGTGCCAGTACCATACGGTCTTGATGATGACAGCTTTGTAATAGAGCTGGAAGTCCCGAATTGTTATGCCGCCAGCTTTGCTTTTCTTTTTCAACATTCCTCTGGCTATTTGGGGTCTCTTCTGGTTCCATACAAATTTTAGGATTATTTGTTCCATTTCTTTGAAAAAAGTGGATGGTATTTTGATGGGGATTGCATTGGATGTGTAGCTTGCTCTAGGTAACATTGACATCTTCACAGTATTTGTTCTTCCAATCCATGAGCATGGAACGTTTTTCCATTTCTTTGTGTCTTCTTCAGTTTCTTTCATGAGTATTTCATAGTTTTCTGAGTACAGATCCTTTGCCTCTTTGGTTAGATTTATTCCTACGTATCTTAGGGTTTTGGGTGCAACTGTAAATGGGATCGACTCCCTAATTTCTCTTTCATCTGTCTTGTTGTTGGTGTATGGGAATGCCACTGATTTATGTGCATTGATTTTATATCCTACCACTTTACTGAATTCCTGTATGAGTTCTACCAGTTTTGGGGTGGAGTCTTTTGGGTTTTCCACATAAAGTATCATATCATCTGCAAACAGTGAGAGTTTGACTTCTTTGCCAATTTGGATGCATTTCTTTCTTTCTTTTTTTTTTTTATTTTTCTTTTTGTCTGATTGCTGTGGCTAGGACTTCTACTACTATGTTGAATAGCAGTGGTGATAGTGGACATCCCTGCCGTGTTCCTGACCTTAGGGGGAAAGCTCTCAACTTTTCCCCATTGAGAATGATATTTGCTGTAGGTTTTTCAGAGATGGCTTTTATGATATTGAGGTATGTACCCTCTATCCCTATACTCTGAAGAGTTTTGATCAAGAAAGGATGCTGTACTTTGTCAAATGCTTTTTCTGCATCTATGGAGAGGATCATATGATTCTTGTTCTTTCTTTAATTAATGTACTGTATCATGTTGATTGATTTGCAGATGTTGAAACAACCTTGCAGCCCAGGGATAAATCCCACGTGGTCATGGAATAACGCTTTTATTTATTTATTTATTTTTAAAGATTTTATTTATTTATTTGAGAGAGAGAGAGACAGCATGAGAGGGGAGAAGGTTAGAGGGAGAAGCAGGCTCCCTGCTGAGCTGGGAGCCTGATGTGGGACTCGATCCCAGGACTCCGGGATCATGACCTGAGCCGAAGGCAGTCACTTAACCAACTGAGCCACCCAGGTACCCTGAATAATCCTTTTAATGTACTGTTGGATCCTATTGGCTAGTATTTTGGTGAGAATTTTTGCATCCATGTTCATCAAGGATATTGGTCTATAATTCTCCTTTTTGATGGGGTCTTTGTCTGGTTTTGGGATCAAGGTAATGGTGGCCTCATAAAATGAGTTTGGAAGTTTTCCTTCCATTTCTCTTTTTTGGAACAGTTTCAGGAGAGTAGGTATTAATTCTTCTTGAAATGTTTGGTAGAATTCCCCTTGGAAGCCATCTGGCCCTGGGCTTTTGTGTGTTGGGAGATTTTTGATGACTGCTGCAATTTCCTTAGTGGTTATAGGTCTGTTTAGGTTTTGTATTTCTTCCTGGTTCAATTTTGGTAGTTGATACATCTCTAGGAATGCATCCATTTCTTCCAGGTTATCTAATTTGCTGGCATAGAGTTGCTCATAATATGTTGTTTATAATTGTTTGTATGTCTTCGGTGTTGGTTGTGGTCTCCCCTCTTTCATTCATGATTTTGTTTATTTGGGTCATTTCTCTTTTCTTTTTGAGAAGTCTGGCCAGGGGTTTATCAATCTTGTTAATTCTTTCAAAGAAACAGCTCCTAGTTTCGTTGATCTGTTCTGTTCTTTTGGTTTCTATTTCATTGATTTCTGCTCTGATCTTTATTATTTCTCTTCTCCTGCTGGGTTTAGGCTTTTTTTTTTTTAAGATTTTATTTATTTGAGAGAGAGAGAATGAGAGATAGAGAGCACGAGAGGGAAGAGGGTCAGAGGGAGAAGCAGACTCCCTGCTGAGCAAGGAGCCTGATGTGGGACTCGATCCTGGGACTCCAGGACCATGACCTGAGCCGAAGGCAGTCGCTTAACCAACTGAGCCACCCAGGCGCCCTGGGTTTAGGCTTTATTTGCTGTTTTTCTCTAGCTCCTTTAGGTGTAGGGTTAGGTTGTATATTTGAGACCTTTCTTGTTTCTTGAGAAAGGCTTGTATTGCTATATACTTTCCTCTTAGGACTGCCTTTGCTGCATCCCAAGGATTTTGAACAGTTGTGTTTTCATTTTCATTGGTTTCCAGGAATTTTTTTAATTCTTTTTTAATTTCCTGGTTGACCCATTCATTCTTTAGTAGGATACTCTTTAGCCTCCATGTATTTGAGTTCTTTCCGACTTTCCTCTTGTGGTTGAGTTCTAGTTTCAAAGCACTGTGGTCTGAAAATATGCAGGGAATGATCCCAGGCTTTTGGTACTGGTTGAGACCTGATTTGTGACCTAGGATGTGATGTATTCTGGAGAATGATCCATGGGCACTAGAGAAGAATGTCTCTTCTGTTGCTTTGGGATGGAGTATTCTGAATAGATCTGTTAGGTCCATTTGGTCCAGTGTGTCATTTAAAGTCTTTATTTCCTTGTTGATCTTTTGCTTAGATGATTTGTCCATTTCATTGAGGGGGGGTGTTAAAGTCCCCCACCATTATTGTACTGTTGTCGATGTGTTTCTTTGCTTTTGTTATTAATTGCCTTATATAATTGGCTGCTCCCATGTTAAGGGCATAGATATTTACAATTGTTAGATCTTCTTGTTGGATAGACCCTTTAAGTAGGATATAGTGTCCTTCCTTATCTCTTATTATAGTCTTTGTTTTAAAATCTAATTTGTCTGATATCAGGATTGCCACCCCAGCTTTCTTTTGGTGTCCATGAGCATGGTAAATGGTTTTCCACCCCCTCACTTTCAATCTGGGCGTGTCTTTGGTCTAAAATGAGTCTCTTGCATACAGCATATGGATGGGTCTTGTTTCTTAATCCAATCTGATAGCCTGTGTCTTTTGATTGGGGCATTGAGCCCATTTACATTCAGGGTAAGTATTGAAAGATAGGAATTTAGTGCCATTGTATTGCCTATAAGGTGACTGTTACTCTATATTGTCTGTCTTCCTTTCTGATCTGTGGTGCTTTTAGGCTCTCTCTTTGCTTAGAGGACCCCTTTCAATATTTCTTGTAGGGCCGGTTTCGTCTTTGCAAATTCCTTTAGTTTTTGTTTGTCCTGGAAGCTTTTTATCTCTCTTTCTATTTCCAATGACAGCCTAGCTGGATATAGTATTCTTGGCTGCATATTTTTCTCGTTTAGTGCTCTGAAGATATCATGCCAGTCCTTTCTGGCCTGCCAGGTCTCTGTGGATAGGTCTGTTGCCAGTCTAACGTTTCTACCATTGTAGGTTACATATCTCTTCTCCCAAGCTGCTTTCAAGATTTTCTCTTTGTCTCTGAGACTCGTAAGTTTTACTATTAGATGTCGGGGTGTTGACCTATTTTTATTGATTTTGAGAGGGGTTCTCTGTGCCTCCTGGATTTTGATGCCTGTTTCCTTCCCCACATCAGGGAAGTTCTCTGCTATAATTTGCTCCAATATACCTTCTGCCCCTCTCTCTCTTTCTTCTTCTTCTGGGATCCCAATTATTCTAATGTTGTTTTGTCTTATCATATCGCTTATCTCTCGAATTCTGCCCTCGTGATCCAGTAGTTGTTTTTCTCTCCTTTTCCCAGCTTCTTTGTTTTCCATCATTTGGTCTTCTATATCGCTGATTCTCTCTTCTGCCTCATTTATCCTAGCAGTTTGTGCCCCCATTTTTGATTGCACTTCATTAATAGTCTTTTTGATTTCGATTTGGTTAGTAGATTTTAGTTCTTTTATTTCTCCAGGAAGGGTTTCTCTATTAACTTCCATGATTTCTTCAAGCCCAGCTAGTATCTTTAAAATCATGATTCTGAACTCTAGGTCCGACATCGTACCAATGTCCGTATTGAGTAGGTCCCTGGCAGACGGTACTACCTCTTTTTCTTTTTGCTGAGGTGATTTTTTCCATCTTGTCATTTTGTCCAGAGGAGAACAGATGAATGAGAGAACAAAATGCTAACAGGTTAACAATGTCCCCAGCAAATATACTCTAAACAAATCAGAAAAGACCTGAAACCAGGGGAAAAGAAAGGGAAAGAAAGAAAAAAGAGAAAAAAAAAAAGGATAAAAACAAACAAAAACAGAATATGATCAAATATGATCAGGCTGTTGCATAGATCAGTGCCACACACTAGATTTTGGGTGTATTTTGGTCTGTTAGAAGAAAGTGCCTCCTAAAATTTTAAAGAAAGAAAGACTTACATATGTACAAAATAAGGGTTGATACAATGAAGGGATGGCAGATGAGTGTAAAGATGAAAATTATAAAAGATTTTATAAAAGGAATTAATAAGTTGTTTGAAAAAAGAAAGATTTTTTACAAAGGAAAGAGAAAGGCTGAGAATGTGATCAGGCAGGAGACTAGAACAAAGCCATACACTAGTGATTTAGGGTATATTTTGATCTGTTAGAAGAAACTGTATCTCAAAATTTTAAAGAGAGAACAACTTATATGTATATGCCAAAAATAAGGGTATCTACTATGAAGGGATAGAATATGACTCTAAAAATGAAAAATAAAAATTTTTTTTTCAAAAAGGGATTGATAAGATGTTGGTTGAAAAAGGGAAAAAGAAAAATTAAAAAAAAAAAACAGTGAAAAAAATTAACTTTTAAAAACTAATGATTCATTGTAAAAAAGCCATGAATTCTACGTGCAGTATTCCCCTAGCGCTGGAGTTCTCCCGTTCTCATTGATCGGTAAACTTGGTCTTGGCGGGCTGTTCGTGCTGATCTTCTGGGTGAGGGGCCTGTTGCTGTGGTTCCCGTGGTGGTGGTGGGGGGGGGGGGGGAATTGCCCCGCCCTTGCCAGGGGCCGGGCTAAGTAATCTGCTCGGATTTGCTCTCGGCAGCTTTTGTTCCCTGCAAGCTCTCGGTACAGCTTTGGAGGACGAGAGTGAAAATGGTGGCCTCCCAATCTCCGCCTGGAGGAGCTGAGAACTTGGGGCCCCGCTCCTCAGTGCGCCCCCAGAGAAAAGCAGTCAGTCACTCCCATGTCCCCGGTCTCTGGCCGCACTCCGTGCTCACCCGGCCTGTGACCGAGCATTTCTATCTCTGGCACCCGACCCTGTGTGGAGTCTCGAAACCCAGCAGATCCCTGCGGTGCGCTTTCCTGCCGCTCCTCCTGGGGGAGGAAGGGGAGTCTCCCCGGATCTGCCGCTTGTTGGGTCCCTGCTGGAGGAGCAGTGGCCCAACTGTGCCACGGATCACGGTTTATGGCAACCCCGAGCTGAGAGCCCGTGCCTCGGCTCCGTCTCTGCAGCCGGCTTCCCTGCTCGGATCCCTGGAAGCTCTGCCGCACTCAGGCTCTCCCGGTCTTTCTGTGACCCCGAGTGTCCTGAGACCACACTGTCCCGCGAGGGTTCCACCCCCCGCTTAGCCACTGGAGCGACATCCCTCAGCGGAGCCGACTTCTAAAAGTTCCGATTTTGTGCTCAGCGGCTCTAGCACTTGCCAGAAGCGGCCCACGGAGGCCCCCTCCCCCGCCGTCTAGCCTCCCGAATATTGCCTCGGATTTACTTCTCCGCACGTCCTACCTTCCAGTAAGTGGTCGCTTCTCTGTTCAGAGAGTTGTTACTATTCTTCTTTTCGATCTCCTGTTGAGCTCGTAGGTGTTCAGAATGGTTTGATCCCTATCCAGCTGAATTCCTGAGACTATACGAAATCCAGGTCTCCTACTCCTCCGCCATCTTGCTCCACCCTCAGTGGGTATTTCTTATCCGTGGTCTCTGGCAACGTAGCTGTTGTGTGTTCTACAGACTGGTGAGTGGATAGAGGGCAAATGAGTCATGGGATGAGAGTCAATAATTAATAGTAACTGATGAATCTTCAGGGAAATAATAAGCAAATAATGCCAAGTTTAACTGACCATTAGGGAAAGCCAGTTTCAAGAGTCAGAGGTGTGGGGGTATGTCTGGCTGCCAAGACCGCACCCTAAATGGGACGGGTGAGGCAGGTGGGGTGGGGTGGGACGAGCTATGATCTATCGTGATGGTCTTGAAGGTGCAGAGGACCATTAATCAGACCTAGCTCTTTACAGTTTGTGTGTGTGTGTGAATAATGCAATTAGACACAAAGTTGAAGCCTTCTCTGAATGATAATACTGTTGCCATGCTTAGTAGAGCCAAAATACTCATCCTTTGGCTGTGAGCACCTTGGATTTCTTTGTGTTCACATCTCTGTTAAGCTAGGGCACAACATGCTCAGGGACAATGACAGTGGGCAAGGCAGCAAAGTTGTGAGAGTCACGTATGAGGGTGAGTCTCTGGATCGGAGTGGTCACTGCCCTCCAAAACAGTGAAAATACATTCTTTAGGATTCTCTTTTAAGTTTGAGGGGAGCCATGTTATGTGAGGAAGATTGAGTTAATATCGGAGGGGAAAAATGGAGTTCACCATTGTCTCTGGGATCTGGGCTATACATTCTATTCCTTTGTTTTAATCCATTAATTAGTATGAGAGGGCTTCCTGTCCTCATTGTTGAGTAAAGTAATAGTCCCTGAAGCAGTGCTTCTCAAAGCTTCTATGACGACCAGTTTTTTTCCCAACATGACCCAGATTGGTACTCTTGTAACAGACAAATACAGATGAATAGGGGAAGAAAGATACACAGTATAAGTCCCAGTTGTTTTTTGTTTGTTTGTTTTTTAAGATTTTATTTATTTGAGAGAGAGAGCAGGAGGAGGGGCAGAGGGAATAGCAGGCTCCCCACTGAGCAGGGAACCTGACTAGGGGCTGCATCCCAGGAGCCTGGGATCAGGACCCGAGCCGAAGGCAGACGTTTACCCGACTGAGCCACCCAGGCGCTCCGGTCCCAGTTTTTTATTACAAGAGTCAGCTGTCATCAGTTGACCCTGTTGAGTTGCTGTATAACTGTTTTCAACACTTCCTGTCCCTGAGTGAGCTGATTTCCGTGTGGACGGTAGCAAATGTTTGCAGACCACACTTCGAACAGATTTGGTCTGAGGCACTTAAGAGAAATGGTGACAAACCAACATGGCCAGGGTAAGGGTGAGCGAGGTGTAAAGGTTTGTATCATCCTCTGACAAATACCAATCGAAATAATATTTGGGTAGGGCGATGGATGGTTACTCTCGGACATTTGTGCGAGAACTGTGTGTCAGGCTTTGTGCCAGGTGCTGGGCAGGCTCCGGGAAAGAGAATGTTCATCTTCCCCACCTTTGGGGGGCCTCCCGATGTGGAAACATGAGAGGGACAAATGCTGCAGTACGTTTGTGAGGCACCCTGAAGGCAGAGCAGTGGGGGCTAGGCAAACATGTAGAGTCTTGATGGTTAGGATGGGAAGGGCTTCCTCGGGGTGAGGAGGATACACTGAAAGCTAAGCATGCGCAGGAGGAACAAACCCACAGAGCAAAGAGGGCAGAAAATTTGGACCATTGCAGGTAGAGGGGACAGCCTGCCACATGATCCCAGCACATGGGAGCTTGAGGGATTCCTGTGCCAATGGATGAGTTGCTTCTGAGTGGCAGAGCCAGGAGAGTTCCAGTGGGGCTGGAGGGACCTTGACAGTGCCTCTAGTGTGAATGCTCATCTGTGGTTCAAGTGTCCCATGATCGCCTCACCAAGTGGCTGTGTGCTTCTGCCCACGTGTGGCTGGTAACCGGGCCTTGCTGGTGGTTCCTGGAGCAAGCCACTTTCCCTGGCTGTGTGAAAACTGTTCCAGCCCTCGAGCTGAGATCTGTCTCCCTGGAACCTTTATCCATCGATCCTGGTTCTTTCCTACCCCTTGAGACCACACAGCACACCACTCATACATCATCCTCATGGCAGCTCTTCAGATATTTTGAGACCACCATCTTGCCACGAGGCTTCTCTTCTGGCTGAATATGTCCGTTGCTTCAGCCCTATCTTGTGGGATGTGATTTCAGGTTCCTGCACCATCTGCTCACTAAAATCTAACAGTCACCTCCCTCTTGTCCTCTCCCACCGATTTAATTGAAACCTGCTGCACAGGCCTAAAGGACCCTATTGGAAGCTCACAGCCTAGTGATGGAGAGACCACATTAATCAACTAATCACAAAATTGAATGCATAATTGTAATTGAGAGAAGAGCTATGACCAAGAGAAACGCTGTTCTGTAAAAGCACGTGGCAGGCTTCAAGGAAGAAGTGTTTCTGAGCTGTTTTAATCCCATAGGGGAGAAGGAAGGAGCATATGCAAAGGCCCTGTGGCCTTACATTGTTGGTTTTTGTGTTGTTTTGTTTTTATCAAAATAGAATAGAGCAAGGTGACTCCTGTTGCCACTATTTTGTACTTGGGTGGTGGTGTTAAAATGATGTAGGAACTCAGTAGGGTTTCCCAACCAACCTGGTCATTTTCCTTGTCTCCTTCACCCCCACACCTGTCTCTCCTGACTTCTCTATCTTTGTTAAAGGCGTCATCCTCATTCTCTCTGACATCTGGGCACAAACTTTAGCCTGTGATTCTTCCTTGTTTAAGTGACATTTCACCAGTTTTCTTCATTGTTGAAATCCTCACTTAATTCCTAATGACTTTTGTCAGTAAGATCCTAGATAAGTTTTCCCCTTTATAAAGTGCTTACCTGATTAGGTTCCTTTCTTGCTCAGAGATCTTCAGCAGTTGCACATAAACTGGTGATGGGGCATTCAAGGCCCCTCTAGTACTTTTACCCCCACCTGCTTTTCTGGCCTCATGTCATGTGTTCTTTGCATCTTGTGCATGGGCCGAAAGAGAGAACCTTCCATTCTCTGAGAGCCTTTCCTCCTCCTAGCTGGAGCAGTGTCCCTTCTTTCTGTGCGAAGACTTTTTGTCCTTCAGAGACCATTTCTGTTGCCACCTTATTAACACGAAGCTTTCACTGATGCCTTATGAAATGTGATCCCTCTCCAGGAGCACCTTGTAACATCTTGTGACCCCTTGCACGCCTTGGCTTTGAGTGACCGTCATGTGCCCATGTCAGATCTCTACCTGCTTCTTCCCTATGAGAACTGAAGCTTTGAAGTCCCTCTGTCCCCTTGAGCACAAATACCCAGTAAACAAATATTTGGTGCATTGAGTAGGTGGGAAATGAGTCTGGGATTGTGTAAGACTGTGACTCATCCTTTGTAAAAGAGATTCACATTTTGCATCTGTGGTTTTAGAGTTCAGCACTGCTGATTTGTAAGAGGTAACCCCGACTGTTTTGAAACCCTCGAGGCAAGATTTAATTGGTATTGTTTGGTCAGCTTCACTTGAACTCACTTTTAGTTTTAGGAAATGTGTTCCCCTGAGTCTTGTGGAGATCCCTGGTAAGAGAAATTCTGGTTTAGTTAGGTCAACATCTCTTTGCTGTGCCTCACACCACCCTTCCCCCAAAACGGCGTTTTGGCTCCAAAGGACCGCTTTCCTCTCCATCCATGCATGGAGGCTGTGCCCTACCTGCCTCGTGTAGTAGCACCTAGAGGTCAGTAGTAACTCAGACTAATAATAGCTTGGCTTAAGATCCAGCTTCATTCCAGGTTCCTTCACCCTGTGTTTTAATGCTAGACATGTAATTGAAAAATCTTACACCCACTCGTTTAGTGTTTAAATAAATCTTTAAAGTACCTTTTTGGAGTTGGAACCTAAAGAGAAAAGAAAATCTTAACTACATATGGGGTAAAATTGCTTCTTAGGAAAACATGTTTTGCAGCAGTGGGGAGAGGCTACCCCGGCTTCCAGCCGAGGAGACATTTCCATGGCCAGCCCTTGCCCCGATCCCCTACCCCATTTTCCAGTCCTGATCTTGCTCTGGTTCCTCTGTGGACCATGTCTAGAATCCACAGCTGGCTTATTTAGTGGATTTGGAAATTAATTCGGCCCTCTTTTCACTGGTTATGGTATTTGGGTGTTTTTTGGTCTATTAAACGCCAAAAGTAACATGCTTGTTTTATGCCTCGTTATCACATTTGGGTTTGGGTTTAATTTCTGTTTTTCTATTCTTTGGTCTTCTGGGAATGTGTAGCTAATTACTTGAGATTATATTGAAATGGAAGGCCCTTTATTTATTTTTTCTGAAGATTTTATTTTATTTATTTGAGAGAGAGAGAGAGAGAGCACAAGAGGGGGTAGGGTCAGAGGGAGAAGCAGACTCCCCGCTGAGCAAGGAGCCCAATGCGGGACTAGATCCCGGGACTCTGGGATCATGACCTGAGCCAAAGGCAGTCGCTTAACCAACTGAACCACCCAGGCGCCTGGAAGGCCCTTTATTTTGATGTGAATTACGTGTAGCTACTAGAGAGCTGACCTCCCTGCACATCTCTCTCTCCCTCTTCCCCTTCTCAGAGATGCCTTTCAGTTTATCAGATGTAAGTGTGCTTTGTTTCTTTCTTGCTCACATGATTCTTGGTTGCCTGTAGTGGTTGGTTCCTTTGCTAGAATTTTCGAATTGAGCTTTGAAAGGGCTGTATTTTAAACTTTTCTTTGTCTTCCTTTTCATCCAGGAATCTCTTGGTTCGCGTCTTTGTCCTGCATGGGAGCCTTGTTTTTACCCAGCACATTTACATGTTTTCAAACATTTATTTTTTTTTTTAATTTTATTTATTTATGAGAGAGACAGCACAAGCCAGGGGAGAGGGAGAGGCAGATTTCCTGGTGAGCAGAGAGCCTGATGCAGGACTTTATCCCAGAACCCCAGATCATGACCTGAGCCAAAGGTGGACACTTGACCGACTGAGCCACCCAGGTTCCCCACAGGTTTTCAAACATTTAGTTGGTAGAGGAAGTAGGGCCTAGAATTCAAAGTCATAAATGTTAACTTTGCTGGAGAACCTCCTAGATTATCAACTAGACCATCTCCCATTTCTTTTCTCATCTTTTTCATGTCCATTTTAAGAGGTTTTGCATTTGCCTTTTCAAAAAAATGGGAATAGTCCTATGTTAAGGTCATAAATAAGGAAACAAATACAGAGTCTCCCATCTTAATGCTTTAAATTCTCACCTTGTAATTTAATTGTTACTAAAGCCCTCTATTCCTGTAGATATGCTCTCTTCCAAATAGGATAGGAATTGTGCCCTCATCTGCATATTTGCTGTTTGGAAGGATCCTGGGACGCCAAACTGGAAAAATCCTGTGTTTTATAGATGTTATGGGTTAGATATGCAGACCTTACGAAATGTTAAAGGTAAAGCTTGTTATATCAGCAGTGAAGGAGATTTTACCATAAATAGATGAATCGTATTCCCAAGGACCTATTTTCTTTTCCTGAAATCTTAGAATAATATGGCTCTGATTTCCTTATGACCTCACACCCTGGTCCCCCCGCCATCACCTTCATTATCCTAGCTCTTGAGGCCAAGGGTATCCTCCACAGTCGTAAATTACATCATTCTCATATACCTTTGGATGACCCAGGTGCCCCAAGCCCTCCAAGCCTCTGGGGCCAGGACTCTATAATGAAGTGCCCCGATGACATTGACAAGAAGATTTCTCTCGTGTAGGCTACCTGTCTCCATCTGATGGGCACGCATTTTCCCTCTCGAGGCGATAATGT
This sequence comes from Zalophus californianus, assembly GCF_009762305.2. Taxonomy (NCBI): domain Eukaryota; kingdom Metazoa; phylum Chordata; class Mammalia; order Carnivora; family Otariidae; genus Zalophus; species Zalophus californianus. The sequence continues at coordinate 72,828,243 of NC_045607.1, forward strand.
CCAAGTTAGTGCCAGTGTGAAGCTAGGGTGAAGATTAACAGCTCTCCTTTTGTGGCGGGCCTGCCCTGGATGTCCTGAACTTGAATCCTGGCCCCTCCACTTACTAGCCCAGTGGCCCAGTGACCCTGTCCTGTACTATTGCTTCTCGTCTCCACATAATGAGGGATAGTGAGCTACCTCCTGATGCGAGAACCAGAGGTTGAATCTATGTTGTGTGTCATGCTTTTCTGGAAGTACCTTCCCACGCAACCTCATTTACACCGCACCTCCTCAGTCGTGTTTAGTGGGTAAGTTTTCTCAGGGCGTGTTATAAATATAGGGACTTGAGGCACAAGGTATAGGTAAGTTACCTATGGCCCCCACATCTTATTAGTGACTAGCTGAACCTCTAATCTGTGTCTCTTTTTTTTTTTTTTTTTACTCTACGGTATGCTTTTCAGCTGCCAGGTGCGGGATCGCGATTTTTGCCTGTGACCTGTGGCAGGTTCTGGAAGGGTCCCGCTTCCACTGGGCTCTGCTGACTTGGGGAAGGGCCATGGATTTCACTCCATCACTGTGGTTGCTTTCATTGCCTTTTGTTTCAGTCCAAATCATCTCCCTAGGGACCGCATTCCCCCCTTGGGAATGTTGATACTGTCTTTTTGTGACATTTGGTAGGACGACTGGAAATTTCTGGGGGAAAGTTGGCTGGCATAACCCAGGTGGCTAGAGGACCCTCACTCTCTTGTAGCTTACTCTCCTTGCCAGAGCGACCTTCCGTGCCTCAACTTCTAAGCGAGTAGGGTAGCGATGAATGACTTGGGGTGTTGAGATCCAGCCGTATGTTGGCTGGCGAAGTCAGGCCACCTGTCTCTGAAGAACTCTGCAGTGGGAAAAACAACGAACGAGAAGTGTAAACACGTGTGGCAGTCCACAGTGTGATACGTGCCATAGCCGAGATTTATAGGAAGAGACAGGACCCTGGAAAAGAATCCTGCCTGGGAAGGTTGTGGCCGACTGAGGAGGAGAGCAAGTGACGAGCACTTAGGAGGGAGGCGGCGCTATTCTAGGCCAGAGGGAACAGTTTGTGCACAACTTGGAGATGTGACAGTGTGCGGTATTTTAGGGGACTGGCCCATTGTCCCACGTGGCAGGGAGTTTCAGATACAGGACGGTCACATGAACTGAGGCCCAGCCATAATACATCATGAAGGACTTGGCGAGCCCCAAAGAGCGCGTGAGGGTTTCTGACATGAGTGGATTTTTGATACTTGTTCCGACAGCCGGAGCTTCCCCGTCGAGAATGCCAAGTCCACAGGCGGCGGGGTCTTGGCCGCAACGATGATCTCTGGGGGCCGTGGTTCTTCATCACTGTTTACCGGATCCCGCTGTTGCCGTTCCTGTCTATTTCCAGCAAACCAACGACTATGTAAACACCTGTTTTCCTTTGGCCGCAGAACACAGCATAGTTTTATTAGCAGCAGAGCTAGGAAAAAAAACAACCTACTTCTCCAAAGCGCGGTCTTGTTTTCCAGCTTGCTGCTGTCCCCGAGAGGCTTCCTGGTGGGGACTCCTTCCTTTGAGTTCCTTCCCCTCTGCTGTGTGCCCAATAAAGGAAGCGGCCTCAGCTCCGAAGGAGTTTGACTTCATTCAGTTTTTTACATCTCTGCTGTTCAGGGGGTTTTATTCTTTTCAGTTCTCCAACCAGATTTCGGAATTAGATCCTGATCAGCAGGTGCTTGTGCAGAAAGCTGGGTTGGGGCAGGGGCTCAGTTCTCTGAGGCTTTCGTGGGTGCAGTGGGTGGCCCCAGCAGTGTGGCCACTAACGAGGGCAGCAGGAGCTCATTCTTTCTGCCTCACAGTGTGCCACAGTCCTGGCTACATGTCTTCTCCTCTTTGCCAGGGGCTGTCTCTCCACTCTTGCTCTTCAGGATCTATGGATTTCCTTTGCCTCATCGTTGCCATGTGCTTTCCTGACTCCCACCCTGCACCTTCCTCCCTTTCTGCATTTCTGGTCCTCACGCTGGCCCACTGGTTGATAAAAGAGCCCTTGATTGAGCATACCCTCACTCTCCTCTTTTAAAGTCATGGGTGTTTGATACCGATGCTCCCATTCTCTGAGGGCCCTGCCGGTGTGGAGCACGGTGTTCATTGTTTAATGGTTTTGCAGCTCTTCTCACCCTTAGAGCAACCCCTGCATCCCTTATACTTGGTTGTATTTCTGTCTTGTGGATCAGGAACAGACACGTTACAGGCTACAGGTAGTGAGGCCGGGAAGGATGGCCACAGTTAGGCCAGCGAGCCTGGCATCTCCCATACATGTAACACGCGAGTCTGGGCTCTTGACTTAGCTGTGGACCTGGTCCACTTGATCATCAGTCAGGAGCCCTCTCGACTTTTTCTTGAACAAACAAATAAAAACTTTTAAAATTGAGACAGACATACAGAAAAGTGCATGAATGGTGTGTGTATAACTAAGTGACTTTGCACCAAAAGTACTGAAGAAGCCCTTCTTGTGTCCTCTCCAGTAGCTGAGGGGAACCCTCCCTCTGGGTTAACATCACAGATGAATTCTGCCTGTGTTTGAAATTCTATAAATCCAGTCCTTCCGTATGCATTCTTTGGTGGCTGACCTCTTTCTGAATTCAGGCTTGGGAGATATTTATAAATCCTCACTATGTGTTTATAAATTCCCCTTCCTGGTTGATTTTACTTTTCCTGGCTCTTCAATAAGTAGAGAATCTAAGTTTCCTTCTGGGATGTATTTAACGTCGTCATGATACGTCAGCAGCGTGGCCTTTTCTCATCGATATGCTGTGTCTTGTGTTCCTGTAGGTGAGTAATTCCAGACTCTTGTCTGCTCCCCTGATTTTTCCTTCCAGTTGATCCCTCTTTGAGACCCATCAGCCCTTTCTGTCGTTCTGGTTTGTTCATTTGATCAGGCTCTCCAGCACCGCAGGCGGCACCGGCTTCCTGCGAGGCCCCCTGTGACTGATGTATTAACATCCCTGTGCATTTCCCCGGGGACCCAGAAATGTGCCCAGCTTCTGGCAGCAGTTCACTGCTCTGTGAATCAATTTTAAATTTGCCTCAGTATGATGATCACAGACCTCCTGTGTGGTTTAAAGAAGAAGACACCTGGGAGGGAGGCGGGTGTCTTCCAAAAAGGAGCATGCAGCTCTTGTCTACACTTTGTGCGTCTGTTTTAACCTGGAACATTGAACTCAGTAACACTGAACTCAGTAACAAGAGGGTTTCCAATTGAAGCAAGGTAAAATTTTCTTCTCCTAAAAATCCAGAATTGCTAAAAGGGTACCTGATGGAGAGTTTGCCTCCCTGGAGGTGCCCGCCTTGATTTATGGCAGACAAAGAAACGGACTTTCACGTGTGTCGTTATTCTCTTAAAGAAAGCTTTAAGAGGCAGGTTCTCCCCCCATGTCAACCACTGTTCTAACCAAATACGTTCCGTTTGATTGTTTCATGAAAACACTCTGGTCATTTCTCCAGCTTTACCTAGTTCATTGTTTGTCATTTTCAGACCCAGCTTAGGGGGGTCACATAATTGCTCCTGGACCTTGAGGAATTCTTCTAGAACATGAATAGAGTTAAACTCCAGCTCTTCTCGTCCCATCTTCAAGGGCAGTACAATGCCATTTGATCCCAACTCCGAATATCCCATAATAAATGGCATAGGTTCAATGCGCATGTATTAAAATACCATGTGGGCTTGATATGTTAACTAAAGACACCAAAGGATACTGTTGGATAAAAAAATAAGGGATTTAGTGGCTTGTTTTGATGTAAGGGCTTTGAGCTATAGTTGTTTTGTATATTAATTTTCTAGTACATTCTGTAGAGTTCCCATTATGTGTGCTCAATGATTCAAATTAAGAGGAATGTTAAGGTTTTGGTCCAGCTAGCCATGTAATATTAGTTATTGGAACCAGTTTGTCAGGAAATAGCATATTTCTAAGATCGTGTCGTTTGGTTGGGAGAAGGGGAAGTTCTTTCTCAAGCCTTCATGTATTTGGTATTTTGCTTTCATAGAGTGAAAACAACAGCATATATTTTCTTCTCAAGCTTAGGGAAGTATGTAGGTTTTATGTGCGAGCAGGTTGGAAATCTGATAACCCTGTTTCAGTTTTCAGTTTTGTGCATGCTAAGTTATTTTACAAAATTTGAGTTAGCATTAACATGAAAATTTGAGTTCTGTGTTAATACCCATGGTCTTTAGATCTGTAAAGGGACGGCAAGGTGCCAATGACAAGTTCCATAAAGGGCCCAGACGGATTTATCCCAGTGGGTCACGGACAGGAGGAAACTCTACATACTTCATTTATGTATGCAGACCTATAGAAAAGGCTTCATGTTGAACTTCTAGAATGCCTAGTGTTGGCTTCAGATAGGAAGAAAGTGAAAGCAGTGGTCTTCAAAGTGCATAATTCCATCCGTTTGGATGTTGGGGGTGGATATTAGCATTTCTGCATCTTCCACCCTCTAAAAGTATCTTTTCTTTTGTGCATGTTTTATAATGCCTGTGATATATTAGTGCTTGGGTTTTAAATCATTAGATCTTAAAAGCATACAATATGCTTTAAGATTTTGGGGTGGAAACAAGAATGTCCTAGGATTAGGTTTGTTCGTATTGAACACAGGAGGAAAACAATAGCTTGAAGTAACATAAAAGTTTATTTCTCTCTCCCGTAAAAAGATACCGGCTGTCAGCAGGGCTCTGCATCGTTTGTGTTCCACTTCCTTCAGCAATTGATTTCCATCTTCAGAGTCAGCTTGTGGCCCCCAAGGGCTGGTGGAGCTCCACGGCACCTTGTTCATAGTTAAGGCAGTAGGAAGGAGTAAGAAAAGAGGGCAGGCAGGAACCCCGATGCTCCTCCTCTTTTAAAATTCCTTTTCTTTTAATTAATAAACTTTACTTTTTAGAGCAGTTCTAGGTTCATAGCAAAATTGAGCCAAAGGTACAGAGAGCTTCTGTATCCCCCCCCAGGGCCCCTTTCTTTCAGGTTATGAGCTTAGTGCCACCCAGCAGCGCATGTATGTTGAGCCACGTACATCTCAGTGGTGGGAACGTGGCGAAGCAAAGAGTAGCTTTTCTGCCTTAGATAAAACTGGGGTTCATGGCCAAAGGAGACGGGGAGATTGTCGAGGAGAAAACTTGAAATCTATCATCAAGCTATTTGATGTAAGAGAATCTTTTATTATTTTCTCTTGATTATGCAAAAGAGAGTAAATTCAAGCCTGAAACTGGTGCATTGAGGAAACTGTTTTTGTTTGTCAGTGTTGAAATACACTGTTCACTGTGTGAAATGTAATACGAGTTCTTAAGGGCTTCATCTGAAGCATAAAAAATAATCATTTAAAATTATGCTAAGAAATCATACAATTATACAAGGTACATGGAAGGAGGTATTTTATGTTAATTTGGAAGCGTAGTTAGCACTTTATATGGGATTGGAAGGAATGCTTTATGGAATGGTTAGACACAATTGAAAAATCGTTAAATACTTAAAAAATATAGTTCAATATACCTGTCTTTTGGTACACCCTAGGCTTCCGTTATTATGTATTTTAAATTTGCTCCTTCGGTAAATACTTCAGCTTCTATTGATCTCAAGAAAATCCTAAGGAGAATCGTTCCCTTCTTTGTCTTCCTCATAGATACTGCTGAGCTAATGATCAGCTGCTTTATGATAAATGTTTTCTCTGTCTCCTCTCCTGTCTTTCTCTCCAACCGTCCCCCTCTCCAAAAGTGCATACTCCTTCCACGTTACTGCAGACGGTCAGATGCAGCCTGTCCCTTTCCCCCCCGACGCCCTCATCGGACCCGGAATCCCCCGGCACGCGCGCCAGATCAACACCCTGAACCACGGGGAGGTGGTGTGCGCCGTGACCATCAGCAACCCCACGAGACACGTGTACACGGGCGGGAAGGGCTGCGTCAAGGTCTGGGACATCAGCCACCCCGGCAACAAGAGCCCCGTCTCTCAGCTCGACTGTCTGGTGAGTGAACAGGAACTGGTGCATGAGGGTAATGTGTCCCTGGAGACTCAATAAGGAAATGGCTGTTTGGGCCTGGGTTTTATTCCCATTATGAGGAAATGGAAGCCCTTTCTGTTTCCTGTGTTAGCTAGTTAGCTCCCCCACCCCTCTCCCTGAAATGTGAACGTTTCATTTGTTGCTCTTTCGGTGGTTAAATCCCAGAGTTGATGGATTTCTTTTAAAAAACATTGTACGGTAGTTTACAGAAGCTGTCCTTGTTTGAATGTATATTCAAAAGGGGGTTCCCCATTTAATGAATGAAAGCACAGCGAGGCCTGGACTCTGAGCTCTGCAATCCACCCAACTTTTAATTTCCCTGCAGCCTTCGGATAAATACTGAATAGTAAACATTTGATAACGTGGCATAAAAAAGCATTCTGAACAAGGTCTGTGTTTTCAGGGAGACCTGGGAGGGCTGGCTGGGTTTTATTACCTGAACTTCAGGAAAGGTTAATAGACCACACTGCATAAAAACGGGGGACGGCCGCCTGCAAAACGGGAATGGGGAGAATGCTTTCCTGGAGTACCCTAATCCGCCTGCTCCCACAGTAGGAGAATACCGTTTTGCATTTTTCAGGATCATAGCACATGTTGGGACATGTTCTGATCTCTATAAACTGTGACCCCAGAATTTATAACCCACATACCACTGGCCTGACGCAGAATCAGGGCCATAGTGCCCCTGATATGTGGCACGCCTAGGCTTTGCCGCGGCCGGTGGTGCGGTTTACCCACTGCCTGCCCAGCCACTGCTGAGGATTCGGGAGCCAGAGGTTTCAAAAAGAACAGTGGTGTTTTTGAGATACGAAAGCCTTTTGTTTTTTGTTTTTTTTTGAGGAGTTACTGATTTACTTTTTAATCACATAACTTTAAAAGATCTCCATTGATGAAATTTCAGTGTGCTTCAACATAGGCTGACATTCTATAATAGTAGGCATATTTTGTGACACTCATCACCTTTTTTGAGATTTATGTGCTTAAAGTTTTTTCTCGTCTTTGAATAATAGGCCATGGTCAAAGCATAGCGAAAACTTCAGTTCTGTCTATTTGGGTTGAAGGATAGCAGTTATTTCCGTCAGGGAGGGAAGGGTCATTTTAGGTCCCACCTTCCTTTTTTTTTTTTTTTTTTTTTTTTTCTTTTTCTTTTTCAGAGGTAGGGGCAGAGGGAGAGGGAGAGAGATTTCAGCAGGCCCCACACCCAGCACGGGGCCCATGACCCGTGATCATTACCTCAGCCGAAATCAAGAGTTGGATGCTTAACTGACTGAGCCACCCAAGCTCCCCTCCCACCTTCCTTTTTTAATATGTGCTGGTTTTGATAGAGAGATGCCCTCTTTTATCAATTTCTTTGGACTGAGAGGCTTGAATATGGCAGCAACCGTGTTACCCCTTGAGAAAACAGCTCTGTTAAAGTCCTAATAAGGAGCCACGTGGCTAATGAAGATTCAGCACAAGCCTTAGATAGAGATTTAAGAGTAATGAAAACCAGAACGTAGGCAGCAGGTCTGCACTTTCCAAATAGTAAATAAGGGTGGGTGATGAGGTCAGAGATTTATAAACTAGCTTTGAAAAGTGGTTTCTTCACAGAGAAATACGTGCACACCTACCTCACATCCGCTGATCATTTCAGTTCTTTCTACTCAGCAGGAAACTGGATGTCTTAGATGGAAAAGTTCCATCTAAGTGTTTGCACATGCCCGAGTGAGCCTCGGAGTTTGTTTTGTTGACTGTTTCAAAGGGGACAGTTACAATTGGAACCCAATCTTTGCTACAGACCTCTTGCTTTGCTGGTGTCCACGAAATACCACTTTTTCAAGTCAAAAACCAAGATAGCAGTTAGCATGGTATTGTTACTGCTTGGTCATGCATCATAGCAATTGAATTATGTTTATTTCACAGAACAGGGATAACTACATCCGTTCCTGCAAATTGCTCCCTGATGGCTGCACCCTCATCGTGGGAGGGGAGGCCAGTACTCTGTCCATCTGGGACCTGGCGGCTCCGACCCCGCGCATCAAGGCAGAGCTGACGTCCTCGGCCCCCGCGTGCTATGCCCTGGCCATCAGCCCCGACTCCAAGGTCTGCTTCTCATGCTGCAGTGATGGTAACATTGCCGTCTGGGACCTGCACAACCAGACGCTGGTGAGGTGAGCAGCTGTGGTTTTCTAGGGTGGGGGTTCCCTCCTTGGGTACCTGGGCCTGAAGACCTCCTGCTTCTTGGGCTGCACCCAGGCTCTCAGCCCATGTGAAGAGCCTCCTGTGTGCCAGGCTTAGACAAAGTGTGGGGTGTCTCCCACACTTTCTATTTACCTCCCCAACATCCCCATTCTTCAGCCACTTACAGATGCCAGACTTGTTCAAAATATATTCCTAACATATACATACCATGGATTACCTAGAGGTACGGACAGTCCTTAACACTAGGTGCTTTTGGCTTTGGCTAGAACCTTGTTTCTGTAAACAGGGGCCAAGTGATAAAGGGTAAAAGAAAATCAACAAAAGGACATTAGAAGAGGAGATTCCAGGGGCGCCCGGGTGGCTTAGTCAGTTAAGCGTCTGCCTTTGGCTCAGGTTAGGATCCCAGGGTCTTGGGATCGAGCCCTGAGTTGGACTCCCTGTTCAGCGGGAAGCCTGCTTCTCCCTCTCCCTCTCCCTCTCCCTCTCCTTCTGCCTGCCACTCCCCCTGCTTGTGAGCACGTGTTCTCTCTGTCAAATAAATAAATAAACAAATATTTTTTAAAAGGAGATTCCATGAACTTTGCCCATAAAATGGTTTTAAAGTATGCATGTTTCCCAATTACTAAATCAGTGCCGTCCACGGGTCATTCCACCCTAGGAATGAGCCCGGCTTCCTGCAATCTGTCCTCTTAACTGCAGTGACAGCCGCAGTCCTGCCACCTCTGTGTCTGTCCTTGGCTCTGGCCAGTGCCTTCCCTCTGCTGAAATCAAGAGTCCACACCAGAGATGTTACAGAAAAGTCTTTACAAAGGGCAGCACTAGTCAAACATCCCAGGGAAACCTGGTGTGTATTCTGCTTTTTCGTTCCCTGTTTTCTTTGCTCAGAAACGCTCTTCATTTATGGTGTGGTGTTAGGCTGGTGGATGATTTAGTAGGGCTCCTTTGATGCTTTGGGTCCATGTGCCAGAGCGAATGGATGGACTTTCGAAGTCATTATAGCAGCTTCATCTCCCTCCAAACCTCCTCCATAGGAATCCAGTCAGTGTCACTGAGGCGGGCTCTGTCCCTGTGTGTGACTGATGCCGTGACCATTATTTTTCTCTTGTCATGTGCTGGGCAGCTCAGAATGATCACAATGGACACACGTAGCCAGAGCTGACAGCCCCTTCAGACTTTCAGCCTGGCCAGTGTTTGCTGTTTTTTTTCTATTCTTTTTTTTCTTTTTTTAAAGAAATCTGAATAAATAGCACTTTTAAAATTTTAATGCTAAGGGCTTTTCAAATATTAATCCATTTAATCCTTATAACGTCTGCACTGCTATTGTCCCAGTTTTATAGGTGAGGAACCTGAGGCACAGAAAGGTTAAGTCTGCCTGCCTGGCTCACACAGTCGGGTGTGGGGGAGATGTGATGGGGTGCAGGCATGCTGTTCTCATGTCTGTGCTCCGAACCCCTGCTCTGTGCGGGCCCCCGGGAGTAAACACCTGCTGGATATAATGGGGTAGTGCTTTTATGAATGTCTTGCCCACTTTGGGTTGGCCACATGTGGCTAACGGCTACTCTGTATGAGAGGGTGGCATGGAGTATGCTGAGTATCTCAGTATTTACTGAGACCCTGCGTGGTCTAAACCTACCTTCTGGGAGCCTAAGAGTAGCGCTGAGATTTGTGGACAGAGGGATGGAGGAACATCCACCAGGTGCCTGAAGTCCACAGAGAAAGGCATTTGTAGTCAAGGAGTATTTCATGAGTTCTAGAGAAGGCAGAGGTGAAATGCAGAGAGGTCATTGGGTTTCCAGAGCAGTCTGAGGGAAGGGATAGCAGAACTTTCAAAAGATGAATCTGGGACTTCAGTAGTCCCGCATGACCTATGGGGAGTCTTGGAGGGAAGTGGGGCTGGTTGGGGTACGTGTGCCTGGGATGGGGTGGGGACAGTTGGGTGCGTGCAGGAGAGAGAACCAAGATGGACATTCAGAATAGCTTTTGGAGGAACAGTTTTTGAAGTGATAGTTCTTGTCTCAGAATTCATGGCAAGGGGTGCTTTTGTCTGGTCTTACACGCTCTTTAAATTCTAAGCTCAGTTTAAATTTTGGAGTTCTGCGGGAACAATAAGGTGAGGGGGACCTAGAGGAAGGACAGACGTAGAAACGTTGGGTGTTGAAATTCCCAAGCCACTCTAATGAATCCCTCCTGGTTCACCATAGTGACTGGGCCTGTTCTGGTCACGTCCCTGCTGGCTCCCTCTTGGCATGCAAAACCAGGTCCAGATCCACAAATCACCAGCCCTGCAGTGGCTCACCTTGGCCTGTCCCTCAGCAAACCCCCCGCCTTTGGTCTGGCAGAGCATCGGCACTCTGCAAATCCCTATTGGTTGGTTGGTTTTGGTAGTGTTTTTTGACTAAAGCACAAGAGTTCCCTTTAAGAGAACAACCTTAGGGTCAGCTTCAAGGCAGGGTCCCCGCTGAGGTGCCCATGGGTCAGCCTCAGCAATTAGCTTTGTCTCATGCTGGCCCCTGAATCAGGAGGCCAGCATGACCCTTTGTCTCTGGGAGTCCAGATTTCCTAATGCAGGGGTCTTTCTAATACAGAAAGCAAGGTTGAGTAAATATGTGAGCTCATGCTTTGTTGCCATGAAGGGCATTGCTGTGTGGATTCACTCGTGGAAAAGTAAGTGCTTCTGGACCCTGAGCTCGTAATGTCGTGATGCAGGCCTATATCTTTCTTTACAGAATATACCTGGGATTCTGTGTGTTTGTCCTCCCCCGCCCCCCCCCCCCCCCCCCCCCCCCCCCCGCCTTCAACACTCAAACACTTTTCCAGACCTGGGAGGAATTTTCCCTTCCAGACAGATTTGTAAGAAGAGCTATAACAGTGTATTTTACTCCTCCCATGTGATGACCTAAAATGGCATTCCACGTCTTTAGCACTTGGACGACGAAAAAAGAAAAGGAAAATCTGCAGGTGCTATTCCCTCCTCGGGGGAAGGTTAGTGTGATCTTGCACATCAGCAGACACTGAAGAGATGACACACGCACACTGAGTCCAAAGCTAACAACACAACAGTGTTTACCTTGAGCTTGGGCAGGAAATCATTATTCAATCTGGTTTGTTTTATCAGGCAATTCCAGGGCCACACAGACGGGGCCAGCTGTATTGACATTTCTAACGACGGCACCAAGCTCTGGACGGGCGGCCTGGACAACACGGTCAGGTCCTGGGACCTGCGCGAGGGGCGGCAGCTGCAGCAGCATGACTTTACCTCCCAGGTGACGGGCTCCCCACTCCCTGCCCCCGGCAATCTCTGATGTGGTCTGCGTGTGGCATCCTTCTTCCTCCTTCACACCCCACCGTAGTAAGAACAAGGCAGATAGACCAGCCTTGACTCTGAGACGCTGATTTAAAACAAACAAAAACAACCCCCACAGACAGACAGTGTCCCTGAAATGCTTAGAGTGGTTTCTAAAACCCTATCGGTGAAGACCTATTAGTTTTATTTATGTACGAGTCCACTGAAGGAACTTATTCAGTGAAGAGCCTACAGTTTGACCTGTTGGAACATATTCCCACCGTCCAGCGTGGGGGTGAGAGATGATTATTTGATTCACATATAAAGAGAGCTTGAAAAATAGGCAGGGTTATCACGAGGAATCGAGAAAAAATCACCAAGCCCTGAAAGTTAATTCATTTCCCTTGCATTAGGGGGCTTAAAAAAAAAATGCGGTGGTGTCTCTGCGGATGCCCATTTTATTATTCATCCCTGGGAAAATGGACTCGTGGCTGACTAGATTGATGGAGGTTTGAAATGATATGAAATGGCAACTTTGTGGATTGTGGAGATGAGTTAGATGTCAAGTGTCTGAATCTAGACTTGTTTTGGGGAAAGATGGTGCCATTTTACATGTCTTCTGTGGGTGGAATTGTTCTTTTGATCATTACTTGCATACAGCTATGCATATTACTCAATTTCATGTCCTTGTTAATCTTTTGTGGAGTTTCTTAGAGTCTTCCTCATTCCAGCCCTTTTCCCAGTATAAGCTAGGGTACTGTTTTTGGTCTGCCTTTTTTCAAAAAAAAAAAAAAAACTTTTTATGGAAAATTTCAAATATACATGAGTGCAGAGAACGCCCTAGCATACATGGAAGTACAGAGAAGTGTCCAGTAAACTCCACTTGCCCATCACTGAGCTTTACAGTTGCGAACCCATGACCTGTCTCCTGTATCATCCCTGCCCCCAAACACTGGATCATTTTAAAGTAAATCGTATTATTTCATCCACAAGCATCCCAGTTAAGTATCTGCAAAAGACAAGGACCACACTAGAACATACATACACACACAGATGTCCTTATTCTTAAGAATAATTTCTTGGGGGCACCTGGCTGGCTCAGTCCGTAGAGCATGTGGCTCTTGATCTCGGGGTCGTGAGTTCAAGCCCCACATTGGGGGTAGAGATGACTTAAATACGTAAAATTTAAAAAAATAACTTCATCACATGTGATGTACGTATTCCAAGCTTTCTGATTGTTTTCATAAAGATGTTTAACACTTGGCTGGTCTGTGTTGGGTCTCTTGTCTTGTGGACTATACTGCAGTCTGGAGTTTGCTGATTACATCCCCCTCTCCTTGCTGTTTTACCCCCATTTCTGGTTGCCATTTCATTTCTCGGTTTATTGGGCAAAATCACTAGTGAGCCTGTTCTGCTTCCTACAGATCTTCTCCCTTGGATACTGCCCAACTGGGGAGTGGCTGGCCGTGGGCATGGAGAGTAGCAATGTGGAAGTTCTTCACGTAAATAAGCCTGACAAGTACCAGCTGCATCTCCATGAGAGCTGTGTGCTGTCCTTAAAATTTGCTTATTGTGGTGAGTTGAGCTGAAAGGAAACTGGAGGACACCAATGGCCTCAATGGAAAATATTTCTTAAAAAAAAAATACAGTAGAGATCATGTCTGGAAAAAATGTTCTCTGAGCAACTGGATGCAATAATTCTATTGTCTTAATATGTCCCTCAGAGCATAGTGACATCCGTTCAGCCTATTTTCCTAATGTGAGAATAGTCAGCAGGGATGCAGTTGCCTAATACAAGGTTTTGACACAGATTTTTTTTTTTTTTCTTGGGCGGGGGAGTCTGGAGCAGAGGTGGAGGGCAATTCGTTACCACTCTGAAAGGGGGCAGGATTTATAGAAGCCTGGGGCAGCCACGTTGGAAGTTCTTAAGAGACTGAGCAGCATAGGGAATTAGGATCAGAGAAGGGCACACTCAGCTTGCCCCACACTGTTATACACTCTGCAGTGAAAATCAAGAGGGAAGAAGTGCACACGGGGTCAAATATTTGTTCTTGAGATGGGTGGAGGGATGAGTAGCTGTTAGTCACTGAGCCCATTCTATCTGGCATTTTACTTAAGTTCGTCATTTAATCCTCCCCAGTCCCAATTTCATCGTGAGGAAATGGACTGAAAGGGCAGCAGCTTCATCGAGTCAGTATTTGAGGACCCACTGTGTGCTGGGTGTGATGCTGTCCCAAGTGTATCCGGTGGCTCGTGGGGCTGACACGGTCCCTGCTGCTGCTGAGACAAAACCCAAGACCACAGATGGCTCACAGTGGAGCCCCGATGTAAAGCCTGCTCTCTCTCCTCCTGTCCTAGGCCAAGCCCTTGGACATGATAGTTCATGATTAGAAATGCTCTGAGTTTGATGAAGTCCAGGTGGCTAATAGTATAGGAGGAATTTTTAATCGTGTTCACCTCCATGTTCCTTTGCTAACTCTAGGTAAGTGGTTTGTAAGTACCGGCAAAGACAACCTCCTCAATGCTTGGCGGACCCCCTACGGAGCTAGTATATTCCAGGTAAGTAAGCCAGTGCTCCTTACCCAGAATGACCGTTTGATCAGGGCATTCTCCATGACTCCGGCAGTGAAGGCACCTCGGGGAGGAGCAGGGCCCCTGAGCAGCTCTGTTCACGTTAAGCCTGCGCCCACTGTTTTCTCTTCTAGTCCAAAGAGTCCTCGTCCGTGCTGAGCTGTGACATCTCTGTGGATGATAAGTACATCGTCACTGGCTCAGGGGACAAGAAGGCTACAGTCTACGAAGTCATCTACTGAAAACATGATGTGGTTTAACGTTTAGAGTTGAATCGGGCCAAAATGTTTTGAATTTGTAGAAATAGAAAAGTTGTAACTTTAAAAGGAAAAAAAAAAACAACCACGAAAACCTGTTTCCAAACCTCGACACGAAACTACTTTGAGTCTACAAAGAGGAGGCGACGAATCCATCCACTGAAGGTCCCCCATCTACCTAGACCAAACGGAGCACCAAGGCGGAGTGGACAGAGGGGCAAGGGGAGTAGGCAGAGCCTCTTCCTTCCTGTGTGTGTGGTCTGCCGAGGTGACCTTCCTGTTCCTTGCAGTTCCCCTCACCTTCTGTGCTTGGTAGAGCAGTGGTGTCTCCAATGAACTTGTTTCCTGGTTTTGCATCTTGTGAAATGTTTTTTTGTATTTTTGTTGAAGGTTAAACATTTGTATAAATTGTAAATATATTTGGTTTATTACAGTAAAGGCTTTAGTACCAATAAGTGGTTTTCCCTTTCCTTCTTTGTTGTTTTTATCAAAGCGTTGGGATCACTCATGTGGGTTTTAGAAGCAAAGTCCACACATGTGCAGAGGAAGTTTAAGCATGCACTTTTGAATTTGCAAATAGATTAGGTTGTGGGCTCGCACTGCACTGGCACCTAATCAACACTTCTGAGTTAGTGGGAACTCAGGACCAGAAATAGTCAGTACTTGAAGGTTTACTCATGACACTTTTATTTGGGAAGCTAAAATAACTTCATCAAGATTCATGTTTTTTTAAAGATACTCTTGTGATTGGAGGTCAGAAATTAAAGCTCTGCTTTTTCTTGGCAATTCCCTGGGAGACAGAATATCCTCTTCTCTGGGAGAGTCCAGCATCTTCAGATCTTTTATTGTCTCCCTTGGCAAGCGTCACATCTCTCAAGACATGTGGGTGACTTGTGTTCAGTGTTGGGATTGATGATGTTCACAAAGCTGTGGAATTCATTAACCTGTAAAAGAAAGGTGGGATGCCAACTGGTTTTGTCTCGTTAATACTTACTTAATCTATTATATGGGTTGACCTGAGCCAGTCACACCCAGCACTGAGCCCCATTCTTCTCATTAAGGCTTTCCCTGCATCTTCTAGCCATTGCAATCTCTCATTAGTCTGGTCTTCTTCCTGGTGGACAAGCTTTTATTAATTTGATCAGATGAAACCTGTAACCCTGGGCTTTTAATAAATTGACCATGCATGTTTCTTCCCGAAAAGGCTATATGGCTATCTTTGTATACCTGTTATTTACTGTTATATTTTAGAAAATAACAGTTAATATTTTTAAACCACGTTTCCTGGCTATTTAAAAATAGCACCTAAGGAAGTTTTAATGTTCTTGTTTTCTTAGGATCCAGCAAGTTGTTGGCAGTTTGTCTTAATATTTTTCATTTGTTATCTAGGCCTTCTTGTTTTTATACATTTAGCAACATTATTTTGTTTGCTTTTTGCCAAAATAATATTTGTTTATGCAGAGAGTTTGTTAAATATTTTCTCTTCTCATTAAGTGAATGGCAGAGCCCTAATTACTAAGGCTGATTTCTTTCTCATCCCTTCCTTGTATAATGAGGTACGTTTCTATACTACAGTCTCTTATGGCTTATTAATATAGTATTTATCTTTTCTGTTGTCTCTCCTTTCCTGCCTGCCTCCCTTATTTTCTGTAATAGGAGGGGAGAAGTTATGTTGCTACAACAGAGACCCACCAGTACAGTGGCTTAGATACCACAGGGGTTTCTGTCTCCCCTAGAGACCCAGACCAGCAGTGTAGCTCTGTGTTTTCATGCTTGCTTCCCTTGCCCCCACTTCTAGCCAGCAGTGGGGAAAGTGAAAGTCCAAGGAAACGGATGTCCTTGCAAGCAGGTGACTGAAGAATCTGGTCATTATTTCTATTGGCTGGGACTTAGGCGGGAGGGCTGGGAAGTGGGGTCTCTTGCTTGCTGTGCAGCTGTGTACCTGCCCATCAAGAAGAGGGGGGAGCATATTTGAAAGGACTCTGGGTTAAAGAAATAGTCCTGTTTTCTGTTGGTGCATTTTTTCCTTCCATGCTTTCTTGTTTCCCACGCTTCTGATATTCTTTCTCTAGTGAGATTTTGTGAGGGTCTAGACCTTACAGCTCATCGACTATCTTGAATCTGATGAAACCCACTTCCATTTGTTAGTGAGGTACTGGAAGAGGCATTTGAGGGCTGGTCCGACTCCTCTGCTCAGCGTGTTTGGAATCTTGGGGAATTGCTGAGACAATTGCTCCCCTACTCATAAAATGGGAATGATACAGTAGGCGTGCCTGCTTCTCTGAGTCTTGGGGATCAGAAGCAGGTATGTGATGCAGGACTGAGTGGCACCTGTCTCACAATTGGGGGATACGAGTGGGAAAGCGATTTCTTCCTAAACTGGAATTAGGAGTCACACTCCTGTCCCCAAGGAGCCTGGAATCGTGGGGTTGTTGAAACCCTCGTAAGCCAAACATTGGTATACTCCGTGCCTTGAATACGGATTATAAATTCAGGTTCAGTAAATTCAGGTTCAACTAGACATTGATCACCTGTATGTGCCAAGAGCCAGGCTAGGCAGTTTCACCTATAAAAATGTTAGGAGATGATTGTCATTATCCCTAGATGTATTTAATCTTGTTTTTTTTGTTTTGTGTTTTGTTTGTTTGTTTATTTATTTATTTATTTATTTATTTATTTATCTTTGGTCACTCGCAGTCTTTGCACCTTGAATGTGGGTTTCTGCCATGTGACTCTTCCATGGAATTGAAACTCTCTGGGTAAAAATTGAAATCCTAGTGAGATTAGGTTTGGAATGCCTTTTGGTAACTAGATGTTTCTAGCACTTAAAATAAGGACAAAATATTTCATCAATATGATGATTAAGTTTTTTTTTTTAAGTTTGTACTATTTGCCAGGTAGTAGGGAGGTGTTTGATATAAATTATAATCTTCACAGTGGTTGAGAGATGGGATTTTTGATGGCCTAATTGTTGTTGTTGTTTTTTTTTTTAATTTCATGACCGGTAAGTAGCATCTGGTTTTAAAGCCATAGAGCATTCATATAGAGATTTTAAAAAAATGGCATTTGTGCTAATGGCCCACAGAGGTTGTGACTTTCCGAAATGAGTTTTCCAACAAATCGGAGAGATCAAATTCTTAACTTAAGCATGCTGCTTCATGCCATCAGGAGACTGCTGCCTCTGTCATCAGCTTGAAATTGAGTGATGACATTTCAAGCCCTCCACTCTGCTCTCGATCCATGGATTTTTTTTCTTCTCAGATATCTTCTCTTCACTCTTCGCTCAGCAATGAAGTTGTCAGATCATCACAGTTTCGGGCTTCCCTGAGCAAGATGAAGCTTGGGTAAGGGTTATTTTCTGCCCTGGGGAATTTACTCTCCAGGCAACCAAAGCTTTGGCTTCATATTTTGTCCTGGCACTTAAACAGTTAAATGCTTGTTAGTTGGGTTTAGTTTCTAAAAAGTGGTTCTCAAACTTGAGACTGCATCAGAATCACCAGGAGGAACAGATTCAGATTTCTGGGTCTCCATCTCTTGAGTTTCTGAGTCAGTAGATCACGGTGGGTCCTGAAAATTTGTATTTCTCCGAGTTCCCAGTTAATCTTGGGACTGCTGGACTGGAGCCCACACTTTGAGAATTGCTAATCTAGAGCAATAATCTTTACAGTGGACTATCGGTGTGTTCAAAAACTATTAGAGTATATTCATATTCTCTTAAGACTGGAACTCTCCTATCTTTTAAGTTTTGCGGGTAAGGGTTAGAACTAAAATGACAATAAACAGACATACTGTTTTGAAGTGGCTGTTCTTGCATTAGTCTTTGCTCTCAAAACGGACTTTTGAAGCTGAATATTATAATACAAATAAATGCAAATTGAGTACTTTAAAAAGTTTCTCTTTGCATTTAGTAATAATTTAATCTGAGTTATATGAGCCTTCTATCAGGATTGGAAAACCTACCGTAAGGACCTAATGTAGTGGAAGTCTTGAGAATGTTTAATTGGAGTGGTGATGCATAATTAAAAGTTAGAAATTGTTCTTGAAAATTGGAATACTTACTGGGTGTAAAACAATAAGCTGCTGACTTTATAGAGTGTTTTTATTCTTCAGATTATCATATTAGATTCAGTCAGCCCACCAGCATTTACTGAAGATGTGACCTCAAGCCCTTGGCGAGGTGGCCACCAGGCTGGTGGCTAAGGTGAAATTATTAGAGGGAGAAGGGTTTGGGGAAGAATCTGCTGATTGTGACGGAGGGGGATATGGGTGAGGCACTGCCCTAAGGAAACCCAACAGTAAAGGATTGACAGGCAGCTCTCAACAGTCTGGGATGTAAATTACTCATTTGGCATTAGCTGTCGAGGACAACCCATTGTGCCATTCCAGCAAGTGTTTGGAAGAACTGTTGTATGCCGGGCATTGGGCCAAGAGCTTCCACATGTTCCCGCATGATAATTTTTTTTTTTATTCATAGAAGTATCATATACCTCTGATTTCAATTTGGAAAATATGGCAAGGTATATGGAAGAAAATAAACCCCTTAATGGTGCCTCTTAGAAACAAGATTGTCATACCAAATATGTTCAATGTAATACAGATGATTAATAAGAATGAACATCTTTTGAGTATTTCCCAAATACCAAATAACTCAAGGACATTTGAGCACTTTGTATTATCTCACTTAATCTTCAAAAAAGCCCAATGAGGTAGTTAGTGGGTTCATGCTCATTTAACAGATAAGGAAACAGGCATAGAGAGGCAGTAACTAGCTGGAGATCACACAGCTAATTGTTGGTTGGAGTCAGATTTGAACCCAGGTCGTCAGACTCCAAAGCCTTTTGTCTTAATTCTGTTCTACTGCCTTGTCCGTGTGGTTTTATAATGTGTTTCTCACTTTTCTTTTTCTTTTCTTGTTTTCAGCTTCAGGTGTAATTGACAAAAAGAATTGTTAGATGTTTAAAGTGTACAATATAATGATTTGATAGAAGTATGTAGTATGAAAGGATTCCCCCATCAAGCTAATTAATGTATCCATCACCTCAAATGTTTATTTTGGGGGGAGTAGTGAGAACACTTAAGTTCTGCTGTCTCAGCAAATTTCAGTTATACACTACAGTGTTGTTACCCTCAGACCTTGTTCATCTTAAAACAGAAAGTTTGTACCCTTTTACCAACCTCTCCCTATTACTCTGACTTCCCAGCCCCTGGCAATCACCATTCTACTCTGTTTCTAGGAGTTCAACCTTCTTTTTTTTAATTGCACATATAGGTGATAGCACGCAGTATTTGTCTTTCTCTTATTTCACTTAGCGTAGTCACCTCTAGGTTCATCTGTGTTGTTGCAAATGGTAGCATTTCCTTCTTCTTAAAGGCTCAATAGTCATTTGTGTGTGTGCGTGCCCGTGCGTACGTGTGTGTGTGTGTGTGTGTGTGTGTGTGTGTGTGTGTGTGTGTCTCACACATTTCCTTTATCCATTCATCCACTGATGGACCCTTAGGTTGTTTCTTTCCTTTGGCTGTTGTGAACAGTGCTGCATTGATCATGAGAGGGCAGATATCTCTGAGATTGTCATTTCATTTCCTTTGAATATAAACCCCGAATTGGGATGGCTGGATCACATGATAATTGTATTTAAAATTTTTTGAGGAACCTCCATACCGTTTTCCATAGTGGCTGCACCGGTGAGTATTCCTACCAAAAATGCACCAAGGCTTCCTACTCCACATACTTGCTAGCATTTGTCTTTTTTATAATAGATATCCTCTAACAGCTGTAAGGTGATAACCACCTTGTGTTTTGATTTCTGTTTCTCTTAATAGTGATGCTAAGCACATTTTCATGTATCTGTTGACCATTTGTATGTCTTCTTTGGAAAAACATCTATTTATGTCCTTTGCCCAATTTTTAATTGGGTTATTTGGAGGTTTTTTTTTTTTTTTTTGCAGTTGACTTTATTTTTCTTTATTAAAATTTATTAACAAACAACTCGCAATGTTGGATTTACTATAATTTGCTCATTTCTCATTTGTTAGGTATGTAGGCTATTTCAAACATTGAGATATTGTTATAATCCTTGTAAAGAAAATGTTCATATATAATTTTCTCTCCTTATTTCTCTTCATTTCCTTAGAATTAATCCCGAGAAATGGAGTTACTGCATCAAAAGATAAAATGTTATTTCAGATCTTTGATATACACTGCCAAATTGCTTTCTAGAAATCCTAGGCCTATTTATACTACTCCCAGCAGAGCATGGTCATGCTAGCTTGCCTCGGGTCAACCACATTGTTCTTACTCTAAAAAATATTTGCTAATGATAGGCAATAAGCAATACCTCATTTTCCCATTTAGTTTTGCTGGAGCTTAGATTCATTCTTTGAAAGGATCCTGCCAAGGTCAGCTCATTGACCATCCGATCCCCATACTTAAGATTATCTGTCCCATTAGCAGATCTAGGAAACCTTTTGTAGAGCCTTGATAACTTCTTTTAGACACCTAAAGTAGATGTCTAATTTTCTCAGGATAGGTTTCTGTTACATAAACTTGTATGTTCTATTTTCAATATTAAGAAAGTATGTTCATTATTTTCCACCGTTATCCTTTGCTTGCTTCGAAGAGGTAATTTCATAACCCCAATGATGGTAAACCTTAGTAGTGAATTAAAAGTAGGGAACTATAACCTACCTCTATATTGTTTTTGTTGTTTAAAACCAAAGGGTCTTTTGTAGTTGAGCAGGTGTGATGCCCTACTTGTAATGAGAATGTGAACCAGAAATAGTCCACTGGGCACTGTGATGTGTTGGAAGGACACCAAGTTTGGAATCAGGCACAGATCCCAGGTGTGATATGGATTTATCATTTGGGTATGGCCTTGGGCAACTTCCTTAGCCCCTCTCAGGACTTTTCTCCAACTACAAAATTGAAATAAAAATACCTACCTTACAGGGCTGTTGAAGGGGTTAAACAAGTTTGATGCCATTTTCTGATAATTTAACAATTTTAACAAATTTGAGAATTTCTAAACAATTTTAAAGAATTTCCATCTTTTTTTTCAGACTTTGTTTTGAGAGTTTAACACAGCACTGGCCATGCTTTTCTTTTCTTTGCTAATTATTTGAGGTCCCGTTTAGCTGACCATTGACCTCATCAGCTGGCTTTTAATTGTGAATGCCTTGGGCAATGGGTTGTGGTCTCAGGGCAGACTTTAACAAAAGCTAGCCCATTAGTAACTGAACAGTCACTGGGAACTTCAGTTGGTTCAAGCGTATCTGTGTGTCTTGTGAAGTAAAGCCTCTGTGTCCAGGACCCTCTGCACTTTCATCTTTCCCTAGAAATGACCATACTCAAATGTCACCTTCGGGAAAGACAATATGTAAAGAAACTTGGAATTGCTTTGCAGCATGTTCACCTGGGAGGGGTGCTGCTCTCCTGGCACCGTCAGCTGACAACGGGTATCTGTTCACTCTGCGCTCTGGAAAAACGCTGACCGTGCCAGTGAGTGCACTTTAACTTAATAGGTTAGATCGGGAGGGTTCCCTTGATTTCTTAGAACAGTAATCATTCGGACTATCCTCTCCAAGAGGAAAATACATGTTTCGGTATCCTTCAGAGTTCCGGTGGTGTGTAGCCCTTGCCATTTTAAAGGCTATATTATGCATTTCACCCAAAAGGAATGAGCTATAAGGCTTGCACAATATCCACCTAGTCCATTAATTGTTAGGGTGTCAGCAATGTTTTTAAAAAGATTTATTTGAGAGAGAGAGAGAGCACAAGTGGGAGGAGCAGGGAGAGGGAGAGAATATCTCAAGCAGACTCTGTGCTAAGCTCAGAGCCCGAAGCAGGGCTCGATCTCAGGACCCTGAGATCACGACCTGAGCTGAAACCAAGAGTCAGACGCTTAAATGACTGCACCACCCACGTGCCTCAGGGTGTCAGCAATTTTTGATGCACGTGGCCATTGCCCTTGCTGTGAACAGGGCATGCTATGATTTCTCTATTTCTCTTTTCTCCTCACTCTGTCTAGTGAAGTAACCAGTGTTAACAACCCAGCTTTACTGTATGCTCTGCAATAAGCAACAGCCAATGTGCAAAGCCACTTGCAAAAGTGAGGCGGGAAGGGTCCATATGTATATCTGATATATACATATGTATATGTGTGATATATGTGTGTGTATATATATATATGTATATTTGATACATATGTATGTAATGATATATATAACATTGAAGGAAGGGGCTACAAAGCATTAACCTCAAAACCTCTCCATCCTAATATATCTATTTTTGATATATTTCCCATGTATTCATTCATATGTGAGCACAGCACACATTCCATTTTGCACTCTCCTCTTCTTACTAAGCTATCCCGAGTCCTTTCCTTCCCCATATTTCTGGGTAGTCTTCAGCTCTTTTTATTGTCTCCATCAAATGACACAGCGCTGTTTATTAGACTACGCCTACAACGTTGCCTATCACATTTTAACTCTAATAGCTACTGCTGCATTAAACATCTTCACATATAGAACTGCTTTCTTCCTCCTTTGAAGTATTTCCTTGGAATAATCTCAGGAATAGGATTACTAGGTCATAGGGTGTGAATGTATTATAAACCTATTTTTCATTTCTGTAGTTGGCTTTCGTTTGCACAAAAGTAAAATTTATTAATCTCCACCCAACACAAACATCTCAATCAAGAGTTTTATTTTTATCAGACTTATTTTATTGGGTATAACATTTCATGGGAATGTTTTATATGGCAAAATTAAAGAAAGGAACACACTGTTTCCCTTTCCATAATACAAACTGTCAGCACTCAAATAAGGTCTGTGTGCTGAAACCTGTGCCCTTCTGGTTTTCTTTCTGAGATTGTATGAAGTGACCATATCCTACTTGTGCATAAAAGACAGTTGATGAGAAAGACAAAGCTCTTGTTCTTTGGGTGAGTGATTCATTGGTTGATTGCCTAGAGTTTTCCACTTGGGAGCAAATTCCTTCTGTGGTTTCCAGAGCTTGAAGAGACATTAGTTTGCTTTTCAATTTACATGGCCATTCTACTGAATCCACTGCACAGCACTCTGCAATAGCCCTGATACATAACTTCACATTTGGAATGTAAAGTGCAACCATTCTTAATAGTTTAGTTTAATGGCCACTCTTTCCTTTCCCCTATGGTTTCTTGTGTATTATTATTATTTTTTTAAGCAGACCAACCATTTTAGTGCTACCACATTCTCCACTAAACATACACCCCTCTGCGGTGAAAATCCTTTTAAGCACAACTTATAGTCCCTTGGAAAGCAGACCACTTAGGATGAGAAAACATTGATCTATGGGGAGAGATGACTCAATGAGTCCTTGTCTGGAATTTTCCTTTTCCATTTTGTTCCCTTTAAGAAAAGCGAGCATGATGTATATGAAAATGCATGAGCAGGCTGTCTGAGAGGAGTTGTGTGGGCCAGTGGGAGTTAGGTAGTTACCTCATGTGATGGCAGTTTTTAAAATTGGTGGCAGATACCACCTGGGTATTTGTTTTACCTGAATGACTAGATCCTGAATTAAAGAAAACTTTGTATTTTTTTTTTTCACCTGAGGAAGTTTAAGGTGACTTCCAATTCCTTTGCTTCCTTATACCCCCCTTAGCCGATCCCAGGAATCATAGCCTTGTTGGCTCTCCCCTTCTGTGCTGTCTTCTGAGATCAGCAAAGAAAGTGTTCCTGCTCTCAGCTCTTAGGGGGGTGGCATCCATGATTCTGTTACCAGGGAAACAAGTTTCAGATGGGTGCAAAGAAGGCAAAAGGTTCAAACATCTTATTTGAAATAATGAAATAAGAATGCAACCTATAACTCCCCCTCTCCCCACCTATCTAATGTCAATTTCCATGGCAACAAGATCAGAAAGGCCGCTGACAGCCAGCCACTGACAGTAAACTCACGTGTCTGTCTAGGTGGCAGGCATCCTTTTGATAACCGCAAATGCCAATTTGTTCGATCCCATGACATATCATTGGGCTGGAAAGACTCTTATTTGAAGAGTGAATAAAAGAGAATCTACCTAGCCAAGATGTCTGTCCTAACTCCTATCAAACAAATAATTCAGGAATATGGTTCAGGTGATTACTATTGCTTTCCATGATAGCCATTTTGTCAATGTGCAAACCTCCTTGTCTACCATGTTTGTCTTTCTGATTTCTGGACTAATACTTCACAGTATGATGACCACCTCCTCTGGGCTGTAATTTATTATATCAGGTATTTTGACACTGAAATATGTGTACTTTCTGAATTTTCAGTATACAGAATGTAAATGTTAGTTGATTTTAATCTCTGCAGTAGTGCCTAAACATTTGGTCACATTGTCTTACTAATTTATATCCATTTTAGATGTTTTGCCTTCTAGAAGACGTGGACTCTTAGGATGAAATATTTGGAAATCTTTTTTTTTAAGATTTTATTTATTTGACACACAGAGAGAGAGTGAATGAGCACAAGCAGGGGGAGCGGCAGGCAGAGGAAGAGGGAAAAGCAGGCTCCCCATGGATCAGGGAGCCCGATGAGGGGCTCGACCCCAGGACCCCGGGTTCATGACCTGAACCAAAGGCAGATGTTCAATTGACTGAGCCACCCAGGCGCCCCAAAATAGTTGGAAATCTTAACGTACATGTCTAAATAGTTAAAAAGCTCTAGGTGGTCCCTAACATGTGCAGAGCTGAATCCCCCACAGGTAAGTGATATACTGTTTAAAAATGCTTTGTCACGGCCATAATCCACCTGAACATTTCAACACAGGATGGCTATTTTTTTTTTAAGATTTTATTTATTTATTTGACAGACAGCGAGAGAGGGAACACAAGCAGAGGGGGTGGGAGAGGGAGAAGCAGGGAGCCCGATGCGGGGCTCGATCCCAGGACCCTGGGATCATGACCTGAGCCGAAGGCAGACGCTCAATGACTGAGCCCCCCCAGGTGCCTCAGGATGGCTAATTCTTAGTAACATGGGCAAATTAGCAGCAGAAGGAACTCTTCAAAAGGAACAGAGGGCTTCAAAAGGATTTCAACGCTTAGCATTGTGTAGAGATGCTGAATCACTTACATTATGAATTTTTTGCCTTTTCAGCTGCCTTTTGTTAAAATAAAAATACAATTCAGCATGCCATCTTCTCTGGGCTCCTCTACTAACATTAGACTTAAATTATTCAGATTAAATCGACTAAGTTTTAAATCAATGGATTATTTGCACTTAGTAAATATCAATTGCTACCTGTTAATGGTGGTATGAAATATATAAACTCTTAATTTTTTTAGCACATACGTGCCTGTCTGATAAAACACTTCTGTAGAGCAGTACTCACATATGACGAGCTCAGCCCTGAGTCCATGCTGCCCTCGTTAGCTACATTCCTCTTAGCATTCATAGCTGAGGGAAGCTTTCTCACTAGCCACAGCTCAACACGTTTTCTGGGGGCGAGGTGATGCAGAGTTAGTTGAGTTGGTTCAATGACTCACACAGAAGTGCTGACATGGATTTTGGTGCTGGACTTTCTTACCCCTCCTGGGGTGGGAGGACAGAAAAAGGTTAAGATAAGATACCAGTTTTAGCTAATATTTCCACAAGCTAAAAAACATTAAACTTGCCACTTTCTCTGTTCCTCCCTCTCTATCTTTCTTCACAGTGAAGTGGGCCAGGCTGACATCCCACCCAGGCTTGATTAAAGCCCTTGAGGCACACATGATTTCTTTGAGTTAGGTTGGGAGATATATAAATGAGTATAAACAAAAAATGTGTTTGATTTGAACAAATTTCATAGTACAGAATGCGTGGTTCCTTATGTCAGTGATTGACAGCTGTGCCTTGCACAATCGTGAGAACTTTGGGAATTACATCTTGGCATAGTCACAAAAATATCAGTGCCTATCCTGTTCGGGTGGACAGTGTTTCTCCTGGCATTTCCATAGACTGTTTCACAAGGTTCTCTTGTCATCATTATTTATATTCTGAGATACTTTAGTTTATGGCTATTTCTACGTTAGGAATTGTAATTTTGTAATTTGCCAGCAATTGAAATCTTCTAAGTCCTTCAGATCAACATTTCATTGACTCTAGGATGTGAGGAAAATCCTGCTGATCAAGTAAAACTAGAGTTGATAAAAACATGAGAGCAAACCCTAAAGTCACTACTGAATAGAACTTGAAATAGAAAATAAGCACAGTGACATGTAGCCATGTGTAAGTGATGCTGCCTGGTGCACTTTTTATTGAGTCATAATATTATTTTATTCACCAATAGAATCCCAGAGCAAACGCATATCCTCATGGCACTCCATAACAAGAAAGGCAAAGGATACCAGGTTTTTTTCCAGCCTGAATAGAAAATATTTTCTTTTTCCCATCCAGGACTCAGTGGAAGCATTTACTACCTACAAGCAGTAGATTTGATTTCCAGCTTTTGAAATGTGAGAGGTGAATGTAAAAATATGGACAGGCCCCAAACACCAAATCTGCTAAACAGATAATAGTGTGCTTTTAAAATACATGGAAGTTTAGAGGCTACTTCAATTGTATAAAAAGCCATATTTCATTCAACAAACATTTACTATGTTCAGGTAACTTTGGAAGGTACTATTTGAGGGACATAATAATAATACTATGGCTAACATTTATTGAGCACTCACTGTATTGTCAGGTACTTTACTAACTATTTACCAAATTTCCTTTAAAAATAATAATAATACATGGTTTCTGCCCTAAAGGAGGCAAGTCCAGGTCCAGGATTAGGATGGATGAGGAAGGACTATTCTTGGGCTCCAAGTTTAAGGTGCTACCAAAAAACTCAGTGATCAAGATAAATAACGGTTTACTGAAATTTTTAAAATATCAATGTTAGTGCAAAAATCTGTGATGATATGAAGCAATAAGAACTCTCATTCATTGCTGGTGGGAATGCAAAATGGTACAGTCACTTTGGAGGACAGTTTGTCAGTTTCTTAGAAAACTAAACATACTCTTACCATACAATCCAGCAGTCAGTGCTCCTTGGTATTTATCTAAAGGAGTTGAAAACATGTCCACACAAAAACCTCCACATAGATGTTTAAAGCCTCTTCCTTCGGAATTATCAAAACTTGGAAGCTGCCATGATGTCCTTCAGTAGGTGAGTGGATGTGGTGGTTAAGTTTCTGTGTCAGCTTGATTGGTCCCCAGTGTGCCCAGGTATTTGCTAAAACATTATTCTAGGGTGTGTGTGTGTTTCTAGATGAGATTAATGTTTGAATCAGTAGACTGAATAAAGCAGATTGCCCTCCCCTCTATGAGTGGGCCTCATTCAATAGTTGAAGGCCCAAATAGAACAAAGACTGAATAAGATGGAATTCATTCTCCACCTGTTATCAGACTGGGACAGTCTTTGCCTGCTTTTAGCCTCTGAGATGGATTGGCATACACCATTGTCTCCCTTGGATCTCCAGCTTGCTGGAGAGCAGAGCAGAAGTCTGGGACTTCTCAGGCTCCATAATCACATGAGCTAATTCCATAAAATAAATTTCTCTCTCTCCCTCTGTGTACATATATACATATATGTATATATTGCCTATTGGTTCTGTTTCTTGAAAAACCTAGGCCAATATAGTGGATAAATCAACTGTGGCATATCCAGGCAAAGGAATATTACTCAGCATTAAAAAGAGAGGAATTGTCAAGCTATGAAAAGTCATGGAGGAAGCTTAAAAGGATATCACTAAGTGAAAGAAGCCAATCTGAAAAGGCCGCATACCATATGATTCCAACTCTATGACATTCTGCAAGAGGCAAAACTACAAAGAGAGTAAAAAGATCAGTGTTTGCTGGGGTGGTAGCGGGGAGGGAAGGATGAATAAGTGGAGCACAATTTTTAAGGCAGTGAAAATTCTCTGTCAGGAACTAAAATGGTGGATACACATCACTATATGTCAAAATTCACAGAGAGTACACCACTAAGAATGAACCCTAATGGAAACATTTGAGTGAGAATGATGTGCCAATGGGGGTTCCTCAGTTGTAACAAATGTACCACTTGGGTGTGGGATGGTGATAGTGGGGAGGCTATGTTTGCGTGGGGGCAGCACGTATATGGGAACTCTGTACTTCTGCTGAATTTCCCTGTGAACCTAAAGCTGTTCTAAAAAAAGACTATTTAAAAAAATCTATCATGAACATAATATGAGTATTTTAAATAAAGGCATATCTAACCCTGTCCTTGTACATTGCTTCCCCCCTCACCTCACCCAAATTTTGATTCTGTTCCATCCTGGCTTTACTTAAAATTTTGACACTTGTTTATCATGGATTTTTCGCTCCCAGGTTTGGTTTTTTAAGTATTATTTATTTTGGTTACACAGTTTTTTGGCACTCCTTTATTTTGTTTTAATCTTTAGCATTATGTAATAACCTATTGTATCAATGAGTGAATTTTTTTTTTAAGATTTTTTTTACTTATTTGACAGACAGAGACACAGCGAGAGAGGGAGCACAAGCGGGGGAATGGGAGAGGAAGAGGGAGAAGCAGACTTCCCACAGAGCAGGGAGCCTGCTGCGGGGCTCAATCCTAGGATCCCAGGACCCTGGGATCATGACCTGAGCCTAAGGCAGACGCTTAACGACTGAGCCACCCAGGCGCCCCTCTGGCACCCCTTTAAATTTTGTGCCCATAGCAAATGCCTCTCACCCTAATTTCAGCCTTGAGTATGACAGATGTTGTACACACAGTTAATTAAAAAATAAGGTAACAAATGATACATTCCATTATGGTAATTGTTAGGGTCGCCAAAGAGAGGTGTGAAAGATATTCCACTAGAGGCATGGGAAGAAATAGCTTCAATTTATAAACATAGATTTACTATTTATATACATACATGCGTGTATATACAAATATTACTACTTCAATATTTATATATAGATATAAGTTGACATATCTATAAAATAAGGCTTACTAATATTTAAAAGCAGGTTTAATGTTATAATCCCTACTGAGTCTGTACGTCAGCAGGCCACGTGTCCCATTCAGTTCACGAGGTGCCTCAAGGAATGGCAAGGGCAGTGGACTGGGGTTGACAGTGGTGTCCTAACAGCAAATTGTCATACGTTGCAAATTCCATGTGCAGGTGAAGTCGATTTCTGTATTAATCTGTCTAATTTTAACCAACTAACTTAACCACTCATAGAGGTGACTTAAAAACCTTCTAGCCCTGGAGCTGGAGGTTGAAAGTAATGCTAACGATATAAACATAGGCAATCCAAAATGTCAGTGCTGACCCTTTTCCTACTTGGAATATTTGGACCGCTCCATCAGATAAATGATGAGATTAAAAAAAGAGGGAGGGGAGGAAAGAGGGCTTCATTAGATCTAACAAGAAGTTTGTCCAGAAGAAAAATTCAAAATTATCAGGAAGACTACTTGAAAAAAGAGGTTCACATCTACTCTGGTTAAGGATGAACTCTAACCTCGTGCTGGGTTCTTGTGTTAAATGATCCGAGGTGGGAGTACGTGGGAGTTCTTTGTATCCCGTCCCTGCCCCACCTCACTACCAATGGGGGAGGAGATCACTATAATAATGGCCCCACGCATTATTCCTCCCTGTGGCCACACCTCTTTGCACTGGGATGTTGCTGATAGTCCCGTCAAGTGTCATGTGCTATGTTTCTTCCTCCTTGAATTTGAGGTGGTCTTGGGACTCCCTTTGACCAATAGCACACGATGGAAGTGACACTGAGCTAGTTTCTCTAGAGGCCTTTTAGCTTCCACTTACACTCTGAGAAGCCTGAGATCATCATCTACGAAGCTTGTGTTCCTGCTCTCGCTATCTCTCTGTCAAATAAATAAATCTTTAGGAAAAAAAAAAAAAGAATTCTAGTCTAGCCTCCCTGGGAGGCTCAGTGTTCAAATGGTGGATGAGAGGCCCCACTGACAGCCAGCACCAATGGCCTCAGTCAGATCACCAGATGACCATAGCTGCATGCGACCAACAGAACAATGACCCAGACTGCCAACCAACAGAATTTTGAAAATGAATAAATGACTGCTTCAAGCCACTAAGTTTGGAGTGGTCCATCACACAGCAACAGGTAACTGAAGGGGTGGTCTGTTAAAAATGGAATCTGGCCTCCCAACAGAATGTGCCCACTTTTGTAGGAAAACAGGTTCAAAAACAGCATACAACCTTTCCTCTAGGCTTGAGCAGTCCCTGTTCTCTGTCCTCAGGGTGTTCTGAACAGCATCCTGCATGAAAGGGTCAGCAAATCTTCTAGTTGAATTAGGTAACAAGTCCTTGTGGTACCACATGGCATTCTGGAAGTGGAGAAGGTTCTGGAGTTTTGTTCTGCAGGCTTATTGCCTTGTTCCTGCAGGATGGTGGTACATGTATATAATTATAAGCTTGAACATACTTAGTTTTCCAATGAAAATCTTAAGCCTAATATCCCTATGCTAATTAAGGAAACTTGGTGCTGATTTAGATAATAGCTGAAGCATTTGCAGAATCTGGAGTATGGACTCTTCGTTAGGGTTCTTCACATCCCGATTAACTGCCCCTGGAGTTGGGATTCCTGAGTAGGGGTCATGCTACCTCAGAGCCACCAGGGAGATTGCCATTATTAACCTATGCGCACGTGTGGATCACTGATTTTATCAGTCTCTTCCCTGACCTCTTTCTCCAGGTAGCAACCCCGAACTTGAGTATACTGTCCTGTACAAGGCTGTCGACCTGAAAGTGGATAGAACTCCACAGGAGAAGGGCAGGGTGGACAATGGAAGTTGGAGGGGGGAGTGACAGGGAAACCCAGGGGCCCATCCAGGAGGAGTTAGGAAAAAAGAAAGAAGGCCTGGTCTGACCTTGACTCCCACTCAATGTTTTTAAGTATTTCCTAACCTTCAGGTTGCGGCACATAGAGAACAGGAAAATATTAATAAGATACCGTGGGGAAACGTAGAGTCTGCTGGTGCTGAGTATCACAACCACGGAGGGGACTGTGGTTTGCCCAGTGTACCTCAGGGCAACCAATGGGGAGATCTATTTGTTAAAAACAAAACCAAAAAACTTCCTTTATGGCATATATATATCATTAAAGTAAATAAAGGTTGACTATTGCAATAATCAGGAAAATTCTCACTCCCCTTTGAGATCACTGGAGATTCCCTAGGCTGGGCACGCCTGGGGTGGTGAGTCTGCACCCAGCCACGTTTAGTCACGGGAACTCAGTAGGAATAAGCCAAAGAGTGCAAGAAAAGAGACAAGTTTAAATTTAAAATTGCATACTGTAGAAAAGAAGATTCCTTTATTACTTCCATAAACTCAGCAAATTAGACACTAAAATCTGAATAGCTACTCATGGGTTAAATGAGAAGAGCTATCAGAAGAACAACCATTCTCAATTAAGTTAAGAACAAAAATGTCCCAAGTTGCCAAATTAGCTGTCTCAAATTAGTTGGGTCTAAATAAAATCTAGTCACAAGGGTAAGGATAGAAAGTGCATATGCTGAGTG
Source organism: Zalophus californianus (assembly GCF_009762305.2). Classification (NCBI taxonomy): domain Eukaryota; kingdom Metazoa; phylum Chordata; class Mammalia; order Carnivora; family Otariidae; genus Zalophus; species Zalophus californianus. Next base: position 72,860,075 of record NC_045607.1, read on the forward strand.
ACTGCTATGTTCCAGAGACTTCTATATCTTATCTTCAGTCCACATAGGGGTAACCTACTCCAGGCTCAAAAACCAAACTCAAAGCCAGAAATCAAAAAAGCTTGCTGAACTCCATGCCCCTGAAAGACTGCTACATTTGTCCTCTCTGTATCACATTACTTCTTCTCAGAGTAATCCCATACCAGTTCCCTCCCTTTCTTCAAGTCCAGCCTTGGTTTAACACACTCAGGCTTCTAATCCCAACCATGCCATGGAAACTGCTTTTGATAAGGTCTCCAAAGCTTTTATTGCCAAACCCATTGACCAACGTTTTATGTTTTTCTTGCTCAGAGTCTCAGCAGCTTTTAAAATAGTTGATGACCCTGTCCTTTTTAGAAACTCTTTTCTTGGCTTTGGAGACACCAAAGTCTTCCAGGTTCCCTCCTGCCTTTCTGGATGCTGGCCTTTCCTCACTGGCACTCCCTGGTTCTTTATTACCCTCTAGACACACTCACCTTTCTTTATGTTTCTGAAACATGCCAAGCTTGTTTGGGTTTGTCCAGTGCCTTTGCACCAACTGTTCCTTCCATCTTGTTGCCATATGGAGGTTCCTTCTTGTCATTCAGCTCAACTATCATTACCTCAGAGAGTCCCGGACTTCATTATCTAAAATCACTCTCTCACCTGTCTCCTTCTGTTATTTTTTTATGCATGTACTTGTTTTAAATCCTTATTTGTGAACTTGCTTACTATGTTTTTCTTCCTCCCTAAGACCATGAACTTCTTGAGAGCAAATTTACTATCTGTAGCAACCAGAAGATGTACATATAATAGCTAGCCTCCAAGATGGCCATCAGTTTTCCTATTCAGGCCCTGTGTAATCTCTTCCTACATTGAATAAGGAAGATGTAACCAATAGAATACTAAGAAAGTGACGGTATAGCATTTTCTGCTTTGGTCTTTTGGGTGACTTCCTTTGGGGGAAGCCAGCTGCCATGTTGTGATGTCACTCAAGCAGCCCCGTGGAGAGGAACTGAGGGCTCTGCTAACAACCAGCACCAATTTGTCAACCATGTGAGTGAGCCATCTTCAGAGCAGATTCTTAAAGCCCAGTCAAGCCTTTGGTTGACTTCAGCCCACCCATATCTGACTGCAACCTCATCAGAGACCCCAAGCCAAGCTAGAACTGCCCAGTCAAGCCCAACCTAAATCTTGAATCACAGAAACCATGAGAGATAGATAGTAAATCAGTATTATTTTAAGTCATTAAGGTTCTTCTTGTGGTTTGTTATGCAATGTTAGATAATTAATACAAATACCTGTATTTTATCCACTCGAAGAGCATGCTCATACTAGTAACTGAATTCCTGCCCCTCGCTTAGTCATATTTGGCTTTAGTGTGAATCCACATATCATCAGCCTATCAGCAAGTATTTATTAATCACATGGTATATGGGAAACACTGCTGAACTGGAGACACAGAGCTAAACAAGGTATGGTCCCTGTTCTCAAGTAGCTCTTGATATAGCTTGGAAGACAAGATAATAGCTATTGATTTAGGAGACAAGGACATGTGAAAAGTTAATGACATAAAATAGAAATGTAAGGGATGATGATTTCAGAGGGCAGCAAGAGATCGTAGAGTCAGCTTACCAAGAGAAGTTTTCATGGTAGAGATGGGAAGGAATGTATATGAAAAAGTGGTCCAGATCTAGAATATTTGGGGTTCTCAAATTTCAGGGTGCCCTGGAATCACCTGGAGAGCTTGTTAAAACTCAGCTTTCTATACCCTGTATCCAGAGTTTCTGATTCAGTCTGTCTGGACTGTGGTCTAAGAATTTGCATTTCTAACAAGTTCGCAGATGATGCTGATCCTGCTGGTCCAGAGAGAACACACCATGAAGCCTGCAACTCAAGTGTGGTCTAAATACCAGCAGCCTCAGTGTGTTAGAAGAGTAGATTCTCAAGCCCCACCCCATACCTACTGATTCAGAATCCACATGTTAACAAGATCCCCAGGTAACCTGCGGGCACGATTAAGTTCGAGAAGCACTGCTACAGAGGAAAGAGGTCATGCTCTCTTTAGTAAGCTGGGCAAGTGCTGGATTTGCTAAGAACGTCTGAGGTCAGGCGTGGCCTGTGTATATAAGAGAATTCTTCTCTATGGTCAGCTCATTTTGGTTTCATTGATTTTCTCAGGCAGATCACTTTTTTCACTCATTGATGTTTGCTGCAGCTTGAGCCTCCTTCATTAGCTCTCTGCAGGTAATTTCAATTCGTTTTGATTCATTTCCTCACCAGCTTGGCATTTCTGCCCTGGCACTAGATGATGCAACTAATTGTGCTTGCCTGTGAGTGTCTAGATATGACACAATCGGGGAAAACTGCAAACGGTCAAGGGGATACTGCCCTGTGCAAAAGTGGAGAGGCCTGGATGCCTCTGGAAAGCCAGAGAATTTGAACCAGGGCCCAGTGATGTTCGTGCTGTTTGCTAAGTGAGAAGCAGGTGACAAAATGAACATGTCTGTGGCAGTGCTTTGAACACAACTGGAAAATTCTATGCTAACTTGAGGAGGAATGGGCTGTTTTCCACTGGTGATTATGAGATAGATGTGGTGACATCAGCTTCTCTAATGTTCAGCCCAGGAAATTTTATCTTGAGCCTTTTGTGCTCACATGGAGGCCAAGCCACTCCCATGAACAGAAGAGGCTGTTGTGTCTGTGTTGTCACGTCAAGACACAGGGAAAAGAAAGCCTGCCACTCGGATCTGCTGGTCCCAAATTTCCCTTCCTTCCTTCTCTTTTTTGTGGGTTTTCATATTTTATCCCATTGACTGAAATCACACCTTAGCTACTTTCTTCTCAGAGTAACAAGCTCCCTCTTTCAAAAAGACATGTTTTTTGGTGGTGATGGCTTCACAGGTGTAAATTTATCTCCAAACTCACCAAGTTGTGCACATTAAATACATACAGTTTTTGGTCTGTCAATCATACCTTGATTTTAAGGGGCGCCTGGGTGGCTCAGTCACTTAAGTGTCTGCCTTCGGCTCAGGTGATGATCTCAGTGTCCTGGGATTGAGACCCACATCGGGCTCCCTGCTCAGTAGGGAGGTTGCTTCTCCCTCTCCCTCTGCCACTTGCCCTGCCTCTTGCTCTTTCTCCATCAAATAAATAAATAAAATCTTTTTTAAAAAAGTCGTTTTAAAAATAAGTCGGGGCACCTGGGTGGCTCAGTTGGTTAAGCGACTGCCTTTGGCTCAGGTCATGATCCCAGGGTCCTGGGATCAAGCCCCACATTGGGCTCCCTGCTCAACGGGGGTCTGTTTCTCCCTCTCCCACTGCTTGTGTTCTCCTGCTCTCTCTCTGCCAAATAAATAAAATAAATAAATAAAATCTTTAAAAAGATAAAATAAATAAAATAAAAATAAGTAAATGAAAAGTCATTCCCCTCCCCCCTTCCTTCCATAGTCATTTAGCAAACATTCCTTGTCTTTGGGCAAAAATAAGACAATCCCTTTCCATAAGGAAAAAGACACATTGTTTTTCAAAAACTGCAAAATATTGTGGTGTGTGTTATATAAATATTGCTGAATTTATAAAATTATTCAGGTCTCTTAGGCAGAGGTTCCCAAACTTTCTTTGTTCATGGCACCCTCTAATGTTTTCATGGCACCCCCTGCCAAAAGAAATATCTAACAGCACTAAGTTATATCCAAACAACTTAATAATACTTGTGTCCTATAAACTTAGTAGCCATTTAAACACACATAAATTGGGTTTTTTTAGATGACCATACTTACTCATGGATGTGTACACCAGTTGGAAACTAAACAATTTGTCAAATTTTAGAATCAGATTGAACCACCACCCCTCATTTCCTGATCCATACTGATTTTTTGTGACTTAATGTTAAAACTGTAAATTAGTTCAAGCTAATTGTTCATACAATTCGTTCATCTGGCAGTTGTTTTAAGTACATCTCTGTACTTAAGTACATCTCTGTGTCCCTTGAAAATGTAAAATACTGGGGCACCTGGGTGGCTCAGTTGGTGAAGCGTTGGACTCTTGATTTCGGCTCAGGTCTTGATCTCAGGGTTGTGAGTTCAGGCCCTACATTGGGCTCCATGCTCGGTGTGGAATTCACTTTAAAAAAAAAAAAAAGAAAAGAAAATATAAAATATCTCATAGTGTCCCTGTGAGTCTGCTGGGATGCCCCAGGGGGTCATGGCCATGAAGTCTTATGGAAATGTTGAAGAAATATGCAACTCACAAAATCCTGGAGCCCCCATATTGCCCACTCTCCTCATGGACTCAAATTTAAGGAAGCACATTCCAGTTAACAAATATAGTTAAAAATGGGAGCTCATTTTTTTTTTTCTGATTGTGTTCTTGAGATGCTTTATCTGAAATAATTCAAATGTTTACACATTTTAAGGTCTCTAATATTGCAGAGTAATTAAATTTTGTTGGTTCACAATTTTTTTGGTCATAAATTCATTTATTGTGTTATACATACAGTAAAATGAATTTATCAAATGTCAGCTGCTGAATTTTTTTTTAAAGATTTTATTTATTCATTTGAGACACAGAGATAGAGGGAGAGAGAGAGAGCATGAGCAGGGAGAGAGGCAGAGGGAGAGGGAGAAGCAGGCTCCGCGCTGAGCCAGGAGCCCGACGTGGGGCTCGACTCCAGGACCCTGTGATCATGACCTGAGCCAAAGGCAGACGCTTAACCATCTGAGCTACCCAGGCGCCCTCAGCTGCTGCATTTTTACATAGATGAACACTACTGACCTTTGGGCTGGAAAATTTGTTGTTGTGGGAGCTGCTCTGTGCAATGGAGGATGTGTCGCAGCATCCCTGGCCTCTACTCTTTAGGTGTCAGTAGCATGCCCAGCCCAGTTATGACAACCAAAGATGTCTCCAGATGCTGACAAATGTCCACTGGGATAAAATCACTCCAAATTGAGAAGCACTGGTTTACACCCGTGTAACCACCGTCCTCGGTTTGCCAGATTTAGCAAATACAAGAAACCCAGTTAAATTTGAATTTCAGATAAACAATAATTTTTTAAAAATTTGTCCTTGATTTTATCTGGCTAGCCTTCACCACCCAGGTCACGCCATGGAAAAGCTTCCCGAACCACAGGAGGCTTCTTTGCGCCCCCTGTCGGTCAATAACCCCAAGGCGGCCACCGTTTTGGATGACGGCGTCTTTACGTTCTCGCGAGATCTGCTGCAGTAGTTAACGACACCTTCCTGGCGTATGCAGTTTTCCTCTCCTCTGAGTGGTCTGAAAAGCTTCAGACTTGCTCACCTGAAGAATTTCCTGGAACCCAACCCTTCTACCTTTTCAGTTTGTGACCCCGTCCTCACTGTCCGTGACCTGTAGCGGCTTGTTCCGCTTTGTGCCCTGCACGTCCCTCTGCTCAGGGGAGCGGCTCTGAGGGCTGATCCGCGGGCCGACAGCGTGCCGCATTCCTGTCGCCTCTCACGCCCTACCTGCTGCACATTTTCTGCCTTCTGTGTCACCACGGGACGAGAACTAGGCTGGCAAGGACAGACCTCTGTAGGTAACAGGTTTGGAGGGCGTGTTTGGGAGAAGTGGAAGACAGACCACCCTCACCTGTCGGTGGCTGTGGGGGCTGACATCATTTCTGGAACCTAGGTGGCTTACCCCAGCTCTTCCCCCCTCCGCCTGTCCCCTTGCATCTAACTGCGGGGCGAAACTAAAGGGCTTGGCCTCGGTGTCCCTCGTTCTGGGAGCGGGAACCAGCTAGGAGCTGCCTCCTTGTGTGGGCTCCCGAGTCTACCACACACTCATTTTTTTTTTTTTGCCGTTTGTTCACACATTGGATTATTTTGTTTTTGTTTTCAATACACAAGTGTCCCGCCACTCACATGTTACAGCTGGACATTGGAACGATTTGGGTATGGGTGAATTTGCAGAAATCCACTGAATGTTGCCGGGAGTTGATGTCATGAGCTAGGTAAGATTTTGACACCAATGAGTGAGCCGTGCAACCTTTGCTATTGGATGTGCGTCAAGGAAGTTTCCAGAGAAGCTGATACTTGAACTAAGATTTTGAACTCAGATTTTGCTAAATGGTTGTGACTGAGGAAGTGTGTTTTAAATCAAGTTGTGAAACTTCAGAGGCAAGGTAAATATTTCAGTATGGTTCTGTGATGGGAAGAGGGAGGAGCAAGGTTTGAGTCCTGGGCAAAATGGTGGGTGTTTGGGTAAAGCCGGGAAGCCAGGAGTGAGGGTCGGGCCTTAAACATTTTCTGTGGGTCACAGGGAACCATCAGAAGCTGGTCAGTTTTTCATTTTAGACAGATCACCCTGGGAGCTCTGCGAAGGTGGACTACAGGGAAAGGTCAGTTAGCAGACTTGCAATTTTGGTCAAAGGGGTCAGTCATTCACCTCTTAGTATGAAATTTATATATACGCATTGCTTCCCTCCAGAACTCTAGCTGAGATTAGCAGTAAACACATGGAAGTTTTATTGAGGTAGTGAGATGACAGCAGAGCATTTTGAGATAGTGGATACTGCTAGGGAGTTCAGGCTTGGTGGAGGGGTGCACCTCACTGCACAGGGTTGGCCTCTGGTAGCTTTTAGTCATTGAATACATGAAGTTGGGGCAGGGAGGCAAGCATGGAATTAAAGAGAGTGGAAGGGACAAAGATGATCCATATCATGAGTCAGCCTGGGGTTGGTATCAGCCACATTGATGGGTATATACCAGTATGGGGTCGTTGAGTGTTCTGAGAATCTGGAGTTACAAAGGTGTGACGTCTCCTGAACATTTGTTCTTGTATTTATCAATATGTCCAGGAATGAGTCTGAGATTAAAAGAACAAATAGTTTGGAGATTAAGTAATCAAGCATTCAGCTGTGGCAGTCCCTGTGGTGCCTTGTTTGATCAGTTTAGTAGAAGCAAGAGACAGTAGTTTACAATCACAAAGCACAAAACTGCTGCCCCAGAAAGGACTGAGATCCGGGTAGGGGAAAAATGAGCTAGTAGGCTGGAAAGGTCACGAAGGGAAGTTAACCCATAGCATGGAAAACTGAAAAATGAGTTGTTGCATCCCTTGTCATGGGTCTAATTTGTTTAAAATCAAATCCATCTGCTCATTTCACACCCTTTGTTCCACTCCCTTGCTGCAATCCACAGTGGATTACTCCCTTACTTTAAAAACTGGCTGCACTTACAATAAGCTAATAACTTATTTTGTGGTTAATGGCGTCAAGATACTCTGGAACATGACCACCATTTATTCTCCCTCCTCTCTCTCTCTTTCTCCCTCTTTCTCTCTCTCTTTTTCCCTCTCTCAAGAATGAACTTCTTAGTGCAGCACATTGACCGGGAAAATCCTTTAAGTCTCCTTCACAAAACATACTGTTTACAGGCTCTGAAGTGACACAGGTAGGGGAAAAGGTTTCTCTCATTTCACTAGGCCTTCCTTTTACTCCCCACATAACCTGCAAATGCTCATTTCCCTCCCATGCACCATACATTACAAAAGACTTCTTGGTTCAATTGATTCTGTTTATGATCTCCAAATCTTAATTTCAAATGAAGCTTACTCCTTTTCATGAAAGAATTATCTTCTATGCAATGAACCAGAGTCCCCTGAGGCATTCATTTGAGATGCATCAATTCCTTTAAGGTCTCTTAGCCCATTAAAATATGTACAGTATTTCTGGTTAACTAATGGATCATTGGAAAAATGGAATTGCATGCAAGATATAATTCAAAGAAATGCATTTGGGGTTGTTGGCCAATCCATTCATAGGAATATTTGCTGATTGGGAAAATATTTTATTTTTTTGGCTTAATCCTTGGCAAGATCACACAAACTAGTAAAGGTTGTCATTTTTGATTCGTTGGACCTAATTCTGAAGACAGAGCAGCAATGGAATTTGTGATTTTGTCACTGCTCTTGATTAAGAAATGAGTGGCTAGAATTTGAACTCAGTTGGATCTGTACAATCTGTGGATATTACCATTTTTTTCCCTTGTTGAGTACAAGTTATTGCTAGATGTTATCTTATATTCACTCCTGTTTTTTGAGGGGCCAAACATTTTGCACATATAATACATATGAAATTAGATATTCAAATGGCAGGTGGTTTAAAGCTGAGGAATGGGTGTTGAAAGATCCCAGCACATGCAGTCACAGTAATTTTACATTTTTCATTACTGAGGTAATTAAAAAATTCCTTAGGGCTGAATTATAGTAAAATTTTATGTATCTTTCTACTAAGCATAAACTAATTTTCTTTCCCACTGGACAGTGTTAATTTAAGTAGGAAATATTTTTAATTCTGTCTCATTTATTCATATTATGAAAAATTGCAAGCTTTACTAATTTCATTCAACGTTATTTCTAAGTATTCTTAGATTCAGTAACTGTTGGGCGTTTAGTCTTAAAGGTTAAGCAGAAGTGAAAGATGTAATTTTTTTTTGTCTCAACGGTGACCTTTCCTAGTTCATTCCTAATTCTTAGATGCCCCCATGACACTCATAGAGTCTGAACCCTTTATATCTAAGTCCATGAAGGTCATGAAAATATGCCTGTAAGTTTTTCTTTTAATTTTGACATTGAGGAATATATGAAGTACTGTGTGATCTTGGACAGGTCCTTAATTTGTCTTTATCTATGAAGGAAATATAATGAGCTAAATTTTCTCCCTCACCTAATTCTTCAAGTAACAAGTAAAAAGCTTAATGAAGCCCTTTGCTTCTTTCAAGCCACAGGGTGCCATTTTGAGTCATATGGTTCCAGTGGTATTAAGTTTAGGGCTCACTTTTCTGATACTTATGGAAAGAGAAAAGTGAACGCAGCATCCAAGAAGTGGTACAGAATCTGATTAAAACCATTATGTCTAGAAATGGCAAGAAGGAACTGAGAGCATCCATTCTGGTGTAATAATATCCTATAATGGCTCACCCATTTGGGAGTTATGCCCAAGAGAATGCAATGACAGAGAAAGGGAAGGAGGGAGGATGGAGAGAGAACACTGCACCCAGTGCTTGGACTGAATCCAGGTGGATCCTTGAGAAACTGTGGAGGAGCTCTGCATTTCATGTTGTCAAGGATGGCTTAGGCAGGGGAGAATAGTACATCCCACTGTCGACTGGGGGAAGGAGAGGGGGAAAAGGAGGAGGAGAAGGAAGGAGGGGGGAGGATGAAGAAGAAGAGGAGGAGGAGAGGAAGAGAGAAGAGCTGCCATTTAATTATCAGCCTCCTCTGTGCAAGGTGCTCTGCCAGTCCTGGCCGTAATGGGGCGAGCTTCACAAGTATTACCTCCTGTGACCCTTATAACCACTCACACGATAGTAGATAAGGAAATAAAGTGTTCTGACTAGGTCACTTGGCTAGGTTCCCATAGCTTGTAAGATTTAAAGGTTTTGGTTTTGAATGGAGGGCCCCTTCATATGCTCTTTCCACAGTGTGTCATCGTGTCCTTAGAGGTTCCTTCTGGGTGTACTTTGATGTCTATTCCACGCCTCTCACCCCATACTTGTCCCAGTGGTTTTCTGAATCAGCGAGGCCGGAGAGTCAAACATGCAGATGTCAGACCTTTGTCCAGATTGTTCACCTAGAACCTCCTCAGGTGGGGGTACTTGGGTAGGGACTGGTTTATACCAGAGGGTATTTGCATTTTAATATAGGGACTCTTGACTCTGTTCAATTCAGCCAGTCATTTACACCAAGGATTATAGTAGGCCTGGCTCTGAACACCTTGAGATTAAAACACATTCTGTCTTTAAGGCTGATGGTCATCTAAGTAAGCCTTCAGGATAGGAATACATATGGATGATGAAGTTTCAGATTCATAAGTAGCAAGTGGAAGAGATCATTTAGAACAAAAAATTTTGCTGGAATCCTTCACATTTCTCCTACTTGAGTGAACCTCCCCTGCCTGCCCTCAAAACCAGTGAGCCAGGATGATCTGCTGAAATCAGCCCCGCAAATCCCCAAGGCTTAAAAATTGCCACACCAAAACCTTTCCTTTTCCGCCACTGAGGTGATCCTTTTTGTTTACCTCTACACATACCTGGTGTGATAGCTGAAAAAGACAGCATCATAACACTCTAATTTTTTTATGGCAGTATCAACAAATATAGCAGAGACTAAACAGTTCTGCCAGTGGCTGCCTAATCTAGTCTAGAGAAATGAGAGGTGTTTCTGCTTCAGTTTTACTCATCTGTAAAGATCAGTTTGTTTTAAATGTCCCAGGCTTCTGAGTTCTTGGAGTTAGATATCATTTACAAATGAAGTTCATAAGATTAGGTAGGAATTCTGCATTTCTCTCGGACACATACTCTGCTCCACACCCTCTCCTGTGCAGACCCTTGTAACCCTAAGTCTCCTTCCAGCCTTCTTATACCAGGGTGAGGGTGGAGTTACTGTAATATTACTCTAATATTAGTACAGTCATTATAGCATAGATCATGTTGTCCAAAACATTACTGTTTATATGCTTTTCAAGTGATGGTCTCTAGATGCAAATAATGAGGGTGCTTTGGTTACTATTTGCACATCGATCCTCTCAAATAGAACCACTTTAAGGAAAGCAGAGCTGACCCTGAATCTCTGCTGTTTATTTACCTGCACTATTTAACTCCGTCTGAGGTGTTCTGCTTCTCCCCTCAATTTACTTTTGCAGTTGGTCTCTTCCCCCTTTCTTCACATTTAGCATTCAGATCCCGGGGCACGTTGTCTTACAACTTATCTTTTTGTATGCCTGTCTCCTCCACTGGACTGAAATCCCTAGCAGCAGGAGCCTGTCTTATTCATTTTTGTGCAGTACCTGGCCCAGAGTAGTACTCTTGTAAATTAATTGGAAAAAATGCTTGAGTTGATACAATGGCTAGGTGTTTTTTTTAATCAGACTTTTAAAAATGCTTGCGTTGATACAATGGCTAGGTGTTTTTTTTAATCAGACTTTTTTCCCCCTTCTCTTATCTTTTCTAAATCTTTCAGGTTGAAAGTGTATTACTTATATAATAAGGAAGACTATTTCAGTAAAATAAGGGTGTTTCTTTTGAATCCTATGAAAGCATTTCCACTGTTGTATTAAACTGTTAACTTTTTATTTATTTATTTTAAAGATTTTATTTATTTGACAGAGACACAGTGAAGAGAGGGAACACAAGCAGGGGGAGTGGGAGAGGGAGAAGCAGGCTTCCCGCGGAGCAGGGAGCCCCATGTGGGGCTCAATCCCAGGACCCCGGGATCATGACCTGAGCTGAAGGCAGATGCTTAACGACTGAGACACCCAGGCGCCCCAAACTGTTAACTTTTTAAAAACAATCTAGGCAAAGCATAAATCAGTGTCAGGAGCACATTTTGCAGGTGTTTATATTATTTTTTGAAATGCATTTGACTGTACACAAGCACATGGACCTGCTAGATAGAAGAAATAACTTCTGTGCTGGCCAAAGCGCTGCAACCTGTTGCACAGCATCTTCATTCCTTTTTGGCTCTTCTTTCCAACCTTCCCATCCCTTCACTTAAAAATCATCAGCTTAGCCCTAACTCCGTAAACAGAAATTATTGAATGCTAATAATTTCTGGTAAGCAATTTAGGAGACATTTAAGTCCCTTATATATATGTGATCCCCTTTTTTACTGCAATTTCCAGGGAAAGTGCTACACAGTGATATGTGGCAATAACAAAGTCGGAAGGAAGGGAATATGAAATTCAGCGAGCAGCGTGAATGATTTGCTGTTAGCATGGGGCCCAATAACACTACAAAGCTATAAACTCTGTCGATCTAGATTGCCCAGTTAGGTGGCAGAGATGCAATTTGTCTTTTCTGAAGCCGCCTGCTGCTTCCTAGCTCCATCTCCTGTCACAGCCTATTAGCTCCCCAAGAAAATTGGTAGGAAATTGCCTGCAGATTGTAGGAAATTGCATCTCCAGGCCCTGGAAAAAATGTAGGATAGCACAACACTGACCCTCCCAGAGCAGCTATTAATACAGCAAAAAGTGACCTTTGACTTGCTGGGAAACGACTTTGCTATTTGCTGAATAAAGACTGTATTATGTGTGGCTGAAGGAAGGTGCAAATGATTATCCTAGCGAGGCTCGAAGCCAACCTGCTTTTGAAAGCCTAAATATTAGTTAGAAGAATTTTTTTTTCTTTTTTGGTTTATTTGTTTGTTTTAGGTGCAGAGGGTTTGAGTGTTGTTGCTCTGCAGGGAGAAAACGGTCCAGTTGGCTTGTTTTTGAAAGCACCTTTTCCCAAAGGTAAAAAGAAAGAAGTAAATTGTCCCAAGGAAATGCTCACAAATCTCTCAGGCAAAAATTCAGAAAGCAAATCTTTCAAAGATGAGATTAAAAAACAAAGATGAGCACATTGGAGCATTGTTTTGTTTCCCCCTCAATTTGGCTACATATGCATCTTGCGCTTCCCCGCCTCCCTCCCTAATTGCGTTTTACAATACTGGCTATGTCTACTCACTTCTGAATTATTTTCTTTATAGACCATCCCCGAAGTTCAGACATCAAGATAATTCAGTGTTCCACAGGGGTACATATTGTGCATATTTTAAGCATCATTAACTTTATGTTACGAAAAAATCAAGATCCTGACATGATATTTACAGGCTTGCATTTCTACCTAGAAGGATCTTAGCTCCCATTTACAAGCGTTTTTTTCAGGGTGGGAGAAAGAGCATTTTAGCTGCTCCTGAATGAATAAGATGCCTTCATTGCACTTGAATCCTAAACATTGTCCCCTAATCCTACCCTCCTCCCCAGTATGGGTTATTCAGTTTCAGTGCCCTGGAGAGCAAATCCAAAATGAGAGGGTGGGATGCAGATACACCAGCTTCTCTCTTCCTTTGTGAAGGACAGTGTTACCTCATTTATTATTTGTACAAATTGAAACATAACTAGATGAGACTCCTTTCAGCTTTCCCAGAGTTGAGAGGTTTTCTTTAGATTTGCTGCTTTCTTACACTTGGTGCTTGCTTCTAGAGAGAAAAGTACTAGACACCATGTCATATCTGAGAACATTGAATTTAGCCCATGAATTTCTGAGCTTTTATATGAGCTCTGATACTCTCTGCCTATGTGATATTTTTTTAAGCTTGTAGTGCCTCAGTTTCATTATGTAAAAAAACTGGGTGTTCTCTAAGAACCTTTGAGGTATTAAATTTTGTGATAAAGGATAAGAAGGTGGGGGATAGGATTGAAGGCTGAGCTGTCAGCCTGCTTTCTGCCTGCTTCTTGGGCTTCTTGACTGACTGTCCTTGGTGAAGGGGTTCTGTATGGCCAAAGAATGTGTTTTGGAGTCTGCAAGCACCCAGCATGCAAACAGCTAATTTACAGTCGTTATACATCAAGACTTGCTTATGTCTACATAAGAGCCCAAAGAACTTCTTAAAACATGACCCCTGGGGCATACAGATTACCAGGGTGAGTGGACATTATGTGGTAGAAGGTCCATTTCAGGAGTACTGCTAGGCAGTAGAACTTAGTTGATATTTATAGCCCCACATTATAGACTATGGGAAGGAATATCAAAAGAGGTCCAGTTAACTTTGAAAATATTGTGTTAAGTAAAAAAGCCAGACACAGGAAGTCACATATTATATGATTTCATTTACACAAAGTATTCAGAAACAGGGAAATCCATAGAGACAGAAAGCAGATGAGTGGTTGCCAGAGGCTAGGGGATGTGGGGGACGGGGTAATGGGGAGTGACTGTTTAATGGGTGTGGGTTTTGCTTTTAGGGAGATGAGAATATTTTGGAACTAGATAGAGGTAATGATTGAACAAACTTGTGAATGTACTAAATGCCACTGAATTGTATCCTTTAAAATGCTTGATTTTATGTTATGTGAACTCTACCTCAATAAAAGAAAGACATCTAGTTAAATTGTTGAATAAAGAGACAAATACAAGAACATATAATTACTTGATATTTAAAATGGAGATTTTAGCCCAGGCAGTATAACTCTTGCCACAATACAAACCATCCTGTAACCCTTTCTTATCTGCCTTTGTTTCCACTCTGATCTTTGACCATGATGATGATTTGAGAAATGACTGGAAGTTCTGATGTCCACAGTTCCAAAAGCCAATGCCAGGGCTGATTTTGAGATGATTTATGAATACCATTTTCCTACAGGCTCCTTCAAAATCAAATTCAGGTGCCAGGTCTTTTCTGAAAGGTTTCCAGTCCTTCCAGTTGAAAGAGATCTCTGCCTTCTCTGAATGAATGATATTTATCTACCTTTTTAAGGCTTTACTCGCTTCCTATCTTGGATTATAGTTGTTTATTTTTCAGACATGCCTTACCTCCCTTACTTGAGGCCAGAATCACATCCTTCTCACCTCTCTGTCCTCCCAGACACCAGGGCAGTGTGTACTCAGTAAACATTTGAGCTTTTGCTCTTGTTTTCTTCTCTACCTGAAATGTCGTTTGTAGAATTCCACAGAAATTCTTCCCCCCACCTTCTATTTAAGCTGCTGAATGTTTTTAGGGATCTACCCATTCCCCATTCTCAGTGTCCAAAATTCAGGTTGGGTGGAATGCCTCCCCGAAGGTATGCCACCCCGAAGGTATGCCATCCCTCTAACCATCTTCATTAGCATGTTCCAAATTTGAGACTCTTTCCACAGAGATTGCAGATTTGGGTCCATGTAAACAAACCTGGAGCTGAAGGTGACCATTGGCGTGGGAAGAGCTTGCCTGGGAATAAAGCCAACATGAAGAAAAGCAAAGCTGAGCAGTGGAGAGAGTCTGGTTCTGAGAATATTGTTTGGATACCAGTGTTCTGCCAGCCTGGGGCCAAATTTCCCCAGTTTCACGAGCTAACTGTTCCCTCTTTTTTGATGAAGCCAGTTTGAGTGTGTCATTTATCATTGAAAGACTCTTGTCTGATGCATTCTTGTTATCTCTTCACCATGTTCAAAATATCCTTTAAGGCTTGGGTAAGATCAGATGTTCCCTTGGAAGTCCTTACATCTCTTCTTATATTTTTATTTCATTCACCTGGTTATTTACTATTCTACTTTCAACAGAGATTTATTGAGCATTAGAACAAAAGCACATATATAAAAGAATAAGATTGCTTTTGCTTCGCGGGAATGATAGTTACAGAAAGCTTTAAATTTAGGCAATTTTGTATAATTTTATCTCCTTTAATCCATACATTAGTCTTGTGAGATGAATATTACTACCTGCATTTTATAGATGGGGAAACTGAGAATCAGAGAGGATCAGAGGTTATAAAATTATTCAGATAAATGATCTCACAGTTTGACCATCCTGGACTCTTAATTTGAACATCTCCTTCCTTTCTCCTTGCATTATGTATTTTTTTTTTCTTTTCCATTAGATTCTAGATCCCTTAAGGGCAGGAACTGTGGCTTACTTATTCTTCTGTCAACTACAACCTTTAGCATAGTCTCTTGATGATAGAATTCCATAAGTATTTTTTGGGTAACTTGATAGATGAGTGAATCACAGTTGAGAGAATCATACGTGTCCTCTGAAATCCAAACCAGAATTCACATCTCCCGATTCAAATGAGCTAGAAATGCCAAAATGCTATTTCTGAAGCTCAGAATATTATACACCTGTATAGCCATTTACTTCCTCTGAGGCATCACCCCCATCATGGAAACATGTGTGGAGCCCTTAGGACTCAGAATCAGTAAAGATTTACCATTAAGTGAATGATGTTTCAACATCACTGAGGGCCACTCAGTTGCAAGATCATATGTATAAAATTTGTAAAAGTAAAACATTTGAAACATATTAAGATCGTGGTCTATTTCTTACATCTCAGTCTGAATTCATGGGTGTTCAGAATGGTTTGATAGATAATCCAACTAAATTCGAGGGACCAGATGAAACGAGGTCCCCTACTCTTCCACCATCTTGCCTCCCTCCAAGATCATGGTCTCTTTCCATTCCAGCTTTTCTTCCACTATTCTTTCTCTTGCGTAGGGTGGTATTATAATGGCCATATGTGTTTACCTAAGAGGAAATTGAGTTGGGGATACATGTAGTTTGGGTTTGGTGAGATGTATTTACATGCTTCATAGTCACTTTTAGGAGTACATAGAGAGTGTTTATTTAGAATGGGAATTAGGCTAGGTGTCCTGCTATGGGAATGGCTTCCTGGAATGTTCCTACTGCCTGTTGTGCCAGTTGACCCGGTGTTGTGCCATGAAAGTGTGAGGAAGGAGTGGTCTTGCACTATGAACGTGTTTCATAACCCAGCACTGTAAGGGTGTGAGTAGTGGAGGAAAAACAAAATTTGAAATGTACGGAGTCAGAAACTAATAGGGATAATTTGTCCAATCCTCAGTTCTTAGTAAATTTGGTTCTCATCGAAGCCTAGTAAATGAAAGTTCTTTCCTCTCAGGAATATAGTCTGATAATGTAACACACACAGTTAGAAAACACCATAATTTTTTTTTCTTTTGTGATGGGAATTGAAGAAAATACAAAATTGGTATAGGGCCTTGCAAGGGACCCATGGGAGTGAGGGGCCCTGAAGCTGAAGCTTCATCTGCTTCATGGTAAATCTGCCTCTGAAAATGCTTTTCAAAATTGTTATGTGAAGGGATAGTCAAGGATGCAGACAAAAAAGTGTAGGGAAAAGTATTAGGGCAGTGCATCAGGAAGTTACAGTGTCAGTTTTTTATACATCTTGTGACTTTTGTGATATTTTCCATTAAAAAAATTATTATGTGTTGTGACTTTTTTCATTCTAAAGAAATATTCAGTAAGTATTCCTTTTACTAAAAAGCTCCTCTCTCTCTCTGACAAAAATGTAAAAGCTCCAGGCCTGCAAAATCTGGATTTGCCCCTGCTGAGAGTAACTATCAAATGACTTTGGTGTGGTCATTTAAGTCCCTAAACACTTGTGAAATTCATCTCACAGTATTTCACATCCTTCTGGAGAAATATTCATTTTCACTTTTCTTCAGGGACAGGGGACATGGCATGTTTGTGATTTCTGTGCTTGCAAATTCCAAAGTGATCAGATTCCTCTTACTTTTTAACTGTGCAGTAATTTCTTTGGATTCTGTGTAATAACCTCAGCTTCAGGATCTGGGAGAGCATCAGTTTTTTTTGCCAATGAGTAGTACACAAGACAAGACTTTTTGGCGTAGCGTTAAAATACTGAAATTGTGTATTGTTGTGGAGTACTGTTAGCTACAGTTTATGTACAAATAGGCCAAGGCCCAGGGAAAAAATTGCCTTACCCAAGTTCACAGCATAATGAATATCAGAGCTGCAGTTACAATTTTCCAACTCCACAACTGTACATGCAATTTTCAGGTTTAAAATCCTGTACAAAAAACTGACAGAGAACACAGATGGGCTTCTAACCCCTGCTAATGAGAGCATCACTCTTCATTGCTGGGATAATTAAGCAAATATTTAGTGGTCAGAAACCCACCCAGACTTTAAATAAAATCAATCAAACTCCAATCCCTTGGGAGATGTTGATTTTGGATTTTTTTTTTTTTTAAACTCTGAAACATAACTTCATGTGTGTGGGTGTGTGTGTCTGTGTGTAGTTCTTATTTTTATGATTTAAAGCAGAAGAGAGTTCAGTTGCACTATTATGCCCACTGAAAAGCCACCTTCCCCAGAAAGACCATGCTTCTGACACTCAAAAGGCACTAGGTCAGGAGAGCATTTTATCTTTGTTGATTGCTCTTTTTTTCCTCAGAATTTTCCTTTTTCCTTATGGAATTAGACCCTTTAAGTAAATTGCAAACAGTTCCCCCTGTGTGAAGCAATGTCTAGCCTAACACACTATCTGACACAATCATTGACATTTCTTGTGTAAATAACAGCAGCTGGATTCAGCCCTTTCAAGAATGAGTTGAAAAAATAATGAACTGTTTTTTTTTTTTTTCTAAGATAAAACACACTATATGTTCCAGAAATTAGAAGGGTCTGAGGTAAAAAGAGCAAATTAATACAAAATTATGTTTATTTTTGTTATAACCCATCCATTCAACCTTCCACTCCAAATTCTTCTTACTCAGCTATACCTTTTTTCCATAGAATTTATCATCTATGAATAAGCTATAGAATGTATTTATTTATTGAGACTATGGTTTATTATTTGTCTCTGCCTGCTAGAAGGTAAGATCTAAGAGGACAAGAATTTTTATCTGGATGTATCCCAAGCACCTAAGGCAGCACCTGGCATATAATAGGAACTCAAGAAATAGTTACTGAATGACTATGTGCGATGTTTCAGCACTTGGAGAGCAAAAAGTGAATATGATATTGCACTTTCCTCTGAGAAGCTTTATTTTTCCAAGGATTGACATTCCAGAATTTTGGCATTAAATATTTATACCATTTTTCATATCTTTCCTATTTAGGACCTTGATTTGTTTGATGTGGCAATATGTCTAGTGAAAATAGCCATTGTCTAGCCTTTCCTGCAGCTTTTCCTTCAATTCTGGCCAGCAAGACCTAAGTTGAATTCTTTTAGGGATATCTAGGAAAGTTTTGCTTTCTTGATATAGACATTTCGTTTTCCTCTTTGTCACTTGTGTCTTCTGCGTGTGTGAAATGTGCCTGCAGGTAGATCTGCCATATTGAGACCATGGGGATGAAAGCAAAGTGCTAAAGATGGCAGCGTGAAAAGATAGAAATAGAGCAGGATGGCTTACTCCTCCACTTGTTACAAGAGAAAAATAAAGCCCTGTTTGGTTAAGCTTTTTTATGTGGATCTATGTTACATTGAAACCCAAAACAATCCTACAAAATACACTCATATCAAATTGCAACTTAACTAAATATCTTTAATGTTTTTCATAATCCCAGTCTTTCAGAGAGTTAAGGCCATAGGGTAAATTCTACATTTTGGTGTCTTCCTATCCTGTACCCAGGGAGTTCCAGAAATAGAGGGAGAAGGAAGAAGACCAGTGAAGAGGATTGCTGTATGACCTGCTATAAGGAAAACCCTTAACAGATAGATTTGTTAAAAAGCTAGAGGGCAAAATGCCCTTTAGCAGCACTCACTTTTTTGCAGACGCGTTTTGTTTGTTTTCCTCCTATCTTGTGGTGCTACATTATTGTAGATTTATTGCTATTCATGTGCAGGGACTAGGTAGAGATACTGAAAATTCACATTATAGAGCTGAATCATTTGGAGATCTTTTGTGCTGATATAAATGGTTGTTGGAACTCAGCAAAAGTATATGGTATAGATGTATGTTTGAGTGTGCAAGAGAATGTGAGACTGTCCTGTTCATATCCTGAAAGTAGCCCATAACAGTTTTCTCTTTCACTTAGCCAGAATAATCATTCCCACTAGTCACTGCTATTTTGATATTTGCACAAGTGTTATTTATTTATTATATATTTATTTATTTTTGGTTGATTAGTTGGAGGCACCACCCAAAAAAACAAAATATCCCTCTTATATCTGGGAAATTGCTCATGCCTCTCCTGTGGATTTTCAGATTTGGTGTTGTGATTTTTGTTTGTTTGGGATATAAAGCTAATCCTATAGAGAGAAACTTAACACTTCCCTTCTGCAAAGAACATTTAGTAACATTAGCTGTGGATTTGCTGTTTTTTTTTTTTTTTTTAAAGATTTTATTTATTTATTTGACAGAGTGGAGAGAGAGAGCACACAAGCAGGGGGAGCGGCAGGCAGAGGGAGAGGGAGAAGTAGACTTCCCACTGAGTGGGGAGCCCGATGTGGGGTTCACAGGACCCTGGGATCATGACCTGAGCTGAAAGCAGGAAGGCAGACGCTTAGCCTACTGAGCCACTCAGGCGTCCCACTGTTTTGTTTTGTTTAAAGATGCTATCTTAGGGGCGCCTGGGTGGCTCAGATGGTTAAGCGTCTGCCTTCGGCTCGGGTCGTGATCCCAGGGTCCTAGGATCGAGTCCCGCATTGGGCTCCCTGCTAGGCGGGGAGCCTGCTTCTCCCTCTGCCTCTCTCTCTCTCTCTGACTCTCATGAATAAATAAATAAAACATTTAAAGATGCTATCTTAGTATAGAAAACCTCTCTTTTTAAACCTTTTCAAAATTTAAGATGACAATTTCCTATGCTTCATTCGTCAAAAAGAAACCAGTTATTTCCCTGTTTTTCCACCTCTGCAGGGGTGCTTTGCCACTATGCTCTTTTGAGGAAATTTGTGTTATGAGGAGAAAAATGAAAGAAGAGAGATAAGAAACAATAAGGCTGCTTCAGTTCTGATCAGGTTCATCTATCCTAGAAACTTCCAAGTTCCCCCAGTAAAAGAACTTTAATTGCAGTTTATATGTCTTGTTGTTCTTGGGTTCTTCTTCCCCTTTTCTTATTACTTAGGAAATTGATTCCCAATTTCACATGTATTTTTTTATCTCATTATATTTTTTAATGAAAATGTAAAGACAAACAAAATTGATTTATTCCACAATAAAACTCAAAAATTCTATCATTAACCGGGAAGATGTCTGAGATACAGGTATTACTTTAATTCTCTCTTGGAGGTCATCTCAGTATTTGGAAGTAAAGATAGAGCTTACTCCCACTCCCCCCACCCCAGTATTCATTCTTCCATTTCTCTTTATCAGTAGAATCCTGGAACCCAGAATAAAGGTGGCAGATGCAGCTAGGTAAGTTCATATGAGTAAATTAGGGCCAGAATTGGTGTGTACAACCTCTGGGAAATGGAAGTGGTATGTCTTTCTCCTTTTCTTCTTTTTCATTCATGGCTTGTGAATGTGATGGCTGGACCACTTAAAGGAATTTTTTTTCCATGTGTAATTTCTTGGGAGTCATACAGACAGAAGGAATCCTTCTCTCATACCCAAATAAATGGGATTTCTGGTTAGAAATTCTCATGGTATAATTTTTTTTTCTACTTCATCTAAATTCAAATCCAAAGCTCAGTGAGGCATATATGCCCAACATCTCCCTCTGTAAAGTGTATGGATGTTTTTTTCCTCTGCCCTTTGGGTGGGCAGGAGAGGGTATTGTGTGGAGGGGGGACTTTATGCCAAAGCTTTTCAATCTGACCTGTTCTCATAGGAGAGCTGGGGTATAGCCCAGGGCAAAATGAGTTAATAGACCTGACCTCTTTTTTTTTTTTTAGATTTTATTTATTTTAGAGATAGCATATGAATGGTAGGGAGGGAGGGGCAAAGGGAGAGAGAATCCTAAGCAGACTCTGTGCTGAGTGTGGAGCCTGATGCAGGGCTCGTACTCATGACCCCGAGATCATGAACTGAGCAGAAATCAAGAGCTGGATGCTTAACCAATTACACCACCCAGGAGCCCCTGAGTTATAGGTCTTTTGAGGATTTTTAGATAGTCCTAAGACAAGTTCTTTCTTTACTGCTTGCTTACCTTTCTAGATTCACACTTTTCATCTCTGGCCTCCAATCCACCCTTATATTTTCCTGCTAGCCAAGCTATGCATTCAAATGACATTTTAAATAATTTATTCAGCATTTTAGCTCTGCCTGGAGGGATGAGTCTGCTATATTGCTGGAAACAGATTCTAAATTCTCTTTGTTTCATCTTTAAAAAATAATGCTTACTTGATTACTTTATATTTATCTACATTACTTCTTTTATTATGCCCACGTTCCTTATGTTAGACACAAAGCTATGGGTTTCCCTTCATTTCCTTCTTTCCTTTCTTTTATTCCTTTCTTTCTTTTAATCTTTTGTTTTCTTTCCTCTTCTCTCCTTCTTTCCTTCTTCTTCTCTTCCCTCTCCCTGTCCTTCTCTTTTTTTCTTTCTCAGTCCTTCTCCTTTTTTAAAGGTATCCATGGCTTCAGAGCCCAAGGTAGCAATGGATTTTAAAGAAGTAAAAGCATCACTATGTACTTCCACATTTACCGATTGCCTACTGTTTGTCAGGTACTGTGCTTGGAACTGATGCTGTATGGATGAATAAAGTCCTGCCCTCAAATAGCCAGTCATGTGGGGTGATGGTACAGTGTGGACTGCTGTTGTGGGGGAAGAACACCATGCTAAGTGAACACAGAGTATGTGGGAGGTTTTCTAGAGGAGGCCATCATTAAGGGTAATCTGTATATGGGAGTTCCTCTTTGAGAGCCCCCCCCCCCACCACCACCACATGAGCTAATACTGTAGGTTAGGAGTGAGTGACCAAAGTAGTTCAGTCCCTGGAATTGGAGTTCTGTCTGGGAAACAAACACTATATTATTATCACTTATGTTACATATGTATGAGACTTTTTTTTTTTTTTTTTGGCCTCGAAATAATCACAAAGCATTTTTCCTGTGGCAGCAAAGTTAAGCAATCACATCCAGGAAGAACAGAAGGAATCTTCTGCTTTTGAATGGCTAGATAAAATGATCAGGGAGCTTCAAATTCAAGAAACAGACCCCCAACAAGTCAGAACACAGACATCAATCTCAAAGGATAAAAGAACTGCCCATGGTTTCTTTACAATCACAGGTTGGTGACCTCAAATAACCCTGCAAAAGAGTTGGCATAGACCATTACAAAAAGTATTATGTTGCACTCCAGTACTGAACATATCCTAATTGAAATGGGTGAAATAATGACGTAGAGATAGGATTGTTTCTACGGGCTCATTTTGCAGTTACCATAATGTAAAGTGGAAATAATCACTTTGTTAAAATCCAATCTGTTCGGATCATGCTTTACACCAGTATCCCAAGACATGTAAATTTTTGTTAGTACAAAAGTACAGAATGAGAAAACAGGCTGCTGATGGACGTTTCTTGGTCCATGTACTGCCTCTTTTTGTGGGTATACTGGTTGGCTCACCCAGGGCCCCAGAGATGACATACTGCATGTGCTCTTGGTTGTAGATCACAGCTGAACAAACTGCTTTGGAGTGTGAAAGGTCAGCACAGTGTAAACAGAAATCAGCAGTGACCTATAGAGTCGTCTCAAGACATAATAAATACCATCTTCACGGTCCTCCCCACCTTCTGCTGATTCAGGTATTCTCTAGCGCCATGTGGCTTGTCTCTGGAGCAGTATTTCAAATCCAGCAGACCATCGTATTTGGAGCAGAATTTCTAACTACGTTTTTAATTTTGGCAAAATAACTTTCAGCTCCTTCTGAAAATGTAATCATATATGGGGAGCTTCATTGAGAAAGAATAAAATACTTTTTAAAACACTCCATTAGCTTTGGCTACCATTAGTTTTACTATTCTGTAAGAATTTCCCCTAGGTTTAGGGGATAAAAACAGAATTTTTTTCAATCCAGATAGAATTTTGTGGAGAATCATTAACTTTTCCTCTCCTTGATATCTCTCAATGACCATTTGTTTTTCTGTATTCCTTTATTGAGGGGCATCTAGGCCAGTATTACCTCCTGCTAGAGTAGGATTGGGCCCACATTCATCCTGTTCCCTTCCCTGGGACAGCCACAAATCAATCAGGAGAGCCTGCACCAGTCCTTGCCCATGTTAGGTGAAAAGACTCTTTCAGATTGTGCTTAGCCTTCAGCTAGCGCATAGTCACCTGGGTAGATAATTTAAGACAGAATTGCTCACCTGAACCTGAGGTGCCTGGATCTAGTGAAAGTAGACCATACAGTATGTTCCCTGTGCATTCCAGGGCAAAGTTCAGGAAGATGTGTGAATATATGTGAGAAAGCATTCCAATTCCCATCATGTGCAAGATTCACATAGATTTGCTTGTCTAATGGGATAGCCTTGCAGGAGATCTAAAGCCCCTCACGGAATAATACTATCTAACACTGTTCTTCTAGACCTAAGTGTAGAAGGATGATAGGAGGGAAAACTTCCCTCTGCTCCAAGCCAAACCAAACAGAAAGCACAATCCATAACCTATAATAACTTAACCCAGATGGTCATATTTTCTTTAGACTGCTAACCATTTCCAGTGAATTCATTAGTTTCGGTGTTTCTTCTTTTCTATTCTTGTAGTTAACATTTTGGCTTGCCAAATTCTAGCCATCCAAGAACAGGAGAGATCAGATGCTTCAGATTAAACAGTTCAAAGATGCTTTAGATTAAACAGTTCAAAGTCGGTGACATTTAGTTAAAATAAACAAATGGAACAAAATGGACTGCAGACTCATAGGTCCAAAAGTTAAAACTCGTTGACTGAGACTTAGTGCTATTAGATGGTTGATTTTACTCAGAACTGAAGAGCTCAGGAACAATAAAGCCAATAACAGTGGCACCAAAGAGAAAATGGGACTGTTATGTTGAAGGAATGGTCCAAACTCGCCTGTTGTGTGGCATTATTTTAAATCCCAGCAAAATTTCCAAGTAAAATAAAACAACTAAAACAATGAGAAACTAAAACAGTGGGTGAGAATATGTTGGTCATTAACATCTTCAACTTGGGGCGTTGTGATGATTCAGGGTAGGAAATCAGATGGGAAGGAACAAAATTAAAAGTTAAAGAGAACAAGAACCCAAAAAAGTCTGGCTCAGAGAATTATGTGCATACATTTATATTTTAACAATTCTCCATCCGCTACTAGATGCATTTGAAAATGAAAAACAAGGGCTCATGACTGACTAAGAATAACTTCAAGACCTATCACCAGTCGTTTTTACCCAACACCCCTTTGCTTTCCAAACTCATCACTTTGCTTTGCAGATAAAGATGTTCTTAGCCTACTTTGAATACTATTTTTCTTTGTCCTTCATGTCCACCATGTATATTTGCAATTGTCCTTGGTCATCTCCCTTTACTTCTTCACAGCACTGCTTAAATCTAGCACCTGCCTAATCCCCCCCTCCCCCATTTTAAAAGGTTCAACTTCTTCTTCAATACAAAAGGAAACGTACCTCTCCCTGGACATCTAGGTACCATTCTGCACATGTCCACATGGTCTTTGTTGGCATATGTACTTTGCAAGGACAAGAGTCAGGTGTTTTGTAAGCTTGTACGATTCCTCCTCCTATTCCATCATCCATATAGGTATTTAGTAAATGTTGAATTGAAGTGAATTGCTTTCCAGTGCATTTTTTGGCACATGTACTTCAGTAGGTCAAAATTCTTCTCTTTTTGCAGTGCTTAGTGGTTTTCTTTTTGAATGAGTTCCTGACCAGGCCAGAGTTGTTGGATATCTCTGAAAGTTGTTCACAGCTTGCTAAACAAGGAAGCAGCATGATTATATTACTATATTGTAGACATGTCCCTGGTTTAAACATCAAGGAAATTCTATTTATGTTTTACAATGGGTTGTTCTTTCTCTTTTGTTCTCATTTCTCCTCCCTCTCTCCCTTCCTTCTTTCCTTTCTTCTTCCTCTCTCCTTTCTCCCTCCCCTCTTTTTCTTTAGTTCTTTTTAACAAAGCTCTCTTGTGAAACTCAAACGTTTATAGCAGGATCAACAGCAGTGAAGGGCTGTCTTTTTCAGCCCCACAAAGCTGGACAAATGCAACTCCAGAAGCCTGGCCTCATACCTCAATTGCGGAAGGTGTCAACAAATATGAGCTGAATCAAGGCTGGCCGAGCTCTCTACTTGGGAATGGCATTGGCTCCAACAGCGGGAACACTGAGTTTCTAGCTTCAGGCTTTCAGTTCTCTCTATAGCTTAATGGCTCACAGACCTTTTATGAGACAGCTGGATAACAATGTGCTTTTATGACAGCCTGACTCTTTTTTCCCCTTTTAAATCTCAAACTGTACTGTATAAGACATTCTGTCTCCTATCGTTCCATCAACAAGGCCTGAATAGCCAAGGCAAGTGCTCCTGAAGCACTTGTTTATTTCCTTGGATTTTTTTTTTTTCTACAATAAAAGAATAAGGGGAAAGGAAGGTCCCAGATGTGAAAGATGGCTGGTAAAGGCCTCTGTGTGAGGTCCTTGGTGAGAAATCTCATTCTAAAGATCTGGGTGACTGGAATTTCCTTTCCTCCCATCCCCCGCAGACATCCCCCTCCCCAATAACCTTCTAATACAAATCCTTAAGCATTAAGTCAGGCGGAAAATGAGTCTACTCTACATTTATCTTCCTGAATGGCAGTCAACTCCCGCTTAATCTTTCAACATATATTTGTTCAATGGATCAACAGATTGTGTAAGCAGCATGACGGTTGGGTTTAGAAATGTGTCTGCTCATGTTTGGTTTGTGCTGAACCATTGACCATTTTGTTTGTGAATCCATCATAAATTATATCTCCGAGTTACCCAGCACTAGGAATGGGGACAGAGGACAGTGCTCATACAGGCAGAAAGACTTTTAGTCACTGTCATTTTCCAGTATTGAGAATGCTGACTTGTTTTATTTTGGAATGCTTTCTAATATTTTCAAACTAGAAAACCTCAATGTTAATTCCTTTCTCTTTTCCCAAAGGTGTCTCTTACATATTCTTCTCCTGTCCTTTCCTCATTAAAACAAAGTAGGCTTTGAAGGCACAGAGTAGTTAATAAAAAAGTATAACATATTAATAAGAAGGCTAAGAATTAAAAATCTGTGACTCTTTGGACATACTGGTTCAAATCACTGCTCCTTAAAAGTGGGAAGAATTTATGTGTTAAAAGATTGTTGCATCGGTCAATCAACTCATCACACAACTGATTTGACCTTTTATTTTTTTAAACAAATTGTCAGTTTCATTAAATTTTCAAGTTATTATTCAACCAGTCAACCAGTATTTACTGTGTTCCTACTTCATTAAATGCAGTGGAAAAAATATAAAAAGGTGAAGACAAATTTCCTAACCTCAACAATTTAAGTCAAGTTGGAGGAGTAATATATATGTTTGTTAAAAGATAGTATGAGGATTCCTAAATAAAAATGAGGGGATGAGAAAGTTTGTGTTGTAGTAGTATAGTTTCTTTACAAGAAGGAATGGTTTGCAGGGAAGTTTTATTTGTTTGAAAACTGTTCAGTATTTACTGAGCACAGTATTTTTGGGACACTGAGCATATAATGCAAAATAAGATTTACTTGCTGGCCTCATGATGCTTAAGATTGAAATAGGAAGAGTGGACGTACAGCTGTGGATGAGGAAGGAAGATTGATGTCAGCCATCATATGCCCATGTCATGCCCAACTCCTGTCCAAGTCAGGAACTGAGTTGGGGAGCTATAGGAAGACCTGCTGGTTCTGACATGTAGATTTTACATGTCATAGTGGAGCCTTGTTAGATAAAAGGACATTTCCATATATTTTAAGTGTAATATTCTTACATTTCAAAATGGGAGCATAATCATACTTTGTAATAAGGCGGGATTTTACTTATATCAGTAAAGAATATATTATTTTTTAAAACCTACTGTTGATGTTGCATTTTAGCCATTCCATCACCCCTGTGCTTCTGTTGCCTTAGTGACTTCCTGTAACAGTTCTGTCAGCTTGGGAAGGTGTTATTATCCTCATTAGAAAGGGAAGGAACCTGCAAGTTCTGGTAGACAAGTACGCAAGGTCATGGAGCCTAGTTAAAGGGAGATTTGACACCGAATCTTTTTTTTTTTAATTTTTATTGTTATGTTAATCACCATATATTACATCATTAGTTTTTGATGTAGTGTTCCATGATTCATTGTTTGTGCATAACACCCAGTGTTCCATGCAGAATGTGCCCTCTTTTAATACCCATCACCAGGCTAACCCATCCCCCTACCCTCCTCCCCTCTAGAACCCTCAGTTTGTTTTTTAGAGTCCATCGTCTCTCATGTGACACCGAATCTTGATTCCTAGCTCTGGGCTTTTTCCTCTTTTGCATTTAGCATCCTTTGATTAAGTTTCATAATGAAGGGTAAGAACCTCAATTTGAAAACTTGTCTATTGATGCTCTTTTTCTACTGGGAAACATTAACCAGTGTTAATGAGTCTTTAGCTCAAGATATGTTTTAATATTTATAGGTGAATTTTAATATTTATAGGTGAATTCGTCTGCAGATGCCAAGACAAATTCTTTGCCAATGGTGATGACCTGTTACGGTGATTCAGCACTGACAGTCTCCACATACATTGAATGTGGAGTAACAGTAATAAAATCAGATACATAACATCCAATAAACAAAATATCAACAAAAGTCCTTTAGGAGCCACTGGATTGAGAGACATTCAGGTTTTGGAGTGTTTTCCCAGATTTGATGGCATTGAAAGTCACAGAGAAGCTGCAGTCCTAGACTCAAAATTGGTAGTGATGGTTTCCTTGATTGCAGAAAAGAGAAACTCACTGAAGCCAGTCCAAGAAAGGAGAATGGGTTGTTATGAGGTTTCATGGGGTCTGTAAGGAAATAGAGCTAGTAGAGGGGCCTTACAAGCCCTGTTGCTGGGGAGACATGGAAACCATATCCTTTCCTTGACTAGTGTAGAGTTAGGCAAACTTTGGGTTAGGTAACTACCCTGGGTCCAATCACTCGAGGGAACCAGGCTGTTGCACACCACTGTTTTTATTCAGAAGAGGGTATGGGCAGAGCTAGCAAGGGTCTGTGTCTTTCATTAAGAGTGTTCTATTTATTCTGTTTACCTTACCCCGCAGCTAATGGTCTCAGTAGACTCTAAATGTTTTCCCCAATTTGATTAAGGTTGATCTGGTTATTTATAATTGTTGAGAAGCATAGCAACATTTTGTTTGCACTGCAGTTTATTATGCAATATTTGATTTCCTCTAAAAACGGGGAAATTGTAATATTCAAAATTACTATATCTGTCAATGACAGGGACAGAAATTAGAATTCTATATATTCTGGTCATATGGACTATGGTTATGCCAATGTTTCCTAATAGAAGAGAAAAAAAGATCATTATTTAGGTATATCATAAATATAGACTCTTTGCTAATAAGGGCCAGAGAAAATATATGAGCTAAGTTTTATCCTTCTTCACAGACATGTTCCTGAAATAAATGCTGCTTTGATTTGGCCTTCTCTTTCTCCTCTCACCCTCTGTGTACATTTCTGGGCAGAAATTTCCATCATATAGTATGAAAACTCTGGGAATCCTTGAAATATTTCCAGGGGACTGAATTGTGTTTCCCCCAAATCCATATGTAGAATCACTAACACTCAACATAAGTGTATTTGGTGATAGGACCTTTATGGAGGTAATAAAGGTTATATGATATCATAAGGGTAGGGATAGAACTGATAGAACTAATGTCCTTATTAAAGATTATTTATTTTGAGAGAGAGAGAGATTGAGAGTGCCCTGGTGGTGGTGGGGGTGCAGAAGGAGAGAAGCAGATTCCCTGCTGCACATGGAGCCTGAAGCAGGGCTCAATGCCATGAGATCATGACCTCAGCCAAAATCAAGAGTCAGATACTTAACTGACTAATGTCCATATCAGAAGAGGAGAGTCACCAGGGAACTCTGTGCACACACAGAGGAAAGGCCATGTGAGGATATAGCGAGAAAGTGGCCATCTACAAGCCAGGAGGAGAGGTTTCAGTAGAAACCAACCCTGCCAATACCTTGCTCTTGCAATTCCAGCCTAAAGAACTGTGAGGAAATAAATTGTTGTTGTTTAGGCCACCCAATCTGTGTTATTCTGTTATGGCAGTCTGAGGAGTCTAATACCAATATTTTTATATATGAGGAAGCTGAAATGCAGAGAGATAAAGCAACAAAGTATTAAGTGAAGAAAATTTGAATTTGAAAACAATTTTGAATTCTGAGTTTTGAATTTGAAAATAGGATTTGAAAATAGCCCCTTCTGAATCTGTGATGATGGTCTTTCTCCTCCCTGTCCTGCCTGTTTAATTCCCCTGAAGACTTAAGAGTTGAAAACTCTTACTGGTGTCAAATTTACAGATAGGTCAGAAAGTTTGGAAGTGATGAAATGCTGGATGAAGCTAGAGGCAGACCCTGATCATTCCCTGGCTGTGATGAGAGAGCTAAGGGAACACCCTGGAGATGGTGCTCCCGGCCGACTCTTGGTGCTGAGTCATACTAAAGTACTTCCAAGGGAAGTAGAAAAATGGGGCCATTGTAATTATCAGCCAGAAATGGAATTGGGGAAGATGAGAGGAAGCTAGCAAATCCACAGGCTATCTCCTCTTTGTATTCAGGCTGGGCATAACCAGACCATTTGGAGCAGTCCAAGAAAGTAGATCTCATGTGGAGGGGGCTAGTATTTGAATAGAATTGGCTTCAACATTCACTGTTAAGGAGATTTTGAAATGTTGCCAGTTAATTTAACAACAGTCTGCCTTAAAAAAAAAATCACATGGGTTTACTTAGCCTTCATTTGTATTTGCTAAGCAAAGCTTATCAGCACATTTCCTCTTAATTTTTTATCTTCCTTGTAAAATGTTCAATGTTGAATTTCACCAGTATTTTCTTTTTATCCCTGAATGATGGAAACCTCTGATTTTTTCCCCTTTCCTCTTTAGAGAGAAGAGGAACATTTAGAATTTGCCCTGGAGATACAATGTCTTCCAAATATTAGCTCAGGGAATAGAAAGGCTCTGAGTTGCCATGTGCTGTTGTTTGCTAGAATAAATAATCATATAAAGGCCTTGCTCTTTTCACTCCTTTCTCTTTCAGCAGAGTTCAAACCAGGGTTATTTGCAGGTATCCTCTTGAATCCAGTTGAAAGACTCTGAATATCTTGGCTTTTCAGTCTTGCTTTTGCTTTTTCTTTTCCATCACTGTATTCCTTTTTATTTCTTTCTAGGTTCCTGACCTTATTTCTTTATTTCTTTCAAATAATAGGAGCTCTTCAGTGTGTGAATGAGTGTACACGTGTGTGTGTGCGCGCATGTGCGTGTGTGAACCAAGAAGAAGAGGCTGTAAGGCAACTAGAGCGTTTATTTGGGGTCTTAGGGATTCAATGCAGAAGACATACTGTGGACTGAAATTAGAAATTGAAATTGTGCCCCAGATTACAAGCAGGAAGTGCAGATTTATAAAGGCAAAAAACCACAAGGTTACATAACGTGGTTTGAGGGAATTATGATTGGTGCCGACAAAGTTAAACTGACTATCTAATACAGGATTGGCTATTAACCTAACAGGTGTTACATTACCTCTCTTTCAGTCCAAAGTAGAGTGATATCTTCCAGAAGATAGCCTAGGTGCAATGGATAAGGGTCAAATGTCTGTGATATTCCAAAAATTGAAACAGGAGATGTGCATAGGCCTTTCTTCCTCAGTATCCTCCAGACCCTGTTTTGAATGACTCTCTTAGCGTTTCTCACTTCACTTTGGAATGTTCTTTCACGGTGTTTATGTGTGTTTATGTAGATGTGTGTATCTGTGTCTGTGTGTATGTGTGTGGGGAGTGGGTATGTGGTGTTTCTACCCTTTAAAAGTGACACTGATTGTACCATTGTCAAATTCCCAAGGCTCTGCCATCCATAATTATAATTGCTAAATATTGATAGACTAAAAGTCAAATAAATGAATGAATTATGAGATGCATATGGAATACAAATAAAGATCTTAAATATCCATTCCCCACATTGATTGCTGTTTAGAAAGTAGAATATATAAAACGCATTGAGACGCCTCAAGGAATCAGGGTTATGATACTCTGGGCTGTTTCTCCAGTGTTCACTTAGACACTTTTAAAAACAGGATTTTTTTTTTTTTCTGTTTTGAAAGAGTAAACACCTTACAAGCTGAAAGTCATCAAAATTCTGCCTTTCCCTACTCATCATACATTACATTTGCCAAGCACAGATTAAGGCAGATTATTAACCTACTCAATTACAATGGAACTCCTATGGAAATGTCTATTAGTACCGCATTAATATCTCATTAGTTCATCATGTTAATGTTATTACAATGGTTACCAAAGGAATTGGTGCTGATTGATACCTAATTTTGAAGGGTTGTTGCCCCAAGCATCATTTAAGAGGGAGGCTCAAGAGTAGAGGTGGAAATCTGCTTTCTGTCTTCTTCCCTAAAAAAAGAAAAGGAAAGGAAAAAGAACAAATGAATATTCCTGGCAAAACATGCTGCAGAGGCTGCATGAGACTCAAGATATAAATCTATTTTGACAGGTGTAGTCATTATTCTTATCATCTAGGAGAGCATTATTCTTTTTGTTTTAATGGCAGAGATAGCAGGAAGACAAAATTTGCCTTCATGTGAATGCATCAAAATGTAATAACAATTAGCTAATAAAATAAATTATTACTAATGATGATAATAGCATGTCTGTGTCTTTACAATGAATGTGTAGCTCTACTTATTTACATCTTTCCCCAGAGGAGTTCAAGTAGATTTATAGAAGTTAAACCACTCCCACCTCTCCATTCATTTGCATATATTAAAAGAAATAAATCATAGAAGCTGATCGTACCATTTTATAAGGAAAATTATGTCTCTGCAGTTTCACGTCTTTGATGTAGTTAGTAATTCTCCATATTTGGAAGGTTTGTGCAGCAATAAGGTCAGTGGCACCAAGACTGGAGTCTAGACTTCATGACTTTGGGAGAATATTAATCACCGTATGCCCAGGCTTTCTGGCCCTGGTGGGGAGCAGATGGCTGTGGGGGTGTCCTACACAGCAAATCAGAGCTGGCCTTTAAGACAGATATGAAGAAGAAAAAGTCTGTTGCTGATGCTGTCTTATTTTCTATACTTTCCCCACCTGTCTCTCTGCTTTTCACTGAGACTCCAGAGCTCTCATGGTCTTTTCAATGAAATTTTGGGGTGGTTTGTCATAGTTAACCTTTTACTTTGTTTCTGTTTACTTAGAACAACAACAACAAGTTGTTGGAGGTTTGCAGAGAAAGGAGAAATTACAAGATGGACCTCTTGAAGAGTGGCAGAGTAAATTGTATCAGAAAATGTTGAATGAGGTTCAAGTGGCAGTGTCGAGGCCCCACGTCAGGTTTGTACACACATTGAATGGTGATCATTAGTGTTGTTGTGGGGCTTTCTCCTGCCATGTTCAGCTGCTTGGATGCGGGCACCCGGTCAGACTGGGATCTTGCTGGGTGTATAAGACAGAGGAGAGAGATACAAGGACACAGCAGGCATATATAAGGGTGAGGAGGCAAATAAGAGTGTGTAACAGACAGTGAAATGTAAGGGCACTGAATGGGAGGTCCCAATATGATTGAAGAATTACTGGATCAGTATTGTTGGAGGGTTGGGCAAGAACAATAGGAGATGGTGATCTAAATGAGATTCTTGAAATTGAGATTTTGGAGGCAGTATGGTTGGTAATGACAAGGTCTAGGACATTAATATGGGAGGCCAGTTAATATGGTTAAACCATTAATATGGTTTCAGACCAGTGAAAGGTAAATTACTGCCACAAGGGCAGGCTAATGTGGTAATCTAATCAGATAACATATGTTTCCATGTCACTGGGGAATTTTAGAGATTGGGGGAAAACAATTGTTTGGAAATCGAGATAAGGAACAGGAGGGGGAAGGAACCTGGCCTGTCTTTAAGCCTTGTTAAATATTGGATATGAGAATCAAAACAGCCACTGCTTGAAAAGGCTGCTCTTTAAGTGGTTCCTGGAAACTCCAGCTGCAGCAAGAAGGTGCAGAAGGGAGGTTACCAGCGTAGCAGACTTTGGGTTCCAGAGGGCACAGTTCAATGTGTTAAGGAGTCATCTGAGTCATGACTCAGATATTGAGTCAGAATAGAGGAGGTACAAGTGCATATGGGGATTGAGTCTGAGTGGTAAGAGATGAATCTGAGGAGTAGAGAGAGTGAGAAAAAAATATTGTAAGCCCCTGATATTTTAGAGTTTATGAGCATAGCACAATCTAGCATAAATTAATTAATGCAGTCCTTTAAAGGAAGGGGAACATTCTTCTGTTTCCCTTTCTCCTTTGTACTGCTTGGAATATGGATAAGAAGATTGACACTCTTAATTAGTTAGGACTGTGAGATAACATGCTGAGGTGTAAGAGAAAAGAAACCCAAGTCCTTGATGACTATGAAGCTGCCATACCTACCATGTGCTAGCTACCTCTGGACTTCTTTTTTGGGATAAAGAAACTTCTCTGAAATTTAACACAGGAGAGAAAATGATAATAATCCTTCCTTAATTAGAATTGTGGTCAAATGGGAAGAGAGAGCCAAAATGGGCAAAAAGATTGTAAAGAGAGTGAAGCTCCCCCTTGCTATAAATGCATGTTTTTCTTTAACTTTTATTTCAGTAAATTTAAGAAAAACTTGTAAATGAGATTGTTGAGTAATCCTGGCAACCATGAGGTATGCTGGAAAATCAGATATGGGAGAATGCCATTTTGCCATTACAGTTTTCAAAAAGAGGAAGAGAGACTCTGCAACTATTGAATTATGAGCTTTATTTTATTTCCTGGAGTTCCAAGAAGAGGAAGTGGTTGGGTCATCATTACAGTAACCTCATTTCCTTCTTTGACAGATATATTGGACTATGGTGCCAGGGGAAATGTGGCAGAGTGTACTTTTGAACTAAAGCAAGGCATTTGAAGGGGCTTTCAAAATGTCTTCATAGATCAATTAGAGGAATATTGGTTTGCATAGAAGATCGAAAGAGTGTATGAAGGGTAGTTCCTATGGGACAACCTGCAAGTTATTTCTATTTTTGCTCCCTGCCTTGGTGCCAGCTTCATCATAAGGGTTGGCTCCCCCTTGTGGTTAAAAGATGGCTTCATTAATATTTGCCAGGAATAGGGAGAGGGTTCCTTCAGGATCATTCCTCTGAGGAGTCAGGAAGCTTCTTTCCTGGATTGTGACAACAAACCTTTCTCATGTTTTATTGATTCCAGTTGGATTAGGAGTCCATCCCTGAACCAATTACTCTGTCCAGATAAAATGAATACTCTGCTTGGCTTAGGGCTGACTGGTTAGGGGTGGAGTTGGCTTCATGGGGCAGGAAGGGTATACAGTTTTGTATCTCTATATCTCTATATATCTATATCTAGAGAGAGCTGAGTAGTCAACAGAAAATGAGGGAGTGGATTATTTTGTAGGCAAACATAATATTCACTATTCTTGAAAGATTTTGAGGGTAAGGTTCTTGAATTCAGAAAGTAGAAGTTTAAATGTTGATGACACAGGCATTCTGATAGATTTGTCAGGATTGCCTTAGCCACAAAATACACTCCAATTAATCAAACGAGTGAACTGAAGGAGCAGAATTGTTTATCATTATCCATCTTATGGCAGATACATGTTGGCCCAAAACCATGATTTTGGTTTAATTATAATCAAGGTTAACACTTCTACCTGATTATAATTGACCAATATGTTTACATTTTTTAGAACATTAGAGGAGGATTACGTTCTCTTAATGGCTCAGAATGACAACCAGTCTTTTTTTTTTTTTGATCACAGGATGGCGTGTATCTATTTCAACAGATTGCTCAGGTATAAATTAAAAAGCAAGTGGCTATAGTCTTTTTTTGTGCTGCTTAAAATAGTGGTTTGAAATACTTAAACTTTAGTGTAATTTTTAAGATGATATTAAAAAAAAAAAAAATCTCAAAGGACCCTTACATGTCTTAGATCATTTTATTGAGATCATAGTGACATATCTTGTTAAAAATGCTTAGAATTGTCCAGTACTTTCTGCTATTTTTAACCAGTTTCTTTGTTATGTGAGGCAAAACACATTAATGGTCACTGGCAAAAAGTCCATCTTGAAACTAGCTTATTCCTTATGCCTTTTATTTAACTGAGAATTCAGTGTGTGCAATGTATTGAAAAAGAGACCACAGAATTTGGGTAGATATTTTGTGAAATAATAGATCTGTAGTTTTGGGAAGTTGAGAGAAGCCCCTTTTATAGATAAGTCATCCTTTAGGGTGTGTTCTAAAAGATATAAATCTGATGACATAAAAAAATAATTTTGTAAGATGAGATCCTGTCATTCAAAATATTTAGTGATTTCCCTTAGCAGAAGATTGTCCCCAGAAATAGTTAAATATCACTCAAAAATAGTTAAATATCCTTTAATACCTTGTTAGTCAAACTGTGGTCCATGGATCAGCAAGATCATTATCACAGGGAGCTTGTTAGACCTACACAATCTCACCTCCATCCTAGACCTGCTGAATCTGAATCTGCCTTTTAACAAGATCCCCAGGGGATTCATGTGTTCATTAAAGTTTGATCATAGATTACTGAATCTCAGTTAGGGAGATTTCCACAGTCTACAGAATACTGGGGGCAGGGCCTCATGGGCCAAAGAATTCATGTTTCTTACAGGTCCTCTCATAAAACCTCTTCAGATGTATCACAGAATTTTCATTTTCACTTATAGTGATGGCTACATATAATGTTTCCTGCTAAAATCTGTATTGTTTTATCATTATTATTTTCAATGAGCTATCTCTAGAAGAAAGGCTTTGAAGTCTGGATCTGCCACTTCCCAGCCATCTGACTTTAAGCACATTACTTCAACAGTTCAAGCCTAGTTTTCTCATCTCTAGGAACTCTAGATTCTAGAATAAATCTTCAGGATATCATCTCTAGATGGTATTGATCTTATACTGTTGTGAGGATGAGTTGAGATAAGGTGGGTAAAACATTGTAGCCCCAGGCCTGGGACATGTAAGGAACTCAGTGAGTATTAGTTCCCTTCTTCCTTGCTGGAACATGCACTCCATTGAAACCTTAGATTTATCTACTGTAAATGATGTAAAGACTACTGAAAGTCTTTGCCTGTGTAGCAAAACTGTAATGTGGTTCCTATAAAACATTAGATTTTTAACAGCTCTACTTGCCGAGTAAGTGATTTGCAAAATGATATTTAAATAATTAAATAGAATTGAACTGTTTAGTGTGGTCCATCTGGATGCCAAATTGCACTTGCCAAAATGATAATTTGGATTTTAACTTAATTGATACTTTACTCTTCTTCCTGAATCTGATTTATCAACAAGCTTTGCTGTTTCTCTGCTACTTAGCTTTTACTTAGTGACTGCTTCTGGGGTCTGCTAAAAAGTCTTCATCTTGCTAAGTTTCCTTGGCTTCCCTGCAGTCCTTGTCTAATGAGGAATCAGAGTGTTCCATTCCCTGGTGGTCAAAAATGTGGCTGGGTGGGTTCTGATGAGCTGTTGAGGGGTTGGCTGAGAAGCTGCTTCTGAAAGACAGCCTGGCCTAAGATCTGTAGACTCCTTGGACCACCAGTAGTTCTTTATAGTTAAACTCTTACTCTGTTGTAAACTCCCTGACCACACCATCCCAGGATAAGTGAATTGTGAAATGATTGCTAGACTGCATGGCAGTAGTCAAGGCTCAGAGAGACCTAAGGTCAATGCACAGGCAAATCCATGTGACAGATGATGCGGCAGCCACTCATGGACCCTCTCTTTATATGGGGGGCAGGTCTCCACAATTCCTTCCTACCTAGAGCACTTCACAATGTAGAGCACTTCTCAGTATGCTATCATTTTATTTAAAAATGTTTTTAAAAATTAAAACAAATATAGTAAAGTATAAAAGAGAACATAGCAAATACCCATATTCTTATCACCCAGAATTAATTGTTAATATCCCATTTAACCATCATTTCCTGTACCATTTCCCTTTCTAACACCTCCAAAGGCAGACACCATCAGTAGTTTAATATGGGGCATTATACACCTCTATAAAAACTCTCTCTCTCCATATCTGTAACCAATATGGAATATTATTTTGTGAGTACTTTCTAAAATGTACATAAATGGCATCAAATTGTATCAGTCTTTCTGAGCGTTGCTCCTCTCCCTTCAGCATTATGCTTTTGAGATCCAGCCATGCTGGTAGGCCCAGTTCATTCCTCAGTTTCATTTAACAGGAGTAGAGCTTTCAGTCTTGGAAATAGACTACATTTTACTAATCTCTTTTCAGGATTTGTAGGTTGTGGCTAATATCTAGCAGCCATCAGTAGACCTGTGAATGTACTGGCATTTCTGTTCCAGCCCTAATGGTTTTCTTGTTTAACTAATGGCTGCTGTCTTCATTAGAGATTAGTACATTAATTGAAACCGTACTTAGCCCTCTTGGTAAAGTGATGAATTGTATGTTTTATTCTTTTGTCCTTAAAGCTGAAAGGCAATGTGTGCACCCTTTGGGGAGCTCAGACTCCCTAAGTAAAGGACAGCACATTAAACAGCCCATTTGGTAAGAACAGGAGAGTCTCACTTACATGTCATCTTCTATTTTGTTGGCTCTTGTTAGACACAGACCAATGAAAAGATTACTTCCATGTTTAGGCAGATCCAAGCTTACTCCAGTCTTCACAGCTTGCCTCCCTCGGTGGCTAGTGAAGGAAGTTTCTGTGGCTTCTGACTGTCAAAAAATTTTGTTTATCCTCATTAGCAAAGCCAACAGAGTAATGATACTAAGGTCTTTTGAGGGCATCTTCGGGACACACTGAGTGGAACAGTTATTTTAATGGGAACATTATCCTTCATATAAACTATTATTGCCTAGTTGCCCCAGGTCTCTCTTTCTTCTGACACCGTTTATTAAGAATGTATTCCAGGGGCGCCTGGGTCGCTCAGTCGTTAAGCAGCTGCCTTCGGCTCGGGTCATGATCCCAGGGTCCTGGGATTGAGGCCCTCATCAGGCTCCCTGCTCTGCGGGAAGTCCGCTTCTCCCTCTCCCACTCCCCCTGCTTGTGTTCCCTCTTTCACTGTGTCTCTCTCTGTCAAATAAATGAATAAAATCTTAAAAAAAAAGTATTAAAAAAAAGAATGTATTCCAAATTGTCAAATAAAAACGTAACTGTGTAAAGTTGTCCACTGAAGTGAAATGTGGTACAAAGCAGTAAATTACCCTACATGTTGGATTCCGTCCTAACCTAATCAGGGGGAAGGAGCCTGTAAGCAGGACAGGAGTGCGTGTGAGTGAATGTGCCCATGGATTCCGACCAGGTTTTCCTCCCCATTGTTCTGTAACCCCAGATGACTGTTAAGTCATCTGCAAACTCTGTATGGTCAAGTTCAGTAGTTAATTCTCAATCTTCATCTCACTCTTCTCTTAGAGTATTTGATACAGTTGTTCCCTTCCTCCCTGAAGCACTTTCTTCATTTGGTTTCCAGGGGCAGTGCTTTCTTTTCTCTTGATTATCGCCTGTTTTCCAGTCTCTCTTGTGAGATACGCTTCACCTTCCAGGCTTCTACATGTCAGTATGTCCAAGGCTTCGGTCTTTCCATTTCCTTCCTCTTCTCTCTATACCATTAGATGTGATTACATCTAGTCCATGCCTGTAAGTACCATTTATAAGGTAACCATTCTCGAATTTATATCTGCGGGCCAGATTTCCTCCTTAACTTTCCAACTCATATCTCTCCGCCTCCATGGCAACTTCTCTTGGACAATGAATTGCAATGATTCCTTAAAAACTGTGAAACTGAAATCTTGAGTTCCACACCCCAATCTTTTGTGACTCCAGTATTTCCATTTCAATAAGTGGTCCTTCTGCTTAGCGTATTGCTCAGGCCACAACCCAGGGGGTCATTCCTGGCTCTTTTTCTCACCTTTGTACTTCACATCCATTCTGTTGGCAGATCTGTTGTTTTCACCTTAAAACCATGTAGTGACCATCTATCGTCGTCATCTGTACTGCTGCCACTCTAGTCCAAGTTGCTAAAGTCTCTGGCATGCACTGTGCCAATAGCTTTTACTAGACTCTTTTCCACTCTTGTCACTTACAGACCAGTCACTGCATGGCAGCTAGAATGAATCTTTTAAAACATAAATCCAATTGGAACGAAATAGAAAGTCCTTGCAATAGTCTATCAAGCCCTATTAGATCTGGCCTTTCTGAGAGCCTTTGTACTTGCTATTTTCTCAACCTGTGGTACTCTTTGAAGATATTTTCATGGCTTACTCCCTCACTACACTCAGTTTTCTGTGCAAATGCCACTTCATTAGTGAAGCCTTTCCTGACCACCCTGTATAGAGAACATAATCCTTCCACCTCTCTCTTTCCCCTTAACCCGCTTCATTTTCTGCCTGCTTATTCATGCAGTGCCTGTCATCTTCCACTAGAACATAAGCTCCCATTGGGCAGGGACCCCTTTATTCACTGATGAATCCCCAGGTCTGATAATAATGCCTGCCACATGCATTTGTTGAATGGATTAATGCAGGGAAATTCTATTTTATTCTGTCCCCCGCCTCTACATTTTGTTATAATTATAATTATTGAAAATGTATCATTTTAGAGAATGATTAAGGATGTGCATCTAGTTCTCTTACTCTTATCCCCATCCTGCCCCTGACTCATACACATTTTCACAGATATTAAGAAATTTGCTCAAGAAACATTAATAGTTTTACAGACATTTTGAAAGCCATGGTACCTCATTCACTTCTCAGATTCCAGTCTTTCTCTTAAATGTTTTGTTCAACTTCAAGACTTGTGGATGAGAAAGATATAAAATCAGCAGAAATGTTATACGTAGGATACCTTTGCTTGTTTGAATACTATGAAATGAGGAAAGACCGCCTAAATTAAAAGCATTCTTAATCTTGCATATGTACATATACAAATGTGTTTTGAAGTATGTGGTTCTTGGTGCAAATACATACTAAAGTTTGCCAAGTAAAGGTTCTCTTCGATCTGTTTTAGTGATTATATAACTAATTTATATTTGTAACATTTGTAATTAGAATATTACCTGTATGCAAATGAGCATAAAAGTAATTTTAAGAATGATTAAAAACAGATGAATTTCTTTGTAAGTGATAGTTTATTTTTCTTCTACTTGGTATGTAATAAAAAGGGCAGACATTAGTTTTGTGTATTTAAATCCTGGATGTTGAATTAAAATTTTCCAAATTGAGAAGGAGTTTCTGTAATTTGAACAGTTAAAAGGAGGAACTAAGACTCTGGTTTTCTTGGTTCAGATGTGAGGAAAGTCTTTAGGTAACTTCATCTTGACCCTTCAAAAGATTTGTTTCCTTATAGAAGCCACAGAAACCAATGTAATTCCCTAAATTAGAAAGGTCATTAGTACATTTGGCACTTCAGGTAATTCCAGAGTAACCCATTTCCTTGCTCACCCTGACTGGCTCTAGAACCTGTGGGAGAGATAGTTGGGCTAATTTAAAGTGAAAAGGACATCCCTTTCTGATTGTAGATCTCTTGGCTTACCTAAATTATCCCCTAGAGGCAAAGGAAGAATGGTAAAATGTTAGGTACCACATTTACGCAAGCAAAGTATTAGTCTTGAATCAAATCAGATGATCTCTGATGGTGCATATTGCAAGATGCCGCAAGAGACTAGGATAGTGGTTTGTTTGTCATGACCACTGGGGGGGATGGGTAAGTAGCTTTGGGATTACTCTGATTCTGGCTGAGGGTACCCCCCTGAATGTTCTCACTGGATCCTCTTTCTCCTCTACAACTCTGCAGTGTATTCAGCCTTCTCCCAACAAGAGCAGCCAGGGATGACATCAGGAGAGCTCGCATATCCAAATAGTGCATATCTGTCTTCTGGGGTGGCCTCCAGAGTCGAGGCCTCTACTTACTAAGGTTGGAGCCTGTGGGCAGAGCCTGGCAATAGAGGTGGAGGGCTGGTGCTTTTTTTTTTTTTTTAAGGTTTTATTTATTTCTCTTAGAGCCCACAAGCAAGGGAAGGAGCAAAGGGAGAGGGAGAGAATCTCCAGCTGACTCTATGCTGAGCACAGAATCTGATGCGGGGCTCGATTTCACAACCCTGAGATCAAGACCCCAGCTGAAACCAAGAGTTAGATGCTTAACTGACTGAGCCACCCAGATACCCCAGGGCTGATGACTGGTAGGAGAACCTATGAAAAAATGCATTATGGTCTGACAATTGATCTTTTGATCATGTGTGAAACAGAGATTCTTGCTTTCATAAAATTTCATAATAAGCCCAGCAACTTTCATGTTCACACGTTAACTTAAAAATTGATAAAAAGATCTGCTTTGGGGGATATCCAGAGAAGCTTCTCTCTCCACCTAGGCCCATCCACTTTGAAATTTCTTTTTCTCTGGTCATTGTCTCCGTGTTGTTATTTTTATTTTTATTTTTTCCCTTCTTCTTTTTCCTTTTTTCCCCCCCTCTTTTCTCTGGTTTTGCTCTGAGAGTCAAGGTAAGAGTAGAGGGATGGAAAATGCCTTTATGGGGTCTGACTTGGCAGTGAAACCTGATAACAGCAGTCAGGCATCCTGCACTCTGAAGATTTATGTACCACTAGGATATCTCCTGAACTTTGTTAAAATTATAGTGTCCATCTCCTTCCTAGTGACATTATA
Organism: Zalophus californianus; assembly: GCF_009762305.2. Lineage (NCBI taxonomy): Eukaryota > Metazoa > Chordata > Mammalia > Carnivora > Otariidae > Zalophus > Zalophus californianus. The sequence continues at coordinate 72,902,133 of NC_045607.1, forward strand.
GAAAACTTCTTCTCTTATCATACACTTAGAACATCCCTGCAACCGACCAGGCAGTTAGTGGTGATAGGGTGAGGAACATATCCAGTCATGTTGAATGAAGATGAGTTTACATTAGGTACTAGGTTCCTTCAAAAAGGAAGGCAGAAGAGAGGAGAGATTTAGTAAAGCATGAAAAAATTCATGCTCAGGAACAACGTGATGTCTGTGCGAAGTAAAATCTACTCAGCTGCTAACAAGAGCAGACATGTCCAACTCTACAAGTTCCATGAAATGACTTGGGATTCCTTCCTTCCTTATTTTACACACAAGATTTACCATGCTATAGGCGCGCCTGGGTGGCTCAGTCCATTAAGTGTCTGCCTTCGGCTCAGGGGTCCTGGGATTGAGCCCCGCATTGGGCTCCCTGCTCCGTGGGAAGCCTGCTTCTCCCTCTCCCACTCCCCCTGGTTGTGTTCCCTCTCTCATTGTGTCTGTCTCTGTCAAATAAATAAATAAAATCTTAAAAAAAAAAAAAAAAGATTTACCATGCTATATAAACTCTTCTGAACCTTGCTTTTAAAACTCATATTTTGGAGCCTGTTTCAAGATATTCTATATAGAGCTACTTTGGTCTTTTCAGTGGTGCTATAATATTTTGTTATTTTGACGTACTATAATAATTTAAAAGATATCATCCATTGAACATTTGAATTACTTCTAATATGCAAATATGGCCTTTGTCGGGGAATACTCTAAATAAATTTTTTGTGCATGCATCTTTGTTTTATATTTGTAAGTGTATTTGTAGCATAATTTCTTGGAAATGGAATTGCTGGGTCTAGGGTGTATGAATATTTTAATTTGGAAAAATATTGCCAAACCATCTTTCATTAAGAATTTGCCAGTTTACGCTTCGTTTTCTTACACAGGGATGCCTGTTTCCTCACTCCTTTTGCCCCCTGGACATTACCAAGTGTTTTGATCTTTGCCAATAGGATAGCTAAACCATGGAATCTTGTTACAGTTTTTATTTGTATTTCTTTTATTAGCAATGATATTTAATATCTTTTCAGACATTTAAAAGTCATTTTTAATTTCCATTTTCTCCAACTATCTTTTCATGTCTTTTGTCAATTGTGTTCTATCCCTTAAAAAATAATCAGGTAGTGGTTTATCTATTTTATTTGTTTGTTCAAAGAACCAAATTTTGAATGTAATTATTAATAGTACCATTCTTTTTCTGATTTCTAAGACATTGATTGCTGTTTTCAGCTGCATTATTTGTTCCTTCTGTGTTGATTTTTTAAAAAAAAAATTAAATGAAGCAAGACTGGCAAAAATGATGAAAACAGCTGGTGTGGTGGGGATGAATATATGGGAATTTATTATAACATTTTTATACTTTTGTGTTTTTTATTTTTTTAAAGATTTTATTTATTTATTTATTAGAGAGCAAGCTAGAGAGAAACAGCATGAGAGGGAAGAGGGTCGGAGGGAGAAGCAGGCTCCCCGCTGAGCCGGGAGCCCGATGTGGGACTTGATCCCAGGACTCCGGGATCATGACCTGAGCCGAAGGCAGTTGCTTAACCAACTGAGCCACCCAGGCACCCATATACTTTTTTGTTTTTTAAAAACATTGTAGAATAAATGAATACCCAGATCAAGTTCTGTGCAAATTAATTTAAAAACCTAACAAATTATTTTCTTGAAAAAATACAGATTAACAAAAGACTGTTGCTTTCTTCTTCCTGTCCTTTTTCCTTTTTTTTTTTAAAGAAGGTATTTACTGTGTTTAAAAAAATAAACTTATAATTTAAAAATTTACATTTACAGAGAAGTTGCAAAGATGGTACAGAGACCTTGTCTACCCTTTACTCACTAGCTCCCATTGTTAACATCTTACACTTCTGCGGTGTATTTATCGAAACCAAGAAGCCCACACTGGCACGTTACTACTAATTAAATAGCAGACTTTATTTTGATTTTACCAGTTTTTCCATTAATACCCTCTTTCATTTCCAGGACCCAGGCCGGAGTGCTACATTGCGTATGGTTGTCCTGATTCCCTAGTCTCCTCTGGTCTATGACAGCTTCTCAGTCCTTTCTTATTTCTCATGACCTTCCCAGTCATGAGGGAGTACTGGCCAGATGTCCTGTAGAAATGTCCCCAACCTGGTTTTGTCTGATGTTTTCCCCATGATTCAATGGGGGTTATGGGATTTTGGAAAGAAGACAGAGAGGGTTTCTTCCATATCTTGGCTGTTGTAAATAATCTTGCAATAAACATAGGGGTGCATATATATTTTCAAATAAGTATTTTTGTTTTACCCAGTAGTGTAAATACCCAGTAGTGTGATTGCTGTGTCATAGGGTAGTTCTATTTTTAATTTTTTGAGGAACCTCCATACTGTTTCACAGTGGCTGCACCAGTTTGTGTTCTCATCTACAGTGCATGAGGGTTCTTTTCTCCACATCCTTACCAACACTTGTTATTTCTTGTTAAACTATTTCTTTAACTTTATACTTAATTACTTACCTGAAGTATGTCTTGATTTTTATCTCTCTGATTCATTACTTCATGGCATGTGGTATAAACTTTCAATCTGTAGTTTTAAATCTGCTTTTATTTAGGATAGCTATCTTGAATCATATCTTTGATTTTTTTTTTCTTCTCTTCATCTATTCTCTTTTTTCAAGAACAAAAATGATTTGAATTTAGGATCTTTTTTTGTTTTATACATGCATTTTCTATTTCCTCTTTAATCCTGTAAGTCTCTTTATTCATTAATTTCATTTTATTCCCCTTTTCTCAGTCCTGTTTTCTGCAGTGTCTGTTCTTTTTGATGTTTCTATACTAGCCTTAATTTCTGTGATTGTTTCATTTTCCTCTTCCACTTCTTCCTTAAGCACTGGATGCTTCCAATTTAATTTTGTTCTTAGATCTCACCATTTTTTTCCCTCTTGAATGTTTGTATCTTTTCTTTGTGCTCTTGTTTTAAAATGACATTTATCTAATTCTCTGAGATACGGGATATGTGTTTGATATTTCCATCTGCGTCACTGTAGCATTTTTTTATGATGTACTCTTTTTTTTTTGCCATTGTTTTTTCTGCTTCTTTTGTCTTTTACTGTAGTATCTTTGACTAATTTTTTTGCTACTTCTTTATATTATCCCAATGTTTCAATAAAGATCTAGGTTTGGAGGTGTTTTACATTGGCAGTGTTCTGGGGTAACAGAAGGCCTTGCTAGTGCACGTTGAAGCTACATATGATTTAAGGTTTTGAGTGTCAGCTAGTTGACTCTCCCATCTCTGAGAATGACGGAGTTTAACATCTCCACAAAATTCAGAATCTCTTCTCTTCTGTATCAGCAACATATTAATTGAGGAATGACAGCAAGTCTATGTGTTTCTTTTTCTAACCTGGCCTCTCTTGTTATTCCTGGCTGCTAGAAAGGATCCAGGGAAACTCCCACCATCACTGCATGTTTTATCCTGTAGCTTCTACCTTTGAGGGCACCACCTGCTTTCGGTCTGTGCCCTCTAGGTGCAGTTGTTAGCATTGTTCTGTGCTATCTTGTCTGATATTCACAAAATTTGGGAACTCTTCTTTCTTGTATAGTTTGGTTCTCAATTATAGATGTATCCAGGTTTCATCCAAGTTGAAGTTTGCCTTTCTGCCTCTGCAATGCCTTGTTGTTTTTAGGTAATTTCAAAGAGGGATAGAGGGTAGAGACATCTTAATTTCACCATTTTAAAATTGGAAGTTTCTGTATCATTCACTTTTCAAATTTATGTGAATTTAAAATGAGCTTGAGAGGAAATTCAGAATCATTCCCCTAAACTACTTCAGGTAGAGGTAACTTTTCAGAATTAGAGGTATCAATAAAGTAGGTCATATAATTTTTAACCTAAATATGACCTGTTAGCTAATTCTGGGATAGCCTGGTACACTTGAATTAATGAAGGGTGTAAGGAAATACTAGGTATTTTTTTTTCTTTCAGAATAAGCTCATCTTGGGAAGTCATATAGATTATTTACATTTATAATCAAGGTAAATTTAAAAGATTTCCAAAAGATTTTAATTTTTAAAAATTATATCATACTATGATACCTAAGAGACTGCTTGTTATGATGCTGATTCTTTTAAAATTTGTTCATGAACAGCTTTTAAAAATGAAGCTGCACTAGAGTTGTGAGAGGTATTTAAGAATGTCCAGCTCAGCTCTCTTATTTTATAGATGAGGGAATTGAAGCTTGGAGAGCTTCACATCTCATATGTATCAGAGCGAGTTTTAGAGGAGCAGTGTTCCTAAATTCGGTTGCATGTAATGTCTTTATGTTTTTTGCTATATCTGCATGTTATTTTAAATATGTTTTGCACAATATTTTTCTTTAATCTTAGTCATCTGTTTTATCAAAATAAACTTACTTAAAGGAGAAATTTTGTGTAAATATTGGTACAGATCCCAAGTATTTGGTAAATATTAACTTGCAACCCTATGCTGTTTCTGTCATTCTCAGAGATAGGAGAGTCAACTAGCTGACACTCAAACAACCCCATGCATCCAACTCTCTGAAAATCTGTTCTCTGATTTAGAGTCTGACTATTCCAGTCTTTGGTCACCTTGGCTTCTCAATTATTATGTGTCCAGTGATGAGGTTTTGTGGGCAGACATGCTTTAAACCTCTCTATGAAACTGGATTATCTTTAATTTTTTGTCTAAAAAATTATCTCATTTCTACTTTTCTATTGAGATACACTTTTCTCTCTTCAGTGGTATTCAGTCCTTTAACCCTGGAGCTAGAAAGGCATGCTGGAATTCGATTCCCTTCATTTTACTTGTCGAAGCAAACCTGTCAGAAGGTTGACTTGGCAACAGAGTGTCTTGGGGCCTTGGACTAAGACCTGGGTTCAAATCTCATTTTCTTACTAGTCTGTGACCATCAAGAATTTATTAAGCCTCTTTATAAGTCTTAGTTGACCTGTTAAATGAGGATAATAATATTTGCTTTAGAGGGTTTGGTGAGGATTGAAGAATATAATGAATATGAAAATGCTACGTTGGGTGTTATTGCAACTGATGGATTTTTGAACACTACATCTGAAACTAATGATGTACTATATGTTGGCTAATTGAATTAAGAAAATGCTAAGCATGATGCTTGGTAGATAATAGTTGGTCAACATGGTGCAATTATGACTCATTACTATTTTTATTATTATTAGTGGTAGAATTTGTATTTATGGTGGTACTACTGCAGCTTCTGCTCTCAGAGTTAGGGTGAATCATTTAACCACATCAGGTAAGCAATCCCTCAGGTCAAAATACCATTTTAAGAGGTTTATGCCCTCTATTTGACAATGGGTTCTGTAGTTAAAAGTACCAAAAGTGACCAAAAAGAACTACCTGTTTACTCCATCTGAAGCATACTAAAGTGGGCATCTGTTATATGGCTTGGTTCGAAGTGTCTACAAATATATCCTCAACGCTGTGTGCACTGGCTTGGAAATTGTCATAGACTCTAGAGACATAGTCAAGTATATAACAGTTAAGATACAGGCTCTGGAGCTAGACTGCATGACTTCAAAACCTGACGCATCCACTTAACTAGCTGTGTTACTACAGGCAAGTTACTGGAATCCTTCTGTGTTTCAGTTTTCCCATCTCTGAATTAGGGTTGATAACATTTACTTCATTAGGTCTGAAAGATTAAGGGAGTTACTATATATAAAGCATGTAGATTAGGTTCTGGCTCAACTTTCACCTGTCTCTTTCTTCAGTCTTGGAGGCAGCAGTTTGCCCTGTGTCCTCCCCTCTCTTATGTATCCAAGAAGAGTTAATGAATTTTCTTTATTTTCAGCTTTTTACTTGCTGTTAGGGTGGAGTGGCGAGTCCAACTCCTTACATGTGGAACTTGAAACTTAAGTATTATTGAATATTCAAATAAGAGAATATTATATTCTCATACATGCATAAGCACACACATATATACAGAGCACACAGGTACACCTCTGATCTTAATGAAGTTACTCTGATTGCAACAATGCAAAACCAGTGGTTGGGAGGGGTATGCTTTGATGAAGTGTCGAGCGGTCAGGAAGGGCCTGGAGAGGGGAAGACTCAGGCATCTCAGGAAAGGCACAGAAGGCTAGGAACCAATCTCAACACCCCAGTTAGGGTACAGTGGAGTAGGTGACATGAAAAGAAGAACGAGAGTGGAGTACCAAAGGTAATAATAAAATGAATAATTCCTTCCATTTGCAGAGGATGTTATCCTTTCCCTAGTACTTCATCTCCATTTAAATCTTACAGTGATACTAGGAGGTGCGAACAGTGGGAAAAAGGAAGTAGGGAGGGCATGGGACATGGAAGGAGAAACTCTTCTCCCTCACCATTTCTTGGGTCTCTGCTGGTAACATAAAGGAGATTGGGACCTGGGTGATTATGTTTGAGCTTTTCTTAAATATTGGACATTTATGAAACACCTAGTGTGGTTTGAGGAAGGAAAATTTGAGCTGTCTTATGTTTTTCATATTTTATTTCTTATCCGTAATCATCGACTTGCCATTTTCAGTGAGCAAATCACTTTATTTGAATTTCTGCATAAGGGGGTATCACATGAGCATCGAGACTCTGCATTCCCAGTTGTGTGAATAGATTAACCCTTATCCATCTGAAGCCTAATGCCTGCCCTATTGTTAGCTTATGCAAAGATATAACATATGTGAGGAGGGCAAATCTTTAGGGAGAATTGAGGTTGTGGTCTGATGCACAGAGGTATTGGTGACCCTTTCTCCATTTGATCTTCCCAGACAAGGGCCATATGGTAAGAAATGCACGGCTCTGGGCCATTTAAGCCATTCTCTGGATCTTAGTAGTCCTAGTGGCCTCACTGTAGAGGTTAGCATAATTGAATCTGCTATTTTAATATCAAGTACTTCAAAAATGTTGATAGAGTATCCTTCCTGCCTTGGTGTTCAAAAATCCCTTAGTAAGTGGTCATTAAGCCTGCTTCTCTGCCTTTCCTACTCTCTTCTTTTCCAGGACATTCTCCTGGCACTGGATGATAGAAATATCCCCAAACCTTTGTACACTTCAGAAATATGCTGTACTCTGAATAAGTCTCACAGAGAAAATGTTGACAGACTGTGCATCAGGCCCATAAAATTCAAACCTAAAAAAAATTATGGGCCTGGGTCAAAGAAGCTATTTCCAAGAAAACAGTTGGACTCCATGCAAAGGATTTTTGACACAGAACATACTCTTCTTTTAGACAATCAGTGGGAGACTAGCTGGTCCCCAGCCATGCATAAATCTGTCCATGTGCAATTGGTAGCAGTTCCTAATTGAGGAAAAGGAGGGTGGGAATGGACTGGGCAGAGAGAGACTGGCAGGTGGGGCAGAGCCAGGAGGGAGAAGCCCAGAGCTTGCTGTCTTCCTTCCTGAAAGCCTCTACCACGGGACTGCACTGAGAATAAATCACCACCTTTTCTGGAGCTCAGTAAAATAAGACCATAAATAACGAATAGATGCACCCGAGTGCATTGTGGAATGGCTGGATATTGAGAGAAGAGCAGGAAGAGCATGTCCAGGCCAGAAGAAGGGCAAATGGAGCAGCATTTGCTGAATACAGTGAAAAGCTGAGTGGCCCAATTAATTTTTATGAAAACTCTTCCCTGTATTCTGGCAATTCAGCCTGTGTTCTCCAATAGGGGGAAAATCAATGCTCTTGATTCCTGGTGGGTAATAAATTGTAAATAGCCTTCGATGGGGGCATTCATAGCTGTCTGAAAGGCTAATTTCCAAGGATAGGTTCACTCTCCAGACTTTTCCCCCTGAACCTTCTTCCTCTGGGTTGGAACACTTAGTGCCACCATTGGAAAGCCTCTTTTATAAATTTTTACTCCATTATGTTGTAATTTTAACATCTCATGCATTTGGCACTTACAACATTTTTATAATGGTCCTTGGTTTATTTTTGGCTCAGTTTTACGGCTTTCTGCCAGGCCCAAACTTCTGCTATGTAGCTGACCCAAAATAGTTTCCAAGGCTCGGATGCAACTTGATATCAGAATTTTATCCTCACGTGTTTAAGTTAGCCCTGTAAAATTTGAAGCCTCTGCAAAAGTTTTCTTGGTTAGTTATTAGACTCATAGGATGTGTTGTACCTTTGCTACATGACGTGAAAAAGGTAGGTGTCCATGTCGCATACAGGTAAATCCAAATTAAAGATGATTCTGCAGTAAGGTGCTTTCTACAAGTCCAGAAAAGTTCCAGATGTATAGAAATAGAAATCAGGCTGACATTGAAAGGACTCTCGGTGTGCTACATGGCTAGCTAGGCTGGTGAGAGTCCTTGTGCATCTTTATTATCTGATCCCTCACGGCTATGTACACTACTTTCACCACCACCAGCCATCAGTGGTGACTGCTATTGTCTGATCATGTACAATGTGCCAGACCCTGTACCATTTGTGATCCTGTTCAAGGATTTCTTTTTTCTCCCCCCAAGTATTTCGTTAACTCTTTATAACTAGGAATACTTTCACCACTGTTTTATAGACAAGGGAATTTGTTGTTTGGAACAATGGCTTCCAAACTTAGCTGTAGAGTCCCTTGGAGGGCTTTCAAAAATCCCAGTGCTAAGGCAGCAACCATTACCTATTACATCAGAATGTCTGGGGATAGAAGCCAGCATTAGTATGTTAAAAAAATATTAACAAAAATGGCAGGCAATTCCAGTGTTCAGCTGTGTTTGGGAATCACTGGCTTAGAGAGATTTAAGGGATTGGCCGAGGGTCACCCAGGTAACAAGTGGTAAAAGGAAGGGGTCATTTCAATCCATGCCTTGTGCCTTTTCTAAAATACCAGGCTGCCTTTCATCCCCCTGCTGGGAAAATTTTAAATATGTACAAAATGGAGTCTAGGGACCTTGCTCTCCAGGGCACGTGGTCTGAGGAAGAAAAATGATGTAAGTAAAGACCAAATCAGTGTTAAACTCTGTGATGTTGGTTAGGAAGTCAGTAGAAGTTTGGGTTATTGGGCTAGGCAAGCAAATGGGTTTGCTTGGATTTGGCTGCCCTACTTAAAAGAAACACTGAAAAAACTCACCCTAACCGGCAAAAATTGAGGAGATAGGTTAAAATTAGAGGTTGAAGCTGAAGAAAATTGAGACTGTTATTTTAGTACCAGGGAAACTGGATCCTTTGGGAAATTACATAATATATTCATTCGTCAAAAAATAAGTGTTATTACATGCAGGGTACTTTAGACATATTGGTCCCCATAACCCAGAGAGGTGTTGTCACTCTTATTTTACAGATTGGAAACTGAAGCTCAGTGAGGATAATACCTTGAGCTTCCATAACTAGTAAGTGTCAGACCGGGGATTCACATTCAGATTGATCTAACTAATTTAACCAAAACCCCTACTAGTGCCAAGGAATGAGATAGGCACTACTGATAGAATGATGGATAAAAATATAGTCCTTGACCTCACTGACCTTTAAGTTTGGTGGAGAAGACAGACATTAACCAAATTTCATAAAACAAGTAAAAGTACAAATGTGTTCTAGTGTATAAGGCAAGATGCGTAGTAGGTGCTAACTAGGCAGTTAAGCGGGGGAAACAGACAAAGGGAACAGCCTATGAAATTTTCCTATGACAGGAGGGAATATGGAAATCAGAAGGAGCACAGAAAAAGAGGGTGAATATGTTCCAGACTGGGTTGTGCCTAGAAAGGTGGCCTTCCTTGGTGGTTGTTAGTGGGAGACACTGTGGGGAATGACATCAGATCTATGTGTTAGAAGAGTCACTCTGGTTGCCTTTTAGAGAATATTTTACAGGAGGGCCAGAATGGATTGTGTCAGGCTGTCAGGCATTTTTTTGCAGGTGATTCTTTGTTAATTTCTTAATACATGTTATCTCGTGACCTGGTATATAGTGCCCCCCTCCCCACACAAAGTTATGTCAAGAGAAGACTTTACCCTCTTTATGAGTGGTGTACGCTCATATTTTCTTTTCTATTTTAGCTAGAATAGCTTATTTCATTAAAAAGAGTACTGGTTACCATCTACTACATTTATTATTTATTTGTTTATTATTATCAGTTTAAAAGATACTGATTGAGGTATAATACTACCAGTTTATTTAGGCTCAGTGAGAGGTTGACAGAGATAGAAGTTGACAGACTAAAATGGGAGATAAAATTGATAAGATAGCGAAGAGGGAACGAAGTCTATCAAGGTGACTTTGTTTTCTGGCTTGAGAAACTAGACAGATGGCAGTTTTATAAATGGAGAAATGATAAGTAGCGTATACTTATAGGCCATACTTTGTGGAGGAAGATCAAGTATTCAACTTTGGACATTTTGGGTTTCTAGTGCCTTTGAGACACTGGCAGGAAATGTCCATCGGAGGGGTCTGGACTAGAGATGTCAATTTTTGTGTAATTAGCAGGCCACTGAGGGAGAGTCATGGATAAGAGTACCAGGAGACATTGAGTGTGGAGTGAAAGGGGAGAAGACCCAGGACCAAGATTTGAGGAACTCCAGAATTTAATTGTTAGGTACAGGAGGATAAACCTGCGAAGAGATACAGATGATGGAACAACTGGTATGAGGAAAAACACGTGTTTTGTGTCACTTAAAGCCAAGGAAAAAGTGTTTCAGAAAGGAAGGAGAAATCAACAGTGTCAAATGCTGCTGCACAGGGTCAAGTGGGATGAGGAACAAAACGTCTCTTGTTTTGTGGACATGTGTGTCATTGGTGGCATTAGAGAGTGCTGTTCTGATGGATTATTGGATATAAAGCCCAGATGGAAATACTTTGAAGCAATGGAGAGGGTGAAGTAGACATCAGCTTCTCATGAGACCATCCTGTCACCTGGGAGAGGCAGGAAACCAAGTGTACAGTTCAGGAGAGGCAGTTCTGGACAGGCTTTTGGTAGCAATAGGAAAGCTCCCTGCTTCCTCACAGGGTTCTTGGGTCCCTGGAGATGCTCCTTCCCTTCTGGAGGCTCAGACTTCTCAAGCTGTTTCCAGGATAAGTTAGTTAATTCTCTAATTCAAAGTTAAGGTCATGTGTGCTATTGTTATGAATACCCTTAAGGGAACAGGAAGTTTAAAGTGAAGAATGGCTGCAAAATCTGGGACACTGAGTAGTTGTGACCATTGACACAGATAGGTCCTGAAAAAAGGGCCTTTCATCATCTCCATGTGCCATACTCCATACCATAAACCCCTGTGTTAAAGAAACAGAGGTGCAGAGAGGTAAGGAACTTTCTTATATGGCAAGTTTCAGAGCTGGGATTTCAACTCAAGTTCTCTTCCCTAAGACTCTGTTCTCTGGTCTATAGTGCCTTGTTTACCACCCAGGGAAGAGTCTGTCTCTGCAGGAGGTCAGTTCTCCTCTTTGTCCATTGTATGTCTTTAGAAGAAAGTATGGCATACACAGGCCATTTCCAACAATAGAACTTTCTTTCTAAGCATCTTCTCCTACCACTAGGGCATTCCTCATCCCACCACAGATTGTAGTACAGTTCCACCATAATGGTGGCTTGTTCTACCATAAGGAATGGATATTAGATTTATCCATGCCATGAAAACAATACAAGGCTAATAATAACAGGAATAAATCAATAGGGAACCATAGAATAGGAACATTTATTTACATTATATTCTATTTTGGATTATATTATATCTGTCAGTCATATGTTGATATCTCTGGAAAGTTTTATTCTGTTATTCCTTTCATATTAGTAGGACTAAGATCTGATCATGGGAATTTTACATGTTCTTGTTAAGTCTCTCTCAGTAATGAAGGCTACCATTTAAAATGCCATGTAAGGGGCACCTGGGTGGTTCAGTTGGTTAAGAGACTGCCTTCGGCTCAGGTCATGATCCCGGGGTCCTGAGATCAAGCCCTGCATCAGGCTCCCTGCTTGGCGGGAAGCCTGCTTCTCCCTCTCCCACTCCCCCTGCATGTGTTACCTCTCTTGCTGTCTCTCTCTCTCTCTCTCTGTCAGTTAAATAAATAAAAATTAAAAAAAAATGCCATGTAAATGTCAAATATTTTACAAACATTTTATCTAATCTTCAAAACAGTCATATGAAATAGGATTTGTTGCTCTTATTTCACAGATGAGGAAACTGCATCTGTGGTGGATTAAAAATGGCTGCAAATTCTTTGCCACCCTTCCACTGAGAGGCTGGGTATTTTTCTCCCTTTGCTTCAATCTGTATTGACCCTTGAGACTGGCTTGATCGATAACATGTAGCAGAAGTGGCTTCGAATGCTCTGGGTCTAACCTTGAAGACACCTGATAGCTTTTACTTTTGCTCCAGCTGTCATGTAAGGAATTCAAGTATCCTGAGACTGTCTTGCTTTGGATAAGCCCAAGGTAGCCATGTGGAGAGGCTATATGGGAAGAGAGGGAGGGAGGGTGGCGGGGGGGGGGGGGGAGAAAGAGAAGGAGATTGAGAGAGGAGAGGCTTGGCCAGCACTAACCAGCTCTTCTAGCTGTCTTAACCCAGGAATTATCTTGGACATTCCAGCCCTATTAGATACTCTTTGGAAAAGAACCAAAAAGATTAACTAACCAGAATCTAGACCTCAACATATGTCCAGAATTGGGTCATCTCAGCCATTCCCAGCCCCCCATGCTACTTAGTCTGAGGCCACAGACATTGTGGAGCAGAGACAATCCATCCCTACTGTATACTTTCTAGAGCCACAAAATTGTGACTGTGGTAAGATGGTTGTTGTTTTAAACCACTAAGTTTTAAGGTGGTTTGTTATACAGCAGTAAGTAACTAAAACAGCATTACATTAAGCAATTTTGCCTGATGGCAGAGGAAGCAACAGAGTCTGGATCGAAACCCTCATGTATCTGACTACAGAGCTGGGGCACTCTGCTATTTTGTGTGTTCTTGTCTTTGAGACTTCCAGATTGGTGTTTAACTTCCCACTGGGCCTCTTGCTAAATTTCTTTTAGCTTAAATCCTGAGCATATAGGAAGGGGAAAGAAAGGTTTGTTTTTCTTCAACATTGCAACAAAAAATTAAATAATAGGCAAATAAGTTCTGAGGCTAATTCTCAATCTGCTGCTAATTCTTCTTCTAATTTGATAGGAAAAGTAGAAGTTCCAGAAGACCAACCCTAGCCATATAATCATCCCTGTTCATTCCCGATGTTTTCCCTACCTCTTGATTTTTTTTAAGTTTAAAAATAAAACACGATGAAGGTAATTCTGACAGAGGAAGGAGGCAAGAGAAGAGTGTGCAAGATGAATGCATTACCCCACTTCCAAACTACCATTAAGGAGGAGTTCATAGAGCTATTTTGTGGAAACTTTAGGAAATGGCAGGAATTCAGCTTACAGGGTGGGTATGGGATGTTCCTGTAGAAGAGGTTCTGTGTTTCTGTGGTAGCAGATGTACCATGTGGTGATAGCCCTGTGAATAGCTGTGTTTATCAAATTCCAAAGCAAATACTCAAGTGAAACTCCACATAAAAGGCCAGATCACAAGCTGGAGGTTCCCCCATGGTACTGGCGAACTTGCAAAAATGTCTGTGGTTTGTGAGTATGTGTGTGTGTTTAAATAACACATCTTTTATACATGCATCTATTTCTAGTGACTGCTTCACACAACTAGTAGAAAGCCTTAGTCCTTATCTCTTAACTAATGATGAATAGGCAATGGTGTTATAGTTGTGATAGATAACTTCTCTATTTGTAGAAGTATCACGTTACCTTACTTCCAATTCTGGGCAAGGAAGACATCAGTATTGAGAATTGTTGATGTATAGGGAACAAATAGCTGTCATGTGCATTGGTGTTGTGGATTAGATCACTGTTAAGCAAATGTTCACTTACTCCCCACTACCTCCATAGGAAGAGTATACTTCCTGACCCTACTGATGTGGACTTGGCATTGTGAGTTTGGTTAATGGAACGTAGTAGGAAATGAGAGTGGGTGAGCTCTGTTCCTAGGCCTTTAGATGCTTTGTGTGTCCACACGAATCTCTGGGAGAACTCTGACCTCTTCCCTTGATAAGGGTTGCTGCCTCTTTAGTCAGGGACCAGGATGAGCACTTGTGAAATAGAGTTGTCCCAGCTGGCTTACAGCCTGAAGCAGAGCCTTATGGTATGGTTGTTAAGTACTAGGTTGGTTTGTTACTTACCATTATTGTGACAATTGCTGATTGACACAAGTGTGTATCAGCTTTTGTGCAAATTTTTTCCCCTGAGCTTGTGCTTATGAATTGAGGCTGCTTAGGGGGTTGCAAAGTAGGTTAAACTCTAGAAGAACTATTAAAATCATACCTTTGGTTTATTCAGAGCAATGAGTTTGTGATTAGAAAGGATGGTTGTCATCGGAGGGCAGGTCAGGGGACTATGTGTAAGGCAACAGAATGGCTACAGATTAGCAGTTGGGCAACTGGGCATTCATCGCAAGGGAGCTGGAGCAGTTGTTCCACTGTGAGGGATTTATAGCTGTTTTTTGAATTACATAAGTAAACTAGTTGAGTATGTGCAATTGAGGAAGAGTGCTGTAAGGGGGCTTGGGGAAGGGGAAGGATCAGAGGATGGAGTTGCTGCTGCCGTAGGAAGCTCAGAACCTACTGTTCTAACGTATCTTGTGTGAAGAGAGAGGGCTCAGTTTTCTTTAGAGTTGACTATATTCACCTGCTTGAGGACTTGTGATGTGGCTCATCCTCTTTACAAGCTTCAACCAACAGAATGAAATATTTTCTGAGATGCCAGTGTTTTCCCTGGCCATCACAGGAAGGCTGGCCTGGGCAGACAGTCAGCCGTGACCACAAAACAGCTCTACCATTTTTTTTCAGATCATATATTCTGGAGGGAAACAACTTTGCCTTTTACTCTGGGTACATCAGCATCTCAGGAAGAACATTCAGAATTGAGTCACAGATAAGAAATACATCTTCACATAGGGCGCCTGGGTGGCTCAGGTTGTTGAATGTCTGACTCTTGGTTTTGGCTCAGGTCATTATCTCAGGGTCATGAGATCCAGCCCCGAGTCAGGCTCTGTGCTGGGCGTGGAGTCTGCTTAAGATTCTCTCTCTCCCTCTCCCACTCCCCCTGCTAGTGCTCTCTCTCTCTCTCAAAAAAAAAAAAAAAAAAAAAAAGAATACATATTTACAGCCGTTCTGACTGCTGCTAGCTTCCTTGCCTTTGCTGAGTACTAGTGGTAGAATGCCAAGCAAATATGTAGGGCTTCTTTGTGAGGTTGCATTACAATGTGAAGAAACAACAACTAATATTTATTGAATGACTGACATATCCTGGGATGGATGTTTTAAGTGGTTTACTTCATTTGCTCCTTATATAATATCCCTATGGGGTAAATATTATTAGAACCATTTTACAGATGAAGAGTTAATCTACTTCTGGCCACATAGAATTATCTTGTTGACCTAGAGTTTTTTCTTTTTACTTTTTTTGGTTCTTAACTTAGTCTTCTTTCCATTATGCCTGAGACTTTCCGAAATTTAATTTTTGGCTTTGAAGATAGAATTTGATGGAGAAATGGTGGCTGACTGTTAGAAATACATTAGGGTTGGGGTGCCTGGATGTCTCAGTTGGTTAAGCATCTCACTCTTGATTTTGGCTCAGGTCATGACCTCAGGGTCCTGGGATCCAGCCCCACATCGGGCTCCATGCTCAGTGGGGAGCTTGCTTCTTTCCCTCTCCCTCTGCTCCATCCCGCTCAAATAAATAAATAAATCTTTTAAAAAAAGAAGCACATTAGGGTCAAGTAATTATGCTGTAGATGTTAAACTTACACAGTATTGTATGTCAATTATATATCAACAAAAGGGGAAGGAAGAAAAGAAACAGAATGCAGGAGAAGGCAGCTCAGACTGTCTCATGGAGTGGGAGCAAGAGAGGTGGATAGTTGAATTTGGGGCTTCTTCCTAAACCTCAGGCTTTCTGCAGGGCCTTGAAACTTAATTAGGATGGGTATTTGCAGCAGGCAGAGAGAGGTCAAAGTCTCCTTAACCTGTAAGCCCCTCTCTACCACCTGGTAGAGACTCCTGATATCTGGCCTACGGTGACTTTTGTGTGATTGCTGAGAAGCCATAAAACTGCAGAGGCCGTTCTTCCTTGAGTAGATATCTATTTTTCCACTGGCACCTTTGATAGCCTCTCATTCAAGGGGATCATGAGAATTGGGTTCTAACATCTGTTCTGATATGTGATGGTGGGCAAGTTTCTCACATTTTTCAACTCCTCTGCCTTTTTGTAACATGAGGGGGTTAGATGATACCAGTGCTGCCTTCTTTTTAGCAAAAGTATTTTTTAAAAGTAACATCTGATATGGAATCCTAATATATAATATAGATTAAACTTTTCTAGTTGAAGCAAGGATTAGGGATCCAAATCCATGTCCCCTCTGAAAAAGCCCCTGAGCCACCTTTGAGAAACCAGGTGTTTTGTGGATCAAGTTCAAAACTGCTATTCTGGGAGATCTCTAGGGATTTTCCCGAAATTCATAGTGTAGGATTACGGAACATGGTAGCCTAAATTGCTTTCTAACTGTTCTCCCATGTTAGCTTCTTGGATATTCTTTTAATAGTCAAATGAACCGGCTCAAACTTCCTTCCCTAAGATTGTCCTCTGCCTCATATCTGAGGATCCACAGCCCCTAGTCTCATTTTGCTCCCGTTCTAATGAATACACATCCCTTCTCTGGTTCTCTTCCTTCTGCCCACATTCACTCAACATAAAGAACAGCTGCCTTCCCTTTGGTTCTCCTCCAAGAACCACTCACATATGGCTGTGTGGGCAGTTACTTTTACTTATGGCTTGGCAACAATGGAGGGTTAGGGTGGTCATGTCACCTTATAGCACAACAGATACTTCAGAGTTGAAATTTAGCCATCCCTGTTCTAAATAGCTCCAAAACCATGTTAGTACTGAAAATTTCATGAGCAATCTTTTTGCCTTGGAAAAACTTTACTCCAGGATGCTCGGTTCCCTCACTGTCCGTACGTTCTACACGCCCCCGCCCCCGCACTTTCTTTTAAAGCCACTCACCTCTCTGTGCACCATCCAGATTCTTCTCATTTATGAAAAATATAAAAAGGCATTTATTTCTTTCTTTTACTCTCTTTTAGACTATCACCATTGTTCTACCTAAATGGCTCATCAAGGTATTTTCCTTAACAAAGGACAATTCTGTTCCTAGGAGAAATTTTGCCAAGGCCCTTTAAAATAACATTCTTCTGCTTTCCAACTCTTGGTTATGAAATTCCACGAAGTACTTGTATTAAGAGATAGAAAGATGAAACAGGCAAAAGCTTTACATAACTGTCCCTAGGTTGGTCAGAAAATTAATATTGGACTCACTCTGGAAAACCAGCCTTTTAAAGCCATGGGCTGCAAAGTAAGTTCTGATGGCCTGCCCAGCGTTGCCAAACTTAGCTTGGCCAGCCTTTCTCCTAGCCCCGTGGTTTCTCTCTATTTAGCTCTGAAATAGTCACTTGATTTTTTCCAATATATATTTTAAGTTTTTATTTTAATTCCAGTTAGTTAACATACAGTGTTATATTAGTTTCAGGTGTACAATATAGTGATTCAACACTTCCTTATATCACCCAGTGCTCATCACGACAAGTATACTCCTTAGTCCCCATCATCTATTTAACCCATTCCCCCAACACCCTCCCCTCTGGTAACCATCAGTTTGTTCTCTATAATTCAGAGTCTGTTTCTTGATTTGTCTCTCTGTCTTATTTTTTTCCCTTTGCTTGTTTGTTTTGTTTCTTAAATTCCACATAAGAGTGAAATCATATGGTGTCTTTCTCTGACTGACATTTCGCTTAGCATAATACTCTCAAGCTCCATCTATGTCACTGCAAATGACAAGATTTCATTCTTTTTTTTTTTTGACTGAGTAATATTCCCTTGTACATTTTCTTTACCATTCATCAATTGATGGACACTTGGACTGCTTCCGTATCTTGGCTGTTATAAATAATGCCACTATAAGCATGGGGGTGCATGTATCCCTTTGAACAAGTGTTCTTGCATTCTTTGAGTAAATACCCAGTAGTGCAATTCCTGGATCATATGGTAATTCTATTTTTAACTTTATGAGGAACCTGTTTTCCAGAGTGGCTGCACCAGTTTGCATTCCCACCAACAGTGCATGAGTGTTCCTTTTTCTCCACATCCTTGCCAACACCTGTTGTCTCTTGTGTTGTTGATTTTAGCCATTCTGACAGGCGTGAGGTGATATTTCATTATAGTTTTGATTTGTATTTCCCTGATGATAAGCAATGATGAGCATCTTTTCATGTGTCTGTTGGCTATCCATATGTCTTCTTTGGAGAAATGTCTGTTTATGTCTTCTGCCCATTTTTCAGTTGGATTATTGGTTTTGGGGGGTTGAGTTTTGTAAGTTCTTTTTGTATATTTTGGATACTAACCCTTTGTCAGGTATGTTATTTGCCAATATCTTCTCCCATGCCATAGATTGCCTTTTAGTTTTGTTGATTGTTTCCCTTGCTGTGCAGAAGCTTTTTATTTTGATGTAATCTCAGTAGTTTATTTTTACCAAGCCTTAATATTCACCCAGAGAAAGAAGATACTAATCATAAATTTTCTAGAATTTTAAACTTTTTATTATCTTTACACAAATGGATGAAGAAATAGTACAAGGAAGACCCATATTCCTGTTGCCTTTCGTGATCAATTTTTAACTCATGGCTAATTCTGTTTCATCTACCTCCACCCACAGATGGACCATTTTGAAGCAAATCCAAGACAGTGAATCATTCTATTCATAATATTTTAGTATGTATCTCTAAAAGGTAAGGACTCTTTTAAGACAACATAATCACATAACCATTATCGTACCTGGAAGAGTAATAATAATACCTTTATATCATCAAATAGCTAGTCAGTGGTCACATTTCCCAGATTGTCTAAAAAAATTCTTTTTTTAAACCCAGTTGTTCAAATCAGGATCCAAATAAGATTTGTATATTGTAATTGGTTGATACGTCTTTTAATTTTCTTGTAATTTATAGGCTCTCCTCTTCCCCCCCATTCACTGGAGAAGCTGGGTCATTTTTTCTCTATAGTTGTCCAGATTCTTGATTTTGCAGATTGTATCCTCAAACTATAATTTAATGAGATTGTCTTTCCCCATATCTATTAGAAACTGAAAGTTAGATCTGGAGTCTTCTCTTTATAGGTAATGGTATCTGCTTCCAGTAGCAGGCACATATCTGGTTATCACTCTCTTCATGATATGAGGAGCCATTAATGATAATTTTCTCCATTTGTTAGTTTACCAGGGCTTGCATATTGATGACAATTTAACACTATAATTCCTCCCTAATTTATAAGCTGGTATATTTCTGTACAGTAAGCATAGGAAAGGCAAATACATTGTTGATTATTTGTTGTTTGCCAGTTTTCAAAATGTTGAATTCATTCCCTGGCATTCTCCAAAGGTAGTCAATGAGTAATGATTTTAGCATGATAACAATCTAATGCATTTAAACATATATGATGTGTTTTAATTCATTGCAGTGGTTATTAAAATTAATATTCAGATTATTTTATCTTTGGCCATGTAATCCTTTTCATATTGTCTCCTAGGCCCTTTTAACAATTGTGATAGTCTTCAATAGGTTCCTTGCTTTCTAGTTTCACAAAATGTTCCAGGTTCATCTGGAATATTTCATGCCATAGGCTTAGAATGAGCTCTTCCTTTTGGTGGGAAAAGGTATTTGGAAATCACAAGCTGAGTGACAGAATGCTCATTGTTACTGGAATGGTGATTATTTCTAAGCCTTTTTAATGGATTATAATTTATAAAATTATACTATTATAAAGTTAAAAGCAGCATATTATTTTTGGCCTGATGTTAAATAAAGTACATGTATATGGAAGCTCCAACAAATTGCTATTGCTGCTGTTCTTTTTTCTCATATCTTTCCCTGTATCCTCTTGGCTTATAGAGAGGACATGCTCCCACATGACTTTTCCACTAGAGGTATTTGCTGATTTGTAAGGAACAATGGAGAGGCTGAGAAGATGAACAGAGATTTAAGCGCTTTCATGAGGCTGGGATGAAATAATTGGAATTAAGGGCCTGCCAAAGAGAAAGGGTCTCAGTAGTCACCCCAGGCTTTCATTTGGGATCCTTAAGGACCAAATCATAAAAATAAATGACCTGAAAATAGACCATCCACCACAGGGACTGTATTTCATCTCTAATCACCTCTTTCCATGATACATTAAGATGATCTGCTCCCCACCCTGGTAGAAGCACACACCTAGAAGAGAGAATACATTTGAAGTAAATATCCCTGTTAAAAAGCTTGTATTTGAAATATATTAAAAAAAAAACACCCACATACCTACAAATCAATAAGGAAAGATACAGACAACCCAATAGAAGAGTAGGCAAAATACTTGAACAGGCATTTCACAAAAGACGATAGTCAAATAGCTAGGACACATATGAAAGGTCCATAGCCTCATTATATTTCATCACAGAAATGTAAATTAAAATCACAATGGTATAACAGGTAGTACTGATACCTGACAGAATGGGCTAAACTTAAAAAGTTGGAAAATACCAAGAGTTGGTAGGGATGTGGAGCAAGTAGAACTTTATCTTACAGAGCTGGTAGGAATGCAAATTGGTATAATGACTTTGTAATACTGTTTGGCAATATCTCCTATGGCTGAACATCCAATAACCCTATGACCCAATAAATCACTCCCAAGTATACACCTAACAGAAGTACATAATATGGTCTTATAAAAAGCATAAGTAAATATGTTCATTGTGGCATTTTTTTGGTAATATCCTCAACATGTAAACAACCCAGATATCCACCAATGGTAGGATAGATAAATAAATTGTGGTATATTTATACAATAGGATACTTTTATAAAACAATAAAAATTAAACTACTCTCACATACAGCACAAATAGACTTGAGAAACATTATGTTCAACATCAAGTTTCATTACTTGGGTGGAAGTTACACTTATGTTCATTTTGTGAATGATATGTATACTTTTGATTTATGCATTCTTCTCTTTATATATTATACATCAACACAAAGTTCTGTAAAAGAATATTTTGTTGATTTCTTTCTTTGGACTCTGTTTCATTTCCTAATTATTATTTTCTAGACTTACATACTACTGTATTGACCTTAACATCTTCCAGAAAAAAGTCTGGTAATTATCAAAGATACAAAAGATGTCTAAAGTTAAGAAGCTACTACTGAGAAAGCAATAGTCAGAAAGATTTAAACCAGCTGGAGACAGGTGAAGAGATGAGAAAATAGAACAGTCACAATAGCAATTTTCTTGAGCTTCCATATACATGTACTTTTTTCTTCATGTATTTTACTTAACATAAAGCTAAAAATAATATATTTTTTCTTTTATAACAAAAATAACAAATATATACGTATTGCAGCAAATTCAGAAATACATTAAAAAAGGAAAGGAAAAATAGCTATATATCACCAATAATCCTGTCACCTTAAAACAATCTTTGTAAACATGTTGAATGATCTTCCATTCAGCACTCTCTTAAAATACGTTTACAGAACTTGAGTTCTACCTGAAGATATTCTTGTTTCCTTTTATGTCCACTCACATGTTTACTTAGGCAATGCATTCTGCTTATCTAAGTTGTCTAAACAGAGAACAGAAATAATCAGCTGTGCTCAACTATGAATGGAAGACCTGGCTGCTGTTAAACCATAGAGAGCAGCCACAGAGAAATGAATTGAAGGACTGTTTCTATAATCAGAAGATGAATTCCCCTTAGAGAAACATATTTTTCCCGAATACTTTGGAGGCCAGTAATTAGGTAGTTAGGGAATTCTCTGAATTCCCCAGAAAATAGCTTCTTTTTTTCTTTTTTTCTTTTTTTTTAACTTTTCTGCATTGTAGATGTGGAATAAGACAGAGTTGGGTGGCATAATGGAGTTAACAGGCACTTTTGTGTCTTTGCTGGGACACTGTAAGGATATAGGTGGTACCTGCTCAGAGGGAAATTTTCTGTGGCATTTCATCTGCTTTGGAATCCTCCTTTCTGTTGGGTTGAGTTTAAATTGCAGGGTGCATACTGCAGTCATTGCCTGCCAATCTATGAGGTTTCCAGGGAGTAAGCAAGGTTTAGTTATATAAACTCTAGTGACATTTAGGGACTCACACTGTTCAAATGTTCTTACCACTTTCCTTTACTCATCTCCTTATCCAGGGCACAGGGTAACCTGAGATGCTGCATTTGACCAGTGTTTCTTGTTCATACCTATTCAGTACTATCTGTGAATTCAACATAGAAGGAAGGACATGAGCTGCAGAAGCACCACCAGGCCCATAGGAAGCTCACTGGTGAGTGTATTTCTTCAGAGTTCTTATAAAAGGGGGCAGAGTTTGAATAAAAGCATAGTTGTAAAGCACTTAAAAATTGTAAATGGACCTGGGGGCTTGTTATTATGCTGAGTGAAATGTCAGACAGCGAAAGACAAATACCATATGATTTCACTTATATGTGATATCTAAAAAACAAACAAACAAACAAAACAAGACTGAAACAGACTTGTAAATAGAGAAAACAAACTGATGGTTGCCAAAGGGGTGAGCGGTAGGAGGAGGAAAGAAATAGATAAAGGGAATTAAGAAGTACAAAATTCCAGGCATAAAATAAGTAAGACACAGGCATGTAATGTACAGCGTGGGTAGTATGGTCAGTAATATTGTAGCAACTTTGTATGGTGACAGATGGTAACTAGACTGATCATGGGGACCATTTTGTAATGTATACAAGTGTGGAATCCCTATGTTGTACACCTGACTAATACAACATTGGTATGTCAGTTATTCTTCAATAAAAATTGGGGTAAAATATACATACCATGATTTCAGTGGCATTAAGTACATTTATGCTGTTGTGCAGCCATGACCACTGTCTAGTTCTAGAATTTTTTTATCACCCCGAAAGGAAACCTCATACACATTGGCATCACTTCCCATTCCCATGCATCCCTAACTCCCTCCCCAGTCCTTTGCAGTTACTATACCTGATTTCTGTCTCTATGGATTTGGCTGTAATGGATATTTAAAATAAATGGACTCATACATAATATATGGCCTTTTGCATCCAGCTTCTTTCACTCAGCAAAATGTTTAAAATGTTCATCCATGTTTTGCTTGTATCATGTTTCATGCCTTTTTAGGACTGAATGGTATTGTGTTGTATGGATATACTACATTTATTTATTCATTGATTGGTTGATGGGTGTTTTGGTTGTTTCTACCCTTTGGCTACTATGGATTGTGCTGCTATAAACATTTGTGTACAAATATTTGAACACCCATTCTCAGTTCTTTTGGGTGTCTGTCTAGGAATAGAATTGCTGTGTCATTTGGTAATTTTATGATTAACTTTTTGAGGAACCACCAACTGTTTATCACAGTTATAAAGAAGTTAAGTCTGGAAATTTCAGTACTGGAGTCCTGTCTAAACTACGTCAAATTAGGAAGTAGTTTCAAAACTTCTTTTCCATTTACTTATCCCAGTCCCTTTCACTTCTGGGGTCCAGTTTCTTCATGCCGTTCCCTAGATTCCTAGGGCCTTCCCCCCCGCCCCCCCGAAGCAAACTGTTCTGGCCTACTTTTTTTCCTTTCTAACTGCCATCTCATCCTCAAACTTACCTATTCTTTTTCTTCTTCTTTCATGGACCTTAAAAGAGAAAAAATTCTATTGTGTTTGGATGCTTACTGGGGGATTACTTCAGTGTATCTAAAGCTGGGATGAACATCAGAGTGGCGTAGTATGCTTTTGTCTTAACGTGCCATTACCCCTGGCCTCACCTACTGAGCCACATATTCTGGAAGGTGAGGGCTCAGTATGTGTTTGAAAAACTCCACCAGAGGATTCTGTTGCACATGTCTGCTTAGTAATCAATAGATTAATGTGTTGCCTTCATAATTTTAAATTTAATAGGAGAGTTCAGTGTGTAATACTTCATCCCAAAGGTCAGGACTAATGATAATGTTTCTGGCACTAAAGCAGGTAGATGGAAAAGACGTTTGGACATTTTGGAGCAGTGGGGAGGCTTGAGGTACCTTAATTTACATTGAATAGGAAGCTGGTGGATTACAGGACTATTCATCATGATTCTAGGTGCACTTTGTTGGTTGTGGTTGAAAATAAGCTGCCCCCATTAGAAAAGCAGATTCCTGAATCTTGCAGAGTTGGCATAAAAGGAATACATGAATTGATGGGGAACTTCTGGGATTTGTTTAGTATAAAACAAGAGATTTGAAAGCTCTAGTTACTTGAGTGTGCTTCTAGAAGGGAGAACAGAGCTAAGTGGAAATGGAGTGCTCTGAGAAACAAGAAATGTGGTATCAAGGCTTGAATAAGTGATGGCTCTTTTACTTGTAGACCAGTTGACGAGGCATCTGAACATGGGAATTGGCTGAGAGATTGAGAGGGCACTGTTAGCAATCAAAAGATGGGATAGAAACCTACAATTTTTTAATTTAGCAATTTGTGATTACTTGTTATGAGTTGGATTCTGTATTTATGCTAGATAAGTACATTTAATAACATGTTTTATTTAAGATATTTATCTTCATATAAACACTAATCTAATACTTCCCATTAATTTTTCCAACCCTAAAATTGTTCAGTCTTAAATTGTCATTCATGTTCTACCACTTGCTGGAAGCATTTCCTGTGAGGGTTTTATTTGCGAGGGAAACCTTAAGAATGTGATGAGCCAAAGAGTCTTAAAGCTTTGGACATCCTGACCCTTGTTCCCAAATCTATACAGAAGAGATAATGGGATTAATATCTCATGGAGGTAGTTTAAAGGTGGCTTAGCTAACATTTTGTGAAGCTCATGGGAAATGACGTATTTCTTTATATGATACTAGCAATGAGAAAAAAATCTCCGTGCTTTGAAAACATGTCAGAAATACTACTAAATATATTTAGCATAACTCAGGATACCAGTCAGTTGTTGCTCAGTTGATACCCTGGGCTAGGACAACAGGTGTGTTATGCCGACAGTGCTGCCAGACTCACACATGGGCTGAGATAGGAATAGTGGTGCTAATTACACTTAGCAGAACTGGTAGCCAATTAATGTAACAGAGAATCCCACTAAACCTCACTTCATAGCGGCCATGCTAAAAATAACATAATCCTTGTGCTGACTGGTATGCCGATTTTATTTGCCTGTTCAGCTACCATAATGTTATTTTATATTATTATATATTTTCTGACAGTATTATTTTATATTTTCTGACTATCTGCTATTGGAATCAAGATGGAATAAAAACAAAATTAAAAATTATTGGAGAATTTCTTCTATAATAGATATTTTAAAAATCTAGGTTCAGTTGCTTTGCTTTATAGCCTGGAAAGGAGGAGTTATCAGGTTAAATCACATAGTAAATAAACTAGTTCAATGCCGCAAATAGGTACTAAGTACTACTTTCTTATTGTGTATATTTATATTATTAATTTGGAAGTTTACAGCTTGAAAAATGGGCAGGCTTCACTCTTAGAATATTAATATGAGTGTCCTCTTTGGTGTGACAATTTAAGCAAATAGTAACTATACCTCTACTATAGCAGTAAGCCACAAGCCAAAATGCATGTTTTCCCAACATCAGTAGTATATAGGCCCACTTTAATGAAAAAACATTCACTCATTCTTCCCACACTGAATTAACTGATACTGTTTTAAGTTAATGGTACTTATATCCATGCAAATGTAATTGGGTATAAGATCATTATGGTTATAGATGATAAATAGTTATAAAATCAAAATGCATTTACAAATTAAATATCAAGAAAATTACCAAACCAATGAAATCCAAATTTGACACTGATTTAAGAAAATTTAGATGCTGAAAAAAAAAAAAGAAAACTTAGTTGCTGATTACAGTGGACTTTGAGCCTTTATTTAGTTTTGTTTAGTTTTGGTATCATGGACTAAATTTTCCCATTTCTTTAGTTGAACAATTGAGAACTCATTGTTCACTTAGTTAACCAGGATTTCATTTGGCCTTCAACTGGCACAGTATGTCATTTCTATATTAATTCCTCCTCTGCTTTCTCTGCATTAGGCCATGCAAATTACAATAGTGTCAATTACTTGGTGTCAGCGCAATAGGAAAATGCAAGCACAGGCACTAAAATAGAGTAGAAGCACTCATTAATAAGATGGTTATCCATGTGGCTCAAAATATGCTTTCACAAATTTTTTAATCATCAAAAAGAAAACACAAAATTAAAAAATTCCATTCTAGACAATCCAGCAGGACTCTCTTCCTACTACCCTCAAATTTTTCCGGACTGCATTGGTTTGTGCTTGTCCTTATTTTTCTGGTTCTAGAAGTTTAGCTCTGCAGCTTGACTTCAGCACTCACCTCTGACTTTCAGGTACCCATAGTTCCCTAGAATATACATCTGGTATTTTGGACTGATGAACCCTTCCATGGATTTTAGCTTTTCTGACTCCTGTAGCCAGAAAGGAGGAAAAAATAGGTTGAGTGAAAGATGGCACACAGAAAAATCCCTGCTGCTGTTGAGACTTCTCTGTTCATTGCAGTCTGTTGAGAAGCCCACTAGCCATCTAATCTATTGGAAGACATCAACCACTCCTCCCCTGCCTTCTTCTTTCCCCCTGTATTCCACATTGCACTGCTGGATCAATTGCTCTAAAATGTATTCTAGTAAGAATGATTACTTTTTCTTCAACTGCTCTTCAAAGAGTTTATTCTCTTTTACCATGCATTCAAAACCCTTCACAATTTAACCTCAACTTACCTTTACTCCCAAGCACCATCACCCCCTGTAGCACACCATGGTCCAGCCAAACTGGATCACTGTTTGTTCCCTGTACTTTTCTACTTCTGTCCTTGCTCATGCCATTCCGTCTGCTTGCAATGCCTCATCCCCCCATCTGTGCCTTCTGAAATCTGACTCGTGGCTTAATGCCCAACACAGATGCCTCCTCCTCTGTAGTGAAAGCATTCTCTGACCATAGCTGTTGGAAGCGAGGCTTCCTCTGAATTCTCAGGGTACTTGCTCCTTCTTTCCATGACCCTAATTTCATGCTGCCTCACATTAGAGCCATGTATGTGCATGTCTCACCTATTGCTCCTTGTAGAGTGTCAGATTCCTGGAGGCAGAAACCAGGCCTAATTTGCTTTCTTTTTTTCCCCACTGTCTAGCCCAGTGCTTTTGGCATAAAAGAAACTAAATGCTATTTTCTGTATAAAGAGGAATCTGAAAATCACAATTCTTGAAGAGGTGTGAATAGTTTAATACTGTTCTAAGTAATAGATGTTATTTTACCTTCAAAAGTAGCATCAACTAGTAAAGTCTGATAAATTTTTCCAGGTTTCAGGCCAGATATTTTCATGCATGATCAATAACAAATTTAACAATTTGTTCGAAGATAAAAAATGATCATTATGAAGACTAGGCAGCCAATTCACACTCACTAAAATGAGAAGAGACATTTTATGCACATGCAGGAGATCTAATGGGAAAACAGAGCAATGGCCCAAAACTCTGGTCCAAGGACATGTTATAAACTGTCTAGAAGCTATGTTTACAGAAAACAGCTGACTTTGGGTATCTATGAGCCCCTGTAGTTTCTGGCAATCAGTTTTTTGCTGCCAGCTTTGAAACATGAATAACCAATTCACCTCAATTCATTGACTTCACTGACTTGACTTAGTTTTTACTTATTTATTTTCTCTAAGTGTAGCATATGTTAATGGGAAAATGAAAATATATAGGGATACATTCTTCTACTAAACTCTGACATGAAACTGAAGTCAAACTTATCATTCAGAGAAATGTTTTGGATTTTAAATAAATAATTTTCTTCTGTTGGGCCCTATTAGTATAAACAGTTTTATGAATGGGCACATTTTTCCCCTGGTGGAGTTTATTTTCGGTCAAATCCAAACACATTGCTTTCTCCTTATTACATCACTGTTGGTTGCCAAAGTTATAATAATACATTTATCGGAAAGAGATGTTTACCATGCTGATGTTCTTGGTTATGAGGAGGACTGCAATGGTAGAAACGTCTTAGTAATGAGGAGGGCCACCTCTTGAGCTGTCTCAGTATTGAAGAAGTCATGTGACTAGCAGTAGTTGACCAAGGACTCTATAGATGTGTTGATGGCAGTCTGACTCCTGAGAATCTGACCACTGTCAGTCAAAGGTTATTGCAGTTCTAAAGGCAGTAGGAGCAACACATTGTTTCTGGCACTTGGGTTGGAGGGGGTGCAGTATGGTACCCTGAAGAAGTTGTAAAAAAAAAAAAAATGGACTTCCTTTGGAAAGTTAAATGTTAAGCTAACAGGCCACAGGATCCTGAGAGGGAAAGCTTTCCCTCTAGGACTGACTGAAACCTAATTTAGCATCATAACTACATAAAGAGAAAACAAAAAGAGAGAAAGAGGAGATGCTTTATCATCCAGGGGTGTACCAAGAAGAATGAGTGAGATGCACACATTGGCCATGCCTTTCCAAGCACTGTGTAGGAAGAGAGCCTCCTAGCACAGTTTGCTAGTCATATTGGTACAGCTCTTGTTGAGAATCTATCTAATATGGAGATGGATCCAAAGCTAGAGCACTTTAGGTCCTATTGGTAAAACCACTTCTACTCTCAGCTATAGACATCTGGCCATCTTGACCTGATGCCATTTGCTTTTGGTTCACATGATGGGTGCTTTCTTTCTGATTATAACCTGCCTTTCCATATAGTTTTGCTTATGACAAGGAAATGTGCTCATTGTCGCTTGTACAGAGAATTCTGGTTTCTGTGACACTTTGAGTCAAAGTAATAAATTTGATAACTTTGTGACTTGGATTAAAGTAAATCAGTCTGTCCTCAGGACTGACAGGATCTCCTTTCTGAGGCAGTAAGGCTGAGAATCAGACTCTGCACTGTACAAACATTCACCAAGGAACTGTGAGGCTGTTGGGGCCACGGTCCAGAAGTTTAGCCAGATGTAGCAGGAGGCGTGATTACTCTGAGCATGTTCTTTGAAAGTGGAACAAGCGGGGCCCAAATGTTTGGATGTTTGTGCACTTTGTTCACTGCATAAGGATATCTGCTGAGGGATGAGTGGCAGTCTGGCCCCTGCTCAGTTCTCGAAGTTGTACTCCCTGAGCAGGTCCACCTGGAAAAAGGGCTCACTTTTTGAATTTGCAGAAAGTCACAGTTTGGTTCTGAATCAGAGGCTTTGCAATGGTTATAATACTTATGAGAAGTATTTTAGGGCAAGTCAGTTAATATATAGATCTAGATCTAGATATCACTGGTCATACCCTGAGACTCTGAGCAAGGGTCTCCAAATGTGGATTAATTTATCATTACCAGGAAAAAATTGTAAGTATTAACAGGAAAATATTATAAGTATGTAAGTATACTATACACATATATTTATAATATGTATAAATATATTTTATTTATCTAAATTAGGTATTTCAATGTACTATGTTCATCATTAAATATATACAGTAATTAAAAGGAAGAAATAAAAATAAATGCAAAAAAGAATTTTTGAACTTCACTCTGGAGATCACTAATGTAAGGAAGATGATCAGAGTGGGCTCTTCCTTGCCCTAATACCACTTATACATCTAAAAAAATTGTGGGGAAATGCTCCTCTTCCCCCAGAGATTCATCTTTCCTACTCCCTCTACTACCACATCACCCTAAGTTCAGAAAGCCTTTTGCTTGTCTATCTCAAATTCCAGTCACATAAACTTAACATTTTCAAAGACACTCTAGAAATTCTTCGTAAAATGAATTGTAGCAATTGGTGTTTAGGTAGATCTTAGTCTTAACCATCTTTAAATAAGCAATTAAATTAATTAAATATTAAAAGAATTTTAAAGGCTTAATTTAACAAATATAAAAATTTTATTTATAATATTTTGAGTTTTATGTTTCTGCAAGGTATCCTCAGATTGTAAGGCAAAGACAAAGAAGAACAAGTTTCTGAAAATGTTACTATCACTACCAACAATAGCTGCAATAATACATTTTATCTTTTAACTGGTTCTTAAAAGGAGCCCAATTAACCATATCTGTTTTAGAATTGGTCATTGAGATAAACGTTTCCTGCTGCCATTGACGGATTTCCAGAAGTTTTGCTTCATTATCATTGATCACTTTATCTGGTTGTCAGTTTAGGGTATTTGGTGATAAAACTACAGTACCTTTCTTGTCTATGTCTATGTATTTTTTTAGTATTGGCACCAGACTCTGTCTGCCAGAGCGATTCCATAGAGAGGATTAATTAGCCTGGTTATGACTCCAGAAGGTCTGTTCAAAGAGACAGAGCCTTGTATAAATAGGGTTAACCCCTCAAGAAGTTACTGGAACTTCAGCATTCACTTTTCATCTTACTGGAAGTGTGTTCTTCAGAGGCTGGAGGAGTGTTCTTTATGTCTACAGGAACTTCGAACAGGGAAATACTCTTTGTTTCTACTTGGAGAAGATTATTCCTTAGGTTAATATGATAAGTGAAGTATAAGGAAGAGTATCTCTCTATAGATTTTTCTTATCTCTTCAAGCGAGTCCTTTCCCTTGAATACTTAATGTTTACTGGTATTTGACATGAGCTGGTGGTGACCTTTGTTTGGCAATTAATTTGGTTACCCTCTCTCTCTCTCAGTGCTCAGCACGACTTTTTATATACATCTTTTAAATCTCCTTGGAAATACCAGGTATCTGCTGGGAACAGATATGTAGAAATCATAATCTAGAGCCGGTTCACATTATAGATTTCCAAAGGAAGAATTTCTCAATGGTTTAACTTTAAGTTAAGGTTTAACTTTAACTTTAAGGAACTGGTATAATTACTATGATCTATGAGAGCCATGTGTGAGTATTGCTGGTAGGGACTCAAGTGTAAAGAATTGTTTTTTTAATTGAAATACTGAATATTATTCATACATACAATATCCATACATTTAATGTGTGTGTGTGTTTACAAAGTGCTTACCCGCATATTATTTCATTTTGATCCTTACAACAATTCAATGATTTAGGAAGGTAGATATTATTATCCCTATTTTGTTTATGAAAAAACTGTCTTCAAGAGGTTAAGTGCTTTATAATAATAATAATAATAATAATAATAAATGATATGATGATGAAGATAATGGTGGAATGGGCAGAATCTTTTCACTGATTGCTAAATGTATATATTTAGCTGTTTATTTGACATATTTTCTAGTATGTCTCTTAAGTAACTTAATTTGTCCAAAATGAATTCTTGGGTCCATCCCAAAGCTTTTCCTTCTCATTCATCAGTCTTCAGAAGTAAATGGCATCACCATCCTTCTGTTGTGTGTGTTAGAAACACAAACATCATTCTTGATTTTTCTTTCCTTTTTAGCAGTCTCTCACATCCAAACCATAATCAGTATATCAGATACATGTCATCACTTGAGACATACACGTCTTCTTTCCACTGCTACCACCAGTACCCTAACTGGACTGCCTCTTGCTATGCTATAACACCGCCTCCTACACATCTCCTGGATCTTACTCTTACCTTCTGTCAGTTCTCCATGCAACAATTAGTGTGCGCCAATACGTAAAGTGGATAATGTTCCACTCCTGTTTAAAAACTTGCCATGGCTTCCCATTGTTCTTGGGATGTAAAATTTGTATTCTTCTGATTTACATGATCTGGATCTTTCCAACCTCATTTTGTGCCTCTGTACAGCTTGCTTATTACACCTTGTCTACTGCAGTCTTTCTTGAAGTTTCTTAAACATGCTAAATTTACTCCAGAACATTTGCCCAGTCTGTTCCTTCTGTCTGGGATGTTTTTTACATGGTTGACTCATTACTGTCTTTAGGTCTCACCTTCAGTATTACATTTTTCTAGATGCCTTCCATAAAAATTTAATCTAAAATAGCTTCTTTCCATTATTTTATATTTCCTCACCTTTTATTTCCTTCATAGCATTGATAACAGTTCACATTTTTGAACTTATTTGTGTTGTCTTCTTTCCTGGATCGTGAGCTCTGCCAGGGCACTGGCTCTGTCTTTCTTGTTTATCATTCTATCCCGAGCTCTTAGCACACTGTCTGACACATAGTAGGTACTCAGGTACTCAAGTATTCAAGTTCTTGAATAAATGAGCCATTTAGTTCAAATCCCTCTTATTAATAATGGGAAATTAAGGTGGCTGTTTAGCCCAACACAACATGGGATTTAGTGACTAGATTCATACCTTCCTATACCTGGCATTGGAATCAGGTGGACAATGACATAAAGGTGTTAGAAATAGTTTCTTGGGCCTTTTATTCAGATATGGGGTGAGACTAGCTTCATTTTAAGCTAAACATTAGATAAGTAAAATGTTATGACTGTAGCTGGAATTTAATCAAGATCTTTTAGTTTATTTCTGAATATAAGGACTTATTTACCTACCATCACACATTCCTGATGATTTGACTAATTAGAATAATATTAATATAAACCTTGAAGGAATTTTATCAATAAAAGTTGCAGTTTTTTAAAGGATCATTCTATATGATCAATTTATGAAGGCATAATTCTTTTTTTCCTTAAATTTTTATTTATTTATTTATTTATTAGAGAGAGAGAGAGAGAGAGAGAGAGCACAATTAGGCAGAACGAGAAGCAGGCTCTCCGTTGATCAGGGAGCCCGATGCAGGACTCGATCCCAGGAACCTGGGATCATGACCTGAGCCGAAGGCAGATGCTTAACAGACAGCCACCCAGGCGCCCTGAAGGCATAATTCTTAAAAAATGGCTGAGTGAGTACTGCCCTTTCTTTTATATTTTCCCATCGGAATCCTTCTCCTTTAGAGCCTGTAGGGATCCCTTCAGTGTCCTTCCAATAGGAACAGAGTTTATTCTCAAGGGATATCCCATGACAGGGCCAAACCCTTAATAGCGAACCTAGAGTAGATGTGGGGATATGGGAGGGCACTGAGGCAATGTTTGTTGAGATCCAGTCTTACACTTATATTTCTTGCCTGCATGATACTTTGCACGTGGTATTTGCTCTGTGTAGTCAATGCTATTGGCCCCATTGAAAATTCCCTTTATGGGGCCAGTGTGTCTGCCACTGTTGTAAGAGTGGGCTGCAAACAACTCACAGCTATACCTGTTCTTGGGCTAGGAAGCTACGTCATCTAAAAATGCTTGGGAGGTATGCTTCCTGTCACCCCCATCCCCAACTGAAGGCCAGCCCACAGCCAGTAACTGATAAATATGGGAAAAAGCCTAGGGTCCTTGCTTAAGGTGGGAAAACTCTGTGGTGCTATTCAAGTTCCAGAGTTCCCTGTGGGAGCAGACAAAGGGTAGACTTCAGCTGAACCCACATCTTGGCTTCTCCTGTGCCATTCTTCATCCCTGCCTCATAGATTTTACCTTCGAGCATGCCCTCTATATTGATATAAAATCACTTGCACAGTACACCCTGTCTCAGACTCCTTCTAGGGAAACTGACCTAGAGCATGTAGTATTTGGGAGCAGTTGTGAATGAAATGATTGAGGAATTCTCTTGGTGGCTTAGAATATAAACCTCCTCATTACTATGCCCCCGGGTACTAATGACAGTCCCCAGAAACGGGGTACACCATAAAATTCTTGTTTTAGATTTCAGCCTGTTAAAGGGATTGGTACTATGTGTTTGACAACATGTCAATCTCCAAGGCTGAAGTGGAAGCAGAGTGGTCTTTTGAGTACTAAGTCATCCCTGGCACCTATTAATCTCAACATTCCTATTTCATTTATCTTCAAAGAAGTCCATCTTGTAAGAATATAATATATTCAGTGCCCATTTGCATGCTGTCTCTTCAGTTCTTCTTGTCTTCCTGCCTTCGTCTGGGACCAGATTCATTTCTTATCTTTTATTATTAGTCTGGGCAAATTTTGTCCTAGAAATCCTGATTTAACCCAGAAGCATTTGAGGGACAGACAATGCTCCATGACCCAGAGACTTCTTAGGGAGCACAGGGATGAAGCCTTGTCCCAGCTTGAGCTGCCCAGGAAGGAGATTCAGTGGAAATGAACATGCATGAGGTTGATTTCGGAGTGCTTTGGGCATCTGAAGCTGTGAAAGGGAAGGGGAAGAAGCAGGATTGGGCAGAGGGAGAAGTGGAAGAGCAGTGCATTCTCAGTGGAAGCCTCAGCCAACCCATGGGGAGATCTGAAGCTGGAGTGAACCTTCAGAATCATTTGGCTTGGTCAGAAGCACAGGGCCTTCATAACCACCACAGCAATTGTTCACTGATACGGGCCACCTAGAAAGGGTGGTGATCTTGAGCATGTTCAGCAGAGGCAGTCCTTGTATGGGGCTGTCAGTTAAGGGCTGTCTGCCTTCAACATTACCAGTATTAGTGCACTGGGTCCCTAATTTCTAGAGAGGAATCTAGGTGGTACAGGTACATTTACATTCACCTTTGCATGGAGGGAGTCCTAGAACAGTCAGATACATGGTCTACTGCTCTGGGATTTACTGTATGTGGCCTGCAGCTTCTCAAGACACCCTTGCCCAAAGCCTGTCTCCAAGAATGTAATTGGAAAGCTCATACGGGAGGGATAGATGCTGGCTCTTACTGCTTCTAAGGTATTGTGGTTAGTTGGGGCTGGATTTGGGCATAGGCTTATTTATCTGGTGCCTTCTAGCAGCTGGTCCAAGAAGAAAATAGGGTTGTTTGAAGTCCTGCAAGCTCTATTAGAGGATGTGTTTTTGTAACATAAGATCATGAATTCTGTTCCTAGTATCATATGATTTAAATTTAGTTGGGAGCTGGATTGGCTGTGTGTCTTGACCACATATCTATTAAAAGAAAGCCCTGGGCTACAAGAGAAAGGCTTATCAGCTTCTCTCAGTGTTTGGAAACCTTGAAAGAAGGAAGAATATTTGGCAAGTGAGAAACTTAATAGAAATTTGAGTAGACATGGGACAACTAGACTCAGGAAAGTTTGAGTAAGGTTAAAAATATCAACTAATTGATTTGATCAAATATAAGACTTGAAACACTTTGTATTTTTATTTTCATTTTTAAAAACATGCATTTTTTTCCCTTCTAAGCCTTGTAATTTTTCCAATAAATGTCTAGAGTTAGTACCTCTTTCTGTAAAATGGAAATGATAGATGAACCAGCTATGACATTTTAAAATTAGAGGTTGTAAAGCATTTTACAAATTAGTACGCTCACACACAGTGCTTGAATAAATGGTGCATGTTTTGAGTAGCCCATCAAATTCAGTGGGATTTAATCTAATCTCCAGGCTTCTCTAATTCTCTAACTGAATGTCTGATAGACCAGCACAGATATGAAAATGGGCTAGTATGTTGCCAAAAACCTGAAAGGGGGTGTGTGTTCAATGTAAGTGGGTAGCACATTTGGCATTAAGGTGTTCACAGTCTTCTCAGTAATCTATTCAGGAGAAACGAAGCCTCTTCATTTTAATTTAGACAAGTACCTTTGACAGTGACTCTGATAGAACTTTAATCTTATCATGCCTTATAGCCCTGCTACTGAAA
Source organism: Zalophus californianus (assembly GCF_009762305.2). Lineage (NCBI taxonomy): Eukaryota > Metazoa > Chordata > Mammalia > Carnivora > Otariidae > Zalophus > Zalophus californianus. The sequence goes on from NC_045607.1 coordinate 72,937,728, forward strand.
CATGGTAGGAAGCCCTCAACCCCAAGAATGGAGTTCCAAAAGGACCTGGAAAGTTCTGGACTTCAGAGTGCCCTTGTTGGTGACCTTATATCAGCTGAAAAATGCAGTTGGAGAAAAGATGGTCTTGCCCTTTTGCATATCCACGTGGAGAACCAAATAAAATACTGAAGACCTAATAAGATTTAGCTTTCCAGCAATATAAATAATTTAATCAGATTAATGACATTGTTCTACCTGAGGGGTTCCATAATTAGTGGATTATTGAAGCCACATGAAAGTTATCTGCCATTAGCACCTGGAGGAATTCCTGTTTTCTTAGACTGTGGAATCGAACGATATGAATATTCCTGTCATGCAAACTGTAAAGATAATAAGCCCCTGGCATTTTGTAAGCTATATAAATCCACAGATTTCACATTAAATATTTAAGGCACAGGAGGTGTTATTTGTTAGGATATAGATAAAGGGAGTTCAACTGCCTCAGCCCTTATTTTCCCTTTCGGGAAGTCTCTTTCTTTGTTGAAGGTACTTTCATGCTTTTATTATTGTGTATTTCGCCCCTTTTTATCTGTATATTGTTTCAATTCCTCTGGAAGTATTCTTTGGATTTTGTATGAGAAACATTCAAAATATTTTTACAGAAGATTTGTCCTTTTCATATAAAAAGGAAATTCATACCAAGGGTGCAAACAGCAATGAATCAAGTGGTATCTCAGTATATGGCAAATGCTAGAATTCTGTGGGAAGACCATCTCATACTCTGTCCCTATAATATTTGAAAGTCAAGGTTTTTCAGCTTTGTGTGTGTTCTGTTCCTCTCATTTACATGTTATTTAGCTAGGGGAAAAAAGACTGGCCTGGAAATGTGGACCTATTTTTTCATGTTTTATATCTTTGTAAGACCTTTCATGTGAGTGGAATTCATAGATCAGAAATTTAAAATACTGTTGTGAGGCCATGTGCCTGAAAACACTGTAACCATAGTTTACAGAGAGTTGACAGAGATTGTTTGGTTGTAGTAGGATGTGCTGCTGACATGATGGGTTTTTAGATTAGAGCCCTTCTCATTCAGTAAAGGTGCTGCTTTCTGAATTAGGTTCCATTCACTTAAGATAGAATATCAGGTTACATCATACTCAAATGGGTAAGTTGAGGAGAGATGAATGAAGGGCCTATTTGTAGACACATAGGCACAGAGAGTTAAGGGAGCCAGCAAGCAGCGGTGACCCATCCCAAGGTAGCAACAGTGGAGAGCCCTTACCACATGCAGGCCTGTAGGTGAGAGGGAAGGGAAGTGGTTATGTCTGCTACAGCTGTAGAAGAGCAGTGCCCAACAAGAATTAATGTGGATTATCAGTGTCAGCAGTGGGCCCAAGCTGCTGCCAACCCAAAGCTTGGCAGGGAAGTAGCTGGTGGAATAAATACCCCCAAACCTCTTTCCTCTTGCCTTCCATGCTGTTACTTCCCATTGACTGAATCTAATTGGAAGCCAGAAGACAAGAGAGCCTGTTGTTGCTATCCATGGATGTCAGGCTCCTGGGCCACAAAGCAGGGTGGAGAATGGATCAGAGTGGCAAATGGGAATATTCAACGTAGTCATATTTATAAATATTTGGCAGAGTTCTTCTGATATACGAAGCTTTAGGTAGACAATGAAAGCATTTATGGGAATGATAGAATCGAATTAATTAATTTTAATTGAGGTGTACTTGACATACAATATTATATTAGTTTCAGATGTACAATGTAGTGACCCAATGTTTGTATATATTACAAAATGATCACCACAATAAGTGTAGTTACCATCTGTCACCATACAAAGTTATTACATATTTTATTGTCTATATTCCCTATGTTGGGAATTTACATCTCTGTGACTTATTCATTTTATAACTCGCAGTTTTTACCTCTTAATTCCCTTCACCTATTTTGCCAGTCTCCTCAGAGAATGACAGAATTTAATAATGATATGTGCTGTATGAATATACAATATTATTAAGTGTGAATGTAAGTGTGTGTGTATATATGTATGTGTGTGTGTGTGTATAGTAATTACATATACCATGAAATATTGCTCCTGTTACCTTAGAGAATTTATAAAATTATAGTCAGTTAGTGGTAAGGGAATATTTCTGTCATAAATGCATTCAGATTCTTATTTCCTTAGGCTTGTTCTGTATTATCTGCTGATGTGATATGATGTGGTGGGATGTATTCCATAATAGCCTGTGTTGGAGTGAACATGACCTTAGAGTTTTTATATTAATTAACAAAAATTCACAGTCCCTATTTCCGTAAATACCCAAAGTTCATACATCAAATACAGAGTTTTCATAAATGTTTTTATAGCCCTGGCTATCTTTGTTTTTAATGCGTTCCTGTACAGATCAGTACAGATTAGTACTAACAGTACTAATATTACAGTACTAATATTCAATGAAATTTGCTCTTCAACATAAGCCTTGAAATTTTTAGCTGAGGTTATTCCCTCCTATGATCTCTATTCTCTGCAGTGACAATAGAAGAGATTTTATATACATCCTAGCTCTTTTGGAAGGAAAGGTGTTAAAAAATTATTTGAGCAAAGTGCTACATTAAAAAATTTCCTCATTTGCTGAAGCAATTGACTCTATACTTCCTTATATACACCTCCTGATATTCTTTTTTTTACCTCCTTATAAACTTAAACATAATGTTGTCCTAGGTATGGCATCTTTTAGTTTGCCCTTTGTCTGCTTCATGCCCTCCTTTACGTGGGCTATGCATTGATACAGACTTGTTTTTTTTAAAGATTTTATTTATTTGAGAGAGAGAGAATGAGAGAGAGAGAGAGAGCATGAAAGGGGGGAGGGTCAGAGGGAGAAGCAGACTCCCCGCCAAGCAGGGAGTCTGACGTGGGACTCGATCCCAGGACTCCAGGATCATGACCTGAGCTGAAGGCAGTCACTTAACCAACTGAGCCATCCAGGCACCCTGGACTTTTTTTTTTTTTTTTGGAAGGAGGGAAAGAAGTTACTTATTTGCACGGTAGTAAAGGATTATTGTACTTATTTTGTACTATCATTGCTAGGTTTCCTTGTATGGGAAAGTATAAATACAGAAAGCTGAGGGTTAACATTTGGGCCATAGTTTCTTCTATACTATTAAATTCGTACTTTTGATGTCATTTGTAAATTATTCCATGGAGTTAACCAATACAGGCAACATGGAAAAGTAAAATGTCTGTGGAAAATTAGTACACTCTATATAGTTCACAGGAACAGTAGGAGACCTTTTGAAACTCCTAAAATTGCTGAGCTGTGTTAACTGAAGAATGTTGAGATTGCCACATCATGTTAAAACTTTTATGGAGATAACCAGTGACCTTGACATACTTAAGATGAATTGTAGCTTGTATGCTTAAAAGGACAGTGCAATTAAAAATATTTATGTAATTGTTCTTCAGAGAGCCCTGGACATTAGCATGAAGTTATAAATTACCAGAACTTTCAAAAAAGCAGGGAGAGGGGAAATTCTCAGTGGGGTGGTCCTGGAATCTATCTATAAAATTGTTGCATCTTTGGCAAGTATGAAGTCACTATGAGGGCACTCCAGGCAACTGGGAAGTTAACTGGTTGGCTGATAAAGCAATTGAGTTATAATATGGGTCTAATTCTTCCCTCAGCAGCAATTGTAAGACATATATTAGAAATTTATCACCTCCTTTTTCAAGAGACCCTTTATCTAAATAACTAGCAAATGCTGTTCTTAATCTTCCTGGCGTCAGTGGTGGTCTACATAAATCATTTTTAAACAAATATGTTTAAAACCTTTTACCCTATTTAAAACGAGAGGCTTGACTAAGTAAGTCCTTATCAAATTATAGTGGTGCCTTTTGCCCTGTCTCTGTCTCCATTAGAAACCCCTATTTTTAGAGATTTGTAACTCAGATTTCCTTGAGGGAGGAACCTTGGCACTCAGGTTAGTGAGAAAGAATGACGGTTAGTCATTATTATTTGCTCCTGTTTCTTTCTTTCTTTTTTTTTTTTAAGTGCTTTATTTCCAAACTGAATTATGGGAAAGCAAACAAAAGCCTGAAATAAGTTTAGGGCAGCAATTTTTTTTTTTTTAACCAGTAGCTTGAGCTTTATTATATAACTGAAGGATAAAAATTATATACTACTGAGAAAGTGTGCCCAGTCTGTGCTAGACATGGAAATATTTTCTGGTCCTTTATCCTTATAATCAACCAAATTTCTGCCTCCCCCCAATAAGATCTGAAGTCTTTGTAGTTCTATCTGACTTAAATCCTCCAATTCTCTGTTATTTGTATTTTTAGATCCTTTTTTCACTCTTTAATATCATGTGAATAGAATGATGTTTCTACTTAATACATTTTAGATAATTTGTAGCAAAAAGTAATTTTGAGTTGAACATTGAATTGTGTGAACACTTAATAATGTGGAAATTGTATATAAATGTTTATCTCCTGTCCCTTGGGCAGCATTATATAGGGGTCATGGATTTAGTAAGCATATCTAACTAATGGAACCAAGTAGAATTGTGAGATGATTCTTATCCAAGATTATGGAGTTGGATCAGAGGGAACATGCCAGAGGTGTAGTGGAGAAGGTGTTGATGTGAATGTGGGTCCAAGGGGAGTTGTGAATCAAGGGGGTTGGTTAGAAACTGGAGTGAAGAGACATATACAAATGGGCAAAGCTGAGGGAGGGGCAGCAAACAAAAAAGGAACAGTGTGGGAATAGGTAAATACTGATTGTCTGGCTGAATTTTGGAGATATGGGCCAATGCTTATGGCATGTTTGCACACATGTGAGCGAGATTCATTTAGAGCCATTAGTACAGCTAGGCACTCTTTATTTTATCCAAAACTTAAAAAATTTCTAGTTTTTATTGGTACTACCACTTTATTTAGATGGTGAGTTGCTATGCGTATAATGTGTCCTGTTGGAGTATGTATGCGTGTGTTTTCTGAGTTTGTGGGAAAAAAACCTTTATCGTTAGATTTTTTTTTTTTAAAGATATTTTAATTTATTTGACAGAGGGAGACACAGTGAGAGAAGGAATACAAGCAGGGGGAGTGGGAGAGGGAGAAGCAGGCTTCCCGCTGAGCAGGGAGCCCCATGCGGGGCTTGATCCCAGCATCCTGGGATCATGACCTGAGCCGAAGACTGAGCCACTCAGGCGCCCCTGTATCATTAGATTTTGACTAAGTTTGTCAGGTAGTGTCACAGGCTTGTGGTAGGATCAGTGACACCAAGAATGTGATTTGGAAGGGATTTACAAATTCAAGAGTTAGGGCAGAGCTAAATTAGTAGACCAATTTTTCTAATTAGGACAACTGGAAAAATTAAATTCACTATTAAAAAAAAAACATCTGCTTGTAGGCAAAGGAAAAAAAAACAAAACAGTAAAGAACAACTGCAGTAGAATATGGGAGGGTTCAAAGGCCCAGGGAAGAGTTTTTGGCTGCTTTACCTCTGGGGCCATTTTATTTTGAAGGGTGTGGCTGAGAGACTTGACGGGTGTTTTGACAGTGTCACGTGAGGGGGAGGAACTGGAGTCTAGGGTCATCAAAGGGTGACTTGGGGCCCTGGTGGGCTCTCAACACTTGGGTTAGGAATCCAGCAGAAGTTCTAAGCCCTAAATAAAGGTAACTTGAAAAAGGCATGCCTTTTTGGGGACTGCAGCTCAGTTGTAAATCATTTCAGTTTCTGAAATTAGAATGAAATGAACTCATATTGGTAGTTCCTCTAGCTGCATGTTAAAGTTGAATTTAAATCATCTCTGGTGGAAAATATCATTGTTGTATACTTTCTAAAAACAATTTTGTCAATACAGGGCTTGGAAAACAATAAAAAGTAACCAGATAACTAAAGAAAACATTCACAAAAACAGCAGGGAAAAAAACCAGACAATATAAACAAACCCACTGTGGCTTCATATATTGGAGTTACCAGATGGAGATTTAAAAAGAACTATTCTTGTTATGTTTGAGATGGAGCATTTTTTCCAGAAAGCAGGAAACTATTAAAAAAAAAGAACCAAATGGAAATTCTAGAATTTAAAATTATAAAGCCAAATTTATGGATCCAATGGATAGGGTACTGAACATCTTAGACCTAGATGAAGAGAGAATTCACAAACTGGAAAGTAGATTAGAAGGAAATATTCAGAGAGATGTACTAAGTGATGAAAAGATGAAAAATGCAGAAAGCAGATAAATGACATAGATGATATAATGAAGATCTAATATGTTTATAATTGAAGTCTTGAAAGAAAGGACAAGGAAAACTGGAAAAACCAATATTTGAATAGATAATGGTTGGCAAATTTCCCAATTTGATTAAGACTTCGAGTTGCATATTGAAGAAGTACCACTTTAGCAGCCTAAATAAGACTCCATCTCTAGGCACAAAGAGAAAAAAATCTTATAAACAGAGAATAAGAGAGTTGGGTCAAAGGAGAAATAATTAAGCTGATAGCTGACTTCTTAGCCAAATCAGATATGAAATTAGAAAATAAATAAGGAATCAAATCAGGATGTAAGATTGGATTTAATTCCATGGAGCTGAAACCAATGGGGGTAGCTAAAGTAATAGATGAGAACAGAAGAAGTGGACTGTGGAAGATGATAGATAGAAACCTCCAAGTGAAATCACTCAGTGGTACAAATGGTGGAGTTGTATATGTGTAAATGACTACATTTGTGGACTCTTCCAGCATCTTCAACAGTAAAGCATGCGTATATTGGTCACAGATTTCTGGAAATGGCTTTTTATCCTCGTCTTCATAGCTTTTTGTTATTCAAGATTGGGAGAGATGTTATACAGCATTATTCCTAATAATGCTGATGTAATATGGCATTATTCCCTTTCACAGGTTATATTGGCTTACATGGCTCTTTTAATACTTAATAAAGGAGAGAGTAGTATGAATCCAGGCTTTCCCTTACTTGATGCAAAAGAACATGACTAGGGGGCACTTGGCTGGATCAGTCTGTAGAGCATGCAACTCTTGATCTTGGGGTCATGAGTTCAAGCCCCACATTGGGCATAGAAAAAAGAAAAAGAAAGAAAAGAGCATGGCTCAGCACTGTCTGATATAAAGCTGGTCCAAAGCAGTCTAAATAGTGTGTGCTAACACTATAACATATAACTATGAAAAAGTACTTTCTACTTAAGAAAGTAGAAAGGAAATTCATTCAAAAGATCTGAGTCAAAAATACTTACCATGAGCAAATATTTTAAAAATATTGTGATTTGTATATTACCACTGAAAAACATATCTTGGGTTCAATAATCCTTCAAGTCAAGAATTGGTCCTGTGCCAATATTTTTCTCTAAAAGTGGAAATGTTCCCCTCTCCTCTTGATAAAACCAATGACTTGTAACTGTATTCTAAAGAAAGTTTTCTCAGCTGTCAAAGTGCTAAAGGCAGGCTCTCACTGTTTACAACAAGCATTGTAAGAACAAGTATGTTATATTTTAAAATGTATCCCAATATCATGCCTGCTTCAAATCTTTTAATAACTCTCAACTGCATCTTATCTCATCGTATTGCCTATACAATCTACTTCATTTGGCCCTGTCTATCTGATATTAAGTTAAAGCAAGAAGCTAAGGAAAAGATTTTGGCAGATGAAAGGCCATAATTAATGAAGGTATTTATGTTGAGACTTCACGCAACAGTACTGCCAAAAGTTGTATCTGAAATTTGAAATGCCTGGAAATAAAGATAGACTCTGTGAGCATTTTCCAAATAGATCCAGTTCAGACAAGGACAAATGAATAATTCCTGAACCAGTTGCAGAAAAAAAGACCAAGAATTAGTATGACTATGTGACACTGAACCAGTCATGAGGAAATGTGTGACTTAGGTAATGAACAGATTCAGGACCCAGTGCCTTTCTTTGGGCTTTGTTTCCCAGGACCTGAGATGAAGACTTTCCTGTCTTTTGAAGAGCGTACTGCTTTGCCTGGAAACACTTGGCAGAAATAAAGATGGGCTCATATGAGTATCTTAATTCTGTTTTATAGTTAATTGATTAAGAAACAAAATGAACAATTACTGAAGCAGATGACCCATTTAATATAGCATCATGTGACCAATGTTTCCTTTCTGTAAATCTTTAATGCTAAAGGGATCAACATTAGAAACTGTTCTATGTTGATCATTAAACTAAGTGATAATCTTTATAATCCCTTGGAATATAAATCTGTGAGACATAGGGTGATGGGAAGCAGAAAGGAAAAGAAATTCAAGTACTCTTTGCAGGCTTTGGCTTTTTACCATCTGCTTGTTGATTCATTGGTCCCATTTCTTCCTCATCTGTTTATTTGCATACCAGCACCAGCTGCCCCCTCAAATTTGAATTGCCTGACTTAATCAGACAGGCCCCTGATTGAGAACTGAGTTACAAATTGGCAGATGAATACCAAATTGTTTTTAATAAGACACAGAGTTCTGGGTGCTGTGTGCCCATGCTATAACTATTTGCTGGCAGCTACAATAACCAGCAGCATTTCTTTCATCTTGAAGAGAAAAGCAAAAGGCATTCAAAGGAAGCCTTTGGATTTTGTACTCAGAATTTCCACTCATCTGCCTAATGTTCTTTTTTTTAATTAGGAGGATACACAAATGACTTAATTAATCAAGCCTGTCTTAGGGAATTATGCATTTATTAATGGTTTCTGCACTCAAGCACATTATTAAGGGATTTGTGCTAAGCACCTGACATAAAGCAGACTAATTTTGCTTGCTTTGCTTAATGTATTGAGAAACGGCATGTTGATCAGATTTCAAAACATTCAAGCTATGAACTAATGTCCTATTTAGAGGGTTTAAAAATTCAGTGCATTGGCAATCCAGCCTTTTAATGCTTTTTTTACAAGGCACTCTACAACGGGAAAAGAAGAATAACTTGATGGGAGGAAAATGCATTAAGAGGTGAAATAGAAGGGAAGAGTCGAGGGGGAAGCCCCTGAGGGCAGGGCCTTTTGGGTATTGAATTTGTGGTTCCTTGCTTTGGTCTTTCCATAGTTTAGGATGGTCTTTCCATTCTCAGGTTTTGGTGATCCTATCTGAATGACTCTTGCAAGGCCTCCCCACTGGGTATATGAATGGCTGAAGTGACTAGATTACACCTACTGTATCATGTAGACCTTGTCAGAGGATTGAGTGTGAATCCATATTCAAATGGCTGATCTAATTGTATTCTGAGCTCCTTAGGTTACTGACCATTTTGATTATTTTTAATCATGACTGTGATTAAAAATAAATTATCTGATGTGGTCAGTATCATTATTGAAAAGACATTATATGTTGAACCAGGAATTCCTTCACATAGACCATAAAAATTTAATGTTTCAGGGGCACCTGGCTCAGTCAGTTAAGCGTTGTACTCTTGATTTTGGCTTGGGTCATGATCTCAGGGTCATGAGATTGAGCCCCCCATCTCTCTCTCTTCCTTTCCCTCTGCCCCTTCTCCTTGCACTCTCTCAAATAAATCTTTAAAAATTTAATGCATCAAAGTTCTCCTTCTCATGGCTTCAATAACCAAAAAATAATATGAGAAACACGTCACAGAATTCTCTCTACACATCTTTAGTGAAAAGGAATCTGGTTTGATCAAATGGAGAACAAGCTTCATGAATTCATGGCATTTTTCAAGTCTCATTTGCACCAACAGTGGCTAGATGATGTTATAGAAGAGAAGTGCTCCAGAGGCTACAAATATTGAAGTCCTACAATTTAGTACAATCCTAGGAAAACAGAGAACACAGATGACCTGAATTCATTGTACCATTGTAGTTCAGAGAAAGGTCTTTTGAGCCAAATGGCTGGCCTGTATTGGAATCTTGGCTCTGCTACTTAACCATTATAGCATCCATGCACAACTCATGTAGCTGCTCTAAACCTCACCTCTAAAATGGGAATAATAATAGTATTATTAGACTAGTGACTGAATAAGACAAGTAAGCATTCCAATTATATTAACATTATTATTATTAATCAGTCATCAGCCATATGCTGTGGAATTCACCTTGAACTACCCCCTTTTTATTTTTTTATCTCTTTTTCTTTTTTTTATTACATTATGTTAGTCACCATACAGTACATCATTAATTTTTGATGTAATGTTCCATGATTCATTGTTTGCTTATAACACCCAGTGCTCCATGCAATACGTGCCCTCCTTAATACCCATCACTGGGCTAACCCATTCCCCCCTGCCAAAACCCTCAGTTTGTTTCTCAGAGTCCATAGTCTCTCATGATTTGTCTCCCCTTCTGTTCCCCCCACCCCCATTTTCCCTTCCTTCTCCTAATGTCCTCCATGCTGTTCCTTATGTTCCACAAATAAGTAGAACCATATGATCATTGACTTTCTCTGCTTGACTTATTTCACTTAGCATCATCTCCTCCAGTCCCATCCATGTTGATGCAAAAGCTGGGTATTCATCCTTTCTGATGGCTGAGTAATATTCCATTGCATACATGAACCACATCTTCTTTATCCATTTGTCTGTTGAAGGGCATCTCGGCTCTTTCCACAGATTGGCTATTGTGGACATTGCTGCTATGAACATTGGGGTGCATATTGGCCCTTCTTTTCACTACATCTGTGTCTTTGGGGTAAATAGAACTACCCCCTTTTGAAACAAAAGTGACAGCCACTACCACCGCTCTTGCTTTATCCTATTTTTCAAGGTAGCATGCCTCATTATGAAAAGACTTCTTGAAAGAATAATTTACCTTTACTGTTTTTATTTTCCTCAATTCTCAGTGATTCCTTAAGCAACTTAGTTTAGCTTCCTCAGATATCATTGCATCATTTAAGCTGCTCTTGGGAGGGTAGCTGATAGCTGATTTGGTGGTCAGGAGATACTTTTCAGAACTTGTTCTACTTGATTTCCAAATCTGTATTTCTGAATAGACCTCTTCCCTTACCTCTAGCTTGGTATATCTGAGGGTCTAATATATGTGTCACCATGAGGGAGGCACTGCGGAGAAATGGAATAGACAATCTGGAATGGAATCTGGGCTTCCTCATCTTAAGGTGAATTCAAGAATGATACACAACACTGAAAATCTTTTCTAGGCTGCCTTAGTGTTTTAAGTTCCTATGATTAGTCATTAATTTGGGTTCTGGCAAGGATATATGCTCTTTGAAGGAAATCCATTTATGGTATTATCAGTCATTATTAGCACTCCAAAGAGCTAAGTTATGACCCCAAGATAATGGGACATAGAAAAGATACATTTTGGATAAATAAGGATAGAAGCGTATTGGAACGACCGGAGCATGTTTCTGGTAGTGGGATGTCAGTACAAAGTCAGGTCACAGGTACAATGAGAGAAGTACATTATTTCATATATTTTACCCTGCCATCTAATAATAATAAGAAAAATAGAAACCGCTGCTTCTTGAAATCTTTGTCAGGCACCTTAGCAAATGTATTATGTGCATAACCTAATTTAATCCTTACAACAACTATGCAAAGTAAATAAAATTAACCCCCTTCAGAAGAAACTGAGGATTAAGTGATTAAACAATTGGCTGAAGTTCATGGAACAGATAAATAATGAGGCTTAGGTTTGATTCATTCATTTATTCATTTATTCAACAAATACTTTGTAATATTATATGACAGTTACTTTTCTGGCTTTGGGGTATAACAGAAAGCAAAATGTATGCTGTCATGGGGCTTGTATTCTGGTGGGTGAGATAAAAAAGAGTTTTTGTAGCACTTGGAAAAGATTGATTGTTCATAACATCAGACCAGTTTTAAACCAGTTTAATTTGCAAGCCAACCTGTTATAGCTTCTTGCTTTTGAAAATCAGCCAGTTTTATAAACAGACTCACTCTATTAAACACACCCTGAGTGCCAGCTCAGCACCAGTCTCACCTGAGCTCCCATGCTTTTATAGATGATGTCAGCTTTTTTTTTTTTTTTTTTAAGATTTTACTTATTTATTTGAAGGAGAGAGGGAGCACAAGCAGGGGGAGCTGCAGAGGGAGAGGGGGAAGCAGGCTCCCCACTGAGCAGGGAGCCCGGTATTGCTCAGTCCCAGGACCCTGAGATCATTACCCAAGCTGAAGGCAGATGCTTAACTGACTGAGCAACCCAGGCACTGGATGTCAGCTTTTTTAAAGATCTGATAATCTGCCAATCCCTGAAATCCACACTTCTCAAAAATCTGATCTAAAATCAGCATATGATTTGCTGGGGGAGATTGGGCCTGGCAGTGTAGCTATCTTGTTTTCAGGAAAGGAGTAATTGCATTGCTGAATATGAAGGCAAATATATAGAAGTTGAACTTAAAATACTGGTTTAGAGCTGCATGAAAGCTATAATGAAAGATTTTTTTCTAAACATTAAGAATACAGACAAGTAAGTGTTTATTGCAGAATTCAGCATTTTTTTAGATACTTCTAAATACCATATTTTGAATAACAGATTTGTTTCAACTAGTTAATTCATTGTTAGCCTCTCAATCAAAGAGAAAATGGATAAAAGAAGCAAGAAGGGAAAGGCCAGGAGAAGATTTAAGTAATCAAATTGTACATAACTGAAATAAAAAAAAATAGAAAATACATTGCATAAGTCCATGTTAGAAGTCTTTTCCTTAAGCAATGATTAGTCAAAAATGTAAAATTTTAAATAAATAAAATAGAGACAAATTAATAGATGAGTTTAAAATAGACTTAAGGAAATTTTCTTTTTTCTTTTTTAACATTTTATTTATACTTTGGAGAGAGACAGAGGGAGAGAGAGAGAGCTTGAGTGGGGGTGTGGGGGAGAGGGAGAAGCAGGCTCCCTACTGAGCAGAGAGTCCAATGCGGGACTCGATCCCAGGATTCTGGGATCATAACCTGAGTTGAAGGCAGACACTTAACCGACTGAGCCACCCAGGCATCCCTAGACTTAAGGAAATTTTCAAATGGGTTTTGGGGTAGATTGTACAGCTAGAGTAAAAGAAGCCTTGTCCTTTCTTTTCATAAATGCGCTCAGGCTGAAATAGTCAGAAAAAGGAATTGGAAGTGGAAATTGCCAGTTTAGAAGATCTTTAATATGTGGTAAACATTTTCAAAGAATATAAAAAAAACAAGCAAGAAATAAAAACAAAGTTTGAGATAAAACTACTAGTTCCTGAAAAAAAAAAAAGAACAAAAAGTCTTCTATTGTCTAAGAATGAAGAGCTCGTAAATAAGGACACCTATTAGATCCTGTAAGGAAAATAGTCTTTGGAAGAGCCAGTGTCCCATATTATTCAAGAAACAAAAAGTCAACTCCAAAATATGTCCAGTGATGCTACTTCAAGGGAAATATTAGTATCCAACAATTCCCTGTCCTTCTGAACTCATAAGGAGTATGATCTAGAAATATAGATGACCAACACTATAGTTTCTTATTTATTTGGTTCACTCTAGTTATCATTACTCTCACTACCATAGGCTGTCAGTCCCCTTAGAGTATTGAAACCACTCAAGTAGTGGGGACTTATAACAATCCTAAGCCTTTCCCCTGACTAAACTTTTAAGTATTGCTTTGGGACCATTATCAGAACACTCTTCTTCTTTGTAACTCTCCCTGTGCACATGTAGTACAGATTTACTTTGCAAATAGAACTGCCAGATAGATTGTATTCTAGAAGGATTTTCTAAAAGTCCCAGACAGTTCTTCCCCACACAATTAAATTATAGCTGATCTGAATTTACAGGTAATACACATATTATGTGTGATTCAAGAGAGAGCTGAAGAATTAAATATGGCTCTAGAATCTCTATGGAAAAATGACTTGACATAGGCAAGGTAACTGGAGCACAACTCATATTTCAGATTGATTTTTTTTTAAAAGATTTTATTTATTCATTTGAGATGCAGAGATACAGAGAGAGAGCATGAGCAGGGGGATAGTTAGAGGGAGAGGGAAAAGCAGACTCCCCGCTGAGCCAGGAGCCCGATATGGGGCTTGATCCCAGGACCCGGGGATCATGATCTGAGCCAAAGGCAGACGCTTAACCATTCAGATTGATTCTTCAATATCCCCTTAGAACTGAAACCAAGGAAGGATGTAGGCCATTTATGAGTAGCTTAATAGAGAAAGGACTAATTATTATTTGTATCAGTTCTTATCACCCTTAAAATTTGAAAAAGTAGAAAGAACAAATAGAATATTAAATCTGAAGTTATCTAAATTATCAGATACCCTTGAACTGTGGCCTAAATCCTTAGCTCTTAACCCTGTGCTCTTCCCTCTCAAGGACTCATAGACTGTCTTTCTATGAACTGCTCCCTGACAGGCTCATGAGACTAGGAGTAGTTCCATCTAGATTTTTTTTTAATATGGTAAAATTTATGTAAAATGATGTTTACATTTAGCCATTTTAAAGTGTATAATTCAAGAGGGTACTAAGGATTATAAGGAAATATGATGAACAATTTTTTGTTAACAAATTAGGTAACCTGGATGAAATGGACATAATCATACAAAGGCATAAACTACTGAAACTGACTCAGGAAGAAATAGAAAATGTGAATAAGCAAGTATAGAGATTAAGACTCAGGGAAAGAGCATTGCATTTAGAGGGAACAGCAAAGCCCTAAGTGAGGAGAATACTCGGTGTGTTCAGAGAATGACAGGGAGGCTGCCATGGCTACACAGAGTGAATGAATAGAGTCATGTTGGGAGACACAGTCAGAAAGATAAGGAGGTGAAGTATAGGCTAGGTTAAATTTCTATAACATCTTTAACTTCATATTCTAATGGATTAACAAAACAACAGTTTATTTCATGCTATTGCCATTTTGGGTTTTCAATGACTCTGTTCTACATGGTTTCTTAAGGACCTAAACTGATAGACCACTGACACACTCCCTAATGTCCATCACCCATCCACCCCATCCCTCCCACCCCCCTCCACTCCAGCAACAGTTTGTTTCCTCAGATTAACAGTCTCTTATGGTTTATCTCCCTTTCTGGTTTCGTCCTGTTTCATTTTTCTCTCCCTTCTGCTATGATCCTCTGTCTTGTTTCTCAAATTCCTCCTATCAGTGAGATCATATGATGCTTATCTTTCTCTGATTGACTTATTTCACTTAGCATAATACCCTCTAGTTCCATCCATATCATTGCAAATGGCAAGATTTCTTTTTTTTTCATGGCTGTGTAATATTACATTGTATATATATACCATATCTTCTTTATCCATTCATCTGTTGATGGACATCTGGGCTCTTTCCATAGTTTGGCTATTGTGGACATTGCTGCTATAAACATTGGGGTGCACGCACCCCTTCGGATCACTACATTTGTATCTTTGGGGTAAATACCCAGTCGTGCAATTGCTGGGTTGTGGAGTAGCTCTATTTTCAACTTTTTGAGGAACCTCCATACTGTTTTCCAGAGTGGCTGCACCAGCTTGCATTCCCACCAACAGTGTAGGAGGGTTGGCCTTTCTCCGCATCCCCGCCAACATCTGTCGTTTCCTGACTTGTTAATTTTAGCCATTCTGACTGGTGTGAGGTGGTATCTCATTGAGGTTTTGATTTGGATTTCCCTGATGCCGAGCGATGTTGAGCACTTTTTCATGTGTCTGTTGGCCATTTGGATGTCTTCTTTGCAGAAATGTCTGTTCATGTCTTCTGCCCATTTCTTGATTGGATCATTTGTTCTTTGGGTGTTGAGTTTGATAAGTTCTTTATAGATTTTGGATAGTAGCCCTTTATCTGATATGTCATTTGCAAATATCTTCTCCCATTCTGTCGGTTGTCTTTTTGGTTTTGTTGACTGTTTCCTTTGCTGTGCAAAAGCTTTTATCTTGAAGTCCCAATAGTTCATTTTTGCCCTTGCTTCCCTTGCCTTTGGCGATGTTTCTAGGAAGAAGTTACTGCAGCCAAAGTCAAAGAGGTTGCTGTCTGTGTTCTCCTCAAGGATTTTGATGGATTCCTGTCTCACGTTTAGGTCTTTCATCCATTTGGAGTCTATTTTTGTGTGTGGTGTAAGGAAACGGTCCAGTTTCTTTCTTCTGCATGTGGCTGTCCAATTTTCCCAACACCATTTGTTGAAGAGACTGTCTTTTTTCCATTGGACATTCTTTCCTGCTTTGTCGAAGATTAGTTGACCATAGAGTTGAAGGTCCATTTCTGGGCTCTCTGTTCTGTTCCACTGATCTATGTGTCTGTTTTTGTGCCAGTACCATACTGTCTTGAGGATTACAGCTTTGTAATAGAGTTTGAAGTCCGGAATTGTGATGCCACCAGGTTTGCTTTTCTTTTTCAACATTCCTCTGGCTATTTGGGGTCTTTTCTGGTTCCATACAAATTTTAGGATTATTTGTTCCATTTCTTTGAAAAAAAGTTGATGGTATTTTGATAGGGATTGCATTGAATGTGTAGATTGCTCTAGGTAGCGTAGGCATTTTCACAATATTTGTTCTTCCAATCCGTGAGCATGGAATGTTTTTCCATTTCTTTGTGTCTTCCTCAATTTCTTTAATGAGTATTCTGTAGTTTTCTGAGTACAGATTCTCTGCCTCTTTGGTTAGGTTTATTCCTAGGTATCTTATGTTTTTGGGTGCAATTTTAAATGGGATAGACTCCTTAATTTCTCGTTCTTCTGTCTTGGTGGTGGTGTATAGGAATGCCACTGATTTCTGTGCATTGATTTTATATCCTGCCACTTTACTGAATGCCTGTATGAGTTCTAGCAGTTTTGGGGTGGAGTCTTTTGGGTTTTCCACATAAAGTATCATATCATCTGCAAAGAGTGAGAGTTTTGACTTCTTCTTTGCCGATTCGGATGCCTTTTATTTCTTTTTGTTGTCTGATTGCTGAGGTTAGGACTTGTTGTACTATGTTGAATAGCAGTGGTGATAGTGGACATCCCTGCCATGTTCCTGACCTTAGGGGAAAAGCTCTCAGTTTTTCCCCATAGACTATGATATTCACTGTGGGTTTTTCACAGATGGCTTTTATGATACTGAGGTATGTACCCTCTATCCCTACACTGTGAAGAGTTTAATTTGCTGGCATATAGTTGCTCATAATATATTCTTATAATTGTTTGTATTTCTCTGGTGTTGGTTGTGATTTCTCCTCTTTCATTCATGATTTTATTTATTTGGGTCCTTTCTCTTTTCTTTTTGATAAGTCTGGCTGGGTGTTTATCAATCTTATTAATTCTTTCAAAGAACCAGCTGCTAGTTTCGTTGATCTGTTCTACCATTCTTTTGGTTTCTAGTTCATTGATTTCTGCTCTTATCTTTATTATTTCTCTTCTCCTGCTGGGTTTAGGTTTTATTTGCTGTTCTTTTTCCAGCTCCTTTAGGTGTAGGGTTAGGTTGTGTTTGAGACCTTTCTTGTTTCTTTTCTTTTTTTTTTTTTTTAAAGATTTTATTTATTTATTTGACAGAGAGAGAGAGACAGTGAGAGAGACAGACTAGGGGGAGTGGGAGAGGGAGAAGCAGGCTTCCGCTGAGCATGGAGCCCGATGTGGGGCTCGATCCCAGGACCCTGGGATCATGACCTGAGCCGAAGGCAGCCGCTTAACTGACTGAGCACCCAGGTGCCCCACCTTTCTTGTTTCTTAAGAAAGGTTTGTATTGCTATATGCTTTCCTCTTAGGACTGCCTTTGCTGCATCCCAAAGATTTTGAACAGTTGTGTTTTCATTTTCATTTGTTTCCATGAGTTTTCTTAAATTTCCTGGTTGACCCATTCATTCTTTAGTAGGATGCTCTTTAGCCTGCATGTATTTGAGTTCTTTCCGACTTTCCTCTTGTGATTGAGTTCTAGCTTCAAAGCATTGTGGTCTGAAAATACGCAGGGAATGATCTCAGTCTTTTGGTACCAGTTGAGACCTGATTTGTGACCCAGGATGTGATCTATTCTGGAGAATGTTCCATGTGCACTAGAGAGGAATGTGTATTCTGTTGTAAAGCCCAGACTCTTAACCACCTTTATAACTGTGCAAAAAACTAAGGAAGGAAAATTCTTCTAAATCTTGCACTTAATAAAAGTATAATTTATATTATTCTATAATTAACCTGAATGCATACCTACTTCATCTAAAATAATAATATCACAGTATCAGCCAACCAACAATTAGCTCTGTTTTGTGGTAAGTTTTGGTTTCTCAGTGATGGCTCATATATGACAGTCTGTATATTTTATTTTTTAATCTTAAGGTTAAGAAATTGAGCAAAGCATGTTTATCCTATTTCTTCTGAAGGTAAAAAGTAATTTCTGAGGCACTAAATACAAATGATTGGCCAATCACTTATAGAAGAGGAACCTCCCCTATCAGATTCTATAATCACATCTGGTTTTGGAGAAAAAAAAAAATCTCTGTTTAAAGAAACATTTTCCTATTAATATCTAAGGTTCAAGACTCCTTAGGTATGAAATGAAGTCCTGAATGGGGTTTGGCTAGAATTATTTAAATAATTATTTGCTTTTAAATCAAAAGTGTAAGGATTTGAAAGTAATTTCAAGGGATGGCTGTCAGTGGCTGTCAAACACTTTATGGACATGGAACTTAAATTTTCATAGCATTTCATTTCATAGAATTTTTATGTCAAGACCAACCAAAAATAGGGTGATAATTCATCTAGTTTGTATCATTAGAAGTCTTTTCTAAGACATATGCTCATAAGATGATTAAAATTTTGAATCATGACATGAAATAGATGATTCATAAATTACACATGTATCTGCATTGTTACAAAATTGTTTTGCACTTTCTATGTACATAAGGTATTCTCAGTGTCCATAACCTACATTTCATTTTCAAAAGAAGCCAAAGTTTCAAAAAGAAGCCATGCATACCTTATCTTCATAGAGAGTTCATACGCATCCATTTATGTCTGCAATAAAGAAGGTGATAACAAATGAAAAAAAAAAAACCAATAAAGAAAACTACAAGTTTCTTATTTCCTTCTGGCCCCATGTAGTTACCCAGGTAAAGGGCTTTGTATAGCAGCAAGAATTGAATTCAATAGGCCTGTGTACTGTGAAATTTAGGATTAGAAATGAATTTAGGAAGACATCTGCTTTCAAGGGAATCTCATCCCTTCACTGTCCTAAACTTATGGCGTTTTCTGGCTGCCGTGTTCACCCTGTTTTTCCCCGGAGGACATTATTACTCTTCCTTCATGCCTGAAAAAGGAGAGTGGGTCACCAATTTTTGGTGTAAGTATTCCGGTTTTGAGAATCAGCTGAAGTCTGTGGTCACTTTCCCTAACAAAAGTATATGTAATTAAAGATATAATTGTTTATAAGTGATATTATGGCTCACATCTGTGGATCTCAAATTTCAACTTTAGGTAGATCACATTTATTCTTGGTCTTTGCAGATACTGTATCATTATTTGTATTATTTAGAAGACACAAGTGGATCTAAGTGGAATTATTTCAAGCAAAAGTACAAAAAATTTGAATTTCATGATATACATGTATGTAATTTCATTATACATAAAATTTCACTATACATAAAGTCTTATTCTATATTAAGTGCACTGGAGGTTTCACGAGCTCATTGAATTGTAGCTGGAGGGTCCTTAGCAGGTGAGGTGGAAGTATGGATTATGGTGGACATAGCACAGTTGTTTGACATGGATGTTTTAAAGGTGGTGATGGAAAGGTCTAGGGTTTGTTCGTGAGATGGGTAACTGAAGAGGAATGGAAGATAATATTATTTTAGGTTAGAAAATCAAGAAACTGAGGTCAGGGCATTACTTCGTTCATCCATATGGATGTTGAAGTGACTGAGAAGTGCTAACAGGTGTAGCGGTTGAAAGCCAGGGGAATGACAAGATGTTGGTTGATGGCAGCTACAAGATGAGGTAGTGGGTGGTAGAACCAGATGGTACAGACTTTAAAGATCTGTTTTTTTGTTTTGTTTTGTTTTGTTTTTATTTTTGTTTATTTGTTTCTGAGGGAGGAAAAAGAAATAGTTTGGAAGTGGCAATGGGGAAGAAGAACAACAACTACTAATTTCTTGTGACCAAGGTATATGGGTTATGAAAGTAAAGTATTTCTACTCAAGAGCAGTATTCTTAGGGAACAGCCAGGTTTCAGTTAACAAAACAATAACTCACCTTAATGAGTAGTTAAGATGTGTCAAGCTTTGTTCTCAGTGTTTTATAAGAAGATTAAAGGCATGCTCAGTAGGGTTTAAAATGGAAGGGATTTGTAGATCTCATATTAGGACTCAGTGAAAGGGTTTGTGAGGGAGGAAAGGATGATTGGATCATATTGGGTAGTATATGCCTATGGGGATAAAAGCCCTTATGACTTGTACTTGTTACTCAAAGTGGGGTTCATGGAACTGCAGAGTCAACATCACCTAGGAGAGTTATTAGAAGTGTAGAATTTTATGTCTCTTCTTAGACTGACTGAACCAGAACTGCATTCATAAAATGTATTCCCCAGTGATGGATATGCACATTAAAGTGTGGGAGGCATTGCTTTAAAGGATTAATTGGTCTTTCAATTAAGAGGACTAACCTAATAAGAATTAGAAATTTAGAGGATGAGATTTTAGGGAGACTATGAGAATACATGTCCACTTTTAAGAAACTTGTAAGTAAATCTTTGTGCATATGATGTCAGTATGTGCTGGGTACAAATAAAGGCATAACAGAAGTTATGGTGAGTTGACTTGAACATAGGCTGCCACTTCAAGGAAACTACTGATTCATTGGTAGTTGGCATTTACATGGACATCTCCCCCAGCTACAACAACACTGCTCATTTGCTTTGTGGTTTGAGTGAGTGAGTGTGCTGGACTTGAGTAGAAATTTCCAAGGTAAAAGAAAACTGCCTATATGAAACTCTGACAATAATTAAAGGCTTGAAAATATTATGATAACCATTATCTTGTTTCTTTTCTCTACTTATCTCATCATTTAAACTTATTTTAGGAACAGCCTCTCTGAGCCTAGAGAACAGAATAAAGATTTGCCTTAGATTAACTTTTGTTTTTAGGGTATCTAACACAGTATTTAGCCATTATGGATACTTGATGGATATTTGCTTATAAAAACAGAAAAAAAGAAATTGTGGAATGCTTTCTATCTGTGCCAAAAGCATACCTCAAAATCTTTATATATAATCTGATAGTGTAGCTAATAAAAATGAAATAATTCTGATTTCTTTGCAAGGAATTACATCGTGATGAGATATTACAGTTAGATTCTTAAGATGAAGATACCAGACAAACCCACTACTGTATTAGGAAGTCCTTTTAGACCTTAAGAAATGCCAAATTGACTTTTAATTACTTGGACAATTACTGAAAATCATATAATCTTTGATTATTTTGGAATATGGATGATACTCTCCGGTTTTCTAGGAGCAAGATGATTTAAGATTTGGAAGGTGGCACATTTAATCAGAGGCTAATCCATTTTATATAAAATTGAGTAAGAATGTAGGAAAATGGAAATTTCTCAGTTACTTACAGCTACTAGAATTTAAATTATTTGAAAATAAATACATGTGACTCAGTGACACAAGTGTACTCCTCCTTTTCAAGAAAGAAACATTTGTTAAATTAAAAATCCTAGTGATTATGAGACAATGAAAGATAGTGAGTTTAATCCAAGAAAAGGAAGTGCTAAAATTTATTAAACACAGTTTGATAGATTGCATCAGTGGCCCCAATTAATTGCTTCCCTCTATCATGCTGTTTGTCCTGTATTTTTGTGGTCCCTCCTACTCTGACTCTGAGCTTGACTAAATGACTTGGTCAGTGGGATGCTATGCTACACAACACTTAGAAATGTGCATGATTGGGCTTGCTTTCTCTCCATCTTCTGCCTTCATCATGAGAAAATGCCTGGGATAGCCTGATGGAGGATGACATGGAATAGAGTTGAGTCAGCCCAGTTGTCCCAGTGGAGGCTCAGACCTGTGAGAGAGCCCAGCCAAGTTTAGCAATGTGGCGTAGTCAACCCAAAGCTGGCAACTGACCATAGGTGAGCTCTGCCATTCACAGCTCAGATGAGCAGAATACCTAACCAATTAAAAGAATAATGAGCAAAAATAAATACTTATTTTTGTATGTGCCTGACATTTTGTGGTTGTTTGTTATGCAGTACTATCATGGCAATAGACAGCTGATATAAAGAAAGGAATAGCATCCTACAGTTTATTTGCAAGATATTACACTTGTGTTTTGGTTTGTGTTCAGAAATTACACACACACACACACACATTCAAATGCAAGCACATGGATTCAGGCTGAGTAAAATTCCATTAGAATATTTTTAAATGTGTGAAAATAAGGAATAATAGAGAACATGATAGAAGTGGGAAAGTGGTTTCAATGCATGCATAAAAGAGATGCCTATTTTCAGTGAGACTTTGGGCTTCGACATTTGCTTATATTTGTGCTGGTATATACCTCCTATATGGGGAACTCTCCCAATAGTGTTATTTCTGTCATACATGACATATATGTATGCTAACAGAGTCCCACTTATAATGAGTCCAGTGTGTTCAAGCTGTAGTAAGATCATTTGGTAATTATTGTTACTGATGTTATAAAATTGTACCTTAATGCTGATACGATGAAAACAATAATAGCTAACACATATAGCATTTATTATATGCCAGGTACTAGTCTAAGTTTTTTATACATGTTAAATCATGTCATCCTCATAGGAATCCACTGTAGTAGCTACAGTGACTTTCACCATTGTTGATGAGGAATCTGAGGCACAGAGTGGTTGAGTGACTTGCTCAAGTTCACATAGGATAGTAATTGGTAGAGCTGGGATTTGAATCCAAGTAGTCTGACTGTAGATACCACACTTGAACATGCTGCCTTTCAACTTTGTATTAGGGATATCTTTTCATTTACTAAAAGGAACACCCAAGTGAGGAGAGAGCACAAGTGAGGAAGAGTAGTATCTATTATATTTGCTCAATATAAGACCATTCTTTTTTTCCTTCTAAGTAATTTAACTTAGAAAATGAAATAATTTTACATGCCTTTGGTAAGAGGTCACTGATCAGGTTTCTTCAGGGTGATAATTCTTTCTTCTGTTTTTCTCACTGTTGTAGTTAGATGTGCTAATTTATATGGCTCATTTGTAATGTGTGATATAGCAGATTGGGTAGGAATAATAGGTAGGAATACAAGAGGAATAATGAAAAGACATAAAGTAGTTAGGATTAAAACCTTAAATCTATGATGAGACTATGTTAGGGATCTCATTCTTTAACCCAGTAGTTCTCTATTTTTAGTACACATATGACTCATCCTGCTGAAATCTGGATTTCACCTTCAGAGAGAGTCTAGTTCAACATGTTGAGATAGGTGAAGAAATCTGCATTCACAAAGCACATCAAGGCAGTTCTTATGCACATAGCTCTGGAGCAGCACTGTCCAATAAAACTCTCTGTGGTGATGGAAATGGAATGTCTATATCTGTGCCATCTACATTTAACACATGTTCAATTGAGGAACCAAAGTTTTAATTTTACTAAATTTAATCTTAATTTTAAGTAATTTGAATTTCAATTGTAATAACCACATGTGGCTAGTAGCTTTTGTATTGGAGAGCTTTAGAGTAGGGGTCAGCAAATAATGCCCATTTATTTACATATTGTTTATGGTTGGTTTCACTGTACAAGAGCCAAGTTGAATAGTTGTAACAGATACCATATGGCTTGCAAGGCCAAAAATATTTACTATCTTTTCCTTTACAGAAAGGGTTTTCCATTTCCTGGTTTGGAGAGAAAGGAAACAATGCTCTGTAATCGGGGTTTTCTTTTGAAGGTAACGGGGAAGCAAAGGGATTTTTTTTTTTTTATAGGAGGTTGTGAATGGGTTGAATAATTTTATCTATTTTGCAAGGTGCTATCATGGGCAGTTTTGGTATATTTTATTAGAATCACAATAATCAAGACTTCAAATAACTGATATTTCAGACATTGCTTTTTTTCATGTCTTGGTATTCTTGGGCATATGTATAAGATTTTTAAAAAAAAGATTTTACTTTTAAGTAATCTCTACACCCACCGTGGGGCTCAAACCTACAAATCTGAGATCAAGAGTTGCACACTCCAGCAACTGAGGCAGCCACATGCCCCCGTATATATAAGATTTTGAAAATTGTCTTAAGGGCTTTGCCAATTCTATCATCTCCATAATTTTGGATCTATTTATATTGGTTGATTTTTCTCCTGGAGAGAGGTTGGATTTTCCTCCTTTTTTGTAAGCCTACTTATTTTTCATTTGGTGTTGACATTGTGACTTACTTTTTTGAGTGCTTGATTTTGTTAGATTCCTTTAAAGAGTGTTGGGCTTTGTTTTGGCATTTAACTTGGAATTAATTCTATCCTTTTGAGGCTTACTCTTAAGCTTTATAACGTTAGTTCTGGTAGTCTTTGTTCAAGGGCCATTTTAGCCCCACTAGTAAGGTAAGACACTTCTGAAGACTCTACCTTAGACCCTGCGTATTATGTAGTCTCTCTACTCTGGCAGGTGAGATGCCAACTATTCTCCACCGTGTTTTGGCTCTGGGAATTGTTTGGCCTATTAATTTCCATTTCTTTTTTTTTTTTTTCCTGAGGTCTCGTAAGTTTTCATCAACATATGCATGGATCAGTACTCAGGGGCAGACACTAGAAAGGAACTCTCTTCAGGTCCCCAGAGCTCTTTGAGTAGTTTCTTCCCCTCCAGCACTGTGTCCTGCAATTTCTAGCTGCTTCAATTTTTTTGAACTCTGATCTTTGTTTCCTTAACTCAGGAAGACCTACCTGCTGGGCTCTGAGTTCCCCCATCTCTACACTGCAGACTGAGAAATGCCTCCAGACAGAAAGCTGGGGCAATCATGGTGTTTGTTTAATTTGTTTCCCTTCACTCAGGAATCAATTTCCTGTGCTGCTGATGTGTTGTTAATGTCTGAATACAGTTATTTCAAATGTTTTGTGTGTGTCTCTAAATGTTTATAGTGGGACAGCAGTTCCCATAAGTTAATTCTTCATGGGCAGAAATTAAAGTAAAATAATTAATATTTAAGTGGCTTAAAATATCTTTAATAACAAAATAAAATTAGTTTAAAACAGGAGCATGTATTTTTAAGTGTTTAATTATTTAGTTAAAACATTAATATAAAATTTAAATTATAAATTAAAAAAATTATAAACCTTTTAACCAAGTCAATAAGAAATTTTACATGTACAATTTGTTCCTCATTTTCCTTTTCATATTTATTCATGATCTGGAGGAGGAATACATTCTCTATTAATTCGAACTGTTCCTCAGCTTGAATGATTTGTCAAGGGAAAAAAATTCTTTCTATGGTTGTAGAAGGAACTATTCTTGTAAAACTAGCTGGTTCTCTGGCTGTTTTATAACAGTTCTTGAGTCTCTGGTGAATGTAGATGTTTTAGTAATTTCTTTTTATCAGTGAATCTCTTTAAAGTCTCATCAGCAAATCTATATTTTCCTGAGTGACTCACCTTTAACCTTCAAATCGATTCTAGTTATCATAATGGATGAATTATTATTGGAGTTTTATGTCTTAGTTAGTCTGCCATCGTAGTTCAAGTTTGACCCTAGAAGCAAGTGTGAGAACTTTGGCAAGGCAGTCAAGTATAGCCCATACTTCTCTTGCCTATTTGTCAAGAATTTCTAGAATATCTTCTCATACCTTTTTATATCATTAGCAGTTAGAAGCATAATTCCATAGTAATACTGTGACCTTTAATGTATCTTAAAAACCCTTTTAATGTAACATTCAGTGTTTCAATGAAGTGTTTTAAGCATAATTAACATGTTCTCTAGATGGAAAAAGATGTTTAGTCATTGTTTCAGCCACCCTGATTTATTTTCTCCTTGGCATTTTGAAGGCGAAGAAAAATGATGAGATATATAATAAAAACAAATTTCTATTTTGTTGATTGATGGAGGTTTGTCAGTTTAAGGCCTATCTCTTAGCCAACTGAAAAGGATGGAACCTTCTGTGAAAGGGATACTGCAGCTGAAATAGATCAATGAATTGGAGACTAACGGTTCAATCAAGATGCTGAAGTCTGAGATTGGACACCAGTGTGAGCTTATAAATCTTACAGCTGCTATATTATTGCAGCAATGTTCCTAGTGAGGAACACTGAAAGGAGGGGGAAAATAAGATACAGTACAGGAGAGAACAGATCATGGAATGGTCATGAAGAGTTTAAGAACCAGAGGAATGATAGAAACCCACTTCAATCTAATTTAATTCACTGAAATCTCAGCTGACCTGAAATGACTATTGAGACAATGTATTTAATTTGAGGTAATGTATTCCACAGGGTAGACATCTGTAGAATACTCTGTTGGATGTCACTTATGAAACTAATGTTTATAATATAATAGCATTATATACTATCACTTTTTCAATTTTTGTTTTTGTTTTTTTAAGTAGGCTCCATGCTGGGGGTGCAGCCCAATGCATGCCTTGAACTCATAAACCTGAGATTAAGACCTGAGCTGAAATCAAGGGTTGGATGCTTAATTGAGCCACCCAGGCACCCCCCACTTTTACAGTTTTATATCTATCTATCACCTATCTCTGTCTTTATGGCTCTCTATCTAGTGGGAAAGAAGATATCAGGGGGAAATTTTTATTTACTTTATTCAGCATTCCTCTTGTTCTCCTCATAGTGCTTTGTATTCCTCAGAAGTGCCGTGGGAACATTATTTAAGCATATCCTGATATGTGAAGCCTCTAAAGGAAGAATTTACTTTTGTAACTTAAAGCATGCACATATATGAATATATGTGATTGAAGGTATGAAATTGCTCATATTCAACCAGTTTTGACCTACAGAAATAGCAATTTCATATGATTCAAGCTGGTATTAAGCTCACATATGAAAATGTTAAAAACAAAAATGTTTGGTATTTGCCAAAATGGTAAATACACTTGAGTCTGAGTTGGTGCTATTTCTATATAAAGAGCCAATAGCTTAGCTCCTGTATCTTGCTTTATGCTTTGGACTAAATTGAAGGGCTAAACAACCTCAAACAAATCATCCCTCCCCCAAATACAGAAGTTTCACAAACTGCTTCCAAACCACCTTGGATTTTCTGTGTGGATCGTCCCAACTTGATTTCTAAAGAACTCCTCAGGTTCTCTTTCGTTTTCTAGTTTAAGAGTCAGATTAACATAAGAGTCAAAGATTCCCATTACTCCCTGCCATTTTTCTGTTTCATTGTTTTTTGGATAAATAGACCTGTGAAGAAAAATAAATATCTTAAAATTTTCCATTGTAATTGTTGATTTTTAAATTTCTTTTAATTTTTTCTTTATTCTGTCAATGTTAACTTCGTGTATTTTGAAATTATGCTTTTCTTTTAAAAAAAAGATTTCATTTATTTGAGAGAGAGCGAGCACATGCAGGGGGAGTTGCAGAGGGAGAGGGAGAAGCAGGCTCCCTGCTGAGCAGGGAGCTCCACACAGGGCTCGATCCCAAGACCTTGGGTTCATGACCTGAGCAGAAAGCAGATGCTTAACTGACTGAGCCACCCAGGCACCCCTGAAATTATGTTATTAAGTGCACATGTTTAGTATTTCTATACTTCACTGTTGAATGAATCCTAAATCACTATTATTTTTTCAATTTTGGTAATACCACTTGCCTTAAAGTCTACTTAGTCTAATGGTAATATAGGCATACCAGCTTTTTTTTTTTTTTTAAGATTTTATTTATTCATTTGACAGAGACAACGAGAGAAGGAACACAAGCAAGGGGAGTGGGAGAGGGAGAAGCAGGCTTCCCATGGAGCAGGGAGCCTGATGCGGGGCTCGATCCCAGGACCCTGAGATCATGACCTGAGGAAAAGGCAGACGCTTAACGACTGAGCCACCCAGGCATCCTTCATACCAACTTTCTTATTGCAGTGTTTACAAAGCACATTCTTTTCTTTACTTTTACTTTCATCTATCTTGGTCCTTTTTTATAAAGCAAATAGAATATATTTAAGTTTGTTTTTAAAAATCTAGTTGAACAATCACTGTCTTTTAATTGGAGTATTTGGTATATTTACATTTAAGGTAGTAATGTGGTTCATTTCACATCTACTGTCTTGCTCCTAATTTTTTATTTGAAGAGTCAGTCCTTTTTCCCTTTCGTCTTGCTTTCTGATCTTCAGAGAGTTTAAAGAGGGTGTTGTATAATTATATTTGTGTACCAGAAAGATCACATAGCAGTTTTGGAGGGAGCTGTTATTTGGATAAAGGGACAAGTCAGCAGGCTATGGGTAGTGAAATGATGGTGGCCCAAGTGAAGGCACTGATTATAGGAATGAGAGGAGGGACCATGTTTGAGACATATTTTATAGGGAGATTCTATAAGACTTGGGTGTTGACTGGAGATGGGAACTGAAAGAGAAGTCTAGAATAATTTGTTTTCTTCTTGCCTTCCTTTGTTCATGTCTAGTGGTCTCAACATGTTGGTCTCAGTAAGTTGGATCTTACCCAGTTGTGTGGAAACTCCACCTAGTAGTTGATACCTACCCTACTGCCATGACCTAACTGTAGAATCCTGGCAGTGCCACCTTTTTCCTCAAAGATCCACCATCATTACAGGACTGTTTCTGAGCTATCTCACTGCTTTTCTCCATAAGCACAGAGGGCAGTGCTGAGGAGGTGGATTCCACCAATGTCTTTGACAGTCAAATTGACTTTCTTAAGGAGCTTTCTCCCCCAAGGTTTTATTCATCAAGGTATCAAAGTATTTCATCAGAGGTAATTAAATGCAGCAACTCCAAATTGCCTCAAGTGGGAGACATTGGAATGCACTATACAGGTTTGTGTGTTCCCAGCATTAAGCATCCCAAGAGGAGAAAAGAAAGCCTAATCTGTCAGCAGTAGCCATACAATTCTTGGTCCCAGAGACTCATATTAATACAGTGGCTGCCTTTGGCCCAGATGTCTGATTTTGTAAGAAGCCTTGGGGGGATTTTTAAATATATTTGTTCTCATGAAAATGTTAGCAATTGGTTAAGTAAGGCTGGAGCCAGGAAAATTCATTTTTTCAGTTTATTTGGAGATTTTATTTTAAAGTCTCTCAGTGTCCTAGAGCTATCTGCCTCAGTATTTATTTAGGCTAATAATATAATTTCTAATTTTTATTTAAAGGGATATCTCTGGAGTTTTGCCCTATGAAGATACTTGGATTATTTTGGAATGTGGACTAAATGTTGCTGCCAAGAGGCTACTGTTTTGGTTTATATGCATATGATTTCAAAGGAATTAATAAGTCCCCAAGAAAAATAAGTGGTGGAATGAGCCCATCTTCATACATGGGAATTTTGTCTTCAGCACAGCAATGGTGTTGTTGTGATTTAGTGAAATAAATATCAGATGTGTTCCTCCCAAACTTGAGGGGGTGTAGCTTGTTCACCTCTCTGTTTTGGTATAATACAGATAAAATATCTACTACTTCAGAGTAAGAAAGAAAATAGGGGCTCAAGTTATATGAGTAAGTTGCCCTAGTCCAGACACCTTGGTTGCAAGGAACAGAAATTTGCTACCTAGATTTGTCCAAGTAAAGTAGGGGCTTATTTAGAAGGCTAAAGGAAACTCTCTTACATCAAAGAACAGGACCCATCCCTGGTTGGGACTCACTGGCCTGGAGCTGCATTCATGGAGACTCTGGAGCCCAGTTGCTGCAGGTCATGAGATTTCATGCTGATGTTTGGCTCTTAATATGACTTTGCATTCCCTCTGTATTTGTGTCCTTTTTGTTTCTCAGGCCTGGTGAAATCACATATGGAGTTGGAAGTAAGCAGGAGAAAAAAAGCTGTGGCTGGTGACTGGGGGAGGGCTGAATACAGAACAGTCAAAGAAAGAGGTTGAGATTGGTTCTAATTGAGGCATATTGCTTTTCAATAAAAGAGTTTTTATAATAATGCTAACATCTACCTGAATGAGCCATAATGCTAAACATTCTACCCATTTTTTCTTATTTAATTCTGAAACAGTTATTGAAAGTTGAAAAGTCTATACCTATTTAAAAGATGAAGAAACTGGAACTCAGAGAAAGAAGGCAAATGATTGACCTGAAGTCACATTGCAATAAATGCTGGAACCAAGATTCAAATTCATGTCTGTCTGACTTTAAAGACTAAGCTTCTTAACCCCTATGCAATATGGTGAATTTGCCTTAATTAAAATTTACTCTTTGGAGGGAGTTTTGCCTGTTTTACCCAAAGAGAGGAAGGAAGAATAATACAAGAGTCTCCAATTACAGTATTTTGGAATCTGACCTGACAGTGTTGGGATAGTCAGGATAACAGAGTAAGTTGTACTACCCGCTGTAACAAGCAACTCTAAAACCTCAGTGGCATAAGACATTAAGTGCCTATTTTTTATCACTCTTTGTGGGCCCAAAGCAAATATTCCTGAGTGTGACCGTCTAAGGTAGCTATCCTGCATAGGTGACTCAAGAATCCAGGCTTCTTTCGTTTTGTACCTCTACCATTTTCGACACATTTTCTCCGAAGTCACTAGAGGAAGGGGAAAAGTGAGTGGTCTTAACTGCTTTGTCCTGGAAATGTCATTGTTGCTTTTATTCACAGTCTCTTGGTAAGAATTAGGCACCTGGCACTATCTAGAAAAGATATGGTGAATATCTGATCAGTTTCTGCCACATCAATGTGTAACTTAGAAGTATAGTTTTAAACTTCTAAGTGTACGATGGTTTTCTAATCGTATTTTTGTTATTCTAATGTAATTGGATTGTATGAATAAAATGTAATCTGTAAAAGTAATAATCCTTTGAAGTTTATCAACATTACTTTATGACCCTGTATTCATTTTTCATAAATATTCCACTTATGCTTCAACAGTAGGTGTATTTCACCATTTGGGGCACTAGTGTTCTAAATATGTCCATTAGTTCAAGCTTATTAATTGTTGGTAAAATTATCTGAATTCTTTCTTTATTTGCATGTTTGAGAGAATTGGGTAAAAATCTCCTATCATAGAATATTTGTTTATTTCTCTTTGTAGTTCTGCTATCTTTTTTTTATATTTTCTGGCATTCTGTAAAATATTTCACAACTGTATTACATAGTGGCATATATGTATAATGGAATATGACTCAGTCTTAAAAAAGAAAGAAATCCTGCCATATACACCAGCACGGATGAACCAGGAGGGCATTATGCTATGTAAAATATCAGTCACCAAAGGACAATAGTGAATGATTCCACTTATATGAGATATCTAAAATAATTAAATTCATCAAAGTAGAAAGTGGAATGGTGCTTACCAGGGGCTGGGGGGGGGCTGGGTCAGGAAATGAAGAGTTGCTTGCTATTCAATGGGTATAAAGTTGTTGTTATGCAAGATGAGTAAGTTCTAGAGATCTGCTTTACAACATTGTGCCTATAGTTAGCAATACTATATTGTGCACTTAAAGTCAGTAGATCTCATGTGAAGTGTTCTTAACATAAAGAAAGAAAGAGAAAGATTGAAAGAAAGGGAGGGAAGGAAATGCTAAAAAAGTATTCTATAAGTCATAAGTGGGTGATCAAAATTAAATGATTAGGACATAAATATTAAATTTAGATATGGGTACAATCTAATTTAAAAAATACAATGATTTGAAGATGTTGGAAGTCAATTTGTCTTTCACATACTAGCCCTGTGGTAAGTGGAACAGTTGGAAAAGTGGATCCATACAGTCACTAAATAGAGACTAAATAGTCACAAAATAGGGACCTAGGTTTCTTTTCATTTGTTTGTCCATTACCCATGTGGTGTTGTCTATTAGTAGGGACAAAACAGGGGTAATGGTTGTGTCCATGCTCAGTTCCTTGAAAGGGGAAAAGAAAGAAAATTGTTACTTCTTAACTCAAATCACAATACTGTTACTGTGTCAAGTAGTCAGCACTTGATTGGAATTTATCCATATATTTGGTTCTTTCTATCTTATTTTTATGTTTTCTGTGCTCTTCATTCTTTGTTTCATCTCAGACTTTCAATCTCTAAGATCTTTAATTCTGTCTGAAAATTATCATTTAGGATGTTCTTCCAGTGTCATGTTAGTTTCAGGTGTACAGTATAATAATTCAACAATTCTATCCATTTCTCAGTACTCATCAAGATAAGTGTACTCAATGTACCCTTAATTTTTTTGGAATGTTTTTGTTTTTCTGAAAAAGTCTTTATTTTAATCTCATTCTTATAAGACATTCAATTTCTCAATCCTATTTATGTCCAGACTGGGTAAGATTTCTTGTGTTGTGTCAAATTAAGCCACAGTTTCCACTCCTGATGCCATAAAATTCTACGTGACAGTCATTTTCTCTCAATACCTTTGAATATATTGTCCCATTTATCTTCTGGCTTCGATGTTGCTGTTGAGAAATCGATCCAATCGTCATTTCTTTGAAGATCTCTTTCTTATTCCTGACAACTTAAAACATTTTTTTGGTTTTGCTTTTGTTGATAGCAGTATTCTTCAAATTCAGTAAGATGAGGTTGAGTGTGGATTTATTTTTATTTACCTTGGTTGGGTTTTACTGGATTTTCACAATCTGTAGATTGATATTGTATAGTCACTTCTGGAATATTCTCAGCATTCAGCTATCACCTCAGCCCTGCTTTTACTTCCCTCTCCATCTGG
Organism: Zalophus californianus; assembly: GCF_009762305.2. Classification (NCBI taxonomy): domain Eukaryota; kingdom Metazoa; phylum Chordata; class Mammalia; order Carnivora; family Otariidae; genus Zalophus; species Zalophus californianus. The sequence continues at coordinate 72,970,372 of NC_045607.1, forward strand.
AAATGCCAAAGTGCCAATTAGATATATGATAGATGGGGCGCCTGGGTGGCTCAGTCGTTAAGCATCTGCCTTCGGCTCAGGTCATGGTCCCGGGGTCCTGGGATCAAGCCCCACATCGGGCTCCCTGCTCAGCGGGGAGCCTGCTTCTCCCTCTCCCACTCCCCCTATTTGTGCTCTCTCTCTCACTGTGTCTCTCTCTGTGTCAAATAAATAAATTAAATCTTAAAAAAAGATATATGATAGAAATTACAACTTTTATTGCTATCTTAAATATTTTTCATATTTTCTATTTCTTTGTTCCTGTATTGCATTCTGGATAATCTTTTCAGAAATATTTTCCAGTTCTATAAATTCCCTCTCCAGTTGCATCTTATCTTCTATTAAATTTGTCCCTTGTGTTTTTTTTATTTAAAGATTTTCTTTATTCATGAGAGAGGGAGAGGGAGAGAGAGAGAGAGAGAGAGAAGCAGAGGGAGAAGCAAGCTCCCAAGGAGCAGGGAGCCCGATGGTGGGACTCGATCCCAGGACCCCGGGATCATGACCTGAGCCAAAGGCAGATGCTTAACCATCTGAGCCACCCAGGCGCCCCTGTCCCTTGTGTTTTTAATTTCAGTTGTTACAGTTCTTATTTTGAGAAATTCTTTTTCTTTTTTTTTTAATTTTGGTAATTTAAAACAGTTTCTTATTTACATTTTAATTACCCTTCTAATGTATTTAAGTATATCGAACATGTTTATGATAAACTCTTAAGGGAGGTTTTTACACCATCTGGTTTATACAGGCACTTTTCTTATAGTCCTTTGGCAACTGATTTCAGATTTCCCTTTGGGGTTTCAGTTTTAGAAGGGGCAGGAAGTTGATGTCTCCCCATCAAATCCCCTCACCTTGGATGTGCCCTTAGATATGTCTTCTATTTGTAGAAACCTGAAGATCTTGAGAACCAAGGACAAAATCACCTGTATTAGGCAAATGCTCTCAGGGTAGAAGCTAGCTTCAGTGATAGGCTTATACCCATGGATTCTTCTTCACTTTGTTTTTGACCCCAAGTATTTCTTTCTTTCCATATCATTAGTAGATTAAAAAGTTTTACAAAAAATTTCTTCCTGCATTTTTTTTTTTTAGCTGTTTTCAATAAGAGGATTGTTACTGGATAAATTGTGTCTCTTAAAATTCATATGTCCCTTTAAATTCATAAATCCTAAGGAACTGGTACTGTGACTGTATTTGGTGATAAGGCCTTTAAAGAGGTAATTAATGAAGTCCTATGGGTGGCCCCTAATCCAGTATGACTGATGTCTTTATAGGAAGAGGAGATCAGGACACAGACACACAGAGGGAGTATCATGTGAAGACACCATGATCAAAAGAAGTTAATCATCTATAAGCCAAGAGAGGCCCTCAGAAGAAGCTGATTTTACTGACACCTTGATTTTAGACTTTTTGCCTCTAGAGCTGTGAAGAGATTTAAACAAATTTCTTTTGGTCAAGCCACCCAAGTTTTTGTACTTTTATATAGCAGCCATAGGAAACTAAGACCAGGATCTTTCCGTGTATTTGAAATGGTGGTCTTTCTGCCTTTGTTTCAAATAGTCTCTAAAATTAAAGTTGACCATCATAACACATCCCTGGAACCAGAAGAATCCAGAATATTCTATTTTTTGTAACATTTTAAAAGATCATTTAAGTTAAATTATAGAACCATCAGTATTATATTTATCTTCCGCTTCTTTTTCAAGACTTGAATATCGTTTCTCTGTAGCCTGGTCAGATTATGGATGGAATAACAGCAGTAATTTCAGAAATCCTCTCATTCCTGTTTACTGATGTTCAAAAAATTTAAACCTATTTGACCATTATTTTTGTACATTCCACTGTCATCTGCAAAAATTTGGATGAAGGGATAATATGAATTGGAAGGAGTATGATGATTCTAAGAACACTTTCTTTCCAGGTTTAGCCAGTTCCCATTTGGGCTTAAATAGGAGACTGAGTAAATATCCACAAAATTTCATCTAGGTAATTTGAAATCTTAAGCATGGGGCCAGTACCTACCCCCATAACATCATGGAAGTCATATAATAAATCTTTAGGCAAGGATATCTCTCTCATTTTTTCTTGTTGTATGCCAAGTTAGATGAAGACTTAACCTGCTTGCTTTATCTTGTAATGTGCATCTTCATATATATTGTATTTCATTGTTCAAGGTGCACATTCTCTGTCCTGACCTTTGTGTGTGTGTGTGTGTGTATATATATACGTATATATACGTATATATATATGAGATTTCTGAATCTCTTGGCAGTCTTGATCTTTCTTTTTCTTTTTTCCTTTTTTTAAAGATTTTATTTTATTTATTTTATTTGAGAGAGAGAGAGCACAAGAGGGGGTGCAGTCAGAGGGAGAAGCAGACTCTCTGCCGAGCAGGGAGCCCAATGCGGGACTCAATCCCAGGACTCCAGGATCATGACCTGAGCTGAAGGCAGTCGCTTAACCAACTGAGCCACCCAGGCGCCCAGTCTTGATCTTTCTTGATGCTGGGGAATTTACCTGGGGTATGCTTTTAAGCTGACAGGCGTCTGCTAGAAATCATTTTCTCACTTAATTACTGAAAAGGCCCTTCAAATGTAATTTGATACTAAATTCCTATACTATAATGTACGTTTCACTTTTTAAGAACACCAACACAATGGACAAATGTTTTCCATCAAATATGTTTGATGACTGATATTTTGGTTTGCCAGTATAATGAAATGAGATTAGTGCTGCCAGATTTGCTTCTCCTCCCACCCCCCCTTCATTTTTGTTTAAAGAAATGACTGGTTAAATTACTAGGATTGGAGAAATGCAGCTGCTTTCTTTATGTGCTGCATAATTTTGCTCTCTTGATTTCCTGGTTTACTTGGCAAGGTTTCTAAGTCAATGTTTAAATAGGAAAATGTCCTGACCAACTGAAAAACCCTTGTGGTTCCTAAATACATTTATGAAGCAACAGTTGATAATTTCCCAAATAAGACAGTATTATAGTTGCTTGAAATGTGTAACTTATGCTTCTCTGGGGATCAGGACATTTTTAAATTTTGAATTGTTTTCTTGGTTGGGGCTAATTGCTGGCGCTACCTTTTAGAATTTAAAGTCTAAATAATATCAGCTTAAGTTAGAGAAATGGCAATTTTCAAGATAAACAGTTTTTCAAGAAGGCTTTATAGCAGTTGGTTAGGAAGAGGCAGGACATAGGGTGGAGGAAGTTTCTTAGAGGAATTAAAGCTGATGATCTTTGACAGGCTAACATTTGTGAACTTTGTTCATTTCTGCCTCCTTAGGATCCATAATAATAAACTTTCAACCAACATACTGGCCAAGACATTTCCATTTTGATAGCCAAATCAATTGGTTGTGCTGATAGAGTTTCTTTTTAGATGGAAGTAAGCCAAATTTTTCTTTTTAACTGTTGAAGCGGACAATCCTGACTAGCTTTAAAAAAGGAAGTTGTAACTACAAACTACTTGTTTTTCCCTACTGACGCAGAAGAGGCTGACTCTACCCTCAACTCTGCTCATTAATTATGCCCCTTACCATGCTTGGCAATTGGATATTTGAGTCGTTCCCTCTCTTGGCCCTTTCTCCTGTCACTGTCCTGATTAACTTGTGTCAAGGGGGAAATATGATCAGGTAATCTTGGCTGTAGCTATGTGACTCATCTGCTGGTTGGACAGAATCAGAAACAAGTGAAAATGTCTATTACTCTACTTGCTGTCTTTGCCAGGCTGCCTGAAGAGTGCTAGAAGGCTGTAAATAACCCTTGGCTCATACTTGAGTCCTCCTTCTTTTAGGTCAGACTCTTGGCTGATGTGCAAACCTTGCTGTCAACATAGAATCATGAGCCTACCTCTAAACCCCTTGATACAAGAGGAGTTCTGCCTGATGGTCTCAGTTTCACTGAAGGTGACATGACCGCTGGCTTAGGCCACAGGATGTTCTGCACTGATGAGAGTCTAGGCTTGTTATGTGTGTCAGCTGTGGGCTTAGATAGAGCTTAGCAAGTAAATTCCAGGAGAGGATTCACTGTGGAAACTATGTTGAGTATGAATACTCTTTAAAGCCCTTTAAGTCAGGGTTTTATTATATGACACTGTGTCCGTGTGAAAGAGTTCACATTAGAGAGGGAAGAGCAAGAAGGGATGAACAGTGAAAGGTGGTATGTATGTGTTTAAAAAAAAAAAAAAAAAAAGTTCTGGTGTAGTCCTGCTTCCCAACTATGTTTGGAAGCTTTCAGGCTTTGTGGATGAGGGTAGATACCAGACCACAGATGTTGCATCTTGCTTTTTTACAACACAGTTGAATAAGCACTGAATAATTGGGTGGTTTGTGGTAAGCTGTAATTATAGACTATGGTTCCGTTTGCAAGAGGGAAATATTTGGACCTGATTAGATGCCTAAAGCATCCAATAAGTTACTAAAATATAAAAGTGACTTCAAAAGATGACTATTACAACTTTAATCTAGGCCACAATAGAGACTAAAAACCAACAGCCAACTTTTAATATATTTTGCTTGTTCTTGCATCCTCGTTATTTAAACTGTTTGGTTAAAGGTTAGTATTTGGAATATGAGAACTGAATGTTGAGTGAAGATATAGGCCTGTACATTGCCCCCTGATGATATTTAAATTTCATGTTCTCATCAGGTGCTATGTAGAGGGATAGTTGTTGATTTATGAATGATTCTTACATGCTTGTCTAGCCTTCTCCCCTACACTTACTCCATCTCCTCTCACTCTGCTGCCCTAGTCTTCTGTCCCAGTTCTAACCTCTCATTGCTCAGCCCCCTCCCACGTCATGTGTGGGAATTCCTGCTTCTGGTCTCAGGAATTCCTTCCTATCAGTAGGTTGGAACTAGAAGTCCTGACCAGGACCACTACTACACTGCACAATTGCAGGAGGCAGCACTCATATAGAGTACGGTGTGAATGGTTTTCCCTGGAGTTGTACAAAACACCTGGCCCTGCTCTCACTTGTGGTTTCCTTGGTGGCAAGGAGGTATGGAATGGGCCTACCAGTGCCCAGTGTCACTGCTACAACTCAAGTCGGTGGCCCTGGCTTGCCTAGATGGAACTCAAATTTCTTGTTGAATAGGTTCTACAGAACTCATTGTAGTCTATGATCTGGGGACATTATGGGGTAAAAAAGAATTACATGGGAATCTGTATGTGTCTGGGCAGATGGGATCCAAGTTTCAAGCAACAAATTTAGGTTGGAAATTTTGGAATATCCCTCCTTGGTAATGTGGTTGTTCCCTGTGATAAATGCATCTGGTTCCTCTTCTGTGTGCTGGCTTTTTTCCCCCCTTTAATTGAATTTTATTACTACTCCTATACATAATAATATTTTAGAGAAATGCGTAAATGTGACATCATATATACTGGTGTGTTGTGGGTTTTGGGGAGCATTTTTTCTTTTTTCTTTCCTTCCTTCCTTCCTTCTTCCCTCCCTCCCTCCCTCCTTCCTTTCCTTCGTTCGTTTGTTCCTTCCTTCCCTCCCCTTCCTCTCTCTCCCTCTCTCTCTCTCTCTCCCCCCTGCCCTTTTCGCTTGGCTCACCCCTACCTCTATTCTGCCCCTACCCTGAGTGATTTATTCCTCTCACTCCCTGTATCCCTTGAGAGCCCAGGCCAGAAACCTTGTATGTTTCTCCTGTGTGTCTATTCTTACATGATTGCAGAGAAATATATGCTGCACACATACTCATATGTCTGCTCATATAACCATATATAAATATAATACAGTTTTTGGTTAATATTTCTCTTTCTTTTAAAAATATTGTATTATATACCCTTTTCTGCACCAGGTATTTCTTCTTAATGGCTGTACAATAGTTTCGTGGTGTAGATAGATGAAAGCTACCCTGTGGATGGACGTTCACTTTGTTTCCTGTTTTGACAGTGTTGCAACAAACACTCTTCTTCATCTTTGCTCATATTTCTTGTGGTTAATAGTACTCAGATAATGGTACTTTCATTCACATAGGGTGGATCCCTAGGAGTGACTTGGCTCTGTTGAAATACATGAGGATTTTTAATTTAAATATAGATATTGCCAGGTTGTTTTCCTCAAAGTCTTTAATATTTCACTCATATTCTCACCAGCCATGTGGGGAAGTACTTTCGCCCCATATCCCTGGCAGCAATATGCATTATCAGACTTTTTCATTTTTGCCTAATATCTTCTTGTTATTTTAATTTGAATTTTCCGGACTGCTAGTTTATTGTAATATATTTCTTGGTTTTGCTTTTCTCTGAATTGCCTATGCTTCCCATCTTGCCCATATTTCTATTGGGTTGTTTTTCTATGTTGTAAATTTAGAAGATAATAAGTATATTATAGATATAAATGCTCTGTTTCCCCCATTGCATGTGTTTTTTTTCTCACATTGGTTTTTTTATTTAATAGATATTTTGCTGTTTTCATACACATTTGAAAAACATGGAGCCAAATAGGTCTCTTTGTTTTTATAGTTTCTTAATGTCTAATCTTGGTTAAAAGGGTTTCCTCCACCTAGATTGTATAGCCTGTAAATAGCTATATTTTCTTTTCTTTTTTAAAAGATTTTATTCATTTATTTGAGTGAGGGAGAAAGGAAGAGGGAGAGCATGAGCAGGTTGAGGGGTGGAGGGAGAGAAAGAAGCAGGCTCCCCTCTGAACAGGGAGCCTGATGCGGGGCCCAATACCAGGACCCAGAGCCAAAGGCAGACGCTTAACTGACTGAGCCACCCAGGCACCCCAGTAGCTATATTTTCTTATAGAACTGTACTTGTTTTATTTTTTTGCCCTTAAATTCTTAATAAAACTAGTATTTTCAAAAACAAACAACCTCCTTTTTTATTGAATTAAAATAATATATCTGTGCCACTAAATTTTCAAATATGTTGGCACCAGTTTTGGTTCTCTCTTCCATACCAATGATCTTTTGTTTATTCCTGGACCAATACCATATAGACTCAATCACAGTTGGCTTCATAGAATCATGTAATATCAGGTAGGGCAAGTTTCCCCTAGCCATTCTTCCATTTTAATAACTTATTTTCTGGGATTTATTTCTTCCATAGAAAATTTTAAGATAATTTTATCCAATTACAAAAAACTCCTTAAATTATATGTTTATATATATGTGTGTATGTGCATATACCTGTGTGTTTTTAGGTGCATACATGTATGTGTATATATAACCTGTAATATGTATTTCATATATTTTATATATATAATCTATAACAACATTTTCTGTTGTTTTTTTGTAAATTTTTTAAAAGATTTTATTTATTTATTTGAGAGAGAGAGAGAGAACGAGCAGTGGGGAGGAGCAGGGGGAGAGAGAGAAAGAAGCTGCTTCCTGCTGTGCAGGAAGCCTGATGTGGGGCTCCATCCCAGCACTGGGAGATCATGACTTCTGCCGAAGGCAGACACTGAACAGACTGAGCCATCCAGGCGCCCCTTCTGTTGGTTTTTGTTAGTAAGCATTGTTACTTTTAAATGGTGTCCTTTAGGGCGCCTGGGTGGCTCAGTTGTTTAAGCGACTGCCTTTGGCTCAGGTCATGATCCTGGAGTCCCGGGATCGAGTCCCGCATCGGGCTCCCTGCTCGGCAGGGAGTCTCCTTCTCCCTCTGACCTTCCCTCCTCTCATGTACTCTCTCTCTCTCATTCTCTTTCTCAAATAAATTAAAAAAAAAAATGGTGTCCTTTAATTCCCATTTTGCTTGAAATTCTTAATAAGAATGGCATTTGAATTTTAGGAAATCGGTTTTCAGCATACTTGACAGGACCATTTGCTTTTCCTCCTTTAATAATCAGTGCAATTAATTCTGTTGATCTGCATTCCCTGATAATGGTCTGCCCATGCATTTTTGAAATAAACCCTTCTTGGACATAGTGGCTTATTCATTTTCTAAATATCTGGATTCTCTTTGATAATATTATATTTGTAAATTGTACATTTATATTGAGAAGAAAGTTTTTTTGTGCTAGCTTTATCAGGTCTTGAAGTAAAAGTTATACAGGATTCATAAAATGAATTGGAAAAACTCTGTTTTTCTGTGACCTGGGTTAGTTGAATTAACAGTATTTTATTTAAAAAAAACTTAACACGTAGTGAACTTAAGTTTTGGTGTACAGTCCTATGAATTGTAGCACATGTAATTCATGTAACCACAACTACAATCAGGGTACGGAACAATTTCATCACTCCAAAAACTCTCTTGCAAATCCTTCTGTTAGCCCCCGCTAGCCCTTAGTAAACACTGATTGTTCTCCATCTGCTAGCCCAACTGCTAGCCCCTGGTAAACACTGATTGTTCTCCATCACTATAAGTGGAGTGTTTTCAAGAATGTCATATAAATGGAATCAGAATATATAATCTTTTGAGACTGGCTTCTCTGAGACTGGCTTTTTTTACTCAGCATAATGCCTTTGAAATTCATCCGTGTTGTTGTGTGAATCAATAGTTTGCTTGTTTATTCATTCAGCTGTTGAAGGACTTTTGGGTTGTTTCCAATTGTTGATGATTATGAATAGAGCTGCTGTAAACATTCCTGTACAGGTTTTTGTGTGAACTTAAGTTTTAATTTCTCTTGGATAAATACTTAAGTCTAGGAGAGTAGGGTTGTAAGGGAAGTGTATGTGTAACTATAAAGTTAAACACTGAGAAACTGTTTTCGAGAGGGGCTGTGTCGGTTTGCATTTCCATAGCAACGTGTGAGAGCTCCAGTTGTCCTTGTCAGGACTTGATATTCTCAGTATTTGTAATTTTAGTCAATCTAATAGGTATGCAGTAGCATCTCATTGTAATTTTAATTTGTACTTCCCTAATGGCCAATGATGTTAACATCTTTTCATGGACTTATTTGTCATCCATATATCCTCTTTGGTGAAGTGTCTGTTCAAGTCTTTTGCCCATTTTAGAACTGGGTTTTTTCTTATGTTGAGTTTTTAGAGTTCTTTGTATATTTTGGTTAGAAGTACTATTTGGATGAATGGTTTGCCAATATTTTGGCAAACCAAAATGATTTTCTGTTATGTTTTATTCTAAAAGTTTTATAGTTTTTTTGAAATAATTTGATTCTCAGACTCCACCTCAAATAACTAGATAAGAATTTTCTTTTCATCAGGACTTCCATGTGATTTCCCCGCACATAAAACTTTAAGAAGCCTGTGATGTTACATTCTCCCTATTCCTAAATCCATGTAGCCCTCCTGAGTTCTCCCTCTGTTTTACTAGCATCTTTAAAGATTTTCTTAGTGATCCTGTCCTAATTTCAGTCTCAAGTATTTCCCTTATTGCTATTTTACTCTATCTCCCACAGTATATGAAGCTGCATGTAGGAAAATACTACTCTTTTCTTTTCTTTCATCATGATAAGTGTATCTTTAATTTCCATCCCCTATTTCCCCCATCCCCCAACCCACCTACTCTCTGGTAACTATCACTTTGTTCTCTATAGTTAAGAGTCTGTTTCTTGATTTCTTTCTCCCTCTCTTTTTTTCTCCTTTTGCTCATTTGTTTTGTTTCTTAAATTCCACATATGAGTGAGATTATGTGATGTTTGTCTTTATCTGAATGACTTATTTTGCTTAGCATAATACTCTCTAACTCTATCCATGTTGTTGCAAATGGCAAGATTTCATTCTTCTATATGGATGAATAATATTCCATTGTATATATATATATATACCAGTTTCTTTACAACATGGGGCTTGAATTAATGACCCGAGATCAAAAGTCCCATGTCTTACTGACTGAGCCAGCCAGGTACCCCATCACATTTTCTTTATCCATTCATTATCCATTCATTGATCGATGGATACTCGGCTGCTTCCATAGATTGGCTGTTGTAAATAATGATGCAGTAAACATAAGGGTGCATGTATCCCTTTGAATTAGCGTTTTTATATTTTTGGAGTAAGTACCCAGTAGTGAGATTCCTGGATCATAGGATAGTTCTGTTATTAACTTTTTAAGGAACCTCCAAACTGTTTTCCAGAGTGACTGTACCAGTTTGCATTCCTACCAACCGTGTAAGAGCGTCCCTTTTACTCCCCATCCTTGCCAAGACTTGTTGTTTCTTGGGTTTTTTAGCCATTCTGACAGGTGTGAGGTGATACCTCATTGTAGCTTTGATTTGCATTTCCCTGATGATGAGTGATGTTGAGTATCTTTTGATGTGTCTGTTGACCATCTGTATGTCTTCTTTGAAGAAACATCTGTTCATGTCCTCTGCCCATTCTCTAATTGGATTATTTGTTTTTTGGGTATTGAGTCGTGTCAGTTCTTTGTATACTTGGGATACTAACCCTTCATCGGATATGTCATTTGCAAATATCTCCTCCCTTCAGTAATTTGCCTTTTAGTTTTGTTGATTGTTTCCTCTGCTGTGCAGAAACTTTTTATTTTGATGTAGTCCCAATAGTTTATTTTTGCTTTTATTTCCCTTGCCTCAGGAGACATATCTAGAAAATGGTACTATGGCCAATGTCAGAGAGATTACTGCCTGTACTCTCTTGAAAGATATTTATGGTTTCAGGTCGCACATTTAGATCTTTAATCCATTTTGAGTTTATTTTTGTGTATGCTGAAAGAAAGTAGTTCAGTTTCATTTATTTTTGCATGTGGCTGTCAGTTTTCCCAATACCATTTGTTGAAGAGCCTGTCTTTTTCCCATTGTATATTCATTCCTCCTTTGTCGAAGTTTACTTGACCATATAACTGTGGGTTTATTTCTGGGTTTTCTATTCTATTCCATTGATCTGTGTATCTGTTTTTATGCCAGTACCATACAGTTTTAATTACTACCACTTTGTAATATAACTTGAAATCTGGAATTGCGATACCTCCAATTTTGTTTTTCTTTTTCAAGATTGCTTTGGCTAGTCAAGGTCTTTTGTGGTTCCATACAAATTTTAGGATTGTTTGTTCCAGTTCTGTGAAAAATGCTGTTGGTATTTTGGTAGGGATTACATTAAATCTGTTGACTGCTTTGGGTAGTATAGACATTTTAACAATATTTGTTTTCCTAACTCATGAGCATGGAATGTATTTCCATTTCTTTGTGTTATCTTGAATTTCTTTCATCAGTGTTTTACAGTTTTCAGAGTATAGATCTTCCACCTCTTTGTTTAAGTTTATCCCTAGATATCTTATTGTTTTTGGTGCAGTTGTAAATGGGATTCTTTTCTTAATTTCACTTTCTGCTGCTTCATTATTACTATAGCAATGCAACAGATTTCTGTACATTGATTTTGTATCCTGCAACTCTGCTGGATACATGTATCAGTTCTAGTAGTTTTTTGGTGGAGTCTTTAGGGTTTTCTATATATAGTATCATGTCATCTGTTAATAGTGAGAGTTTTACTTCTTCCTTACCAATTTGGATGTCTTTTATTTTTTTATGTTGTCTAATTGCTTCCAGTACTTTGTCGAGTAAAAGTGGTGACAGTGGACATCCTTGTCTTGTTTCTGACCTTCGAGGAAAAACTCTCAGTTTTTCACCATTGAGGATGATGCTGGCTGTGGGTTTTTCATATAAGGCCTGTATTATATTGAGACACGTTCCCTCTAGACCTACTTTACAGAGAATTTTTTTTTTTTTTTGTCATGAATGGATGTTGTACTTTGTCAGATGCTTTTTCTGTATAGTTTTTTGTTTGTTTTTAACATTTAGGTCCTGATTTAAAAGATCTATGAGTATATGTTGTATAAAGTATAATTAAATTTTGAATTGGGCTGGGGCTTGTTTTTTTTTGCATATAGATGTCCAATTGTTTCTTTTTTTCTTTTTTTTAAAATTTATTTGAGAAAGAGAGAGCACAAGAGTGGGTAGGGTCAGAGGGAGAAGCAGACTCCCTGCTGAGCAGGAAGCCCGATGTAAGACTCGATCCCAGGACTCTGGGATCATGACCTGAGCTGAAGGCAGTTGCTTAACCAACTGAGCCACCCCGGCGCCCTGTCCAATTGTTTCAATACCATTTTATTTATCTATCTATCTATCTATCTATCTATCTATCTATCTATCTATCTATCTATTTATTTATTTGACAGAGAGGCAGCAAGAGAGGGAACACAAGCAGGGGGAGTGGGAGAGGGAGAAGCAGGCTCCCTGTGGAGCAGGGAGCCCGATGCAGGGCTCGATCCCATGACCCTGGGATCATGACCTGAGCCGAAGGCAGACACTTACCAACTGAGCCACACAGGCGCCCCTGTTTCAATACCATTTGATAAAAAGACTGTCCTTTCTCAATTATATTGGCTTTGCACCTTGGTCAAAAATCAATTGACCATACTCAATGTGGGTCTAGTGATAATCTGTTCAGTCCATTGATCTGCGTGTCTGTCCCTTTGTGAGAACACAGTGTTTTGGTTAATGTTGTTTTATAGCATGTCTTAAAATTGGGGTAGGTTTGTTCCTTTTAAAAAATGTTTGGCTCTTCTGGTTCCTTTGCCTTTATATAAAATTTAAAATCAGCTTCTCTGTATCTGCAAAAAAACTGACTTAAGATTTTGATTGGCATTGTGTTAAATCTGCATATCAGTTTGGGGAGAATTGACATCTTTAGTGTATTGAGCCTTCTAGTTTATGTATATAGTTTGCCTTTACATTTATTTAGGTCTTCTTTTATTTCTTTCATCAGGATTTGGTAGTTTCATCATACAAATCCTGTGCATTTTTTTTTTTTTTAGATTTATACCTATGTACTTCATCTTTTGTAGCTATTAGAAATAGTATTTTTTAAAAATACAAGTTCCAATTGTCCATTACTAACATATAGAAATTCTTTTTTTTTTTTTTTTTTTTTTAAGTAAAGGAGAATGAGACGTTCCTCAGAGGTCCAGAATTATACCAGGCTGTTCCAAGTGTGTGTTTTTTTCTTGACAACCTGGCTAGGAATTCATGAACTCTAGATCTTTTTTTACCTTAAGGAAATGGTCTGTCATCTATTAAATTTTGTCCTTGTTTTAATTTTGTGTCTTCACTTTCTGAATCTGTACTATTGGCACCGTAAGTCTCCTTACCGTTTTCCTCAGAATTTTCATGATTTCATTATTTTCACCCCTTTATATTTTAAGATATTTCTTTCATTTGATCTCTCATGTCCTAATTTTGGTCTCAGTGATATCTGGACTATTTAGTAAGAATATCTTTTTTTTTTTTCTCCCCCAATCATCATTTTTAATGCTGTACTTAAATTGTCTTTTGTGTTTCTGTTGAATTTATCATTTGTCTCTCCTAGCAGCTCTGTTCTCTGTGCCTGAATACTTTCTGTTTAGACTGGTCTTTGTCTGTCTTCCAGTTGGCCTCCGTTTTTGTTGGATTCCTGGGACTCAGGTATGATTGAGGTATGTTGAGATGCTGAGCGCTGAGACAGTCCTCACATAGGTTTAGGAATAAGTGGTCTCCCTTGTGCACTATTGGCATAGAAGCAAGCAGATATGAGTTCACTGTGGAGGCACCTGGAGGGAAGAAGCCTCCGGATACTTAAGATTCTTTGTTTTGCCAGGGTGAAGGAAAGGAAGGACTGGGTCCATCCATGTGCTCCTTCTTGGACTCTTAGGGCTGAAGAAATCAGGCTTTTCCTGAGGGTTGATCTTACCTCTCCTGGGAATACACAGATCTCTGCAGTCCAGTGGTCTCTCTAGAGCCCACCAGTTTATGACAGTCACCCTTGGGTCTAGTCTTAGGTGCTTATCTAGTGTAAGAGGGAGACATCCTGCATCTAGCCCTCCATTAGGAATTCCGTAGAACCCAAGGGCTTATTCACTCCTGGTGGCTCCTAGGCCTGAGCAGCTATTCAGTGCAGAAAGAGGAAGACTGAAGTCGGTGTGGGGGAGTTGTAATCAAGCCTCATCTTCCTGGGTTACCTGCTCGCTTCCTCTTCTCTGATAGCTGTACAAACATCTGTAGGGTTTGGGGGTTTAGTTGTGCCCTGAAAAATGGACTTGATTTTTCTTCATGTTGCCTCGTATTTTTATTTAAATTAACAGTTTTAAAGATCAGAATTGATATTTGACCTGTTGAGACATTAAAAAGCCTAAACAAAGATATTAATGGTTATCTGAAACCAAATTTAGGAGGTTTAAGTCAAGCAAATTGTTATAAATTAAACCAACTGCCAATTATAGACTCATTTTGGCTTTCGTTGTGATTTAGCTTATTTGTAATGTTCCTAAAACAGAATATTCATGTATTCTGAATACATAATACATGAATATTAATATGTATTAATAGTAAAAATATCTCATTCTAGTAAAAGCAAACCATATGTGTGTATGTGTATAAGTAATAGTGATTAAAAGGTCACATTAGAACTTCCTTCTCTCTTAGAAAGTAAACCAACCTTGCTTTGTATAGAACTAATCTGAGGACAAAAGGAAAAGAGTTTTGATTTTTTTTTTATCCCTTGTGACCTTTTAATGACCTTTGGATGCCAGCTACAGCTACAGAATATTCTGAAGGTTAAAGTGAGAAATTCCTTGGGAGGATTTTTCAGGTATGTTTTTGTTAAGTGTTCAACATCACTGGGTTCTCAGATCTTACATATTTTCATGACACAGGACACAGACTCTAAATGCAGGTGTATTCTTTTAGCTGCAAGTATTTATTTAACGAATTTCCTCTCAATTCTTCTGGTGTCAGACACAGCATGACAGTAGTTAAGGATCTGTCACCGTTCCCATTAAAAACCTTATTGTTTAGGCTTTGCTTCCTTGACTGTTTCAAATTACATCTAGCTGAAACTTGCCAAAGAAGTTGTCAGCTTAGATATGACTTTGATTTTGAAAAACTGTTGAAAATAGGAAAGCCATTTATAGTGACAGAAAAAAGAGAATTTGGCTGGCATCAAATGTCTTTTCTTACTGAAATATACTTGTTCATGAAGTTTTCTAAACAATTGCAGTATGGATTAGTACATTTTGACACTTTAAAAACAAGCATGCTTTAAAATAGGATAGATAATTAACTGGAAAAATATATGTCTCCATATATATTAGAAATGTTTCCTGGCTTTATTTTATCACGGGTGTCCAATATGTCACTATGATAAGACTCAAATGGCGAGATTCTATTTATATAGAATATGAATCAGGAGCAACTCCTGAAACATCTCACACAAAAAGAACATTTGCATAAGAATATGCATCTTCCTGTCTTTGGTATATTCAGGGAATTAGGTTAAAAGTATAGTTTTTGTGTATAATGCTTAGATTCAGAGTTCAGTAAATAGGTTAATTAGTAATTAGATCTCACAAGACAAGATTTTTCTGAATTGTAAAAATTGTTCAGAGAGATAAAGAGGTGGGGGAAGTGGAAGAGAAATTAAGAGGTATAGAGGAAAGAATTAAAAGCTCCAGTGTTTATCTAATGAGCTCCAGAAGAGAATAGAGAATAGGAAAGGGTTAATATTTGAAGAAATTATTGCTGAACCTTTTTTGAGACTTGAAAGACAAGGTTTCTCCAATACAACAAACAACATTAAATTGTAAGCAGGATTTGATAAACAAGTCCGTACCTAGAAAATCTTAAAATGACCTGATAAAGAAGCCAGATTGTTATTCCTTTCCAGCTACTTTTACTGATGACGGGCTCCTCACAGCAAAAAGTAGATGCCAGATATTAATTAAATAACTTTTTCAGGGTCCTGTGAAAGCACAAACTGGGATTCTATTCCCAGCCAAAATGTTGGTCAAGAAAGAGTGTAAAATATAGGCAAACGTAGATACACAAAGACTGAGAGTTTATTATTTATAGAGTGTATTATTCATTTATTATTCTTTCTGCTGAAAGAACCACTGATATATTTTACTTCAGTAAGAAGCAGATTGAATCAAAAGGAAAAAGTGGGAGGCAAATAAAAGAGGAAAACCTGCTGGTAAATGCAAACGAGGACTGACTCTGCCCCTGGAACCCTTCAACAGCAAAATGAAGGAGGGGGCTGTTTGAGTCAGAGCCCTGCGAAGGTTCTCTTCTATTTGGAGGAATCAAGATTTTGATTAAAAATAACATTTGCTAAAAACACAAGTTAAAAATGTAAGGGCAGCTATAGAAAGAATCGAAATAGAATTAGGAAGTGGAGCCAAACCAACCTCTGAACTATGTGATAATCTCTAGTTCAAGGATACACTTTTCAGTCCTGACCTCCGTATGGAGCCTGGTGTGACTCTAGTTCCCTCATTAAAACAGAAGCTCACCTGATTGGTTCTTTGTTTCCATGCAAAAGGAGCTTCAGGAAAAGTTAAGAATGTAGACGCTCTTGTCAGGTTTCCGTAGACACATGCTGAGGGTTAGGAAGATATTTTTTTAAACTCAATTTGACTGAAACTCAATTTGATATGGGGTTGCTTTGGAGAAGAGAAAGGAAATGCTCAAAAAATGAAGTGTCTCTAAAATGACAGCAATGAGGATAGTTACTATTTACATATGCCAAGCACATTACATTAGCTTACTTAACTCAAAAAATGACCATGCGCTTTAGATATTATCAACCCCATTTTGAAGATGTGGCAACATAACAGCTTGTAAATGGCAGCCCTGAATTTGAGCCCAGGCACCTCTGGTTCTACCTCTTCATTCTCTCTATTCCATTATGCTCTATCGTCTATAATATTCTCACATATAAGTATCTTGTCCTAATGCTTGCTGATCTTTGGAAACTAAGGGAGAAATCAGTGTACACAGCAGGATATAGTTTTACATTCTTCAGTAGTGTTTTTATTTTGTGTGTGTGTTTCATTTTCAGTCCTTGAGGTACCTACTGTGTGATATGTAGAATGAAAAGAATATAAAATAGAGCTTGTCCAGAGTGGGCTAAATCTTAGTTCTGTTAAAAATATTAGCGGATTTTAAAAAGGCATTCTGTACTGCTGTTTGATACATACATTACTTTATTTTTTTTTGTTATTGGCAGATGGTGGTTGATGGTTAGTAATTTCTCCAGGAGGGGAGATAGAACTAAAGTGATTTAAAAACACAAAAAAATTATGTTATGGTAAACCAAATTATAGATAGGCAATAGCTCATTAAAGTCTAAAGGAAAAGGTTCCTCTGTTCAAGACGGTAATGTTATGTGGCATCTGCCTATCTAGGAGTACTGGAGGTTAGGAGTTGCTTTTTGCTTGTGTGTCCTCACCTCTGAGTTCTAACCAACATAGAGATGGATGAAATTGTTTGGTTATTTTAACGTTCCTCAAGCTGCTGTTGAGAAAACCATACAAAACTGGGAGAAAACTTTGTCCATGTGAATCTGTTGCTACCTAAGAGAGAGGCCTTGGGGCCTTCTAGATGCATCAGCCATATTCTGATGCCAGAACACATGTGAATTGTACAATCTCTTCCTCGGAATTTGGCTTCCCATGTAGATTTCACCATAGGGAAGAATACACTAAGCAACATTCTGGCTGTTACATTGGTCTCTTATGAATCTGAATTATGTTCTTCTGTTTTTGAGATGAATCTCTGCTTGGGATAATCACAGAATCCAATTTCTAAGCCTTTAAAACTGAAGCCCCATTTCTGGGTTGGGATACCCCCTTCTGAGGCCTCTTGGCAACCAGCCATTTTAGCTCTCCCTAGTGATGACCATTCTCTGCCCATACCCCTTCAATGTACACAATTCCTCTGGCTCATCTGTGTTTTATTGTTATTTCATTTGTTCTCTGTGTGTGTTCACATTTCTCCAGTATTGAGATTGTTATTTTTAACCTTACTTTCTTTGATTGTTGGGAGATTTCTGGAAGCAACCCTTGTGGGTAAATTAAAAAGAGTGTGATGTACATTAGAAACAAAGAAAAACTTACATGGCAAGCCTAAAACAAAACAAAAGTCATTTAACCTGTATAACATGGGCCTAAACTCTGCAGTTGAAGTGTGTGTGATGCACAAATTTCTAATCCTCATGTGGCATACGTGTGTGCTTTTACTTTCTGAGTGCTAGAGGTTGTGTATTTACTTTAAATTTTGATCTTTTAAGGTATCTCTTTTAGAACCCTCAGAGTTATAAAAAATTGGGCTCTAACCTTTGGGTTAATGTGTGTGAAACCATAAGGTTTCTGTTGCGCAACCACCAGTCAGTTGGAACTGACTAATAATGGATTAGAAAAATAATGTGGCAGAACCGTGTAGCATTTATTTTGAAAAGAGCATGATGTAAAAAAAAAAAACAACAATTGAGAAACACATAATATGAAAAATAAAATACTGACTTCCTGTGACTTTACATGTACTTTGGGTTGATTACCACCAAAAGAATTTATCTTCAAGTCTACATCATCACACAAAGTAGACAGATCTAGGGATCAGAGAACATAGAAATTCATACAAAATGGTAATGATTCAAGTTTGTCAGGGTGAAAGATGAGTTACATTGGGTTTGATCAAAAAACCTTTCTCTTTTTTTCCCCTGGGGTGTGGTAATTTCTAGAGGGCAAATTTTCATCCCCATTTCATTGGAGGGTAAACTCACATGATACAAATAATGGAAAACAATTATAGCACCACAGTGACAGAGCTCTCTACCATGAAGAGCCAAAGGTCAAGAAGAAGCAAGTCCTCAGATATGAATTCTACTTCCTTTTTGGGCTTTCCATCTTGTACTTCCTGCCTGGATCACACAGATGAGTGATTTCATGTTTCTCTACCTCACAATGGTGTTGGCTGTCTGAGCATCCCTTTCCTCCTCAACAATATGGGGGTAATAACATCTACTTCCAAGCACTTGAGGGTCAAGTGGGTCAATATATCCAAGGCATTTAGAGTAGCCCCTGGTAGCATTCAAACATTCCTCCACCACTTCATCACATCACCTTGTCATCAAATCACAAATCCTTTGGAAAAAAAAAGAAACCTGGTTTCTTTCTAAAGTCTGGAAAACAGGCTGAGTTAACTTCAGTGTATTTCTTCTGTTCACATTCCTGGCATATTTGTTTGTGAGAAGATGTCATAGCAAAGTACCACAGACTAGGTAGCTTAGACAAAAATTAATTTTCTAATAGTTCTGGTACTAATAGAAAATCTATTAGTCCAAGATCAAGATGTTGGCAGGTTTGGGTTCTCCTAAAGCTTGCAGATGGTCAGCTTCTTGCTATGTCCTCAGAAGGCCTTTTCTCTTTGTGCGCCCATTTCTGGCATGTCGTCTTTTTCTTATAAGGACAATAGGGTCCCATGCATATGACCTCATTTAACCTTAATTACCTCTTTAAAGGCCCTATCTCAAATACATGGAGGATTAGGATTTAGCGTATAATTTTAGGGGACATAATTCAGTCCATAAGACCCTGTAAGATATTTTAAGGCTTGCATTTAGGTGAACTTTGGTTACAGTTACCAAGCATGGACTTTAACTTTCTAGAAGATGTTTGCAGGTTAGCTTTCAGCCTCAATGAAGGTAGACATAATGCTCTGAAAGTTGGGTTTTAGCTCTGTGTGGTCACCCCTGTTATGCCATTATGCCTGCTTCTGAATACTCCTGTGTTGAAAGGAGTTTTGTTTTGTTTTGTTGTTTTTTTTTTTGGTCATGAGGTGAAAGGTAGACAGTGCCATCAGGGTGCCAGACTGAGTACCAGAGTATAATCAGACCCCCATCCAGGGCCGAAGGAATCATGGGTATTTACCGTCCTATGATACATAGGTCTACGATGGGGATTCACTTTGGGAACAAGACAAAGTAAGCAATTTGAGTGGACATTCATTAAGTTCTGGGTCCTTTCTATGACTACAATCGTTGGCTACATGTTTGGCAAGCTGGAAGTTCAATTTACTTTTGCCAGAGAAGCTATTGGTAGGTGGAGCTAGAAGTTTGCATGGAAATTGATAAGCCAATTAGCATAAGTAGCTCATAAGTTCCCAAGATGCATAGTTATGATTTGCCAGTTAGGTATAAACTGAGGTAATCCTGACCAAGGCCCATTAGACCCTGAAATGAGGTCACCCAGAGAATATAAAGTGAGGAGACTGATGGCCTGGTCCCTATTCCAAGTTATATCATCAAGAGAAAATGATTTTGTGTCTGGGAGGCAGTGGGGCCAGGACTCATTTGAGCAAGTCCCTCAGATGGCAGGTTGAGATTCGGAGGCCGGCTGTGTGAGGGAATCTGAGGAGTTGTGTCCCTAGGTGGCAGGCCTGGTTTGGTCTGGGTCACCACTGGGTGAGGTAGCACTGAGAGGAGTGTCATTATCCCTTCATTTTGCAGGCCCTGTGGCAGTGATATTTATTCAGATGCCACTCTCTTTGCTTGTGTGAAGGCCCTTGGGTTTCCCAGAGTTAGCTGTCACATCGGGTCTCCAGATTGGCAATGTGGAGCTCATTTGGAAGCAGCAGCTTCTGTTGGGTGGTGGAGGGCAGTGCCTGAGCTCTGGAGTCAGTGGGGAAAGTGGGAGGTAAGACTGACTCAATGAATACTAGTCAGCTCTGGGAACTTCTTAGTAGTTTTCAGGGAAAGGGCATTCTGTAATCTAGGTGCCTAGGATTATGCTGGAACACTCTGATATGATTATTCAAATCCCAAATGCCACCTTCCATGGAGAGGTAAGTACATACACTGAGTCAGAAGTGTGCCTGGCCCGGTCTCCCACTGCTTTCAGTGGTCTTTCAAACACATCATTGTGATCATGTCGCTCCAGATCTTTCATTGGTTCCCAGTTCCTGTACTCCAGAATGGAATCATCATACCCTTGCCTGGCATGCAAGCTCTGGCATAATCTGTCCCTTGCCCACCTCTTGTCCAGTATCATTGTCATTATTGGCTTCTTGTACACTCCTGCCAAATGCACTCTGTACCCTTACTGATGCTCTTTCCTTATGTCCCAACCTCCCAACCAAATTCCTACTCACCTGACATGACGTAAGTCATGGATTTTCTGGAGACACCTCTGAACCACTCAGAGGATTAATCATTCCCACCTTCATTTGACTTCAGTGTTCACACTCCAGTTACAGTGTTTACCTAATTTTGTCATTGTCATTCGCATCCTTTTTTACTGAAGCTGCTTCCATATGCTTTAGGCTCCACAAAAATCTGGATCTACTCCAGGACGTAAATCAGGCCTGGGATTTAATCATAAGGGTGACAGAGCTGCCCAGGAGACTGCATGTGCATCCGTGATGTATCCCCTAAGCTAAAGGCAAGCCTCTGATTGGGAAGTAGTGAGTATGGGTGTAGAGTCTACTTCTTCAAAAATGCTAGATCCTTAAAAACAAGAGCTTGTTCATTTTGCAGTTCTTTCCATCAAGCACAGAGCATGGCACTTTGCAAACCCTGAATAATGGTTTAGAGGCAAAATGAACATTGTGCTTGATGTATGAAGCGTGATACAGAACTTCTAGACATTTAGAGTAGGGTTGTTCATATTTCTCGAAGACTTTGTGTATTTTACATTTACGGCACATCTCATTTTGGACTAGCACCATTTCAAGTGCCCCATAATCGCATGTGGCTAGTGGCTACCACATTGGACAGTGTAGAGATAGAGTATGATTTTAAAAGCAGTGCTAGGAAGAAGAAAATGTTTTTGATCCAGCAATTTAATGATGGTTGCATTGGTGACTTCTAAGTTCCGATAATATTTCCTGCCTCCTAAAAATCACATTAATTTTATGTCAAAATGCCCTCCTCCCCAAAACTGTACTGTAGATTGAGAGTGAAAAGTGCATAAGTATCATTATTTAAATGTAAATGTAGAGGTCATAGTATTCTTAAAGGTGTAGTGGAATAAATGCAGCCTCCTGGGGTCAGGTGTTTTTAACATGCAAATAGCATTGTGAAGTCCTGAAAGAGATAGAGTTCTCATTTATGAAGCATTACAATAACTCCAAGACCCTTCATTTCACAGCAGAATTTCCTGAGCTCATTATGTGAAAAGGAGCGTATTGTCTAGTACATTCTGTCCTGGGAAGCTCATCTGCTCCAACTCCAGTAGATGTGAAAGCTATATGTTTACATGAGAAAAAATTTCATTAGACATCCCTGATGGTAAATTTTGTAGGCAGGGAGCCTTGTGTAAATCACTGGTGTGGCTTTGCTGACTTCCTAGTCAAACTCAGGCTGTGTGTCACTGCATGCTGCAAATTAAATTTCGATGAGCTTGGGAAAGTAATTGGGCTGTGAATGTTACCCATTACTCAGAGAATTGTAAATGTCCGGAAATGAAATCGAATGATGTAAAATCTAATTAATGTTTTGGGGGCAACCAGGACCATAGAGATATAGAACAGTCAGGGACCTAAGTTCAAGCCCTAATATTTCACATTAAAAAAGCTCAAAGCTTAGAGGGGTCTGAGAGGCTCAACCAAGGTCAAGCAAGTGCTCTTGGCTACAACTGGATTAGGACCCAGTTCTACTGATTCCTTTACTTCAAGGTCATTCCTTTTCACTGATCACGAGGTCATTCCATTCAGCTGCCTATGTTTCCCTGGCACCTCTTGCTTTTTGTGGCTCTGGCCATTTCTCTGAACTATGTTGTCTTCTGGAAGGAGAGGGAGAGGAAGAAAAGCCAAAAGCCGTCAGCATTAGCTCCTTCCATTATTATGTAGCATATAATTGCTCCTACCCCTGCCATAGCAGAATAGAAACATATGATATTATATGTAAATGTTGGTTTTGGGGAAAATACTAATTTCCTGAGCCAGAAACTGATGGAAGAAAAGTGAAAAAA